>NC_073728.1:56462610-57662610 GCF_023634155.1 Falco peregrinus | reverse complement strand
ACTGTAATAAGTAGCATTTGTTTTCCAATTTCCATCTGGAACATTAAAGCCTTCCTACTACAATTCCTGTAACCACAGCTCCGATGTCATTCATATCTCTAATAACATCGTACAGATCTCTGTTCATATCATATCAGATATAACAGCGACTCATCTTGTTTTTCATCTCTGTCTTCAAAGAAGACATCATTGTTCTGAAGACGCAATGATCTGCTTATCTGAAGTGTCCTGGAGAGATACTGGCTCTTTTAACACCGGTTTTGTCAGCTCTTTAATTACTTGGAATTTTGTCATGCAATCTGTGAAGCCATGTACACATCATGCAAAGATTTTGACTTTCCCTCAAGCTGCTAAAACAAAAAGGGGTTTTGCACAGAAAGCTGCTTCAGATGACCTGCTGCTGTGTTCCAAGCACAACCCCAAGGGAGAATTTTGCACACACAGAATTTGGGCTGTCCTATGATACTGTATGGACCTTGGAACCAGTGGAAATACCGAGCTGCAGATCCATTTGACCTTGCTTAACTCCCCTAAAACACCTCTCAGCTCTCTGCAGTATGCTAGCAGAGGATCCCAGGCTTTTGCACACTCAGAACATCTTGTTCTGCCCGAACATGCACTTGAATGTGCTTTAACATCTTCACTTGCCTTCTTTACCTTTAAACTTATCACTTTCTCAGGGTTCCTTTCCCCCAACCCGCTGCTCATATATTTCCTGATGAATGGGGGACCGAGGCACTGATGTCCCTGCTTTTTAAACCAAACAGTTGCGGCCAGAGATTGTTCCTTGCTGGCATAGAAGTGCCAATTTATCAGCCTTATCTAACTAGTGACAGTCTAATATTAATGTAGCTGGAGAGCCATTTTGTTGTTTATTGGAGACAAAACTCCCATCTGAAGTCCATGGATGGTTTTGCCTAAATAAATGTTGTATGGTAGCTGCAGATAAAAATAATCATCTGTCTAGTCAAAGTAAAAGATGTGACCAGGCCTTTTGTAGTTTTTTGAGCTCACTCTTTCTAAAAAACCCCAAAGTTTAACTCATATTAATCAACCTAATCCAGGTTTGTTAAAAATTATGAGGTTTGCCACGTGTCAGCAACAGTTTGCTCAGATCCTTCTTGAAAGATGCTCGTGGAGGAAATGGCAGGAGACCACGCTGCTGCGGGGCAGCCAGGCAGCACTGATGAGGAGTGGGTTCATTAGCCTGGCAAGGAGGCATACCAGCACCGCTCTCCTGCGTAGGGATCCTCAGCTGCTTCATCTGCCCAACTTTGTACACTGTGTGTGAAGGTACCAGCTGGAGTTGGCTTTGGCTTGCGCCCTCTCCTACATGCATTTCAATGATGGAAAGATGAAGTGTTGGTGTTTTCTCATCACTGGGGTTAGCAAGAGTGTTTTCAAAGAGTTTGCCTAATTTTTGTCTCAGCCTTCTCCCAGCCTTCCTCCTGCCTTGCCTAGTAAGGCAGATGTGCTGCAGCACTAAAGCAAACCTGTCTGCTTTTATCTAAAGCCTCCTGCAGTAGCATCTCCAGAAGACCCCTCGAAAAAGAATTGACTTCCCTTTAAAGGATGGCCCCTTTTTCCTTGGAAGCTGTGGAGATAGAACTTCTGTTTCCCCAGGAGCCTTCCTTGAGAACTGAGAAATCAATTCAAAGAAAGGTATGTCCTTGTTTAAGGAAGATTGAGTTTTACACGAGAGGTACTGAAGTATGTGTATTCTGGTGGTAGGTGCAGAAAGCCCAACAAGCTCACTGCCTACATCTGTAGCATGGAGGAGACAAAGACATAATTTTCCTTCTTTTTTTTTTTTTTCTCCCCAGAAGCTTGGTAAGTTGAGGAGGCAGAAGCAGTGCTGTCTTAATGTATAGACACTATTTTTGTTTGCACACCTGAGCTGGTACAAGGGTGGCATTTCCAAATTCCTGAATTATGGGAAGAACTATTAAAACCACACAAGCCATAAGGAAAGCAATGAGGGGTTGCTCGTTGAGTATCTGGGCAAGGGGAGGTAAGCTGGTATCAAAGCAGTGCATAAAATCAGCAAAACACACACAGCCCTTTGTTGTGACCACTGCCACTAGACAGGAACATGGTCAAAGATCCTGATTTATTCCAATAATTTCATAACAGCACAAAGAGACTCCTGAAATCCTTGGCTCCAGTGTCCGCTGTAGCAGTAATGAGTAAAGGAAGAAAAAAGTCAATTCTAAAACCTGTCCCTTGCACTGTGAATATAGGCTCAGATATCCCAAGGTTTTTAAGTGTCTAAACTTCCACTGACCTCCCTGAGAATTTAAACCTTCAGGTAAGGGAAGGCACCAACATATCTTTACTGATCTGATGGCTGGAGTCCAGTGCTCAGTCACATGTAGCATCCTGTGAGAAGGAGATAGGTACATACAACACCCTAGAAGAGCAATGGTAGCAAAAAACAAGGGGCTGAGGAACCCTAGTTTGCTATGGAGAAATCACACCTTTCTAAGATTCCGATCCTCCCCACTGCATGTACGAGAAGGTGAGGGGTTGTTGTGACTGTCCAACCACTCTGCTTTTCCCCAGGTTTCCTGGAGGTTTTCTAGCCCCTTTTATCCCATGGCACAGCCAGGCCAGGGTGACATGAAAAGGGACAAGAAAATCTCTGATGAGAATGAGAACAGTTGCCCTGTCAGCTGTGATTAACACCAATACGGTTAAACACCTTACCGACACAGACCTGCAGGATGTGCATGAAATTTTAAAAAGCCATTCTCTTTCCAGTCATGCCCTCTTGGTATTAATATAATTTCAGTAAATTAAGCAGAATGCTTATGAAAAATTTAATGTGGTGGAATCTGGCAATTCTGACAGCCCAGCAAAGCCTACAATGACCCTCAAAAAACTCTTCCTTTTGATATCATGATGCAGCTGTGCAACACAGCCACGTCCATCCCGCCGTACACTATACAGCAGAAGTTGATTGCAATTAAAATTAAATGCATTACCTTTCTCCTGTGGAACCCCCCCCTATAAGAAAGTTCACCGATCATAATGAAATTACAGGCGGCTTTCTGGTCTCGTGTTAGCTGCAGAGCCGGTGACAAGATGAGCTGTGAGCCAGGCAGCCTACACCGCGTGCCGGGAGCGGCACAACACAGAACCACATCACTAACAGTGGAGTCAGGGCTCTCAAGCTGTCATGTACAAATCTTGCTATAATGAGAAGAGCATTAGTAATAGAGGCTGAAATTTTCAAGCTGCCTAAGGGATTTAGATGCTCAGTTCCCATTAAATTTAATGGGATGGGTGCCTCAAAATCCCACCCACAATAAATTTTTACCAGCCATTCTTTGTGCAAGGGAAGGAGAGGGGAGAGAAAAATAGAGAGGGATAGAGAGAATCAGGTATAAGAGTGTTTCTTATTGGGACTGAAGGCCAGCTGGGTGTTGTAAAATATCATCCAAAAGGGGACTAGAGTGACATACTGCATCGGGGTCTTTCCTAATGCTCAGGTAATTTGGGTCTGGACTGCTCCTGTCTGCCCTGTGGGGTGGATGGGAACATAATGCCGTCTGTGCTTTGAGACTTCTATTTCTGGGCTGCAGACCTACTTGCAGTCATTAAAGCACATTTTAAAATGAAAATTAGGTAGAGAGGCAAAGATGGCATGGCAGTGGTCTTTGGAGATATGTAGGATGTGGAGATATGTGGATGAAAGGAGGCTGTGTTACACCACTTCTCTTATTAGATTTGGTTGCATTTACTTCTTCAACCAGATTTATCTGTATTTAAATCAGGTGCATTTTTTAAGTGTCAAAAATACTAATGACCAACATGTTTCCTTGGTAGCCATGGAACCCATTACTCCAGGAAGCCACCAGCTCCTAGGCTCAGCTCCAACCTACCTAAGTTCAGCCCCCAAACCGGGCAAGAGTCACTCTACGTTTCCTCCGTAGATTAGGAAAAGAGAGAGGTGAACAGTGACGTACCGATGGTTTGGTCTTGCTCTGGGGGAGGAGAGGGGTTCACCTTGTTTAACTTCACCCACTCATACGTTAGGCACCAGCTCTGCGATCTCTGCCTAAGCTCCCTCCATAGACTGGCAAGTCCTTCTCCAGTAGGAAATCCCTTCACCTGAAGTTATGTATTTAAGGTAGGTGTCCTGACAGGAGCCTACATGCTCCTGGCTCCCATGAGTGCTGACAGTTGGTTAGCATGCCCAGATAGTCAGTTAGGAGTGAATACCACTGGGCTACAGTTGCTCATGCTTTTGATCATTGTGTTTACATTTCCTTGTAATGAGCATTTCCCTCATGTCCATACTTACCTTCTCTTTTGACTAAGTCACCTACCAGAGCTCTAGGTTAACAGAAGAAAACACAGCTCTGGTGTCAATACTTCCAGATTTCAGCCCATGACTTGTATTCCCCTTTTTTCCCAAAGAAACATCTGTTTTCAAGATGGTAAAGCGTTTTTTTCCCCTCTTTTTTTTTTTTCCTTTCTTTTTCTTTTCTTTTCCTTTGTTGACTATTTCCATGGCTCGATTTTCCATCTGGAAATAAATAAGGATAAAACGCTCTCTCCACCCTGTGTTTGCCCTGCCTGTTCAACGCGAGCGATGTGGGGGCGGGTAGGAGGGATTCCAGGCAGCCTGCTGCAACGTGGCATCTGGAGACACAAACTTGGAGGGGTTCCCAGGAAGGGAATATAACATTTGGCAACGGAGGATGTAGCTTAGATGAGAGAGGGCTGTGAGGTTTCCCCCTCTTCTGTCCCCATCCTGTTGCTTATTTCTGAATATTTGTTTTATTCCCCAGCCGTATTAGAAGTGTAAATTACACAGATGAGCTAATGAGATCATCTGTGTCTGTGCCATTTGGGGAAGAGGGAAACATGGAGATGCTTTATCCTTTCTAATAATTTACCTTTATTTTGAGACTGAGGATGCTCAGATTCTGCACGCTCGGCTCTGCAAGCCTGGAACAGATCCTATAGCATTTCTTCTGTGACTTCATACATATTTCTCCTCTGCATTTATGTGGCCTGCCATTCACCTCTGCTGTCTCATGCAATATGTATGGGGTGAAGTTGTGGCCCATGGAAGTTTAGGTTTTATAGGAATAGGACCTGGATTTTTCCCATGCAGAGCTATAGGTTCAATAAATATGAGTCACTGTAAGGAAAAAGGGATTGATAGCAATCTCCTTGTTCTTTTTGTCCCTAAATTCTATTGCACAATGATTGCAGGCAGGACTGGGTAAATGTTCAGCTGGCGTAAATGTAGGCACCTTCACTGCAGCATTGCTGATTTATTGGGATGTGACCCTATGTTTGCAATTAAGATTATGTCCATAGAACAGATGGGTCAGAGTGATGCATTTGCCTTTATGAGGCACTGAATCAAATTCGATGCAATAGATCATTCATATCACAAATTGGTGCCATGCTGTTTTTAAATAGCGGTGGTGCAAGGAGGAATTTCTTGCAGCAGTTGACAACTTTCAGACCTTAATACGTGAAGTTGCTTCTCTTGCTGAGTGTTTATTTGCATGGAAGGAAAGCAGGTCTGCAAGGCATTTTTAGTTTCTGTGCTGAAATTACAATTATGTTTTTAAACAGAGTTTGAAAGATGCTCAGTAAGTAAAAAGCTTTTTAGTGGGAGGGTAAAGACAGTTCTTTATTCAGAAACAGCTTGTACAGTGTGGTTGTGAATCCCTCCACAGAGACACCACCGTTGCTTTTATCCTCACTCTTGGTAGTTGCTTTAAATGTAAATTCTCGGAAATACACAAACTCTAATTGGGAAACACACACTGTGTTTCTCAGCTGAGACAGGGACATTATTACTTGAGTGCTCTGATGCTGGAGGTGTGGAGTAAGAGGTAATATACAGGATATTTCCACGGGATCATCAGGCTCCTGTCATGTTCCCCATTACATGCTGGTTTTAAAAGAGCTTTCCTGGTCACTGGAAGATGCTTATTCCTTGTTCTTAGGCCAGAACTGGCAATGCTGGCATCTTTTGCTCCTTGAATTTCATTATCGTTACTTCTTTAGGAGCTGAATAAATGGTTGTGGTTCATTCGAGTCAGTTGTCAGTAGACATGAGGAGACACAAAAACCCAAGTACTTACAAAGAGGCAAGGGAAAATTATAAAAAGCTTATAAAGATGAAGGGGAAACTATAAAAATATATAACTGTTATATACAAATATACATAAAAATATCAAAATGTCTTCTGTAGCACAGATCTTTCTTCTCAGGTTTGTTCCCCAACAAGCTACTAAACCTTCCTTCCTTTCTTAACTTACAGGTAAGCGTAAAAGTAAGTGAAATTTTGTTACTCTGCATTGTAGGGGGTCTGTTCCCTCTCTTCTGGGAGGGGAGGAAGGGAATATGCCACCCCAAACTAGAATTCCCAATCCTGTTGCATCTTTCCTTCCAAGCTTTACTTCCTCATTTCTTGCACTGTGATACTATACGGGAGAGAGGAAAGAGGCAGAAAGAGGAGCTATATCTTTTTGGTTTTCTCCTTAAAATCCTTTGACAAACACTCTTATGATGCCCCTTAATATGTGGCCTCAGGCTGCTTTTCTGTTTGGATGCCTTCTGCATGATAACACAGATAGCAGGACTGGGCAATGCAGCGCTGAAGCTGAGCAGCCGTTGTCAGGGTCACCCCAGGTGGTGGGACCAGGCTACTGATAATTTGGACAGTGTCAGCTTTTTCTTTTTTTCTAATTTTGGGTAGGAAAGCAGCAAATGATTCTATGAAATCACCCATCCTTTCCAAACAGAAGGGTCACATCTTGTCGCTGTGACTTCTAAATTCTAGGCAAGGAAATGTTAAGGCAGAAGTAGTGTCAGGAAGGGATGGCTGTGCTCCATGATCAAATCCTGAGTGGAAAAGCCCTGCTCCTTTCACCGAGTCACCTCTCCCACCAACCAGACCAAGCTGTCACTCTGTTTCCTATTTCTTACTCTGAGGAAGTTCATGCATGGCACAGAGGACAGTAAGAGCTCAAAGTAAGGGTTCCTCATTCCTCTCCTTAATCCGAAGCACGGTGGGACTCCTTTTTGCATATGAGTCATCTGAATTTAGAATGCTTAGCCTGGGGCAGAAATAATTCAGATTTGAACACATTAATTGCACCAGGTCAAGGTAACAGTTGTTTTTTGCATGGATCGTTTCAGAATATTTTCTGTGGGTGTTTGTAGCAAGCAAATCATAGGATGCAGTTGTTGCTATAGCAATAAGCCTCCTTTAGTGAATGAGGTAGGGTAGCCCCCCTCTAGACGGACCAGCACACTCCCACCAGTTATCACTGCAATGTAGGGACCTGACACGGTTTACTTACCAGGGATGTGATAGGTATCGATAAACCCTGAATTTGAGGAACAAATGGATCCCATGGGATTCATATATTTCTGAAAATCCTTTGTTTGAGGTCTGAGTCACCAGTGAATCTGCAATTTGCTGACTATAATTGCATTAATTATAGTAACGAGTATTTTTTTTTTCAATTGTGCCTGTTCTGAGTATGGGATATGTAATTTAGGTGTGTGTGTGATATGTTGTATTTTAATTTGGAATCTCAGAGAAACACAGTGGCTTGGACAGCCTCCGTGACAGCTCTGCGGACAGTCTGGACCAGCCAGGGCAGTCGAAATAACACAGCTAAACCCGGCTTTAATTCTCATAGAAAAGATTCCGTAAAATACCCTTGAAATATTTCACCTAGAAAAAAAAATTAAAGCATAAGAAAGGCTATAATAATAACTTTTTCCTGGTGTCAGCTTTGTTTATTGGCTCATACAGGGATTGTGGCATGCAGTCTTCGGGGAAAGAGTGTTTTGGTTTTAAATAGTCTGCGGGCTGCTCTCAGCAGATCAGCCAGGTGGGACTGCCCGCATACACACCGCTAATTATTAGTGAGATGGCTAGTTATTGTCCCTCCTGCTTCATGAGAAGATGGGTCCAGTCCAAATCCCTTTGAAGTCAGTGCAGTGATGGCCTGGGATGCTTTGGAAGGAGCTTTTGGATTGGCTCCTGTGAGTGGAATTTAAGGTTTGACCATTCAGCTCTGCATCCAGACTTGCTGCCTGGGTCACTGGAGTGATACTGAATTTACCCAATATAAACAGAAGGAGAATTGTCTGTTCTTTCCAACAGTAGCGCATAACGAGGAATTACTGGCTTGGTTCATTTTACTGGTGTTAGTGTTTCCTCTCATCAGTTCTCTCCCTCATATTCTTCACATACTCACAATAGATATGAAAAATAGGTCCTTTCAGATGGCTCCTATAGGTGCCATCTAATTTATGGTGATGATGGGCTAGTGGCTGTCGGAGAAACAGAATGAAAGAGAAAAGCAGTTGTAAAATTGCTGCTTTTTGTGGGCTGCTTGCACTTGCCTATGAGTATTTATTATCCTAGATGGCAATCTAACTGATTCTCCTTGATGTGCTCCAGCACTAATAAAGGAATTTTGCAGTATTATTACAGCAATTTTAAATCAATTCACTCAGTGAATGCTGTTGCACTCCAGAAGTCAATTATAGATATCACTTAAAAAAACAGATAATGCAAATCTGGACCTCTGTTTTCATCACCACGCAGATAGCAAAATAAAATTACAGTAAGGGAAATGCACGTTAGAAAAGTGGAGGTGTCGTGAATGGAGAGGGGGCTAGTAACAAAAGTGATGTTTCCGCTGCAAGGTTTTCTTCAGGCCTCGGAGCATTTCTGCCACTGTCACCTGCTTTGCTTTCCCATCCAATTCCCAAGCGACCTTCAGGCAGAAACATTGCATCTTACCATGGCTTTGCTTTCTGCAACGGATCTTGCTAAAGATCATCATGAAAGCATCCAGGAGCCACATCTGGACCTCAGGTGAATTAAAAGATACTGCCTGAGGTTGATGATGGGTTCATCCTTCAAGGCCAGCAAAAAGCCAGAAACTGATAAACATAAAGCACATTCCACTGTGTGAGGTAGATGCCTACTTCTTTAATACTATGTTCATTCCCTAGGCACTGAAGGGTCCACATAATTTTCAGTTCCTTCTGTCACCATGTCCTTCACAAGAGTGATATTTTTCTTGTCATTAAATCTCCTGGGAGCTTTAAAAGGAATTCTATTATTGTGGCTGGAAACAGTGGTTTTAATTCTAAAATGCCCTTTTCCTCTGTTTTTACAGAGAAAAGCTTTGAATGATTTCTGGGAGTCAGCTTGGGTTTAATGCAGAGGGGTCCCTAGAAATGAGAAATGGAAATAACTTGTGATTGTTCATGACTCCAGGACTTGAGTCCCGAAACATTACCTGAAACAGGGGCTAGAGCAAGCAAGTGCTGGCAAGAGAACTGTGCATAATAAGCATAGTAGTGCTTTTTTTTTTTTTTTTTTTTTTTTTTTCCCCTGCTTAGAAAGGCTGCTCTTTTCATCAAAATCCTACTTTATCCATAAAAACGTGGTTCTGATGCCTATTAATTGTCACACCTCTGGGCAGGGGTAGTTTGAAGTTTCAAGGCAGATAATACCTTGCTAACACTGTGAGCAACTCTATCTTTGGTGAAAGATAAGCTGCGATAAGGAATGTGATGAACAGTTGCGTTCAAGATTTATCTAATCAACTTGGAGAGCAGGTCACTGTGTTGTCTTGATACGATATTAAGGTAGAGTTGCAAGTTCAAGCAGGTTTGACCTCAGCATACTTGCTGTGCAGCCAGTGATCCTCTTTTGATTATTCCTGGTGAAGCTTTTATAAGATAATGAAATAAATACAGAGGGGAGGATAGAACATAATATAGAATTGCTTTTTCCTCCAGCAACGCCCTGCCAGAAGCTGTGCTATCACACGGGGTATTTCCCGGCCCCTGGTGGTCGCTGTGCACTGAATCAGGATAGATGAGCTGTAGCGTGAACAATTTTGCAGAAGATGGAAGGCTGTTCCTGGGCTTTTTGGTCCCGATCAGATGAGATCTCCCTGCATTTCAATCCAGAACATGTGTGCTCATGGCACCTGACTTCTAAATATCTCTTCTGGTTTCTTTTCCCATTCAAAAACTGTAGATGTGTAGGCATGGAAGGCTGAGGAAGTGAAGCTGAAGAAGCAAGCCCTCCGTGGTTACCCATCGGTTCAGATCCATCAGGCTCAGCGCCGGGGCTCTGACGCAGCCTGCAGTCACTCGGACGGCAGCACCAGCTCTCGGGGCGGGGAGTGAGAAGGCACACCACAGGGAAAAGAAGTAAAATAGTGCAAAAAGCCATGACATCAATCATAACTGCAGCAGTAAAACATCTCAGGCCACTTCCAGGGAGCCTCGTTCTGCTCTCCTTCTAGTTCTAAGCCCTCTATATGTACTGGACTGATAAAAACTTTCCAGCAGCCTTCTGTTGCCTACAATGAGGTAAAATTGCTCAGCCAGCCTTGGGGCAGAGTAAGCAGAGCCGCAGTCACATTGCACCCACTGCGAATTAGCTCCATTATTTGTCACTGATGGAGATGTGTGCAACGGAGGAGGAGAGAATTATTGTATATAAATGTTGCAATATACACTATTCCCACTTAGAATTGATTTTTCCCTTGTAAGATGTGCTGTCGCATTGAAAGAGGGAGAAAGGTATCATTTTAACCTGATTCCTGGAAGAGGAATTAAATGGGGGGGGGGGGGGGGGGGGGGGGGGGAGGGGGAAGAAAGCTGAAAAAGTGGAGGCATTATCTCAAGGGTGCTATTAATCATTTTCTTAGAAAAACGTAGTCTTGCTGTGCACCTTACTGACCTGGTGAAACAAGCCTTCCTGTATCTTCCCACTGTAATATTTACTACTGAGCCCCTCCAGCTCTTTTCCTCTGCATTCAACACCAGTTTGGCTTGTTTTTTGCAAGTGTCAGATTGGAAAGAAGTGGTGGTTACCTCTGACAGTATTGTCAAATTAAATTTATCCTGATCCCTGTACCTTCTCTGGGAGACCCCATATTTATGATAAGGTACACACAGCTCATAAGCATTGGTTTTCAAAACCACTTTGACAGCAAATAATAAATATAAAATAATACACAATGCAATGTGCAATTGACTTATATGCCTTCCAGTCAATGCAAGCATTATCCAGCATACATAATTATACTGCAGGCAGCACATCCTTTACCTGGGAATGACACACTCTGATAAAAAATAAATAATAATAATAACCCCCCCTAAGTATGCACCACTGGGTGCCTTTTCTAAATCTGGCTGTGAAGAATGAATGTGAAATTAGCATTCGATTAGAAGTCAAGGAAATGCAGGATGTGAATGTAAAGCAAAGGACTATATCAATGTCTAAATGTGAATGTGACATTTGTATGGCTGCATAAATAGTCTCCTTGTGCAGCATCGCTCAGAGAGATCTGCCGCAGGAACAACAGAGTGTGGTCTTCCACAGGGTAGGAGAAGTCTGGATTTCAGGTGGTTTTCTCAAATGGAAGACCTGTTCTTCACTTCAGTTCCCATCCTCTTTTTCCTCTGGGATCAGCAGGAACTGGGAGCGCTGCAGTTTTTTCTCCTTGTGCTATTTGTCTGTTGTCACTGTACAAGATTCATAACAAGTGGTTTTCTCTGAATTTTTTCCCTTCCATTTTTTTTCTCGGGTTTTCCATAAAGTTGAGACTGGACCTTATTATATCTTCTGTATGGTTTTGCAGTGTTTGTCTTTACATGTTGCTCTTCCTCCACTGAACATAAAGTGATGAAGGTGTAGTGTCAGTCATCCCTCACTCACCGGCAGGCATCAGCAAAAGCGTATTTGGCTAGGCTGTGTGGTCAGTTCATGCCATTTAGGAACTGAAGGCAGCTTTCAACCCTTGTCAGCATCAGATGTACTGGAGCTTTGACCCTGTCACCAGATAGCTTCTCGCCTCCCCCAGGGGTTGCTGGTGCACTCACGCACCCCCTGTCCCATGCACTGGGCTACAAGGGCCATTGGTAATGTGTCTTTTTTTTTTTCCCCCTAACCCCTAACTTCATATAACTCTGAGTATTACTCTGAGAACAAGATGATATGTCTGCTTTCCTGTTGGTTTTGACCGTGGGGATTAAGGCAGATGGGAGTGACATCTTTCTTCCTCTGACCTGGCTCCATTCAAGACTGACTGTACGTTGTGAGCTGATGTGATTATTGCCAGTTGTGCTTAAACAAGAAGGTGAGGTATGCAGCTTGTCAGAGATGGCATTAAAGCTGAATTCACAGAATTTGCTTCAGGTGTGTCTGATGCCACCCTCGAATCACGTCAATTTGGGATCAAATTAAAATGCTCATTTTAGAAAAATGGAATTGTCCTTTGCCATCTTCCAAAGCTACCAGGAAAAGTTTGCATTTGTTACAGTCAACTTTGCCATCTACTTGACCTTAAATCCAAGCATTTATGTGGTTCTTCCCAAAATAAGCATCAGTTAGGTTTGGGAGGATGCCTTAAGGGTGTGCAAGCCAAATTGTACCAGTCAGAAAGATGCTGTTTTTTAAATCAGCTTTACGGGTGAATCTTCCCATTGCTGTTAACGTTTAACATATCCCCCTAAGCCTGGATGCTCTTTGAAGCAAGTTACCAGCTTAATTGGGACTCTTTAATAAAATTTAATGCTATTTTTTTAATGAAGAAAGATGAAAAGTTGCCTAGAGGGGAATCTTGAGCACAAGGTATTTAAAGAAATTCTTCTTTGAGAATGTCGATCTCTTATCTCATTCTCCACAAATCATTTAATGAAATAACATTAGCATTTCACTTCTAGTTATATTTGCTTCCCCCCACACACACACATTTCTTTATTTTTGTTTTTTCTCCTTTTCAAGGAAAAAATAAAGCACAACAAGGCTCTTGAACAGCAACCGCAACTGCTATTGAATGACAATTAATATCGTCTCATTCTCGCAAATGGGGGGCATAGGGTTTTTTTCCATACAATTAGGTAGATAACCTTCTCTTGCATTTATTAATGCTGATCTCAAGTTTAACAGGCTTGGCTTTGCCAGTTACATAATTACTGAAAACCTGGGCATCTGCAGCCGGGCTCCAGATACAAAGCAACCCTGTCACTGTTCCCCGTAGGCAATAACCTAAAACAGGAGATGGCTTTCTGCTTCAAATGTAGATATTGAGAGCTCTCCCTCTAGATTAAAGAATTATTTGGGTCCTGCTGTCAGTGCCTATGTTTGTCATTGAAAGACTCGGCGTCAGTGCCTGATTCTGTGAATGGCAAGAGGAGGCATTAGTTTTTCCCTGCAATTTCCTTAAAAGCCCGAGGTCTCCATAACAAACTGCTAGGGAGCGGCTGTTGTATTTTGAACTAGGGAAGGGCAACGTGTGTGGAGTTATTTCCTTGACAAATTATTCTCTCATTTCCCTCTTTGCCACTTCATCTATTGTTATCTCAGGTCTGGTTTCTTCTTCTTAAATGAAGTAATTGTCCAGTTTTTGTGACACAGGTGTTGGATGGCAATGAGTGGTGTCAGCAAATCAGTATCTTTTACTGCAGATAGGATCAGGAGGAAGAAGAGGGACAGGTGATAGGAGCCATGGGGTGAAAGATAAATCCAGCCTACGAGCTTTATCATCCCAGGCAAGAATTTCTCTGTTCTGGACCCGTATAAAAATAATTGTCTTATTCTTTTGACCAATTCATTGTGCTTATTCAATTTTCAGCACACTAGACTCTTCTTCACATATTTGTTAGTGCTTTATCTCTGTTCTGTTTTCCCCCTTTTTTCAGGAAAAATAGGCAACAATATGTAATTTCCGTAGAACTTGGCTCAGCCACATTTTTCTTTATGACTTTCCCCCCAGATTTTAAGGTTCAATTATTTTCTGTAACACTGTAATATGATCTTTGTGGTTCTTGTAAGATTAGGAGAGAGTGGATTATATGAGAATTTCCTGAGCAGTCTCCAGAGTTTTGTCTTACATTTGGATCACGACACACATCCATAGGAAATAGAAAGGAAAGAAACAGCTCATGGTGTTCCTTCCCCCAGTCTACTAGTTTTGCTCCTCCAAAATCGGTGGGAGTAGTTCTCCTTCAGCACAGAGGGAAATCAGCACATGTCCTGGGATCTGACCGGTGCTGCTGAGCCTTCTCATCTGTCTACAGTGCCACTGATGTTAAGGTCAGGTTGCAGGACTAGGATGTAGGTTTACATTAATATAACATTTGTTGGCCTTTCAAAAAAAAAGGAAACCCATTTTTAAAATGGGAAGTGGTGGGTGGGTATGCAACATGCACACACACACACACACACACACATATACATTTTGAAAAAAATATTTGTTCTGCTCAAGAGAAAACATGCATCATTGCATCCCAGGAAAGAAAGCAACAGGCTCAAGCAGGGAAATTTTTCTTCATTCAGATCTAGAATACTTCAGGATCCCTTTGTCATTTATCAGCTATTTGCAACTGCCATGCATTCAACAGGTAGCTCAAGAAACATCAAGCCAAGCCCTCTTCCAGTCTGCAAAATCTTTTCTCCCCGCCAAAGACCAAAGACACCCCACATCCGTCCCAGCCCTGCCAGGGTACCTGCTTCAGAAAGGACTTTCCAGCTAAGTCAGAAGCCAGACAATTAACTAAGTGGCAAAATATGTACAACTCATGAAAACCACTCTTTTGCTTCCTAATGAGGACTCGTAATAACCATGCTGGATTTTTTCCTTTTATATTTATCAAGGTATGATTTAATTGTCATAAACATCCAGAACACAAAAAAAGTCCCCTAAACTCAAACTGACAGAAAATTCTGGGGTTTTCAGGTACTCTGTAGTAATGATTCATGTATTTGCAGCTGGGATAATAATAGTCTAATACCTTGATCATATTGCATTTTACATAATTTTACATAATTGTTCATAAGGGCTACAATTATTGCGACTGTGAAGTGTAAAACTACAGGAAGAGAATGAAAAAGCCAACTCAAACTAATAAGTTTAGCCTGATTTTCTTGTACTAATTACCACTGGGAAAACACATATTTTAACCTAGCAATGTTTGAAGGTTTTTTTACCCCAGCACTGCCATAAATGAAACAGGATAATAAAGACCGTTGTAGTTTAACCCCAGCTGGCAACTAAGCCCCACACAGCCACTCACTCCCCCGCCATGGGATGGGGGAGAGAACTGGGAGAGTGAAAGTCAGAAAACTGGTGGGTTGGGATAAAGACAGTTTAATGGGTTAAGCAAAAGCTGCAGACACAAGCAAAGCAAAACAAGGAATTCGCTTGCTGCTTCCCATGGGCAGGCATGTTCAGCCGTCTCCAGGAAAGCAGGGCTCCATCACGCCTAGTGGTGACTTGGGAAGACAAACGCCATCACTCTGAATGTACCCCCTCCTCCTTCCCCCAGCTTCACAAGCTGGGCACGAACTCAAATGGTCTGGAATATCCCTTTGGTCAGTCAGGGCCAGCTGTCCGTGTCCCCTCCTGGCTTCTTGTACCCCCCCACCAGCCCGCTCAATGGTGGGGTGAGGAGCAGAAGAGCCCTTGGCTCTGTGTAAGTGCTGCTCAGCCATAACAAAAGCATCCCTGTGTTACCAACACTTTCCAGCACAAACCCAAAACACAGCCCCATACTAGCTGCTATGGAGAAAATTAACTCTACGCCAGCCAAAGCCAGCACAGCAATGACCGTCATCCCACATGCCAAATTACTGAGCACCGTTAAGTGCGTTCACAGGGCTGTGGGGATATTCTGGCTTTCTGAAACATTTCTAGCAGAGAGCGTGCTTGCCAATGGTTTGAAGTACAGATTGCGCTCACCTGTTTGGTTATTAGACATGTTAATGTTACTGCTCTCTGCCATACTAAACAGCATTCTGGCTGTCAGCGTCAGGAGGAATATGCTGGGTTTGTGTTATTTTTATCATTTTCTCATTGTTCTAATTGTTCCCTAGTGTTCCCGAGGAAAAGCAATACTCAGCTGCAGGGAAGAAGGCAAAAACCCACTCATTTGAAACACAAAAGCTGGCCTGAGGAAGGAGAAGCTGGGACAGCCGTTCACTTTGGTAGATGCAAATTTCCATGCAAAAAATCATCCCTGTGGCTGGGCTTGCCCGTGTGACAGTTTGCACGCACACGCACGCACGGACTCCCACCTGCCATGTGCTGCTGTGTGTCGCGGCTCTGTTTCTGCGGGTGGGAGGTCGCAGTTGCTGGCTGGGAGGCACCTGGAGCTCCTGGAGTCAGGACAGTGCCCAGCTCACTACTTGCACCACTACTTCAAAATAGCCCAGCCAAGAAATCCTGCCGAAGGAACCAACCCCATGAATGCAGGTTGGCAGGAGGCTGAGGGCATGGAGGGACGGGCTGGAGTGATGGGGCTGGCAAAGATCTGTCCCTTCGGCTACTGCCCCGGTGTGCAGCCACTTCAGCACAAAGTTCAGTGCCTTGGCTGAAGCTGTGGCTGACGATGGGCTCACATCAACATGCCAGCCTCTACCCTGAAGCCATTGAAATGCAGGCACATGTTTGCCTTTAATTGTTCTGGGGACAGCAGACTGCTGGGAGCACTAACTTTTTAAATTGCCTCTGCTAGATGCCTCAGAGCTTGACCGCCAGAGCTGTCATCACTATTTAAAGCTGTGTAAAGCCCAGTCCTCTAGACTGGGGTGGAAACAGGTCCTGGGCATGGCCTTCACCCCATGCAAGGAATGAATTTTGCCCAGAAAGCTGCAATACTGTGAGATGTGTTAAGAGCACAAACTGAGCTTCAAAATGGTTCCCATTTCAAAGGAACAATGTAAGGCAGGAGTAACAAGGCAGGTTTCTGGTGCACAGAAACCCATTTGTTTGCTGCCTTACCAGCTTATTGGAACAGCTCGTAGGTGTGATCAGCCTCTCCTGGTTCAAAAAGACCCTCTGGCTTGTTGGGTGCAACAGGACACAGATTTCTGTATCCCACCTACATTTGTTCCTGAGGTATCAGGAAGGCATCACCTTCTCTGCATCACTTTCTCTGCAAGTTCACAATCAGGAGGAGATTAGATGTTGTGGGCACTGACTTGCTGTCTTCATAGGGAAAGATTTTTGCAAGTATTTATTTACTCAGGCCTGCCATTACATTTCTGTTCCCCGTTGGCTCCTACAGTAATGAGAGGGGAGAAGATTAATAAGCTGACGGCCAGGACAGAAGGGCCACCACAGTAATCATGTCTGCGTGGGCGGTTGAGTGAGGCGCGCGTTTTAAGAACAGTATCTTGACTTTAAAATCCTTTGGGATGGATTAAAACAAAATTTGTTTAGTCCAATATCTTTAGGAGTCCGAATGAGCATCAAAGCAAAGGCTTCGTGGTGGCACTTCTCCAAATCAGCTGTGCTATCTTGAAGTTAACCGATTTCCTCTTTCCCACTTTTCCCATCTCTCAAAGGCAAAGTGTAACGCGCCGCCCATGCGGCACTTGGACTTCCCAGGACCTGCTGTCCTGGCAGATCAGAAATAGATTTCTATGCCCCTCTTCTGTCAGCCTTTGATCTCTGAAGACTGACCCGCACAAGTTTAAATCGGCTTGTTCAGACAGTGTGTAAAAATCAAAACAGTCAGCTGGTGTGTAACGGCCATGCGCTCGGTGCCGCCTCCCGGTGTGCTCGGTGGTCCCGCGCAGGCTGGCCTGCAGACTGACTGCTCTTGCTAGTGAGGGCTCAGGTCTGGGGGTCTCCTCATGGTGGACTGGGATGATCATGGGAGGGTGAGGCTCAGAGGAGATCGGGAGCTTCCCACAGGAGACATCGACTGGGGTTCTGCATTCAGCCTCCCTCTGCGTGTTCTTCCACGAGCCATTCTTCACCTCTCCCATCCACGTGGCGACTGCTGCCACACGGTGTTTTCCATATGACTGACAGTGGCATTTGTCCGTACCGAAGTCCTTCGTGCTCTGTCAGATGGTAGTTAAGGAAGGAATGAAACTCCATCATCCCTGTCTAATGTCAGACACTCTGTGTGTCCCCTGTGCAGGGTCACGAAACACAAGGTACATTCCTCAGCACACTGGCACTTCTCCATGGCACAAAGGGTTGGCAAACAGCGATACTAGGTCAGGGCTTGAAGACAACATAACTGCATTCACCACACGTCACCAAGCATTCAATTCACCCCTCTGCGGGATCAGCACTTGTTTTGTTCAGCAAGACAGTTCCTTTGAGCTGTCAGAATGACAGGAAGCACTCAGACTGAGGAAAGCATCTGGCGCCCAATTTTGAAAATGCTACATTTAATTTAATTTCTTAATTTGATCGTGTGCTCTGCAGCGCTTGCTGGGTGCCCCCGTGTCCTGAGATTTCATCCTCACGTGAGAACGTCCTGCCCAGGAGTGAGCACCCACCTTTCCCCCCTCTTGCTCAGCCTACCCTGCAGGACTATATATAGGGCAGATTAGCACAAACTGCTTGATGGGGCTGCAAATTTCCCTATTAGCAGCATGTGGAGCTGGCAATACTGTGTTGTACTCCTTAGTTACACTTAAAGTTCTTCCGAAGCAAAAGGACAAAGGCAATATTCTTTGTCGTCATTCTCAGTTACTTCAAAATTGCTACCCACAGCAGAGCATCATCAGTCATTAGAGTCACATATAGGAGCATTATATTCACTTTGCGGTCTCCCAGCTCCATCGCCAAGGACATCACAGTCACAATGAGACATAATCAGTGTGCTGTTGCCAATTTCGAGACATTGTAATTTAGCAAAAAATTTCCTGTGTTCGGAGTCCTCTGAAGTTGGAGGAGCTGCTCTGAATTTCTCTGCATTCCTTTTAGCAAGTTTGGTGTGAATGGCATGGAGAGAGAAATAAGGAGTGAGGACCCTTTTTATCATGCCACCATTATGCCTATGAATTGCAGGGCACGTGTGCTGCATAATATCGGGCATGACCGATACAACAAGGGACGGCAGGAGAGAGCTGAGGAAAAGCCTCAGCCCTGAGTGACCTTGCTGTTGTGAATTTCTAACTTATTCTTCTCCCTATTGCAGCTCTGATAAAAAGATACCACACAAATATACTCTTTTGCATCGAAGTTTCAGGAAGAAGCTTCAAATGACACAAATGTAAGGCAGCTGATCTGGTCCCTCAGGTTGTTCCAGGAGGCATTTAGCTGGTCTGATTTTTATTCCTGACTGGTGACAGCTTGATGGGTGACATCAGGCAAATCACCCCCCTCTATGCCACACTTTTCCTGTGCACAGTTGTATTTACCCAGTGCTTGGTGAGCTAAGGATGTTTTTAAATTCTCTGTTAAGAGCTGGGTAGCATTTGACCACTAAAACTGCATGCTGGAATTTCATTTATATTGCATCTTATGGCAATGTTTTGTAATGTGCAACCTTTTAAAAGCTATCTTTTTACTCCAAAAAAGGTCTGCTGACACTAGGGCTCAAGAAATTCTCTATCCTGTCTAAAAGAAAATAAAACCCATGAATTTTCACAATCTGGAAGTGGAACTGTTCCCAGAATCTTCCCTTTCTGCTCTGGAAAAAGAGATCATCCACATCAAGAAAAACGTTGCTTCTGGTGGTCCCCTTCCAGCCCAGCCAGGTTGGGTCATTATCATTTTTGATTACCAGTGCTTTGACTTTATTTACCCTCTGTGAAATGGTTATGAGCATTTGGCCATGCGTTTAATGTATGCAACTTACTTGGGGTCCTTTGCATATTTGAGCATGAAGGGATATAAACATAAATGCAGATAGATTTATTGCAGTCTAATTTAATAAAAATGTCAGCAAATAAATGCACGTTTGACAGGGGAATAAATATCAAATAGGAGCAAAGCAGACAGTGGAGTAGGTTGTAAGAAATTAACATGAAACATTCCGGTTTGACAGTGACTATAAAACAAAATTGTACTTTGGAGACTTGGGGAGTGATTTAGCAGAGCTGTGCTTCCAGGGCACGCAGAATCAGCTTGCACACGCGGGGTGCGGAGACACAGGTTCAGGATAAGACCACATCACTACAGAGGGGAACGGTTTGTCATCTGTCGCTTCCATTTGTATACTGACATTTAACGGAAGGGGAGCGAGATGCTGCCTGGATTGGTTTTCCGACACGGGGCTGCGGGTTGTGCCTGCACGTTGCTTAGCAGCAGCATGCCAGCCCCGGGTCGGGCTTGCTCCTTCTGCCTGGTGCTTGGACTGGTTTGGCCCCCGTGACTCCACTCCATGTATTTATGCATCAGGGGAGAGGCAGGGAATCGCTATAATCTGTGTTTTGCACATAGACCGGCTGGGTGTTAGCTTACGGAGTGGTTTGCCCGGGGTGAAACAGGAAGAAGAAGCTGGATCAATTCTCCTGGTACCCCACAAGGTCACATCACGTGCATTTTAAATGCTTCATCCTCCACTGCCCCTTCCTGGTGTGTGCTTGCGCTGCCCTCGCAGGACTCTCGCCAAGACACACCGTGGATGCCCTACTCCTCTGGGGCCCCGCAGCCAGGCGGTTCCACCTTCTACAGAGCTGAGTTAAGCCTTATGTGGAGGGAGGTTCAGCGGTGGGCTTCATTTCCGTGCCAGACAGACTTCAAGAGGGCTGTACTAGGAGAATTTGCGGGCTCCTATGGATGCCAGAGAGCAGATCCATAGCACAGCAGCCAACTGTGATGCTAATGGACCCTCCTAGCGCTCTCCATTGATTTCACTGAAAGCAAGAATGTTGGGATGCTGCTCCCAATGAAAGCATATGGCATTTTTTTCTGTAGCAGTGAAATAGCTGTTAGGTGTCTTGCAATATTTGTTTTCACCTTCATTTTGTTTGTCTGGGTTTTGTTGGGGTTTGGTTTTGGTTTGGTTTTTTTTTTTGGTATTCCATCTTTCCTTCATCTTTTGGGCTTCAGTTTCTCATGAGGTCCCCAGGCAATTACTGAGGCTGCGGTTGCCACAAGCATTGTTCTCGTCTCTTTATTGCAGATATGTACTCATATCCTGGGATAGATTTTATTTTAACGGCCCAGTCAATATATGGTGCTTATTCCACCTCAAGCATTACAAAGAGGTTTTTAAAACATACTTGTTCATCTTAATACCCCTGCTAAGCTTCTGAAATGCTCGATATATCCTATGTGTTTCTTAAAATTTCAGCACAAATCCAATATCGTACTTTCACTGTAGGCACAGAATCATCACTCACTGTATTGGGGACCGTATCTCAACGTGTGTATGCATAAATTCAAGGTAACCAGTTTGCACAGGGGTAAAAGTGCAGTGGCTAATGGGAAGGAGAGTGTGGGAACAGAGTTTGCCTCACCGTAAGTGGAATAAAAGCTTAAAGTTTTCCATAGCACAAGTTGGGGCGAGTCAGGGGTTGTAGAGTGGAAACTTTTGGTCCTAAAGTTCTGGAAGAATTGATGTGTGAAATTGCAAATCTGGTAGTAAGAGTTTTTAATAAATCTATCAACTCGAGGGTGGCACTGTGTGACTGAAGAATAGCAAACACAGTATCTGTATTTAAGAAAGGGAGAGGAATAGGGAGAGCAGTGTGTACAGGCCTTTCAGTCTGACATCACCTCTACAGAATCAAAATTTTTGGACAAAATTAGTATGCCCACTGTTGTGATGAGTTGTGAAAAGGACACAGGCTACATCAGGAAAAGTATCAGCTATATAGATAAGGAGCTGTTAACATCCTTGCTTGACACAGCCATTTCTGGAACATCTATGCTCAGAAAAATGGAATTAAACCAGGGATGCATGCGGATGCGGGTATTACAGGGATCAGGAGAATGGAGAGCCTGATTTACAAGAGAAGGCTAAAGGGGCATGGCTTGTGATCATAGCAAAATGAAGGCATAGCAGGGTTGTGATTTCTGTCTGTAAAAACATCAGGGAGGAAAAGGGACTAGTTGCACTGGAGAACAGTGTTATTGTAAAAATGGACATGAATAAACTCACACTGGCAATCAAAACAAGTTTTCTAGCCATTAGGGCAGGGAGGTTGGAACAGCTTTTTGGTAGGAATGGCAACGAACAAAACCCCAACTACTTTTAAGCCACAGCTCAGAAAGTTTGCGGAGAGGTAATACAACGCAGCAATGCTACCAGGGGCTGCACTGGGTGACCCCAGTGATGACTTCCAGTCTGTGTAAAGATGCAGGAACTCCATCACAAAGTCCTCATTAAACTTCCCATGTATTTCTTTTTCTTTATCTTCCTTTAAAAAAAGATTATCCTGTAATAAACGGGGTGGTGCCATCTGCCACAGTCTGGCGCAGAAGGGAGGAATTGCTGTTTCATGTTAGTTAGCTGTATTGAGGGGGGTGGGGGAAGGCTTTGGGGCTGCTTCCATCTGGCACTGGGGCTGATTGAAGGTGAGAGCTGATCTCTTGAAATTCAGTGAAAAAATGATGGGTAAAGCAGATATAAGTTGTGAAGCCCCTTGAAAGTACACACCAAGCAGCTTAGGTTTGATGCAGCCGCTGAAGGGAGGTGAGAGGAGGGCTGTGTAGAAGAGGAGGGCATAGTCTGAAGTGAAGCTAAGAAAATTGTCTTTACAGTGATGTTCTCAGAGGATACAAGCAGGGCAGAATGCAGTTTTCTGTGTTAGAGAAAAGAAAATTAGAGTTGATCTGTGGTATAAGATTATGAGAGCCTGAGTGAGACTTTTAGCTGTGCAGGGAGAAGGATGACCCTGTTTCAGTGGAGAGAACTGGTGTGATGATGCATTGATCTAGTGAGAGCATGCAGGGCAGATCAAAATGATTCCCAGGTTCCAAAGCTGGGAGAAACTGAAGTATTTCTCCAGGGCATTGGTCTGCTTCCAGCACTGACTGTGCTGCTTCTGTTCAAATGGAGCACATTAGCAGAAAAACCTAGCTTTTAAAGTATTTGGAGTACGACTGCTGCAGGCTCAGTCTCCTCCTTTTGGGAGAGGAAGGTCCCCAGGAGACTGGGCTCCCTCTTGGGAATGTGCTGCTGGACCCTATCCTCAGGCACCGGGAAGGGAGAGCTGGGTCCTGAATAACCGTGCTGAGACTGGTTTGAAATTCATGAGAAATTAAGAAAAGGTCAAAAGAAAAGGATGAGATCTGTGTTTATTTGTCTTTTCATTTAGGTCCCGGGGGAGTTACCTTTTCAGGTGCTTCTCTCCAGCCATGAAGGTCAGAGATGTCTTTCAGTGAAAGCTGAGAATCCTGAACAATTGCTCACAAAGCAGTTCTCAAACAGACGTTTGCAAGCACAGCCTCCTCAAATTAATGGAAGTCACAGATCTGGTGGTCAAAAGTACATGTAACACGTTTTCACTGCATCGTGGTGACGCTGGGATTTTAGGAATTCAACCAGATGTCACAAAATTTGCACTTGCACCATGATAGTAGTGACAAATCGGGGAGGTGACTTTATTGGAAGTCTAATTTTCTCATTGCTGTGCATCTCCCCACATCTGTATCTCCTCTCCACTTAGCACCCCGTAGGTACAGGTTTCCTATGCTAACACAATGTCTGCATCAAGTCACTCCCTTTTCTGTTCTTCCTCAGAAGTAAGGACTCAGAGCAGCTTCTGGTGCATTTCTGGGCTGCCAAAATCCTGATTTCATTGTTTGCAAGCCTCTGATGCAGACTCCTCTTGACTCCTCTTGTCTTCCCTGGTCAGGACTATAAGATTTGGCTTTTGTAGATCAGTTGCTATGAAAATGCTTATTGATGGTTACCCACATCCTGTTGTCCTTCTGGTGCTTCTTCTTTATTTTGAGAGGGTTTGTCTGTAATGCTGTTGATCCAAAATTAAGGCTATGATAAAGTGGCTGATTGAAATGGCACCGAAAGCTTTGCACAGATAGGCTCAGTCAAGCCTTCATTAGCTTAGCTTAAATCACTTGAGGCTACTTTGGTTCTGAGCAAGTTCACAGAGGATTTTTGGATTAATTTTCCCACATATCTCCATCCAGGCAAGCCCTAAAAAAATCACCAGCATACACAGCGTGCCTTTAGGAAATGAGCTCTTCTAGGAATGAAGGATACTTCTAGAGGGCTGAAAGGCTATGGGCATGAACTAGCAAATGGGGGTGATGTGAGGGTGGCAACAGGCAACCACAGCCTTTCCCCTTCTTTCCCCAAGCTAGCAGAAGGTGATAGTAAATTAAAAGCTCTAGAATACGGCCTGTGACAAATACCAGTTTCGCTTTCTGAGCTTCAAACATCTGCTTGTGTTTCTATTTGACAGTCCAAATATTGCTCCTTTTCTTAGTTTACCCAGGTGTAAAATGGTGTGAAAAGTACTAGTCTCCTTTGGAAATGTTTTGATACCAGATGCTAGAGAAGTTCTAAGACTTCATTATTACCATCCTATTAATGCTACTGCTGTTATCACTCCGTGGTTTGCTTTACTGGAGTAATGACCCATTAATATTATTTTGTTGACTCTACAGATGATCTTTCAAAGCAGCAGTCAAAAGTACCGTTAAGAGCTCCAGACAACTTACTGTCCTAATTTATAAGCAGATGCAACCAGTAATAAATAGGAGATTAAAATGTAGTAATGATCAAGCAAGTTTTTGCATAAAGAGCTGTAATCTCCAGCTGTCAGTACCTCTGTGTGCACCAAGACACAGGTCTGCAGATAAGGAAGCGGCTTCTGTTTTCGTTGCTGTGCATCCACGGCTTTTGCAAACATGAAGTCTATGTTTGAAAAAAACAGTCCCTTGAAAACAAGCCTGCTATTCATTCATCCTGGAGACATTGCCGAGAAGTTGGCCAATTGGTATGTGCCGGTTTTTGCTGGAGCTGCTGTAACTCCTGAGACTGCTTCCTAGGGACCCCGAGGAGTGTGCACAGCTCCTGTCTTCTAGGCTGTTACATGCAAGACCAATTAAGACTGATGTCAAAATAGCTAATACAGAGGCCATGTTTCTGGTTTAAGAAACACTGTGATATACTTTACCTCCCAGTAGGGAGAGTGTGATAGTAAACCGCCCTGCCCAGATACTGCTGAATGTTTCATTAGCTGAGAAATGCAAAGTCAGCTTTTCTAGCAGAGACTGCAGAGGTGATGGGGGGTCTGTGATGTGGGACAACATTTATTCTGTCTCGGCACAAAAAGCTCAGCCAAAAACCTTCACCCGAAAGAGCCCAACCAAAAAAACCTAACCCAAACATAGCGGCAATTACTGAAATCTGAAAGAAAGAAAAGAACATACTGTTAGTTTATGGAACACGTTGTTTCGTATTTAGCAAACTAAATATACATTTGTAACAATCTAAAAAATAATGCAATTCAAGATATCATAATGCCTTGGCTTTTACTTACTTTCTTATGTGATGAGGCAGAGGCACAGCAATTAACGGTGTCCCTTGCCACATCCAAAACAGAAAGGGATAAAACATAATAGAACATACTGTTATAAGCTCCTTTGAAAAAGGAGGGATTTCAAAAGATGAATTCCCAATGGAAATTACTCTTTGATTTTTGTTATGCTAACTCTAATGGCTGTCCAGTTTCCAGTCCCAGGGACCTAAGGCTCCACAGTCATGCGTGATGCTTGTGGTACCCGGTGCTCTGCAGAAAGAATGGGTTAAGTTTAGAGTTGGACATCATCATTATTTTCTTTCTCTCTTTTGTGTTAGTAAACTTCAGAAGTTCAAGAAAGAACATGCTGCTTTGCCTTCCTTGTTCCCTGCTGACTTCGTTCCCCCGATCAAAGCAAAAATAAGTAGGCCTGGTTTGTTTAATAGAGAGGGTCTTACACAGTCACGCCTCTTTGTTTGCCGACATAATTGAGGAGAAGACAGCTTTGGGAATAGTGCTGCTTAATTGCTCTCACAGATGCTGCAAGACACTTGGTGTAGGGTCGGGCTAAATTGGTCCTATTGTGGATTTTTGAAAAGCCTTGGTAACAGAAGAGTCAAAAAAAAAAAAAATCTCCCCAAAATCCAAGCCCTTATATAACCAGCAAAGTAACCTTCATCTCAGTATCGGCTTTTCTCTGCATAAAACTTCCTCGCAATGAACTGGGGAAATAGCACGGCAGAGGCGTTGCTGCCCCATCCCCATGGATCTCCAGTGGGCATGGAGAAAGAAGGGGTGGAACTGAACATCTGGGTGTAACTTCGTATCCATTAAAATGTTCAGCCTTTTAATAAAACATCGGTATGGCGGTAAAAGCTCCCTTCCTAATGAGTGCCGGAGTGCGGAAATCGCTGTTTCTCAAAGGCAGGCCAGGCTGTAACCCTCTTGATTTTAAATGAAAGGTTGGCTGGGACTCCTCAGCGCCTCGCAGCCCGGAGGGAGCCAGCAGAGCTGCTAATTAGAGCGCTGGTTGCGTTTTTTTGGTTTGAAACCCTGAAATGAAGGGCAGGTCTGCTCTGTACCGTGCGACGACAAGGAGACTTTAGATTCCTGGCTAAGGCTTTTAGATGACAGAAGCGGAGAAGGGCTTCCCGGGGACAGGCTCCCCCGGCCATGGAGCAGGTGAGCCTCCACCGCCTCGGGATGGGATGGCACAGGGCGCAGGCGGCAGCTGCCAACTGGGCTCCAGCTTTAATGGCGCTAGTAGTGAATCCTCAGGTTGAACTTCTCCCTTGTTTTTTAGAAATGGGTTTTAATTCTGGAAAAATGATTCTATTTTCCACTATTTGATAGGTAGGATTCAAAGACAGTATTGATAAGTATTCCTACGCTGGGGGGGGGGGGGGGGGGGGGGGGGCGGGGAGAAGGAGGTACTTTATGTGACAACGGGGACAAAAGCCTCATTCTTTTCCCATTATAGTCATTACAGGTTCTTTTGTTTACAAGACTGTCTCACTCCATCAGAGGTATGGCAAATTGTCTCCTAAAGATAGCAATGAATTCACTAGACATATACCTAAACTTTGACAATTACTGTCTTTTGCTATGTATTTTTTAAAGCCTTAAATAACATTAATCACATAGCTAAAGAAAAGTATATGCCTTTCTCTGTAGCAGCCTTAGAAAGATCTCATGTATTACGAAGCTCTCTGCCGACAAGCGAGCTGCAAATGGCTAAGCAACACAAGTCCCCGTAGTAAAAACGAGAGTTTGAGAGGCAAGCCACCAGGAGCCCTGATTTAGCTGGGTACAAATACTCACCTAAAGTTAAATATGTGGTTTCCCTGAGACTGCTCACAGCTTGGTGCTCTGTGCTGGCTTTTGGGCACAGCAAAGATAAAATACTTGCAAGCAAATGCATGAACACATCCTTCTTTCAGCCTTATGCTCTTCTGAAGTTGTTTTAAAGCTTGTATTTTCTAGAAGTACATTGCAAATGTCCTGGCCAGGTGGCAGGAGACATTCATAATGCAAGACCAGTTAAGAATTGCAGGTTGCTTGCTGGTTTTACCACAAATTCAGTGCTCTAAACCCACTTCTTGGGTCGCTGCTTGGTGGAAGGTCTATGGGTTGGGAACTGCCATTGTGTATTAATTTATTGGAAAAAAAACCCACCAAGATAGCACTGACAAACTACAATAAATAATGCTAACATTTAACAGCTGGCACATCCTTGAATGCCTTTGTGCAGTAGATTGAAAAGGCTGACCAGTATTCAAATTATAAAAGGAAACTATCATAGTTCAGACTTAAAGGAAACAGTTGTCTTTTTCAAACTTAATATTGCTAGAACTTATCAAACATACAGCATCTAAAGAGAATAAGATGGAAGGTTGGGAAGGGATTTTTTTCCCCCCAGACTTTCTCCTTTATTTTGCTAGAAATGACAGCTGAGAATAAACAGTGGCTCTCCTCAAATCTGAAAGGATGAGAGGTATTTTAACGCAGAGGCTTTTCTCCCAGACTCTTGCATGTATGCCAGCAATAGGAAGGAGTTAACAAGACAGTGATGGGATGACTCCTCTGTTATGTCCTTATCCTTCAGGACTTTAAAGCCCTGACATAGTTAAAAAGTATTTTCCCACCCAAAAAAAAAAAAAAAAAAGGCTGTTAAAAAAACCAGCAAACCAAATTCAAGCTTTATTTTTTGCGGAATGGTCCAGAAGTCTCCTTTTTTTATTATTATTATTATTTTGGAGGCTTTCCAAAAGTTTTTAAATGAGCTTTCAAAATGGTCTTCACTTTTGCAGATATTTTAGCTACATTACAGTAATTGGGAGCAGGGAACCAACGTATGATGTGGCTGCTTCTCTTCAGTTGCCCAGCAATCTATTTTTGGTTCAGTGTTTAGAGCATCACTATTGAAGATCTAGGAGAAAATATCCAAATATTAATGACAAAAATTACAGATGACAGAAAAATGAGCAGATTAGTAAATAATAAATCAATCCTGCAGAGTGATCTGGATCCAATGAGCAACCAGACTCATTTGAACACAGAAAATATGAGGTCCAGGAACCAAGAAAATAGGTCATGCTTACTGGCTGAGGTGACTGTATTTCTGAAATGATAAACACCTCAATGTGAGCCGGCTTCAGTGGCTGAGAAATTAAATAGGAACCTTGAATGTGTGAACTGGGGAAGAATGAGTTCGTGCAGGTATTGCCACTATATAGAGAAATAAAGACAGACCGTTTCTGTGATGCTATGTGACAAATTTAGAAATGCTCCTGAAAAAAAAAAATAAATTCACAAGAATGGTTTGTGTTCTAGAAATCCTGGCTTATAGGCTAGAAGTGGCTCCATCTCATTAGCTTCTCCAGGAGGAGTTGGCAGGGATCTTACAGGTGCTAACACTGAGGAAGACTTTTGGCAGCACAGGACCCTTGGATGTCATGGAGGATGTCACAGCATGATCAACCCCAGCAACTGGTGTGATAAACACTCAGAATAGAGAAAAGGCAAATGGTTTTAGTAATCAACACTGGAACAGCTTACCATAGGCCATGGTGGATTCCCCAACATTAATTTTTTTTTTTTTTTAATGGGTTTGGTCATCTTTCTAAAAATTGTGGTAGCATTCAGGCCAAAGTTTTGGGGTCTTCAGTATGGTCACTGCCTGGGGGTTCCTCTGTCCCTCTCTGAATATCTGGAGCTCTTGGCTCATGTTGTAGATGCACACCCATAGTGTCTCTCTAAGATTACTCCTTCCCACGAGCCAAGAGAAGAAAGCTTGTTTGTAGGTTTGTTCATCTTGGGAAAGAGAAGGCAAAGCAGGGGGAGATCCAGCTGCTGCCTTCGGTGAGGGGACCCCCCCGGGCCGGACTGTCACTGGCCCTGCACCCTGCCTGCTGCACCTGGTGCTGCCTGGCCACAGCCACCCTGCCCGCTGCCTCCCACCGCCTAGAAGCGCTTGGCTGCCTTCATTTAGGCTAATATAAAGCGCTTTACATTAGGCAACCAGCAATGGCTAACAGATAAGACCTTCCCTTTCGCGGTGGAGAGAGACTATTAGAAATGCTCCTCTTGAAAGAAAGTGCCCTTTCAGAAATGCGCTTTGGATTTAGGGACTCTGCGCAGTCCTTCATCTGTCAGCTTCCCCCTGCGTTCCTCACATTTGATGGTTCACTGCTTTTAGATTTGTTTCTGCCTGGCTATCCGTTCCCATTCTCCTGTGACTAATATTTAGTTGTATGGTACTACTGAGAGTCTCTGCGAGGTGGTAGCATGGCATATATGGGACCCAGAGGAATTCTGAAACGACCCTTTTAAAAAACAACAGCATAAAATAAATTAGAAAAAGGAAGCAGCTTTGGGGAAGACTTGGTGCTTCCAGCAGCAGCCGTAGGCGAGGAAAAGTTAACTGTTTCAGAAGGGGTTTTGCCCTACCTGAAGTCAATGGGGAAACTCTTCTGGAGTCACAATATTTGCTCAGGTACCAGCCTCCCATCCCTCCTCCTGCTCTCCAGTCTGTGTTTCACCTTCAAAAGTAGATCATTATGCTTGCATATTTTAAAAATACTGATACACTTCTGTGAGCTGGCTGGGCATGTGGTCAAAAGTTGCAGCTGCCCAATGTTCATGGCTGCTCTGGGGCTGATGGAGCAAACGCAAATGGCAGAAGCACATCATATGCAGGAGGGGGTGGCCAAACCCTGTATCCTTCTGGGGTCAGCTAAGGAATGGAGGCAATGAACGATTCACCATTAAACTGAATTAAAGCCCCAGTGATTTAAAGATATGGCCGGAAACCTAGCAGACAGATCCAGCCAAGTGCTGCCAGTCTCTCTCCTCTGCCTTCCCCTGATGTGCCCCCAGAAAAGCACAGACCCTTCGGGGCGCAGTGGTTACTACATGAGTAATCTGATGATGAATGTGTCTTTTACAAGTAAGCCTCGCGTCTAGTTGTAGCATGTACCAGAGGTGGCATGAAGGGGATAGAAGGCTGTGCCACTTAGAATAAATTATTTGGGACGGAAATTCAGTGTTCAATATGTTTGTAAAGAGTCTAGTGAGTGTCTGGGTACTCCCTGGGCAGAACAATAATTGCACTTTTGCTTTTCTGTTTTATATTTATAATCCAGAACAGCTAGCCCTTGAGTAAGCATAAACTGCACTTCCATCATATTTCCATTTGGGTTATGAATATTTCACACACCTGCAGTCTCAAAAGCACATAATTGCAAAACCACACTCAGACAGGGACTGAATAAACACTGTTGCTGATTCTTAATGAGCCATTAATCAGATGTTTAACTACAGGTAATTCCCTTGAGTCCTGGTGTCCCAAGAAAAATCTGTATTCCCTCTAAGTCATAGAGAAGCAGATGACTTACGAAGAGGAAATTGCAAGCTGCAGGCTGGATGAACGTTGGCTCCCCGTGCAACTCCTAATGGTGAAAGGTAACATTTTTTAATTTTGTTTGGGAGTCTCACCATGAGCCATGGGCTCCAATGTCAGATAAGGACTTTGCGGGAGTGGAAGGCTTGCGTTTTGGTTGTTGAAGGGCGCATTCTGTCAGGAGCTTGAAAGATGCTCTGATTGCTTCCTGTCAGTCAGCGTTACCTGCTCTTCATGGATGGGAGTAGGAGTGTGATTCTTCACACAGTGTGAAGTCCTCCTCTGTAATCCATTATCAAAGGAAGGTGCATATTCCAGCTGCATTTTAACAAGGGATGGATAATTTTATGGCCACTGCTATTTGTATCTTTGCATGGTAAATTAGGGGTAATAAAATCCTGTATTTCAGAGTGCACAACAAACTGTAGGGGTTAGAAAAGGAAATTTCTTGCACAAACAACATTGTACTGTTGCTTAGCTGGACTGAAACGGACATTTATTTCATAGGAAAAGTAACAATTTCAATATTTTGTTTAATTCCAAATAAACCCAATGCTGTATTTTGAGCATGAGATGATGTGCTGAAAAATCTTTGTTCGGAAGCACTGCAGTCTTCCATTAGAACAGATCAATGTGTTTGAGATTTTAAAAAAAGAAAAGAAAGATTTTTCTAATTTCTAAACTTGTGTCAAAACGTGGCTGGTTTCATTCCCTATTTTGCTGGCACTAAAATGTCACATTGCGCTAAGACGGCTTGGTGAGTTACTGATGTTCATGACAGATCTGCTGTAAACAGCATTTCATAAAGGACACAATGGTTTTAGTAGCTGATCCGCTTCTCTTCGTAAAACAGTCACACATTTTTGTATCAGCCAAGTGGTGAATGTAGTTGGTTTCCCTCTGAAGAGCATGCACATGGAGATGAAGCCAACCTACACATGTTAGATATTAGAAGAGCTCCAGGTTATTAACTATGGAGAACAAAAGGTTTTAGACGATCTCTCCATCTGTTTCTCCCTCCTGTGCCAGAGACACAGTGTAGCAGACCGTATCTTCACAGACATTTTCCAGGTGGAAAATGGGCATACAAAAGGCGTGTGCATCAGCTCTTATACCTCTTTTCCAAAGTATAAGCTCCTTCCATCACTGCTGAAGGAGCCATATCCCAACAGCAGACATCCATAAAGCTGATAGTTAGAGTCTCATTCATGCTTTTACTCCCTACGTGCTGTATCCTCAAAGGATGCTCCATTTAGCGGGATAGTTATATAATAACTTCTTAATTAAATACTCATTGACAGTCTGTGCCTGCCTTTTTTCTGGGGGGGTGTGGACAGGGGACTGCTTGAGGGAAGGATGAAAGTGCTCCTGCTTGCCTTCTGGCAGCGGGACTGTACAGCAGCACTCCTTGCCCGCGTTACCCTCTTCCTCAGAGAGTCTCCTATGTAGAGACTGGACTGGAGGAGGTGTAGAAAGATTTTGGGCAGCAGGCACTGCACTATTGTACAGCCATGTCCCAAAGCGCTCCCAGACCCAGCAATGAATAGATGGAGAGGATACACAGATCTTCCTGCAAGTAGTCTGCTCAGCAGCCACCAGCAGAGCTGCCCTAGCCCACCAACGTGTGTGCTAAAGAATGGTCTTCTGACAAAAATAAACAAAATTCATTTACAGGAAAGGTGTTACCCTTCGTCCCCTCCCATGGGACGTGTGGCTTGCTGTCAGCAAACACTGGGCATGATGCTGCTCATGGTTCTTGGGCTGGGGTCATCTCCTCCTACTGCAGATGAGGCATCTTCCGGGGCTGTGGACTGCGGTGTAAGGGGGAGAGGACGTGGTGAAGGGGGTAGGTGACACCAGCTAACGAAAGAGGCACTGCTGGCTCCGGACTTGCTTCTGTAGGCAGAAGGGTGGGCAAAACCTACTCCAGGTTGGGCTGTTTGGTAGGATCTATGTGGCCATTTCATGTGCTAACAGGGGTGAGGTGCTCTGGAAAAAGCTAATGAATACGATGTAGAAGTCTTTCTTTTTATGCTTTTCTCGATGAAATAGCACTTGTCATAAAAATGGGAGGATATATCATTCATCATTGCTGGTTTTACCTGCCAAAACAGAGCTAGAAGTTTTCTATTTTGTATCCACAAATCCTGAAATTCACTATAATCTGTTTAGACAGTTTCTCTCTGGGGAAAGAAAAAAAAGTTTTTAATCTAATAAATAATCCTCTGGAATATTTACAAAAGATACATAAATGCCAGAACCTCCTCTAAAAATATACTTCAGTGTCTTAAAATCAACATATGCACACTGGGTGACTGGCTGTGAATATTCTCCCTAAACTAAAAACCAGCCAGGCAGGCCAGCAGGGTGCTATGCAAATGGCTGAAGAGCAATGATCTGCCTTCATTGCAGGCTTAATTTATGAACTAGATTTATTAGATTATTTTTTTTTTATTGAATGAATTACTGCATATCTTACTTCTTCCTGTGTCAATAGCTGTGTGCATAAGAAGGCAAAAAAATCAAGGGCAGGCGACCCAAAGCCTAGCAGCACTTTGCACGTGCAAATTATTTGCAAATATCAGTTTGAAACTCTTTCCACTTGCTGCTTTGTACCCAGTAGCAGCTGGTCCTGGAAGAAAAGGGACCAAATTGGGCACTGCAGTTGAGGGTGAAACCCTCTCCCAGGGCATCCACAGTGGAGCCCGGCATTGCTCTCTGCCCCACGGCAGCTCAGCCACAAGAGATGCTCCTGCTGCCTTCGTCATGGTGGCCCTGCCCAGCACCCCTTGTTCTTCACTGCCTTCCCAGGGAGCGGGTGCAGAAACACGGCACACACAGCCTAGCGTTAGGGATGGGAATGGGGTTGCTGCAAATGGTGTGAGATCATAGCAAAAATAAAAAAGAGCAGGCAAAAGTGACATCATGCACAACACATCTTGAGCTTCAAATTATCGGCCCCTGCTGTATCCTGGGTGCTGCCAGTAACTTTGTCAGACCTGTTTGGAGGATGTAACTGAGAGCCCTTCACCTGTAACGCAGCAGTCCCATAAAAAGATCCTCTTCTTGGAGACTCTGACTGAGCTTAATTTTTTTTTTTTCCTTCTAAATTGCAGGTTAGGGATTTCCCCAGCTACTGCACCCAACAATTGAGGAGAATGATCTAAATTCTAATATCAAATTACAGACAAGTGTAAGACCTAAAACCACCTTAATGTTTAGTGAGTACAATGTTTAACACATACCCAAGGAATATGCTTAACACTGTTAGATCAAAAATAATAAAATTAAGTTATGAACTACTGAAGTCATAGCAATTCAGTATCTTGTCATTACAACACAGAACAAGAAAAATTGATATTTTAGCCCTGATTTTCAAAGCATCTCCAAAGCTGTGCCTATTGTTATTGAGGCTTTTTCCTTACATGCTTTTTTTGGATATCTATTTATTTTTCCCCCCAAAACACAGATGTTTGCCCTGTATTGTCTTTATATGAACAAACCAGCCAGATAAGCATTCAGCTGCTTTGTGCATGCAAGTACAATCATTTTGCATATAAGGAAAGGAAAAAAACAGCCCCATAACTGAGGAAAATGTCAGCTGAAGTATTAAAAAAAAAAAAAAAAAGAGAATATGTGTGAACATGCATTTGGTGATAGATGCCTGATCCCTGAGATTTTGGCCCTTTAGCTTAAGATCGATGTGGAACAGTTTTCAGTTTTGACATTGTGTTGGACTCATCATCAGAGATGTTCCCATCTTTGCAAGGAGGCAGCAAAGTAAAGCAGCAGAGACTCGAGGAAGTCGGATATGTCTTCCTTACCGTGCAGCTGTTTGTGATTTCAATGTGTAAGACTTTTTGTTGGTCACAGGTCACCTGTTCCCTCAAATGCCTCTGTGCCACATTTACTCTTCTTGATCCTTTTTGGGTCCAGCTCCAAACGATACTCATTTCCCTTTAATTTCAAGGGTACTCGGAGAAGTGCAAGGGTCCCTCAAATACTTGAGGAATACTCGTGGAGTTGAATAGATAGCGTAGGCTGCTGCGTGCACACAACAGGGTGAAGCAGGGCAAAAGTTTGGGCTACACGTATCACGGGGAATTATGTAGCGGAGTTTGGTTTTGAACTAGTTTTAAAATAATGGAATTTGATTTTCTGTGCTCCTAATTCTGCCTATAGTGAATGATAGAATCAAATTCCTTTCGACCAGGCACACTGTGACCCCAAGTATTGAAACAGGGTTGGAGTGTCACTGAGGGCTGAGTCTGCCTACGTAAATAAGCCCCAGCAATCCTCAGGTGCCCATGAAGAGTAACTCTGGGCATCACTTACACCAGCACAGAAAAGAACAGAATCAAGGCCTTTGTGTTTGGTAATTTTGACACACTAATGTATTCAGCTCTCAATCATCTAAGCATCAAAGCAATTAAGCACAAGTTTTCTGCAGTGCATCTTAATTGTACAGTCTTCTTTGCAGATGATAGATGATGGAGCTCACATGGCAGTGCAGAGCACAAGGCAGGGATGTCCATCCCCAACCCAGCTGCCGCCTCCCGAGAGCTCTCCTGCCTCGCAGAGACAGCAGTTGGTGCTCAGGGACACGCACCCTCGACCCGTTTCTCATTCAGTGTCTTTGATCCCATTATTGGTACTGTTTGACCTTGAAACACCCTTTATTTTTTATTTTTAAGTAGATTAGGAAGAAAGCTTCTTGGAGGGCTTAAAAGACTGTATGCTAAAGATGATTTCTGCAACCTGATATGGATTACCATAGTTACTCCGTCTGAGCGTGGCAGCTTTCCAACTCCTCTGCCAGGAATGATCTAAAAGCTTTTCTTTTATTGTGTCTTGAGGTGAGAGTCTGGCTTTAAAAAGCTTTCAGAATTCTAATTCTTTCCTCCAGTTTGTTGGCAGGGGGAGTCCAGCGCCACTCCATCTGATGTCCAATATCGCTGATAACCTACAAACGATGCGTTTGGGATCTCTGATTGTGCATGTCCAATCACTTAGTTAATTGAGAACACAGAGAGCTGCAGCTCATGGCATCCCGATTATCTCTCTGATCTCTTATTCCTCCAGCGTCTTTCCAGGCATATTGTTTAGGGCTCATGGCACTCTCCCTTCTTCATGGAACGTGTGCGATGGCTGGGCCAGGTCTGTAGTTAGCAAGAGCAGCAGAATGTAAAGGGCAGTCTCTTGAGTCTTGTTATCTTCTTATGCACAGTAATAGCACAGTCTGCATGCCATTCATGATTTTTATTTAATAGAGTTTCCTGGTGTGTATTTTAGGATTCATTTAAAAATACATCAGTGATGAGTAGGGTAGGAAGAAGAAACTGAGCCAAAAATTCTTTCTAAAACCAGACCAATAACTATCTTCTCCTGCCTGCAGCTGACACTTAGGAGTATTCTTAAATCAGTTAAACTGATTTTTAAAAATCACTTCCAAAAAAAGGAATCTGAGAGAGACACTATTGGATGGATTGCCTGATGCCACCATGAGCTGGGTGAAGAAATCGAGTCCTAAGTTAGTGTTGAATTAATGTTGATTAGTGATTAGAGTGAAACTGGAACTGGCAGGCTGCGTGTGGAATATCTCAGCCTTGCTTATGGCACTTTTTAAATGATGAAAAATCCAGGTTACTTTACATAATGCAGATTTCTTCCTTGGGATTTTAGCTGGGGCTTTGCAGTAGGGCTTGTCAGTATGGCATGGACCACCCCCCTGACCACATCTGGGACAGGGAGTGATTTTTCCGTTTTATGTCTCTATTTGGCAGGTCCAAGCTCTGCCAGGAAGCCTGCAGCCGAGGTTGGGACAGACCTGTTTCTCCCAGTCTCAAATCAATTCTTTATCCACAAGACTATTCTTTATCGTGCCGTGCTGTCTGGAAGTGATAAATCATTGCTCTAGATAACAAATACTTTCTTCTTCTTCCTCCCTGCTGCTTACCAGTTCATCGTACTGTCCTTTTCTACTTTCAATAGTTGGGGTAAAGTGTGAGCAGAAACACAGGTCACAGTGAAATGTCAGCACACAAAACCATCCAAAATCAGTCTGGATGGCTGATACAGACACGCTGCACATTCATCCATCTCCCTCCTGAAATCAGTAAGTCCTCTCAGCTCCCAGTGTGAGGGGTCCCAGCAGAGCCTTCACTGCAAGTTTTCTTCTCCCGCCTTCGTTTTCGGCCGTGTCCTTAGGAGCTGGCTGTGCTGCCGTGGAGGCTGGTTGCTGCCGGAATGCCAAGCTGGTTCAGCCATTTACCCCCAGGTCCACCAAGCCCAGCATAGAAAACAGTTAAAATGCCATGAATATTTAAAACAAACAAAAATCAAGCCCTCAAGCATCTTACTTTTCCAAATCACAAGAGCTGTGACCAAATGCAGACATCGGTAGTTTACTCAATTAAAATTAAGTCTTCTTTTCCCTTTCCCTTCTTTTCTTTTCCCAGCAGCACCCCATTTAATGCCTGTGGCAAGATTCATCACCTAGAGGCTGGGTTTTTTAGGAGATTTGACAAAGATCATTCAGGAGTCAGTATTTTGCCAAAAGCTAAGTGATAAGTCTAGTGTCTTGCATGTAATTACTCCTTTTCTTTTATGTCTTCTTTACACACACCACCCCCCCTCCTCTTTTCATTGGGGTTTTGAGTTACTGACAGCAGAGCAAATGAGGTATGCTCATGAAGTATGAAGGCTTCGGTTTTGTACCTTGCTTTGCTCGCTGCCTCAGCTTCATTTTGCATGATTTCTGAATAACAGCAGGAGCACTGAGAAACCGCCGTGTCTTTATGTGAAAAACATACAGCTCTCTGCTGAATTCCTTGAGGTTTCGTTATTATTTGATGAGGTAGGCAACAGCGGTTCTGGCAGGACAAAATGAACTTGTTTAAAGGAGTAGCGTGGGGAATGGGCAAAAGGAGTGAGGTTCATGGATACCTTTAGGCTCCTTCAAATAACCTGGGCTGAACAAAAAGAGGTGGATTTTGGTACAAAGACATTTTTGTCTTTGTGGATGGGCCTTACACGAAAACCAGGCACAAATACCCTCTCAGCAGCTGCATCCCTTCCTAAACACGACCATCCCTCACTCTGTAAAATTATGTCCCTGGCATGTATTAATGTAGTTAAAGAGCAGATATATCTGGGGCCCTAAATCACAAAATCACATGCAGCAACCGCTGTCTGCTGCCAGGTGCATGCAGAGATGCCCCAAGTCACATTTTTTCTCTTTGGGTAAAGTTATTTCTGAGCTTTTGCAAAGATAAATAAACTGAAAAAAATTTGGTTTTGCGGGCCTGTTTACCTTAGGAGTGCTAGTGAGGCTTTGTAAGCAGGGCAGTTGTGAAGGGGTACTGAGAGCAACAGGGTACTGTGCCCCTGCATTAGGCATCTGGTCCCATCAAAGCCGAATTTTCCTGTGAAAACTTCCAGAAAGGAGCAAATCCAGTCCAGTCTCCCTGAAAGACCTGTCTTGGGAATAAGCTAATGCCCACCCAGTCATATGAAACGTGTAGATCAATTTTAGTGAGAAGGTTGTTATGTGGAAGTATTTCCGAAGACTCAAGCAGGCTAGTTAGTTCGTAGCCATTCTGGGTTAAATAATTCAAAAGCTGATGCAAAAGTAAATTAGTAAGTAGTCTAAACAACATGGTTTTGTGGCAAACTTTATCAAAGAAACCTAATTTTCACTCTCTGATTATATTACATGTCTGGTTGACAAGAACGATTGTATAAATTTAGTGCATTTAGACTTTTGTAAGGTGTTTGACTTGGCACTGAATAGCATGCTGATTAAACATCAGCACTATTCAGTAACATTAGAATATACATTAAATGGATTAGGAGGTGCCTGACAGAGCTCAACAAGTAGCTGCCAATGAAGAATCAGGGCTGAATGGACCTCTGGTTTGTGGGCCACATTAGGGTCAAGTGCAAGTCCCAAAGCTCCCCATTGTTTGCATCAATGGTCTGTAGCAAAACACAAGATGAAAAATTTTTGCAAAGCACAAAGATCAAGAGAGTGGTACGCCATGAAGAGGAAAGGAGACCGGCACTGGGGAAGCCGAATCTTTTGGTAAAGAGGACGAGGAATCCATCAAACCGTGTTTTGGTCTGTGCAAGGGCAGAGCCCTGCAGGCAGGAGCACGGGTAGTGCTCACGGGATGAAGGGAGCAGCGCTCCGCAAAGCCTCTGCGCATCATCCATCCCGCTGCGATGACCTGGCAAAAGGAATTTACGTGGCCTTTAAATATATAAAGGGAGTAGTGAATAACAGGAACAGAGGTAATTCTACTTTTATGTGCAACATCGCTAAAACTAGGCCTCAAATAGCAAAATATTGCGTTGAAACTTTGAAAGGATACGGAAAAGTTGGAGAATGGGTTTAGAAAGAATGGCTAAAATTGTTTGAGAGTCTGAGGAAATGTTTTACAATAGGAGGCCTGAAAGGCTCAGTGTGTTTCATTGACCAAAAAAAGGTCTGAGGTGATTTTTTTGTGCATGAGTCTGTTTCTGGGAAGAAAATACTCTCATAAAAGCAGAGAAAAATGAAAGAAAACCCCGTATCTGAAAGCTGAACCAGGTATCATTAAATGAGGTATGGGTTTGGTGAGGGTTTTTTGGTTTTGTTTTTTTAACTGTGAGATGACTTGAGTCAGTAGAACAAATTATCAAAAGAAAAAAAGAGGTTTCTCTACTTTTTGATGGCTCCAGAGTCAGACTTGCTGCTTTTCTTGGGACTTACAGCTCTGTTCAATTAGTAAGAGCTGGATAAAATACAGTGGTTTGTTATAAGGTCAAATGAAGATCTAGTGAGTCTTCCTGGCCTTCAGCTTGATGAAACTATAACTGCATATGAACACACTGATATTAAAAATAATCTTACCTGGTTCTGAAAGGAAAAACCCTAGCAGTGTTACTAGCTTCCTTGCATGCAACAGTTGTTGCTCATGCATTTTTTATGTTTTAATCTGGAAACTCATTGACATTTTGTTTTGAAGCTCAGCAGCAGAGCACATTTGCTCCCGTAGTTGCACCGTCCAGGGCAGGGGGAGCGATGGGGCTTCCCCGGAGCAGCTTGTCCCATCTGGCTGCTGGGGCTTGGCAGGGTTTCTTTGGGTGCCGGAATTGCTCTGCCGCCATCAACGTGGTTTGTGCCAAACTGATGCTGAGGCTGTCCTGGGCTGCTCCAGCACAGGCGGGGCTCAGCTCTCTGCTCAGCAGTATCAGCAGCGACAGGCAAAGGTATGAGAGAAGAAAGAGATTTATGATGCGAACCTGATTCCAGCATCAAGCTTTAAAGATTTAGAGGCAAAAGGAACAACTACAGTTATGAAAAATGTCGAGAAGTGTTTCCCACGAGGGAGCAGTGGATATATTCACCATGGCTTGGCTCAGCTGTGCCTGCCATCGCACCCGGGCTGTGGGGCTCTGCTTCTGATGTGATGACAGTCGCCTTGTGCTGATTCTGCACAGGAGTGACCGTCTCCCTGCTCTTAGCTGTCAGCCACCCTGAACATAACTGCTTTCTGCCAAAAGTCCCCCATCTGGATACAAATTCTGCAGGGCTCTTGCTCCCAAAGCCTCACCCAGACGGGATTGCTGCCTTCTTGTGGAGACCTAAAAAAGTTTTGGCTTAGGTTGCCTCTCCTCCAGCCTCAATGTAGGATACTCCATATAGATTTCCCCTCATACCATTACCGTAATGACTTACCCCTTTCTAGCAACTGAACCTCAAATGCATCCACGTGTCACGTAGCTGACAGTGACCTTAGGGACCTCAGTTACTACAGTTACAGGCAGCATCCACAACACGCTCCAAGGCCAGTGCCTCTAAGTGGGAAGCACGGAGAGTTGCAGGGGAACCTTTAAATTCCAAAGTGAAACTATAATTAGCTGTAATCGTACCCAGAGTAACTTCACTGCTATAATTCTCAGCAGGAAAACAATTACATTGCAGCAGTATAACCAGACAGACACGCTGTAAATACAAAACATCCTTTGGAAATATATGCTCCATATTCTAAATACATTTAGAATTAAAGCAAACAATTCTTTTCTAATTGGGATTCAAGGCAGATATGCCAAGGGCTTTGGGTTTGGGTTTTTTTCCCTCCTTCTTCTACTTTTGTGTTTAGCAGACATACAAAGGCACTGTGTTAGTTAATATGTTAACGGCACGCTCGTAGGAGGAATGGCAGGGGAAAACTGACCCTCGGAGCTGGATTTGTAACTCTCCCTGTCACAGCTGGTTACTCCTGTCCTCCTGAGATGAAGGCGGGTGTGAAGAGGGGGTTTGGGGTGGTTTTTTTTTGGCACGGGAGAGGCCAGCAGGACTGAAGCACAGAGCCAGACCTGCCGCCGGTGCTTGAGAGATGCAGCAGCTCTGCTGATGCGAAGGCTGCAGCTGAGCCGATACCCTCGGTGTGCGCTGGTCACTAGGGGGGAATCGAGGACCGCAGAGCCTGTGGGTCACTGCCACACTCCTTAGGAAAACTGTACATGCTTCAGGGTCTGTCTGCCTGAAATGCTGCTGCTTCTGCTACAGCAGAACCTGGAGAAGCAGCTGGATATAAAAGGGAAAGGACCAATGGCCTTTTTTTTTTTTTTTTTTTTCACCTTTATTTGGTGGAGGAGACCCAGAGTTGATACCTGGGGCTTGTTACCTTTCCCCCATACATCCAGGATTTGGCAGATGGTGATTTCAGGTGGTAAGATTGTTGGTTTGTCAGGGGTTGTCTTAAATTACTGGGCTTGAAATGCATTTCTGAACTCGGTTCAGAGAGCCTAGAACATATGTAAATGCAAATTTTTGTGAGCTTCATTCATCTTTTGAAGGGTTTTATGTAGCACATGTCCCTAAACTGCTCAAAGAAGGAAAATTTGACCATTTGCTGCTGCCTGGTCCAGCCCCTCTTGGAGAAGGTGAACCAGGCAGGCTGGGAGTGTTTATTAGTTTCTGCCATCCCTTGTCCAATTCAGCAGAAGAAGGAGGGGTGTGTGTGTGTGTGTGTGTGTGTGTCGAATGGAGAGAAAAAAAAGCAAGGCTCCAAAGATGTGTGTTTGAAATTCTACAGAGTTCTCTGGAAACAGATGTATCTACTTTATATGTACTTTAAAGTCCTTCTCCTGCAGTACTGTCAATACGATAGTTTTATAAACCTACAGTAAGTTTTTCATTTTCCATTGAATACTTCAGGTGTTTTTCTATGGGAGAAGATATAAGTTTATGTGGTTATATCAGTCAGGGTATGGCTTCATGTGTTGCAGTGCCTAATGCTGATTCTTGGTCATGACTGTTAGGGTTATTGTGAGATGTTCTAGCATCTCCTGCAAGTGCCTATCCCATTTCCACTGGTGTCAGTGGACATTTTACCATTGTCTTTAATAAGACTGACTGTGTTACAGAATTTAAGGACAGTAGGGTGAGCTAAGGTTAAGATGGGTGAGTACCAGTATCCATCACGAATGGAAGTAATGTCCAAGGCAGAAGATTTAGGACAATGCCTTTCTTCAGAGACAGAAATAACCAGAATTTCACATTCTGGGGGGAAGGGGGGAAAGAAAACCAAAGGGGAGAAGGAGACAGGAAAGGAATAAAAGAGAGATCTTCCAGACATCACAAAGCCGAACAGCAGCTCTTTACTGCAGCTCTCAAAAGTTTCGAAGTGCAGCCCATAAGGATGAAATGCATGGCTTGGAGGGGAGAGCTAAATCAGGCTCCTAGCACAGACCAAAGGCTTGTTCTATAGATATCTTTGTCACTGCAAGTAATGGCTGTGAAGAAAACAACGGGGAATACAGCTGATGTTTAACAGCCACTCTACAACCACTGAGCTACCTCTGCCTCCGATCTGGAAGCTTGTATGGGGAACGTGGTAGGTTTCTCTTCCCCGTGCTAGCAGGTTATAAACCTGAGTTTCCCCTACATGTCCCTGTGCTTATTCTTTCTTGCTGTGTGTGAGTAGGGAAGATGGCTTCAGGACGGAACTTTAGATTTGTAATCATTAAATTTCCACTCATGTTTGCAAGGAAAACACTGGTTTGCATGTATCAGAGCCGGAGCTTGCAAAAGCACAATCACTCTGTGCACATGTAAAAGGGCAGATATACATATACACACTGGTATACATGCCACAAATATCAAGAAGCATAATTCTGTTATACCTCTCTAGAGCTTCTAGTCTGAACAGAACACGATTTTTCCTTGTGTGTTTCTCTTCTTTACACTGCCTTCTTTGCACTGATTTGATTTGCTTAGAGTAACAGGAAGACACAAACAAGACATGGAGTATGGAGGAAAATAAGCAATTGTCTTTATGTTTGGCCTATATATATACCATTAGCTTCACACAAACCATGACTCACTGGCAGCAGGTGTCCTGCTGTTATGTTAGGCAGATTAGTAACGATAGGGAGGGGGCTGCTCTCCCTATATGGCATCCCCGAGGGATGCTAAAAATAGTTCAGAGACTTCCAGCAAAGTAAAAGTATTTGCAGGCTTTGAATGAAGTCGGCTTCTGAAGGTAAGAATCAGAGCTGATCTGTTTAATCTGACATTCCTTTTTTTTTTCTTTCTTTCTTTTTTTTTTTTTTTTTTCTCTCCCTGTGTAAAGCTTGCCTTGGCAGTTGATTGGCAAATGCTATCTGGCAGGAGGCTGGGAGTTTGGAGTTATAAACAGGCGCTTTCCGTGTTTGTGGAAACAGGGGGGGATTGACTGGTTAAAGGAAATCAGTGTAACAGCATTCATAGCTGAGGCAGAGGCGACAGAGGAATGTGTCTCAGTTAGAAATAGTTGCCTTTTCCTCCCTTCTCTTTCTTTCTCTCTCTCCCTCCGTTAGAGAATCGGAGCGGCGTATGAGCAATCCCAGCATGTGACTGTGCTCTGAGTAGCAGGCAAGCTATTGCTGTAGTTACACCCACCATCAAACAAGTCCAGTAAGCAAAGTTGTCTGCAAAGTTACTGTGGCAGCAGAATATGTAAAAAGAAGAACTGTTTGTATTTCCAAGATATGTGCAAATCGGGGCGCTACGTGCGCTCGATGGAAGCGTGGCTGAGGAGGCTTTTCAGCTTTGCTGGTAAATGTCTATCTGTACCAGGCACACCAATAGGCAGGCTGCTGCCTGAAAGAAAAAGTACTGTTTTGGAGGAAAACTGTGGAGGGTATGCGTGCGTGTGTGTATCAGTGTGCTGCCACATCTGCGTGCATGCAGGGCGATTGCAAGCTGCCGGACTGCAGAACAGCCCTGCAAGCCTTGCGTCGAGTCTCCACCTATGTGGCTTTGCGCAGTACAGAAATGGAGACGTAAGGGCTGAGTCTGGCTTCTGAAAAATGAGATACGAGGGCTGTTCGTTACACCAGAATAACCTCACGGGCTGTGATGGATTTCCGCTGATTTTTCGAGTGGCATCACCAATATTGATAACAAGCGACTTCGGCATTGTGGAAACTGGATAAAAATCTGACAGCCCTGCGCGGGGAGTCTCTGAGGACAGCGGTGCGTGTCGCACACCCATGTGGGCATCCTCACTGGTCGCTGCCAGCCCCTGACCCCGAGCCCCGTGGATAAGGATTTTCTGTGTGTGTCTCCTTCCCTGCCCTCGTTTAGCGCTGGGTTTGGCAGATGAGTCCCAGAGGGGTGAGCGTGCTGGGCGGTCCGGCTGCGGTGCTGCGGGATGGAGATGGCGTGGCTCGGATGGCCGTGGCGCTCCCACTGCCGCAGCTCCAGCAGTGGGTGTCAAGATCCCATCGGCGGCGTGCCTGGGATACCTGGGCTGTTCCTCCAGTGAGTACCACTTCCCAGCTGGGCCAGTAACTCCCTCAGCTGGTATGGGGAAAGGGGTGAGACCAGCAAATGGCAGCAGCAGACTAATTTTAGCTCCCTAATGTTGGGCCAGCTTCTGCTAACATCAGCCTCAACGTCAAAACCGGCATTAATTTGAGTGGAAAGAGGACTGAACCCAAATTAATATATGCTGGCCTGTGTAATTATCTTTATTGGCTGATAGGGAAGGAAGACCTTATTCACTCAGTGCATTCCTACAGCTGCCTGGCTGTGCTCCAGTGATGCACCAGCCTGTGAGCAGACGGGCTGGGAGAGGTGGACAGGAGTGCTCCATCCCTTCATGAGGGGCTGTAATTCACTGTCAGCCACAAGTGATTAAATCCTGCTTATTTCAAACTGGCAAGTAATGGAGCAACACCCACAAATATGGCGAGTAGGATTTAATTCTAGGTGCTTGTGGAAAAACTTTTCTTATTGAGTCCAAAGTTCCAAGTCCTGATCCCTGTGACTGGCCGCAGAGGAGGGCATGTAGGTTTCAGTCAGTGTTAAACATTGCGTTTCTAGACTGGTGAAAAGAGTGAAAATTGAAGAAATTGTTTATATGCTTAGAAGCACAAGACAGGTCAGCTTTGCTAGGTGCTAACGATGGACATAAACTAAGGAGAAATCCTGTCTGGCAGCACGGAGAATCTGCTGGGCCTGGCCATCTGAAACCTGCTCCATGATAATTGTTTTCTTCTCTATTAAACCAACGTGTTGATTAGGGTGAGAGGGAAGGATCAGTCCCAATGGAGCTCTACAGGGTGTTTTACCTCACTGCTTAGTTCAAGTGGTCACAGTTGATGTTCACCTGTTTTCCTCTGCTGAGCAAACTGGATATGACAGAAGACAATGTAATTTAGGTTTTTTTCCTTTTTCTGGAAATGAATTGCTACATGTGATTTCATATGCTCACACTTGCATATTTATGGGAAGTCCCAAAATCTAATTTCCATTGTGCCAGCTTCTGTTTAGCACAGGTTTAATTTTGCAACTTTTAAATAAGTTCTCTTGACAAAATAATGTTATGGCATATTGAAACAAAGCAGACATTTTAATAGAAGCATGCTGAAAGCGTTGCTCCTGAAAGCACATACCGATGTTATCTTGGTGATAGCTAAATGACCAGTTAAAGCCATGCAAGCTCAACATGGCATAGAAATGTAGAGCTGTTCCTGTGACCCTCGTGCAGGCTCTCCAATGCTCTTGAATCTCCTTATTTACTATGAGAGTGCACAAATGATTTGCAATTGAGAGGACTCTCCAGCTTGTTTACTCCTCTTAATAATAATTCATGATAAGGACATCAAGATGCAAAACATGCCAGGCAAACTCAGAGGAAGGAGGCCACCAGGGTGGATGTTGTCGGTAATCATCCTGCAAAGACTGTAGCGATTCTTTGGGCTGGTCTTCTTTAGCTGGCCATCTGCTTTGCATTCCCTGGTGATACTTCGGTTTGGATCTCCGGTTTGTTTGTCATTTCACTCTCCCACTTTATTATTTCCAGAGCCAAGTGAACCTCTGCCAGTGCCAATGCAATGAGATTGCATTGTGAGCTTTGCAACATGGTATACTTTTCTTTTTATCTTGAAGCCTCAGCTCCTGGAATTAGTTGATTCTGTTAGAATCCCAGCATTCATTTTAAAAAAAATATAAAAAAAAATAAAATAAAAGTGACTGGATCTCCGCTCCTCACGAACTAAGGAAAAAAGCTTAAAAAAATGATCCCTGCAGACTTAGTAATGACAAGCTGAATAAAGGGAGTATTTTTTTTTCCCCGTCAACATTAGACTGTTTTACAGACAAACACCCTATTTCTGAGTCTCTCACTCACAGTTTTTGAGTGCTGGGTGCTGGCAAACCTGAGCAGCAGCTGTTCGTTTCTAAAGGCAGGGAAAATAAGTAGAGTCATCTCTGACAGGAGAAGTTACTTCATCGTTGCCTGCACTGCCTTTCCCTCTGGCCCTGCAGCCGCTGCTGCCTGTGCCCAGTACAGCACTGGGAACTCACCACAGCAGCTCCAAGAACAGCTTGCCTCCCAGTGAGTCCCAATAAGAAACGGGAGGCCAAGAGTTTGCATTAACTGGAACCGTGATTCCCTTGAGGTCAGGAGCAGCAGCTGCTGCTGTCACTGACCCCATAACTTTAAATAATCTTAGCTATGGCCCTACGGCATTTGTGTGTGTTCGTGGCACATCTGAAATGTGATTAGGGCTTGCCCAGTTCTGGGGTGGAGGCTGTCACTCCTTGCCCAGTTCTGGGGGTATATCTGGGATGCAATTACCAGCGCTGGAAATGGTCCATCATTCCTATTTCAGTTTGCCTAGTATACTCTTTTCCCACTTTTATTTTTCTGTGGGAAAAGAGATGACACTTAAGACCGATTTTAACAAAATATGTTTGTTGGTCTGGATTTTTCATCACTCTGGGCTGGGGCCTTAGGGAAACATATTTGTTTTTATGGCTTTTTTTCCGGTAACTAAATGGAATTAGCATTCCCTGCCATTGCTGGCCAACTGGATCCAGTGCACAGTGCAAGTCAGTGCAAACGAAGGACAGCAACTGTCACGAATTTGCAGCAGGGAAGTACGAAAAATTAAAAGAATAACAAAAATTAAAATGATGAGCCATAGGTCAATTCTCTTGCTGGCCTGGCTTGAAATTTACAGTGCTTGATACTTCCCAGTTTTGCTGATGTGCTTTTATTTTCTTTTGGTCCGTCAAATTCCTTCAGTACTTTCACTTTTTTGGTAGTTGGAGATGAGACGAACACAGAAATTTTCCATATAACCTACGTGTGTGTGTATGGCAAGAGAACAGCTTTGCTAGGCCTTCAAACTGCGGGATACTGAGATGGGAGAAAGAAACTTCTTGCTAGCTAATCAGTTTTTTTAATACTTCATTTACTTTTATCTGGTTGCTGATTTAGGGATAGGAGGTTCAGTGGCAGCAGCAACTCGGTGACTCACAAAGGAAAAGGACCACAACCAACTCCTGATAAACTTCTGTAAGAATAAAATTCCTATTCTGCCAATGATTAACTTTATAGTTTAATAGTAACAACTCCATTAAATTGACAGGAGCAATCCCTGTGATTTGTGCAGCCGTAGTTCTGTTTAAGTCATTCCAGGGTTCATCATTCCTCTTCCTCAGAAAAGAAAAAAACTCAAGTCCTTAAATTGGAGAGAGGGAAGGAGATCTGAAGCAGGGTGACACCCTCAGCTTAGGTTTATGTTTTTTAACTATACCCCCTACTTAATGTCATTTAGTTGGGTAACGGCTTTACAGACCTCCGATGAACCAACCCCCGACACTCTGTTGGAATTTTAGGGGCAGTGAGTGGCCGGGGCTCACAGAGAGGAGGGAAGAGCAGCAAGAGGGCACGTGGTGGACGAGTTCTCCAAGAATGCAAGGATAACCTCTCCTGGCAACCAGGTCAGTAGCTACTGAGTTTATTGCAAACTCTTTCAATTTTTTACCTTGATCCTTAGCTTCAGAATAAAATGTGGAAGGAAAGCATTCGTGGCCATCTGGTAAAACCAAAACATTTGAGTATAGCAGCAGAACAACCAACTTTTTAAGGTAGAAAAATCCATTTCCACCACGCCCCCTCCCCCCTCCAACATGGAAAACTCAATGGGAAAACGAGCCATGTCGATATTGAACCCCCTTCCCACGCGGCGGAGAGCTGAGCGCCTGCTGCCGCCGTGGTGCTGTGTGGGCTGGGCACTCGGGGACCGGCTGGACCCAAGGGCTGGGGTGCTGGGGTGCTGGGGTGCTGGGGTGCTGGGGTGCTGGGGGCATGCCAGCGCTGCCAGAAGCAGGGTGGGCTGCTCGGGATTCAGTGCACGCTAAACCTTGCATCCCTGATTTTTGCTGGATCCTTTGGAAAAACTGCACCAGCTTATTTTAACCCTGCCAAGGGCAGCAGGGAAGGGTGGCCCTGGCGGTGCCCTCCTGCGCCAGCCATGCCTGGGTCGGGCCCGGTCAGGTCCTGGGGGGCTGATGTGGGGTGTGGGTGCTGCACATCGGGGGTGCTGCTGCCTGTTCCTCCCGGGGCCAGCTGCTCCCCCCAGCCCCTGGCCGGCGTCTTGGGGGATGAGGCTGCTTGGCTGTTGGCCACTTTGCTGAAAGGCTTTGGTAGAAAGAGGGATGGGGAAAAGGAAGAGGAACGGGGAAAAGGAAGAGGATAAAAAAAATTTGGGAAAGGAGGAAGGGAGAAGAAATATGTAGGTAAATGGGGGAGGTGATGGGAAAAGGGGGGGCAGGAAAAGGGGGGTGGGAAAATGGGAGGGGATGGTGAGAAGGGGGAAATGAGGAATGTGGGGGGCAAGGGAGGAAAGTGGGCTGAAAGGAGAAAGAAATAAAAGGTGGGGGAAAATAGGAGGGGATGGTGAGAAGAAACATGGGAGGAAATGGGGGAGGCGGCGGGAAAAGGGGGGTCAGGAGAAAGGGGGATGGGAAAAGGGGAGGGAGCGGCGAGAAGTGAGGCACGCGGGGGGAAAGGAGGAGGAAGGGAGAAGAACGGTGGGGGGAAAGGGGGGAGGCGGCGGGAAAAGGGGGGTCAGGAAAAAGGGGGATGGGGAAAGGGGAGGGAGCGGCGCGAAGTGAGGCAGGCGGGGGGACAGGAGAAAGGCACAGGGGGCACAAGGGCGGACAGCCGAGGCGACGCGGCGGCGGACAGCGGCGCGGCCCCGGGGCGGTGGGCGCGGCCGGGCGGGGCGGGGCGGGCACAGCCGGTCCCGCCCCCCCCCGCCCCCCCCCCCCCCCCCCCCCCCCGGGGCCGGGGCGCCGCGGCCGCGTGTCGGAGGCGCGCGGCTCTGCGCCGCGGCGTGAGGCAGCGCCGCGCCCCCGCTGCCGGAGGAGCCGCTCCGCCGGCCCCGCGCTCCCGCCCCGGCGGCCCCGCCGGCATGATCTCCTGAGGGGCCGACCCGCCCCGCCGCCCAGGTGAGTGCCGCCGCGGGCCCCGAGCGGCTCTGCCCGGCCCGGCCCCGCTCTCGCACTTGGCGGAGTTTCGGGCTCCGGCCGGAGCTGCCCTTCGCGGGGAGCCGCGTCCCGCCGGTTCCCCCCCGCCGCGGCCCCGCGCATCCCTCCCTCGCGGCGCGGTGGCTCCGGGTTCGCATCGCCGGAGGGAAAAGTGGCCGTTTGCGGCGGGAGGATGCTGCCGGGCCCTCCGGAAGGCTCGGCCGAGCGGTGCGGGGGGGGATGTGCTGTGCCTGGGGGGGTGGGCGAGGCTCCCGGGGCCGTGCGGGCACGGCCGTGGGGAGGGGACTTTGGGAAGTGACCCGCCGGGGCTGCTGCCGGGGACCGGGGTGAGCGGTGGGACGGAGCCGATGAGCAGAACGTTAAAAGCGTGCGGGTGCTGCGGAGCGGAGGATTCAGCCCCCCGGGAGCAGCAGGTGGAAGGAGGCAGGAATCTGGCTGGATCCGGGGGTGGGGAGATAAAATCCGTGGGAGCGCCTGGCTGGGCGAGGGATGCGGCTGGGTTCCTTGGGGGTGACCAACAGGTGCGGGGGGTGCCGCGACCCCCGGTGGGCCCCGCGGAGCCGCTGCCGCCGGTCGGTGGCGGGGCAGGTCCCGGGCAGCCGCGCCGGAGCCAGCCCAGCCCCGCAGCGGGGCTTGCGCGTCGCCCTGGGCGCCCGCCGGGATGCAAACTTCTGGGTACCGCGCACCGCTTCCAGGCGAGGCTAAAGCACAAGTGTTTCCTGCATTGATTTTTTTTTTTTTTTCCCTATTGGGGAAGTGTATCCAGTAACAGAACTTTCTCAGAAAAGTGATGGATTTACAGTGAGAAGCTCCTTTCCCTAAGTATTACAGATTTTCATAGGCTTGTTGGTTGTATTGACAATGCACTTAATTTTCTGGTGGTCGTCTTCGGGAGTAGCTAGTACTGCAGAAGATGCATTTTGGTCTGCAGTGTCAAGAACGCTCGTTGAAGTATCTTTGCTTTAGCATTTGTGAATTTCGGGTATAATGTGTGAAAGGCAAAGAAAAAAAATCAGGTAAAATATATATCAGGCTATGAAAGGGTATAAAATCCATGGATCCAAGTACTTCCTGTTAAGTCAACTTTTAAAACAGCTTCTCCCTAGACAGCAATTCGCATTTTTCAAGGAGAGAGAGGATGGGTGAAATTGAATTGTCCAAATTAAGTCAAAATGAATTGCTTAATATTCAGAGGGGTTGATAAATGAACCATTAAATCAACACTCGCGTAGTGTCTCATTGAAAAGAAAAATGAACAACTCTCCGCTGTGTGGTGGGCAGAATAGGTCAGCCGGTGACGTTACTACATTAGTGTGCTGAACGGAGTCCTCCTCCTGCTAGCAGATAGATTTACTCTGTGACATTACACAGGCATGGGAACGAGCTCTCGTGCCGTGTGCTGCGAGGACTGGCATCTGCTATAAATGACCATAATTGCCCCAGCTTCATCTTGAAGGAGAGAAATCTTGGTCATGTTTCATTTGGCATAAATTAACATAATGCCACTGACTTCTCATACTGATGTATATTAGTTGAGAATCCACCTTTCCCCCCCCCCCCCCCCCGAGGAAGAGCTATGTTTTTGAATGCCGGTTTGAGGAGAAAATTATACTGATAAATGGAAAAATAAGAGTCATCATTTTGAAACAAGCTAGACAGATTCCTTTTAGTAAAAGCTTTTCTGAGAGCATCACCTCTCAGTAATACAGTGCCTGAACTTTGCTTCTAAGCCCTTTGATTAGCATAGGTACAGCTGTTGCAATATTCTGGGTTCCACTGAAAAATTACCTTTGTCTTTGCCCCTTGAAGTCCTTGGAATTCTTGTGTTGGAGTGCACTGAGGATGTTGACTCTATCCTTATTGTGCCTTCTGGAAACTTCCAACGCTTTGTTTGAAGAATCATGGATGTATGCCCTGATGTTTCTCATTTGCACCTCTTTGCTTTTGCAGGTAACTTAGAGTAGCTAATTTTGCCTAAAGCTTTTAAAACATAAGAAGTGACAGCTCTTTTGTTTTGTGTATTCATACTGAGTATTACAAAGGGGAAATTATGGAGAGACTTTTTTTTTTTTTTAATGCTTAGAGAAACAGATTATCCAGGCTCTGGCTGAAGGTGGGATTGTAAATTGACTTGTGACTTGAGGAAGCTCCTTGCCTTCCTTTAGTTTGGCCGAGAGAGTCTGTATGCAAACCTTCAGACAGGCAGTGCCATTTATTCAGATGTTGATAATTATCTAGAAGTTTGTTACTCAGTGTGGTCTGTTGCCCTTTATTCAAGGTGATGTGTGCGGACACAGTACACATGCATGGAGCCTTTAGACAGCGGGTTATTAGATGGGTGCAGCAGAAGTTGCTTGAATACATAGGGGGTTTCATGTCACCTGTGATGAAGATGGAGAGGTAGGTGCTTTCATGGGGGAGGAGGTTCTGGATCTGGAAATGCCTTCAAATAGTATCTGATGGTGGTGTGCATTTTCAAATGTTTTGCTGTTCTTAAGGGCTAGGGTAGCTGCAGGTGTATTTGTGCACAGGCAATGTCTGGTTAGACTAGTCTTTGTTTTCTTCTAATAAACCTCAAGAGTAAAAGAAGTAAAAAAGTTTTTCTGAAAACCTACCATGCCTCATAAGGTTATCCTGCTGCTTCTGTTCCCTTGCGTGCTATTTTTCTTTGAAATCATAATGCATTTCTTTAGTTCTTTTGGTAAAGACTCGAACTCAGGCTTGCTGGGAAATGGTCACTCTGTGCTGAGAAAGTGCTGGCATCTTATTGACTTATTTTGGGAATAGTGGAGAAAAATATAAAAGATTCACTTGCATTGATTAAAACCTCCAGGGCAATCTTCTAACACTGCAGTTCTCTAGGTGAAAAATTAACTTTCTCCGTTGTCTACTCCTGCTTTTATTTCATTTGTGAGAGTCTCGGGCTCTGTTATTAGTTTATATTGAGTCCCTTAGGTGTGCTTGAAGGGGGAAGTATCTCAGTCTAAACGCTCACACACTGTCCCCCTTGGGATATCCGTTTGTCTCTGGCCCCCAGCAGATCTGCCTCAGTACCATGGGCCCTCAGAGCGGTAACTGAGGCAGGATTTGCACCAGCCCATGGTTCCTCACCCGGGAAGTGTTTCCCTAGTGATTGTATTATTTATTTTTTTTTTTTAACAGCTTCCTTGATGTTTTTCCAGAGGTTTTGGCAAGATAGCACTTTAGGTGTAGCTTAATGACAAACTTTGATTTATGAGGTAACTGAAAATGTTTGAATTTCTGGATGTGGAGTGAAAGCATTGGAGTTTTCTACGTTTCATCTGCAGCTTCCCAGCACAATGTGCAGCTAACAGCTTGTCTCTCATTGATTTTAACAGATTTTTGCTGAATATGTCTGGAGTAGTTTGGAAACATATTGTTAACTTTTTTTGGGGTAGCAGGTTACTAAACACAGTAAGGAACTTTGCGATGTCTTTTTAAATAACCTTGAGAAATCTTAGGTCTGAACTACTTTTCACACTCCCCCTCTCCCCAGGTTTAAGAAGGATCCTATGGGAAAGCTGGTATTTTTTTCAGTTTTGGGCTAAATATTGAAAAGAAACAGAATGCTTTTCCCATCCCACTAATCAAGGGCTGGGGTAAGTATGACTCGTGTACCTGTGTGTTTTCCCTCTGAATTTTGTTCTTTCTTCCCCTCTGAGATAATCAGCTGTGCTCAATAACAGCCTAATAACAGCCACCTGGACGTGGCTTGTATCTAACTTCTGAAATGGTTCAGGAAGACCCCATTGGCATTGCCAGGCAATGGGTCACACCTGAAGTCTGGCCATTCTGGGGTCAAGCAGCTTTATTCTTTTCTCCACCCCCTACCCCGCCTCCACCCTTGATTTCTGACATATTTTCAGCTGCTGGTCTGTTGCATTTCGGTAGAGCTAGTGATAACAGATGTGGTGTTGAGGGTTTTATGTGCTTTTTTTTGTTTTGTTTGTTTGGGCTTTTTTTTTTTTTTTTTTCACCTTTGAGAAATGGAGAAACTTGCTTTTCACTGAAGATGGAGCACTAGGGTGATTATCTGCTCTGCTGCTTAGCAAAGGAGGATACTGGTTCCTTACAGAGGTCAAAACTTTGTGAAAGCTCAGCATCACCACAGTTTAGCTGGAGAATCTGATATGGATGCTGGGGTTTTACTATTTTTATTCTTTTAATTTAATGATGGTTTGAAAGATCTGGTGCTGCACGGAAGGCTCCCTGAGTCTAATGCGTTTTCAAGTGGTAGCTGGTATTGCTGGGTTATGGTAGCGTGGCTACTATCAGCCCTGTTTGTCCCAAGGGAGCGGTAGCGTTTGTCAGGTTGGGTGTTGGAGAGCCACTGTGAGCACAGAAGAGCGCTGCTGGGCCACGTCCAGGGAGATGTTGTCCACTGCTGGGATGAGGCAAGACCTGCTAGGATCACCCCAGCAGCTGAAAGGATGGTCCGGTGGTTTTACCTGTGCCTTGTATGGAAGACTCGTGAGCAGCAAGACAGGCTCATTTCTTCTTCGGAAAGGTGGCAGCCAGGGCTGCTCCATCGCTGGATGGCCCGTGCCTGGTCTATAGCAGTGGTTGGCCACCAGCTGATGTGCTGTGTGGGCAGGCGAGCAGGGGACTTGTGTTGTGGGGGCTTGCAGCAGCCGGGTACGGCTCTGCAGCCCGGTGCTCCCCCGCCTCGGTGTGTGCCGCTGCCGGGGACAGGGGAGCACGGGGCTGAGCACACCTCCAAGGCTAGTTTTTCTATTTTTCCCTTTTTTTTTTTTTTTTTTTTTTGTGTGTGTGTGTTAGCCAGCGAAATAGAGTTTGTTCCCTTGCAACAGTGACAGGACTGAAGGACCTCTTGCTGCAAGGCAGCTCCGTTACTCTCTGTAGTGCTTGGATTGCTCAGCAGAGGGAGAACAGACCGTATCACACAAGGCACCCAAAAACGCCAGCAGCCAGAGCCATGTCGCTCTGACTGATGGCAGGGAAAGGAGTCCCAAAGCCTCCCTCCCTCCCTGATTGGTGTCCCCCCCCCCCCCCCCCCCCCCGCCTTTCCTTCTTGTTTTAAAGCTCAGAGCTAAGCTGTGATTTTTCACCTCCTGATCAAAAGTAGCTGCCTTAATCTGTAGGTTAATGAACTATTTCAGATGGCAGAGTAGGTGGCTGCAATAGAAAAGATGTGTCCGGATCCAAGAAGCTGCACGCCTGAAAAAATCACGTAGGTCCAAGGAGCTTTCCTGAATATTTAGGAAGAAATGATGGAGCTGGCCTTTAGCGGCTAAAGCTTTACAGCGCATCCAGAGATAAGGAAAACAAAACAAAACCAAACGCCTTGAATTAGCTGAAATTCAAGCAGCAAGTAATCCACATGACTCATCCTCAGGCCAGATCTCGTAAGTCAGCAGAGCTCTGTTGACTTCCCCGGCACTGTACCGTTTGTGCCACGGGCTGGAGGGCTGGCCTGCTGTCTTTTGAGGGGGAAAGTCTCAGCCAAAGATTGTCACAGAGTTGTTTTTTTTCTTTTCTTTCATTTGATATTTTTTCAAGGATGGGAAAGGTATTTGGTTAAAGAGTAAAATCTGTGCTCAGGCAAATAGACGGTATGGTTCAGTAGAGATTTGCTCCCCTGCAGCATACTGTGCTGAAATCCAGGAGAATTAGACATTTGTTTTTTGTCGGAGATGTCAGTTTAATGTGATAAGAAAACAGCTGTTAAAATGCTGCCAGATAAAAGCATGATGATAAGCATGAAGGAGAAGAAAAGGATGGGAAGTTCCTGCAGCTGGAATGACTAAGGTAGCGTTGGGGGACCCAGCTCATTCCCCGCCTGCCACCAGCCCAGCGTGTGACACGGCCGGCTCCAGGGCTGTGCTCTTCAGAGCAGGTATCGGTGCTCCTACACCACTGAGATCAATGCGGTGCCATTTACTGAGCCTTTTGGTAGGTAGAGCAGGTGAAGCTACTCACCCTGGTAGGGCGAGGCAGTTTAAGTGGAGCAGGGCTCCGAACCCTCTCCCTGGCTTGGTTGGAGAGCATGACCCATCTCTGTGCTGGACCCTTCCTAAATAAATGGAAGTGTTCTTTTAAAGCACGAGCCAAGGGTCTGCGAGGGATGATGATAAGGGCCTTACCCCTCTTTTAGACAGGGAATGTGTCCAGCTGGCAAATGTGGAATGTGCTAATCGGAAAGCCAAAGGAGCATCGTTCGGAGGTGCCTGTGAGCCGGGGAGGACAGCCAGCCTCCCGCGGAAGGCTTTCCCATCTTCTGCGCTGGCTTGTAAAAACAAATTCAAACCAGAGCCAGCTTGGGGTTTACTTTCAAAATCTTACCTGCCCAGTTACGAAGAGCCTGCATTTCCATTCCTGTGGGAGGCTGGTCTCCATCCTTGCTTCCAGCCCAGCTCTGTCAGGTCCTTCCCAGTGCGCAAACTCCTGTATCGCCTTCACGTATCAGCTGTGCTCTGCTCGGAGCAGGCGGTGGGGGGCGATCATATCGAGCCGATGCTATTAACAGCAGGAGGAACACCTCTCTCCTGAGGAGAGTTCATCTCTGCTGGATAATGAGCTCTGTTTCACTCAGGACTGAATTGCTGCTGTATGGATCACAGCAAAGCACAAATGAGGATGCAGCACTGGGCACTTCCTACAGCCTCTCTTATACATAGCAAATAGCTAATTAAACGAGAGCTGTTTTGAGCTATTGAACTGCTGCTAGCTTGACTTCTTAGGGAAGAATCTTGTGTAGTCTGTCTTGCTCCAGTAACTTTTTGAAGTCTTTCAGAACTGCGTTGCAGCAACTGCCGGCTTTTATTCTGACTTTTCGACTGGTCCAAGTGTGACATCTGAAGAGCAGAGCTGGGGAGTGAAGCCTCAGCTACACGGAGAGCTGGCCGTGTGCGTGTACAAAATGCATTGCCGTGGCATGGGGCATGAGAGCCTTTCCATGACTTAAAAAATAACCTGTAAATCTCTCTGCTCTGTCTGTCTATATATATTTGAATTACAAAATTGTTTATGCAGAAAGCATAAACTTTCTTTTGGAGTGTCAGCACGGGCAGCCTTGCTCCTCTTGCAACTTATTTTATGGATATAAATGGCATGTAAGTGGATTTTCTACCTTACACTATCTGACTGAAGGAGGATAAAATTCACTGTTGTTACTGGCATGCTCGGGTAAAACAGTAACCCTGAATTTTAGCAGTTTTACATTATCAAGTTTTACAGGTATTCTAACTTTCACTTTTCATCTTCTTGTATACTGGAGTTCTCAAGGAAATGAATCCAAAATAAACTTGAAAGCAAGAAATTATCTTATTTAACCTGACTATTTTTCAGTCTGTTTCAGTAAGACCAAAGGAGAATCCTGTCCTGTACAGAGTATTGCTCAGTTTTCTGCTTACATGTTGGTCCTGAGTAGCTGAATTATTTTGCAGTTTTCTTCACGGAGCTTGCACTAGCATTTTGCAGAAAAATCGTTAGCTGTATTACTGTTTCGGTATAGGCACTAGGAAATCCACTTCTGTCTGTTCCTGCTTAACAGGGTGTGCTGGCAAAAGGCTTGCCTTGCATCTACTGAAACATGATTAATTCTGGGGGGATAATGATGAAACTGCAGCGCTTTGATAGGTTGATTATTTTACGCTCTATCAGAAATGGATACTTGTAAGGAGATATCGGATCTGAATGAGATGTTCAAGAGCAAGTTACAGGTTTGAGTTTAGCTAAAAGGGAAGAGGCCAATCCTACTGCCGCTGGTGTCAATGAAAATACTGGGAATGGAGTCGGGCATGCAGTAATTAATTACCAACAGATGATGATTTTTGAAGGTGTGAATAAAAGATTTGATGTATTGGTTGAATTGTCTGAAAAAAACAAATCTGTTGTTATGCTTTTTTCCCTGTTCTCTTTGATTCCCTTTGTTCTGTCTGGCTGCAGCAGCAGAGCTTTCTTGGCGGCTGAGCAACAGGCAGGTTTAAATTCCTCTGCCCCGGCTGGTATCTCTTCGACAGTTATGGCATGGACCCTTATGCACACTGATGCGATGTGCTGTTACATGCTTTAATTTCACACTTCGAAAATAATTTTGAAGGTGAGCATTTTACTTGTTTAGATGGAAAGCACCTACACGCTAATTCCCGAGTGTTACAGCAATGACGTTTTCTGTTAATGGATCTTTCCTGAAAGAGCTTTGTGAAGCCAGAGGTGAATGATTTTAAGTATCGTATTTAACAATCTTCTTATTACTGACATGGAGGATAGTATAGTTGTTATAGCTGAGTCGGAAATAGAAAAATGTTGCAATTAAACTTCACCATTGTTCTTTTTTTCAACAGCACTGTTACGAGAGGTTCACGTCCCGTGGCTCCAGTGAGAGGGTGGAGGAGGCAGGCAGGGTGTGCGTGTTGCACGGCGGCGTGTCCTGGGGGACTCCTTGCAGTGTTGTCCTACACTGAGATCTTGTTCCCCATAGTGGCTTGGTTAGACTTCTAATAATGTGTTTTACTTAGGTGGTGATGTGTGCTTGGTGGTAGGTTTCTTTGGTTGGTTGGTTGGTTTTGGTTGTGGTGTTTGTTTTTGTTTTTTCAGGGTGTTTTTTGCTGGTACAGTCATCGGTCGAGATGGTGACAACCGGCAGTATTTTCCCTCTCCAGCTTCCCTGAGGAGAAATGCCTGAGGATGCCTGAGGAGCATGCAGGCAGCTGAAAACGGGCCGACTGTTGTGCTGTTGTATTTGCACAGCGATGGGTCTCTGCTGCCGATGCTGGGATGTTGCCTTTGGGGGACGTGAACCACACCTCTGGGGTGCGGCAGATGCGTGGTCCGTGGGTCCCAGATGTCCCCTGATGCCATGGGGTTTCTACTGCAGTAGCAAAGACAGGGTCTGAACTGAAGTTTGAGGAAGACAAGTCTTTATTGTAACCAAAGGGAACCCAGGATAGCGCCTGTGAGGCTGAGCTGCTATGTGTGGGGAAAGTACAAGCAGAAGTATGGCTTAGTGAACATCATCAGTGGCTGAGAGAAGAGCAGAACCTTTGGGGGCAACCTGCTTTACCTTTCTCTGATGCTCTCTTCTTCCTTGTGGTGGTGGGAGCTGCGTGTCATTTGTCCCTGCTTCCCCCCTGTTATATTACAACATATTTCCAAAGCCAGACCACATACTGTTGTTAAACTCCAAGTGTGGGTTACTCTGTGTTTGACCTGCCTTTACAGCTGCAGACTCTGGTTTTTGATACCCAAGCAGCACACCATGACTAGTTTTAGTATGCGAGTATATTGCCAGTAGTCTTTGCTCTGTTTCGGATAGTGAAGCTGCCTAACTTAGGAAATGAAACTGCTTTAAAAATGAGGTGGAGACTGCTCGCAGGGTGGCTCTAAAAACCGCGGCTGTGGCCCCTTTTAATTTGCTACCGTGGAAGTATATTTGTTCCATCAAATATTTTGAGAAATGATGCAGTGTGGAGGAGTGAATTCTTAATGTAAAAGTTTTCTCAGCATCAGAACATCCAGCAAGTCAGGAATTTTGTTATTCTGCTGTATTTCGGTTTGTTGGTAGAGACATTGAGAGATGGGAGCAGTTAATGAACTGAAATGTCAGAAATGTTTTCTCCAAACTTTACATCTTCAGCAGCTGGTAGTTAACTTTTCCCACCATGTTCATGAGTATGGTGGCAGTGGAAGTATTGCTTCCAGAGCTTGGGCCAGAAGATGGATGCGCTGGTGATGGTGTAACAGAGCAGCTGCCTCAAGTGGCTGGCTCCATCCTGACCCGTTGCTTAACTTGGGAGAACAGGGACTGGTTTTAAGGTGGGAAGAGGCTTTTTTATGACTAATGACACAAACCCCCTTCGTCTTCATATGCTGCTTGTGCTATGCAAGGGATCAAAATACTTCTTTTATTTTTGGCCCTTCCATTTTCTTCCACTTATGGGGAGCTTCTGACCTGCTTGAACCCATGCTTGTAACTTTTAATCTGTTTGAACTTGGCTTTTCAGCCAGCTTGGACCCGTGTCTTTGGGCTACAACAGCATATATTGTCAGATGGACGCGGGGTGCTCTAACCCAACCTGTGTGTAATACCTGGTACTGTAGATGTGTCTGTTCAGCGCTGTGTTTAGTACTTGCTAGGTATACTCAACAAAAGTTGCTTTTTCTTGCAGCCTGTAAAAGGGAAATTATAGAACATGTGGCTTTTCAGATGGAAATAGAAAAATACAGTGTCCAGGTGGACTTGGATCCACCCTTTTGGGATGGCAGATGGCACAGGTGGCTCTGGATGGTTTTGTTTGTTTGTTTAACTTAAGAAGCAACTTGAATCTAGTCTACTCCATAATTTCAAGCCTCATACGCTATTTCCCATTTGCTACCCTAATAAGACCAAAGGTAAAATTTTGTGGCAGGTTGTGAGCCGAATGTTTAACTGCTTATTTAATATCTTTGCTTCCAGGGCAGATGAAAATCAGAGAAGTGTCTCTTACAGATCTGGGCCCAATGAATACAATTCATCTAAACATACTCTGGCTTATCCTACTAACACTTCACAAGAAAACAGAAATTGTCCTTACGATGTCCTTGGCCTCACAAGAAAGTAAGAACGACTTGGGTGGTCCGACGGAGGGCTCGCATAGCCCAGCATGCTATCTGAGATATGCAGTATTTATCAGTCCTGGATGGTTTGACCCTTCTTCAAGCTGTAGAGCCCCAATGTTTTCCTACTTTTGATTCATTCTTAACATCTAAGGCTTTTCGCTATTTAGAAATAATTCTGCTCTTGTGATCCATCACTGTTGCATGTCTTCGTATGTTTTCTTTTAAAGATGGGATAACCAGAAATCTGTGCATTTTTAAGATGCAGATAAATCATGAGTTTATTTTGTGCTGTAATGGTATTTTGTATTTCAATCTCGATATCTTTCCTGAAAAGTTCTGAAATTGTTTGTTGTTTTTTTTTGGTTGCTGCTGCGCTGATGTTTTTCCGGAAAACTGTCTGTAATGACTACATCTCTTTTCTGCACTAGAACAGTTAATTCGGAGCCTGTCAGTCTGTGTGGACAGTTATGCTCCTTTTTTTTCAGTGCAATATTTTGCATTTATTAACATTTAATTTACTCTGTCATTTTGCTGTCCAATCTCAGTGTCTTGAGGCTCTTTCGCAGCTTTCATGTCAGTTGTAATTTTGCCTACTCTTAATCATTCTGTTTTGTCAGTGAAGTTTGGTACTTCATTACCTCCCTCCCCCCTGCTCAGAGCATCAATGGGTATATGGACTGGTGCGGGTCTCAGCACAGATGCTGAGATGGTGCCTAAACCTTCCATCATCGTGAGAAATGTTCCTGTGTTCTTTCCTTTATTTCTGGTGTTGTGGTTTGTTTGGTTTTTTTTGGTTTTTTTTTTTTTTAAATCCAGTTGTTGATCATTAAGACGTCCTTTCTTGCTGTCCCACCATAGCATACCTTTTTTTTTAGGGTCTTTCTAAGATTCTTTGGGACTCTTTGCTGAAGGGTTTGGGAAGAGCCGTATGTGCTGCATCAGCTGTGTGCGTATCCCTCATACCGTGTCACCTTATTCTCATGTTTGTAAACCCCTTCAGGGAAGTCTGACAGATTTGTTGTGCTTGACTGCTGTCTGCAAAATATCTGACTCTTCCTGCGTATATAATGCACCTGCTGATTCTATTCTCTATTATATTTTCTATCAATTTTTCCTGTATTGAAGTTAAACTCGGTGGTCTGTGTCTTTGAACATTGGGCTTTTTTTATGGAATGTTCAACTGTGGAGAGCCAGTGAAAGAAGTGGGATATGTTTTACATAAGTTTTTGTGGGTATTGTGGTCTTTTTTATCTGTCTCGCTCTGAACTGCAATGTTCCAGCTTTGTTCAGTGGTGGGGTCAGAATCAGAAATCAAGAAAACGATGCATCCCTGTCGCTGATCACGTCACCGTGGTGTCGCTGTGTTACACTGTGTGACGCTGCTGCACTTCACCGTCGACATTTTCAAAGCGGTGCCCTGAGGTTTACAAGACAGACTTAATCAATGGTAATAAGCTTTAATAATTTATTTATTGTGAGGAATAAATCGAACACTAGAACTAATGTTGACTGAAACCAAGTGTTGTCGAAGTATCAAGACATAGGGCCATCTGCATGCCCAGCAAAGGAACTTGAATGAGTGTTTCACATTTTAAAGGTTCCGGAAATAAACCTGCAAGTTGAGAAAATAAGAGGCTTTTATTTTACTCTCTACATCTTTGTTCATTGCTCTACAAACCCCTATCAGCATAGCAGTATTGCAGGCTTCTGATGCCAGCATTTGTCACTAGCCTTGTATTGTAACTCTGTTTTATGGAAAATTTAACGTTAGACGCTTATCTATGTTCTCAGCAGGAGAATCTGAAATATATATGTCAAGTCTTGTAATAAAAACCAGTGGGAGAAAACTACAGTCCTCACAAATACCCACCTCAGAAGGGGCTGGCTGGCATTCCCAAATCCTTGCTTTGGTTTTGTGCTCTTGGTCTCCCCTGAAGCACCAGATTGTGGTGGGTACGTGTCTCTTGTGACCTTATGTGCCGAGACTACTAGAGCTGTCAAGCCTCTCTGCTGTAGCAGCAGAAAGCATTTACTTGCTAGATTGTCATCTTGGTCACTGAAGGTGGGGAAAGTCTTGCCCAGCGGTTACAGGACCGTCAGGTGTAAATCAGCACGTCTCCGAATTTTGTCTCATGAAAAATTTTCTGTCCGGTCCTCGATGGTGACATTGCATTAAAAAGGGGCATTTGTGGTAGAAGGACATATTGTCCTTTTAATGATGAGACATGGGCTACACTTAATTTTGTTGTTCTTCATTCCATTATTTCTGGGATTTGCTGTGCCTCAGTTGCACACCTGCCGTTGAAAACAAACCAGCTTTTGTCTTGTGGAGCAGCTGTGATCTCAGCCATGAGCTGTCTTGGGGGCGGTGGCAGCTGAAAGAAATAGAATTTCCACAATTCCAGTTATCTGGTCGCAGGAAGGCAGAGCCCTGAATCTGGAAGTAACTTGACATGTTCTGTGGCATTGCTTCTGGTGGCAGGACTGGAGTTTCCAAATGCAAACTGCCTGTGTTGCTGTCCTGCTGTCCCCCCAAAACAGAGAGAGATGGCTCTGGTCACTCCTTGCTGTGCCAGGTCCCTGTGGCTGCGACTCAGGCAGCCTAGTGGCATTGCTCAATGTCTCTTACGGCACCTGAAATTCAAGCCTAGGTGGGGTTTTTTTCCCAAACAGGTGGCTGCTCCATGGAGCATCTTTCCAGTTGCAGATGCCTTAATCTGGTGGCAGCAAAAGATTATTTCAATTTTCCTCCATGCATCTGAGTTGCTAGAGCTTTCTCGTGTTTGCACTCCTGCTTTGCCTCGGCACCTTAGAGGGAGTCATGGGTTTGTTTTAAATGAATTTCCAAAGACAGCTAGATGGAAAGAAAGCTAACAAGAGGCTGCTGTGGATCACAAGTTCAACTGAGCTCAAGATACAGACAAACCTGCGATCGTCAGCACGCTTTTTGTGCTTCCAGCCAGCCGATGCTCGTCTGCACCATTTCATTCCAGACCTAATTGCCGAAATGATTCCCCATACAGATGACCACTAGTTTAATTAGCTGTTTGTACTGGGGGGTGGAAGCACCGTGTGCGGGTGGAGGTAAGGCGTGAGGTGCAAAGGTTCTGGAGCGAGGTCCGTTAGAAGCGTGTGTCAGAGGAACGACGGTGGGCAGCGCACCCAGTTCTGGGGAGGTCGAGAGCTGCGTGGAAGCTGAGAGAGAAGTGACCTGTTGCTCCGTTTGCAGCGATTGAGGGCCTGCTTTGGGTTTGTAGGGTTGATGGTCCGGTTGGTTCGTGATGCTTAACCCCTGCTAGTGCTGCAGTGACTGGGAGGAGGGATAGGTCCCGGGAACGCTGGCATCTCTTTGTGTGAAGAAACCATCCAGCTTCACTTCTTCAGCCTTGCGGTGGCAGATGGAAAAATTTAAACACTTCAGCTGGGGAGAAATCACTGAAGTCTTATTGCCATCGTTGAAATGGTTTGATTTCTCTCTTTGAAGTAATCATGCAGGGCTGCACAGCCGTGCGTGTGCTTGCTGCAGGGCTGGGGCAGTGCCGGGACAGCTGCCTTGGGGTGGGCTGTGTGAGCTGTAAGCTGCTTCTTCGAGGTGTTGCGTGAATGTGCACCCTGTGCCAGCTGCTGGAAGGTGCCTTCGATCATGTCCGACCTCGTTGGGTTGCATTGCACTTGTGTAAATAACAGAATCATTGCAGCGGGATTTTACACAGCGGGGCTGATGCTGGCAGTGGTACCTTGTTAAAATGAAGGACTGTCTGTCTTATTACAGATAATGTGAGACCAACCTGCATTTTCTGCTTTCTGACAGTACACTGTACCAGATAAAGTCCAGTGAGAGTTATGTGCAAGTTCAGACACTTTAATACTCTTCTTCAAGAACTGCTATGCTTAAGAGAGTTTTCGTTAGCAGGGGAGAGGCAAGATTTTGGTCTTTGCTTTTTAAGTTGACCAATAACGGGAGACTTGTTTCAAAGGATAGATGTGCAAGGACAGAAACAAGGAAACATGGAACCTGCAAAAAAGTCATCAATGGGATTTGCATAGATATCTTTAAAACGACTTCTGTGGGTTTGTTTGCACACATCCTGTTGGCATGAGTCTGCTCTGTCCGTGTTGATAGCAAAGATGTATCTCTTCCTATATCTATATTAATTTTAGATGCTGAAATACCAAGTATATGAATATAGCATGCTGCAGATAGTAAATTTTGACTGTAAGCTTGTAGATGGTTCAGCGTCTCGTGTACTTAGGGCATCACCTTCTCCAAAAATGATAAAAACCTCCTGAGACTGCTGTTGCTCTAGTTAAGCAAAAAATTTACAGCAATATTAGGTGTCCACTTTCCCATAGTGTTAACTAAAAATTAGACAACAGATAGCTGTAGTCGCATCCAAATTCAGGTGTCTAATTTGGGAGCCTGAAGGCCACACACAGTCACTGGAGCCTCCACGGGGTGCTTCAGAGCTCTGAATTCAGAGTCTGATTCTCTCCTTGTATGTGAGGAATTGAGGTTCCTGATCTGGGTGTTTAACCTGGCTGCCTAGATGGAATTGATTTGCCACCTCTTCTCCCTTTTGTGTCTCTGAAAACACCGCTTCCCCTCTTTCTTCCTCTTTTTTTAATTTTTTAAAATTTTTTTCTTTTTGAAAATTATCCAGGATTAGTCAGTGATAATGGATATGGGTAATGGGTTCAAGTGATGGAAGATCTACCTAAGCAAAGTGAAGATAGAAGCACTTTCCTCTGTACTAAAAATTGCATCTTGTTTCCGTTTGTGCGTCACGCTTTGATTTCCAGACACAAGAACTCTGCTAGATGGAGCCCCATAGTAGATTTACTTACCATGTACAGGAATTAATTAGCTGTAGTTTATTTTTGTTTTGCCTCTTTATTTTTGTTTTGCCTCTTTATTTTTGTTTTGCCTCTTTATTTTTGTTTTGCCTCTTTATTTTTGTTTTGCCTCTTTATTTTTGTTTTGCCTCTTTATTTTTGTTTTGCCTCTTTATTTTTGTTTTGCCTCTTTATTTTTGTTTTGCCTCTTTATTTTTGTTTTGCCTCTTTATTTTTGTTTTGCCTCTTTATTTTTGTTTTGCCTCTTTATTTTTGTTTTGCCTCTTTATTTTTGTTTTGCCTCTTTATTTTTGTTTTGCCTCTTTATTTTTGTTTTGCCTCTTTATTTTTGTTTTGCCTCTTTATTTTTGTTTTGCCTCTTTATTTTTGTTTTGCCTCTTTATTTTTGTTTTGCCTCTTTATTTTTGTTTTGCCTCTTTATTTTTGTTTTGCCTCTTTATTTTTGTTTTGCCTCTTTATTTTTGTTTTGCCTCTTTATTTTTGTTTTGCCTCTTTATTTTTGTTTTGCCTCTTTATTTTTGTTTTGCCTCTTTATTTTTGTTTTGCCTCTTTATTTTTGATTTTCTTTCTAATCTGTAATGTAACTGTTGTGCAGTTGCTTGTGCTTGGAAAGAGTGACCTCTCGTTGGTAATACAAGCCAGTGTAAGGTCATGCACTGAGGGACTGGTAAGGATTTGTCTGCTAAGCTGGGAGCTCTGCAGTTATAAGCAAGAGAGGAGTAAAATATGTGTTGGCCAGGGCTTGAGTACTGTCTGAAATGCAGCTGTGAAAGGTCAGAGGTAGATAACAGATCAGTGAGGCTGTGCCGGTGGTGGCAGAGGAGGTACCACCGGGGATGTCTCCACTGGAGCAGCGCTGGTGTTTGCAGCGACTCGCTCTGGAGAGAGATGAACCTAAACTGGGCCAGGACCACGGAGGGGTTGGTGGTATGATGAAAGCCCTGGAAAGGAGCCCTGACAGGATATGAGTAAAGGAAAATGCAGGCTGAAAAGAATCCTGATTACTAATTAAAAACATACTGGAGGAGAGTACAGATAAAGGGGGGAAAAAAGTTAAAGCGAAGTACTGGAGCAAGAATAAAAGATATACTTTGGCTATGAATCAATTTGGACTAGAAATGAGAAGGAGGGCTATAATTAGTAGAGCGGCGTGCTCCAAAGAGTGTGTAATGGGTGTAGTTCATGGTGGGGTTAAGGGAGACGATGGCCTGTAGGAAGGCTGTGCCCCTGGAAGGCTTTGCCAGTTCTAAATAACCTGTTTGTTGATGTATCTTCCCATCAGCAAGTTGGTGGCTTTTCTGCTTTCCATTCTCAGTTTGCATGCTCGCTCTTTTAAAAAACAGTTCCTAGCCCGCAGCGCTTTGAGGCTACATTGTTCACCTTCACAGGCTTTATTTTTTTTTTTTTTTGTGTGTGTCTATCCACAAAGGCCAGAATTGTTTTTGCTGTGTACAACTGTGGGATGTAGTAATGCGTTTTTCAATTTGCCAGCTGGAGAGAACCTGACGGGAGTAGCTTCCCTGCCCTGGCTTACCCCTGCACCCTGGGCTTTCTTCCCAAGGCAGGAATACATTTCTGGTTATCCCATTCCCAATAGGAACGGAGCTCTCACTCTGTTTGCAAAGATGAGGGGTCCTTTTCTGTCGCATTCATTTATTTTGACTGCAGACAGCAAAATCCCAATCTGCTTTTGTGTTTTGATGGGGCTGGATGCCAGAGCCGTCACGTTCAGGGGAAAAAGGCTCTGGGACAGCGGTGCCGGGTTCCCATGCCTGCATCCCCCCGCACTGTGCTCTGCCCTCCGTGGTCGGGACATGGTCTATAAGGAGGCAAAATCAGGATTCCTGAGTGGGCTGCAAATCAAACAAATCCTTTCTCAGTTTCCTGCCTTTTTCTTCCTCCCCAAAGGATACTAAGGCACGGAACAAACAATCCATGCAAAAACTGATTTGCATTTCCATTAAAACCAGATAAAAACAGAAGTGAAAGTTAATATGCAGCTCTTTAACGAAGCTGAGAGAATGACGGCATCACCAGTAGGGTCACAGAAAATAAAGATCAACACACAGGAAATATCTGGATGTCAAATCAATGGAAGTTATGCAGAAGATGACCAGTCCATCCTCGGGTTGGCTTTCTGTGTTGCATCCTCATTTGAGCAATTTCTTAGCATTTATTTTAGTTATGCACATGGGTTTTAATCTTTTTTTTTTTTTTAAAAAAAAAAAACAAAACCAAAAAACACAACTGAGTTAAGCTTCAAGAAGTTTTTGCTAAGAATGCCTGGTGTTCAGTGAATAATAATGATCAATAACAGGAAACAAAATCCAAGAATTCAGTTTCTTTGTGTAATTAAACCTGAGAATTAGCTCCCTGTGTAACAGCTTCCTCAAACAGGATGAGCGAGTAGCACAGGTAGCATTAGTACTAACATGGTACAAGCAGCCCAGAACACGTTTTGATGGCTCTTTAGTATTTTGGATCAGTAATACTTTTTTTGGCAGCATCAGATATGGGGAATGCATAATCTTTCTGAGCAGCCAATTAAAATAATGACTTGGATGGCAAGTTCCTCTCCTTTTTTCTCCTGTGTACGGCTGTACCCTTCCTATCAAAGAAGTTGTATCTTAATTGGCAATCCCCCTGCATCTGCTCACTCCATCACCCCCTACAGAGAGGCACAGTGCTTAATTAAAAGGGAGTTTGTGTTTGTTTATCTCTGGAATTTCACTTGTGCTTTTGTAGATGTTTCCAAGGTGGATGAGTTTATAGAGACCTTGCTAAGTAATTAATCCTGTAATATTATTTTAGAAAAAGGGGAAAAAAAGCGGAGCTCATTGGAGATGAGAAGAAGCCCCAAGCTGTTGTCAAACTTGGTGTGTGCATTGGAAAAAGGAATATAGTGAGACCCATCAGAGGAGCCAGTCATCCCAGAAGAGGGGATATGACCCCCATGAAAAGTGAAGTTTTTGCTGCACCATGCCTCTGATGTGCTTCTCCCTCTGGAGGAGTGCTTGCTCCTGGAAGGGGCAAGGTTGTTCTGCCTCCCCTCCAGAGAAACTTTAGTTTGCAGCCACTCAAATGAGCCTTTACATAGGGGGACATTCTGTAGTCATGAAACAAACTGAAGCCGACAGTTTTATAACTCATTGGGTGTTGGGCGCTTTGGAATTACATGTCATCTTTAACTCTCTAAATTACTTGCAGAGGACTATGTGCTTGTCATCAACGTTTTAATGAAAATCACTGCTGAGGTGTGATGGGATCCCCTGAGACAGATGTGAACTTCTTTACATGGCTTCAGATACCAGCGGTCTGGAAAATACTGCTTTTCATTTTAAGAGAGGATGAGTGAATGAGGTTCTTGGGAGCAGCATTTTCCCAATACCGTGGCTTTTTTGCTACTTCATAGCCTTGCTCTTGTTCTGCCCGAAGGCAGGCATACTGCCAGGGATCCACCGGCTGGACTTCGGGAACTGCTTGCAGCACAGTCATCCTGCCGGGATCTTGCTAGGATTACACTGACCTTGAGCTGGAAAAGCTGCTGCAGGACCTGTCTCTTCTCAGGCCAGGTTCTGCTGAGGGGTTCAGCTTCTGCCGTGCTTCAGCTTACATCGCTTCAGCTCTCTGTGCAGCCGGGAGGGGTGGTTAGTATTTTACACCACTGGGCTTTCGAAGATGCTTAAAGTCAGGTGATAAAACATCTAATCATTCAGAGTTGGGTCTCTTCCTCCTCTTTTTATTCCCCCCACCAGGCTTTTTAGCCAGAAGACTGCTTGGAACAGTTGCTTGTTTGCCAAGGTTGACATAAGGGTGGTGTAAGCACAGTTGTGACTGGTAGCAGTAGCACATACATATTTCATGTACCCCTAAGGGACAACGTTGTAGTTTCTTACATGCAAGAGTGCTAATGTCTCATGACTGGAACCATGCTATGTAAATGGGTAAGAAGTAGTAGTGCACGACTGACTGCTCTGACGTTGTTTGAAATGTGTACAAAGTTAGGCATTTCAATTGAATAGAAAACTGCTGAGTGTCTGGGATTGACCCGGTGATGTTCTTTCACGTCTGCTTGCTGGGCGCTTGGCACAAAATAGTGTGTTTTAGTCTCTTCTAGACTTTGGCAGTACTGAGCCATGAGCACAGCACACTCAAGGGAACAAAACAAAAGAAAGAGTCAGTTGGGTTTATGCTGGTGGTATAGAGCCAAAGTAAAGCTGCTGGGTAGATTACTGGGAGTTGTAGTACTTACCCTGCCTGCACTGGCTCGTTAAATGTGATGAACCTCAGAAAAGAAGGTCACTCTATTGCTTTTCCCTCAAGTTCAGAGTGATGTGGGTGAAGTGGTCCTGCGATGGTCTGTCTGACGTGTGGTTGCAGCAGGGACTGGGGCATGAAAAAAGTTTTGGGTATGTTCTTCTATGAGCTGCATTTCTGCTCCCTGGAGCCAGAGAATTTAATTGCATGTTTGGTGTAGTTAGTGCAGAGGCAAATCAGCCCCTTGAAGTGCTTGCTTGGGGTGGTGGTGGGGAGGAGGTCAGAAACCGAAACATTAATTGCTTGAAATTTTGGTGTTATTTTTACTTTGGGTTTTTTTATGTTTGACTTTTGGGATTTGGAGGGAGAGAGTGTAAAGAGAAGCTCTTCTAGAATGGCAGTACTACGAAAGGAACAAGAAACCATTGAACAATCGGATTTTCTGTTTGCTCTGTGCATTGTGCTTTTCAGTTTTGTTTAGGACACATTAGACTCGTGGAGATGACCAGTGAAATTGTCTTGACAAAAACTTCTTTAAGGAGATCAAAGCAAGTGAGTTAGGGAAGACCCTACCAATTGCCAGCTTCTCCAGCCTCCTTACTTAATTTTCTCACAAGCTAATGTGAGAGGAGGAGGAGGAACAACACACCTTCATCAGAATGCTGCAGAGAACAGGGTTGCTATTAAAAGCCCAATAATGACTTGTATCAGTTTATGCAGATTTGCACTGCTGGGTTACTCTGTGCCTGGCACTTGGCAAAGCACAGATAACATTTAAATCAGGCAGTAAGTGTAATTAAGTACTACCCTTCAGCGCATCTCTCCTTTTAAGACATTTTTATACACCGTGATTTAGAACATGACAATTGGGTGAGATTAAAGCAGCAAATTGTGCCTATAAAACAAGCCCTGAGAATAGCAAGGGACTGTAAAATTTTATAAAGGGGAATACAGCACATGCCTCCAATCCGATAAAACTTTTGTGAGCTGGGAGATTAACTGTGAGATACAAATAGGATGATACAGTATGCGTAGCATTCAGATAGTAAATTGCTTGTTATTGTAACAACTTATTTCCTCAACCTGGAAGATTTCTTATTTAACTTTTCCAGAAAGTCTCACCATGGGACTGATTAACTACTGGAGGTGTGGAGAGACGGTAGGAAGTCAGGCAGCAGCGATGTTCCCTGTAAAGAAAGCAGTAGGGTAAATGTAGTGCGAAAGATCATCTGTGCTGGAACACATGCAGTCAAGCTTGTGATTAGTTTCTTCCCCGGCTTCAGGTGAGTTGTATTTGCAAAGGGAGAAAAATCCTTGCCGTATTTCAAATCCTTAGTAAGACCCACTGGAAGGCTTTCGTGGGGAACTGGAATTCTACTTTACGTGGAAAGTCTAAAATGTTGTCTTCTGTGGTACTTGATGGTGTTTGGCATTTAGTTTCTGCTGTGCTTTGAGTGCATCTGAGCATCTTCATCAGCTGCTCTTGGCATGCCTTAAAGAAAAGGCTCTGAGCCTTTTAGAAACTTTCTGCTTTGTCTGGAGTTCTCAAACCTGGTGGGCCACAAGTCACCTCGACACGTCACGCTGCAGCTGTTGCCATGGGTAGCAGCTGGAAGGCAGGATCTCCCTTGGGATCGCTGGTCTTGGTGGCTTCTGCTGTTGATGAACTGTTGCCCGTGTGTTACGGCATCGCCCTTCACAGTCTTTCTTAACGATCTCATGATTCTCCCTTCCTTTCATTCATGCTAGTCTGACCTCATTCAGTCTTGCGCTGTTGTTGTTTGGTGTTTTATTTTTAATTAACATAATTGCCTTTTATTAAGAGCCATTGAGTCTTAAATACATTCAACTTACATGTCTGGTGAAGGGATGCGGAAGCCCAAAGCTTGCTCCTTTCTTCACAGCTGCATTAGTTGTTGCTTTTTAGTCCATTGTACGTCGGTCACGTTGGAAGGAAGATTGTGCATGTGGAATGGGGAAGAGGATGGTGTTTGGTTTCCTCGCTGTCTGATATTTTCTGGCCACCTTTACTCTGCATTAAAAACAAACAAACAAACAAAAAAAGCCCCCAACAAAAAAAACCCCAAAAACAAAACCCCAAAAACTTTTTAAGACTTAATGATGGATTTTATAAGTAAGAAGCAAAACTGGAAGAGGAGGTTTATATTATTCTCAAGAACAGTATTACTGTTCTGTAATAGGACAGTTGGGTTTTAAACGCTGAGCAGGCACTGCATTACGCACAAAATCTAATGCCAAGCCGTGGACAGATAGCAGAGAGAGGCAGGAGAGGGCGAAGAAACAAGTGGGAGCCTCTGATGAAAACGCAGCAGCGTTGCCAGCTAGCCCTTTTGTGGGCACATGTTGTCCGCAGCCCTTGTTTTGATAGGGGGGATGTTTGCACGTTGGGTGTTGCTTTCAGGCTTGACTTCCTTTTGACTTTTGGATTTATTATTTGGTGCCATATTTATGTTTGAGATTGTTTTGATACTGTTAGGGAGATGTCAATACTTCTGAATCAACATTAAAAAAATCCCAGTATATAGAAATGTTGACCTTTTCTTCTTGTTTGGTTTGAAAAGTCAGTTCAAAATGGCAAGGTTTGGTACAGAATGGAAATTCCCTTTTCTGTGGGAGGCAGGTAGTCGCAGCCGAAACAGGTTCTCTTGTCTCACCAGTGCGCTGTTCTCATCTGCCATCCCATCCTGCTTTCCCAGGTAGGGCAGGAATTTCCTTCTCCATCTCCTGTTGCTACTTCCAGGATCTTCCAGGATCCAGGAAGGTCCTGGGTGGGTTCACTGCTGCGGCTCTTGCTGCGTTCACCTCACGTCACAGTTACAGTGAGTTGTTGGCTCACTGAATCAAACCAAACAGTTTAAAACATTTCGAAACATCTGTAGGAAGTCATTAGCCTAGAAAACATTTTTAGGAAATGGAAGTCCCAAATATGTGAGATGGTGTTATGACTAGGTGTCAGCGAACGGCGTGTTGCTTCTGATCCCGATGGGAAGGCAGCTGCCTCTTGCACCCATCACACCGCGTCTGCTGAGGAATGTCAGGGTGCCCCTCGGTGCACGCTCTATCTTGTCTGCCTTGGACTCTTAATTTGCACAGTAACTGAGTTCACAGCTCGTTGGATTGATGTTCAGGGAAAGTTTTTCCCCATGCGGTGACGTTGATACCGTTTTTGCCCATCCTAAAAAAAGCTTCTTTGCCTTTTGAGTGAAACAAGTCCTCAGTCCTCCATTAGACATCTTCTGTCTCGCTCTGGTTTTGGTGGCGATGAACTGGTCTTTGGGATTTTGCCTCTACTGTTAAGTTACGTGCTAGTGCCTGTAGTCTGTACTACAGGCTACTGTAGTAGTCTGTACTACGGAGGATTAGGCATCCAGCCCGTAGTGAAATTCAGAGTGAGCTGGACCACAGCTGAAACTGCAGCCTGAGATTTGCCTACACGGACTTGTTTGACTGGGACCAGAATCCTTTAGTACTTCATTTTTTCTCTATTTCCCCCCAGGTTTTAGTGCTATCTCTTGTTGCATAAACTACCTTTCACAAGCATCAGATTAATTTTTTGCATTAGTGGTGGTTGGAAGTAAGCACAGAAACCAGTGGTGTGTTTGATCTGTTTGGGATGGAAAGGCTTCATCTTGAAAATTTGACCTATAAGCTGTATTTGACTTACCTGTATACTCCGGTATTAAGATTGGTTTTCTTATTTGAATTGGTTTATAATTGGTCTATTGGGATGGCTGTGCTTGTTGATTAAAAACCAAACCAGTGTATTTTCTTCTGAAGGTAATGCTCCTAAATTTTTAACTTTACATTTAAAACTCTCGAGAGTGATCGAAACGGGCAGAGGTTAGAATAAAGTGAATTGCTTTGCTTTAACTTTGGCAAAAGGCACAGCAGTAGGAATGCCAGTATTCCACCTTGGGTAGGGATTTGTTCAGTCCAACTCTGTTAACGTTATTGGGAGTTAAGCAAGCAAATCCTCTGCCCATAGATGAGGAAAATAGACCTATTAATTGAAACTGCTGCTCAGCAATTCAGATGGTTATTTTCAGCTTTTCCTAGCAAGCATGTGAGTGCTTCTGTATTAAGACATTATAATAGTACCGGGATATGTTGGTGCTCTGGCTGTGACTCCTGTTTGGGCTGAAGACCTAATGTAGTTGGGTTGTCCTATAGCATCTAGGCATTGTGAGGACGTACCGTATTGCTTATCCTGTGTTGTCGCATCAAAGGAGCTTCTGACTTGTTGCAAGTGATGGACTTACTGAAGCTTCACAGTGCTAATGTGTGGGACCACTCCAAGTAACCTTCCCTCTGCCCTGAAGCCTGCCCCAGCAGGGATTTCATGGCTGGTGAGGACTTCGTGAAGCTGTTGTTCCGTTCCTTGAGGAAAGGCTTGGGAAGTGATGGGGAAGTCACAGTTCTGAAGAATGCCAGTGGCAAATGGTCTAGCACACTGGTCATTCCTTTACAGGTAGCAGTGATTTGTCAGGGATTATTGCTTAATTGAAGACTTAATTAACTTAGATCAGGCATAACTCTTAACTTATTTTAAAACTTAAGGAGGATTAGGACCGAAAATACTGATGGCTCAGGTGTTCTTTGGCTACAAACCCAACAGCTAGTGCGATTTGTAGTTGTAAGCTGTGCTTGTCTCATACAAGTAATTTTTGGTATCTCTTTCTCCATAATACTGCACGGTTGGGCAGGTTTTTGTCCTTTGAGATCTTTCTGCATTAAATAATGTATACCATTAAAACTTGAGTAGTTTGTATGTCTTGGTTAGTAGTTGATTCCTGGGTTTGGTAAACATGTGCAGGAAGTATATGCAAGGCATGGTATAAAGTCTGGATATGAACTTAAGGAAAAATGTTCTTCCACTTTGAACTCTGTGTTTGAAAGCTGATGCATTAAACCTTCCTGCCCCTCCTCAATCCAGATAAAAGCATTTGGTGTTTGGTAGGTTTTTTTTGTTTTGTTTTAAATATCATGTGATATGGGAGGGGAAGTTTTTTCTGAGTAATTCCCTTTACTGTCTGCATTTCAGTGATAAAACCTAGACTGTGGGTCCCTAGGAGTCGCCAATAAATCATTTCACTTAAAGATGTGCTTTACTACTTAAGGGTCTCACTAAGGCTGAATTCTGTAACCATATAAACCCACATTATCTGTTTTTGGGAAGAACAATGGGAACAAAATGTGTTGCTAGGTCATCTTTTTTGGGGTAGATAACTGCTGTGAGGAACTGAATACAGAGGGAGGAAAGAAGGTGCAAATGTATAGGGTATTTGCATTCTTAATATGTTTTTATTTAATGAGAGAAGTAAAATGTTAGTTGAAGTATTATGATATTATCCTATACTACCTATGTAGTGCTGCAAATTGAAGTGATGTTGCTGTTCTGTAATCTGTTTTGAAGGAGCTATGTTTGGAAATACGGATCATTAAAAGCCCAGAAAGCAATCTGACAACCCAGACAAATGTTTTGGCAGGCTTGGGTTCCTTGGATTTTATTAACACCAGGTATTACGTATCCTTTCAGGATAAAAATATTTTTGCCTTGGAATCTGTGATGAACAAATAATAAACTTGATGGTTCTCAGATAATTATGCTCATGTCTCTTTCAAATTAGGCCCCTTTGAAATGGCTTTCACGTAAGATTGAAGCCAAACAGCAGGTTTGGAGAAGCGTCTCAGTATCCCATATGCTGTCTTTTCTGAAAAAAATCCTTCCTTATTGCATGCTAAGCATTAGCATCTCATACCTCTTTATATTTGAACATATTTCTGCAGTCATGTCTGGGCAATAAGGCATTGGAGGGGAGGAGAAGAAATGAGTGCACGTCTCATCTCAAAGAAACCTTGGGATGTGAGAGGATAGAGGAGGCACTAGGTGTGTTGGGAGAAAGAAGATGCAGTGGGAAGTAATTTTGGGATTTACACTGATAAATGAAACCTGAAAAAAGAAATCCCTTCCTGTGCTGTGTGACTGCTGCTCGGGTGGTGCCTCTCTCTGAAGAGGCATCTGGCCGAGTGGGCATCGGCTGGGCAAGCGGAGCAGCGCCGTGAGCGCAGGCAGGTTTCACTGCGGTCCAGGGCGAGCCGCTGGCGTGGGGCCGGTAGGAAAAGCCCCAGTGATGTGGATGGCTTCAGTGGATTTCCAGCCGGGAGAGGTCTGAGGGAAGAGTGCAGCAGGTTATCAGCTGCATCTTTACACCGTACTGATTTCCTACATAGAAGCGTATTCTGTCATCTTCAGCTAAACACGAAGCAAAACTGCACGTACGGTTGGTTCAAAAGAAATGGCTATCTATTGTTATTATCATCATTAAACTCAGGGTGAGTTGTCAACACTTCTGAGAAATAAAGTTTGTTAAAAAAACCTTCTCTTTGAATGTGTCAAAGACTAGGAGTCAGGCTAGCAAGACCCTTAGCATGTCTGTACCTGGTGCCAAATCAATAGACTAGACCATTCCTCCTTCATCAGTGACCTTGTCCCTCCACTGCTATAAATTAGTCATTCTTGTCTTGTCCTTGGTGCACACAGGGACCAGCTGTTCTTCCTCCTCATGTTAATCACTTTACATGTTTGATGATGGCTATTGCTTGCTTTCCTGGTTTTGTCTTTTTCTACTCTGCTTGTTTGGTTATTTGTTTCACTGAACGCATTTGGAGTGCTTTCTACTTCGCTCTCTCTCCCTCATTTGACTACATCTGTTTAATGAGCAAGTATATAAAACTGAACACTGCCTGCACCCGAATTTGCCTCAGTGCTTAGGAGATAAAGGATGTTTTGACATGAAACATGGCTTAGAATCATTACTGCGGCTTCAAAAATATGATCCTAAGCGCTGTTAAGAATTTGACCTGTAGCAGTCGAAAGGCACAATATTGCATCTCCTCTAGGTAGGAGAGAATAGACAAACACATAATTATCAGATGGGAAATGAGTATGTCTTTTAAATCCAAGCACCCCTGCCTTCTCTGCAACATAGACCAGAAAAACTTACCAGGTGGTTCTGGTATCAGGTTCATATTTTATGGTTGAGCCAGAACATGGCTTTCCCAAACACTTCTACTCTCTGTTTAAACCCATGCAATGAAGAAACATCTCCCAAAAGAGCGTTTATAAAAGGGGAAGGGAGGCATCCCGATTGTGGTAATTATTCCGTGCCTGTCTATATCCTTTGGAGTCTCTTAGGATAGCCGGCAGTGTGTTAGCAACTAGACTGATCATAAGCTGAAGAGAAATGGACGTTTTGGAGCCAAGATAGCAGAACTACAAGTATGTTTATTTTTGGAAGGATTTTAATGCCAACTGGCAGCACAAACTTGGCTAGGTTAAGGGTCTGGTGCGGCTGCAATAAAACATAAGGATACTGAATTTAGCAAAGGAGCAACAGGAATTATCGCCGGTATTGTTGCTGGGGAGTGCAGATGCAGTCTGGCGTTTTATCAGCATAATCTCAGTTTGAACTTCATGAATAAAATTTAATACAGGGAACTTGGAATAGCTGGTGCTGGATTTATACCCAGAGAGCAGGTACATTTAATTTCACTAAGTACATTGCACTCCTCCTCATTGTTTGTGTAATTTAACTGTTAACTGTTTAGTATCCATCAGGTTTTGCTCTTTCAGAAAATATCCCTGTCATAAATTATATGTTATGCTATTTTCTTCCTGCGTCTCATTCTCCACAAATGAAAACATGGATTAGTTTTTGAACTACTGGTTAAGTGTTTCAAGTGGAAACATTCCTCATTATGATTCTTCAAATTAAAAGCAAATGCTTTTGCTGTGCCATTCCTGAGTCTAGAAAATTATTAGCTGCAAACTGAGAGAAATAACCCATGCAGTTATGCTACCACATCCAAACCCAGCATGAATAAATGTGAGAAATTGAAATGGCAAAGGGAAATGCAGCAGAAATAAGGGATGATGTTGAGAAGTTTGAAATGGTGAAAACCATTTCACCTACGTTCTTGCTAGTTGTTTTGAATTTTTCTTTTTCTTCTTATGGTTCCATTTGCATTGGCGCTTTAACTCGTGTGGAAGCTGTGTTTGGCAATAGAGTCCTCAGCCACTAAAGCAGCTCCCCTTCCAACCTTATTTCCTTCTTAACTATAATTTACTTTTATTTTTTCTTTAATGTTTTACTGCTTCCGAGAGCCTTTTTATCTGGATTGGTATAATCTGAATCGTAACAAGTTTTTCTGTAGTATAAAATGCAGTTTTTGCAACTTGGTGCTGATCTAAATCCTCCCCAGCTGAGAAAATTTGCCATTTATTTTACAGTTTTCTTCATTCTGTTAAACTGCAGCACAAATTCTGATGTGCTCGAGTGTGTTCCTTTTTGTTTATTTTTTGCAGGATTAGTTTTTATTTTCAGCAATGATTCCTATTTTTGTTGTTGGACGAACTGAGGAAGCCCAGAGAGCTGGGAGCAGGACTGAGGTACCATGCTTGGACAGCCCTTCATGCCAAAATCTTGTGGCTACAGATGTGCTTGCTCTGGCATTGGCTCAGCGGGGAAGTCTGTGGGTGCCTTCAAATTGCAGTGTTGCTTACCAGGTCATATTTCCCCTGATTTTGCAATAGGCTTCAAAAAAACTCGCTTTAATTAACTAGCAACTGAGTAGGAGAAAGGAATAATCCCTACCTGATCAATCACATCCACTTCCCGGAGTAATGAAGCTAAGTAGTCTGGCAGTAAAACCAGGAGACAATACAGAGGATCTGCTGTGCGGTAGACAGCAGAGTGAGAAGTGGTGCTTAGCTTGGGCCTCATTCTGTGCTTCAAATTATCATTTAAATGACTGAACTGAAAGTCTCTGAATTGCGATGTCCCTGCCCCAAATCCTCCTGTAGCTTGCGGGTCTGGATTCTGATGCAAGGAGAGGAAAGCTGTGATTTATTCACTTTTTTTTAAAAAAAAAAAAAAGAAAAGTGTCTGGGCATGTCAGATTGGCATTTGTATATGAGTTTGCTTAGCAAAGACCAGAGTCACATTACTAGATTTTTTTTCTTACGCTTTCTTAATAATTTACACTTGATTATGGTTAAATGGGTCCGCATGGTGAGAAGTGCAGAGGGGCTGGTGGCATGCTTGCCGTGTGCTGTGCCACCCAGAGGAATACTCCCAGGCATGTCAAGACCTGCTGCTGATGGGGGACTTGACATGTAGAGTGTTTGAGGGCACTTCTGTGCAGAGGGCTCGCGGGCTGGCCGGGCGATAGGGGTCTGTGATGAACGGGAAGGCACCCCAGTCACCGTGCGTGTGTCACACACGGAGAGCTTGCCTCCAAGCTGCTGCTTAAATCTGTTTCCAAATTCACGACGATTCTGTGAAGCTCTAAATCCCATCCATTTCTCTGGGTGTATCCTGCAAAATGTTGAGCGAGCTTCCTCCGTGAGTCAGTGGAGCTGAGCAGATTGCGTGAGGATGAGACACCTGGCTGGATCCCCTCCAGAGCAGAGAGAACAGAATCCTGGCAAAGTTTCCCTCAACTTCACTGGGAAGAGAGCTGAATGCTCAGCGAGCTTGCTTTGGGTTTGGGCCATCATTAAAATGATGCTCAGAAATAAGAAGAATCTGCTTGTGGACCAGAATCCCGAACAGAACCTGTGCAGTCTGAAAGAAAAGAGAATTGTCCACCTTGAAGGCAGATTGCTAATCTTATACAGGAAAGATAATCAGCTTCTGTATGTTAGCCATCGTCACCCCAGAGGGGAACAATTTTTGCAGTTCCCCTCCACTTCAGCCAGTTGTAGGTGTCAGTGTGTGGATTTAATTGTAGCTCGGTTGATGAGGAGGTTAGATAACTAAAGAGCCTGTAGTTACAGCTCACACATTTCAGGTTAAAAGAGCAGGTTTTGTAAAATCCCCACCTAGTTCTTCCTATCTGGCAAGTTCTATAAAAATATTTTTAGATTCTTAAAGGCTTCACTGTCCTCTTCATATGTGAGAAAATGTCTTTAAGCAGACCATTTTCCTAATGGTGGCTGTTCTACAGCACTCTGCTTTTTGTTCCAAAACGCATAGGGCTCAAAAAAAAAAAGGCATTTAAACTGTTTTTCACATATTTTAAATTGATTATTGGTACCTTTGAGCATTCTGGAAAAAGACTTTATAGTGCAGGATGGGGAAGAGAAATAAAATACTTAATAATGAAACATCCTGTGAACCCAGTAACAGTACGTGGTGGCTTTTTTGACCTCTTCTAACCCACATCCCTGTGCTTTTATCTTCCTTTTAGATTCCCCTCTTCAGTAAAGCTCATCACAGGAAGAGCTTTGGAGGAAATAATCTTTTGTAATGTAGGTCTCCAAGCGGAGGGGCTGGGAGGGAAGTGGTGTGGGATGCGTGCCGTACCGGAGGATCAGCTCTGGTTTTATAACGAGTTTGAAGTCCTTTTTTAACGCTGTGACTCACTGGGTTTTAGAAGTCAGTGCATGTGGACGTCATCCTCGTGTTTGATGACTCAGCCTATGAAAGGTTCGGAATTTTGCACTGGAAGATCATTGCTGGTTATACTTGTGGTCCGTGGTGGAACCTTTTCTTCTCAATGCAGTTACTGCTCTTGCTGTTATGCTGGTGTCCATAACCAAGACTTCTGTCCCTTTGTGCAAGGTCTATTGCTGGTGCACGCAGAGGGATGCTTGCTCCTTTTATAAAATACGTGGAGGAGCTGTGGAGGAGAGGTCTTGCCAAAAGCTAGCCTTTGGCAAGGCGAACTCACTTCAGTTAGAGAACTGTTTTATGCTGGTGGCTGTGGGAACACACTGAAAAATAGCATGGCTAAATAGCCAAGTGCCTTAATGAACCAGGTGATTTATTTCCTGTGAGATGTTTCGCGCACAGCTGTCCTTCAGCTGGACAGCTGGATGCTCCGGGAGGGCTGCCGGGTTCAGCACCCGGCGGCAGGAGGCTGATCCCAGAGAGGGAGGGAGGTCTGGGACCGGTGTAGGTTCCCGCGCAGATCCCGACCCGAGGGGATCCCTCCCACACCCTGCCTTCCACCCAGGTCTTTTTGTTATTGCTGCACTTTCATTCCCTGCCTTTTGGCACGCTTAAATCAAATTAAAGGTAAGAGCGGAGTTCCAGCAGGCTTCTGGTTTAGGTCTGGTCTTTCATCATTGAAAGTCTAAAATGCCCTGTAGGAAACTAATGCTTTATGTAGACCAACTGCAGTCCCATTTGCTACACAGATAATAATAAACCCCGAGATTAGTGAAGGTTCCTTTCTGAATTAAAATATCATTTTGGGGAAAAGCTGTCTGTCTTCGCTTGCTGTTGTGCATAGTCAGTGTCTCTGCCAGCTTGGATTTCTGCCAGGGCTCTGGCTCGGGGCTTTCTCCTGACCCTTACAGGTTCTTACGAATGTTGCCTGGGTTGTGTATGGAGGAGCTGCCGAGTGCCCTCTGAGGGTGTGGGGGGGGCGTTGTTGATTTGGGGGACGTTGGTGAATTGCAGTTAGTCCGTCCCGCGAAGGTTCAGTTTATCAGGATAGTATTGAGAAATGAAATAATGCTGGAATTGTGGATGTGCTTTCTTTTACCTGTGGCAACTTGTGCTAAGAATCTTTCTGCCTGCTCTTCTCTGCTTGTTACAGATACTGAGCACAATTTTCAAGCTTAGACCAGTTCAGTCTAGCATTTCCTTGGATAAGTATCCAGCCTTTAAAATGAAAAAAAATCCCAACCCACAAACCAAAAAACCCACCAACAAACCCAACCCCAAATCCCTTAACCCTCTGGTGTGAGGCCAGTTTGCAAGTCAAATAGCACCTCGGCTTCTTTCCTGGATCTTTTTGCTGGGGTGATTCTGCAGTTTTGAAGCTATGAGGCTGTTGAATGTTTTTTTCTTTTCTAGCAGAGGTGTTTCTGTCCCTAGCTGCACAGCCTGTGAGTGATGCATGAGGAGTTATTTGCTTGTGAATGGGAGAAATCCTTGCTGTTCAACACCGCTCTTGTCCTTTCTCTTGCATGCAAACTTTTTTCCTCTCCTCTGTCTTTTTACGAGCATCTGAGCAGGACATGAATCCACTGGCTGTTGCCAGTCAGTGATTTTTCAAGCTCGGTGTTTTGCTCGCTTGGCTTTGATACCCATTTCCTCATCTTAAGCGGCTGTCGGGAGCAGTGAGGCACGGCGGTGGCGGTGAGCAGCGCAAGGGGAGCAGGTGCCCCGCTGGGGAACGGAGGTGACTGCAGACCATCTAACCAGCGAAAGCAGATCAGAGGGCCATGGGAAAGGGCTGTGGCTGCAGGCACAGATCATCGATCTATTACTCGTTCCTTTTTGGCCTAGTGCCCGATGCATGTTGCAGACACTGGTGTATGCCTCTGGACGTCAGGGTGGTTGATTTGCCAGGACATCCACCGATGTTCCAGCATGTGGAACCAGCCCTTTTTCATTTGGTGATAGTCTAACTTCAGCGCAAATGAAGAGAGGCTGTGACTTTGGAGCTGAATGAGTTGGAGAAGCTAGTTTTTAGTATGTGCAGAATTAATTTGATTGATCATATTTGACACCAGTCAAGAAAGAGAGGATTATTCAGGCTGAGGGACCAAGAACACATTCCAAGCTTTTTTCTCTTCTGTATCCTCTGAATATCACGATTTTTCCCCCTCCTCAGCTGTCATAGTCTTCTAATGAATGCTGTTCCTCCATTACATTTTTAAAAGTGAGATTCTCTCTGTGACACAATATACAGTTTAAAAATAATTTCTGTGACGTACTGTAATGGTGGCAATTTCAAAGCTGGTGCTTGAAGAAGCTTCTAATCTAATAATGCAATGTGTCCGGCACACACGGAAGAGAGAGGAGTAGTTGGAATCAGCTTATTTTTCCTTTCTTGTCTCTTGCTTCTTCAGCTGTTCTGGTATCTTCCCCTTTTAATTGCGGGGCAGAGCTGAGAAATGTGGAATTGCAGTTGTCATAAAACCTAGAAGAAAAGGTCTATTTCCATAATCTTGCAGCTGCTTCTGTTGCAGAAGCCTACTGAAATCACCGCATCCTCATTTCAGAAATGAAAAGTATAGTCTGCTTCGTCTCTTAACTGCTGTCAAATGTTTAAGCTTTCCTTTTCCCAGCACTTACTCAGGACACATTTTCAGTTCAGCTAGGGATGTTATTACTAACTGATGAACAAGCCTGAATACTGAACGTGGCGAGCGATTGACATTTTTAAAATTAATCATAGAAACTTTTCATCCAGAAGATGCTGAGGCTGCTCTGGATGCTGATATACCATCTGACACCGGCAGTGAAGAGTGCTGTGCAATGTCAGTTCAAGATGAGTGGCTATAAAACAGCAAAAAAGAAATATGATTCCTATGACACTAAGTCATCATTTGAGTCGGGCAGACTTTCCTGACTGGCAGACTACTAACAAAAGACACATCCTTGCTAATACCTACACGCTCAAAGTGGTGTAGTTTGAAGAACTTCTCTTACACAAATTTTAAAACACCACATCAGTAAGAAACCGTCCAGCTAATTACACAGATTTCATCAACTGATTTTTGTTGTTCTTATTCTTATTGTGATAGTGTATTTCTGGAGAAAGAAATAAGATTGATAACAGCTTTAGCGAAGAAGGTGGGGATTTGAGTACAACTTACAGTATTGGGGATGCAGATGAAAAATTTGCAAAAAAGCCATTGCTGGATTGAGAAACGCAATTCACTCAAGGGGAATTGAGCTCCTAAACCCACTTGTTCTCTCGAAATGCTTTGATTGAATCCTTGCTCAACGCCTGCACTAAGGCACTGCTGTGGTTGTAGCCATTCTGTGCTGTGCTCTGACCGTGGCCCTGAGCCCTGGCTCCTGGTCCTGTTTCCTTGACTGAGATCAAGCACTTTACGCTTTGAATAATTGAACAGTTGTCAACTTGTCTAGTAGAGATGCTGAATTTTCCCGAGCTGCCATCAGCAGGCATGGCAGAAGTCAAGTGGAGGAGCCCAGCCTTTGCTCATCCTCACCGTGCTGGGTCAGCTCACCACCAAGAAGTTACAAGCAAGGTTTTTATTCCTGAAAGCAGAATTTACGCTGGCTTCCTAGCTGTGACTTGGTTTGATTTCCTTTAGCTGGGTTACTGTTACTTTGCAGGAGAAAAGTTCTTATTTTTTTCTTCCTGTTGACTTAGAAATTCTCTTTTGTTCTTGGAAGAGCTTCCTTCCAACATCGGATGTTTTCTGCCGGGTGAGATCATTTAGCCAAGAGCCTTGTCAGCTCTCACTGTGTGTCATAGCAGATGATACCGCAGAGGGCTCTGGGCTTCGGTGGTGTTTACACACACTTCAGATCTACTGATCCTGCAGCACAGAAGTGGGAAGAGTAATTGAAAGGGTTACACTCATGCTTAACTATGTCTTTTTTTTTAGCTTGCACTGAAATGAGCTGCTTCTCTGATACAGGTGATATTGGGAGACACACTGTTAATGCATCCCAGTACTTTCTAGGGTAGCTATTTGCCCTGTAATTCCGACTTCGGTGAAAACTGCCCTATTATGAAAAACTTCATTTGCAACCCTCTTCCAGTATTGTGTAATCGCTTCAGTTGCAGAGATGCTTGAAAAATATTTTGCTGTAGTGACTGGCACGGTGATAAGATGGGAAGCTTTTAGACGGTTCTCCAAATGGCTTTTAACATTTCACACAGCCTTGCTTGATGTGAGCGCTAAGGGTCCTTGTGGAAAATACGTATGTTATCTACTGCCTTGTTTTTCATACCTAGCTAGTAACTAGTGCCCTGGGATTAGCAAAGGTTCCCCTCTGTATTATGCCATCTCCATGGGAATTTATGCCTCTTTGTCCTTGCCATTCTTCCACAGAAGGAATTGTCTTTAGCTGGCCTCTTGCTTGTACTTCTTGGTGTATGTAGGATGCTCTTCAGCTGAACATACGAGCATGGGAAGAGTATCTCTGTTCTTGTGGATTGGAAGTGCTTCAATGAAACGGCGTGCTTTAAATCTAGTAACCAACAACATCTTCATATTGAAACAAGCACTTGGTTACACGTTGGTTACAAAGGATAATTTGGCTCTTTTTGGGTTGCCTGTGAACTGTTTGAGACAATCTGATTTGTAACAGTATTTTGAAGACTTTCTGTGATTAATTACATCACCTTTGAGGGGCAGCAACTTCGAGGCTGTTAATAGTTTCAGTGCTATTGATGAACTCAAATACTTAGAGCTCAAATACAAATCCCATGAACGCCCCCAATGAAAAAAAAGCAAAACCAAACCCACAAACCCTTGCCTTTGGCTTGTATAAAATGTTCCCTTTTTTTGCTTCTAGAGATGTCCTAAGATCTTTTTTGTATTTAAAATTCATCAGCTTGGGGAAGTTCCCACATTGTGACTAAGACAAGAAAAAAAATCATCCTAGATATCAGGGTAATTAATCTAAAGGATTAATAGGTATTTCTGGATTTCAGGCCTTATAATTCAACATTTGTTGGTTGTTTGGTACTTTCACCTGGCCATACCGAGTCTATTTATTCAACATCTTCTGTCAGATTCTCCTGGGCTCTGTGGGATTTGCCGAGCACTTTCAGTAACAGCGACACTACTTTATTCCTGCCCTGGTAATCTGGGAGGTTTGTTCGAGGGCACATCTTCCAGGAATTTTATACAAGAAGCAACAAAAAGAACATTTATCTTAACAGAGCCACAACTTCACTGTCAACTATAAAAGAAAAGCCAACAGATTCCAACTTAGATTAAAAGTCAGCTGCGAATAGAGGCAAATATTCCTGTAGGCACAGGGCATCTCTCTGAAGAGAAATTGTTGAAAATGCAAATGGCTAAAAGAGAGTTCAGTGTGATTACTTAGTATTTCGTAAGCACTGTGGATTCATATGCCCTGGGTCAGCTCTTAAGAGATTTACAGAAAAGATTTCTGGAAGACCTATGGCAACTTTCCACATGCCATCTTCAAAATCCTCCCATTTTCTTTGCAGGCAGGTTCACTGCTGTGAAGGGCTCCTTCAGGGAACGGAGAACAGCTGCCGGTGTGCCCCCCTCACGCAGCGCGACAGCGCAGGGCCAACGCTGGAGAAGAAGAAAAGTGACTTTTTTTTTTCCCCCCTTTTCTTTTTAATCCCAGCTCAGAGCTGTCACATTAGTTCTTCCAGTTGCGAAGGCATCCTTGACAGGACGTCACATCTTAATAATGCCAAATACCATCCTGACCAGAGCTATATGAGTAGGCAGGGGGTAATAATCAGTCCAGGCTCCATCGGGAGGCCATCAGCTAGATGAGGAACAATTGACCTTTCAGGAAAAGCCATACAATTAGAGGCAAACTAAATAAAGTAGCAGGCAAGGTAGAGTGGAATTGGAAAACAGCACATTTGCATCAGGTAAGAGCAAGAGGATGCTGGGACTAAGGTTTTCTCCATCTTCGGGCAGAGAAAATGCATCCAGAATCTACTTTTCAGGAGGTGGGTTACCACAGCTGTCTTTGCAGAAGGGTGTGATGGAATTAATGACTGTCCTTCAGTTTTACTGATACATCCATGTGCTGGTGGAGAAACTGGTCACACAGGTGATACCATGAAACTCCCCATACTAATTTGCTTAATTTGATAAAATAGTTTCTGATGTCCCCGCTTCACATTCAGGGCAGTCTGAAGTTCACTGAAAGTTGTCACAGATTTTTGTGCCTTCTGTTTGCCTGTCACTTCTTGGTCAGGACACAGAAAACGCGGATAGATTTGAGGATGAGCACCACAAGGAGGTAAGAGTGGAAGCGATGGAAACCCAAAGTTGGAACGACCAGTATAAAGACTCTAAGATTTGACGTGATGTAGAAGGTTAAAATGCTCTGACCCGAGCAGGTGGCACTGATTTCTTTCAGAGAGACTGTTGTGGTCCTGGGTTGGGAAGAGGGAAGGCAGGAGAAGCAAGCAGCCAGCAGAGAGTCCTCCTGATGGGCCAGAGCGATTCCACCGGTGGGGAGAGTGCCCCAAACTGATCAGCGGTTAGCCTGGCAGCAGGCAGCGCCGAAGGAAGAAGAGCTCTTGAAATAAGACTTGGAGCAAACTGTTTGCAAAGATGCCATTGAAGTCTCTCTGGTTTTCAATCCCAAATTTCAGGAAAGAGGAGGGGGTTAGTTTGGAGCAGTGGTCTGATGCCTTTAAGGATTTAAATTCAAAGGGGGGTGGAGGTGGGGGACACAAGACAAAGAGAGAGAGAGATTCACAAATTCTGTTCGTGACATTTTATCTCAAAATGTCAAGTGCTAAAGCTCTGGAAATACTGCTTACGTGGTGGATGCAGTACTGCATAATTGAAGCCACTGGAGAGTTAAGGAAATCTCTACTTCTGGCCTTTATTTATTTAAAAATAAAAACTTTGACAACACTGTATGTACTGCTGAGTACATACAGCACTAAATCTAGTGAAAGTGCTGAGATTTCAGGGACCGAGCAGAGATGCTCCCTGTGGCACCGATCCTTCTGATCTCAGAGGTTAACCTTTGACAGCCTTTGCTCTTACTTTTCATCCATTATGTCCTCACCTGAATTCCTGGGGATAAAGAGTGATACAATTTTGTTCTGAAACCGGGGAATGTGTGTGTTGGTACACATAAAAAAATGGTGAAGATGTTTATTTCTACCACTGATGAAACATGGATCACTAGGTGTTGAAATGTTTAAAAGTTTCAACCCAGAAGCCTGGAAGGGTCCCAGCTCAGCAAACTTTAAGGTCTTGTGTTCATCCTTGGCTTGTTTTGTGGGAGGTTTTGGGGTAGGACAACTAGTCAGCCCCAGGCTGGCTTTATTTTTCATGCTGTACAACTTGTCACAAGAGCAGCAGTGTCAACGTGTTGGGCTGGCCACTGTTGACATTAGGCTGCATTCCCTGTGGTGTTAACAGGTGTAGCAGGAGTGAACATGTTCCTGCATGACAGTCACAGCTCTGGTGGTAGCACAGACACCTTTGAGAATCATTCCTATGGCTGAAGGAGTTACCTGTGTGAACCAGAGTTTCCATACTCATTATTTTCTCACCTCTGTGGTGTCACAACACAGTGCCACCATCCATATAATTTTCCTAGATGAAGATGCCTGTAAGTTTGTCTGCGAAGGTGATCCCATTTTTATGAAGGATCCTTTTGTCCATAGTTATGGCTAGTGTTTCTGGTTTTAAGCTCTGACCCAGACATGAATGAGTATTTAGCTTCCTCAGCTCTTGGGGGGACCCCATAGAAACGCACCCACCTTTCTGTAGGATTACATCTGAGAGTCTGGTCTGGAAACTGGCGCTGGAGGCTCCCACCCACCCGTCCTTCCAAGACTTAACTGACCCCTGCCACCACTGTTAGAGAGAAAATCCCCTCCAGAAATGTTGCTAGGTTGTCTGTAGGAATATTATTCAAGATAAACCTGTGGGACATGCTTTCCTAGCCTCGGAGGAAAGCCTGTTTATGTCTGTTACGTTAGAAAGATTGTTGGAGAACGGTTCGTCCATGTGTAAAGTTGCCCCCTGTAATTTTGCCAAGACTGGGGAGCTGGGGGAGACCTGTTGGCCGCAGTGCAAGGGGCCTTTTCATCCACCGAATTTTTCCGAGTTGCTAGAGGTCAGGGAGGGGCAGATATGCAGTTTGCTCATCCGAACCTGTTGTTCTGCCTTGCTTTGTACAACTAGTGAGTTTTCACACTGCGTACCAAACTTCCAGAGGGAAAATATCCATACTACTTAGCTTAAATAGGAGAACTGAGCCTCCTTGCACTGCAGTTTGCCTTGTGCAAAAGTCTGAGATAAGGAGTGTTGGGAGCACATCCTGCAGGCTCTCGCCTTTGGAAGCTCATCAGCATGACAACTCACCTGGCATACAGTACAATTTACAATGAACCTTTCCAGTTGTTTACCTTTATGTGATTACACAGCATGGGCTGCTTTTTTTTCCTTTTTTTTTTTTTTTTTTTTTTTTTAGGAACGTACTGTGTGAGGCAGTTCTGTTTCTTTGAATTCTAACTTTACCAGCATTTTTTTCCAGTGCGTAAGTTGGAGCAAAAAATATGCTCATTTTCTCTTGGTCGAAGTAGGTACATCCATTATAGCAACTGAGGGTATTATGCACAACTTAATATTTTTTTTCTCAAGGTAAATATTTAATTGCTTTGATTTTGTTTTGCTCATATCACGGGGAAAAAAAAATAATGATAATACAAGCAAGTTCCTTTAACCATTCTTTTCTATATAGCGTGTGCTCCTGTGTACCTTGCACAACTTGCCTTATGCTAACTCTGTCCTTACAGGCCAGTGCTCTTGGAGATTTCACTTCCTACAGTTTCAAGGGTGGGTGTGTGTGCGTGTAGATGTGTATATATATTTATGTGTGCATGTGCGTATGTATACACACACACACATATATATATAAAAAATCTTGGCTTTCACTTTAACTTTGTTTACTTTCAGCTCCAGCAGACTGGATTGAATTGTAGCTATATTGAATGCACTTCTATATAGCACCTTCCCTCAGGGATCTAAAACAATTTTCTCACCACTGCTAGACGCTGAACTTCCCCTACAAACTTGCAAAGTAAGTAGGGTACTGCTATCTGTGCTGTAGGGTAGAAAAATTAAGAAAAATGTTGAATGCAACATACTGTTTGGAGGAGAAAGGGGTAAGATTTTTAGCTCTTGGTTTTGAATATTAGTGTGTATTCACACAACCATGCTTTTCTGGGAGAAAGGAATCTTTTCTAGTTACAACGTGTGACTTTAATGTGCCAAAATGAAGTGCAGTATTTACACGTGTAGCACCGTAACTGCATTTTCAGTCAGTATCAAGCATAGCTTTTTCATAGCGTAGGAGCAAATGGGTAAAATAAGGAAGGAATAGTAATAAGCATTTTTGAGCAAATAGGGAGTGTGCTCCTTAACTTGACCTCAGAGGCTGTAGCTTAACCAGTCACAGTGTGGGCTCCAGCTTCTGCAAAAATGCATTTAAAAGTCAGTTCAGCAAGGAAAAGGGGAGAAAATGGCTCCAGTTTGCAAGTGCCTGTCCCCTGCTCAGTAGCATAGCCTCTGCTAAGGCAAACGGGGGATGCTGCTGTGCTGAAAATGAGTGAAGTCTGCTCATCCATCATATCTAGCGTGAAGGTTTGCATGTATGATGGCAAGGACAGAAGATCTGCTTCACAGAACTTGTTTTTGTTCAGTTTCTATCCTGAACTTGCTGTGTGTTTAACAAAAAAAGGGAGAGTGCAATGATATTAACTGTTGTTTGGCGATTCCACAGTGGTTGTGTTCCTAATAAACTGTAAAAAGAAAGCTGACTACAGGAAGGCTGGTGGCTAGGTTAATACACACTTTAGTAGAGTCATTTTAAAATAATCCAAGCAAAGAAAGGAGATTTATATAAAAGTACATTTCCATTACTTGTGCCTCTGGCACACTAATGTCTCATCCAGCATAGCAGAAACCCAGCAACGTTATTCTTGTTTCTTTTTGTAATATCCATGGCCTTTAATACTGGTTTCCTCTCTTAATTTTTGAAAGATTACTTGTTAATTAAGGACATAAGTGGCTCAAATGTGAGTCTTGACTGGAAAGATCTTGAAGCATATAGCAAGAGTCTTGTGATTAGTTTTTTTTAATAATGTGTAATTTTTGAGCATGTCAATATTCAGTTAAAGTTTTGATGCTCAGGTAGAGTTGGATGCAATCTGCTATAGATGTCTTCATGGCAGCTACATTTTCTCTCTTTTTCTTAGCTGGAAACAGTTGGATCAGTGAAAGAAATCCACTTTGAAGCAAAGAAACCAGAGTATAAGTTCAGTTAGTTCTTTGAATATTTTTTTTTTCCTTCTTCTCCCCCGCCTTTTCTTTTTACCCACAAGAGTCAAGATCGGTCTTTAAACACCACAGGTATGGCAGCACATTTCAAACCCTCTTCTTGTTACACTTTTCCTAAGAGCTTAGCACCTGGTGAGCATGTATGTGGAGTTACTAAGAAAGTCTGGCTACTTGCTTTGGTACTGAAATAGAAGCAGCTTTCTTCTAAAAATCTATCCCAAAGGGCCAAGACTTGAGTATTTTGTATTCCCACTACTTTGGATGGGAATTTTTCCTTACTAAGGAGTTTGGCATTTGGCTTGCTTCTAGAGCCAGGCATTTCTTTTATGTAGGTCCATTAATTTCGATCCTGCTAGATGTGTATTCCTAATTGCACTAAGTCAACATATGTGAAGAGATCAGAGGAAGGAACCGATTCAGAAGGGGGATACTCAGTACTGTGTGCTTTGAAGCTGTGGGATTGAATGACTATCATCCCGGACGTAACCTTCAGATTGGTAAAGTGAATGTATAGCTTTTAAGAGATAAGTGGTATAATTAATGATTAATCAGTGTGCTTTGTTTTGCATATTTCTGAATTCTGCAATCAAGGTTTGTGTGTAGAATGGATTTTTTTTTTTTAATTTTCTTTCCTCTGCAACTCATCTTTGCTGACTGCACCCGCTCGCTCCCTGATGTCTGTAGGCTCTAATAAATAAAGGAGGTAAGGCAGACAGCTCCTTAAGCAAGAGCTCTCCCTCAGCTGGTAATGCTGTTGAGATCTGCCTAGACTATAAAAGGCTCAGAAAAGGGTACGAGCCTTTGGCTGAGAGGCATAAGAGAAGTGAAACAACTTTGATGTCCCCCCCTTCTTCCCTTTTCTTGGATGTTTAATTGGCATTAGAAAACAGAGCAGGTCATTGGATTCATAAGCAAGAAAAGGACTGTTTGAGTCAGAAATACTCCTAGGAAGTTTTCTGTTGGTAGTGTTTGCACTGATGTTATGAATTCCAAGATATTTAGTGGTTTTTAGAAATACCTTAGCTGTCAGAGTGATGTGATAAAGCCAGAATGTGAGTTCTCATCATAGAAAATGTTTGTCTACATATTGGGGAGAACAGCCTGAAGATGTGACAGCTTTGGATTTGAATGGACAAAAAACCCACCAGACAAAAAGACTCCCGCAGCTTTCATTCCCATGATGTTGCTGTCATGTATAAATATCCAGCAGAGAGAACTGGTTTATAATTTCTTCTTTATTAAGTGAATATATCTTTCTCCAGCTCCTGCTTCTTTGCTCTCAAAAGCCTGCTTGATCCATTCTCAATGCCATAACTTTACAGGTCAAAGAAGAGATCCTATATGATACAATCCATAGTAATTTGCCTAGCAGTATCTACATCAAGCTAATGTCTTTCTGTTGACACATGGAGTACTTGGCAAGTCTCTAGGTAATGACAAGAAAAAAGCCACTTGAAATCATGGTGGACAGCTGCTTTCTTTCTTTTTTTTCTTCCCATGTTTGAATATTGTCTGCTGGCAAGAGCCTGCGGCTTGAAAGGGGAAGGTTCAGAGGTGAGAACTGCTGGACACAATAGCCCTAATATCCTTCAGGAGTACAGGCACTATGGTCGTGGGATGAAGAACGTGATTCTCCCTTCATCTTTAGGGAGATAAGACTATATTCTTCAAGATTAATCATTTCCAGACCGGACAGATCAGTTAGTTTCTGTCCTGTTACCACGATGCTGCCTTCAGTATCCCTTCCAAAAAATCGAACTAAATAGATTAACGGGAGCAGCAGTGGCAAGAATTAAAATACCACCAAGGTTGGGTCACTGGGGACGCTGCTGTCTTGTTCTCTGGCTGCGCAGGGAAGGGGAACACCCTTCTTGTCCAGGGGGGATGAGACGAGAGCTAATGGGCTTCAGCTGCAGCAAGTGAGATTTACTGTAGTGACAAAAACTTTCTAGGGTGAAATACTGTATTAGATTGCTTGTGGGGGTTGTGGCGCTTCCATCATTGTGGGTCTTTAAGAACAGGTTAGAAAAACATCTGTCAGGAATGATATCTGTAGAGCTGCTCCTGCCTTGGGGCACGGAGATGGACTAGATGACCTCGTGAGGTCCTTTCCAGCCCTGTTTTCTATGATCTCTAATCCAGGACTTTTCATTACTCATCCCTTGAAGCCCCAAAGGTGACAGTACTATCACACTTCATTTTTACCCTTACGCAATCTTTTTTTTTTTTTTTTTCTGGATGGATTTTACTCATTTTGAGAGACTGGCTTCAACTACATTTGTCGTACGATTCTCCTTTCGTATAGGTTCTATGTTTTTTCCCCAGTCCATCCCCTCCAGGCATTTCCTCTCTATTTTTTTTTTTTAATGGATCCTACTCACTTCCAAACTTTCTGAAAGCAAAACTTGCCCAAAACATAGATCTGTTTTGTGGATTTGAAATTTCAGATTGGACAAAATGGGTTAGAGGAGCTGTTAAGTACCGGTGCCATGCTCAGTGTTGCAGCAGCTCCAGGAATAGGAACTGGTTTTGCCTTGTTGAAGTCAGATGAATGTGGACGGGGCGGATGATGAGATGGGGAGCTGCCCAGGACAGAGGCTGCTTTGCTTGTTTGTACAGGGCTTGGCACAGTGTGGCCCTGAGCCTTGAGTGGGAGCCGCTCTAATAACCTTACTTATGATGGGAAGCGCACGAGGTACCAGATGTGTGTGTACAGTCCGCACGTGGCGTTGCTGTAGGGTAGGAAGGACTAAGGTTTGAGCTCTACAGTGATAAAGTCTTGACGATTTAAAAAATGCAATAGGTTAAGACAGCCAAAACAGTGCGATCCTGCAAGCGGTGGGTTTTACCAGGTGTCATAGCGGCAGTAAGTATCCCACACAGCTGCACGGTACTCTCTGCGTGTCACAGCTGGATGTTTCAGGAGCTGGTGTGAAGCAGGAGGTTCCCGTTATATTTGCCCCTTTTCATCTCTTCCTGAAATGCCTTCTGTTAGTGGCGTGTGATGGTTTTTAAGTGGTTTCCTTGCAGGTTCGCTTTAGGGCTTCCCCAGCTTTTGATTTGGGTTAGTGAAGTGGAAGATTGCACGATAAAAGCGAGGTGTCAGGCTCGAGGTGAACAAACATCCTGCGGTCCCGCGTCGCAGTTTTCCCGTTCAGCTCCAGGATGCCTTGGTCTGTGGAATAGCTGTGTTGGTTCTCCACTTGTCTGAGCGTTAATCGCTACAATCCAAGCTGTAGAGAGGAAGGTGCTTGGAGCAATCCCTGCCGTGGCGCCTGCCCCACTCCTGCCACCTGGGCTTGGAGAGGGACGTCATTCTCAGGGTGTCACGATCATTTCAACAACTGATGGAGACTTTGTTGGCCGCCTTCCTCTTCCTCTGTGGTTTAAATTGACAATCAGAAGATGAGAAATCCCTGGAGGCATTTTGCACAGGGCTGCACAATGCAGTGATTCACCTAAGTGTTTTATGTTCCCCTGGATATTATATGTTCAGTCAATGAATGCATATTTGCAGCGGTGGAGTGCTGGGGGGAGCCCGTACTGGTCACTGCTTGCCTCTGCTACGTGGGGCAGTGTATTTGCAGGGTTTTCAAGTTTAACATGGCTAATAAAATTATATTGAAATAATGAAATTATTAACCCTCCCTCCTCCTAACTTTTTAAAAAGTTGACTAACCGCATTGTGTTGTTTTTCTGAGGATCTGACCCTTTTGTAACTAATTATTCTGCACTAGCTGTATGTATGTTCTGAGCAGTATTTGCTCCGTGGCTGAATTTAATGCATTCTATTGAATTATGCAGTTTAAAAATAAAAAATGAAGGAGGGGGAAACTCGCTTTGGTAGCTCTAGGCCGCTGGATGCCGTGTCTGCTTCAATCCATCTGCTCCCTCCAAAGGGCCTGGCCTCTGGAACCCATGGACCCCTTCAGCGAGGCTGTGAAGGCAGAATTGGAAAAGCATGTCTTTATGGAAACTTTGATTAATTTTTCAAGGGGTGACCAGAGCTGCCATGTGATGGAGCTGTCAAACACCGTATGTCCAGAAGCCCTGTCATCTGAATTTCAAAGTCAAAGCTGTATTTTAGGAGACTTGCCCTTTTCATCCTATCTGGTCTGTGGGGGAGTGTCGCTGGGGCCGAACCCTGTTTGGCTGCGTGAAAGAAGCCTGCCACGCTTCCTTTGCCAGGGACTCGGAGTTTAAATCTATTTCAGGCCTTTAAAAAGGTCAGTCAAGGCTGCTAGCCAGAACTTGTGTCTTAATTCAGTGCTGTTAGAATCACAGAAAAGTCCCCCATCTCGGGCTGGAGGGCAGGGAGCGAGGGGAGTATCGGGCGCTTTATGAACTGCAGAACACTCACTGCAAACCGCTGCCGCAGCCCGGAGCAAGCGGAGGTGTCCCTGTACACCGGGAAGGTCACCGGGGCTCGGCTGCTGTGCTGGGGCTCCGAGGTCGGGATGCTGTTCGCATGTAGCTGCCCGGCGTGGTACCTCTGGGAGGGAGCTGTGCCTGGCTGTGGGGGCTCCCGCATCAGCGGAATTTGGGCTTTGCTGCGCAGCGAGGCGAGGGGGCGGCAGCGGCGTGGGGGTCTGGGGTCCAGTTTGGGTTTGTTGTGGTCGGTGGGTGGGCGAGGAGCTGAGCTGGGTGCCCTAGTGTCCCATCCAACCTCTGCTGGTGACCCCTGAGAAACGTCCCCACTTTACTCTTCTGAGATAATTGCCCTAGCGAAAAGTTTGGGTGGATTGCTGCTGGAGGAATAGGAGCTTTATTTCTCCTTTATTCCTACTTTGCTGTAATCCTTCACTTTATGCTCTTATTTGTAATCTAACGTGCATTCTTTTAAAATTGGAAGGAGCTGACATCAGCAGTTTGAAGAGCCAAAGGAAAGATTTCTTGTAACGGTAATCAGCCTGGCTAATTTCCCAGAAGCATCTAGACCTGCCGAGGTGGGGAGCAGCCAGTGTGCAGGACGGTCTCTTGCTCCATAGTCAGGTCTAAATTAATAATGCTTTGTTGATTTGCACTGCAAGTTTGATTCTGGGTTTTGACTGGTATCTTGGAGTGCAGCTTTCAGTGATCTGGAAAATTTTTTTGTTTCATATTATCGTATCAGGAGGGATTTAATTTTTCTGGCTTCTTGACCAAATAATCTGTTGAATGTGAAAAGCAATTTTAATGTTATTTCTTGTTGATTATTTTCATATTTAAAGCCCTGTGATCTGAAGAGTAGTAAGTTTGTATTCACTCTCCATCTTATAAGTAGGTCTTAATTTTAATCTTGTAGGGTTTTAAAATTGAATCGGCAGAAATTGCAGAAATTATGTTTATATTCACTTACCATATTACTAATGGATTTTCCAAATCGATTCAGCAAAAATTATGTCACTAGGATTTGATTAAATCACGCAGCTTCAGCTTAATTCTTTCCTAGTGTGTTAAATTTTCATATGCCAATGTGAAAAGTTTTAGCAATATTAGCCTCTTATCTAATAGATCCCTATTTCTCGATGTATTTTGAGAGCATGGTGCTAAGTTTATATTTTTTTAATTAAAATCTTGACTGCTAGTAAAATGCACTTGTCAATTTTGTAGTTAACAGCTGTATTAATTTTGAAGTTATAAATAAATGTGGAAAACTTGATATCTTGGTATTACACAGCAAAAAATAGTTGTTGCAGTAGGGATGCTGTTTGCTAATACTCATCTCCTGTTAGCTCGTCATTGCTTTTATTCATTTCATGCGTTTTGGTGGGCTGAAATGCAGTTTGCGATGACAGTGGTTGGAAACAGTTAGGGATCTGTGAAACGCACTGGTGGAAGGAGGTTTGCACAGCAGAACATCCATCTTCACTAGCACTAGGTCCATCTGTCTTGGAGTTGGGTGCACTGTGCGGGGCTGTCCTGGCAGGGTGGCGTGCTGGGTGCTGCACCGTCGCTGCGTGCATGCTGTAAGTCAGTGGTTAAAGAGATGAAGGTAAGGAGGTCAGCTTGCCAGCACTGGTGTCTGTCCCAGCGGCTCTCCCAGCCTTTCACAAGTACCAGTGAAGCATCGTCGCCTTTCCATCATCTCCTTTTCCATAGCACCGACTACCTTCTAGAAATAGATTATGCAGGGTGGCTGGCGTGCACGATTGTCTTCATTTTTTTTCTTCCTTCCTAGATGGCTCTGAGGTTGTGGGTGGTTGTGTGTTTTGGTTTTTTTTTTCTTTTCTTTTTAAATTTATCCTTGTTGTATATGCTTGCTGCTGAGGGCAGGCCAAAAAAACCCGCATGAGACACAAAATGAGGGTGATTTGTGCTTATGTTTTTGTTTAAGCAGTTCTGAGGTGTGCCCAGCTAGCAGGGGTACCAGGTAAGCCACTGCAATGTTTTACTTGTCAGCTCTGTTATTGCTGCCTGCATTCTTATTGCAAAGGGGTAATTTTGAGGGTAATTCTTAGCTCCTGTACATTGTCAGGGAGCACGAGAAATTCTTCCTACTTTGAGCAGCTTTTTACAGGTCTGCTCTGCAGGGGCAAGGAGACCCCTCCTGAGGGGCGGGGAAGGTGATGGCCTCTGCAGATGTGTAGAAATTGAGGATCCCTTCCAGGCCCCTGTGAAAAAAAACCCCAAACAAACAAACAAACAAACCCTCCCCCAAAACCACAGGCCGCCCCCCTCCCCCCCAAAAAAAAAAACAAAACAAAAAAACCCCAAACAACCCCCCCCCCCACCACCAAACCCCAAACCACAACAAAAAAACCCTACAAAAACCCCAAACCCACCAAACAAACAAAACCCCCCAAACAGTCAAAAAAACCCCCAAGCAAACAGAAACAAAGAAACAAACCAAAAAAACCCAAATTACCTGCAAGCGGTTCCTCTGCGAGCCCTTCCCTGGCTGGGGGTGCAGCATCTCCTTGCCGCAGAGAGGGTGCGGGTCCGACCCGTGCCCCTGCAGCTGCAGCCCAGCCCAAACCTCGCTCCATGCTTTAGCCTTTGGAACTTGGCGATGTGCAGTTGAGCCCTTTTTCCCCCTTCTGAAGGCTGGTTTCTGTAGGACAGATTTATTTATTTCTCTCCTAAATGAGAGAATAAATAAATCTTTATGAAAAGCAGATAGGTCTATAAATTTCTTTCTTGTCTTTGTTAATGTCTTTAATAACGCAAGGAGCATTAACAAGAAAAAGTGGCCTAGGATGTGATTTTTTTTCAATACCGTTATACAAACCTAAATTTAAACCGTGGTCTCACAGGAGGTAGTGGGTCTGCATTGGTATATCTGAACACCGAGGAAAAGGCGTAATTACACCTCAAGCCTGAGTGAACTACCACACCAGGGCAGCTGCGAGCCCCCTCTCTTGCTGTACATTTATATGAAATCCTTCGTCCTGGGATTGCACCTCTGTGGGTGGCTCCCGTGCTGTCGGTGGGCTCTGAGCACTGGAGCCAGGGTCCCCCCGCTTGGAGGGGGTTATAGAATCAAGGTTGGATACTGTTGCGGTGTAACGTGATGTGGTGGTCTGTACTATTTCAGGAACGTCTCGTTTTTTTCGCAGAGGGAGCACCAGTGGTAGGTTAGCTGCCTGGATTTTGTACTAAGGTGAGGCTGAAAAAAAAATTCTGAGAATTTCTGGGAAAAAATGGAGCTGTGTTTTGCATGCAGGGAGCAGTACCGTCCCTAACATTGTAAAGTTGTGGAAGTCCAGTGCTCGCTGCTGCCCAGATGTGCCTTCAGTTTGCTTTACTGTTATCAAAGTAGAAAGTAATAAACCCCTGCCAAATGCCAAGAGAGGCTCCAGGGGATTTCTAGGAGCACTTGCCACATTTCATGTCTCCCACGGAGCCGCTCTGGCGGAATGGCGCAGGCTAATCGCGTGAGCATCGCCCCTGCTGCGGGTTTGATGCACGGCTCCTGGGAGCGAGTGCCTTCCGTGCGCTGACTGGTTCGGTGTTGGCTTCAGCAACCTCAGCGTCGCCCTGTGACCACGTTTTTGCTTTCTTTGTCACCTTGAGTTGCCTCTCCATTAGCAAGCTGGGTGAAGAGGATAACAATGTAATTGGACAAAATGTTTCTAAATTAGTATTGCAGTTCTGGTAAGGGGTTTGCAAGGGAAGAGTGGGCACTGACACCTGCGGTAGGGTGTGGGGGAGAGGTGCACAGCATGGGATTAAAGGTCGGGTTAGGCTAAAATGATTTAAGGGCATGCAATCAAAAGCAAATGATCATTTTAGAGGTAAAATCTACCATTTAGGCTAAAAATTAACATCAGTTTCTTGCAAGCTGTAACAATATCCTGCTGGTTATGAAGACTGCCACCGCTTACCGAAGTGAGATGCTTAAACCGTCCAGCCAGTGCAGTAAACATCAGCAAGGGCAGGCTGCTGACCTGCAAAAAGTTTTCCCTTCTGGAGGAGTAACTCCAGAAAAGGCAGACTGCTAGCTTGACTTTTTGCTGTTTTATATTGTGCAATATCTCTGTAGTTTTATAAAAGGTCTCTCCCCACTGCAGGCACATCAGCTGTTACCACCGAGCATGTGTGTGTGAGGGTTGAACCAAAACATTTAAAAATATATTAGTTTGGAAATTAAGCAACTAGGTGTAAAAAGTGTATGGGAAGATTAAAGAGGAACTAGCTGGGGAAAGATCACAGAATCATAGGATGGGTTGGGTTGGAAGGGACCTTAAAGATCATCTAGTTCCAACCCCCATGCCACAAGCAGGGACACCATCTACTAGACCAGGTTGCTCCAAGCTCCGTCCAACCTGGCCATGAACAATTCCAGGGATGATGACTTTGCGTCCAAAAAGATTATGTGACTTTCTATTACTGTGATCAAAGAGTGAGCCTGTACAGGTAATAAGTTTTGTGAAGGTTTTATAAAACAGCACAACTCACTACGTTGCTGAGCTTAATTCAGTAATAGATGAGTTGCCTTTCTTTTCGGCAGCATTGCTATTTATGTAGAACATACATTATATCATAACAGAGATCCTCCAAAAGCTAAATAATTCAGGACAGGCACTGGAAAAACAGCAAATATGCATTACAGTTTCAAAGACTGCTATTGCTGAAAGCCACCTAATTGTATTCTGCTGCAATTAATAATCATTTTAATGGCTTTGCATATTTATGAATGTATAAAAATATGTAAGACAATACACAGGCTAGGATAAAATGTTGGTTCATAAACTTCTATTGCTAAACAGTAATTAAACATGCCTCTAATCACAGCATCATTTTTCATTTTGGATAGGTTTGGGTGGGATGGGAAGGTTTGAGAAAGAAAGAAAATGTGACAATTTAGAAAATTACCTGGCATGAAAGAGTTCAAATCACAGATATTTAAAATGAGGCATATGTTTGCTTCTCGTTGGCCTGCCCATTACCAGTAGCGTGTATTTTTTGACTTGATATACCTTAGGTATGTGGAAGGGCGTCGGTTCTCATCCCCCTTTCCCGTGTGAAACGGTTGGTGAAGTTTCTGGCTGCTTTCTTCTAGTCTATGTTGAACAGGAGGTCATACTGAAAGACTAGAGAAGCCCCTCCTGGCCTTTACACGAATGCTAATAGTCTCTGAGGTTTTGAGATTAAAACTTGTCTCATGGGTGTGCAAGCATGAATTCAGGATAGGGGCACAGAGAGTGTTGCTGGAAGTTTTGGCCCGAGTGGAATTGCTCTCCGCTTACATCCATGCAGCTGAGAGATGAGCTTGACTGGCTGAGGTTTCTCTCCAATCTGCACGGTAACTGCTTGCTTTTATTAGGATTTTTTTTTTCCCCTTTACAGCCCCGTGCATTACAAAATGTTCCCGCTTTGTTTTGACTTGACCTTTCATAGTCACTAAAAATCAATAGACTTTAATGCATTTATTAAATAAGGAGGATTCTAGGGATTAACATGCAGGATTCACTGCTGTAGCAGGAAGAGAAGGCAGAGTGGAATATTACTGCGCAGCCAAGACAGGCTGCTGTGGTGACGAGCACTGTGCTCCGTTTCTGGTCGGGGCTGGCGACTGCCTGCTGATCAGGCAGCCCAAGACACCGCTGCTGTCGTCATCTTCACTCTTCAGCTTCCTTCAAAGGGAGAGTCTTGCTCATATCTTTTTCCTTTTTATTCTTTCTTTTCTCCTACGAAGGGATATTTTTTTTTCTCCTGCTTTGGTTGGACTGTACGTGACATCCTAGGGAGAGGGAGTGATGGAACTTCAAAGACAGGTGGATACCATTTGAGCTTCAAAGAAATTGAAGTATTTATAGTGAAATGTGCTTTATGGATGCCACACAGGCCTTTACACCCTTCAGGTCCTGACAGTTATGGAGAATAGGATCCAGCTGATAAGAGGATGCCAGATTTCTGATGTTAGTAGGGGCCTTGAAAGGGGAAGCTCTCATTTTGAAAGCATTGCTTGAGAACCTGACAGATTAGAATAGGAGAACTCTTCTTAAAGTTGTCCTTTGAGGTAGGACTTCCCATCCACAGTGCTGAGAAAGGAGATTATGCCTTGGACCTAGATAAACCCTTATTAGATAAAACAAATATTTTAAAGCTCTTTTTTGTTTGCAGGTCTCGAATCTTTTCAGTATTTGTAGCAGCAATTCTGCATTCGGCTCCTCTTATTCGACTAGCCGTAACGTCTAGTGCCACCTGTGATCTTCTAAATCTGCAGCCAGATCCCTTTTCAGATTCATGGTGTTGGCTTCTTACAGTTGCGTTGCATTACTCTCAGGCCAGTCAGTGCAACGTCAATTTACTGGGGAGGACCAGCAGCTTGCATGTAGTACGGCACCTCTCACTTTGCAACTTCTGACCTGCATGTGATGAGAGTTTTCCTTTGAGAAAGTAAATGAGTTCAGTAAGAGCTTAAGGTGCTGTGCTGAATAACTTCAGCAAAAGTGAAATGACTCTTGCCTGTGTTGTTGCCACTCAGGCAGAAGTTCCTAAATTCCTAAAGAATTTAGCTTTGGGAATCTTGGTGGCTGTACTTTGCAGCTTTGATTGTGAGATGGGAGTAACTTGGATTCCTGAAGGTTCACTGACTATAGAAAAGTCTTTTGTTCGATCAAACTAAGTCAAAAGATTTTAGCATAAGCAGAGAGCTCTCTCCCATCTTTTGTAACGCTGAACTGCCTATCCACTTGTTCTGTACTGTAGTTTTTGTTGCCAAGAGTACGCTGACTTTGTGACCTGGTATTTTTGAGCAATAAGGTTTGTGTAACTTCTGTGCTCAGTTTAGTGATCCATAGGGTGTGTATACTTATACATCCTTTCTGTTTCTAAGCTTAGCTACCCATATTTGTGCAATTCTCTGGTTTGCATGTAAGCAAGGGGTGGGTGTTCTTTAGCATGCCATCAGACACGCATGCATACAATTGTAGAAAGCCAATCCGGTACATTTTTTAGGTCCTTTGGAGAAGTAGTAAGAAGCAGCTGAGCTTATTCTTACTGTCATCTAGTCTGTAGCCCCAAATATACACATATTAGCTAATATCCCTTCTGAATGGAGTGTAAATGCTATTTTATATATATATATTTCAGCAGGAGGTTGGCTGAGCTCAACATACCTGATATACCAACTTAGCCGATGGCATTGTGTTCACCATGTTAATGATTTTGAATGTGAATTTAAGGTAGGCTTTTCTTTAGCATTTTATCAACCCATCCCTTATGAACTAATAGTAGAGAACATGGACGTCCTGGCACGTCTTTTCTCTAAATGTCTGTCACAAGGCTTTTTATGCCTCTTATGTGTGTTAATAAGAGTAACATTATCCTTGCCTGTTTAAAGCCAGTAATTCTCTTACGTAGCTGACGCTTGGTAATGTGTCTTTGAAAAGATTACAGGTTGACCCTTACCCCTGACCAAACAAAAAGAAACACCCAAACCCAAAATCTGTGAATGACAAGCTACTTATGGCATGATCTGCTACAACATATTAAACCCAAAGTACATATGTAAACATTTTTCTTCAGTACGTGACAACCCTCACACAATGGTATCTTCATGTGTCAACATGCATTCAGATTTCAGCATATTAAGAATGATTTAGAAGGAAGCAATGTCAATCCATATTGATCAGACTTTGGTATTTCAAGATTAACCCCCTGCCCCCAGCTGCTTTATAGGGAATAATGCCTTTTTAAAAAAGAAATTAGAAATAACATCTTTCACCATAAGCAAGAGCCTAAATAAATTCTTATGCTGAATGTATCAGACATGGGATTTTATAGCATTTTTGCTTTCCTGGGACATAATCATGTTTAATCTGCAATAACAGAAGAGCAATAGATATGCACACAGAGGTGATTAGATGATCAGCAATTGATTGTTTTCTTCTTAAAGAGCAAACTTCTTGTATTCCAAAATGTGAGATTGCTTTCCTTTTATGGGGTCAGCATCGATTGTACATAAAACATGTGATAGAGGGTGTCTGGAAATGATAATTAAAATTGTAGAGTTTCATAAGTGAGCATCGATTATATTTCAGGGCCATACCTCTCAGTTAAAGAGTAAACAACAATCGTTCAGCTGGAATGGTCTGGGGCTTTTGCAGCATGATGAGGAGGGGGCTTGAAGAGACAGTTCGTGTCCTACCTTTGTAATTTGTTGTAGTGAAAAGCAGAACATTAGAGGTTAATAACATTTAAGAGAGGAACCTACCTGGTTTCCTCTATTTCAACTGCAGGCAGCAATTTTTTAGTGATTAAAGCTGTTAATGAAGTACATGGTACTTTCTGTGAAACATAGCTTAGGTGCCCGAAGGGAACCTTCTGGTGCTGGACTTGGTTGGTAGGTGGGGAAAGGGCACCAGGAGGGGTTGGCGCTGCTTAAATGGCAAAAGTTGGCCTTGGGTGTTACACGAGTGGGGTGTATCAATGCGCTGAAGGTCAGAAGAAAAATGTGTCTTTTAGACAGTTTTCTTAAAGAAAAAAAAAAAAATAAGGGGGGTGTGGGGCGGGCTTCAATTTCATGAAGCCAGTAAAAGCTAAAGCTTGCAGTGGAGAAGCATGAAGTCCTGCTTGCAGCAGCGCTCCGCAGTCTGCTTTGCAAGGTTGTCGGCTTCCTGTAATTCCATCCTGATTGGGATGTCATCCTGACACCTCCCTCCTGACACCTCCTGATCGATACATCTCACCCAGCAGCCACGTCAGCTCCAAGCGTGCACGATTGCTTGGTGCTGGCTGAAAGAGCCACACATCTCGGCTGCCCCTTCGGCACGTCCCAACGTCCTTTGGCAGCATTAACGCCAGGTAGTGTAACCAGGCAGATCCCGTGAGGTTGAAAGCCACTGTCTTCAGGGCAGCCAAACCATATTGGTGGTAACTCCCCGTTACGATGGTAGGCTTATCTTTTAAAGGCAAAAGAGCTCTTACTAGGGATTTGGTGTTGCACTTCTGTTTCTGCGTGCCAGAGTTGTTCCTGAAGCGCTTTGCAGTGTTGCGTGCTGTATGTACAAATGCATCAAAATAACTTTCCCTGGAGCTGCTAGGATATTGCTAGAAGTTTTCACAACAGTTGGCATAAAATTAAATCAATCCAAAGCCCTTCTAGCGGCATGTGTAATGTGTGGAAGCAGGTTTCTTCTATAAACCTTCATCCTTCAGGACACGAGCCAGGCAGTAATTATCAGGGGTTAGAAAGGGCTTGCTCCAAAGGATAGCTTATACCACGGCTCGCCATCATGGATTTTTCTTTTTTGAATGCTTCCTTAATAAGCGTTTTGTATTGGGTCCTCTTAAAAGCAGAGGATAGGGTATTTGATTTGCTCACTGCTGAGTCTGCATGTCTCTTCCATACCAACTGATGCCACAGACCCTCCGTTCCAGTTACGGTGCACTCTTCTGGCTGGCCCCCATCGTTGGGTGCAGTGCTCTAGTGAGTTGAATGAACTGTGGCTTGGTTCACAGCAGAAGTACAGACTATGCTTTCTGTCTTCAACTTTTTAATGTGAGTTTACATAGCCTGCCTGAGGCAGGAAAGCACGGAGACCAAGGTGCCACCAAAACCCTGTCGCTTAGCAAAAGCGGGAAATTAATTGGGTGGAACATGTCTGGGCGATCGTTAAAGGATTGTATGCCCTGCTAGCTGTTAAGATGTATGCACTTACTCCGCAGCAAATAGGAGAGCGCAGAAGTAATTTAGCACTCAATAAATTAAGTCAAATTATTCCTCTTCCACTGTAGGTGCGTAGGATGTTGACACGGTTCAACAGCCTCAACTGTGGCCTGGCTTTGAGGTTGTCCATCCACAGGGTACCAGCCCCCTGACCTGCTGTTGCGTGCACAGGCTTGGCACTTGCTGTGGAGGTGGGATCAAACGTGCTTAAAATGTTGTTCAGTCTGGTTTCAAAGAATGCCAAATGAGGGAAAGCTTATCGTGTTCTCTGATAACCCCTCTGAGTCTATAATAATTCAACAATTAGGAAGTTTGCTTCTTATTTGAAGGCTGAATTTGCGTAACTCCGCTTTCCAAACGCTGGATCTTAGTTCATCAGCATGGCTGGAAAACTCCCTGTTACCAGTACCTCCACTTGTGAGTAGCTGTGGATAGTGATTAAATCATCTTGTAGCCTTCAAACTGCAAATTTCAGCAACTCTGGGGACTTAAGACCTCTGGGCTTGGTCTTTGGAAACCCTGCTATTTGATGTCTGCCTTGAAGCGTAGATGCAAAAACTGGAGTACAGTGTTATAGCAAATGTTACATCAGCACCACCTGGAAAGCTCAAATCATGGCCTGGTTTCACGGAATATTCCCCTTTTTGTATGTTCAGGGTTGCAGTATTTTTTGCCACCTCATTGCATAAAAAGCTTGTGTTATGGACATCAGCAGGAAAGAAGGAATTGTCAGTCTCATGTCTGTACATACTGTGCGACGCAGGAAAAATATTTTTTTGTATCTCATTATGAAAGCTTGAAATTAAATGGGTCAGTCAGCCACAAAACCTGCTGGTGTAAATCAACAGCAGTTCTGCAGAATTATGTCCATTTACACCATGTCAGAAAGTCGCACGGGAGGATGCAGTAATTCTTACTACTACAGCTGCACTCTGCTAGAAGCCACACAAATTGTTTTAGAGAGGTCTTATGTCTTTTTACTGGTAGATTATGTTTAATTAAATAAAAGTAGATGCTAGCTTTGGCTTATTATGCACTTGTATAGAAGGTATAAAAATAAATTGTTGTCGTGAGATGAACCAGTGCGTTCATTGTGAGACGTAAAGGAAAGTGACAAGCCTGTAAGTATGTGAAAATTGAGAGTTCAAGTGTTTTCTAGGAAACTGTAAGCGTATGTGATTTAACTGGTGGAGAGCATCGTTGATTTCAGGGCACAGCGCTTTCGTTGCCTAAATCACAAGTGCTGCCAAAACGTTTCAAAGTGTTTTTTGGCTTTTGGTGGGATATAGGCTGAAATAATACCCAGTTGTTGGTCTTGAATCACTGGGTATCTGCCCTGCAAAGGTCGCATCAGTAATTTAGAAGCACTAACAGGGTTGTATCTAATTCCTAGGCTACTACAGACAAGCTCATTCTATTTTTTCAGAAAATTGTACAAAGAAACTTAATTTTCACCACAAATGAAAATACTAGCTGCCTTTGGGAATAAAGTTATTAATGGTCTGCGTATTTATGTACCAGCTGCTGGTAGTCCCTGCCTTGCCTAGCAAGATGTGGACATGAGACTATCTTATGTCCATAATAAATGATCAGATTAGCATTATGATCAACATTAAATGATCAGATAGGAGTAATGGGCTCTATAGGGCTCATTTCCCTTCTGTACAGTTCTGCTTGCCAGTGTTGGCACTTGTGTTATTTGGAATGACCTTGGCTGTGAGGTATTTTTAAGTGCCAAGAGTTTGCTGCAGAAAAGCTAAATAAGCCCAGTTATTATTACTGTAGCAACAAAGGCGAGCCTGGGGAACATGCGGTACTCGAGGTGTTTTAACCTGATTGCTCACAAACTGCCTGTCTGTTTGATCCCTGGACTAGAAGGCAGTGTCATCCCTGGAAAGGGAACGTGATGCCTTTAGTCGGTTATACCCCCTTCCTGTAAGAGCAGCTCGGCAAGGAAAAAAGTTTTCATCACCTCCACGTTTGCATCGAGAGGGCAAAATCCTGTTCTGTAAGACTGTGAGCAAGCTTCTCAAAACCTGTCTTGCTGCAGTCAGGGTTTTATTTATTACCAGAAGAACTAACGTCTCAAATGCAACTGCTGTGTTTTATTATTAAACAGCAGAGTTTTCAGCTTGGGTTTTAAACCTGGTGTTTTTAAGTCTGCAACCTGTCATCCAAAGGACATGGTGAGAAGGGCTTCCTGCTTTCTGAATTAGTATTTAATGTGTGGGAAGTGTACATCCCAATTGAAGTTTGTCTTCAGAAGCCTCTAATTAGGACAGAGTGATTTGATTTTTTCCAGGAGGTACCTTTTTGGTTTCCTGAAATAACAAGACAGCCACAAGGGTGCTGCAGAGCAGGTATCACAGATTTACTGTCATTTTTGCAACAGTCAGAAGTGTTTTGGTGGTAATTGAACTCATGCGTTTGAATAAATAAATATTTTTTACTTAATTTATGGTTTTCATGCCGAAAAAAGATGTCAAGTTTGAGGTATAGTGACTGAATTTTTTTATTTTATTTGCAGCGGCATGAAAATTTTCAGAAAAACTGAGTGATGTTTTAAGCAACTTCCCTGCAGGATGCGGAGGCACTTAGGTATTATTTGCCGTGTAACTTTATACAACGAAGCGGGAGCAAAGAGGCAGGAGAGCAAAGTGTGAAGTGGCCTCTCGGGGGGTAATGATACAGTATGCACTGCGGAGAAAAGCAGGCGAGTGTTTGAAATCACTGCAGTCACCCCAGGATGTGTGAATAAAGACAAGAATTGCCCTGTATCTGGGTTTCTGCCGCAGCTGAAGGGCTGCTCGTGTTAGTTCACAGACAGTGTTTTATTTGGTAACGAAGCTTTTGTGGTCCCGAATTCTGGGCGCAGAGGCAAGACCTTACAACTGATGGTTAAATTTCAGAGGGAGCTCCTGAGCAGCGCTGTGGAGGAGGATAGACGCCCAGCTGGAGGGGGTTGGTGCTTGGTTCTGTGAAGCAACAGCCATGGCTGAAACACCTTTTGGCCAGAAAGTTCTAGACACACTTCCATAGGCAACACTTTTGTCCATTAATCTCCTTTCCAATGAGAAAATCAGCATGTTGGTTGGATTGTGGAAGGATCCATCTTCCTATTTTCCTGATTCCTGTTTGGAAACACCTCGAAGCCTCTTAGCCCAGCAGATGTGCACCGACGAGAGAGGTTTCTGGATGCTGGGGTCTCAAATCCGTGATGTATTGTGTACTGGATGCACCTCGAAACCTGAATCTGTTGAGCAAAGTCCCCAGGCTCGTGCGGCGTGACGGCAGCGTGGTTAGTGGGGTGCTGCATGGGGTGCTGAGCTCTGGCTGGCTTTGTGGTTATCCTGTAAAAGTGGGGATGAATTTCAAGGCAGAGCAGCAGATGTGAGCCTTTGCCCTTGTGAATTCATTGTTGTTCCCTGGCACCGAGTTCCGCTGTGTCAGAAGAGCGGAGCCGTTGGTGCAAAAGGCAGTAGGTAGAAACACAGAGACTTTTTGTTTCTGCCTGAAGTCACCTCGTCGAGCTCTCGGGCTGGTGTCTTGGCAGCTGAGCAAAAGGCTGTTTATTCTACATGACTCTCAGAACAGTTTGGAATAGCTTCCAAATACAAATCAGTGGCTTGTTCCCTAAAAAGCTAGTCAGAAACTTTTATCGCATCTGTCAGTCATTGCTCTCGCTTTTATGGGTCAGCTCTGAAGAGCCGGTGCAATTAGAGCATCATGTGTAGTCTCCAGGCGAGCTTTGCAGCTCTGCCGGTGGAATGCAGATTTTGCTTATAAAGTTTTAAATTATCAACTGTATACTCGCGAAGACCTTCTTTGTTTAGCTAAGCCACTTGCCTGGTCTCAAAATTGACAGAAGAGAATCTTCCTTTCTTCCCTTCTTGCTTTCCCCATGTCCTCCAAAATTTCATAATTTGCGTACTTCTCCCTCATTCTCCCAGAAATGTAGGTTCTGTTTCAGTGAGAACTATAAAATTGCGGGTCACCTCCTTTCCTCGTCTTTTGCAAAACAATTTCATGTAATTACAGTCTGTTTGAGGGATTTGTTGATCCTTGCAGGATGAAGTGTATTGCACTCCTCCTGCATCTCCTCCCCTGGAGATCCCCTTGCGCGTTGGCTTTGTGCATTGCGTACCTGCTGTGGCAGATGCTCTCTCCCTGTTGGTGTTAGTAGCTCTCTTCAGCAGTCTGTTGCCACTGAAAGCTGTAAAATGATGGAGGGGGAGAAGGGAGAATAACTGCTTTAACATCTCTTGCAGGGATGAAGTCACACGTTAGGTGTGTTGCGGGGAGCACGCGCTGCAAGGTGTGATGTGTTACTGCTGCTGTTCTAGGAGAGCTGCAGGGAGCCAGATGCGGAAGTGAAGATGTTCCTTCTTTGCACTGGCCCCTTCCGATGTCACGCTCCCCAAGATCTGCATTTTTTCAAAGTCTCCAACTTATTGTGCTTATAGAAGTATTCCCCAGCTCTGCGGGGAGGAAGGGGATGACTGTTTTAAGACAAAAGTGCCTGAACTTTGGCGCTTAACCCAAAACTTCTTTTTTTTCTCATTGGCTTTTAAGTCCCTTGTTTATGGAAATAGTTTTTCCTTGTAGTCTCCTTTTTCCTCTGGAAGATAAAACTGCAGATTAAGTAACGGTACCCATGGGAGCTCTTGTGATGGTTATCGGCTTCTTTTGAAATACTGAATTGTTCTGTTTCACAAACTGTAACACTGGCAAATAGGGATATGGAGATATAAATCTTTGCAATAGTGTCTATTCAAACACTGTTTGAGAATTATTATTTTTTTTATTTTATTTTTAATTCCTCACTCATGTGCCTGAAGGAAAATAGTAAAATCTTTTCAGTTTGAGAGGGACTATTAACAAATAGATGGTATTAGAGAGCAGCAAAATGTGAAGTGACTGTTCTGTGGTTCCTCCTCTGCAGTCTTCACAGCAGCTTTATAACATGGGTCAGATCTGCTGTTTCTTTTCAGCCATGAATATCCATCTAGGAGCAAAACCAACATGTAAGCTTCATATATATATGTAGGTTTAAGTCAGAATGCTAATTTAAAATTTGAAAATCACTTTTGGTGTTTAATTTATGGATGTCTTTATTAGCTCAGTAAACGGAACCAGCAAGAGCAAAGCAGATTGCTGCTGCTGTGGCATTGTGAGAGAATTTATTTTTTCTAACTCAGTTGAAAGGAGTTTATATGAAAATAACCTGCAAGAACAAATTACATGCATGATTCAGTAATTCACTGTGATTATGAACTTGTCTAGCAGCACAGGTTTCGTCTTGGGGTGGGGGAGAAAATTGCAGCTAATTTGTGACAGAAGTACGGATGTCAAGAAGGAATGAAACGGACAAGAAGGAATTCTTCGTTCCAGGAATGTGTGTTGCTCTTTTCAAATAAATTTTTTATTCAGTTGTGTTCTGCTGCTTTACCCTTTCCAAAATCCCTGTGTGAGCATTTGGGCTTTAGCTCCTGGAAGAGACTTAACTTTTCTGCATTAAGAAATTTGCATCTGACTTATGGGGGTTTCTCGTGGTAATGGTTCCTTCTACCAACCAGGCTCTTGACATGTTTTTATCCCATGGAATAAATAATTCATAAAGGCTAAATATGACTGTTCAGACTATTGTTTTTGCCCTAATTTGAAAGTTGACTTCAAGTCGGAAATTTTTTCATTGTTCTGGTCCCTTTACTTTTGTCTCAGTTAATGGTCTTTCTGTTGTTCAGTTGTGAATTAGTACATTGCATCATGTTTGCAGATAAAATTTTAATGAAAATTCTTATGTCAGTGTGGTTTTCCAACAGAAAAAAATTGATTGCTCTGAGATAGCTCAAGGGAGAGAACAACACTTCATGGAACCTGGGATCACAAGTCAATTTTGAATATCTTAAGTGCTTTAAAAAAGCAGTTAGGAGAAAAAAAAATACTGAAATCTCTTTTGAGTTATAGATCATCTGTTCTGAGCTTCCATGGTCTAAATGTATGTAACACACGTGGTATTTTGTCTCCTCCCAAAATTATGGGTGAGGGGGAGAATCAAAGAAGAAAATATACTCATCGGTAGATAAGGGAATACTCATCCATAGATAAATGTATGGTTCCCCCAGCCTGCCTTCGGAAGGGGTGGTATTCATGTGGGATTGAAGAAGGGAGAAACCAATGGCTTAACCTTGGAAAAAAGCCGCTTGCCCTGAAAGAAAACTTGGTAGATGCCGTCAGCTGTATTCCACTTAAAATCTCTCCAGATGTTTGTGGAAATGTAAGTGGATTTAAGTATCCTTGAGAAACACGTTGTTGATGCAGTTGGCTACGTTCAGGGATGGGCATACATCTTTCTGCAGCCTGTTTTGGAACTTGATTAATACATGGGTTTCTTGCCTCCTCTTCTTGCTCTCATTAAAACTTCTGAAATTGTTGGGAAGCAAGTGGCACCTTTTGCTTGAACTTTATTCCTTGGATGTTCGCTATGAGTAGTTTTAAATTTACTACATTTCAGCAGTGTGATGTAGTGTACAGGTGGGTCAACCAGGATTCTGAACTTCAGAAACAAATGTGAATTAAATCCCTGCCCCCCGCCCTCCCCCCCCCCCCCCCCCAAAAAAAAAAAAAACAACAACACCCAAAAAACTTGCAGTTTTGTTTCTGCTCCTGTGGGCTCTGTCATACCAATTGCTGTGGAGTAAATTATTACTAAATATTAGGTGGTAGTGGTGATTATTTCAAAGATAGTGTGATCTAGAAGAGACAGCTTGCACAGGAAAAACGGTCAGTCAAATTAACAAAACTGGCAATAAATGCCACAAAACATCATCATCATTTTATACCCCTTTTGGTCATGCTGTTGAGCTAGATGAACTATGTCCTTGTTTGTGTTTCAGAGAAGAAATCTGAAATACAGTCACTTCAGGGAAAATGCAAGTGCCTTGATTTATTGATGTTGTTTTATCAATTTTGCACAGGTTTTGCGGGGAGGAGGGAAGGAAGGAAGATTAGCAATTTCAGATGAAGACAGGCAGAAATGTTCACAAATGCCTGTCACACCCCAAAAGCAGTAATCAAATTACTGCCGCGAAGCAAAATGATATAATTGATTATGAAACTTGAAATCAGTGCCTAGAGCATGAGGAAAGCTGACAGTGTGAGCCAGTGTATTTAAAAAGAAGAGTGGGTGCAAATCTATTAAATATGTTTTTAAGGAGAAGGAATCTTCTGCAGCAGGATACGGTATCGGTAATTTATGGGCACGAACAAAATGCTACATCAGTGATTTATAGTGTCAGGCGGGGCTATTAACATCGTAAGAGTTCAGAGTTTAATTCACTTCCCTCTTTGAAAGAGGAGAATTATCTCCTGGAAAACTCATATGAGTTGTTTCAAATGGTGTGCGAGGACCCTTCTGGGTTAAGCTGGAGAAACCATTTTAAAGCAGTCAGGTGATGGGCATTGCATGTTCCTGTTCCTTAGACATACAGTATCCATGATCAGGTCTTTTTTTTTTCCTTTTTTTTTTTTTTTTCCTTCCCTTAAAGCAAGATAGTACTTCTGTTAGAGAGTAACTAACTAGGTGACTTCTCTTTCCAATACTATCAATCTGTCACCACCTCTCCTTTCAGTGCACCCCTGTAGCAAAACCAGAACTCTCGTGGCACAAGAGCATTGATTTTTAAAACACCAGCGGGTGGGAGAAACTGTAATGCTGGCATCAGAGTAGGGTTTCTGGTGTCATTTCTATGTTCAAAAAACATCACTCTCCTCCAGCAGAGGAGACTGGTTTTGAGTTGAGTATCACAGTTAATACAGCAGCTGCTGACAAAACAGATTCTAGAGTCGGTAGGCGTTTGCTTTAGCCCTTTTTCCCTTAAATCTCCGAGTTCACGTGCCTCTGCAGTCCCTGAAAATAATTGATATTACCACAGTATTTTATCGACATCTATCAGTGTGAGAAACCAAACTCAGCAAAACCTAGATGGGAACAATTCATAAAGTTCATGGAGGACAGGTAAGATCGGGGTTAGCAACAGAGAGGACAATTCAGGTGCGAGCCACGATCCTGCTGCTGCAGTCCATCATGGGAACAGGAGCACAGGGTTGCTGGTCGCACTGCGTTGGAGTGGCATTGGCTTGCAGTCCCTGTAGATCACATCTCTCTGGGCAGGGTGAGCAGGAGCCGGTCTGGTTCCTCCTCTGGACCTGCCTGGGAGGTCCTGCCTGCCTGCAGAGCCTGCCCTGGCTGCTGCGCAGGAGGGTCCCTGCAGGGCTGCGGCTGGCTTGCTGTGACCTAGCACTGTTGCACATCTCCTGGCGCATCACCTGAGACAGCTGGTGCCTCGTGACCTGTGCTGGAAAACAAGATACTTGAAGGTTAGGATGAAAATTCTGTCAGTTCAGGATATTTAAGTATTTTCTTCCTAACCTGTGAGGACGACTCTGTTGGCACAGCCTTGAGTCATTTGACTTCCTTAAAAGAAGAAAAAGAAAAAAAAAAAGAGGTGCTCCATTCTGAGTATCGAATGACTTTATTTCTCCTGAAGATGCTAAAACCAGAACTGTTAAAGTACTGCTTGCATGAAGACCCCAGGAGTTAGGCATGGCATAGTTACCCATTTTATGGATGAGAAATGAAGCCCAGAGGAAATTCTAGTTTTCAGGTTGGTGGAAGCCAGAGGCTCCAGGGGAAGGGAACTAATCACCCCAGAAGCAAGACTAGTGTAGGTAAAAAATGAGTCTCATTGCTTCCTTCATTAGGAAACCTGTTTGCAGTCCCAAGCCCCAGTGACTTCAGCCATTTGCCACTCAGTTCTCTAAATCTGCTTTTTGAACGCAGTTTCTCTTCCTTGTTTGCCCTGCAGAGCTGCTGCTTGCTATCTTGGGCATCCTCCTCTTTCTCAGTTTTCAATTAATCTCTCCCCACTCAGATCTCAGTCTGTTCCTCTGGCTGGCACAGAGCTCTCCCGACAGCTCTCATCTGTGGGAGGGAGGTGTGATTTAATGGGGAGGAAAGAGGAGCTGAGTGCTTATGCCTGTGACTGATATTTGAGCTGCAAGTTTATTGCCGTATACACACCTCACCTTGCTTAAAGTCTGCTCCTGTATCTCGGAGATCTCTTCCATCTCTTGCAGCTTGCTTTAGACTTTTCTGGATTAACTTCTTGGCTTCATCTTCTGCTGCTGGGGGTAAAACTTGAGGCAGGTGCAGCGCTTTTGCTCTGACCTTCAGTATTGCTCCCACAGCTAATATGAAATGCCATGCCAACCTGGATGCAATTTTCCGTGGCTGCTGTAGGCACTGTAGGCAAAGCGTCTTATTAATGGAGGAACCACAGGGGATTCTGATTGCGCTGTGGCTTCTGATCGTCACACTGGCTTAAAGGTAAGTTATGCTTGGGGTGGTCTGGCCGTATCTCCCAGTGCATTTCACTTGGGTATAAAATAATCTACGCCTAGATGCTTTTCCATTATCAAAGCGTTTTAGGTGAGTTTGGAATTAAAAGCTCTCTGGGTAAGATTGGTCTAGGGGAGTGATTTGGGAGGCAGTAACCTTACTGGGAGCTGGAGGGGGGGGGGGGTAGAGGCTGTAGAGGGAGGGGGTTTCAGAAGATGTGGACAGGGAATTCTTGCTGGGAGTCTGGGAGGGAGGTGTTTCAAGGATGGGTTTGGATGGGAGTTGGAGCCCTGGTCTGGTGTCTGCTAAGAACTGTGTGTGCTAGGTGGGCTGGGCATCGCGAGGTGGAAGCCTCATATTCTAGAAAGCAAATAGTTGGGCTTTGTGTGAAGGGGAAAAAAAATAAAAGAAACTAAAATTATTCTTCTGGTCTAAATGCTTGGTTTCAACGCAGCCGGAGTGATTGCAACTTTCAAAGAACATTTTCCCCAAGACGAAGTTTCAGCTGACATAAAAGCTAGCATTTGACATCTTTTTCATGTAATGACTACATTAACAAAAGAAGTCCTCGCTGTTGGCTGCCTTTGTAAAACAACTCCAGTGAAGTTCTTCATTCTCTTAACTCTTGTGTGTGACTTAGCGTCAGCGCACACACGGTTGGCGTTATTAGAAAGTATTCCATATGGCTGGACAAAGGCTCTTTGCCATTTTTCATTTCTGTTGCAGCGGGCAGTTTTAATACGTGGAAGTTTGCTGCACTGCAGCAGTTGATGTTGCTGCCCCATCGGCAGCGAGGAAGGCTCGTGCTCGGCTCGTGCTCAGCTCCCGGTGCGCAGGCATCGCACCCAAGGTGCTGCAGCAGCACGGTCTGGAAAGCCTGCAGTGACAAGGAGTTCCTCGGTAATGAGCGATAAGTTTTAATCGTGGTTGCAAACACAAATTCAGCTACTTGCCAAGGGTTCAATACTCTTACCCCACTGAAAATTGACCTCACTGCTGGAAGGTAGTGGCCAGGGTCTGTGTGTTGAAGTGTCCTGGTGTTCCCGGTTTCCCTGATGTGAGGATGGCTTTCTTCAGGCAGGTGTTTGATTGCAAAGTATTATGGTCATAATTTTTTTTCCAAAGTGCCAAAACACAGACGTACCTGTGCTCTCCCTTTTCTGTGTGGGATGTACCCAGTTAATTAAACCTCACGCCTTTATGGGAAGTCTGCCTCACCTCAGAAAGGCTGAAGTCCACAGCTTTTCTCCAGTACTCAGAGCATCTGATAGGAAGGCTGGTTTGAAACTGTCTAAAGTGTGTTTCATGTGCTGTGAAATTTCCATAGCCATCCTGATTTCTTCAGTCTCCGAAAAGAATGCAAAGAATGGAGCAGGACTGTATAGGGAAGGAGCTGATCTGTGTTTTAAGCCATTCCGCCAACACCGCCTGTTGGGGTGTGTATGTGGGAGGAGATTTCTAAATGGGAAACTGTGATGTGAGGAATCCTCGGAGCCATGAGGATTGTGTAAATGTTTTCTCTCTAAAGCAGAAATAGCCTTCCTCTACTGAGAAAACTCGCTTTGCTTGTGAGTGAGCACAGTTTGCAAACTGTGATGACTGGAGGTGAAGCAAAGGGATGGGGCTGTTGATCTGTAGACTAAAAAAAACCCAACACCCCAAAAGAACATTTCTGTACTGTTTTGATATATTTTATAAAAATTTTATCTTTGTTGCCATCTTTCAGATACAGCTGACTACAGGCGTAGGGAAGCACAAAAATTTTGGATAAAGCATAAGTAAGAATTAATGTTTGTTTCTTTACTGTGAACGTAGTCTGGATAGGTGAGAAAAGGAATGTGAGATAAGTGCTAGACATTGGCTTCATTCATTACAATTTATGTTTTATTAATATTCTTGGAAATGACATTTTTCATAGCACTTCATTGTAAACTGCTGCTGAGGCTACGGGGGTCATATTTCCTACTGGTATAAATCGGTGTAGCTGAATTAAAAGCATGATGATTTTCCACCAGCCTTGGAAGCTGCTCCAGTTGGACAAGGAAAAGTTATCTCCCTTTGTCAGACTGGATTGCAGGGCTGGGCTTTGCTCTTCTCTGCGTGTCACTGTGACAGATAACACGCCTTCAGTGGAGAAAAGCATACGAATAACCAACAGCTCAAAATTAAGACCAGACAAAATCAAAAGTTAGACCCTTTGCTGGATAGTAGAAGATAATGTAATGTAAGGCCAGGCTACCAGGTTGATGGTGCATTTCCTTTCTTTATACGTTTTCAGATCATGATGGAATGGTTTTCTGGGAGACTTGGCTGGAAAATGATGGGCTTAATACAGAGGTAACTGGGGGAAACTGGCTTGTGTGACACAATCAGATTAAATGAACTCTTGGTTTGTTCTGGTCTTTAAAATATCTGCTGCGCAGTGGTAGTTACCTTGCTGATGATGGTGTAATATTCCAATCCGTTTGGAAAGCAATGAGGTGAAAGTCTCTCTGAGACAGTTTACGCTGTCCTTTGAAAATGTTATTCCACATCGTAAGAGAAATCTTGGCTTTGTGAAAATGATGCTGTGTTCATATTAAAGCTAAATCAAGGTTTATTCATTAAAGCCTGGGGGGTTTTGTACGATGGACGCAAAACACAAAAGTAAAGCATCTCTTGGCTGTGAAAGTGTGATTGCGCAGCAGATGAGGTTGTGTAAACTCATCACAACGTAGTATAAGGCAAAATATGACTGAGAAGCTAGTTAGGTTAAAAAAGCAGGAGAGCTGGGTTAATATGAATGCAATGACGAGTTGTGCCCCAGTGTCCTGTTGTGTCTCTTGATGAACTGTAGTCCTGGGAAAGTCATGTTGACATCTGCTGCCTCTGACGTGGATAAGTGAATGTTCTTTGCTGTAGCTGATGTTTGTTGGAGGCGACCAGAAGTGCCTATGACAAATGCTTCTGCAGGAGACTGGAGGCATTCCAGGGTGTGCGCTCCACATATGGTGTGCTTGAAGACATCATTTTGGATAATTGCTCTTGGTTTATTTCTGAAGAATTCTTAATTTTCCTATAGAGAAACTCAGTAACAAGTATCCCTGATTGGCTGCTGAACACCTGGATCCAGAAGGGTTAGTAGAAGCTTAAAGGGGCAAAATTGTATTTATTGAACATTAGTGCTGAAGACTACTGTCTCTTTCTGTCACGCCCGTAGGAAACCAAATTTTGAAGGGAGCTGTGTTTCCTGGGTGTGAAGTCATTAGCGCTTTTTTTTTTTTTAATATATTTTTGTGTGCTTTTCTGCTGATCATCTTCATATGGTGTAGAAAGAGAGTATCCTGGTAATCTCTTTGAAAACTGTAGCAGCCCTGCTTGTTCACATGGACTGAAAATCTGGCTCTCCTGTAGTCCTGGGCAAAACTCAGAAAATTTACCAGAATTTCACACAAGGTCTACTATTACCTGTTCTTCCTACTCATTGTGCAAGCAGACCCCTCACCAGGAGACTATATGTCTGGGAAGGGACCTCCTGAGTCATTGGGTCCATTTTCCTGCCGTCATAAGCAATCACATCATATGAGCCCTTTCATTAACTGATCAAACCCCGTTTTAGAGGTGCAAATACTTTTTCTCCCTACTACTCCCACTGGAAAACTGGTATAGAACCTCCTTGTCTGGTTTCTAGCATGTATTTATGCACAGCTGGTTTGCACCCCCTTGTTTTTATGCCAACACTGTCCTTCAGTGTAAATAGGCTTTTGCCCCCTGAGTGCTTCCTATCTGGTGTATCCGTAAGCAGAAGTTAAACCCCTTCCCAACCTTCCCTTTGGTCAGGCCAGCAACGATCATCCTCTTAGTCCTTTCCACCCACTCCAGAGATAAAACTGAAATTACCCGCATGAGAAATTCTTCTCAGCGGTTGCTAATGCTCTAAAGAGAAAAAGCTAGAGGAAACTTTAAAGGGCAGCTAAACTGAGCATCTTTTTAAATTTAACTTCTGTTTCATCGTCTTTTTAAAGAATGTCATCAGCTTTTTGTTTTGTTGAAGCCGTGGCAGCTGCTAACTTTCAAGCTCAGCAATATGAAGGCCATGAGGTTTTTTTGTGGGTTTTTTTCATCTTAGAGGTTCCCTGAAGACAAAGTCAGAGGAGAGAGAATTGGGAATGTATTTTTCGTGCAATAGAAGTAATTGGGGCTGCGTGTGTGGTGTATTGTGGAGAGCACTGCTGGTGTGAGATGTCATTGTAGTCCTTGTGGCAGAGTTGCTCCGTGTGAACAGGGTTTTTGGTATTTTGGTGTGATCCAGAAGAATCTGTGTTGTCTCTTTACCACCTCTGTTCAAGGATTTATCACTTGAAAGAAGAAAGCTGTCCTGGATAGGCTGTAGCCGTGCATTTCTTCTGGGCAATGAGAAGTCAAATTTCAGACCGCTCTTTGGCAGGCAGGTGATAATAGCTTTAAATTTAGGGAAAAAAATGACTGAACAATCTAGGACGTGGAAAAACGGCTAGAAAAGAGATGACAGAGTGAGGGAGTAGCGGTGAAGATCTTCTAATTGTAAATAGATGTAAAAAAAACTGATCGGGGATATTGTTTATTGTCTCTTACAGTAGAAGAATCGGGAAGCATCATAAAAAAATTCAGGTGACTTCAAAAATATGCAGATGATGATTGTTCTTCACAGAGAACCTGGAAGGATAATCTGATTCCTGGATGTTTCTGTGGGTTCAGGATGTGGATGTGGGAAAACGCACTTGTGGGTTTCACATGCAAAGACAGCCTCTTACAGCTCAGGAAGCCCTTGGGCCACAAGGTGGGATAATTTTGGGAAAGTATCATGGTATTTGTGTCCTATGACGTTTATCCCAGGTCAAACAGTATTTGTGACTGGAATGTTTAGTTCAGTTAACCTTTGGGCTTGTCAGGTCTACCTGTTCTCAATGTGATTTTGTATGTATTGTATGTTCTGGTATGTCTTGGAAAGTTTTCATCTTTACAAGAGGTAAATATTAGGGCGATTATTTTGACAAATATCATTTAAATGCTGCTGTGTGGTGTGTTGTCTAACATGCAAGTTGGCCCTAAACTTCCCAACTGAACTCTTTAATACTGAAGAAATCCAAACCTCACTTGCTGAGAAGTTGTTACAGGTTTTATGGGGACAGCTGCTGGAAGAATTAGATAAAGAGCCCTGAAAACATGGAGAGGGGAAGAAGTGTTACATTTTGTGTTTAAGCTCAAGCCTCTATGTTTGATTGCAGGAAGACGTTTGAAAATAGTTATACCGGAGCTCTGAAGGATTCTTCAACCTACTGATATGAGCTCTGGGAACTGGGCTGTAAACTCCTTGAAACCCGAACAGATGTTTTGTTATATAGCTTCAAAGCTTTGAAAGACTGTTTTCCCCACACGCCTTTCTCTATGTGAGGAGACTTTTAAGAGCTGCTGAATAAATTTTATTATCTTTTCTACAAAAGCCCTATCCACATGGAAGAGGCAGGCTTTGAACAGTCGTGGGCTCAGAAGTGAAACAATAAAATAATGCAGGCCCGACTGAACAAAAAATGGAATAGAAACGGCAGAGATGCGTGTCAGCCTGTTCAGGACCCAGAGGGGTGAGAGTTTTGAGCTGCTTAGATAGCTTCTTCATGAAGATAAGTAAACACAAGGGAGCTATCTTGGCTTCAGCTCAGCTACATTAGATAGAAAAATTCTTAATGGTGGGGAAGAATATAGATGAGCAACAATCCAGATGTTAGTCATGTTGGTTTATGTGCGTTTAGAAACACATCTGACAGTGATGAGGGGGGGTTGAGAACCTAGGGAGTTTTGAATGGGGAAAAGTGTCAAGGAAAAAGGGAGTAAATTTAAGTTATCCTCTATCCTTTCAGCCCCTTCCCACACACTAACTGGCGTATGGGTGCTGGAGGCTCTGCTGTACTGGTGTGGTATGAATTCCCAGGAAATTATAATCCCTGCTGCAGGAATTCTATCAAACTTAAAAAGATAAGACAAAGGGAAACATCTAGAAATAAGGGACTGGGACATAAGAAATGAGAGCCAGTTCAGCTGAATTACCGTATTTTCAAGCTGGAAGTCTAGGGTGCTTTTCAACACCTATTGCCTGCCGTTACTTGGACAAACACACCAATATTGCACTGCTGTGTTACCGTGTTCGTTAACGATTCTGCTTTGTTTTATAGTTTCTGGGGGAAAAAAGAATCTCAAAGTTTAGGTGGTAGTTTTATTAAAAAATGTGTTTGTATTTCTCTCAACAGGGGGTAGGACAAACCACTTTAGGTGGGCTCCTAGGTGGTGCAAGAGTTGTCTTAACACTTTCCTTGTTACAGTTCGGAGCGTTTGTACTCCTCTGTTCAGGCTTTTGTTTGCCTTGTGTCATTGCAGTCAGTTGAGAGCGGGGCAGGGAGAAGACATATTTTTATCATAGAGATTTTTCAGTTTGAAGATCTGAACTGGTTGTGGAAGTGCTTTTATTTTTTTTTTTTTTTTTTTTTTTCCTCCCCTAAAGGGGAATGCACCCTTCAGTCACACGACTGCCAGAAATGCTGCCCCATTTTTTTAAACTGTCAAAGGCAGGATAGAGTTTATTTGTAAGGTCCAGATCTGCCTATAAGTAATAGCACTTCCCGTGGGGAAAAACACTAACACAATTTGTGAAAGTTATTTTCCTTGATGGTCAAATAAACTCGATAGCGCATCAAGAGCAGGGTACCTGGATGTGATGTGACAAACGCGGCAGTGTTTAGGCAGAAGGTTTTTCTTAGGAACGTATTGAATTTTCATGTGGATGGCTTGACTTAGAATACCAAAGCTATGATTTCAGAAAGACAAAGAAATGAAACTGTAGGGTAAAAGAACAAACCCAAACCAGCTCCAGAAATATAGGAAACATGGCAGCAGAAGCATCCTCCCAGGGAAGATTATATCCCTTCAAATTGCCAGAGCCTCTTTAGCAGCTACTTCACATTGTAGGTTTATCTGGCAGAAGGAAGATGACAGGGTTGCCAGCCTGCCTAATGATCTTCATCTAACATTTACCTTATTGAGAGGGGAATAATTCTGTTAAATTAACATCCTAGCATATTTGCTGTCCAGCTAGCTGATTAATTAAATAGCCTGAAGAAAATGTTTTATGACTCGTTTATCCATAAAAATTGCTGAATTTTCCACCAAAAGGGAATGACTTTTCAGTAGTTGTGTGCTGCGGTGCCCTATACCCCTTGACTGTAAAAATATCTGTATGTATACATATTTATATATAAAAATAACAACTTTAATAAAAGCTGCGTGTCTTTGGGAAGTAGGAGAGCACACAGAGACCGCTCTTGGAGCGACCCCGACTCGTGCAAGCACCGGTGCTTTGCCGCATGCCGTGTGCCTCCTGCTCGGAGGAGGCACAGACCGTTAATGACAGCCTACGAGCCTGTGACACTTGGATCACTCGATCAATCAAATGTGGCACCTTGTGCCAGCCCAGCCAGCTGTCCTCTTCCATCAGTGTCCGCCAGTGCCGCACTAAAGGCTGCAGGTGCCAGCTGCCGTCCTCAAATAACGACCGGACCTGCCCCGGGGTGAGTGTATGTAGGGAACCTGTTTAGATTGAATTTTCTGTCTCGACAGTCCCTTTTGAGTTTCAGTTTAGAAAAGGAGAATAAACAAATTACAGGCTAATAAACAAAGCCGTGCGTCTGTAACAAGGAATCCGAGCCTGGGGATTTATGCTTGTCTCGCAACAGGTCTACAACAGATACCACTGTAAGTGCCTGTGACAGCAGGAGATCGTAGAATTGTTGAGGTTGGAAAAGACGTTTAAGATCATGGAGTCTTAACCATTAACCCAGCACTGCGAAGTTCGCCGCTAAACCGTGTCCCTAAATGCTACGTCTACACATCTTTTAAATACCTGCAGGAGTGCGGTTGAGTCATTATGCTTGGTTTGACCGACATTCGTAATGTCACAGTGAAGTCTGTGGTTCACAGATCTACCAACCCACTGACATTTTATGTCGTGTCTATGAGTGCATGTTGGGTGTGCAAAAAAAAAAAAAGTCAAGACGACTCTGGTTTATGAGAAAATGCGTTATGAACACGATCATTCGAATGTTCCATAAGCATATTTGCTTTCTTTGGGTCATTTCCAGCGTGAAAGAGACAAGCCCAATATGCAGATGTGGAGAGCGTGTCTGTGAGTCCTGGCTGAGGTTCTGATGCTGCCGCATACCCTGAAAGCCCCCATGTATTGGAGATCCACCATGAAGGGGTGAACAGTGGCTTTCAGATCTGCAGGCAGGGACACTTCTGCGTGCTTAAGTCTTGAGGACTCCAGAGCTTCAGAGCTTGATCGTGTCAGGCTGAGGAGGCTTGGGCAGGAGGCAGATATGGCCAGTCAGGCTTTTACAGTGGAAACCTGTGTTTCAAGGCTAAAATAGTTTCTACTGCTGCCATAGCCCCCAGACTGATATGTGGGAGGCTGTATAAGCTGTGTCCCCGCAGAGGGTGTACTGCCGCTCTGGATTCCAGTGGTTCGGAGTGCAACAGGTTGCCCTCATATGTCTACATGTAGTTTTTCTCTGCTGTTATCATCGCTAGATCCTTGTCCTCACTTGAAGCTTTTTAGGCTGCTCCTTCTAATTCTCCAGCATGTATGAGTTTTCTATTATTTGCTTGCTGAGTGCAATTGCTTGCAATTTTCCAGGTTGAAAAAAATGAAGCTCCTTTGAAAAAAAAAAAAGGTAATGGAACATCCTCAGGTTGAAACAGGCCCTGAGCACGGCTGATGGCATAGGGCCTTTAATTTACTAAACGTCAGTGGTTTGATGGCAATTCAACATGACTGGTGATTGCCTGCATCGTGTTACTGCTGTGGCTGAAAAGGCTGTTTACCTTTGGAAGACAGAAAGCTCAGCTGAGCAACACAGAGCAATCTCCTGTGACCTGCTAATAATTTTTTTCCAAAAGACTCCCCAAATACTGAGGAGCATAAACCCCTGGAAAAAAAACCCTTCTCTTTGCGCATATGCTTGTTTCTGTATCTGTTACAAATAGGTCAAACCAGAAAAATGGTGTTTGGGGGCTATGTTTGCAAAAGAACACGTTATGTCAGGAGTTTTCTTTGCTGCAAAGTGATTCTTAATTTGACCAGTGGAAGACATTTGTTTTTCCAGAGATTTCTCTCACGTTTATCGTCCCAGCTTGACCCAGCACTGAATCTTTCTCTGTAATTCTGATGTTTGTTGTGGGACTACTTAGAAGTGTGAGTGGCCCTGTAGGAGTTGGAGAGCAATGGTTCAAAAAGAAAAAAAGCCATCTGGTTCTCATTAATTTGCTGAAATGATCAGAACATTTTCTAAGAGAGACCATGCTGTGTGTAGAGAAAATAGAGGCAGGGCTCTTCCATCTATGCTAACAGCTTGGTGCAAGTGGATGCAAACTCACATGCCAAAGAACGATCGTGTTTCTAAAAATGAATTTGGGGGTCCAAGGTCCTTAGATAATATCAGACTTGACAGTCTTTTATCCATAGACTGCATTGCAGGCGGTGGTGGTGTTCCTTTCCTCCCAGTGCCGTGCGAGTGATTATGGAGGGAATAATGGGGTTTTGTGTTAAAAAGACAGCTAGGATTTTGCATGCTCTTCGAGGAAAGATGCTAATAATTAAAAAAAACCCCAAACCATGGGGTTTAGAGGTGCACATCTACAAGCAGTGCAGCTTAAACGGAGAGGTACCAACAGTTTTGGTTGCTGCTGGAGCAGCAGCCCCTAAATGGCAGGCTGTGTAGTGTATCACGAATGGCTGCATTTCTGATGTGTCTCCTTCCTTCTAACATTTGTCCTTTAGTCCTCGTCTTCTGGACTTTTGCGGGTACAGAGTAAAAGTTGTCGAAATCCTCGTGTGTATGCTCTCTCTTGCAGCCTGAGCAGTTTTCCAGGCTCCTGCAGTCTTACGTGGCCCATCTGTTGCTGGTGCAAGCGTTAATGTACATGACTTGCATCGCACTCGTGGCTGCTGGTGAATCTATCAAAGAGATTACTAGCTTGCTAAAGATGATTTTATAGACTCTGCAGCTGCCTTGTTTAAAACTAGATTACTGTCACATTTCGAAACATTTAGCACCATTGGACCAATGAGGAATAATAATTTAAAGAGGCTGACTAGATTTAATCAGTTTTTAGGAGATGAGACTTAATCAAACATAAGAGGTTGAGAAGGCTGATAGAGCTAATGAATTTGAATACGTAATACAGGGCCTGCCTGAACCGTAGCACATTTTCTCTGGCCATGGTTGGTTCATAATAATGAAGTGTTTGCGAAAGTTATCAAGTCAATAGGTTTTGTGCAAGGAACCTCGGCAATGGGAGGATAAAATTACCTGAACTGAAACTCAAAGTAGGCGTTGCATGAGATTTCTTTCAATATGAGAATTGAAAGAGTTAATTTTCAAGCTCTTTTTGTAATACGTGAGAGGAGAGAATTGGAAACTACCTTGAAGAAGAAAGATACCCTTGTGAGCTGTGCACTGAAGCAGGTCTCTGGGTGGCTGCTCTCGGTGTAGACCTCCAGCATGTACTTACAGGATAGCCCTGGGCAGATGTTTTAAGTTCCCTGGCCCTCAGTTCCCCATCTGCAAAATGGATGTGCTAAACCTTTCCTACTTTTTTTTTTTGTCTCTTCTGTGTGTAATTGTTATAGTTAGAGAAGTGTTAACTTTGTAAAGAAAGGCCAGCTGTGGTAGATGCTATACTAATGCACGCTACAACAATCCTGCCCTGATACTACCAGTCTAAATAAACTGCATTATATTGCTTGCACCTTTAATCCCCCCAAGCCCAAAATACGCACACGTACCCTACACCCATTTTTTAATCTTAGTCAAGGACAGGGGTAGCACGAAGATGAGCATTTGTGTGATGAGTAATCTCTTCTGTAGTTTATAAATTGGGGATGCTTTAAGTGAACAAAAAAGTAACTGTATAAGCTTATCATTTGAAATCCATGCTTGTGTAGGTCAGAACCTGACCCACCTCTTTGTGTTTTCAGTGGGAGCAGAATTTTGCCTCTGTTTCTTCAGCAAAGGCAGCAGTTGTAAATATTTTTCTGTTTCTGTTGATTTAATTGTGAGAGATGCTGCTCTTTGCCCATCTCCTTTCATAGAATCATAGAATGGTTTGGGGTTGGAAGGGACCTTAAAGATCATCTGGTTCCAACCCCCTGGCCACAGGCAGGGACACCTTCCACCAGGGCAGGTTGCTCCAAGCCCCGTCCACCCTGGCCTTGAGCATCCCAGGGATGGGGCATCCACAGCTGCTCTGGGCAGCCTGGTCCAGTGCCTCACCATGCACACAGTAAAGAATTTCTTCCTTATATCTAATCTAAATCTACCCTGTTTCAGTTTAAAGACATTCACCCTTGCCCTGTCACTACGTGCCCTTGTAAAAGGTCCCCCTCCAGCTTTCCTGTAGGCTCCCGTTGGATATTGGAAGGTTGTATATTGTCCCCGGAGCCTTCTCTTCTCCAGGCTGAACAGCTCCAACTCTCTCTCAGCCTGTCTTCACGGGAGAGGTGCTGCAGCCCTCTGGTCACCTTCATGGCCTCCTCTGGCCTCGCTGCAACGGGTCCGTGTCCTCCTTATGTTGGGGGCCCCAGAGCTGCACGCAGCACTGCAGGGGGGGGTCTCACCAGAGCAGAGCAGAGGGGAGAATCCCCTCCCTTGCCCTGCTGGTCATGCTGCTGGTGATGCAGCCCAGGATTCCGTTGGCTTTCTGGGCTGCATATGGAGATTGCTGGCTCATACTTGGATTTTTATCTACCAGCACCCCCAAGTCCTTCTGAGGGCCGATCTCAATCTGTTCTGTGCCCAGCCTGTATTTGTGCTTGGGATTGCTTTGACCCACACGCAGGACCTTGTGCTTGGCCTTGTTGAACTTCATGAGGTTCACACAGGCCCACCTCTCAAGCCTGTCAAGGTCCCTCTGGATGGCATCCCTTCCTCCAGCATGTCAATTGCATCACACAGCTTCTGGCATCACTGGCAGAGCTCTGCGGGGCTTTCAAAGGTTTTTTGGTTCACGCTCTTCTTTAAAGAGATGCTCGTGTGACAACAGGAAGGGCCAAACCTTCTTGTAATAAAAATTCAGACTTTGGGGTGCCCAAGATGTTCCTGCCCCCTGCAAACCCTCTTTCGGCTGGAGTAGCTGGTGTGGAAGTAAAAGGTAACTCCATTCTCCTCATTCAGGTCAGGTCCTTCACTGCGCTGGAAGAAGGGATAAACTCTATTAACTATTGACACCAAGGTCTGCTCTAAAAGACAAATATGCCGTAGGAGCATGATGAGGGGAATTGGGTTGGGATAGGGATTTTTAATCAGCATCAGGCCTGACAGTGAACTAACACCACAACGAGCTGAATGATTGAGAGTCCTGAAATGGCGAAGTATTCAGTAAATGCCGTGTTTTGTGTAGTGGTGTATCATCAGTTGCTGAAGTTGTGGCTTTGCTCTTTGTGTTTTTGTTTTTTGTTTTGGTTTTTTTTTTTCCAACCAAGATCAGAAATGCCTTGTTCCATTTTAGCTTTTTGATATGCTTTTGTCACAGTGCTCAGTAATGATGGGGCTGCATGGTGTCTTTCTTTAAATCATTGTGCTTACATGACAGGCTTGGTTGCTGAAAAAACATCAGGAGTTATAGAGTGCATTTTTGTTGTTACTGCATCAATATGGTGAAGCTCTATTTAAAATTAAATTTTATTATACCATACTTCATTATGTCACTTTTGCATATTTCAGTCCAAGCTGGCTATGGTCACTGTGAATTGTGGAGGGAAATGTGGCATCCCTGCCTTCTACCTGCAGATTTGAGATGCAGAGACATCCATGGTGAGCTTTGGTTTTACGGCGAACTGTGAACCTAACTTAGCTTAGCTTTAGCGAATAAAAGCTGCCTGGTTTTGGGTATTTTTTTATATTTCCTCTGTAGATCTTGAAAATAAAGGCACCTTGAAATGCAGTTGAATCGCTTTATCGTAGACTTCTGTCTTTGGATAATTAAATGCACACTAGACACGGTAGTTTTTCTCCACTGACTCCAGAAGGAGCCTCAGTAATCACTTTGAGTAGATTACTCTCCTGTGTAGGTGGGTAATGATGAGCGTGAGGAGCCCCGTCTCAAGCAGAACTGAGTGACCCCAGCTTACTTCTGAGCTCCCAGTGATCACCATGCTCCTTTTCCGTGCTCTGACAATGTAACAACATGCACATTTTACTACCAAAATTATTTAAACACCATGGATATTGCCAGAACTTGCAAAGTCTTACTTCTCTGTAGTTGTGTCTTTCTCCCCAAAACACCCAGTTTTAGCCCTACTTACTGTTCTGCACCTGCAGCGTAGGAAGGTGCCCGTTGTGCCAGTCTCATTTTGTTAGAAGCCGTGCACAGTCCTATTAATTTGTAGTTTTCTTTGTGTTTCTAATAGTGGCAGCACGCAGAGCTAATCAGTGGGCTATGGGAAGAAGGCACTGATCAGTACAGACTGAATGTGAATGTCTTCGGATGAGAAAGCTGCGAGTGTCCTGTTGAGTTTAAAGAACAGCCCGCGGAAGCTGTGATGCAGCAAGTAGAAGCAAGCAAATCAAGGGTTAGAGGGGGATGAAGTCAGTTCAGTTGACTCTTTATTTTCTATGCATACTCTTCTAGAAATGATTGTTACCTTGTGGATAGCTAATCTAAATGCAGAGGTGCTTAATTTTTGCTCCCCTAAGGTACAACAGCTTTCATTAGCTCATCCAAGGTTCTACTGAAGTGGGCAAGTAGATTTGGATCATGTTGTATTTTCAGCATAGCAAATTTTGTTTTGATGTTTTGATGCCTAGGAATGTAGGAATTAAGCAGGGAGAACTGAAGAGTCATTCTCAAATGGGGTTCTTAATAGTAGTGCACGTACAGAGTTGAGACATTTTTAGCTGTTTTCATTTCATATGGGTAATGTCAATGGAGGTGGAATGGTTGTTGACGAAGAATCTCAGAATTGGATTGTTGATGCTCAAGGCGGTAGCTTTTCTGTTTAAAATGACATCAAATGTAAGTACAAACAGACATGAAATGCAGGAACGAACGACTAACCCATTTCTGGTTACATGGGTTTTCTGCTTTGAGGGTAGGGTGGGTAGCACAGAATGGGGCTTGAGGTCACCTCTTTGTCCTGCTGGTGTGGCGTTCAAGCAGAGCTGGTTTAACAGGAGTGGTTTATGGCCAGACGCACATTTCATCAGTAGGAATATTTCTTCTTATCCTAAGAAGCGGGGTATTTCTCCAGCCGCTGGAGAATATCCAGTCAATATCCAGTCATTGATATACAACGCGTATCTGCTGCACATCCATTTCATGAAAGTTAAGAGTTGGGTGCCCTGGACCTTTTCCACCAGATCTAGCTCCTGACAAGTGTCTGCCTTTTCTTCATAGGGAAGCCCAGGTGGTTCTGCATTGATGACTTCAATTGTGCAGGCATTTCAGCCCGGTGCGGTTCCTCCATCCAGATCTCTGCCCAAATCCTTGCTCTGGTGCAGGGGAAGGAGGCCTATGAGGGACAGAAAGCTGGGGAGATGAGACGGAAAGGTTCTCATCATCAGGGCTAGTTTATGCTGTTGCAAAGATTTCCTAAAACTACTGCTTAGGTGTTTATTCCAGTCATCAAACCTGGAACGAGATCCCTAACTGGGTGTACGGTATTTTCCTAATTTCAGTATATAAAGCGTACATGGTAGCGTGGTTCAGTAGTGAACGACTGTGAACATCAGCATTACTCTTTACAAACCTCAATTTTGATAGCTGCATGATTTTGTACTCTGGAGAACTTTCCAGCAAGACAGCAAGTGGCCTCAGCGTTTGCCATGTAGGGTGAGGAAGGTTTGCTGCCGGGTACAGTTCAGCTGCGGGGTTTTGAGCTAATACTACGTTTCTACTTTGGGGAGAATTTTTGCTGCGCTTCCTGCATTAACTAGTCACTATTGATATCTCCATTTTCCCCCGTGCTCCCTCCTTGACTTTTTGGGAAGGTCACATGCCTGGGATTTACAGCTTTTTTTGTACATGGTGACTGTTGTAGCAAAGATGAATGGGAAGGGAAGCTCTCCTGTGTGTTCCTCTGCCTGGAAACTTACTCAAGGTTAGAGACCTCAGGTGACTTTTATTGTTACCTTTTCTGACAGCAGCCTCTCAATATGAAATATAAACTAGAATATAAACCCTTGGAAGAGTGGCAACTAACTGGAGATAGAACTGAAAGGACTGGCATGGAGATACAAATTGCTTATTGTTTATAGTATTGGTCTACTTAGAGCCCACTTCTCTCTTGAGAGCCTGGCTTACTTAAAGAAGAATTGCTACACTCTGAGAGAAGTTTCCTGTATCATAACAGTGTTACAGAAACATGTTGTGAAACCAGCTGCCATGAAATTGAATTACAGGTGTTGTATTCTTCTCTGCTTAAATTGCTCTATTATATCACAGGCCTCATCGTTTTGTTTTGAACAAATAACTGCAATTTGGTAGGAGCCTAAGAGATGATGCTATAAGCAGTCAGGGGTTGTTTAAGGCTTCCCTAATGATGGAAAATTGTTCTTATCCATCTAGAGTCTGTCGTCTTTGTCAAAATGCATGTGCAGGGAATGGAAAAGGAAACTGTTTCCTCATGGCATCTTTTTCCTAAGCTTTTTTTAATATTTTTTCAATGTGTGAAACAATCCCCTGAAGGTTTTTAGGCTAGTCAAAGCAATATGGTCATTCATATTCAACTTTGACACAGCTCCGATACATCAAATCATGGCAGCGGACGTAGTGAGATATGTTACTTTCTTCACTTTCAGTTTGCTGGAATTCAATAGATGGTTGCTCAACCTAAAACTTCCCAGGTTTTTGTGGAATAAGGTTTCAAAAGATCCTTCAGGAAATATTTAAAAATAACTCTAAGTACAGAAAACAAATTATTGGTTTAGGCCAGAATTTAAAATTATGATGCCCAAGTTTAGATTCCTGGTTGGTGTTGTGTGTGCCCCCCCTGTGCTCCCTTCTGCCCACCCCGCTCCTGCCCACCTTGCCCAGTGGCCTTTTCTCTGATGTACCCAGCAGTTTACCCTGGAGCTTTGTGTATCTGAATTGCCACACTTGGCTTGGAAACAGCGTCATTCCCACCGAGAAGGGATGCTTGCCAGAATCTTGGACTTGAAAGTTAACCTTCCTTCCCCTGCTGTATGCAGGTCTATATTATGCTGTGAAAGGCACAACATACTGAAATTCAGAAAGAGAACGTGCTGTGTCATAGGGCTCAAGTATCCCATACTCCAACCTGTTATTAGTCTGAAGATTTGTTAGAGGGTTACATATGTGTATTCCTCCAATTGCCACAGGTTTCAGAGAAAAAATGAGGCTGGGAAGGACAGCAAGGGTTTGGTTTGTCCATCCTCTTGCCTGAGGGCAGGACCTGCTTTATTCTTGACAGGTGGCTGGCTAACTGTTCTTAAAATTCCTCAGCGACAGAGATTTGCTTACTTGCTTCGAAGCGTCATTTGTGGAAAGGCAATTAAATCTGCCTGAATGATCTTACTTTGCCTGTGTCCCGTTAGCAATTAGGATCAGTTTTCTTGCTTGTTCCAGGTTTTTTGCGTGCAGGCTTTTTGCCTGTGACTTCCTGTGACTTAGCAATCATGGTCTGACCCCCACCCAAATATGATTTTCCAGCATCACCTTTTAGGCAGTGTATGTGCTGGGCCTGTGATGCTCTTCCCACTTGATTGGAGGTAGTGTGCAGGTCCCCTTATATTTCAGAAATTTCAATTTCATGGCGATCTTTAAATAGGGAAAAAAAGGAGGGGGCAGCTTTTGGAATGAATTCTTTTGAGGGCATATTTTTGCTGATAAACCTTAAGTTAGGGACTTTTCATAAATCCTTTCCTCTTGTCACTTGAAGTGAGATGTGAGAAGATAAAACTGCTTCACAAAATTCTGTGAAAAATTAATGTGTACTGTAATTTAGAAGATGTATTGCTGAAGGGCATTTAAATGTTATGTTTTTGTTTTCTGCAGATTCCGTTTTAAGAGAAACCAAATATCTAGTAAGGACTATTTCAGAAATTCAATGAAGTGCTGCTGATACTAAAAGACGGAAGAGAGGAGAAATGAGGGGCATAGACTGCACAACCTAATGAGGGTACATAAGCCTAACGATGCAAAATTGCGGATTGCACAAATTACAAAGCACTGTCCCTTGCATTCAGACTTGCTTTTAGCACTCTCAGGGCAGCTCCAGAGCTGCAGCGTCAGTTCGGGACTCAGATGTGCTGGCAACGTGGTGTGGCTGGTGCCAGTCGCAGCATCCACGAAGCTTCCAACTCCAGCCAGCGCTGGCACACGATGCGATGGTATAAACCTTTCCAGATTCTGAATTGTGCTGCTGGATTAAGTTGCTGTGGGGCAAGCTAGGGAATAAATCTGTGGGATGCTGGGGAAAGAACTGATGTTGCAGTGTAATACCACAAATGCAGGTTCCCTTGCCTAGTGCACCCTTGATTGTCCACTGTTGGAGGCAAACTGGTGTGTAAGTGATGGTACAGCTTCACCTTCCCCCGTACGTTAGGGAGATGCTATCCGGGCTTCTGCTGCAGCCAGTGAAATATTTGGAGCAGCTGCTGCGCTGTGGTGGGGCTAAGTGTCCTAACCTGGGTGAAGGGGAGTTTGATGGGATAGAAGAATCGGAGCCCAGGGTTGGAGGTAACAGAAAGTTAAAAAGGCAATTTTACAAATGAGTGCTTACTTTTTCACTGCCTGCTCTTCCTGACCCATAGAAGCTTCCAGCTGCTGTGTCAAGTTTATAAAGTGTTAACGCGGCTGTGTAGCCAGGGCAATGAACTATAACCAATAAACAGGAATATTTGTTTTTTCCCATTGGCTTTTGCCAAGAATTCAAGCAAAAGTGTAAAAATGTATTTTTCTCACTAGTGTTGCTTTCCATGCCTCAAATCCATCCGTATGTCCATGTCTGTCTTACCTGTGTGATGTCAGTTGTTCCTCCTCCTTGAGCTTGTACAGGTCAAGGATGAGATAGCAGCCTTGGCTTTGCTTCTGTCTGTTCTGCTAATAGTGAGATACCTGGCAGTCTGGTGCAGCTTGCGTACCTTGGGGATGTGATAACCAGATAATTCTTCTTTTTATAGTTGACTATTCATCTTAGTAAACTGGGATAATTCAGGGGAAGTGTTAGTTCCTTTTTCCTTTAGAGAAGAACAACGCATTTTGCATTGAATGCAAAATCATTTGAGATAAATGATGAGATTACTCAGTCAAAGCAGAATAAAAACTGGGAGAGATGTAGTTCATTGTTTTATTTTTTTTCAAGTTGCTGACATGATGTGAGAGTTACTAATGCAGTATGAAGTACAAATGATATGCAAAATTCCCTGATAACTACCTGGGAATTCTCATTCCATCAGCAACTTTTGTATTATCATAAATGAAACAGCTTGAAATGCACTTGTTGCATTTTGTATTGCATGCATAAGTCATTTGCACTTCAAATGAACTGGCCTAGATTATTTTTGATTTTTTTTTCTGCGTGGCTTTCATAAGCAATGAAACAATGCTGAATTACTACTCTCTTTCACGTTTAACAATTCAAGAATTGCAGAGTGAGGAGACATGACAAATGAGCACCTTGGTGCAAGCTGCCTAGCAATTGGGATTGTAAAAACTGGGTTTCAGAGTCAGATCGGGATGTCTGCTCACCTTGGAAAATGGTTGAATGTGTAGACTTTTAATTGTAATATGGTTTTGTGTTCCAATTATAGCTGGTACTTCAGCGCTCAGGGTGTGAATGACTGTGAAACGTCTTTCTCTGTCTCTTGGGACCCCCAGGCTGAACCCCAGTGGCCAGGTTCTATCTGTGGGGCTTGAGGAGATGTCGGGGGAGAGGCAGGAGGGCAACAGGTTTCCTTCATGGGCTCCAGAAGTCACTCGCACACAGAGGGGACACAGCTGCAGTCACGTCCAGTGTCCCTCCTCCCTGAGTGGTGGTAGGTTGCTGGTTCCACCTGTCCTTTCCCCTGCCCCGCTGGGCTCTGCAGGGAGTGTCCCCCTGCCCGTTCCCTGGGAAGTGCACTGGCCGGGAGCTGGCCATGCTGGTGTGGTCTGGTATGGATTGCACACGCCTCACCTCCTGGGTCATTGCATACAGCCTGGTTTTCCTCCCCTATTTCTTGAGGCTAGCTACTCTCTGGTAGCTTGGGCGCATTTGTGCTGACCTTCACTCAGGTCTACTTCGGACCCCATACAACGTTCCTGAGGTTATATTCCTTTAATATTTTCAGGTCAGATTGCCTGAAGCACCAAAGAAGCTGTGTTGCAGTCCATCACAGTGGTACTTTCTGTAGCAGGAGCTGAAGGGCAAGCGTTGGATGGCATGAGGTGTGCAGGCTCACCCCAGGTAGAGTGGTCTTTATCATAGCCTTCCTCCATAGTCTACTGAAGAGTCTGTTTGAGACAAACACTATCACAGCAACCTCCAGCCAGAGTTTTCTGGAAATAGCTTGTTTCCCCCAGAACATACTGGGAGGAAGCTACTCTACATCCAGTGTGAATGGTCAGAGGCCACGCGCTCAGGAGCGGAGAGAGTGAATCACATTGGTGAGTGCAGTTTGGTCTCCATCCAGGAGGTGTAGTAAAGCTAAAGGAGTCTCTCCAAAGCTTCAGGGCTTGATTCTCAGCTGTTGTAAATCAGCACAGTTCAGTGTAACTAAGGCTGAGGATCTGTCCACATGACTTTATCTTTGCAGTGTACAGCAGATGATTAAGTACAAATGCATGTTGAGGTGATGTGGGCAGTATGTAAGGATGAAGCAGGAACGTGCCTAAAAGCTTCCTAATATACAGTTTGCTCAATCCATGCCATTTATCTCTCCATCGCCATTCCAGTATCTCTGTATTAGTCTGGAAGACTCTTCTTGCTGAATATGATGAATGTATTAAAGTCCGGAAAGGCTGGGAATGCTCACGGTTGCTGTGTTAAAAATAATTATCTGGTGTTTCTAGTCCAGATGCAATCTTGGAAAGCATGAAAACAGCCTGGGATGTATGCTTGTGGTGCTAGGAGAGGTCAGCAGGAGGTAGATGCTCACAAAGTAATTGGACTTCTGGGATTCTGTTTTAAGCGGTACCTTCATATAAAACAATGTACATACCCAGGACACAGTTGCTGCTGAGTCGTTTCCTAAACTGACGGTTGTTTTAAGATAAGAGATGTTTTTATTTCACTGAAGCCCTTTTTCTTCAAGTCCAGAAGTGCCTGAAAAATATTATCTCGTGGAAAAATACCTTTGGGTATGTGCAAAAAATAGGTGAGTGCGTATTGCAGTGCTAGCAGGGCGCTGTGCAGGCCTCAGTCTCCTTTCTGAATGCTGTTTGTGAAGAAGAAAAACCAGCTTGAAATGCAAAGGACGTGAGCAGCTGCGGGTTTTATCTAACACGGTACAAAGTGGCCCATCGTGAATTGAGTTAGGTGTTGCTACCTGCGGGGAGGCACTTCATCCTCCCTGTGTGGCTGGAATGATATAAATGTTATGTGTTGACTTTTAATGAATATTCATCAGTTGTGTGTATGTGGAGGGCTTTATAGACTGTCATTAGAGCCTTACTGTATGCATTAGGGGGAGAAGGCGGCTCCCGCATTTGGTGTCTGATGTTAGGCAGGGCAAAATACCTTAGCTTATGAGCCTGGAAGGGCTAAGACTTGCTGGGTACTGAAAGAGAGCTCTGCATTGCTCAGAGAATACCAAACAGGGAGTGTCCAAGGTCAAGCAAACATAGGAAAATAAAAAAGAATACTGAGTAGGTAGTAAATATTGTACTTAGGAGGCTTCTTTTCTCATCCTATAAATTTATGGCCTCAGTGCCTGCGCTTTCTGTCTCACATCACTGTTGTTCTGGACCTGCCTTGGTGGTTGTGTTCTGACTTTTTCCATTGTTCACAGTACCTCTGTGCCAGCACAGTACAGATATCATTGTGTGGCAGCTTTAAAGCCCCCTCCTCCCTCCCAGTTGCTGCTTCCCCGCGTCACCCCCGCCCCCCCCCCCCCCCCCCCCCCCCCCCCCCGGTGATGCTGCACAGTCCTGGTACTCTGATAGTCTCCAGTTGCCTGTAAAAGGTCCCTCATGCTTCCCAGTGCTCTTCCACAAATACCTGGAGCTTCTGTCCTTGAGACATCCAGAGACATTTGGGTCCTGCCACCTGAGGCAGTGCTGTTCTTTTTGGCAGCCAAGTGGTGAGCGATACAGCGTGGATTCTGCTGCTGACTCTTTTATTTGGATTCATCATCTCTGGACTGAGAGTCCAGCCTAAACTACTTGTCTAGGTGTCCTGTACAACGAGTGGGTAGAGATGGTTATAGATGCTGCAAGCGTTGGGCACTGTCTCTCTTCTCACTGTTGTTTGGGTAGCACTGATGTCCTGGTTGCAGTACTGCAATTGAATTGTGGAATCTTAGAATCATTTAGGTTGGAAAAGACCTTTGAGATCATCAAGTCCAACCCAGGACTGCCAAGTCCACCACTAAACCACATCCCTAAGCACCACATCTACGTGGTTTTTGGATACCTCCAGGGATGGTGACTCCACCACCTCCATGGTTAGCCTGTTCCAACACTTGACCACCCTTTCAGTGAAGAAATTTTTCTTAATATCTAAACTAAACCTCCCCTGGAGCAGCTTGTGTCTGTTTCCTCTTGTCCTGTTGCTTGTTTCTGGGGAGAAGAGACCGACCCCCACCTGCCCACAGTCTCCTTCCAGGCAGCTGTAGAGAGCGGTAAGGCCCCCCCCGAGCCTCCTCTTCTCCAGGCTGAGCACCCCCAGTTCCCTGGACACACTCCAGCACCTCAGTGCAGTGAGGGGCCCAACACTGACCCCGGTGTTTGTGGTGGAGCCCCACCGGTGCCCAGCACAGGGGAACTGTCACTGCCCTGGTCCTGCTGGCCACGCTGTTCCTGATGCAGAATTGTTCAAAGTTTATAAAGTCGGGGTCTTTTCATCCACCTGACTTGAATGGAAGTAAGCTGGTTTATTGCACTAAAAATCCGAATTTGGCTCAGAGACCATGATCTTATATTTAACCATTCGCCACCATCTAATATAGCTCTGCTGCCAGATTTTGCCTCTTCTTGCTCTAGAGACATGGCTGCAAATATGGGTGACTGTTTAAAACCACCCTCTCTGTGACTAGCACACTACTTGACATTTCATTTCCATTAACCATGGAAGTCCCATGCGGGCTTACAACAAAGCTGGATGGGAATTCGTATGGGTAGATTGTGCCCCAACCACACCAGAAGCGTGTAATGGTGTTTGTCAGTTAACTGATGCTGTGGCTGTGGCAAAATGTCTTCATTAGCAAGCAGTGCTAATGACAGCACTATGGCTAATCGTGTCCACTCCCTTGACTCTAAAAGCTGGAATCTACCTCATCAAGACCACGGCTGGATTTTGTACTGCTACTGTTTCTCAAGACTGACCCTACTTAATACATTTTAAGTGTGTTAAAAGACATTTTCAGTAACGGGTTAAATATTTGGGGTCTTCTGGCCCAATGAGTCACAGACCGCCTGAGAAATATATGCTTTTTCAAAGTTTCCAAGCACCTGAACAAAGTTTCCAAGCATTGAGTGCAGCAGGCCAGGTGCTCATGAGGCCATCACCCAGTGTGACGCTGCCTTGTTAGGGCTTTAACGGGCAGTGTGAAAAAGTACAGTTCATCTCCTGGGCCAGATTCAGATTTTCTTACCTTCATGGTATGAACTTTTGATCAAAGTAAGATGGGAGAGACTGCCCAAGATGACCAGACAGAATGAAATGAGGGAGGGTACAGCTTTCCTCTGATTGCTCAGCTTATCTTCCGTTTATTTTAGCAGCATGTGGAAACACAGAAGTGCTAGTGCTTGCACCATCCTCTGAACTTGTTATGCTATTTCAGAAACTTGATATCGCACCTTTTGCAGAATTTCAAAGGTCATTTCCCTGCCCTGAGAGGTCTGTTGGGTGCAGACCTCTCAGCTAAACAGAGGGACACAACTACTGTTGGGGCACAGTAAAATGCTGGTGACAAAATGACCACAGAACAAACCCAACCCAACGAAGTCTCACGCGCACGCAAGGACATATGCACGTATATGCACTGAACCTCAGGCTTGTGCTGCAAACAAATGGTATAAAATGCCATGACAATGGTATAAAATCCATGAGAGACTATGGATAACGAAGACCTTTTCGCTGTGGCATGCTTACAGGGTAGAGAGCCCTTGTGGAAACCAGGTATTGCCCTTCCCTGGGTGTTGGGCTCACGTCTTGAGAGCCGTCTGCCGCCCGAGCCCGGCAGTGCTCCTTTGGGAAGGCAGGGCTGCTCCTCGGGGCTGCCCAGTTTCCACGGCAGTGTGGTGGGACCAGTGTCCCAGCGTCCTCCAGCCGTGTGGGACCGCATCCTGCCCTCAGTGCCACTGGGCTGACCTGGGGGGAGCAGCTCCAGTGCCAGGGGGTCCCTACCTTCCCTTCAGGTAGGGAATTGGCATCACTTTCTCTAGCACAAAATTCACAGATTAAACTGAAACCAAAAAGCGTTATCTTTAAACAGGGTAGCTCCACTGAATGTTCCCATGGCCTTGCTTAATGCATTATTACAGCATCCTTGTTACGGCGAGGGGAGGTGCTGGGGTGAAGAACGGAACAATATAAAGCAAATTGCCTCCATGAAGTAGTTACTGAGGTGGATCAGCCAGATTTGTGTTCTCATGCTTGGCCTGTTTATTGCAATAGGTTTTGCCTGTGACATTGTTTGTAGGGTAACTTTGCATCCCAGCTGATTACTCTCTTTCTTCTCCTAATACCTCGTGTTTGTATAAAATGCTCTCTTTTTTTCTTTTTTTTTCTTTTTTTCTTCTTTGATTAACAGCAAACCACTGTTTCTTTGTTGGGTGATAGAGAAGGTTTTATTTTTCCATGCTGAAAATCACCCAGCAGCTGTTTAAATGAAAAATCTGTTTTGTAAGAAAAACAGAACCAAACAAAAATTACCAGTAGCTAAGAAGTACTCACAGCATCTGTTGTTTAACTCTAGCCATGTTGCAATTAACAACAAACCATAAAAACATATCAGCATTCTCTTCCATTAATATTTTTTCATTATATTACTTTATTATTCTTTCAAGTGGGTTTTGTGAAAGTACAAAATGACACTAATACTTAATAAATGAATAGCCAACTGTATAAGCTTATTATCATCCTCTCTGAGTTCTATCAGATGTATATTTTTTCTTAAAGTAAACAAAGAAATTGATACAAAATTATAGCACTTTGAGGAAAAATGTATATGAGCATTGGTTAGACTCACACCTATTCAGCCACGTAAAGCTTAATTGCTCATGGTTTTGTGTTCAAGAGAGCTTCCTATCTCACTCCTGTAATGCTGTTCAATTTGGGATCTGTGTATTATTATTATTTTCATACTTCTCATTTGCATTTTCATATTTCTCTTGCTAGAGGGATCCAGAGGTGTTGCCCAACACACAGACATATGCTCTTTTGAGTTATTACAGTGCAATATCCTATGAGCCCAAGTTTTAAATCTGTTTTAGCTGAGCGTAAACTGCCTGAGGGTTGGCTTAAAGGGGGGAGCGAGGCAGTGCCTGGTGCGTGCCCCCAGCCCACCTGCCCCCAGGCCCCCTGCCCTGCTGTGTAAGAGCAGGGCTGCCAGCTCCTGGGTCTGGTGGATCTCCTAAGTGCCCACACAGCCTCTGGCAGCCATGTAGCTAATTAGCTTAAATATAACGCCTGAGCTTAGGTGACCTTAGGTGACACAGTGCAGGTGAAGTCTGGGGCTCCCAGTTTTTTTTACGCTACCTGTCAACATCAGTGTGTGCCAGGTCTGACTGATGGCAATTTTTCTAATTTGTAAAGCAGAATAGGAGGCGCCTCATTCTGTGGCTTCCGCTTGCAAAGAGTCGATTGAAGCATGTGATGTCTATCCGCGTCTGCAGAAACATCCTCCCCATATAGCTGATGTATCAAATGGAGACACTTAAACTGGTACTCTGGTTTATGCTGATCATTTGATGCAGTCGGGGTGTGTTTTAATTTCTTTGGGTTTTACTCTTTTTTTTTTTTTTTTTTTTTTTTTTTTTTTTTGTGGTGGGAAGATGATATGTAAAGTATACATGGCTCTGGGTTCCACAGTATTAAATGTAAGGTCTGTATATAAATGCAGCTAATGAAATTGGGGACCGTGTGGCCTCAAACCATTTAAAATAATGGCCTGAGCAATCTCACTCCATTACACTTGAGTGGAAGCAGTTCACGCTAAAGTGCTGGTTCCCTGAGGAGCCAGGGAGCCCTGATTGAATCTTACTTGCAAAATGGACAGTGAAGATAAGTTTGTTGCAGGGCAGATGACAGCTCTGACTCAACAGAAATTGCAGTGCTCAGGGGGAGGGGTTGCCTTGAGCGTTTACATGCATTTTCCTTTCTTTTTCTTTCACTGCTGTCTTTCGAGCTTTGCAGCAAAGGCATCTGCCCAGGGTTCCTGTTCCCCAAAGGCACCGGGGTACAGCACCCGCCTGTGGTGCCAGCAGGGTCGTGCTGGGTGATGCTGGTCTGCCTTGCTCTTGGGTGCAAAGTCTTTGGGTTTTCATCCTTCCAGCTCTATGATTCAGAGCAAATAGCGTCAACGTGGGGGGGGGGGTGGAGGTGGGGTGGTTTTCCAGCATTAAAAGCTCTGTCCTGTCTTCTGGCATACTTTTATCAGAAGCCTAATTTAAATATGTGGGGATTTTGTTGACTACCGTGAAGCATCAATAAGTCCTTCTAGGAATGGCCAGGCCATCGCTTTAAACCAGTGACTCTCCTTTTTATCCTGTTGTAATATGTATCAAAATACAGGAGTTGTTGGGAGGTGATTGACAAATGAGTTTTGACACAGGTTGATGAGCTGATGTGTGTTTTGCCACAGTTTGTCCATCTGGAGTGGTGCACATCGCTGGCAGGTGTGTTATTTTCTTGAAGCCATCCCCTCTTGACCGCTTGGCAAGAAACACTGATTTTCCCACCGCCACTGCTCAGTTAGCAGCTGGAGGAGAAGCCTGAAAATGCTCCCGTGCTTGGTTCAAGATTCACTGCGGATTTTAAGCCTGCTTTCTGTTCCTGCCAAAAAGAACCTGACACGTATTTCTGCACTCTGGGGGAGCTGCTGTTCACCACCCGGCAATGTAATACATCCCAGTTCTTGCAGAGGCAAAAATAAAATTGCTCCCAACAAAGACCTCTAATACTTAAATATAAATACATTTGACAGAAGTGTAACTGCATGCATATCAGGGCAGGACAGTACTTGACTATAATCATGAAGACTGACTAGAAGAAACAAGACTTACAATTAAGTAGAATGCCACAGAAATCAGCTTGCAGGCTACCAGCCAGTATCGAGAGGAAACAGGACTTCTGCAAGACAAATAGCAGTTCCCAAATGCTTATCTAGCAAAAACACATTGAACAAAATAAACTTGACTCTTCCCAGTGAACGTTTCATGCTGATGAGAAAATTCAGTGACGTCTTTGGTGATGGAAAATAACAGGGGAGAAAGAAATTTGGGAGGGAGAGAGGAGGAGAGTTGGAGATGCTAATCTGGAAGAAAGACCAAGCACTGTGCAGCAACGAGACTGCAGCTCCTCCATGAATCTTCTTCACCCCTCATCCATCTCAGCATTGATGTGGGATTGGGTCAAGGACTCGTGTGATGCGGGAAGCAGCCGAATGGAGCCGCAAGGTGTGTCCTGCTGGACCCCTGTCCCCCTGGACACAGTGGATCATCCTGCTCTGTCTCATCACCATTGTTGCTAACTTTGTGTTTTCTGCAGTGGTGTAGGGATAGCCGAGCTCAGCCTTCAGAGGAGCTGTGGCTTTTACCATATAGATCCAAAAAAATCCCTATGCTCGTCCAAGCTCATCTGAGAGTGCAGCTTTCCCCAGCCTTCCCACGGTTTTACAGGCATTTAATAATTTTACCGGAAGAAACACTGCAAATCCAAGGAATTCAGATTTAAGCTTAAGTACAGTATAAACCTTACTGAGAAGGTTATTTTGCTGTATGGTTCTATCATACTGAGGAATTAATTTATTAAAAGTGCAAGAGGAGGTAGGTGCTTCTCTCTGCCACATAGTTTAGAAACATATGGGTGAACTTTTTACAGGAGTCTAATGGTGCTTATGAATTTCCTGGAATTGGAAGGTGATGGGATTTTGGGGGAATATTCAAGGCCTCCCACTTCTGTGTGTTTTGTTGGAAGTGGCACATGAGCAGTGATCCCACAAACACAGGTTGCGGAGCCTTGTGTTTCCATACCAAGCTTGAAGCTTTCGGCCTTTGGATTCATGTCACGAGTTTGGGGAGGGAAGAAGAAGGAGGAGGAACACTTGGAAAAACTTTGATATTCTGAATCCAGGTGGTTGTAGTTCATAGGTTTAGTTAGCCTGGCATACCCGCTGGAGTAACCCCAAAAATCTTCCCTTAGATGGCGTGTGTTATATGTCAGCGTATGGGCACTGTTAAATTTGTATGTCATTTGAAAAATGTGATGTTTTTAGTGCATAGATTGCAAATTATCTCATGCTTTTATAATCAGCTTCGCCAGGGTAAGATGCAGCTAAATCCAGTACAGTATTTGTCCCAGCGTTAGACAGTTGTTGGTTCATTTAATCACAGCTGCAATGAAGAGCTCATTTCTCTCCTCTGTTTGTTTCAGTTTAGTTTCTTTTGCCTTTGAAGATGTGATGGCTGCTGGTTTGGGGGATCACTTAGTATTCCCGTCTTGTGAGAGGCATGGAGAAATACTGGGTAATGCAAATACTCTTGAAGCTGTGATTCACCCTCTCAGATCATATTAGGATTTGGATTTCAGTCGCGTTAAGGACAAGAATTATGCATAAAATACATTTCTGAACTGTTTGTAAGTTTGGTATGGCTTGGATCTGAGCTTTTGGTTCATACCTACTTGAACTGCAGGCTAATAACTCGTAAAAGGATGGAAATATAATCCAGTAGCCATATACACTGCTACCGTTAGTTTGAACATTTGTAATATTTAGCACACCGTGACACTGAATGCACTTAGGCATTGTGAGGACTGAAAAGTTTAGTGTTTCTGTGTTTGAGGGCGACTCCTCTAGGCTGGGCAGGTAATCTTGAGTAAGGGGGGGAATCCCCCGCTCCATCACTGTCTTTCAGCTGGACTTGCCTTCGAGGTTGACCCATTGTGTTTTGTGGTTTCACGCTGCTTGGTTTCTGATCTTCCCTCTGTCCTTCCACTGCAAGCATCTACTTTATTTTAATCTTCTTGACAGGACCCTCTTATCTGTTCTTAGCAAGCTCCATTTAACCTGGTCTGCCTTGAGCAGGTTTGTATTTCTGCCTTCTGATTCCTTCTCAGGGCACGCTGTGAGCAGGCCCCTCTCTCCCATCCAAATGTAGTATTTTGAAAATTTTAGACTCTTTGCATTTAGGGCTTCTGTTCTCCTGGAAGTATGAAACCTGGAGCTGACCGTAAGTGGGAAGCTTTGTTGTTTCTCAGTCCTCCACTCTTCATTCAAATCCAGTCCTGGCCTCCATCAGCCCAAGACCTCCTTCTTTGCATTTCTTCTAGGGAAAAAAAAAATTAAAAAAAATCACCGCTTATCACATTTATTTATTTATTTGTAATTCAGAAGGACGGGAAGAGGAACTGAATGACATCTTGTTGTTAAAAGTTTCTTACTAAGAAATTTCCCTGCATCATAAAGCATCTCCCCCAGGGGGTAAGAGCTGTCCCTCGACTGACAGTGTAATCTTGGAGGGATTAGGCTCCTTGCTGTATCCAGCAGAGAACAACGTGTATCCTGCTAAACCTGAGTGTGGTCTCTCTGAGATCCCAACGCGCACAGAGGGTGGGTGACGGCAGGTGGCTCCTGCAGGAGAAGGTGTTCTCCAGCATGCCGAGGTGGCTGGGGATCCCGGGCAGCAGCACCCCTGGGAGCGGAGCAGGCTCGCCCTGCCGATTGCCTCATCAGTTTAGATGGTTTGTTTCGAAAATCATTCAAGGCCTGAAATATTTCTACTTAGCTGGAAGAGAAGAGCCTTTTACCCGCTTCAGGCATTTTCTTTTTGAAAGCTGCTTTTGCCAAAGCATGGCTTGGCCCTTACATTGGTGAGCCTTGTCTATTTTTTTGCTTTATAGCCTCCTGCCTGCGCTGGCCGGCGTTTGCAGGGGAGCGAGGGGCAGAGAGCTGCCGCTCGCTGCCTGCTGCCGAGGTTGCCCCTCTCCTTTTGAAGACCAGACTGGCCACCGGTTCCATGCGAGTGGTAGAAAATGATTTGATCAAGTGAGTTATTGCAGGGCTGGTGGTAGCCAGCAGCCTCTGCCTGAAGCCTGTCTTTCGGAGCAGGGAAGATTTATGGATAGCTCTGGCCAGTGCTGGGACACGCCAGTGAGCGGTGGTCCAGCTGACTTCGCCGCACGTGCGGGTGCCTGACTTTAAGATCTTTTTTGGCAACTGAAACGTATTCCCTGGGGAAGCCTGAAGTGGTCAAAATGTTGTTGTGCGGTTGTTTTTTTTGGTTTTGTTTTTTTTTTTTTAAGCTTCCTAAAGCACCATATACTGCAAAGGATATATGAAATTACAGCATTCACGCTGTCTTATTATTTTTTCAATACATGGTGGAAGTACTACATACTGGTATGTATACTAGTAGTATATGTACTAGTTCAGTATCCTCTTCTCCCTCGTGGCTGAATCCTTCACAGCAAGGAATTGCACTTTGTTTTCTAATTCTCCTCATTTGACATATGCCTTTGAATGATAATTTCCACCCTTTCTTGGTAAATACAGATTTTTCTTTTCAGAAAGCATTTCGATGCTGTTTTAACATAAAATAGAATTTCTATCTTTATGTAATTAAATTATGCGAAGTCAGAAGGAAATTGGATAGGAATAATGAACCTGGCATGTTATTTCCTCTTTTCTTCTGTGGAGGTACTTAAAAAACAAAACAAATCCGCACACAAAATACCTCTGGAAAGGAAGCTGTTGTCTGATGCAGCAAGGGATAAAGACTTTAAACTCTAATAAATGAAGGAGACTTATTTTTTTTCCCCGCTGTCAATGCCAAGAGGTCACTCTGAGAGCCTGGCACTGGAGGTGCCTTGTGTGGTATTGTTTTTGAAATTGCAGTAGGATTCCTCACTTTTTAATAAGCAGAAAATTGCACGAGAACTTTGACAAATGAGCATCACTATCCGGTGACCTACCTAGGGGTGAAAAGGGAGGAAAACCCCATGAGAGTAGGATGATTAATTGGCTAAAACATCAGATCATGAAAAAACCACTGTGGAGTCCTGTTTAAAGCACGTCTCAACTGGTAGCATCCACACTTTTTTTTTTTTTTAATTGTGTTTAATATTGCTGTAATGCATCAAAGGTATGTAATGGTCTGCTCTTCAGTTCTAGATGTATCCTAGTAGCTATTTTTCTTTGTTAACATAAATATTAGCTATGAAGAAGCAAGTGTGGTTTAAATTTCTCTTCATTCCAGACAAAGTATATAATTAGCTTAAGTTTATCCTTTCCTAAGGGAGAAATACTGCAGTTGGTCTTTTGTTTCCCTTCCTCATTACCCGGCATTTGGCCAGAACAGCATGTTGCAGCCCAGCAGCAGTGGGGTGTTTTGCACATGTGATGGTCTGGATACACAGAGCTGGCTAGAAATGATACCAAACTTTTGCCTGGATGTGACTAGAATAATAGGCAGGTGCGCTACTGTTAAACGTTCATTTTCATATTATGAATGTGAGCTTTCTATTTCTCCACTTCACACCCCCCCCAAAAAAAAAAACCAAACCAAAAAACACCAACACCAAATCAACCAACAAAACACCCCCCCCCCCCAAAAAAAAAGACCTCAAAACCCAAAACGCCAACCCCCCCACCAATCAACAACAACAACAAAATCTTTATTTTTTAAGACAGCGAGCTAGCTAAGGTGTGCTGGGTCAGTTACACAGGCACGCTCCTTCCCATGCAGCACAGTGACTGACTCTCTGTCCTAACTTCGGGCGACTTAAGACACCTGCTTGTTTTGAATTTCATTGCATCTTTTTTCTTCTTACCTAGCCCTTTACTTGTTATTGTACCCTGAAAAATGGAGATTGAGACAGTTTCACCTGTGTGAAGTGTAAATTACATCACGTTTGGTCTCTGAGTTAACATCGGATCTTGTTAGGCATGTGATTTGAACATGTTTTATGCACATGAAAACATGCAAAAATTATCTTGAACTTGTAGAAGAAGATGAGCTTGCTGCAGTTCACATAATAGTGGGTACTTACTGTATCGTATCTGTTCCCAGTTTTCTTCAAAGAACAGTTTCTCATTGCTGGTTTTTGTTGTTTTGGTGACATAATGGCATAGTTGGGAGCTGTAATTTGCAGCTTTTTCTTTCAGAGCAAACCATCCAAAGATGTTTTGGATGCAGCTTTGGCAGCGCGTCGATGATGCTGGTATCCGTTGCGATGTTGACGGGAGGCTGAGTAGGAGCCTGGGACAGGGAGGGAGAGGAGAGGGAGGGCGGCTCAGAAGCATGCGGAGCACTTTGCAGCCTACGCTTATTCTCCCAGGGGATACAAAGCTCTGCGTGTTGCTCTGCTTCACCGAAAAATAAGGTACACTCTAAAATGCGAAGATTAGTTTAAAAGTGCTTTGATGAATTAGAAAATTGATTTTAAAATAGGGGGATTTTTTTGGGGGAAAAAAGACGGTGATTGTGTTCAGTTCCTCATCAAAAGCATGAAATAGAACAAGCAGCAGCACATCTCCAGGTCTGTAATAAGTTGTTTTCCTTTTCAGTCCTCTTTAGAACCAAATCAACAAAACACTAGTTTACTTTTTCTGCAGCTTTAGCCCAAGTTGGCTATGCCTTTCAGTAGACTGAAAAGAAAGTGAAACATACTTCTGGGACTTCATTCAACCGTTTCTTTATGTGTTTTTTATAGTTTAATGTAGATTCTCCCCCCCAGCCCCGTTTGATCCAAGGACGGGCTTTTCCAGGGTATTCTGATACTTTTTTTTTTTCTTCTCAATATCCTGAAGTATATAGTACTAGGGAAGTGCTTTATCGCAGGGGTATGTGGGTCCAGTCTCCCAAACGCGTCAGCGTCCACATGAAGCGGTGTGTGGGTGTGGGAGAACACCTCTGTTCTCCTCCTTCACTCAAACTGAGCTTTCTAGCCAAAATGCTTCTGTCTGCAGCATCCCTGCCTGCCTTGACAATTAGCAGCACATAATCCTGCAAGCGTATAGCCACTTGTGGTCCACCAGCCCCAAACAACTGTGGGTTTTCTCCTCCCCCTTTATTGCCACATATCCCTGTATCAAATCACTTATTTTAACGCTTAAATAGATGTATTTAATTATTAAATAAATTAGGAAAACCCGTTTTCCTTCTTTGAGCATCCTGAGGTGTACAGGTGGGCTCTGAGTAACACTGGGTAAAGCCACGTGTGTGCAAATTAAACACTTGGCTGTGTACATTAAAAACATTATCTGATTCTGTAAACACAGGACATTGATGTCTGGTGTCGTAACTGAAATGAGCTAAGGCAAAGTGAAACTCCAGTTTCCACCAGAGAGTTGAGAGGCATCTACTTCTGCAGCTTTATGCAGTTTGGAACATGTCTTTATTTTTTTAGCTGCTTTCAGCCCTGAGGGTGAGTGACTGGCAGCCAAATTAACATGATGGTCTCTAAAGACTCTGAATGGATTTTGGATCACATTTTGAATGATCTGTGCAGTAGTATTTATCTGGAGGATGCTAGTCATGACGGTTTTGATAAGGAAAAAGAATACACTTTCAGTAGAAGAATTTTTCAAAAATACGTATTCTGGATTTGAATAGTATTTTTTTATAACAACAGTAGCTACTATCTGAGAAAACTGTCAAATAACACAGGAGTTCTTTTATGGGGGAATAGGAGTCACGGGAAACATGCTGCATCATACCTTATAGTATGTAGAATGGGCATAGAAAGGGAATTAACTTGCATCTGCAGTGGCAAAGGTCATCTGTTTCCTGCACACTGATCCTGAGCAGGGCAGGGAGCAAAGGTGGTTCTTACAAACTCTTGCTCTGGGCTTGTCTTTGAATAGCTGATGTGTTGACTGAAGATCTGCCGGTTAATTCTGTTTTACAAGTTGGTTATCAGTATGAGGCCAACAGCAACCTGGACTAGTCTGCAGACAGATGTACCAGTTGTGTATGGGCTGGTCTGAATCTGCCATTTACAGAAGTTCACTGCAATTAAAGTCCTGAATATTAGTGAGATGTAGGTAGATAATATTGTCTGATATTTTAGATAGCACTTAGAATGCTGAAAAGCTGCAGGAAGAATTGAGGGAAAGGACAGGTTACTCTTGTTGAGGACAGAGTGACTGGTGAGGGGATGCAGCTGCATCCCATTGAGGTGGGTACCAGTCCTCATTTGTTCCCCTGGCCCTGCCCGGCATTGGTGTGTGACTTGGGTCAGATGCCTGGGGAAGCCTGGCACATACAAGCTGCCTGCAAAAATGATGTAACTGATTCTTTGCCTCCCAGCGATTTGTGAGAATAAATCTGCTAAAGATGATGAGGTGCTTATGGATACTACAGCAACAGAGACAAAAAAGGCTCTTTGGACAGCGAGGTGGCAACATGCAGGAGCAGGGGGTGGAGGGTGATGTCTTTTTTTAGGTAGCTGGAATTTGCAGGTAGGCAGTTTCTACCCATGCAACAAGGTCAAAACTGCAGCCCCTCTCGCCGGCCTAAATTGTTCCTGCGTACGGCAAGTGAAGCAGAAGGAAACAGCTTCTTCAGCTCTACTGTCTTTCTCTCTCTCAGGGTAAAATGAAGCTGGCTGCCTCTTGCAGCTGCTCCTTCCTCCACCAGCCATCTCAGCAGTGCAGGGGAGCCAATCTTTCTCCATGAGAAATCTGAGTGTTAATAATTTCTGGCAAGTGTTGTGCTGAAGCAGACAATTTTGTAACGCCAGCCAGGCGTGTTGAGGAGTTACCCTGGACAGTGTAAGGAAAACACTTCATTCATGTTTGAATTCCTCACCTCTTTGCAGCCTCCCGGGGCACCGGTGTGAGCCAGGGCAGATCCATTTCACGTGGATGCTTTCCCCTGGAAATGTCTCCAGCAATGGTCTGGTGTGTGGTGGCATCTGCTTCTTTCTGTGACAGTATGCCCTGGGTTGTGATTTTTTTTTTTTTTTACCCCCCCCCCCCCCTCCTTTTTTTAAAGTGAATGAAAGCGGTAAAGATAACCAGCTTTAATCATGCCTCATGATGGGGTATCTGGTCCCCTAATGTCATTAGTTGGATACGAAGTGTAGGCTAGGTGCATTGAACATGTTTGTTTGCTAAATGTAAGTCTAGTTAGTTATTTTCTATTAGTTCTAATGGAAATGAGACCTACCCCCTCCCTCCTGCCCACGGTATTTCGAACTATTGTTTTTCTTAGCTACATTTTTAGGCTCTTTTGCCAATGAATGCTAGAAATTTGATTGACTGGGGGAAAAAAACCCACCCCACAAGTTATGATAAAGGAAAAGTGTTGACTGTAGTTTCAGTACTGTTTATTGAAAAGTCATCGGGGAAAGGAAAAGCAGGGTGGGCTAAAAATGCCAGCATTTCCTTGTGATATTTTTCAGTTTAGAAAAAAATGGGGGGTTTATAACTACGTCTCACTTGAAATTACTGGTGCTAGTCTGAACCCCCAGGGGGATTTCTCAAGTATGGTTGCCCAGGCCACATAAGGATCTTTCTTGCTTGGCAGACATGAGGTGGGTAAATTAGTATCTGTGCCATGAAAATATAATTAACTATATTGGTTAAATCTAGGAAGACCTTTTCCTGTTCTTTAGGGATGACATCTTAGAGATCTACCCTATTGATTCACCTCTTAAGTCTAATCTACTCTGGGGTAAGCATGTATGTGTGGGCTCTGGGATAGCAAGCTGCTGTATCCCAGTTAATCCACAGTACCTGCCCATGGGTAAATATAAGGTAATTCAAGGCTGCTTAACTTAGTGTTATGAAAATATTTGTAATCGCAAAAACATTTTTAATATCAGTATGGTTTTTCTAGAGCAACTAGCTTCAAGGGTTTGCAGAACTCTTTTTAGATCTCTGTTGCGTTGCATAAATAGGCTATAAACACCCAATCAAGTATCTTTTAGTCTTTATGTTCCCAATGCAGGGATATTTTTGTAATAGATATTCTTGAAAATTGTTGAAAGTAGTAGAATAGTCCTATTTTTAAAACATAACTTACTCCATGCAAGAAGAGATCAACATAGCGCTATTCAATGCTGTGTAAATATTTGTGTTGAAATAGAATGGTCCTTTTAAACAAATAACTCTGAGAGTAGGTTTTATTTGAGCAAAGATTGTGCATGTAATAGTTTTCACCTACCAGTTTAGCGATGCATCCAGATTGTAATTTTATTTGCACGGCACTGTATCGTACAAGGCGGCAGTGGCAGAGGAAGCAGTCAGCATTTCTCACTACATGAAAACAACAATTTAAACACTCAAAGGTATTTTGCCAGTGATGCTTTCCCTGTCTTTCTCTTCCTAATGGATCTGTGATTGATGTTATTGTCCAGTTTGCAGAAGGACAACTGTGTGGCAATTCACGCTTCGCTAAGAGGTTTCTAATAAAGTTAGAAAAAGCTGTAAAGCGAGATTAAATTTCAGTAAGAAAATGAATATTATTCCACAGCTAAATTATTATTTTTTTTTTTAAATAATGAGATGTCTAGATGCAGTGTCTCTCAAATGGATGCCCTTCAGAAATCTGGAATGAAATAGTATTTGTGTTTAATACGATACTTAATTTTTATTTCCCTCTTTTTATTTAGAATAAAAGTGAAAGTGTCACATTGCTGTAGTATTTGCAGATTACTGCATTATTCTTATGAGGTGGTAGGGTGTTTCGTACTTCCCCTGGCAGGTCTGAATGACCATTGTTAATGACTTGAATTAGAAGTAATTTTTCCTTAAAGGCTGTAGAAGTAAATCTGTGCCAGAGGCAGGTTTCGAGAGCGGTATCCAGCTTTCTGCACAAAGTTTCCCCATGCCCAAGCAGGGCAATACAGTGATTGATGTCTGTGTTTAGTTGTCCGGCTTTTAAAATTCTTCTCCTCCCTATAATTTCCATTTGTTCTCACCTGATGTCATAGAAGGTGGTAGTGAAACAGCTGTCCTAGGATCTGATAGGAAATATTTTGTCAGCATATGGTGGTAGTCTTAACTGGAGTGTGCTTTGAATACCAATAGCTTTTCCTGCTGCTGCTGCAGAATACGGGTGGTAGGGATGACTGCCAGGCAAACGCTGAGCGCTGCTTGAGAGAGGCACGGTGGAGCATATCCCAAATGCAAACCCCCGTCACTGGGATGCTTCTCCTACTCAAAACCAAGCTGACTGGGTTTTTTTTGGTTTGTGATTGTTTTGTTTTGTTTTGTTTTTTTGATTGGCATTAAAGAACACCTGCTAATACTGAAAACCAGATCAGTATCATAAGCTTTGAAACAATTCATACCCTGAAAATAAAGTGTGAGCCGAAGCTGGTTGGTAGATCAAAGCCCAGGAGTGTCTGGGCACGTGAGCTGCTGGCTGGTGTGTGGCCACAAAGCCGCCCGGCAGAGCCGGCAGGACACGCTCGTAGACGCGCAGCCCTTGTCGCCTGATTGCAAATGAAGTGGGTTATTGTTTAGTTAGCGAGTCCCAGGACACTGCTGCGATATTTCTTCTCGAATCCTGGTGCCTGGCATAATAATGCATCTGTTTGAGTTATGGAAACAATTTACAAGAATATCCAAACAAATCAACTCCTTGGAAAACATTTAAAGAGGAAAACGAAGGAGAGTGTCTGAATTGAGACGTGACTGTTCGTAAGGAAGGGACAGAGGGCCATTGAAGAGCTGAAGGATGGGACACATGAAGATTTCAACAGAGCACTAAATTAATTCTAATTTTTATTATTATTTTGCTCTTATTAAAAGACCCTACTTTTTGACCCGATATGAGCTGGTTTTTAGCTAACTGGACCCAGCAGTCATTTTGCACGCTCAGCAATTCACCTGTCTCTGAGAGGCAGAAGCACGTACGTGTGGTTGGTTCTTTTCATGCAGCTTGAACGAAGCAGACAGCTCCAATGCTGCTCTTCAGGGCTTTGACATGAGAGTTCCTTAATTTCCTTACGAGATTTAAATCCTGCCTTCAGATACACGTGTGTGGCTTCTGGCTGAAGTTCCTGCTGTTGCAGTCCCTAGGTAGTAACAATCCACGTGGATTCGTTACCTTCACTGGAGTGACATAATCAACTTGAGCTGAGATCCAGCCCTTAAGGGATTCTTAAAATTTTAAGCTAATTTGAGTATAACTTTCAAGCCGATGACAGATGAAATTAAATTCCTGCTTTAGGAAGCGCAGAGCGGCTATTTTTGTTCGTCTTATTCCCATATTCTTGTAGCCCAGTTGTGCATGAGTAAGCATATCAGAATGAATCCCACAATGCTGATCGTTTCTGGAAAGGGATGCTGCATGTCAGCTAAGAGAAAATACTGAATTATTAAGTAGTTTTCTAAATAGACGGCATTTCAGAATAAAATTGAGTTGAGTGGCAGATGCAATTGTTACACTGAGGCTAAGACCTGAGATTTGCAGATGGAATAGAAATTATTTTTGTGTGGAACAACAGCATGAGGCTATGAAACACTTCTGTTCGATAAAACCCTCACTGAAGTCACCAGAACTGCTTTTCCTTTGTATGGGAATGCTTTGTCATCTTGAACCGATGTTTTCACCAGAAGGAACCTAAATTTTATTTCAAGCATGATGTTCAGAAAAGCTTTCTAATCTGTAAAGGCAAACCCATGAAAGACTCATATATTTTAGTGTATTATTTTAAAGATGGGGATAAATAATTATCTATAAAAGGCATGTGTAACAGGCAACAGATGATATTGGGGATGGAGGGTTTTGACCTGTCTGTGTAATAAGATCTCTGTCTCTAATCAACTAAATCAAGCTTGTAACTGGCCATTAAGACTCGATGCCTTTTAGTGCCTACTGGAATTGCCATTTTGTTGGTCGTATATTCTGTGATGCCTCGGGACCGTTGCTAGTTTGCTCACATTAACGCACAATTTCCATTCTGCCTGTCCTTTAACCTTATTTAGAAACATCAAATTTTTGAACAGGAGCGCCTGGCAAGATGGTATGTGGTGTTTGGAACTGCTCCTGATTCTACTGGAAATCTCGGGTGCCTGGCAAAGCGCTGTTGTAAAAACAGCCAAGGGATTAACTAGAATTAATTTACTTGCAAGGTTTGAGATGAAGAAGAAGTTTTTCTCTAGATCAGGGGCAAGAACTGTTTTCAGTTTTTTTGCCATTTAGGTGGTTTTTTTGGTCTTTTCTGCATAGGACCTGCTACCCTTCTGGGATCATCTGGGCATTTTCATCTAGCTTCTTCCTTCCTTCCTTCTGCTGCTGTCTGTTTTCTTCATGGGGCCTTTTCTGGTTCAGACATGGGTCCTTGGTACTAGTTGGCAATTTGCAGTTGGGAGCACCGTGTAGTTGGGAAACGGCGGAGATGTAGTGGCTGTTGTGGGACGGTGGGACTGAGCATCTCTGCTCTGCAGGGGCAGGGGGCTGCCGGGGCCACCCTCCCTCCACCTGCTGCAGTTTTTTATTCCTGCAGATACCCCTGTACATGGAAGTCGCAGCTGACAGCTACGTTACTTTAAGATCATAACTCTCTCCTATCTCCTTGCCGTGAAATGTTGCTGTTCAGGGTACTTTATGTGCTGGGGTAATTATATCAAAGTGTATATATTTGATGGTAGGAATAGCATCCATAAATTTTCATTTGTTTGGTGACAGAATGTTGGAAAGGCTTGACAGTGCCGTGGTAATAATCATATACATTTAATAAAAGCAGTTGTATGGTAAGTGTCAACTGAATATTGAAATCATATTATTAAATATGGATTTGCGCATGGCTGCTCACTCTGCTTTTGATCAATTCATATAAAAATGATACATCACTTAATTGTATTCGATTTAAGTTAACACCTAATCTTCACTCAATTACAACTGCAATTTTGGCAACCTATTGTTTAGTAACTGCTGGAGACTCTTCAAAGCAGTCAAACCAAACGCTCGCGATTTATTTATTTAATTATTTTTTACTGCTTTTTGAGAGGCTATGTCTAGAGGTGTTACCTTATAAGGTGAAAGCTGGTGAAATATTTAAAGTGTGGCTGTAGCTAAAATACTGCCATGACCCCCTGATTTGGCTTTGAAAGCACTGTGCTGTGTTACACATACGGGAGTATCTTTAGGTTCACTCTTTGAAACTTTCTGTTCGCGGAGGTTGTATGGCAAAGACACCCGTTCGTACTGCTGAGAGAGCAAGTGCAGAGCCGGCGAGGTGAAGAAGGCTTGATTAATCCCACCTCTGGTCCTTCAGCCTAATTGGTTTGGCTGCTGGAAAACCACTGGCTTTTTCTCAATTGAATGCTCCTTTTCCTGAAGGGCTGCAGAAAGCACTGAAAGTACAGGCAGCCTTTTTGTGAGAAACCAAGGTTGAAACTAGGGAAGGAATTTAGTGAACATTGAAGAAACAGTAATTTAAATTACGGAGAAAAGGCAATAAATCACGGTGCTTTGTACTCATTCTGAACTTCATCTCATTTAGAGACTTTTCTGTGTTGACAGAATTAAAATATTAATTTGGTTTTCAATGAATCTCTTTCAGCTGCACTTTATATTTCTACCTGAGGTTTTTCTAGATTTTGTCACTTTAAAAATGTATTACTAAGGGCAGGGTTTTAATTATCTGATTTCCTTTTCCATTTAAACTTCCGGACTGAATTTCATCTAAGGATCTTATCTGCCATGTACTTGATTATGGGATGTAGATCAGTCATACAGAAAATATCTGTTTCATCTGTCACGTACCTTGGAGAATGAAATTCAGAAATGAGTATCTGTGGCTACGCACTTTGAATTGTCCCATTTGGATGCAGTACAGCTCAGGGAAGCAAATCTGCCCTGGATGCACCCTGCAAGGTAGTAGTGGAGCTGGGCTGGGAAAGGAGCACAACTTGAGGCAAAATTAACTCCATTAAAGTTAAAAAACAAAAAAAAAGATTAAATAGGGTAAGGTATTTCCAGTTCTTAAATCTCCAAAAATAAAAGCATGCACTAAAGGCATACTGTGTTGTGATAATATATGGATGGTCTTGGGAAAGGAAGCAGGATTATCCTTCTCAAAGACCTTGCCCAAGGAGTCCCTCAGGCTGCGTATATATTTCCCTGTAAACTGTGCAGGCGCTGCATTTCCAGCAGAGTCCAAAAGGTAACAAACCTACCTCTTTGGTATGGTTTTGCTGTGCAGAGCATCCACTAGCCTTTGGTCTGGTACAGCCACAGGTAGTCCCTTGCTCTGTAGATACCGGAGCTGTGCAGAGCATCCACTAGCCTTTGGTCTGGTACAGCCACAGGTAGTCCCTTGCTCTGTAGATACCGGACATCTCTGCAGCTGGTGCCGCTTCTTATAGTCTTGTGAATAATTAAATTATTCCTGAAACATTTACCGTGGTGTACATCACTAAAGAAGTTCATCTCAGTGGCGGACAAATGCAATGTCCCCACAAAGGAAATGCACCTGTAGCATGGTACAGAAACGACTGCAAAGTGATGGCTGATTGTCTTCAGGTTCTAGGCTTGTGTATGCTATTGTGATGACCTGCAAGGCTCTTTGTTCCAGCATATACAGAAGATAAAATATTGCCAGTTGTGTGTGGCACTGGTGATCTTGCAACTGCTGCATCTGATGTTGGGGCAGGCACAGTCTGTGGAAATGGGAAATAAGGGGCAGGAGATGACACGTAGGGCAGTGAAACCATTTTTAGCTTAGTAAGATAAGCTGGCTGTGAAGATTTCAGTCACTGCCAGGTTGCTCTGCTGTGGAGGATCGTGTGTGGCCTGGCTATGTGCACAACCAGGGTCTGAAATACAAATTTGGCATCTGTGTCCCTGACACTAATTCCACACGTAATGAAAGCTGCTTAATTAGGCCTGTTCCGCAGAAGCACTTACTCTCCACTTGTGTGATGATTTTCCTGTAAGTAAAACCGTAGTACAATAATTGTGATGCATGATGGGCATGTTTAGATAACCCTCCTATTATTTTAGGAAGTGCAGTACTTCAAAGAAAACTTACCCCAAGGTGTCCCTTAAACTTTTCTTTTGTATTACCCTCTGGATTACTCTCCTATCTTCTTCCTTTGATATGTTAATTCAGTCATTTTCCCTATCAGGGTTTATTGCTCCTGCTTTTTTCTTCTTTTTTTTTTTTTTTTTTTTTAATGTAATTTAATTTTGTGGAGAGTTAATGCTTATCAGTCTTGTTTTACTATTTGAGAATTTGTGACCATTTTTCTTCTTTGAAATGAAAGTCTACATACTTTCCTGACGGACTTCTTTTGTGTTTACTAGTACTTTATGTTAGCACTTTTTAACAGTTCTTCCTCATTGTTGTTTATTCTTCTAAAAGCAGCAGCACTGATTTTACTTGGGTTTAGTTTGAGCTGATTGGGTCTTTAATACTTGAGCATAAGTAAGAAACATGCATCAAAGCTCTGGAAGGTTTCGGCAGACCCTCTTCTGGGCACATACTTGTTAACTTGAAACTTTAACCGAGATCGGTGAAATTTACCCCCCAGTTTGTGGAGACTACTCCTGTGGGAAACGAAAGCTTGTTGGCATTGAAGCACAGTCACAGCTTAAGTGCCTGGCATTAGGTGCTTCTGTCTCTTGGCAAAAGCATCACTGTCAAATATCACCAAAACTTGTACAGCACATGAGATCTGACTCGTTTTTCATCAGCTGTACAGCAAATTAATTTACAACACAGTATTTAAGCCCCTTTAGCAATAGGTTTAAATATCTATCTACTGTTGTCTCCAAAATCAGGTTGTCCAGCTACCCTGCACACAGCCTGAATGATGCTGATTCTTCAGGAGCGGGGTTGCCTCATACTGAATTGTAAAAGTCTAGTTCTTTATCCGTTTCTTACTCAGCATAAAGCTGATAAAACAGGTTTTATTGTTTGGGCTTCAAATTCAGCAAAAGTCATACGGTTTAGCAGGAGCTTAATTATGTTTACTGTAGAGTTCAGCCAGCTCTTCCAGGTTGTTTTTTGGTTTTGGTTTTTTTTTTTTTCCCTCACAGTACTGCAGAAACATGCTGGCAGTCCAGCTGAAAATATCACTGCTCTATTCCTTCCCAGCAGACGGTGGTGCCCTTATAATTCCGATGGTGTTGATGCACTAATATAGCAGCGCTTCTGTGACCAAAAAAGAGGGGAGGAGGGACAGCCTGTATTTAGAAGTTCGTTGACATGTGGCCCTTAATGTCACTGCGATGAGCTCAGTGAGATGCTGCTGTTGGGAGACTCAGAGGGTTTGTGTAGTCACGCCGGTGGCTGAAGTGTAGCATAAAGGTAGCAGGCTTTAAATCAGCTTCAGCAGGTACGAGCACCGGTCTGTCCGTCGGCATGGAGTCACCTCCCTGGGTTCTCTGCAGGCTTGCTTTCACGGTATCGGTGGGGTTTGTCTTCCTCTCTATAATACTGATGTATTTAACACTATTTTCCAGCTTGTTAAAAGTGTACTGCGTCTTTGCCTCTGGGCACTTGAATAGCAATTAACAATATCAGTATGTAATGAGGTACTCCTATATAGGTTGAAAGAGAAAGTCCTTCTTTTACTCTTAGGTGTCTAGCGAACATCAAATGAAATTCAAACCTCTTGGGTTACTGTTGTGTTTTTTTTTTTCCCCATCCTTGTGCTTTGTGTTGGTGTGAGTGAATCTTGGTGTCTGGGGATTATCGCTGATGCTGATGGAATTGGGTGTCCGTGGTCCGTCAGCACTGAAATTCTCCACCAGGTATCTCTTTGTATGGCTGGCTCCCCGTTAGAAGCCAAGGTTGGACATGCCCTGAACTTTGGGAGTATCTCGACCTTGCTGAAGAACATCTTTTTGGGCTGGAGCTAGATCCAAGAGCCAGCTATACTCAAAGGCACGAGAAGTTTGCATCTGGAGATGGATTTCAAGTCTTATCTCTGCTTGATTTTCCCCGACTCCTCCGTGAGCTACCCTGGACTACTGTGCGGTTGCTCTGACAGGCAAGACAGAGATTTTGTAATTAGGAGCCTTCCATCATATGGTGTCCCTGCTGCGTTTCATCGCCAGCTGTCTTCCTGGGGCTGAGGAAGCTTTGCTTTTACCATGCTTCACACAGCGTTAAACTGTGGTAGAAAAGGCTAAATATTGTAGGCCAGATGCTGCTTTCCCTTTGCCTTTTATCAGCCTAGAGAGTAATTTCACTCCTGGGATGGCACTTTGCTCATGTTAACTGGTGCGTGACTGCAAGAGGCTCCTGTTCCTCCATTCCTCCTCAGTCCTCCCGGTCCTCTGGCACAGGGAGGGCTGTTTGCAGGGGATTGTTTCCATAGCAGGCTGGTTGTGTGGGTCCACCTCTCCTTTTCCATTTTGGCATATTTTGGTGGGTTTCATGCCAGCTACAGCACGCAGGCAGGCAGAACATGTAGTGGTTTTCTTCTTATTTTTCTTTTTTCTTGGCTTTTTTAAGGAGTCCTTAACATGGGAATGACAGTGAGATCTTTTATCACCAACCTGTACTTTGGCTGGAGCTAATCTCTCTAGATATTGATCTAATAAAACTGAAGTTTTCTGCAGTATCCACAACACCAAGAGGCATTCTTTGAAGATGAACTCCTCCCATCCACTTTCCTTCTCCATTTCTATTTGGAGATCCTCCTTACCCTGCTTTTATCCTGCGAGGGAGGAATTTTCTGAGCCTGAAATGAAGAAGCAGCCCCTGAGGGGACTTTAATACAGAGAGGTTACAGCTCAGACAATAATTTGGGTCAATTTAAATGGCATGTGGGTGTGTGTTTAAATAAATAGCTTTAACCTTTAGCTTACTGATGGAACTGAAAATAGATACAGGGTTGGGCGCATTGGAAGAAATGTGTACCATGGCTGCCAGCATTACTTTGAATAAATAGATCACTCTTCAGGGTTGTCAAGCCTGCACCTTTGCCAGTAAGAGGAAATAAGATTTTTCTTTTCTAAGCCAGCAGCCAAATCTAAAAGAAGTTCTTACCTTTTTTTGATGGCATTGCATTCACAAGCCTGTATGTTGCAATTTGCTTCTGTCAGCTGGGTTTTTCATAATATTCGTAGACCTTTGTGGCTTTGTAAGTGCCCAGTTACACCTCTACATAGACTTTCTCTAACCAGTTATATCCTAAAGGCAAGAATTAGAGTAGGTATTGATCATTACTAAATGTTATTACCTTGTTTCAGCCAGGAACTCTGTGAACTGGGTTTTTTTTTCCCTATTATTTGTGGCTCAAGAACTAGAGGAGAGCTCATGTCATCATTTGCTTAGTTTAAGGCCCAAAAAGCAGTGAACATGCTCTAGTCTGAGCTCTGCCAGTGCTCTTGCCCGGAGAGTAGGTGTGGAACAGGTATGAGCTCCTGCAGCGTGCATCTACAGGGGGAGAGTGGAATTGCTGGCTGAATCCTCTTGCTAATATCCAAACCGTGTATCTGGAGAAGGAATATGAGCTTCATTATTCTGAGCCCCTAACAATATGAAAATCTCATCCAGAGTATTGTAATGAGAAGAAACTATGTGGCAGCTACTCAAAATCGTCCACAGAGAGCTGATTTGAAGTCAAAAATTGCAGTTAGTTGGTGGGAGGGGAAGAGAAAGCTTCTCCTTTTGTGAAAGAAGTGAAAAAATCTGTTTAAAAATCAAATGAAAGAACCACAAAACAGATGTAACAGAAGTGTTTTGTTACGGTTTCGAAGCATAGCTGAACCAAGCTTGGAGGCTGCTGGTTGCGCTGTTCCCCCTGCCCCGCAGCCCAGGCCCCCTCTCCCCGCTGATGGCAGCTCAGGCAGGGGGCAGAAGCCCAGGGAGCCCCTGCCGTAGTGGGGGCAGCCTGGGGATGGTGGCTCCTTGGCTGCTGTGCCCTGCCTGGGTGGCACTGAGCATCCGAGCTGCCAGGGCTGCGGCGCGAGGGGGCTCTTTAGGTTCTGCGGCGCGAGGGGGCTCTTCAGGCTCGTTGCTTTGGGCGCGGGGAGGTGCGATCTGCGCGCCCCAAACGCCTCCGGTTCCTGGGGTTCTTGTCTTCCCTCCCAGGCCACTTGGTGAGAGCCTCAGAGCCGCAGAAAATAGCCTGAGGAGGGGCTTGGTGACAGTGACCTTCTGAGGCAAGGGAAAGCTGGCGTTGGGTGTCAAAGGCTTGAGGAAACATGGGTTTGGGTTCATCTCCTCCTCTGTGCACCAAGCTGCGGGTTTGGCCTGGTTTATGCTGGTGGGCTGGTATTTTGGTGCTAAATAGCAGTGTTGTAAATGTTCATGGCGGCCTACAGCACTAACCCAGCTGAGCGGCTGGGTGTCCTCACGCTTCAGAGCTGGAGCTGCACTTTCTTTGCAGAGGCCTGTAACACTAAACAGAAGCGTATGTCGCCCACCCTTAGTAATGATGAAGCTCAGCAGCGTGGGAATTGCCTAGATAAAATGCTGATAAAGAACTACCAACTGAAGCTCTTGTAAAGGCAGTGAGATTCCTTGGAAGAGTACAAAGCTATTTTGAGCTGCTGATTTGCTCCTGTAGCATAAACATCGGCACGATATATTATGCAGATAAAGTTTTGTAGTAACCATCTTCTGATAGATAATAATGGCAAATTAAAATAGAGTCGTAAGTTTGGCATGGGCTACGGCTTTAGTACTGTTCCCTTCTGCAGGTGTTGCTCCAGGCTATACCTGCTGAATAGAAGACACGTGGTTACAAAGCATGCCAGGGACAAATAGATGCGTTTTCAGCCTTTATATGTGCGTGGTTTGTTACCCTGTGGCAAACGGGTCACAGCTTTGTGTTCTGTCAAAGGTACCACAGCCTCGACCCTACGTAACTGCGTCATACCATGACAGCATGAAGCTCTGTGGGAAGATGTTTTGGCATACATTTCCATAATGAAATACCTTAAATTTGCTTATGCAAAACAGATTGGAAGTGATTCACTAACGTACGAGCAGATTTTGCGAGGAACCTCTCACAAGAGCAGCACATTGGTCATGAGCTTGTGATTTCACATTTTGTGGGTGTGGGAGGAGCCGCGGAGTTGCTGAGGCTGGGGGACAAACTGCGGCAAGGTGCCACCAAGGACAAAAGCTCCAGAGCTGGAGTCCAGGGGGTTTAGACCTCATTTCACACCAGTGAAGACCATTCAGCGTACGATGGTAAGGATTGAAAGGTTGATGCTTGAGAGAGAGAGAGAGAAAAAAAAATCTTCCTTTTTGGGTTATCTGCCAACTCTGGTGAATCAAGATGAGGAAGAAAATACCCCAGGTGGTTTAGTTGTTCTATAACATTTTGCAAGGGTTTCTCAAGCCTTCCCTGAAGCATCTGCTTTTTTTTACTGTCTGATTCAGGTTTCTGGTCTAAACAGAGCACTTGTCTGATCTGCTATGGCAGATTCCAAATTCTAAATATCATATAGCATAATCCTTAAGGACACGGTGATATCCCCTGCAAGGTGTTTATCTTCCCTGCCCTGGGCATCTTTGTGGCTTTACGTTCATCCCTTGGAGACTTCTGCACTGCTTATCAGTGGAGTATTCGAGGATCTATACAACTAACGAATGCCAGCCACAGAGCGCACTGAAGGCCAGTTGATTTGTTATCTTCATTTGTAATTCAATTCTTGTATTAAAAGTGGTTATGGTCACTGTTCTCTTTTTCTTGGTAGCAGCGATATTAAACGTGTCCCTACATCTGTGTGTGTGCATACCTGCATATACATGCAGGGAACAGTCTGCCATCTGTGTTTATATATATGAACTTGTATGTGTGCCTGTGTATGGACAGATGGAGGGCAGTTTGTCTGATACATAACATGGGCAGGTGTGAATTTTCAGTGATCAGCAGAGAATATAAATGCATGTGCCTGTATGTGTAGTACAAATACCAGAAGGCTGAATATTGCAGTATGCGCCTGGGAGGAGTGGCGCGCTCTGCGGCTTCAAAGGCTGTCCTGGCTAAACCACTTGATGTGCAGAAATCAGCAGCCACTTCACCCTCTGACACTGGGCGCTCGGGCTAGAATGGGAAGGGCAAGTCTGGGGGGGGGGGGGGGGGGGGCGGGGGGAGATGTTGGTTATTCATGTAACAATTTGTATTAAGCAGGCACCTTCTCATCATTTCTTTTGATCTTTTTAGACACCCTAATTACAGATACAGTCTTAACAAGGATGATACAGGGCCTCAGGGGCTATAAACTAGGAGGAGAGGTTAAGAAAATTATGTTTATATTCGTTAGAATAGAAGAGAGTAAGAGGGGTTGTGACCAAGGTGTAAAAAATCCAAAAGGTATTGAAGAAGTGGTGCCATCAGAATATTCAAGAGAGAAGCTGTGAAGGCAGGATAGGTGGTGGGCAGGTGGCGTTTTGATTGGAATTGGTTGTGGGATATTTTTACAAGGGTATTGCTCTTGGTGAGGAAAATAACTTAGGCTGATCAGTGAGCTATGGGAAGGCAGCTTAGGGCACAGATACGTTGGTGGCCAGAAGTGTAGGATATGTCGTGTAGCTTCCTTTTGAGGTGTCTGAGCGGGTCGGGTTTGGGCAGAGGGTAATGAATTAAAAAAGGGATTGAGCATTTGAGCTTGTTTGGAACATAAACTGGAATGCAAAATGTTGGGAGAAAGAAAACCTCGCACTTTCATATTGAAGATGCTTTGTGCAAACTTGTTAATTAAAGCAGTGCTGTAGAGCTGAGACATTTGGGGAGTCTACTGCACAAAGACTAGATAATTCTGGGGGAGTAGCATAGCAAAGAAACAAGACCTCTGATTAGTTCTTTCCACTGTGGGCCCCTTTTTCCCACTGCCCAGACAGCACCAGCCTTGCTGTGAGCTCTTCCAGGTGAGGGTCACATCTCTTTGCATCATTCATCTGTAGCCCTTTATAGGGATAAATTCAAGATTCTCAGTGCCTCTTGGGTGCCGTGGTTTGCACGATGTCTAAGGCTACCTCTAGTGCAGGGCAGGGGTAGTCTGGCCCCTGAAATCCAAGGATGATCTAGAAGATATTTAGTTCTCCCAGTTTGTGCCCCATTTCTTTAATACCTTGCTTTCAAGGCACATTCAGGGCACATTCAAACCTTTTACCTAGCCATAGTGCACTAATGCATGTATATATATATTGTGTATCTGCTACTCAGATTTTTTTTTTATTAAATTATCTGAATGTGTTTCTCTAGAATTCCATTCAAGATTTAAATCCAGAGCTTTGCTAATCAGTGCAACTTACAGCATTTCAATCAGTTTAGCTGTACACGAAATAAATTGCCAGTTCTTGGCTCTGTTGAGTGACTACAGTCCAAGAAAGAAAGCAGTTATTTTTAGACTATGTTCGTTGAATTTGAAAATCTTTTGTGAAGGAGATTGCAGTGATGATTTGAGCAAATACATTTAACTCAGACTAAGGAAGCTGGCAAGCTCCTACCCAACTCAGACTGGTTCTTGAGATTCAGCCTAGAGTCAGCTGATGCTGGTGTAGCTGGAGAGTTTAGTCTTCAGCAGTATGTGGGGGGTATGTCGTTGGCTGTGAGTCGAGGACACAGGGGCTGTGGGTCTAGGAGAGCTTCATCCTGTAACTGTATTCACACAGTAACTGCCTGGAAATGTGGCTGTTCGCTGTATCCCTTCTAATCACTACATGTGGTGAGGGGGGGTAAGGAGTGAAAAATCGAGAGGCTTTTTGTCCGACTCTTCCCCCCATGGTGTTCCGTCCAGCTGTGCACTGCTGGGTGGGAGGGAGATGGCATGGTAGGGTACGTCTTGTGTGCTGGAGCAGTGCGTACGGGGGGGACTGTTGTGGCTTCCAGAGCTCCTTTGCATCCAGAGCTTGTAGCCAAGCCCCTTCTGAAGTCAGTACATCTAGTATCAGTCTTACTGAAAAAAAAAAAAAAAAAAAAAAAAAAAAGTCATAAGGAACTGGCATGGCTACATGGGGAGCTTTTCACTAATGTGAAACGGTACAAACCCAGCAAGCAAAAGTTGCATGGCTAAGAATACCGGTTGTGCAGCTACGTAGGCTGAAATCAGAAGGATGGAGAGGCAAAGCCAGCTACAGCTATAAAGGGTTATGAAATGACTTACAAAAGCCCTGGAAGTAAGAAGGCAGAAGTCCATCAGTAAGAAAGGGAAGCAAATAAATGGCCTAGGCAGAGAAGGCAGAAATACCGACTGCCGTTATTTTGCACTGCTCTTCACGGAAGGTTAATAATTGTGTCAGATCTGTAACAGTGTTCCCTGTAACAAGAGGTTACGAGCAAAGGCAAGAACAAGATAAGGAGTATTTAGATAAGCATGATATATTTGGGTCAGTGTGGCCTTCTGAAATGTACCCACCAAATTATTTACGACGACTCTCAGAAGCTTATGGAGAACAGGGCAATTGTCAGAAGTCCACCAACAGGCAAACGTAGTGCCTGTCATCACAGAGGACGGTACAAGGGACACAGAGGTTTGTAAATACCCAAAAAGATACAGAGCAAATTACTGAACTTGCACATACCTGTGAGCAGCAAGTAATTTCTAACATGCTTTATTGAGCCCAGACTGACCTAATTTCCTTCTCTGATTTGGGTGAATAATCCAAAAGAGAGGAAAGCAGCAGCACTTTGTCTGTAGCTAGGAGTCTGTTGCTCTCCTGAGCACCATGTTCTCATATCTGAGAAAAAGCTCGCCTCAAACCTTTAGCTTTCAAACATTTTGATTAGTGGATTGGTAGAAGCTTTTAGCAGAGGTGCACGTTCCCAGGTAGCAAGGAATTCACTGGCCAGTAACTGCTAATGGCTACACACCTGGCTTTAACAAAGTCTTAAGAACAGTTTATTAATGTTTAACTCGAGTGTTGTTGGACATTTTGGCCCTGGGATGTGAGAAGCATCTGCCTTAATAATTTTCATCAGTTCCTTGGATGACGGACCAGAAAATACATTTCCCAAGTGTGGATGAGCCTTTTAATCGTTAAAAAGAAAAAAAAAACAATCACACACATGCAGAATAAGGAATTGCTGTGCAGGGACCATTGCTTCAGGAGGGCTCTGGGGATTGCACTGTGGACCCCCAAACTGATGGGTGGCCACAAGAGCTGCTGTGACGACACAGTGTTCACAAAGGATGTAGGCAACCCTAGAGGGGCGTAAGAAAACCAGCACCAGTACTACTAGTATTAGTCTGTGGTGTGCTGTACTCAGAAGATGCTGCAACTTTGCTGAAGAAGGGAGGTGACCTGGGGAGGCTGGAGGGAGCAGTACTGGCACATTTGGGACTATTTCAGAGCAGCTGCTTAAAACGGAGTTACAGCCTCTTGTTACCAGGCTCAAAGGTGTGCAAATAGGTAGAGAGTTGCCTTGATAACAGAACCAAAATTTCAAAATCTGTATGCGTGGAGGCATGACGTGGAGGGATTTATGCGTGCATAAATCCAGTTATGGGCCTGATTTAGGAAAACACTGAAGCATCTGCTTAACTTTTCTCTGACAGGTTTTAAGCAGGTGCTAAAAGCTCTTCCCTCAATGAATTGCTTTTCTGAATCAAGACCCAATGAAACATATGCTTCTGTTAGAAAAAGATACATGCAGCAGCATAAATTCTGTGAAGGGGGAGGAGAATATGCATTAAGATATTTTTAAATGTCTATTTTTATAAATACTTTCTCTTAATGGAAAATGCTGTACACAGCAGCATACTTTATACTTTTCTTTGCTCTCTCTTCACCATCCCTTTCCCCAGTGTATTTACTAAGAAGGAATTTTGCCTTGGGCAATAGCCTGTACTGCAGTGGAGTATCACATACAGAAAACTTACCTAACATCATACGAAAATGTAATATGTGAGTGGAGGATGGGAGTCTAGAGGTAAGCCTTTACGAAGTTGTCTTAAAGATAATTCTTTTTAAACATTGCTCAGGCTTTTGCATAAAGATTGCAGAGTAGGCATTCCAGCATCTTATGCAAGCACTGGATTTATGCTCCGTAATAACTGTATCCATAGGGTGCTGCGTTGTTGTAATGACAGTGAATGATAGTAAAATTAGGAGAATTAATAATGACCCAGCTGGAATAATTTAGCACTGTGATAACTAAACTCTAACCTAATACTCAGTGTACTCGCAGACCTATTTACAAAGCACATTGAATGCGAGAGTCTGAGGGGAATCTTCTATAGAAAACAAAGTGAAACCGTAATCATAAACAAATGCCGTAGCATGTCATTAAGAGGATTAAGTGGCTTGAAATTGATGTCTCAGGCATTTTGGTTGATTGTTGCTAGAAATACCACATGCTTGACAATTATCTTCTGTTTGCCATCCTCCCCTCTGCTAGTTGTCTGTCATGCAGCATTATCCTTGTTTACCGGGACTGCCTCGTACCAGGTCTTTATCTGCTGCTTCATGCCAGACCTGATCTGGATTTTGCAGTCTGATGTGTTGGCACCGGTCAGTGCCAAATCATTAATACCTTAATAACAGCGAGGGAGAGGCCAGGTGCAGCAAACACTGGGCTGAAACAGAACCAGACCAGCACAAGACTCCCCGAGTTCATTGAAATTAGCGTCTTCTGTAGCTTTTTAAATGAAAGGCTTGGGGTTTAGTTTGAAATATTTTTTTTTCTAAGAACTATATCTTACGTTGTAGTTAACAAAGTTTTCAAAAAAATCTGGAATTTCAGTGAAGCGTTGCACAAATAAATGAGTTTTGTATGGACTTAACTTTCTGAATAATTAATATTTCTGACACTGAGTTTTTGTCTAATTGTATATTTATTTTTTTTAAAGTAACAAGTTTTTGAAGGTAGAAACATTTCCTCCTCTGCCCTGCTTAGTGATTCCTTGCTGTTTTCTCATTGGGCGGTGCTTTGTTGGGAGGGAGGAGCTGCGGGTGTAATTTAGACAACTCAAACGTTTCTGAGGCAAAACTTTCAAAGTTGGGTCATTGTATTTCAGTGAATGTCACCATAGAGATCGCTTTCAGATCTGTCCGGGCTATCAATAAAAGCCCACGGAGAAGCGTGTTGCACCAAACTCCTAGATTTATGATTGCGCAAAGCAATGGATATGGTTACTTCCGTGACTATTTAATGTGCTTAAGTTTGTTGTAGCCCCAAGCACAATAGGCAGTAGGACAAATTCCACAGTTCTCATTGAAAGTCCAAAATTTAATAGGAAGTCTTGCAGTGATGACAGCAGCCTTTTGATCAGGTTGTACTAGAAAAGATGCAAAGCCTACGCTCTTGCAAAAAGATAAAGAGAAGCTCCATGCAGGTGGCCACATGGGGATCTGAGGGTGGGATAGCCTTCACCCACGTCACGTCCATGCTCTTTTAGATGTGTGTGTATGGAATAATAGCTCTAGTTTCAATCTGATTTAACGTACTCACCTGAAATATCACCCTATGTGATATTTCTGTTTTGGGGGGCACTGAGTTAAACTGCCAAAAAGCATGTGTCTTCAACATCACAAGTTGGGTTTGGGTGTGAACAAATTCTTCTGGCTCTTGCCACTTGTGTGCTTTGTACCCACACGGTGCTGTGTTACACTGAGCTGTGTCGCTTTTGTGTTTGGAGAAAATTGGCACTGAGAGATACTAGCATGTCTGCTCTCAGTTGGCGTAAGGACCAATTCCTGCGTAATTTTAGAAAAGGCAGATAAAAGGTGGATGGGCTCATGATGCTGGCTCAGGTCTGCGTTACTGTGATGGAAGCTACCACATGGGCAAAGAAGCCCCAGATTTTCAATTTTCAATTAGAAGTTTTGGGTTTGGTGTTTGTTTTTTTGTTGGCAGTTTGTTTTTGATTTTGTTTTTTAATTCCCCTTTATCCCTTTTATAGTTAAAAACAAAAACCAAAACAACGGTATGTCATGAGTCCAGCCTCTCGGGCAGTGTGAGATACTGATGGTTGAAGCCAGGTGATTTTTCCCCAAGACAGAGGTTCACACGTTCATGTCGCTGGCTCCGCTGCTGCCCTGCAGATAGCAGTAGAGGAGTTGCAGGAAAAAATTAAGGGCAGCAAAGTTTCAAACTGTGATTTGACCCATTCCTTCTCACCAAAGAAAGGTGCCAAATCCACTGACCTACTGCCTCTTTCTTGGACACTTCTGTTCTTCCCTTGTAATACAGTTACGCCATGGTTGGAAGTTCAGACTGTAATCTTAGACCTAATCATCCTGTTTTGAGAACACCTGAGTAAAGAAATACTGAATTTACTAGTTACCATCTTGTGAGTGCTGTCTCAAGGTTGGCTCTTTTATTCGGTTTATCTTGTGCGCTCTGCGGACCGATGACTAGTAGGCTTCAGTCAAAGAGGACTTTCACAGAAGCATGAGCAAAAACGAATATCACGGCAGCCCGCCCTGTCTCGGGCTGATGGCCATGCCGCTGCAGCTCATTAGTAATCCAGTTACCCTCTGGGCAAGTCACGTATTTAAGGAGCATAGGGAGGAAGAGAAGGTATCTGCTTTGTACTGGAGTTGAGAGACATTGCCAAGTGGAATTAGAATTTCAGTCTAGACAGCAATCAAAATTAGCCTTTCATCATACATTAACGTAACACTAAAATTGTTCTGTAAGCATTAGTAACCTAATTGTATTATTTTAAGGATGCATGCATAAATAAATATTGAATATATTAGTTATCTTGCATATGGAAATGAAACTAAAATATCAGCGAGGGTGGAGGCTCCTCACTACTAGGTGTTGTTTCTTAACAGCCCTGCTATTCTGGTGCTGAGCTGGATTACTTTGAGATACTGTGGTTTCCTTTTCTGGTTTGATTTAACCCGGTGTAGTCTTACATTCAGTGAGCATTTAAATGACCAGGCAAGATGCAATGTTCATGAATTACTACAGACCAGTGAAAGTTCATCACACTGCAGAAAGGATTTTGGGTGCAGAACAGTAAACGAGCTTGCTCTGAGTCACAACAGGCATCTTTATCCAGAGGAAAAAAATAAAATCTTTTGAAAATACTATATGTAACAGACTATAAATGAAAGAAATGTATCTCAGAGCAATCCATTAAAACCACACAACCTGCTGAGAGATACAGCAGTATCATTCCTGTATAAATCAGTTCATAAACTCGTTTTTAATTTTTTGGCAGACTTATGAAGCCAATTAGCTTGGCAATAAATATTCAGCTTTAATGGGCAAGTAAATAATTAATGTTATTGCCTTTGTAAATTTAGCTTTTCAGTTATAAATTAACATAATTAAAAGAGTAATGTTTCAGTATGCATTTTACCAGCCAAATCTAAATCAAGCAATTAAACTGTAGGTTTTCCACATCAAATGATTTGAGTTTATAATGATGCAAACTGTAGACGTAAATTTATTTTTCATGGTCAGATTCATTACAAAAACGTGAAGGAAAATATTCTGCAGCATATGTAATCAAGTATACTATTTGAGGAACCATTAATATATACTTTAACTACTTTTTTGTTGTCCTTCTACAGGGAAATAGAAAGGGGAGAGCATACTTCCTATCAGTCTCTGGCCCTAGGATAATTGCCCGTGTGTAATGGTAATGTCCACTGGAAAATGGGTATCGCTGCGTAGTGGTTGTCACATTTCTTTGTTGGATTGATTGGAAAACCACAGTGCATGGTAGGGATCCGAAAAGATAAAAAATTACTCTGTAGTCATGAACTTAAACTCCAGGCTGGCTTATACCAGGTGAGAATTTGATCGTATTTTTTTTCCCCTCTGCTTACTGCTTCATAGTTTTTATGACGTGCATGTGCCATCTTCCTACGTCATCCTTCGAGCTTAGTGAACAGCCAGAGCAGCAATGCTTCTCTCTATAAGAACAGATGAGTTAGTAGGAATACGTAACTATTTCTAATCCGAACGCAGGTCGTAGCTGGTGAAATTCAGCCTTTCGAGCAGCTGTTCAGAGGAGCAGAGCATGTGGCTTTAACTTCAGGTTGGCTCAAGAGTTCAGGAGGTTGCGCCCAAGATTTCTGAATTTGCTTGTGAGGGACAGTTAAGGGGTGTCTGAAGCCATATGGTTTTTGAAACTTACAAGCTTCAGGGAAATCGGACGGCGTGAACTTGGGCTTTTCTCTATTATTATTATTTTTTGTTTTTTATATTGGGAATTTCACACAGCATATCAGTTTCTTGGAATGGTGTCAGTGTGTGACACTTAAAAATACTAGTTTTCATTAGAAATGGGAAGAACCCAGAGTGACTGTAACATACAGACATACACACTCACACACACGTGAAAACTTGAAGTCTGTTTGTCTCTAGTCAGAGAAATCCTGAAAGCCCCCACTGGAAACCCAGAGCTATAGACATTTCTAGACTTGCAGCCGCCACAGATTATGATTTATCGCAGGCTGAGCAGTCTATTTATAGCTCTTCAAAATGTTTCAAAGAGCAGTATTTTTCAAACTGCCAAAGGTTTGCAGATTTGTAATGAGAGGAGTTTCTTGATGCGCAGGCTTCCCAAATCCAAACCTGTTCATTGACATTTCTGCAAGCTGTGATTTCATAGTCTTTTAGTGTCCCAGAACCCAGTGGGCAAATTTATCACTGGCAAAAGCCCACTGAAGTTAGCGTAGTTACACCAGTGAGAAATTCAGGTCAATGAACTTTATTTTAGTGGTGCTCAAAATGTTCGCGGTGCTATGCAGATAGATAGCTGTAGGCTTTTTTGCAGTATCCAATTGTTTAAGGATGAGCAGAATGAAAAAAAAAATTACCGTTGAGATGACTTTGTGCTAATTGACTTAGATGCATGCAGAACTGCAGTATGGTTTTGATGGCATTATTATTTAGGGGTTTAGAAGGGCTTTAATAAGAGGCAAAGCACACTGAAAACTCTTGTGCACAATTTCTATGGGATCATAGTTCCAAAGAGATTTTAATTGAACGCAGTTGCTTGCTGGCATGGTCAAGTGTGGGTGGAAGAGAGGGGATCCAGCCACCCGGTGGCACAGGCTGGATCTTGTAAGCATATGTCTGTAGAAGGCGAGATGTTTTGTCAGTGATACGGCCAATTTCTGTCTCCAGAGCTGCTCTGTTACAAATAGTTTTCATCTGTATTTCATTATACTTTGGCCGTGTCCAGATTTAGGTGGATCCAGGTGCATTGCATGGTTTCTTTGCCGATGGTGGCTCCATGAGTCTTTTCATCTCATGCCAGGCTCTACCTGGGCTTAGTGGTGTATTTCTGGCTGGGGTCTACTAATCGTGGACTTCAGACGGAGTCAGCCGTCCTGAGCTGTGTCTGAAGAGTATTCAGCCTATTTCGTAACAAGGTTATTCTAAACTCCCTTACATTTGATAGCCTACTTTTAGCTGCTTGGGTTTCCTGCACAAATCAAAAGATTGCTCTGAGACTACTGAGCACCAAACGAGACCGAAGGCAGCGCAGACCCTGGCTGTGCAGGCTGGCTTTGCCGTGCAGCCTGCCGGGTGCCATATTTCTGCTCTCTTTGCCAGGATTTACAGCACACCAAGGAAGCCAGCCTTTACCGACTGAAGCAGCCTGGCACTGCCTTGTTTTATGGGTGGATCAGAGTATTTCAGGTAGATGGACATTTCCAGCAAGTCACCAAACTGACCTTCTCTCTCTGAGAGCAGACAGCAGGAAGGGTTGACATGGGTGACCTCAAGATCTTTCTCACATGGAGTCTAAGGCAGGGATGCCTTCTGCAGCAGTACTGGATTGCTCGTTGCTTTGAAGTCATTATTAAAAGTTTTTCTGTAGTTCAGCATGTGAGACTAGATGGCCTGGTCCAGAAGGCATAGACTGGAGCAGTGTGTGTGCTTGGGAAGGGGAGAAGACGTTAAGGGAGGTTTGATTTGCAGCTCTGGATGTGTTGGTGGCTGTGTACCAGAAGGCTGACTCAAATTGCAGGGCTTGCAAGTGCTCCTCTTTCTTTGTGGTCCTTTTTAACTTGCATCAACTTTCTCCAAACTTCTGACGCTTCTAGAAATCTCTGGCATCCTCCGGCAGCTCCAGGTCTGCTCTGGCCTCTTCTTGGCTCTTTGGTGTGCTCACCCAGCCCTTAGGGTCCTCCCTGATGCCCTGCCAGCCCTCTCCATGCCCTGCTCTCCTTACTGTACCAGCGCTGAAATTAAAGCACTTAACAGGCTCCAACTATTTACCAGGCTTGTATGCTGGTTTCCAGCTCGAGTGCAATTTATTTTTCTTCAAATTTAGGATCCACATGGGAAAAGCTGCATTTCAGAGGTGAGGTTGGTGTTTCTTTCAAGTGCCAGTGAACCTAGTGTACCTATCAGGCTGCCTTTGTGTGTATCCATGGACTTTGTTGGCTCTCACCTTCTCCCTGGGTTGGGAGGGTGTAACAGCAAAGGGGTGGGACTGCCAGAGTGACAGCACATTGTTTACAACAAATTTATCTGGCAAAACTTTGAAAAGCTTGAAAAGTGCCTGGAACCAATTGTATATCCTAATATAACTATTAGGAATATATATAATAATATAACTATTATAATAATGATATAACTATTATTAAACTTGGCTTAAAACATCGAAGGAGAATCACATTTTAGACTCTCAGGAAATGCATCACAGTTTGACACTATGTGTGGCTTTTAAAATCAAAACACTGAGAATAATAATCTGAATTTATAATGGAAAACCCTGCTCAGATTCTGGCTTGACAACTGACTGACAGCCACGTGTCCTCCAGGTGCCACAGAATCCAATATACTCGTGTTTTCTCTAACATTTGGTATACCAGCTTATCCCAATATGTTCCACAGAGATAAACAATAACGTTCCAGAGTTAAATAAATAACTTTAGAGATAAGCAACTTCAGCAAGGACGAAAGGTTTGCTTAGCAATGACATTTAGCAGTAGATGGAGATATGCATTTACTTACTCATTTTCCAACAGAAAACGGGTTAGAAATGGCGGTAACACAAAGCAGAGTATCTTGAAGAGAGACAGATTAGGACGGCAAAAGCAGTTGTTTCTTATGACCAGGCTTAATGCAGGCCGGTAATAAAGCTCACTGATTCTGGTGAGAGCAGACGGAGGCCAGTGCCAGAACTGTTGGGAAATTTCATCTGAAAAGCGAGAGTCCCTGAACCAAAATAAAATAATCGAAAACAAAACCAAAACCAAAAACAAACAAAAAAAAAAGAAAAAAAAAAGAAAAAGGAAGGTGAAAGCATGTCTGAAGAAAATACAGAGAAGTCAGTTTTGGGTGCTAAAACAGAAATGTACTGAGTTCAAATGAGATTAGAGTTAATAGTGGTCAAGTTAATACCTTTGCTACAGAGAAAGAGAAGTACAGTATGTTTATATAAAGCTTATGCTTTCATGTCCTGATCCTGTAATATGATCCACTTATGTGTTATCAGCTGTGGTAAAGAGATCCAAAGGCATTTGAACCTTCTAGTAACAAAAGTGTTCTTCATCCTGGAATGTATCTTAATTACAGAACATAGAAAATATATCCCAGGAGAGTCTCAGTGCACTCATTTTGTATGCGTAGAAGTTTATCTTGGAACGGATTCATAAATAATGTGTTTTTCCTGGTTAACATAATTTATTCTGCATTGTTGCATACATTGAGAAATTTTGTGTCTTTTGGGTCAGCTGGGATTTTGCAGCACATCCCTCCTCTACCATGCTGTGGTTGTAGAGTGGAGCCCTCACCCTGGTAAGACCCTGACAGAGGCATGTGGTTATGTGAGGCACAGGAGGAGAGGGCAGGCTGGAAAGGAGGTCTGTGTCCCAGCTTTTGCAAAAAGTCTGTCCCTGCCTCAGTGTAAAAGGGGATAAGGAAAACGAATAAGGGAAAAGAAAGGCACTGATTTTGTCTTACTAATGAATGAAGGACTCTGCCATTCTAAATTTGGAAGTGAAGGGTTTTAGCAAGCTGGGGAACAAGTTACTGCTGATAACGGTGCACTTTGGGCTGGAGAAACATGCTTCAAATTTGCTATGAATAGACCTGATGGAGCTAGTTACACCACACTCAACTGGAAGCCTTACTTTCACGTTGAACTGTGATACTAAGATGAGTGATGTGATTATTTTCTAGTTAGATTCCCATTTTAAGCTAGAGGAAATCCAGTTAGGTATTGTTACATCAGCAGAGGTTGTATCATATGGCTGCCTCTGATACAAACCTGTCAGCCCCTGTTGGGAGCACTGGGTTTCTTTCATTACTCGATCTGACCAGTTAAGTGCAAGCTGTTTGCTACTCATTCTCTCCTAAATCCAGGAAGTCAGTTAAGCATTGCTTCCCCACCCCCACCCCCACCCCCCAATAAATGTACTTCCAACCCTTTGAAAGCATTTTTTGACAAGGACTTATGCATTGCTGTAACTTTATCGTTGCTTTCAATGGAACTGACAGAAGAAACAATCATCAAATGAAAGAGCTTCAGTACAAGGGCAGATGTAAACATCTGACTCTTAAGGAGCTCAAGAGATCTTATTTTATAGTGTAACCAGACTGTAGTAGTAGTAGGAGTAATAATAATAAAAAAGACTTAATAGTATAATGCAGTGTTAGCACTAGACAGATAGTAGCCTGCAACTTAAAGCTTTTGAACTTGAGAAGAAGCCTTCATTAATGCAAGCTCATTTCTTCAGCAGGCACATTTTATTTCAAAATGGAATTTCCACTGCATTTCTTGGATTTAATTTTCAGGAATTATTTACTTGCATGAAACAGCAGCACAACTTCTGCGGTGTCTTAGGGGTTTCTAACCCAGCAAGATATTAATCGTTCTTTTGAACCTCATAACGTAACATTAATAGTACTATGATGGGAATAGTTCATACATCAAGGCACTGCTCTTACTACTTTTTTCCTGGATACCCCTAGTTTGCAGTTGGAGGACAAAGACCAATGCTGATCTTCAGCAATATCTCAGTATTCCATTATATTCATCTCAGTCAACGTGTTTTTAAATTTATTATTGCCTGCATTCTTTAATTGAGTTAATTTCCCAAGGAACTCCACCATACTACTGGCCTCCACCAAAGTTCCTAATCATGAGTGTTATCACTTGAACTGCAGTTCTGTGATTTCACTATTTGTTTTGTTGGCAGGGGAAGGAGAAAAAAGAAAAAAAAAGCCTCAAAACAGCTGAGTGCCAGTAGTGCTGGCGACTTCGGTTTTATTTATGTTTTGTACTGAGCCACTGTGAATGATAAAGTACGTCTGGGACACGGCTGTGGGCAATGCTCTAAGTGTTATAGCTGGAAAGATGCCAAAGTTGCATTGCTACCAATTTTTTACCATTAGCCTTCTGGAAGGAGGGATTCAAAGTCTCGTTTTATTCCCTCATTCACCAGTGTCACCTTTACACTAAATTAATGTGAAATCTTTACTAGAGATGGAGCTGACAGGATGAGTTGTTGATCCTACAGCTTCTTTGACGTGGCAGGAGCAGAGGAACAAATCCTATAAAATGTAGAAGCCAGCTTCTCTTGGGACTTGAGCTGTGAGGAGTCAGGAGCATCCTTTGAGATAACCGAGTACCTTTGCTTTTGGCTGAGGCTGGTGTGGTGGGATTGCATTAAGCCACGCTGTCCTGAAGCTCAGTAGAAAACAGGGAGCTTGATCCTGAGGATATGGCAAAATGCAGCAGTTGCTGCCTGCTCAGCTGTACGAGGACTAATGTCCAAGGCTGTAATTAGAAGGTATACCTGCTAATGAATTGGTATAATCCCTGCTGTGTTCAGAGTCTGCTGTGGGATCTTTTTCCCTGCGCTTACAGAGGAGGTTGACCTTGTTAAATACTTAGCAATAAAAAAGTGTTTTCCCTTGCCTGTTTCACAGCCTTTCTTCTGGCTCTACCCGTAGAGAGCTCTTCTGTATTAATTGAACATGTTTACCCAAGTTTAGTTGGGTAAAAGGGAAGTTACGAGACTATATATGAACATGTTACATAAATCTGAGTGTGCTGTATGTGCCTGTATGGATGCACACACATACAGTGTTTTGCTTTCTTTATGGTCACACTAGCAGTAAAAAGAAAAGAAATGTAATATTTTTAACAAGGAGATATGGTTTCAGTTATACTTAAGTCACCAGACTCTTCAAATATTTTATCTTTTCTATGCTCAACTAATTTCTTTAATTGCAGTTAGGTAGGTTGTAATTAATTTTTTGATGAGACAAACTAATACTAATTTGAATATCTACTATACTGTAATACTTGCTTGCAAATATGCCATTCAGCTTCTAGATAAGTCTTTTTGCCCCATCTCAAGTTGCAAATACTCACAATATTATCATATCTAGGCAAAGGGTGCAAGCTGCACCTTAAGCTGTGTGACACCCAAATACAAGGATGACTGTGCTGGGTCGGATAAGGGTCCAGCCGGCTCCTGTCCTCACCCTGACAGTCATCAATAGCTGGTGCCTGAAGAACTGTCTGAGAACATGGCAAAAGTATAGCAAGGCTTCCTGAGAGCGTGTCCCAGCCTTCATTGATTTGTGGTCTGGGAAAATCTGAAGAGAGAAGTGGTGTCTTCCAATTTAATATTTGATCTGATTTATTACATCTAAAATGTATAGTTATTTTGTATAATTCATGCTTTCTGTCAGTAAAGGGCTGAGACTCCTCCAAGGGAAATACTGTCTTTTTACTGGAAAAATGTCTTGTCTGCCTTTTCTGATTAACGAGGACATCTATATGCCCACTTTTGTGACTTGAAGGCTGATCTGATACCACTTAACTGTTAATTTGGGAACGTACCTGAACATTCAATCCAGGGCTCCTGAAACTGCATGTAAAAATCTGAAGTGGTGGGATAATGAAAGTAATTAGTAGTTTGTTGGCAGTTTTCTCCGCGTATCTGATCAAAGAAGAATGAGGCGATCACACAATTTTAGAACCAAAACTAACTGAAATGGTGGGATTTCTAGTACATGGGGCATTTCTGTAAGTTCAGTCTTGGTTTCGTTGCAGATAGGAGCAGTGCCCACTCCTACAGCAGCTGCAGACTGAAATGAATGTCTTTTTATCAGGGATGCTGGTGTCTGTCTCGCTCTGCTGCTGTGGGCTGGTCCTGGGTCTCTGGGCTTGGGCAGTGGCACCAGCAGCCCGCTGGCAGCCCAGGCTTTTCTAGCCCTTAGGGGGCTGCCCAAAGCCAAGGAGGTCCAAGGAGCATCTCAGGAGCTGTGTGATAAGCTCTCCGGGTTCCTCGACTGTGAGAGGGAAACCAGTTGCCTGCTAGGACACTGACCACCAAGTCAGTAGTGGCTTACTGAATGTGAAGGGTTCTTCTGCAAAATTGTACAGGTTTGGGCAACCGAACTGGCGTATGTTTGTTTTCTGTTTGGGTTTTTTTCCTTTCTTCCTCTTGAAGGTTCTGAGCCAAAACAAATTACAGCTTATGAGGGTTTCCTTGCTTTATCTTTTGGTAGCCTTTTGTCTTACTATGATGCTGACTACGAGCGGTCCCTGGCCTGCCTCCCTCCCTCTGTAGCTGTGTGATGAATGCCATCAGAGTGTGGAAGAAGCATCTTGCGTTCAGGCTGGAGCATCTGCGCCTTGCTGCTCGCAGGAATCCTGGCCACAGATTTCATTTCATTATGTTGCACCATGCCTCTTGTATCGGGGAGATGGGAATGGTACACAGTCACTGCATTTTGTCACAACCAAAGTGGTTTTCCCCTCCATGTTCGCACCTCCCATTACTTCCCATCCTCCCGCATTACTGCATGTTTCTATTACTCTGTGCTTTCAATCTAGATCAGGCAACTGCTTGGCAGCAGCATTTTCCAGCTTGCTGCTTCTGTGCTCTCAACCCCATAATGGAAGTGGTTGGGAGTGAGGGAAGCTTTTCTTTTTCTTTGCCAAGAGCTGGAAGTGCATGCTTCTGCCCATACTGTAATTTATGATCCACCCAGCAGCGCAGGAATTCAGATGGTACTCTGATCAGAAACTCTCTGCGCATGCATAGCAGTATATTAAGGCAACATGCCAACTTCTTACCAAAGACATTTGCTTCCAATGAGCATTGGCAAGTTGTACTAAATAGGAGCTTTCAAAAACACATCTTTTGCAACCTGAGACCAGGCTCCTGCACTCAGCTTGCAATGTTGATATAGTCCTATATTGTTACTTCTACTTCTCAACTCAGCTGATGCTATAGTTAATGCACAGAAACGCAGCACTGATTTTCTTCATGACTATTTTGTGTTACAATTTAGGAGCAGAAATGAAAAAGTAATTGTAACTGTGGTCTCCAGAGATAGAAATCCCATAAAGCAGTAGAATTAGGTCTGGCTGCTACCTGCAGATCAAACTACTGCAGCATCAGCCATTTCTATGCCTATAAGTTATTCAGCAGCCATTTCAGCTGGCAGTCTGATTTTTCATAGTTAGCCTTGAGGAGGACAGGAGCTGTGAAGGTCCACTTCTGTCCTTCCCGTCTGAGTTCAAGACAGGCAGAAGGTCTGAGAATGTGAACTGAGAAATGCGGGGCAGGGCTCTGCTGTCCTGACTCCTGTTGTGGGTATCTCACAAGCTGTTCTGCTTACAGAGCCTTTAGGTGCGGTATTTAACATTTACCACCTATGCAAGGCCCAGTGAAGTAATTAGTGCTAAATCAAGTGAATATATTTGATTGTTCTTATCTGTGTGACTATGCTTGCTATGTGGACTTCTGGTGAAAATAATAGAGAGATATATATAAAAGAAGGAGAAAACAAAAAGCAGTGTGACGCTAACTTTCAGTGTGGACAGTTTCACAGACTGATTACTGAAATCTTCCTTCTTGCAAGGCCAAAAGCTAATGGGTTTTCCAGACGGCTGAAACCTGTTCATGTGGGGGGTTTTTTTGGGGTTTTTTTTTGGGTTTTTTGGTTTTTTTTGTTTTGTGAAGATGTAATGGGATTTTGTGGTATTTTGAGCTGCCAGCCACAGGCTTTCCTCTGTGTAGGAAACCTCTAAGGAATAAATATGTGTATATCTTTTTTTCCCCCCTTTGTTCTTTTTGCATTTCTAGGCAAAGTTAGAGTGTGTTCATGGCTGCTGTGTTGAGTTAATGTTAGAACAGTGTCTCTGAGCCTGGTTTAAGGACACAAACCACCTAGCATGTATGTGTGTCCAACCTAGGGAGGCTGGATTCTTCTCTCTGCTCCGTCCTTGCCTGCTTCGTGCTGCTCTGCCTGGTCTCACTTCACAGGCTGTGTTGTCCTGGTGGGGAAGGATGGTCCTTCAAGTGTTTTCCCATATACCAGGGATTAGGGACAATTAATGCAATGACAGTGATGAACTTTTGGACTTCTTAGTGCTTCTTTAAGGTTTTTGGCTGCTGGCAGTGTTGCTGCCAGGTGGTCATCTCTGTCGCTGTCTTCTTACCTGGGTGTTCACAGTGAAGCCCCCACATCCATCTTCAGTGCCAGGGTCTGACGTTTTGGAAACACTGAACATATCTAGCAGCAACAGTGAGCTAGAAAATGTGGCGATGCTGACCCCCCCACCCTCCCAGAAAAGTTTAGGCCATTTACCTATCTCTGTCACTTCCTTTGGAGGCTGAACCTCAGGAACCTGTTGCTGACAGTCACCACTCCCCATCAGTTGTAAGGTCCTAATGTGATTGCCTGTTTAGGAGCCTTGAATTCCTTGAGCGAGAGCCATTTTAACAGTAAAATGTGTTAAGGCTGAGGTGATGTCTCTGCTTTTAATATGAAAGCCCTGTTATTCTGCAGAAATACCATAATGAATTAAAATATTCCCCATGGAGAAGTGTATTACTTACTTGCTTGTTACAATATCATACTGGAATAAAAAGCAGCTGGGCTGGCATTCACTTTCTGATGTAGGGACACTATTAAAATACTGTAAAGCAAGAATAGCTTAGCACCACAGTTCTTGAATTCAAAGATTGCCCTCCGAAGGTGCCACGCATGATGGATTGTCACAGACTCTTTGTCCTGCCTTGACATTTCATTCCTATCTGATGTTCTCTTATGTTCTGCTCTGAATCTGCCAAACAGCTGACCCTAGAATTTAATGCCACACCTTCTTCTCTTTCCTTTTTCTGAGCAGCATCTTCTGCAGCTGAGGCTCTGAAGTACTGGAGGACACTGCATCTTCCTCAGGGACACGGACGAGGGGGAGCTGGGGCTTCTGGGGAGTCAGAAAAGAATTGCAGTTGGTGGTCGCCTGAGGAACTTACCTTCACACCAATGTTGCTCTGAAAGGAGTTCTGTCCAACATTCAGGTTTGGTAAGGTATGTAATTTTTCCCCTGCTCTTGTCTTTTTGGTCTTTTTAAAATATCTACATATGGGGAATATAGATAATTAGCAAGCTTTGTGTTTTATTGCTGTATACGTGCCATGCTCATACTGCCTCCATAAGTAACCTTTGCTCTCCCTGAATTTGGAGAGCATTCATCCAGAGTGAAGTGTTTTTAAAGTCTTGGGCTTGAGGGGATGCGTGCTTGTATCAAGTACTTTATTGAACAAAATGCTCGCTTATGGTTGTGTTTTGCTGTTGGTGATGTATACTTGGTGATAGGCATCTGTATTTTGAAAGTCTCACTTGTGTTTCGCTAATGTCTGTAGTTCAGAGGGTCAGAGATGAAAAAAAAATAAATGATGCTGAAGTAGCCTATTTGTAATACAGCTCTGTGCTTTCCTTTGTGCTTTGTATATTCTCATTGTTTGCCAAGGACGGGAATAATACTAATTTCTTGCATAATTGTATGTGCCCCCTTTGTCGTGTAGCACTTAAAATTCCTGCGTGTGGAGGTTCTCATATCCACAAAAACACTGCCTTGGTTGTAGGCGTTGCTGCTGTAACTGCCGCAAGCAATGTGCAACTCTCTTTTAGCAAGAAATTGAGGACCAGGACTTAAGGAGTGTATTGTGGACAAAGCTTGTGCTATAGAAACATTTAGGGTAATAGAGCCCCTGATTCTCTGGTTTCTTTTATCTAGGTCAAGTTACTTCTGTAAAGGCAAAGTTTGCTGATAAAAAAACCCCAAAATGTAAAGTATTGGTTCCCAGGTCACAGCAGAATGATATCAGATGATGCTATCCTTTTTTATTTAACATATGGGCATTCTGTGAGGTGACTGAGCCAGCAGTGTAGTCTTGTTGAGAAAAGGACGGCAGCAGTGTAACACCTGCACTTGGTGTTAGTGGGGGGGAGATAAACAAAGTCAATACTTTCTTAAGAGTGTCTGAGAAAACGTGATGCATCCAGGTGGGTGTGCATTCCTTGCCCTGCTTTTGATCTGGCTGCACCAGCAGTGTTGCTCCTGGACTCTCTGGACTCGAACTGTCACTTCAGCACAGTTCCGCTGGTTTGGAGCCTGCCTGTCTCCAGCAATTGCAGAAAAAATGTTGGTGGGAATAGCTTAAATTAGGTGCTTTGACTTTTTAATATTGAGGGTCAATAAAGGTCTGTTCCGACCACAGCATATGCTGTTAATTTGTACAGGCGTTTTGTGGAAACACGTGAAACCACTGCCCTGTCTGCTCTGTTTGTCTGCGCCAGGCACCTGGTTGCTGCAAGAGGAAGTTGTTAAATGTTGCTCATGCTTTTGTTAGCATCTTCACTTTTGTTTGTTTCCAAGCTGCTGCTCTTGTGATTGTAATACCTAAAGGGGAAGGCTGTAAGAGAGGTATTTCATAATCAAGAGGGCCTCTTGACTCTTGCAGAGAAATATTTTGCCCTGTTATAATGTAGAAATCACAGCAGCTTGTTTATTCCCTGTTTCCGTGTGGGTTTTGTAGGTGAAAGCGTGTGAATCTTCCTCGCAGTGGGCATGTGTGTTTTGCTGGGTACGCAGGGTGTAGGATCTGCACCAGGGCGGCCGGCTGCTGGTGTGACCCTGGGGGTGCCCCTGCCTTGGGCAGGGTGGCGGTTAGATGAGCTCCCCATGTCCTTCCCACCAGAGCTGGTCCAACTATCAGTCTAAGGTTCACATCTCTGGCTGCAGCATGAATAATACTCCAGCGCAGAGGTTGTGCAGGACTTTGCAAAACCTCATGATTTCAGAGGAAAAAGAGCATCTTCCATACAGTCAACGTAGCCGAAACTATTATTTAGGCATTAAACTCTAGGTTGGACTTTGTTTATATTTTTGCATTTTACTTTGTGACTGTCAGATCTAAAAACTTGGTTCTTATGTAAGGAAAGCTCACATTTACGGAAACTTGATTTTTAAGAACATTGCAGATTGAGAAGATTGTGCTAAAGTTTCAAGAGTTGGCAACACCACTGTTTGTTCAAGTCACTGAGACCCTTTTTTATTCTTTCTCTTCGTCTTCGGGGCTCATGCAGACTTACCAGGATAATTGGGTACCATCAACTTGATCGGTTCCCATGACACCCTTGTGAGACAGAAGTGCTTCTTATCCCCTTTTTACATATGGTGAATGAGGAACAGGGTCACTTCTAGGCCTCTTTTAGGTGGTAAACATCTGTCTCTGGTTTGCGTGTAATCACAGTGCCAAAGGTGCACCTGAGGCCCACAGCTGGGGGCACGGAGATGGCGTGGGCTGAGCTGCTGAGGCTGCAGGGCAAAGCAGGAGATCTGGTGTGGATCCATCTGAGGGTGCTGCTCCGATCTATGCCAGTTTCTTCCATGTGTCCTGCTCCCCCACGTCGAAGGGGTTTTAATGAGTGATTACAGTAACACCAAATGACATCGGGACCCATGTTTGCTGCATCTCTCTGCTGGAAATGGCAATGTGTGTTCAGGTAATGTTAGCTGAATTCATTCTTTTTTTTGCAGCAGAATGTTGTTTGCTCGTGTGAGAGAAGCAGATTCCCTTTTAGCTGCATTTACGCAGTTGTGGTGATGGTAATCTTATTGTGTAAGGAATTATTTTAAATAAATCTGTAGATAACATGCAGAGTAGTATTTCTTTTCTTAAATTACTCATTTTTTAGATTAGTAGAATCTAGTTAGTAAAATGCTCTGTTCTGCTGAAAAAGCACATTTAATAAATATGTAAGAGAAAATTTTTAAATAGCCATTAAACATAGTTAATAAATTTTATCTTGCAAGTAGAATTGGAAAATACCCTGTTCATTTAATGTGTTTTATGGATCTCGTAGCAATTAATTGTCTTCATTACATGGACATAAATCCTCAATGTAATTCACCTCTTTCAGATTAATTGCTTTGGAACTTTTCTCGTTGCTTTGTTTAGGCTGTAATATTATTTCTCTTTTTTTAAAAAGTTGTGTCTTAACATCACATTTTTTACCATCCCCAAATGTTCTGGAAATCACTTCAACAAAATCTCTGTGCATTACAGGACAGTGCAGAGGTGGTGTTGCGGCTCTGATGGTCTGATGCAGGTTGAAGCAGAGCTCACACGTTAAAGCCCTGCTTGACCCATGGCAGAGCAGTGGGCATTCGTCCTTTTCTCATTCCCTGTATTACATGGACTGATAAGAAGTTGTTATTTCTCTCTTCAAATCTGCCTTGCTTCTTACGTGATTTCAGTTATGAAATCAGAAACAAACAGTGATTTTATGCGCCTGTGGGTTTAGATGTCAGGATAAGACCTTAATGCAACTTTCTGATGACTTTGCGGGGGGGTGCAGGTCTGCTGACTGTGTCTGAAAATGTGTCAGTAAAATTATCCTCGTGTTATTGAGGGGAGAGTTCAGCTGGAGCATCACGGGACGTCTGCTTGAATTCCCAAAGTTAAATTCAAAGCTTTATTTTGAATAAAGTCTTTATTCTTCTCGAGTGAATTTTGCACACGAAATGGGAGAACAGGATCACATGCACGATCGCTTTTTACATGGGCTTTTTATCATTGAGCATGCTGAGCTTGTTTGTATGAGTAACATTTATGCAAATGTTTTCTAGTGTTTCTCTGAACTATTTTGCCAGGGTGAGGAAATAAAACGGCTATTATGTTTGCATGTTTTGTTGCAAGATCAGCAGACTGGCTGTTAACATATCAATTCCCTTGATGATACCACTTCTGCAACCCTATTCACTCAACTTTTTCTGACAGGGCTTTTATTGAATCCATCAACTCGACACATATCAAAGCACAATTTCTGATAACAAATATCTTGGTGTAAAATGAATTAAAAAGCTGATATCAGCAGCAGAACTGAGTTGAATTTCTGAAAGAAAATAAGAAACTCCAAAACGAACATGAGATTCTCAAGATATCAATCACAGAACAGTAATATAATAGTCCTCTACCCTGCACTCTTGAAGTACTGAGAAGTCAGCGGGTCTGCCCAAAGTCATACGAATGGGCTCGTTCTGGATTGTCAGCCTGTGCCTCCGCTTTCTGGACTCTGATGTTTGTCGTGTTGCTTCAGAGAGCAGCCTTCTCCTGTCTGCCTTGCTCTCTCCATCCTGCTTTTCTATCCCTTTCTTTTTTGCGTCTCTTGGATGATAAGCAGCTTCAGGCAGGGCTGCCTTTGCACTGGTACTACTCTCACTGCACCCAGGCTTGCTTACCTCTTATTTTTGGCTAGCACACACTATCAATAGTGTTTGCTAATAATAATCACGCTTTTTGCTCTGTGGCATGCCTGCTCTTTGGGTAAGTATCCACTGGCAGTTTGCAGCCTAGCAGAGAGGAGGAGGAGGGTGGCCAACAGTTGATGTGGAAAATTAATTATAAACTACCATCCTCCTGCCACATAATTAAGGCAGTTCTGCTTTCAAAGCTTTACATCCAGCCTTGCAGAAAAAAAAAAGGAGACTACTGCATTTCCTTCCTCAATATTGCCAGAAAGTGGGAATATTGCCAGAACAAAGCTTAATGGAGAATGTCAGGTGTGGAACTGATTGCTCAGGATGCTCTAGAACCTTTACTGCCCTGCCTGCACCTGTGCCACCACCCAGATAGTGACTTTTACCTTTCATCGGACGAATGTTAGCTTAATTGTGCATCCTAGTTGATAAAGGCCTGTGAGTGTGAAAGGGAAGTCACCCATGTCCCATATGCAGCCAGGGAGTAACATTTTGTGTTTCTTTATAGTGGTGAATTGGAAACATGCAGGTTCAGATGGGCTACAGCTTGTTCTATTTTCATCCTTCAGGATGACATATTTATTTCATAATGATCCACAAAAACTGGCCTGTGATGTAGATGGGAAGAGTTTGACAGGCACCATGTAGCCCTAGGCATCTAATTACCTAAAGGAGCGGTTCTGTCCCTGAACAACCTCTGTCTTAAGGATCACAGAAATAATTGCTGGAAGCTCCGGCTCCATGTGTACTTCTGGAGCCATTCTGGTCTCATAATTGCGTGCTGGGTCCTACTAGCTTGTGTTGAGCAGTGAAGGGCCAGCAGAGCACAACTGAAGTGCCGAAGATGCTCTTCCATAGATAGCTGCGTAGGATGCCTGAGAGAGGATTTTGGAAAGCCCTGACAACTTTTGTGACTATTTGAAGCTGAGCTAAAGAGCGTTCGGTGTGACTTCCCTCAGTCAAACCATTGCTGAGTCTAGAGGGTATTGAAGTGTGCGATGGAAAGAGCCTCATGAAGCCACAACAGTAACTGGTGTAACGAAGATACTTTGCTGTATTACCAGTGTCTCTTTAGACCAGAAAAATCCTTTAGGCTTTTCAGGTTTTCAGTTAAGGTACCAGAATTCTCCACTTTGCGCATTTTTATTATGAAATTTATTGTCACCGTTGCTGACTAATTTGACAGTTAATTGAGGTGTGATGCTCTAAGAAATACCTAGGATTTTGTAAAGCGCCCGATTGCTGCCAGGTGGAAGGCAGTTGTCACCAACTCAAGTCAGGATGGTGTGGCTTCTGGTTTCCTCTTTCTGAGCTCCTGATCGACACAAACCTCTTTGCTAGTGCTGTCACGCTGGCTTTTTTTTTGCAGCCAGGAGACTGAATAGACTGAATGTGGAAGCACAAACTTGTTGTACAAGTTCTTTAGATGTGCTGCAAATAATTATGAATATGTTTAATGAAGGGAGGCTAAAACATACTGAAAACATTTGGAAATAAGAGAGAATGTGTGCAGCCAAGCATTAGCTGTGAATGGAGAGTTCTTATTGGCATCGTTTAATGGGAGCTTTCCAGTTCGTAGTTTCTGCAGTGAATGTATAGAAACAGAAAAAAAAACAACACCCAGAAAGGCTGGGTAGCTGGAGATAAATGGGAGGAGAAACAGCTGCCTCTCACCTCTAGGAGAGAAGGGAGAGTGAAGTGAGCAGCATTTCTGTTGATAGGCAAAGGCCCCCAGCAGTCTTTGCCTCCCAGTTCCTGGGAAGGGGCCAGCAGAGACCCTGCTGACACTGGCACTGGCACCCTCCAAGCAAGGTAGCATCTTACTTCTTCACCACAGCAGATGGTGTCTGTTGTCTTCTCCTGATTAGTCAGTTGATAACAGGGAGATTTTTTTTTAAAAGAATTCTTTTTTTCTCCCTCTCTACTAGGTGGAGCAAGTAAGCTCCATGTATATCTCACCAGACAAGCGTGGTGCCTTTTGACATTAGTGGCCGTATGCCTTTTCCCCCACCTCAGGAACTGGCCGCTGATCTTTCTGGAGATTCCCCTCTTCCTTTCTTTGCAGTCCTGCTGTGCTTTCCAGTCTTAATGTCATGTGAGAAGGAACTCTTTAGTTTTGCATCAGATGTCGTGTAAAGATGGGCTGGGGGGACCAGCACGCTGATGTCTGCTCAAGCTGTGTTGTGATGGTGCCGTAACCTGCATGGGTGAAGAAGCTGAGGACCAAAGCATTCCCAGTGAAAACTGCATGTGGAAAGGCAACATGAGGCTCAGGACTGTGCCCTTACCCTGGCAGACCTCATGCCTCTGTCAGGAACCAGAGGCTCTCAGCTTCTCTCCTACTGCCCAGTGACATTCTGGAGAGTCTGCACCAGTGTGCTGGGGTAGGCAAAATGTAAATAAGATAGAGATTTCAGGAAGTTTTTTACAGACCCCTTTGCATTTTGTTTATGAAATTGGGTGGGGGAAGTGGTACTGACTGCTGCTGCAGCTGAGGGCACCTTCCAAAGTGGTGCTGAGCTTGTGACTGAAGTAGGGAGGGTGTAAGTCCTCCTCTGCCCTGTTGTGCTGCCCCAGGGATGCCACCAAAGCGCAGAGGACCACTGTGCGGGGCCTGTGCTCACATCCCACTCTTTGCTGGCTTCTCTCCTGGGGTTTTGACTACATCTTGGTCTCTGTACCAATGTGGCTCGATGCACTGGGGCTAACGGCCACCACTACAGAGGAAACTCACTGGGCTGCTCCTCAGTTTGACAAATCCCAGTGGCCACGGTGGGGCCTGCCCTGAATTAACTGGTGGGACAGCCCAGGTGGTGGATGCTCGGTTGCATGGTCTGGTACTAGTAACTGCCGCCAGCATTTGGGATGAGTGTATATGAAAGCTTGACAGCAGGAGCAGGCTGGGCGCACTTAGTAGCGATCCCTGTGCCTTGGGCAAGGACCGCACATCTGCTGGGCTGGAAACCAAGCATGCTGCACCTCTGCACTGGCCTTTCTTGAGAAGAGGGACCAATGGTGTGGGTATTGCTGGGAGTAAGAAGCCCCTTAGCCTCCTTGTTGGGGCTTGTGTTCATGTGTGACCCTGCATGGTCACACTGTACCATCACCCCTTCATCCATGAAGACCATGTGCTTCTCTTGGCTGCGCTGGAGCTGATGGGGGAGGCTGGCTAGGGTGGTAGGAGGACATGCAGCTATACATGCACTACAGTTTGCTCAGAGTAGTGTCTTTGTCCTCCTTTTAGGACAACTGAAAGATTCCCCTGCAATGCCCTCAAAAGAAAAGGTGGCAAAACAACAAACCAAGTCTTTCTCATTAGGAAGGCTCGTAGGCACCTCTCCGTGGCTTGGGAGCGCGGGAAAGGGGGGCGGGCAGCCCTGCACTCTGCTCGCTTTCTGTCTGGAAGGAATTTCTAGTTGTTAATGATTAATTCAAACGTTTCTTGTCATGAGTACAGTATGCACAGAGTGATAAATCTGTGGTGGGTTAGAGGTTGAGGTTGCTCAGTGCTGACAATTAGTTTGAGCCACAGGCTTTGCTTTCATTGGCATTTTCACAGCATTAACCCAGACCTTGTCAATTAAAATCCAGACACATTTTGATGAGGGACATCGTCTTCTAATGATAATTGTAATAATATCAGTTTTATTCATTTAAATCCTGTCAGGCAGGCCATGTTTCCTGGAAAATAACTGCCCAAGTTTCACATTGCCTAAATAACTAGGAAATGTCTTTCAGCTTTTTGAGCTGACATTTCCTCAACAATAACTAAAAGCAAATGAGGCCATAACTGTTCGTCTTTGAACACTTACCAACTTCAATCAAGGTAATTTGGCTTTATCCACTAAAATAAGCAGGTTTATTAGCCTTCACTTTGGAGGCTAATAAACATTTGATAATTGCCTGAAGTTGATGATGGGGTTTATGCTATTTATTATTGTCTTTTCTAACTGTTCGACAGTGTAGTTCCAGAGCATGGCCGAGGCAGGGATCCATTTTTGCAGCTCACCTGTTCATTAGACGTAGGAGGAAGCCTGGGTGTAAAGGCTGATGAAGGAACTTGTCTGAGTGGTACAAGAAGTCTGCAGTAGAATAAAACCCAGAAATCCTGTGTCTGTTCTAGTACATTAACTGCAGTGGTTTTTTATGTGTTTATGTGTCTGTGAATATTATATTTAGTATCTCTGTCAGGCCATAAAAATGAGTATTTAATAGTTGGAAAGGGAGTGATATATCAGATATCAATTGAAAACTCATTGTGGTTTTATTTTAGCATGGCATGAAAAATAACAAAGTGAAAATCATGTTTAGTTTTGCATGGAAAAATAATTTTCATTTTTCTGAGAGGTGGTTCATAAGTGAAATCCTTCGCGAAACAGCTAGGGTAGGGAAGCCAAAAGCTGTATCAAGTAAGGCTGTGCCTACATCTTGCAATGAATTTGGTCTGTTCTTGTCCATACAGATGGAAAGTGCCTCACTGCTTGTTCTTTAGGCATTCCCTGGTTTCTCTGCTAAGAAGTGGACCACTGGCCTTTAGCCAGGTCACATATATTTATTTCCTTTATTTGTCATCTCATTCCTTTAAAATCTAGGTTCTTCAAATAGTCAGCACTTGTGTATTTAAAAACCTCATTGGTATTATAAATGTGCTTCTGCTCTGGTCCTTGTCTGAAAGGTGTAGAAGAAGGAACTCTGATTAATTAAAAGCACCTCTAGGTGATGCCATAATATAAATAACAATAAGCCTGCCTTATTTCTATAGCAACTACAATAATGCTACCAGTTGTTAGTAGTTCAAAATTCAGGGCATAGCATAGGCTCTGAGTGGGAAATCCAGGCACAAAATACTGCATTGAAAAAAGGTAGAGGAGTAGTAACTGAGAAGTAAATGGACTTGTGCTGTTGTGACTCTGTTCTGGCAGTTAATTGTTGTGGGTTTAATAAACACAAACACCCACCTCCGCTCTGGTAGGGCTCTTTTTTTTTTTTTTTTTTTTTTCAAATGTAATCTGCATTCTGGTGCGTATAGAAATTGCACTGAAAACAGCATAGCTTGAAGGCTGTAAATATTGCCACATATTTTTCCAGTGAGCCTTTAGCAACTGAGCTGTGTGTCTCATTACTCTTTCTTTTTTTTTTTGGTGCATTTGTAAGCATTAGAGGTGATCAATAAAACCTGACCTACCTTTGCAAGTTAAATAGGCCTGATTTGAAACTACCAGACTTAAAGAGATTAAGATTTGCTAACAGTGATTTAAGAGCAAGCGAGGTCCATTTACGTGCTATTTCTTTTCCACTTTTGAGGTTTGAATTGCATTGGAAAATCTGTCACGTTGCACATTTAAGCATGGAAGTTGCAGCTAACACTTTATTGAGCATGCCTTTAAGTAGGAGCTGCGTCCTTACCCTGTATTTTACTATATCTTTCTGAAAATGTAATGTAATTAATAGATACGGAACACACCTAACCATGCAGAGTGAAGTCTCCATGAACTTTGACTCTAAGCAGTATTTTCTATCTTTGGGAGATGTCCAAGGGGAAAAAAAAAAATAAAAAATGTACAATTAAAAACAAAAACCCAAAGAAACCAAAACCAAAATAACCACAAAAACTCCAAAGACATAGAGAACTGAATCCTAGCTATAAGAATGTATGTTCATAATGTTCCTGGTGCAAAGATATAAAATGCTCAAAACCAGATACTTCGTTTGTTATGCAAGTGGAGTGGTTTTGAAGATTTATTCCATGGGGACCTCACTGAAATTATTAGTATGGTACCAAGTGCTCAGGATAGGCGCCCAACTCTTCAGATGGATGGGTCCCTGCTGCCACTAAGAGCGGCTTTGGAGGGGAGCTCAGTGCTGCAGTTCCTCCTACCTGTCTGTCCCACCTGGCTGTACACACTGCACTGGGGTGCTGCAAAAGCAACCCTTTTACCATATACTGCTACTTTGCTAATGGTTAAATTTATTGTTTAACCCTTTGATGACTGTGGAAGTGCAGACTGGAAGGGCAGCTGCTCCCCAGCAGCGCAGGTCCAGCTGGGAACAAGGAAAGGATGGATTGGTGCTGTACAGTATTTTATTTTCCCATCTCGTGACTTTTAAGCATTTAATTTAAGAACCTGAAAGCCATGTGGAATGGTCTTGTGTTATGAAAGACAGGTTTGGTTATACAAATGAAATACTTCATTGGCCTAAAATTAGTCTGAAACATGTAGTCATAAACAGGGCATTGAGGCAAATGTGCTGAAATAAAACCTTCCAGCAAAAATGCTGTATCCTGCAGATGATATTTCTGTTACAGAAAACTGTTTTAGGATGTTTTAAATGTTTTTATGGCTCGTGTTTGTCATAGCCATCCAGCTGTCAGGCTAGTTTTTATTACTGTGGCATGTGGTGTGGTGCCTCTGCAAGTTCCAGCTGAGGCTGGGCGTAGTGTGTGCGCTTGCTGATGGTGTGTCTCAGTTCCACAAGATAATTAAGTGCCAGCCACTCATCCTCTTCTCTGCAAGGTTCGGATTTAGAGCAAGAGTTGTGTGGACTGAATAAAAGCCATCAGAAGGCACTGTTGCTGAAAGTACGGATGGATGCCTCTATTGTTCTACATGGGTTTTGTGGGTCTTAATTTCTACTTTAGACCTGGGTGCGTGCATGCTCATAGTCTGTTGGAGTAGTTATTAATAAACATCATTATTGATGAGGCATTTTGTTCATAAATGCTTTTATTGGTCTCTATGACCAGTTTGAGCCCTACTGTGCTCGGTGCTGGAGAGTGAGGTCATATATGACGGTCCTTGGCCCGAAGAGTTTTTGTTTTAAAAGACAAAGTGTAGTAGGTGAACACGGCACGATTGCCAGCAAGCGCAGAGGCAACAGATGGAGCACAGCGGTGAAGATGAAGGATGTGCAGAGCTCCGTGTGTTGTGGGGCATCGATGATCAAAACTCCTCCTTGTTGTGATGCCTGTACAAGGCTCCCAGCAATCAGGGATTTGGTTTGCTGAGACTAACTCCTGCCTTGTTAACTACTACTTCCTGATTATTTCTGTCTATATCCATCTGCTGCCTCTTTTCTGTTAGAGCTGCAAATTCCTTAGGGTTCAGACAGCTTTTTATTTTTGTGTTTGTGCAGTACCGAATGCAGGGGAGTTCTGGCCCAGGGTTCACGCTAGTAGCTGTTAACCAGTGGCATTTATGGATGAAAATAAGACATTGGGAAAACATTTATTTTCACTTTCTGATTATCTTTATTTGCATTCCAGCATCCGCTGAATCTTTGAAACTGAAAAATTATTTAAATAAACGATGCATGATTAAAATTATTATTATAATGTTATCTACCACAAATAGTTCTGTGCAGGAAATGCAATTTTTTTGTGTATGTGGTTGTTTATATATATATCTGTATTTGTCTGGCAAATAGATTTTATCCTACAGCTTGCTGGCTGTTGCTTTCCTAGGTGCTTATTCATATTTAATACTGCTCTCCTGTGTATTTGCATACATAAATACACACTTGTTTTTAACACCTGTTAGCATCCTTTAATTATACATTGACCCTGAGGCTGTTGGCTTTGAGGTCTGTGCAGCCGCAGATAGCTGGATGTTATGTATTGTTCTTCTTTCCCAAGACCTGAGCCCGCTTTGCACTGACCTGCCAGCTGAAGTTTACCCTTCTGGCACAACGCCACAGCTAAGTGCCTTTCAGCGAGTTCTCGGCTATAATCCTGAGCTGATTTCTGGGATGCAATTCACTGCTACAGTTATCATATCAAAAGGGGAGCGATTTACATTTCCTGCACGTCTCAGTGTTGCCAGCCTCAGAGAATGCTGCAGAGAGAAAGTTACAATTTGATAAAATAATGAAAATGAGCCTATTTACAGTGTTGCATCTTATGCTGTGGAGGAATTTGATGCAGGCACAAAGTTGGCACTAAATAAAAATTTAGGCTGTGCACAGAGATTAATTTTGGGGCTTTCTTTGGCTCCCAGGGAAAAATAGGAAGATTTTCCCTAAAGGCTGAATGTGTGGAGAACTGTATGCTCGCCTTTGTATGCCTTTCCTCTTTATCTTGATATCTTATTGTGCTGCCCCATAAAGTCTCTCTCTTCTCTAGATATTCATCCAGAGTAGTGTCTGCATAACACATTATCTTTGTTTTTATCTGATCCCTTCAACCCTTTGCAGTTTCCTCTCTGAAAAGGCATTGAGCAGTCACGCCAGCATCATTTGTACAAAGTGAAACACTTTATGTTGAGATATTTTAAGCACGTCCATACTGGAAATGCCATAGGAATGGCAGGGCTGCAGTGTTTGCTGCTGATTCACATTCAGCTGCCTGTATTTGTATGCAGGAGCGGACTCTGTGGCGGCCTCGCATTCATTTCCTGTGTATCAATTACTTATCAGTAATACACGAGCCCAGTTAAGGAACTGGAGGTGGGTTGTAGCCCTGAGAGCGTGGCCGTGCCTCCCCTGTCTGAAGGGGCACTGTGATGGGACATGGGTTGGAGGGTCCCTTCCCAGACTTTGCATGGATGAGGCTGCACGCATTTGAGTTTGGAGAGGCGAGGGATCTCACTGGTCCAGGTGACTGGACTGGTGATGTTACTTGTCTCTGAGCCAGATTCCTGCAGCCTTGTCTAACTTCAGCTATATTTCTTTTTTTTTTTTTTAACAAGCACCTTTCTTAGACATACTCACTGTGCTGTGATGAGGGGTTGTGTAAAAGGGGCACTCAACAAAAACATAGTGGGCAAAGCGCTCTCGAATTTATTTCACCTTATCTTTCTCATTTGAGGTTTTGATGTTGGGCACTTGCAGCTGCAAATGTGAAAATATGTACCAATAGCGTAAACCTGCCAGGGCTGGTGACAGCTCCTCTGCAGGGTTTGTAGTCCCAGGTCGGGTTTTTTTTAGGAATTAGTGAGTAGAGGTCACCCAAATTCATCTTCAGGCTGTTCAGGACAGGGTATTCTTTCCCTCCCATTCCACTCTGCTTTTCTTTTGTGCATCTCAGAAAAGAAATATCTTTGTTCATGTCTACATTTTAGCCAGCTTTAAAAGATTTGAAGCTTTGCTTAGTTCTCCCTTAACTTTAGCAAATCCTTTAAAAGCAGACTGTAGAGATTGACCGCACCAGGAAGGTATCACCGTGCCACCTTGATTAGTCTGTGTGCCCGACCTCCGCTTCCTCCTAACTTTTGACTACTGCATCTTGTCATCTTTGATTTCATCTTTTTTCTTTTCTGTTTTTCCCCCCCTTTTCCTTTACTGTCTATGAAAATTTGCACTGCCTGATGCTATCACCTCACCGCGCTGTTTGAATCTTAATGCAAGTGCCCTGGGAAGAGATTACACTCACCCTTGAAACTGATATGTCTCTTTTAATGTATGATGTCCAAAGAGAAGACTATTTCTAATTTTCGATCCTGGAAATTAAAACCAACATGTGCACATGTTTCTTTATCCGTATGCAATGTAAACTTCAGCGGAAATAAAACCACAGCGTGGGTACTTGGCTGGCATACAGCTAGTCAGGACATTTTTCTGCATAACTCATCCTTGATAATAAGGGATGCTCTGCATTTTTCTGTCCCCACATTCTATTTTTTTAAGAACTGATTTCCTTAGGGAGTTGTTAATGTTCAGGGCTTTTTACCCTGACATTTTGGACAATGATGTGACAACACAAGTGCATCTATTACTCTTCTGCTGGAAGCTGACTAAAGCAAAGGACTTGATGGATAATGGCCACATTTTCCAGCAGCGCCTGGTGTACATGTGAGAAGAATGACTGAGTGACCTGCATATAAAACCAAACTATGTCAGGCAAGAAGTCTGAGCACAGAACCAGAAGAGAAGACTTGAGAACAGGTAACCTTTCATCATGAATTCCTTATTTTGGTCCCCTTCTTTCTGTTGCTGGAAATCTGGTGCTTTCTGTGTTGCAGCAGTGCAGGTTGCGGTGTGGGAATCTACGATCGCCTTCATGGGAAGGGAAGGCAAAGGGCAGCGGGCTCGTGTGGCATGGGGAGCTTTGAGCAAAGGAGGTTGTACAACTGAAAGCAGGTCATCTCTTCACCTTGGGTTGCTAAAGAAAGATGATTCTCCTGTGCTTTGAGTAGTCGATTTACACCTGTGCAAATTGGAATGTAAAACTGCACTGGCCGGAGCTTGCATTTGGTGCTGCTGTGGGTGCCTACAGCCTTCAGGGAGAAGGGGAGAGAGCTGGAAGCTGTTGGGGCTGGCTGGGGCTCTGGACCTGGGAGTCGAATGGCCATCTGAGCGTTGTGTCCCACCAGGGCTCCGTGCCCTGGCAGGTGAGGCATGCTGGCTGGATGCTGTGCATTTGGTGCTGTAGATCTTTTGCTGAAACTGATACTGCTCTGCTTTATGTTCCACAGTGTAGACTCGCTAAAGCTGATTTCGAACTCACAGAGTCAGGGGGAGTATGGGGAGGAAAGGGGGTTACGGTGGCGAGGGGATGGGGCGCTCTCCCCTCCCTGTCCCCCAGCACATCACTTAGTGGTGAGGGAGATCGTGCCTAACTCATGTCTCCTTCCATTTTCTCTCTCTGCAAGACCACTGTGAGAAACGATCAAGGATTCAGATCGGTTTCATTGAACTGGAGAAGGAAAAGCCTAAGAGTGCTGTTACCAAAAATATAAGGAGGAGGAAAAGACCCTCGGCATTTGGCAGCTGGAACACCAGGGTGCGGGGAGGGGATGGGTGGCAGTTCTGCCCTCAGCTGTGTCATTCTCATGAGCAGCATGTCAGGAGGCTGTGGCAGGGTGGGGATCCCCAAACCTTTGCTTTGCAGAACTGCTCTGGAATACGATGAAAACACGTGGGGGTTTAGTGACTGATTGTTAGATGGGCTTTTAGGCTCAGGGAGTGACTTACAGGTGAGATTTCTGTGATGTAGTGAAGTCCATTTCATTCTTAATGTTGTAGCAGCCCAAGCTACAGTCTTTGTATCAGGAGAATGTGCTCCAAGCAGACCTTGAATGTTTGATTTCCACAGAGGATGCACTCATAAATGTTTGTGAACAAATGGGAAATTACTGTGTGCCAACAGAAGAAATTAAGAGTGGAAAAACAGAGCCCAGGCTGAGCATTTGTTTCTGGAACATAGTTTCTGTGAATAATTCAGCTGGCTTCTCTGAGCTTTGGACTTTCAGTCTTTCCAAGGGCACTCCCTCACCCTTAGCTGGGATTTTGGGAAGACTAGTAATCTGTCAGATGTGAGGTAATCACCAGAGACAGTGAAGAACATCCCTACATCAGGCATAGATGTACCAGGGAAATCAAAGTGCCCTCTGTAGCACTGCTGGCTGTCATACTTGTTTTTCAGTTTGTGTAAGGTAGCAGTGTCTGCAAAACTTCCTTTCCTCTGCCTAATGTAGATTATAACTGTAATAGTGTTTACTTGAAGTGAAATAGGGTGCTGTAGCTATGATTGCCATCTGCAAATCTGCAAATAATTCCTTGCGTGGTTTCAAACAAAGAAAAATATCAGGAAAATATTCTGCAAAGAAATGATGACATCCTGTGTGCCTTATTATAGAACATTTTGCCAAGAACTTGTGGCTGTAACAAGGAGGTTGATACACTTCCCCACTGTCACAGCATTAAAACCTAATTGCCCCCAGGTTTCTTGATTATCTCCAACACAGCTGTCACGTTGCCCCTTTGAAAAAATGAACCGACATCACATACACAAACTTCAAAATGTCTTTTTTTTTTTTTTTTCTTCCCCCCTTGGAAACAGGCAAAATTATTATCAAACAGTCTCTGGTATGTTTACCAAACTTGTTGGAATATCGCGCTGAATTGGGGCCCTGTTGCTTCTATATCACAAGATAAGCGATAATTCATGTTTCTTGTCACACTTGTGCATTACCACGCTAGGGCTCCTGCCAATATTTTGTGCTTGCTGCCTACGTATACAAGAGTATTATTTCATAGTTGTGGCTGGAATAGGGGCTCTGCGTTCACAGGCTGTAATCCTCCCTCTCGCTGTGGGAAAGGTGTCCTTGGGGCCCTTGAGCCTCCTGTTGCACCCCCTGTGAAATGGGAGCAGTGATGCTGTCCTCCCACTGCGTGCACCGAGTGCCTCATCCCGGGACAGTGTGTTGCCACTGTTCAAAATGGGTCTGTTTTCCCAGAAAAAGAAGAAATTCGTCTAAGAATAGTGAAAATTTCTCGTTTTCTGAGCCTCTAACAGGTACAAACTCTCTTCCCAAATAACTGAATATAGTTTTCCCTTTAATTGGCGATGTGTCTAACATATCTTGTTCCATAGAATAGCCCCTGATTGATAGGGAGGATTTTCAAAACATTAATCGCCCAGTTCCCTGTGTGGCTTTTGGTAGGAGTTTAGTGGCTGATTTCCCTTTGTGGCTTTATTATTAATCTTTTGTTGAGCTAATCTCCCCAGCAGATACATGTGCTACACATGCAGAGTCCCCTGGCTCCAGCCTGGTGGCCGTGTGAGCTCTTGTGTAGCCCCAACCAGGGCACCAGCGTGGTTTTAAGACTCAATGAACCACGCTGGGCTGAGCAGGAGCATCGCACTTGAGCTTTTTCTAGTGGCTTAAGGGGGAAGATGGCTTGATTTTAAGTTCCAGTTATTCTGCTGTGAGGGTTAAAAAGATTTTTACAGTGGCCAAAATGGATGTGAAAGAGAAACAACACTTTGGAACTTTGGGAAAGCTTCAAAAGGTTGTGTATTTGGCCAAATATTCTCTTGATCTTGCTCCTTAGCATATAGGAGGCTATGGCTGTCAGGAGTAAGTTCGGGGCAGGGTTAGGGTTAGTGTTGTTGCAGGGCTTTGGCCTCCAGAGTCTGGTCCAGGGCTGGTGGAGATGAGGGGATGGACAGAGGGTCGGAGGATGCTTTCTCACCAGGGCCTGTGCTCACCTGGTTTCTGAATCCTGCTGGAGATGGCCCCAGCATGGCCCTTACCCTCGTGCAGTGAGAGATACTGCAGATAGCAAGGATTTGGAGAGACCAGTTTAGATTGGAAACAAGTCCTTCTTTCTCCTCCAGATACTTTATGTTTGGTTTTGAAGGGGGAAAAGCAATCAGCCAGCTACAAATGGCATAGCAATGACAAGTTGGTGATGCCTAGCCTATTCCAGAAGGCTTTGTTATGTGTAGTACTAAGTGGTTTTGTTTGTGCAAATTAATTACTCAAAAAGGAAAAAAAGCTCATAGCCTTTTGGAAGCCATACTGAGACTGGAACAGCTAGAGGGAAGGAGGAAAATACCCCCAAATGGCTGAATCGGTGCATGGTATCACCACGGGGAGAATCGGTCACCTGCAGGGGGTCAGCACAGCACCACGAGCTCCATGCAGGAGCAGGGTTTGCTTGGGGGTCAGAGCTGGGGTGAGGGTGCATGGCCTTCAGCCAACTAGCCTGCCTGCGCTGCAGCTGGAAGGTGGAAGGAAGGGGTTTTTTTTTTTTATCTTTTCTGAAGGTGAAGAGGGAATTAGTCACTGCTGGAATGAACAGCCCCCTGCATGCATGATGCAGGTGCACGTGGAGGGAGAGAGGGAGGCACTGCTGCCAGCATAAAATGCAGCAGGGTGACAGCTGGCAGACATGCATTAGCATGATGATAATCCTGTAAATGGAAATGCTTGCAAGTGAGAAAAGATGAAAGTGTGTATGTGCTTGTAGGATCCTTGTTATCACGTTATCTTGGATCTTTAGGGACAAAATAGCCACTCATGCATGGAGAGTAAACAGACACGCGGTATGTATAAATAATGTGTGAGAGAGGAGCTTCTGAATGCAATTTCCATCTTTATTTAAAAACTTGCTACTTAGGCAAATTATTATAATTCCAGTGACACTAACTAATCCATCAGTAATTAGGATGGGAAATGGGAATATATTCCACAGAAATGATCTTGATATTTCATGAGTCCAATTGTACAGCAGCCTTCTCGAAGAATAAGCTGTCATTTGCCCAGAGTTTTTTAGAAGGCTATAATTTAGCTGATTAAAAAGAAATAATCAAGAAAATTCCCCTGGAGAACTGCATGTTGGGTTGAGTACACTAAGTTTGGAATAATATAATCAGTAGTGCTTCCGCTGCTTTTACTATATCTTGTCTTAGTGTTGCTGATTGTGTAAATAGTTAGAATAATTCCATATTTCCTTAGCATCAGTGGCATCCTGTAAGCTCAGCCCTTCTCCAGGCTCAATGAAGCCACGTGGCTGCTGATTTACCGTAGATGCTCTTGCTGCTCCCTTTGGAGAGCTCTTCTCTAGCAAGGTGCAGGGTCACTCTTCCTGGATTTAAAAGAGAAAGTATTTATCAGATGGTTTTCAAGGGTCTAAACTGCAGATGAACAACTTTGTGCTTCTGGTTATAGCTTTGGTGAATGAAACATTTTGGAGAAACACACTTTTCTGAGAGGAGGAGAAAAAAAAAAAAGTTCCTGCCTCATCTAACAGGTGCTGGCAACACACTTACCATTGCCTAGGCAATTAAAAATGATACTTCATCAGTAACCCCACTTATTTCTCATCAAAATAGCCCTTTTGGCCTTACGCTCTTGAGCACATTAGAACAACTTTTAAGTTGCTCTTGTGAAAACACGGAAGAGCTGCAGCCTTTGTGTCCAGCCTCCTCTGGCATCCCACGCTGGCTGCGCCCCACGTAGCCCAGCATCCCTGCCTTCGCGTGAATCCAAGTTCTGGAATAACAGCAAAGGAGTGCTAGGAGAAAGGGCTCAGAGAGCGATGGCACAGCTGTGTGAGAAAAGGAGCGGAGTTTCTGATCTAGGAGCATTAAACCTTGCCCCTTCTGATCTGCTAACCCTGTCACTGTGACTCCTAGTTTTTTTTATCTACTCTTAAAAGTGCTGTGGGGATCAGCTCCTTGTCCGGGAAAACGTGCTTTGTAATGCCAGATTCAGTATTTTGTGCAGAACCTGGTAATCGAGTGAGTTTGTTCCTTGGCTTTGCTCTCTGTGGGGAGTAGATTAAGATGACCAGACATATTTCACTTGCAGCCCCAAACAGGTTTAAATATCTGTTTTGGAGGAGTAAGGCAAATACAATTCCTACCTTACATTGTGTGCCCCTGTTGAAGCAGGTCACTGTCAATGAAAAATTCTCTCACTAACCTTTAAAAATGGGTTTTTCTGTAATTCTAGTTCTGCTGAAGGGTAAAGCTGTATACAGTAATTGAACCAGCGGTGCATGCAAACTGAAATTTTGCAGGAGGAAATTAATGGGGTTGTAATGGATTGTCTCTGTTTTCCTCTCTCTGTTCCCTCTCTTGTATCTTCTTTCACTTTGCTTTTTCCTTCTTTTATTTCTTGGTGTTGGAATAGGTATCTGAAAAGGTTGAGTGGTTTAGTGAGGAAAACCGAAACTGTGATTAAGGAAAACCTGGATTTTTAATCTGTTTTGAACCCTTCACCTCCTGGTGTCCTGGTCATCTCTGCTGGCTAAATTAGGTTAAAGCAAGCATCTTGCTATTAAAATAAATAAATAAAATCCTTGGTAGGGTAGGGCACCTCATACAGGTGCTGACAGAGTCCCTTAAATGTGTAGGGGATGATCTGATCGTGTTGCCTCAGGGGGAGAGGGCGTGTTGGAGTGTGTTCAGATCCCTGGGATGGCGGTGCTGGGCGGAAAGCTGGTCTTTTTCAGCAGGCCAGAAGTACGGAGCATTCGAACAGCAACACACGCTCACAGGGGTGTAAAGAGAAATAGTAGGTCTGTCTGCACCTAAACCAGACCGCGTGTACGGCTGCCCTTGCTGCATGCTGCAGGTCACTGGCCCCTGACGTGGGCCAGAGGGTCGCGGGTTGCAGGGTCTGCAGCAAGGATGGATCCCCCTGATTGACAGTCGGGGGTGAGAATGTGCACAGCTGCTGCTTCCTCCTCAGAGTTCAAAAAAATTTTTTTTATTATTATTTTTTTTTTTTGCCTGCTGTAACATAGAGGTTGTTCAGTCTCTTGGTTTAGGTTGTGTTCCTTCCCAGTGACATACCTGATTACAATACATCTCCAGCAGCCAGAAGTGCTTGACAGTTTTAGCTTTAATTCAGGGGATTTTGTTGGAGCATCCAAGTTGGGCCAGTAGCAGATGTTGTCTCGGTCAGGTTTCCTTTACCCAGGCTATGGAAACGTGTTCTACATCTTTTCAGTTTTAACATGAATTAGTTTAAATGAGCTATTCCCCTTGCTAGGATATCTGGGAAACGTACCATTGAACAAAGCTGTTCTTTCCTTTTCATTTTGCTTGTTCTTTCATTTTTTATTTTGGCTGTTCTCTCGTATCTTTCCCAAGTCACCAGCCAAAAGCTCACCTTAGCAGTGCCACGCTAGACCTAGGCTGACTGGTTTCCAGGCAGCCCAGAACTGAATCCCCATTTATTTCACAACTGCTAAACCAATGGCAACTGCTTTCCAAATGCCAGATCAATTGTGGATGTTGGAACAAGAAATTGAGTTTCATCAGGGTTCGTCTGGGTGAAATAAGAGCCACGTCTCAGACAACATGGTGCCTCAAACAGAGCGTGGCTCTGTGGGAAAGAACCCGGGAGACTGTTCTTGGCAGAGCTGTGGCCAGAGAGCATGGCTTAGGATTGAACAAAGCTTCATGTTTCAGATTAATATTTATATATGTATATATCTATCTTTAGGAATAAAAGTACGCTATGCTTTTTATTTGGGGGACAGGCAGCTACACCAAAAAAAAAAAAAACCCTAATGCTGTGATCAAATTCTCTTAGTAGAGCCGAAGAAAAGCCTTGAATACTGAATAGTCACGTGAAAGGAGAGAGAAAAAAATCACATTAATTCATTCCCTACTGATGCTCGCTGAACTGCATCTCTCCTGACACTTTGGCTTCTCAAAACCTTCACGTTGCACCTCTCTGAAGTCTTTCGTCTCTGTGCTCTGAGGGATGTCCTACATCAGTCCTTTTGGCCATCGGTCAGCTTGCTGTTGCACACTGAACCCGCCTTTCCAGGGTTGTCCTTGGCTGGCACTAGTTATAAATCCCAGCGTGCTGACCAGAAAGGCTTACACAGGGCCTGAATTAAATTCTGTTCCGAAAAGCAAATTCAACCATGGGATCTTTTTCCCCCCCAGTATGTGCTGGGAGACTGCATTAGGATTTAGAAGTAGGGCTGAAAGTTTTAGATCTGGACGAGTGGCTTTTCTTTCATTAGCAAATGCCTTTTATTTAACAATAAATAAATAAATAACAAATCCATCCTTTTGGTGTTTCTGCCTCATATGCCTGTGTCACAGCCTTTTTCCCTTCTAATTAATCAAGCCATATCTCATGCAGCTCTGTTTGTCAGCTGGGATTAAAGCCTGACAGTATTTAATCATCTTGTATTTCATAGTAACAATCTCCCTTTGCTTTCTCTTCCCTCCTTTTCCTTTCATTTCCTTGTCTTTTCTGGGTACGTAGCAGGGTGTCTGCTCTGACTGTCTGAAATTTTTATACAGGGAGTGACAGGTATAAAATTCTTTTCTTGGCTCTTTTCTTCTGTGACCTATGTAATTCCCTCATGAGATCATTTGCTGTGACATTTTGGGTGTACCGTGACCTACCCTGTTAGCACAGAGGTCCACCAGATGCTGAGGCTGTAGGAGTACGTACTGAATCATATTTTACCGTTACTTTTTTTCCTCAGCAAATATGTTAAAGCTGGGAGCCAAGCGGGTTGCACAAGTAGACCGATTATTATTTCATGTTCTGGGGCTCTTTAGCAGTTTCAGTTGTTTTGAATATATGTGACCGACTTGGACACTGACTTGGATTCATTTTATTAATTAAGGTTTCATATGAAATGATGGATCTCAACGTTTGACCTACTCATGGAGATCCCTTTCATCATCAAGGGGTGGAAACAGATCCTTCCTTCAGGCATGATACTTCTATTTTAAGATCTACATCTCAGTGGAGCAGATGACTCATATCCTAAAAGGGCTTCTTTGTCTCCATTGACTGTAGAGGATATTTAAATAACTTGTCCAAAGAGAGATGTTTTCCTTGTAGATGTAGAGTGAGATGAGCAGTATGATGGGTCTTAAGTGGCTGCCACAGGACAGCTATCCATTTTGGTCCCACCATGGTGTGGTGTGGGAGACCGATGAGTGAGCTGTGCATGGTCCCACCCTGCTGGGTCTGGAGGAGCTCCAGGGGACACCCCAGCCGAGGGCTGTCACGCAGAGGTGGGAACCCGAGGGGTCAGCTCTCTGCGGGGGAAATGCTCTGTCTTCTCCTTTCATTGCTATTTTTCCAGAGTATGGATTGCTAATTCTTCGGATTTAAGTCAAAACAATTGCTGTCTTAATTTGACACCCTTTTTAGCATGGGTGATGTCACATACTATAAGGTCTGTAGATCGAATGGATTGAATGTATTCCATTGCATCTGAATTTGTAGGTTAAGTGGTGTTGACCCCAGCTAGCTTTCGTATGGGAGATTGCCAGGAAATCCCAGGTACCAGCTGTGCAAGCGGCGCTTTCCTCGCCCCATACCAAGTACCGTGCCACTGAAATGCGTTTGCTTTCTCCTGCTTTGCTGCCGTTGCTGTGGTGGTGGATGAAAAAAATGGAGGAGGAAAGGAAAGAGAGAGGGGAAGAAAATTAAAACAATAAAAACCCAAATTATTTTCATGTTCTAGGTAAAAAGTTATCTTCCTGCAGAAGAGAGCCCTATTTCTAACAGGGTAGCAGTGTTCGGAGAGGTCATGGGAGGCAGCAATGTACAAACTTCGGTGGATGCTGTTGAACCCTAGATTATTGTTTTTCCCCATTCAGTTAAGAAAGCTTAAACTTCAGAATTCTTGCTGTAGAAGACATCGTATTGTCATTCTCCTCTTTAAAATCAGATGGTGGATGAAACATTTGGTTAGTTTTGGTAACAAAAGGGAAAAAAAAAATCACCATCATTGCTAAAAATAGGTTTTTTTCTCAGTTGACTCTAAAGTGGTACAGTAGCGCAGTGGTAACGGAAAGAGCAAACAGATCAAAAGACAGTGAAGAATGTAATATTTGCTGGTTTGTTTTCATTCTAACATGGACAATTTCAGGTTACCAGACTGAAAATCCATGCCTGAAAGCAAACAAGTGCTCTTAAATGGAATTAACATGTGCAGGAATTCCAGGGAGAAATGTTTGTTTTGTGTTGCATGGGCTGTCAAACTAATGATCAGAATAGCACTTTTTGGCCTCAAATCTTTTTGATTGATAGGGTATGCTTCGTTTTCCTTCCAGAGCTGCACCGAATGCATGTTTATATTTTACAGGAAATAGCAAAACCAGCAGGTTAAGGTAAAAGCTAACTGCGGTACCAGAAGCTGCTGCTTTTATAAGAGGAGGATTTATGATGTTTAGACCTCAGTTTATAAAATAAAGAGCATGAGCAGTGGTTTTCTTGCATGTTTGCCAAGGGAAAAAAAAAAAAAAAAAGAGCTGGAAAGACGTAAAATAAAAATCAGGAAGAGATAAATGCAGACATCACTTAATTAAGAAAATGAATTCTACAAGCAGAGTGATACAGAAAGGAAACATCCGTTACTGAGGAGGGGGCATTGAGGCAAAGGACATTTGTCATCTCAAGTGACAATTAGATGAGTTTCCAAACAGAGCAGGGCAAAGAAGGTAAAAATATGTGTGAGAAGAAAATGAGGCCAGAAGAATTGGAGGAATACAGAGCAGGCTTTTGCAGGTCTCTTTGCCTGATTTATGCTTTTACGCCCTTCTTAGCATACAGCCATCCCTGAAATGAAGCGCCTCTTTTGCTGTCATTACTGTACAGTCCTGCGAGCACTGTGTCGGGTAAATCTGCTCAGCAGCATAACGTGAAACCGGCTGTGGGACGGGCAGGGGGTGGCCCAGCAGCCGAGAGGTGAACCGTGCTGGGTACATGTTCCCTGCCCGCTCTGCGAAGGGCTGCGGGGGAGGCGGCAGCAGCCAGGTGAGCTCTGCTCTGAGCTCGGGGTCACGCTCAGAGCCATGGTCTGCAGAGCGAAACTGTTTGCAAAGGCTCAGGAACCTCGGCTGTGTCTCCCGTAGCTCCCCCCCGATCCATTTGCCATGACTTGCCTTAAAAAAGCAGCCTCCGTTTCCTTAGGTACAGACTTGAATGCAGATGAGCAATACTGCTGCCGGGGAGGATTCCTCTTCCCGAGTGAATTCCTCTCTACGCTGAAGCAATGCGTTTGGGTGGCCCGAGACCTGTCCCACACCCCACGGGTGGTGCTTCCACAGGGATCTGAGGGCATTGGGTGTCATGGTTTAGCTTCTGGCCAGATATTCATATGGAAAGAAAGAGCTTCAGTTTATTTTGCACATTATATTTGCAGAGTGGTTTGGCGTAGGAAAATCTGACAAAGTGTGCGAGTTGTCTGTTATTGATGCAGTTTGGATGGTCTTGCTGGCTTCTGTCACCAAAGGGCTCTTACAAGCCCCTGCTTCCCATGTGTTTCAGGTACGTGTCTCCTGTGTTAACTGCCAGGTCACTTCCATTTCCAGAGCCCTTTCGGACCCATTTCTCTATGGATTGTGGCAATGAGTAGCCCGCAGCAGAGACTTGCAGCCATCCTTTTGCACAGAGCTCCTGTCCTGGGGATCTTCTCGTTTTTGTTCAGGAAGAGTAATTCAAACCCAAGGTCAGTAGGAGGGCGGGGGGTGTCAGCCAGGCTCACGGTTCAGCTCTGCTCTGCTCCCTTCAAGAGCATCCAACTGGTGGTCAAACCTGAAACAGGTACTGGGACACTGTGGTTAAGCCGTGTGTGTCACAAACAGGCACGGGGGACATCAGTGCTCCCCAGGTGTGCGCTCGTGCCTCGGGTTACCCCCACTCCTCAATAGGTACCGGTACCTGAAAATAAGTCTTTTAGATACCCTGCAGAAAATCAGGCTGGAGCATCCATCCCATCAGGCTCTTTCTGTTTCTAGAAACTTAGTCTGTTTCGAAGATTTTATTGAGACTTGTGAGCAGAAGCAAATTCATTCAAGGTTGATGTCGGCTGTTTGAGCGTATTTGTTAGAGCTTGCTTCTTGTGCTTGGTGGTTTTGGGGTGGTGGTTTTTTTTAAATGTTGTATGAGTAAACTGTTAGTGGTGCATTTGTTTGTAATACCCTTTCAGCTGGCAAAGTTTGGCAGAAATTGAATGCTCTGCAGGACAAGTGGCTGCTCAGTCACAGGTCAAGGAGGGTTTTAAGCTCCGAAAGCTGAGTGATCTTGTATCAAATGCTGTGGCTGTGGTTTTGATCCGGCTTCTAGCAGCTCTGCACCCGTGATTAGCTCTATAAAAGAGACAGGAAAGTCAAAACTTTCGTAGTTTTACCGAAAGTCACATTTGGCTCGTGTGGCTCATCTGTGTTGAGTTGGGCTGGACAAACCTTATAAACTTTTCAGGATTCCAAGCCACGGACTTTCCCCTTCCCTTCTTTTGGAATTAATATACTTAGGATATTTGCTTGTGAAATGCTAGAAAACTTACTTAGTTTTTCATCCTCTTTTCTTATTCTACCCATCTTATTAGAAAAATGAGGGGGGGCAGGGAAACCTAACGCACAAAATCCCAATGAAAAATAGCTGCTGTAGGCATATAAAACAGAACGTGTTCAATTGTGAAGTCAGCAACTGCAGGCTACGATTGCCTGAAAAATGGAAGCTGTCCTACCTAACGTCACCACACAGGTCTCCCCTGTAACCCTTCTATACAAGGCAAGTGACAACTTCAGGGTCTCTTCTCTAACAACTCTACTCAAGAAAAAAAATAATCTTTTTGAGCTATTGGTCTCCTCTCTGTGATACAAACCATAGGTAAAGATTTTATGGTCTGTAGCTCTGCCGTTTCAATCATGTTTATACGTCATTTATTTCAAATTAGTGAGACTTAGCAGGAGTCCAGAAGTTTGCATCTGCTCCAGCATCGGGGCCAGCATAGGCGAAAATGGAGCAAAAGCACAAGGGCTGCTAAGGGATCCGGACAGTATTGGTTGAATGTCATTACTGTGTTCAGGGACTACCTTTAACTGCCGTTTTCTGCTGGCCATACCATCTATACGGCAAGACGTACAGCAAGAGTGTGTTAGCTTGGAAGCTCCCTCAGCTGGGGGCAGGAGGAAGAGTATTTTCAGCGGCTGTGGGGTGTTGTAGCCGCCTGGAGCTGTGCTAGGTTACACCGCCTGGTGATCTGCTTACTGGCACTCTGTGTCATGCCAGGAGCTGCCTGAACGATACGTTCATTATACATTCCTGTGCATTCCTGATTCAGATTAACACGCTAGCTTAATCTTTCAGTTTGGTTATGCAATTTGCTAGATGAAATATCGCTTGCATTCTTTCTGTTAATGAAAACCCACACATAATCCCCGTGTCCTAAGTACCTGTCCCGATTATCTACTGCATTCACGAGCGCTACTTGCAGAATTATTTTGCCTAGTTGAAGTTTTATTTTCTATTTATTCTAATTGCCAGTGTTGCTATTTTAAAAATTGCTAACCCATTGGCAGATACTCTGTTTTAATCCTTTTTTCCATTCCCTATTCCCTCGCAAGTGCCAGGTCGCCTGCTTTACAAACCCATTATGAGTTTCTGTACAGACACAACTGTTCACTGGGGCTGTCCCATGCTTCCATATGGTGCACATTAATCACAATTTAGCTATGTAAACAAGAACTTGTATATTGTGCTGTGTATGGTTGCATGCTTAGGTTGAATGAAAGATTTCATTTTAGTAAGTTGTATAAACACACCTGAGGCTCTGAAAAAAAAATAATGTGACTCTCTGTTCTATAGAATTCATCAGTTTGCTAATTAAAAGTCTGCTTTTATGGTTGATGATCATTACTTTTTATAAAGCCCCGGAATGCTATTAAGCAGGTCTGGAATGGTGGTGTGTGGTTTATTGGTTTTTAAAAATTGTTTCCTGCCTATTTTGTCTGTGATTTCACTGTGTTGAAGAGTCAGCCTTTGCTTTTCGGTTACGGTTTTCATAGAGTAAATCTGCAAGTATTGTTTATAGTTGAAATGTTCTCAATTGTATATTTTTTTTGAACAGCTTGGATTTAATGTCTGGTTTATGTTTGGAATAAACAAGTTTAAAAAATAAGTAAAGGGTCTTGAATCAACAAAAGGAAAATAAACCCAAAGTCCTTAGAGAAATAAGTAACAAAACTGTATACCTTCTAACCCAGAAAATTCATCACTCCTTTTGTCCGTGTGTATGCTCCTGTTATTATTTTGCTTTGATTCATGTGTACTTCAGGGACCCTGTCATGCTTACTCTAGGTAGTAGCTATCAATAGAGCTACTACAACACAGCAGAAGAAACACAGCCCGTTTCAAGCATTCAAATGCTTTTTTTTGTCTACAGTATTGCAAAGTAGGCAAGCTGCAGCATGTTACTTGGGCATAAAGTTACCCACATTTAAGAAAAGCTGGGTATATGTAAAGATTAAAAAGAGTATCTAGGGTTGCAAAAGCAAAGGCTTAATACTTGCATAGCAACGAAAAAAATGGAGAAGGATAGAAATACTCCATTTCTAGAGAACTGCATAGTCTTTAACGCTGGAAGTTAGGAAGTCTTTCCCAAGGAATTGGTTACCTGATGCCTTCAGCGTTTCCTCCCATCTGCACCACGAGGCTTCTGTTGTTAGGCGAGATGGTAATGCCCTGGCTTGCTCGAGCACAACTGCAGCCTTCAGTGTAGAGTCTGCTTTTGTTGAAACACACATATGGGCCAAGCTCTTGGCTCTAAAGTCAGAGTAAAAACAGATTAAACTTGGTGCTGTCCTTCCAGATTAATAATGTTGTGAGAGCGCAGGATGCTGGCGGTGCAGTGGTAGCACCTAGAGGTCTGTCCTGTGACATGAGGCCCGAGAGGAGCCCAAACATTCCATAGGTAACAGGAACGTGTGGTTGCAAGGAAGGGAGTGTGCCGTATGTCATTGTCTCTTATAGGTAATTATGACTCAAGAGCAGCTTAAGAATTCTCTATATATGAGCACACAACAGCTGACGTGTCTTTCTATATGGGTGTCTTTTACACAATTTGCTGTGACCAAGGGAGACTCCTTTCTACTGCATTCTCAACCTTTCCCCCTCCCCTTCATTCCAGTCACTTTTAGCAATTTTTAAGTGCAAGCACACAAAAAGCATAGTTTTGATCAGTAGTTTCTATGGCAAAAATCCATAAACAAAGCAATCCCTTTATACAACCCAGAACAAATAATTTAGACTACGAGCCCTTACACAACTTGTATTTGAGCTTGGCTGGAGGAGGATGCTCTAACATGCAAAGCGGAGTTGTCTGGCATTGACATTTAAATATAACCGTAGGAGTAGATGGCTGAGAGTCCGAAATAAGGCGACAGCCACAAGTAACTGAGTAAGTTGCTGGCATAAAAGCTGATGGGAAGGACTGGAGCGATTGCAAATGAGGCCTGGCCGGGAGGTAATGTGATTAGTGTTTTCGAAGAGCAAAGTACGTTGCAGAAATCAAATGAAGCCTGGAGTGAAGCTGGGGGCAGGGGGGAATCCCATGATTCCTCCAGTTTTATTTAATAAGAGCTTTATCATTTTCAGTTGTGGGTTTTTATTTTCCAGCTTTGTGCTGGGTGTGTTTGAGAGTTATGAGGTTTGAAAGAACGCTGAGTTTTTGATCTTGTCACAACTGAAAGTACTTAATAAATGTCAGGGTTGGTGCGTGAAAATCTGGGACGCTGCTCGGCTGCTTCGCTCGTGAGAGCTTGGCTAATGAGGCCACCGGAGAGTGGGCTACCACCCCACGGAGAGCTGGTAGCCCCAGCGTGGTGGCCTTGCCTCGGCAAGCCCTGCAGAGCCTGCCAGAAGAGGAGGCGGCCCCAATGTGTAATGGCAAACACGTTGCCAACCTGAAGTAATAATAATTTTTTGCATTTCTGTCATACTTGGGAATGGTTACGCAGGTGGAGGTTTTTGCGGTGCGTAGCGGGGTTGTGGTTGCCCCTTTCTGTCCTGATGCTCGGGACGTGGGGCCGACGTGTTGAGGGCTTGTTGGGCAGAGGGCCGTGTGTTGTTGGTGCTGCTGCATCCAGACTTCGTCAGAGCAGGGCAAGATAACCAGAGCCAGGCATCTGGAAGGGCCACCTGGGGATTGCTGCCGTGGCAAAAGGTTTGTTTGCTTTGTGAAGGTTTTTAATCCAAGATAAGCCAAGTAAGCAGTGTTGCACAGGGAACATCTCACATCAGCAGACACGGGAAAGGTCAAGTGTCTAAAGTTAGACAAGATGTGGTAAGTTTTTCTGGACAACTTTTTTGAAGTTTCATAAATGTGCAACTTCTTAAAAGGTTGCTAAGGAACAGTGATTAAGAATTAAGTGATTAAAAATTTCCACCATGTATTTAAGAGGAACAGGAGAGTTGTTACAGGAGGTCCCGCTAGATACCATGGCCATGCCTGAATAACTGATTTGTACTGGAGATTATTGCAAACCTATTCTCTTGAAGGTATTGAGCAAGGATAGTAACCAGGTTTTCCTGGTATACCATAGACTTACATTGATGACTAGTTTCTTCCTTCCAACCTACAGCTTTGAAAGTGGAGAGCAGTGCCCTGATTCGACAGCATACAGAAGCCCAGGTCTTGTCTTGACAGACAAATAATTTCCCAGAGTTGAGGAAAACTTCACGTGTGCTTTAATTTATCTGCTTAAAAGGTTTGGGACTGAGTTGTGATCAATGATGACACCAGTGTCATACAGACAGGGTGCTACCCAAAGCGCTGTGTTTCATTCTTCTGCCAACATCTGTCTCTACTGATCTTGAGAAGCTCAGAAGAAAAAGCCTGTTCTTGAAGGGAGAATAAAGGGACCGACGGTAATGCAATTCAGATGTACACATTAGGATATGATTTTTTCTAACACACCCAAAGTGCCACTTTTTCCTGCCTAGAAATTGGGTGCTCAGGTTCCTCAGGGTTTTTTGGAAATGGCAGGTGTTAGACAGAACCTGTACTGATGGTGTACTAGAAAATCTTGTTACTAAATCGTATTTTCCTCAGGAGAAAACAAGGACTTTTCAAAGCGCTTGCTGTGCAAGGCATAGGTGTGTTTTAGACGGGAGGTTTGCTCTAGGAAACGGCAACAGAAATGGTTTTGTGTCTCACAAGTGCACGCTTGTCTCACAAGCAAGCTTGTGGCTGTGTAACTTCATGGTAGCTCCACTGAAATGCAGATCACGCTGCAAGACAAGAATATGTACGTACTAGTGAACTGCATATAAAATAGGAAGAATATTTTTAATAACAAAATAATCTGGCATCCTCCCCTCACTTTGCCCTGGCCTGCTTTATCTGTGCTCTGCTACTTCAGGAAGATTAGCTTGATCTGAAATACGTAAGAAGGACTTCCTAGATTCTGTTTTACTTTGTAAAATTGAGTTTTTGGTTGGTTGATTAATGAAATGGTGGTGTATGGCTTTGTTGAGGACATTTGATTTGGAGCACTTGAACACAACATCCATTTTAGGTGTAATTTAACGTAATATCTGCTGAGAGAGAATGCAGGCGTCACCTGGGATCTTGTCTGCTGGTCTTTGTTGGGCAAATTTTGTTGAGCTTGGATTTTGATGACTGGAAATGAAAGCCATGGTACTTAAGACAACAGGAACCCTATTAAACCATTGCAATCTGACCTTGCTGCTCTGGAATCCCTATAGGACCAGGAATTTGGGAAGACAAATGGGATTGAGTCAGTCTGGCTCTTAGGTCTCCTGTGATAAAGGAGCATGCAAATAATGATTTGGAATTTATTTTCACTGCAAAATGGATCTTTGATCCCAAAGCAATAAACAGTAAAAGAGCAAGCCGCAAAGAATCGAATATTACAGGGGCTCATGTTAAAACAAAACCTGAGATTTCTATTGGGAATTCCGTTTGGCTTTTCAGAAGCAGAATCTTGGATGCATCAAACACTTGCACTGTGGTATTTTTAACAATTACAAGTCCAAATATGTGCAATTACCGACAGTAGGACTTCTGTCAGGAATGACTGCACCAAATTTAATTTAATGTACTCAGCCTTGTAATTGTTTTTCTTTTTTTTTTTTTTTTTAATCTTGCTGTGCCAATGACAGCATTTGTTTCTTCATAGGTTTTATGTTTTATATCCTCTACAAATCACATATTTAGGCCAGTTGTGGTTTGCAACATCTCTGAAATGCTGGTCTATTAGCAAGCCAGTCCATACCAGATTATTTTAATACTGATAGACTGTATCAACGGTTGAGATAAAGATGCATTCCTTGTGCTGTTTTGTTAAGGTTTAGTCAGACTAAATCACAAAACATTGCTTTGCTTGGGAATTGAATCGAAAATATCCATCTACGATAAGATTACTTGTTTAGGGAAAGCTGCTCTTGCATTCTGAAGATTTTGGTGGTTTTCACTGGCAGTTTGGGTACCTGAACAAGACCAGGCAAATTTGAAATGCCTCAGTGCTCCAGTACTCTGCTGAACTGGGATTTTACTTTTAAATGATATTTTCATCTTTGCTTCCCAAAGTTCTGTCTTTGTTATAAATAGCAGATAGAAAAGCAAACTTGAATTGAGAGTTATACATAACAATTTTCTGTGCAGCATAACCAAGAGCTGCTAGACCTGCCGCTGACAAACGGTGCTGGTGCCTACTTGTTCTTACTCATTCTTTTCAGGCTGCACATGATTATAAGGGTTAGTCCTGCAGATGGGGTTTTGGTTTTATGGGTTTTTTCCCCACACACACACTTGCTTTGCACTGGAACGCTTGCATGTGTATTCAGGATATTACTTATTTCATTCTGGCACTTTTAATATGAAACTTGCCAGATTTTTATCCTGGGCTTGATAAATGGTTACCTATGGGATGTGAACAGACAGTGTGGCACTTTTCTGCGTTTGGTGGTGGAAGTGCCTTTCAGCCTCTTGCACCTGGACCTCCAGCAGCTTATGCTTGCTGATAGGGGATTACAGAAAGTAAGTAGTAAAAACAAGGCTGCTGTCAGGATTTTTAAATACAATCCCGTGGTCTGCACTTTCTTTGGAAATTTTATAGGGTTCTGTCAAGCAGATCAGCTTGATCGCTACTGACTGTGACTTCTTTTGTACAACAGATTACTGGGTATTTCAGCATGTAGCATGCTGCAGTGCTTGAGGTTAGCTGACTAATGATCTGCATAATCTTACATATATGCCTTTAGCAGAGATACAGGTATACACCTTTGGCCTGAATTACTCGATATGTAAGTCTCTCTGTATTCTCAGTCTCATTAAAAAAAATATATATATATGCTAAATTCACTGTGATAAAGTATTCAATAATTCCTTCTGGAATCTCGAATAAGAAGAAATACTGTTGGACATACCTTATAGGCTATGTTTCAGAATTTAGGAGAAGTCTGGCTCATTGTCTTTCATGCTGTATGTCAGGCCCCTGACATTATTCCTTTATGTCTCCTGGCAAGTATTTCACATTCAAGAAGGCTTATATGCCTAGGGAGAGAAAAGGAAAAAAAATAAGAAAAAAAAAAACCAAACCCAAACCAAAACGCAAGAAATAAAGACAATTGCAGTGACACAGGTTAAACTAAGAGAGGCTGTGGTTCAGGGGAGGTGTGGAAGTGCTGCATTTACTCTTCCCTTGTGCTAGTGATTCTTGCCCGGACCATGGCCCTTTGGATCAGTATTGCTGTTTCTCAGCAGGTTTTCCTGGTGCCACGCTGGATGTGTGCCTGCTGTGTGCACGGGCTTGTAACTGGGACAGCTCGAGAACTTGATACTGCTGGATGGAAATAGAAAACCCAGTATGCCTGCTTCTGCTTTGCTTCATCCCCACCTAGCAGATCACTGTTCATACCCTTAGAAATTGTGGAAACTCCATTGTTGCAACAAACCTCACCGAGGGGCTGCTCCTTCCTGCAGCTTTTGGTAGAGATGTAGCTGATATGGGCAAAACCATCCCTGTCCTTGCCTGCAAAGAACTTGAGCCTTGCCCCTCTGGTGGTCTTGCAGGTTCCTTTTTAAACACTTGGGGGTTTTATACTGCAACCCACGGGAGTAACTGTGCTCCTCATTGTTCCTTTACACAGGCAGGGAAACGTGCTTCCTGGGAGCACAGGCACTGAAGTTATCCACTCGTCTTGGTCTAGTAGCTGCCCACTGTGGGTCTTGTTTGTGGATGGAGGAATTCACATCTGCACAGAGAAATACAAATTAACGTGTATGATCCATGTCTGGAGATGTACTTGGAAGACTAATCTTGAACACCAAAACCCATTAGGTTTAGGTATGCTGACGTGACAGGGGGAGCAGCTTTGCTGAATTTTTAAGAGATGGTTTGTCCACCTGGGCTTTTAAAAATGGTTTTCTTGTATTTTTGGCAAAAGAAAAATGTTTTTGTCAAAGAAGAATGAGTCTCATGGTCTCATTTTGAGTTTTAAAACACAGTTATTGATTTCATAAATACAGACAGTATACAATTTAAGTAATTTCTTCAATGTATGTTGACTTTATTCCTCAGTTGTTAATAGACAGAATTTTTTAAAGCAAAGTGAGATTGTGTGTTTTGACGGATTATATCCCGTAGTGGTATTTGCTCTCAGGAGGCAGGAAGAAATTCCCAAACCATATGATATTCCATTACTGGTTAGTATTTAGCTGTTACTAGTTAGTTACCAAGTGTCATTGGCAGAAGAATACAAGACCCTCATTTTTAACACCTGACAAAAGAAACACATACTGCGCTTTTTCTAAGCTGTAGGTCCATACTCCCAGTGTGTGTTTCTGTATGAATTATAATCAAAGTCTAGGAACTGGCCAGTGCTTAGCTACCTTCTGTTGACAGCTTTCAGGTTTTTTGGAAATATTTTAGCTTCACCACATACCGTAGCTGTTGTGTGATTCAGAGCCTTTGGAAGGAGAGTGTCATCTTGCATTTGTTATTTGCTTAGCAAAGCTTTGACTTTATGGCTATGTATTTCAGAATCTTCTATGCCGGGGAATCATTTATATTTCAGAGATACGGGAAGGCACCTTGGAGCTTGCTACATGTCTTGATTGTTTTTTAACCTTAGCCCAGTGTGATATTCTCTCTAAAGAATATTCTCACGTAATCCTGCAGGGAAGAATAAAGGTAACACAGTTGCCTGGCATTAATACTGTAAATCAGAAGTACATAATGATAAGTCTGAGAAACGTACTAAAAATAATAATAAGACAGGCTGGTTTCTGAATGGTAAATGCCATTACGCTTTGAATTCTGACATCCATCTGAAGTGGGTACCCACAGCCCACGGTCGTGTGTCGGGGGGCTGTTTGCTGGGTTTGTACTTGAGCGGAGCTGAGTGTATGTCCTCGTCCAGCCACGGTTCTCCCTGGAGGTGCTCCTTGGCCAGGCTGCAGGAGGATGTTTCTGAGAACCCAAAGAGAAATAATGTGAAAAACATGGCCAGCGCTGCCCCAGGGACGTTCCTTTCCCTGAGAGAAAAGCAAGGCTGGGGAGGGAAGATGGCTATTTCGTGTGGCTGCAAACAGGAAGGTGACATTTTCACAGGCAGGAAGGCCTGAAGCAGCCTGAGCTCCTTCTCAAGCCCAGCTTGCATGGGACAGATGTGGTTGTGAAGTGATTACAGTGAGGATTTCTGGAGGAAAGCTTGGCAGTGGGGCTTTCTCAAGGATTTGGGAAGCCTTGTGTACTGTTCCTCCTGATGGTTTCCTTCTGGAGGTCTTTCTCAGGGTCTGTATCTCCTTGGCAGGTACAGAGATATCTTGGAGGTACAGTATGGCCGTGACCACCCAGGTCAGGCTGCTCAGCTGAGCCTACACAGGGCAATTACAGTGGAAACTGGGTGTAGCCTTCTCCCCTGGGTGCTGGAGAGCGGGGCAGAGAGGCTTCCCTAGGGATGACGGCATTGCGGATGCCAGGGGTTGAGGATTTGGACTGCGCATTCCATTGTACCTTAAGGTGGTGACATTCGCCTAGTAGGAGGGGACGCAAATGCCTGATTTATGATTGCTTTAGTGGTGCTTGATTCACATTTCCATTCACAGGTTCTGAGATGAAAATATTTGCATTTATATCTTGTAAAAAAACCTTGGAATTAGATAGATGTGAAATTGCCCAAGAATCCCTTAAGATGTAAGGGCGAACCATACGTTAAAATAAAGGTCCTGCAATTGCTGAAATGGTGATTAGACATTTGATTCAAGACACTGTGGCTTTCTTCTACTGACCCTACCGTGCGATGCAAAACCAGCCCAAAGCAATACATCACTGGCAGCTCTGATGAAGGCTACGCGTGGTCCTGCTGTGTTGCAGCGGCCTTGAGAAAACATGAGGCACAAACGGATTCAAAACTTGGTGTGGGCAGTGGGCAGTGGTTACCTCGGGGCTTCTGGCTGCAAGAAGGGTGGAGAGGTAGGGACAGCGTCTGCTTCAGAACCCTGTAATGAACGTCCACCTTGGCTGAAGTTGCATGGGCAGACTGAACCTGGCGAGGGGGGTCGGTCTGAATAGATGCGGTTTGTGTCTAGAAAGCTGCCAGGGAGTGATCATGTGGAGCATCTCGGTGTCAGATGGGAAGTTGTCCGTGTATATGTATGTGTATATATATTTTTTAAAAAATCATCTTGCTTTTTTTTTTCCTCTTTGACATGAGTGTTGAAGTGTTGTTAAGTCCGTGGCCATTCTGAGACGAGAAAGCAAGAAAATGATCAAAGCAGATGCTGGAAATGATAATAACATAGCATGGTCTTGACAAATCAATGCTAAATAAAGTGATAAGCTTCAGACTGCTTTGGGAGGAGAGCTGCCCCAGCGAAGCCTCAAAGGCAGGCTGGCTAATTTAACCATGAACCTAATCAACTGGCTTTTTCTAATTACCATGCAAGGAGTGGCTGTCTAAAAACTGCTGCTTAAATATGTATCTGTCTCTTTTGGAAACTGGTCTCTGAGGCCTGATGGATTAAAACCCAGAGGCAAGGTTGGCTTATTGGGACAGCCCAGGCAAGCCTCTGACCTATATGTGCTTTATTTCCGTGTGAGCGTAATTAGAAGGTGGATGCGAACAATGGATTGTGTGAACTCGTCTAGGAAATCGGGTAGAAAATGCCAAGTGTTGAGCAGCTTGCACCCATGCTGCAGGAGAGGGGCTTGCTGACAGAGCAGCTCATGGCGTGGAGTTTTTAATTGCCATCCAGAGCTGATGATTCATATATTTTTCTCTTTCCATTCCCTTTTCCGCAGCAGATCCTGGATGTCCTGTTGACAACTGAAGCCCAACAGCTCAAACCTTGAACTCTTTATCTATCCTTCAAAATCCTCCCAGCCTCCTCCTTTTCCTGTTAATGTTGACAGCTCCACCGCTGCTCCGTGTCCCACAGACTCACAGCAGCAGTGTCACTTCTCACTCCTCCCTCATCTCCAAGGCTTTGTGAAATGTATTTGCTTTTCTGTGCAGCATCTCTTGAGTGTATCTCCTTTCCTTCGTTTCTGCCACGGACACTAACTATAGCCTCCATCTTTGTGGCTTTTCTGACTTTTTGCGTTGTCTCTCCATATGTAAACTCTGGAGGATCTACTACAACCTGCAGTTCTCCCCTTTCCACACTCTTGCCCACATCAGCATTCACCATGGAATGATGCTGGGTGGGGGGAGAAACCACCAGTAAGGAAAAAGAGAACTGATTTTCATTTCAGAGGACCACAGTCTCTTGTTGTAATGCCCAGAGGAACACAGGCTTTTTGTACTAATCCAAACATGAGATTTCTTGGAGTTTTAATGTTTTTATTTCAGTGATAGATGCTGCTAACTTGGGGTTTTTTAGCAGAATATAGGGGATAGTGAAATGCAAGTTGCTCTTAGTTTGTCTGAACTTCACAAATGCATGTTGCTGCCTGCTGGAGGGGACTTTGAAAGTTTGTGCAAATGAATTATTCTTTGAGATATATAAGTAAAAAAAATAATAAAATCAGCTGAGAGTATTTGTGTCCTCCGTTACACACATAAGGCATATTCAAATAACCGTAGCATGTTCAAATCCTACCTTATTCCTTCAGCCTTAGGCCACTGTATTTATGGTGAGGATTTCCCAGAGAGAAATACGCAGTTGTGCTCAGTGTAATGTATGCAGAGGAGATGCGGTGCTTCTGGGGTGCATTTATTTGCAACTCTTGGTCATCCATGATTTGCATAACGACAACCATATTACACTCTTGCATAGGTTTTCATTAGATAGCAGGTGTTGTTTATTTGGAAGTATCGAAATACATTTTCTTCATATAAAAGAGAGGCACAGAAATAGGCTCTCTGTGTTTCGTAGGGTTGCCAGGGTAGCAGTAGCAAAATATAGCAAATCAGCAGTGAGATCTGCAAGAATGAATATGGACTATGCCCAGAGGCTATGGAAGGCACCAAGACATATTTCAGGCTTTATCAGGAATAAGGCAAACATTTGCATGGCCCTGAAGGAGCTTCTGGCTTTGCAATGAACTACCACAAAATGGCATAATTAAAAGTTACATTCTGTTTGAGCCTTTTCTAACACTCAGTAATCAAACACCATAATCAGAACGAATTATTGCATTTGTATTCAGCCATCCACTGAAAAAGATGCATTGCTTGGCTTATAGCCTTACCTTGATTTATTAGGTCTAATTTCAGAGACTGGCACAAAAGGTGAGTCAGATTCTCCAGGGACCTGTTGCACATACACAGTGGTAGCTTTAAGATGCATGTGCTTTTTTTGTATGCTTCCAGTTATTTAGAACAAACTTTCGGTTTGTTTTTTAAATCCACTGGAGTGTGCAGACAAGATGAAGGTTAAGCCCAGGAAGGGTTGATCGGGACATAGATCTGCACACTTCACTGAGGTTGGCAGCTTCCCCTCTAATGTGACCTCCAGGTGCGATGAATGAAACCGCAGGATTCGTAACAAGCCACACACTGAGCTGCCAAGTCTCTTGTAACAAGACAGAGAAGTTGAAACAGAATTTCTATTCAGCGTATCAAAATCGACCCTTGAAGCATAACATTGCTAGTTGATTGCAAATAATGGACCTGCAAAGTGATTTCTGCACAGGAACATACTGTTTGGCTGTGTTGTAAACTACCTTCTGTACCCGTTTCAACATACAGCTGGGATGTGATGACCATGAATTATTTAGTTTGGTATAGGTGGAAGTTTTCTGTAACATAGAAAAATAGAAATTGAAACCCAAAGCCAACAATCCAAGGGCAAAGCCACGTTATGCTTGTAAGAAAAAATAAGTTGTACCTAGTCCAGCAAACTTGCAGGGTATCTGGTAAAGCATCATTCCAACCCTGTCCTTTCTGAAGGACTCACTGTGGTGTGCACTGGCATTCACTGGTATCCAGAAATTACCAGGAAGATGGTGACAGTGCTCTGTTTCCATGTGCTTTTCAATAGATATATGACATTCAAATTAAAACAAACCATTCAAAGTAGTGGAAAATGTGCTGCAACTTGTTGGAAATGTATGGGAGTAATAGCCTACAGCAGGCAATGCTAACAGTTGGCAAAATAAACTTAGTGTCGGGCTGTGGCTGATGATTTCATGATTGCCCGTTGCCAGTTGTTTGAACAAAGGTCACTTTTCCACCAAAGTCTGCCAGACCTTTGGGGAGGGTTTTCTTACTGGTTCTGAATTTTCTATTTAGTCTGGAAAGCGAAATTAATACGTCAAAATGTAAAACCGTAGGTCAGATCCAAATTACTGGGACTCCAGTAGAGAAGAGGGAGTTTCTGAAGACAGAGCTTTCTGTGGGTTATCTTTCTCCATGATCCTCCCTCACGCCAAACCACGAGCTCTGTTTTCAGCCCCGCGCTGGTTTGAGCTCCACGAGCAGAGGGGTGCCTCTGTACCGCCCGCTCCCATCGGATCGGCGCAGGTTAATGATCTCTGGCATCTCAGAACAGGCAACTGCCTGACTTCTGGTCATGCCAGCTGTTTGGCTGCTGCCACTCTTTCCTTTGTTCTTTGTCACCTTACCCTGCCTGGTTTGGCAGATTGGAGCCACGTGAGCCGTTGTGAGGAGGTACAGAGTCAACTTACAGGGGCTGTGATTTATTTGCCCCCAAGTGTTTATTGAACAGAAAATTGCCTAGCTCTTTTCTCCGTGTACAGTGCCCATGGACTTAGTCTCTTGCCATCATTGCAAATGCTGGGACTTGGCAAGCACACCCAGCTTCTTGAAATTTTGGTCTCAGAGGCAAAAGTTTTTTGAAAGTAACAGGTGCCTCTGAACTTTGATTTACAGTCATAACTCTCACCTGGGTTTTGACAGATGGGTAGTGGAAGATCAAGACAAATGCTGATAGGATTCTTTTGAGATGTGCTGCTATTAGCATTTGCTCTGAGCACATTTTAAAGAGAACATAAGACTAACAATGTAATGTCTGTTAGTCATCTCACACTGGAGAAGTCCTGCCAGAGGAGGTGAAATGTCTAACTCAGAATTCACGAGACAGGGGATTGGTAAGAAGGAAGATGCAGAAAGAGGCACCAAAAACCGAACTATAGCTCTGAACCAGGAAAAGAATGGAAACGAAGAGACAGATCAAGCCAGAGTTCTCAGGTATGGGGCGATGCCGGTCAAAGCTGTTTCTCGGGTACAGGCTAGGGTGAAGCACCTGTAGTGAAGTCCCTGCTGTCTGTAGTGTTAGGTACAGGTGCATGGACATGGTGGAGGAAATAAGATGTTTCTTAGAGTGGCTGTTAAAGTTGTCAGTGGAGAGTGGTACGAATAATGCAGATAAGCTGCTTAAGTCACCCCTGGGTGGCAGCTTAGTTGCACCTCTGCTTACCCTGGATCTGGCTTTTACATATTCTTTAATATAATAATTTCACAAGGGCTCAGGGTGTGATATTTCAGCGTGCTCTGCTAGCCCCATATTCCATAAGTAATGAAGTGCCAGTGAAGTCAGAGGGATTGTCTTCTGAGGAGCTGCTCCACAAAACCGGCTCTTCTCTTGAATTTCATTGCAGTTACCTTCTGCAGCACTGGGACATCCCACAAGCTGCTAAACTCAGGCCCTAAACAAGCCAAGCAGTTTCTCGTTGTGCCAGTCTCTGTAACAATCACCCGTAACATAAACCTGCGTGTGCCACAGTGAGCTGTGCCCAGGTGTGCGAGAGGGAACGAGCCGAGAGGCTTGCACCATTCTGTACTCTCCTTTTTCCCCTCGACAAACCTCCACCGCCCCGTTTCCACAGGGAACAGGAAGGAAAAGGCTGTCTTGGACAGAGGGACTGTGCTAAACTGTGTGCTCGTCCTCTCCAAAACCTGCCAGCAGCCTTCGGAAAGCCCTTAGGAAGAGGAGGTGCTGGCTGCGTGGTGGTGCTTCCCAGGGTGCCTCCGCTCCTGCCTCTCCTGCCACCCGGTCCCTGGCTCTGGCACAGGCTGGCGCAGGGGCAGAGCAGCTCGGAGTGGCTGGGGTGGGGAAATACAGAAATCGTGGGTTTTTTTAGTTCCAGCTCTGATCCTGGATGAGCAGCCCGGGTCCTCAGTCGCCAGGACAGCACACACGCTCCTCCACTGAATCCCCTTTTTCTCTCCACTGAGCCTTTGTGCCTGTAAGAGGATCCAAAGCAAGAACAAGTTTAACTATAGTAATTTTGCAAAAGACACAGGCTTTTCAGTTCACTTCTCCTTGAGTGTTTCCTGGCAGTTATCAGCATGTTTTCTAACAGTGTGTCTGTTGTAAAATAATAGATCAGTGTGTGTAAACCTTCAGATCCTGGGAGAACTGTTGGAGGTCAGAGGGTCACCTCTTTGGGGCTATCAGCATAATTCAGAGCCGGTGACATCCACTGATTAATTGCCCTTTTACTGATTCTGAATTGACTTCCTTAATTAAGGAGAGTGCCACTCGGTTGCATGATTGGTTTTGCCATTTTCAAATTATTATGACGAAAGCTTGGAAGAGAAATCCTTTGCCATGTATAGACCCTTCCTTGGAGAATGTTCCGGTGCATTTAACAGACTTGCCTGCCTACAGTTTAAATTTCCCTGCACAGTTTAATTGGCGTGATTATTTTGCTATAAAACACAGTGAAGACTGAGGACTTGAAGCATCTGGGGCTGTAGAGGCAGCAAGGGGCTCCATCTGTACGTGGTACTGTGATAGAGATGCTTTCTTTGGAGGAACCAAAATCACAGGCTACTTGGAGAAAAGAGTTCCCTTTTCACATGGCTTGTCAATATGTTAAATGCTCTGGAGACAGTGCTTTTGTGCTTCTGCAGACATTAAATCCTGTACGTTATATGGGCTGTGACAGTCCTGTTTTCAAATGTTTTAAGCATTGATTGTACTCAGGATGGTGTACCCAGTGGTGGAAATGCTGCTGGAAGGGATAATGCTGATGTTAGAAAGAAGAGGGTGAAGCATTTTCCTGGAGTACCAGCCTTTAGTCCTTCCCTCAGGCTGTTCTTTGCATGGATGCTTAGACCATAGAGGGATCACAAAAATGTGGGAGGGGAAGATAAAATCCATAGTTAAAAATTGAAAACTTCCCATGTAATTTCTCCCAGTTCTTCCTACATTAAATTTGAGGTGGTGGCAGTTTGGGGTCATTCGCATATGGGATTTTCCTCTCCTTTCCCACTTGTCCAAGCACACGAGGAAAAAGGTGGTGTGGAAGTAAATGCTGTTGGTCCTCAGGCTGCAAGGCTGATAGGGATTTTGCTAGTTTGAAAGATTCTGACCAAACTGGGGCGGGGAAAGACAGTAATATTCTCCAGCCCGCTCTCATTTACTGCCTTCCCCCATGCAGCAATAGCGATTTCAACGAAATAACTGTTCTGGTAAGGTGAAGGGGGAGTTTCTTGGGGCGAGGTTGAAGTCTGGAGCAGCTGTGGTGCTCTGCAAAGCTGTTCTTCAGGGCAGCAACACTGGTGGGAAAGCCAAGAAAAAAGGCTGTCATTGCACATCCCCTCCTGGCACTTCGGAGCAGACAGTTCCCTCAGGGCTTCCAGCTCCTGTGGAATAAGAATTTCTTTTGCTCCCCTTCCTTCTTCACCTTTCTGCTGTTGTGGGCATTCACCTGCCTCTTGTGTTAGATCTTGCATGTGCTCCAACTGACAAATAATTGGTAGTAGAAAAGCTTGGTTCGGGATAAAGCTGTCCGAGACCACCTTCCAATATATTGTAGCTGCCTTGGAGACTGTAACTACTGAGAGTAACTTGTGAGTTTGCACTCGTCCTAAGGTGCTCCTTACACTGAATGTAGGACAACATAGGGCAAGTTGGACATACTAGTTAACCAGGAAGTTTTAAGAGAGCCAGCACTGCACGTGAGGTGAAATTGGATGGATTTTTTGCTTGTCCCATCTGCAGAATTGAACATCAGAACAGCGATTTACTCTCCGGGGACAGATCAGGTACAATCCCTACGGCTTACTCTCGGTCAGAAACAAAGCATGCCGATTTTGCCACTGACCCTGCTTTTAAAATAAAAGTATCCTGCAAATGTATTACTAATTTTTAGAGATAAATGTTAAAGCTAAAGAACTAATCATAGTCCAAAGAGCTTTAAATACATGTCCGTGTATAATTGCTTTCAGACTCTGTGTGTGTGTATATATATATATTCCACAGTAAATACATATTCAATTTAAAATTAATTTGTACAGTTATAATGAAGCTATTATGCTAAAAGGTGATTTGCTGTTTCAATGGTTTGAGTTCTAGTAGGGTAGGAAGCCATGGGTTTGACCTTCCCTGGGCGCAAATCAGTGTAGCCCTATGGAACCCCAAAGTGAGGATCCAGCTCAGCTGGATCTGTTATTCCTTTTTGTCTTGTAGTCAAATGCAATCGTCCAGCCCTCCCTACCTAAAAACAGAACTTAAAACTACAAAGATGATAGTAGTCCGAGGGCAGCAGCTTAACTATAGCTGTTCAGGTTGCGTGTTTTTTCAGCTAATTTCATTTTATCAGCAGAAATCTGAAATGGGTGGTCTTTACCTGCAGGCGTTGGTTAGCAATCCTCAGGGGTGCTGGGGGGAGCTGCCCTTGGCACACACAGCTGCCCCTGAGCTGAGAGGCTCCCCATCGCTGTGTCTTCACCACGTGCTTCTGCTCCCCATCCTGCTGAACGTGCTGGGAGATGCCGGGATTGTCACTATCCTAAACTTGATAGTCTGGATTGAATGTGATGGTGAAACAACCTAAAGAGCATGTATTGAGCCAGAGAGGGGACAGGTCATGTCACCTTCCCTGGCTTTTGTCACCCATTGGATGTGTTTGGGAAAGGTGGGGCTGGATGCCCGGGGTGTAACTGACATTTAACACAGTTTGAGGAGGAAAATTGCTGTAGAAAAAAAGCCCAGTGGCTGCAGTCACCTTTAGTAGCATCTCAGAATTGCAGGCAGAATTCCAATAAGCCTGATGCCCCTTTTTGCAGCTTCTCTGTCCCCCATTCAGAATTTGACCACAGATTTGCCAAAAATCCTTGCTGAAATGTTTTGGTTTTTTACCTTGAAGCAAACACAGCACAATCGAGATGGGCTGCAAAAATTCCTTGAGGTTCTTCTGCATTGGTGACGTGGTCCATCCCAGTGCAGCATCTTCCAGAGGAAACCCAGCGAGCCTAGTCTGTGTTTGAGGTAGGTTTATGCAGAGGAAACCACAGGGAAATGCAACTGGACCAAGAAACCTCAAGAGGGAAACAAATCCCAGCTGAAGATAGATGGTGTAGCTGGCTACTAAAAAGACTGCCTTCTCCATATTTATAGCTTTTCACAAACTTATCTGTATCAATCACAGGTGAAGGTCATTACTTGGTTGAAGCTGTAAGGTAAGGAATTGTATGCACCTGTCAGGTCTAACACAAGGAGAATGTGTCTTTTTCCTTCCCTGGTGGCTGAGCTATAAAAGACAATAAGCCTTCTACAGCTGCTGGCCAAAGATGACACCTTTAGGTTAAACAAGAGAAACTCTCCCTTTTAGACTTCAGTTCCATAAATTACTGAGTTGCTTCGATAAATCCATGCAAATTCAGTAAGGCACTTAAATGCAGCCTTGCCATTAGGCACATTAATGAGCCTTAAGTATACATCTCATAAAGCAGATGTGGATTTACTGGTCTGGGTTTGAAGGGTCTTCACCACCTTCTCCCATTAGGATGGTGCAGTATGTCTCACAGTCAGGTATCTCTTCTCAGACACGGAGATGCCATGCAGCATTGTCCCCCATCCCAGCTGCTCTTTGGCTCTGTGGAGCACCCTCTAGCTTGCTCTGCTCACGGAGGGGTTATTGCTGGAGGTCCTGGGGTATGAAATGTGTAAGAACTATCATGCCAGTCTGGACAATGTACAAAATGTTTCTTCTTCCTCTGTCACTGGTAGTGGATGCTGACATATGAGCAGTAAACAGGATGGATGAAGTGATCCATCCCAGGCCATATGCTCCTAGTTTCTGACAGTTTGTAGTTTGCAAGGACTTTCTGCGCCAGCATTTATATTTAGACCACCATGGACCTGACCTCTAAGAATGTGTTTCGCTCCCTTTGAAAATAATTTAAACTTTTCAATAGTTCAGGAGCTTGGAAAATATCCACTGAGATGATGGTTTCACTAATTACAGTAGTTGCTGGTTATATGTTTTAAACCCACGCTGTTTGCTTTTTTGTAGTCAGCCAGCGATCTAAGGCTGAAAGCAGGTAGGAAAAACACAGGATTTTGCCATCTGCTCATACTGAAGTCCATTGTTTTTAGTAAGTGGCAGTCCATTGCATTAATGTCTCTTGTTGTATGCACAACACCTAGCAGTATTGGCATACACTTTTTTGCTAACAGAAAATGTCATAGTGTAAGTACCCTATTCTAATTGCATTGGCTGATTTCCATCACAGGCATTAATTTATCGTAATACTGTTTGGAAATCTCAATGAATTGCTAACATGAGATTTGCCAGCTGCTGGAGGTACTGCAGCTCGCCTCATGTCATGTACTGGTGTTACTGTGGTGTTCAAGTAGGAGCAGTACAAGGGCTGAATCAAAGAAGTGTGTCTAAGCATTTAAAAACAGCAAACACATTATTTTTATAAGTGGAGCCAGGGCAGGAAAAAGCAGTGCCAATTTGCATTGGGAAAGAGAGCGGAACATGGTTTTTCAACTTTCTTCCAAAGCTGCAACAGTTTTAGTGTAAGCTAACACTAGCTTTAGTATAAGCCGTGCAAACTCCAGCAGATCTGGTATGTTCCATTCTAACATCAAATGTGGCAGAGCTGCCTGAAAGGAGAGGGTGATTTACATTCAAACAACAGCAATTAAAATAGGGGTACAAATTACTCTATAATGAGACTGATCCAAGGCCCCGCATGTCAGTGCATTAGACTTCTAGTTCATGTATAATCATAAATCTTCAGTATGAAGGTTATAAAACTCTTTTCACCAATGTTTGTCTGCCTGAAAGATCTATGAAGCATTAGCAGCAGCTTGAAGCTATGAAGAGGAACCACTCAGCTTGATTTACATGTAAAATACATACAGTACAAGCCGCAAAAAAGATCTCTTGATGTTTTCCCATGATATAAATACTTGATGATGTTTAGATTTCTTTCCTGTTCTTTTATGGAAGGTTTTCTACTACTCAATTAGAGTTGGGTGGAAACATATTTTCTGCCTAGCTCTGTACCAGAATCATAGAGACTGATCAAAATGAACAGATTTAAAAATCAAATTTATTATTGAAAATGAGATTGGCAGGTATTTTCTCTTTGGGGAATATGTTGCCTTATTGATTTCTTCAAAATAAAAAATACTGATCTGGACTATGAGAAGCTGTGAGGCGGTGAATGCAATTTGTGGCAATTTTACGATTCCATCGCTCTGAAAAAAAATTGTTCAGCTGATTCTTGTACTTGCTGATAGGAAGTAAACATGAAAGCCTCTGTACGCTGATGGGGAGAATTGACCTCTTCCTTCCTTATGCCATAACAGGAAAGACAGTATAAAATACTCTCTAGATAAATTTTTTAAATGGAAAAGCAATCTTGGTTTCACCTGGTTCTTAGCTACCGATAAGCAGCCTTGCTGGGTCCAGCAGTCTGGCTGTCCTTAAACTTCTGAAGAAACATAATTAATGCTGTGTTTCAGGGTCCGGTCCCGAGCTGTGCAAACGTATCTCCACTAAGTCTGTATCTGATTTTACTTTGTACGGGAGTCAGCCAAGAGCAATTTGCTGAGGGTAAATGTATGAAACTCAGGAGAACTTGATCACAGTATAGTTTACCATGACATTTGTTTGAAAAAGAAAAGGAACCAGAGAAATAGGGTTGTAGGGTAAAATCCTCCTCACGTGGCTCACGGGAGACATTTTACGGACTACAGCAGTATTTATATGACTTAAGTGAATAAATTCGGCCTGCTTATTCCCATTGCCAAGTGCTGCCATTCAGCTGGTGTACTTGTGATCGCTGTCTTTCAATGGAGGTAGAATAATATAGTTATTGCTTGATAGAAAACCCTGCTTTCCATGCTCATGGTCATACCTCAGTTATTTTTGTATGCATACCATATCTGTGCAATGCACAGAAGAGAGAAAATCCTGGTTGTGTGGTACAGTCAAAATCAGCTGTGCAACAGTGCAATTCAAGTTCATAAGGTCTGCGTGTTCTTGTGATGTTCTAGTAGACTGCAGAAAAAAAACCCATTGCAAAGAAATGCAAATAAAAACAAAAAGGCATGGAAATTGCTGATACCTACCACTTACATCTAAATAACGATGATTCTGCTAACAAGCATATAACTAAATTTCTGGCACCAGCATTTTCACCACAGCAAAGCAACATTTTAACAGCGTTCTTAATCAGCATATACAAGAAAACAGAAACGCAGCTCGGTGCTACTTAACTCGATGCTTTTATTTTTTCATACAGTGTTTCATAAATAACTTTAGGAAGTGAATCTGATGATGATAATAATTATACTACTGCTGTATGCAGCTAAAGACTTCTTCCAGAATAACAAATAACCTGCTAGAAAATCTCTGAGAGCTCCCCATGCCTGCCTACACTAATAATACAGTAGTGCTTTGTGTGTACATAGCCTTTCTAAAGGCACTTTCATGTTAATTATCTAATTAAGCCTTACAATTCTCTTTGAAAGTAAGTAAGTATTATTATACCTATTTTATGGAGGTGGAAACCGAAAAATAAAGGCTTGATGTCATTCCATCTAATGCTATACGTCTTGCTGGAGTGTTTAGGTGGGAGCACAGGCACTCAAAATTCCCCTTTAGGTAGCAGAGAGACCAGGACTTTCTGGAGGGTGATTTAACCCACCTGAGCTCTGCCTGAATTCTGCGGAGAGCAGCTGGTGGGAGCTGGTGAGTTGGCTCCGAGCTCACTGTCACTGGTGCTTTGCTGCCTAAAAGTTGGCGTGGAGAAAAAAAAAACCCCACAGTCAAATCAATGAAGCTCCCAAACTTGTTTATAGCAGCGGTCCAGTGTCTAAGCCATCTTTAGCATCTTTCTCAGTTGGAATAGGTCCCAACACTTGTTGGGTCCACTCACGTTGCAGGTGGCTTGCACAGTCTTGGGGATGAAGCCATTAACATCCAAAGTTTTTTCAAAGGCAGAGTTCCACATTTATCTGCCGCGTTGTGGGATTGTGCCTTGAGTTTTGATGTGTAGAAAAAATGAGGCGATGGGAAGAGAGGATTCTCTTGCTCTTTGCTTTCAGGAGTGTCTACATTTCCATACCTGTCAGCAGGGATCTGGCTGTGAGCAGCAGCAGATCTCTGCGGGGGGGCGTAGGATTTGTTCATACTGTAGTCCCTGGGCTAACTTCAGCACATGTGGAGCTAATTTTCAGCTAGATAGGCAATGCTATGGTATGTGTTTTGTGGCACGACATTTGGCAGGGAGAAATATTTTTAACCTTCTTCCTCCTGCCTGGCAAGCAGCATCTGCCCTAGCTAGCTTGCTGCAGTGTTCGCAGTGTTTTGAAACAACTTGTATAAGCATCTGTGAAAGTGTTATATGTGTAGTCACTGATGAAGTTTCCAAATGAGTGGAAAAAACCCTAAGAACAGAAATGTGTAACACAAGAAAACAAATACATTTTGTAGATGATCGTTTATAGTGATGTCTTTTTAATGGAGCTGTCTGCAACCTTTCATGTGCCACAGGCACGATGCTGAAGGCGCTGCACACCAGAAGCAGTGTCAGCCCTTGCCCTTCTTATTTTTTGGTGGAAGCTTCTTCATTTCCCATGGCTACAGGTAGCACTGGAAGATCTTACCGGAGTACAGGTTGTGGGTTACTACTTCAATAGCTGTATTTCCTCTAACTTTCCTGTGCACATTCAATAAATAATTCATTAGGTGTCTGTGGCTGATAGAGCTTTTTTCTGTGCTTGCAATGATTCAGACATCAGTTTTGTCTTTTTTAAGTCCTACTGTATAGTTAGCGAGTGACTACACTTGTTCGTTGGAAGCCATAGTGATGGAAATTTAAGTCTTGGATGCTTCAGCCAAAATTATAACCAACTTAATCAGGCTACGGTTGACCCGAGAAAGTGTGGTCATGGCGGAGATCCAGAGAGTCGTGTACATGCGTGACCAGTGAGAACCACTCTAACTGGGAGTAATTCCCTTGGCGTGGAAGAGTCAGGCTGTGTACAGTGGTGACCCCGTTCGAGGAGATGTCCCCATGAGAGTGTGTAGGTTTGAGGCAGTAGTGGTTTCATCTGCAACTGCTACATCTACCTGTGGTGATGAGTCGGTGCCCTTCATTACGGCCGCCGCCAGGAGAGACGTGCCATCATCAGCTGTCACGAAACGGGCTGTGTAACAGCACCGCTTGAACCTGCCGTGGATCTTTTTTTAATTCACGTTGAATTGTTTCCAATAAAGCAGAAGAGAATATTACGATGCTTTTATGTTTCAGAAGAGCAGACGAGTCTTAGAGGAGGGGTCTGTTGCTGCAGTTATTAGTGTTATTAGTATTCGTGAAGACTTCAAGGGAAGTGTGTGCAAAGCTGAAAAGATAGCAGAGTTTTTCAGTTTCCTTTCAACTGCTTGCTTCGGGGGGGAACCACAAGGGCTTTCTTCTTATGTTGACTGCTGTAATGATGCGCTGTACTATTGAGCTTCCAGGTCTAACTGACATGGATCAATTATTTGAGTTTGATGGGCCACCTGCTCAGGAAACTTCTGTAGTATTTGTAAAAGACCAGGCAGTGCTCTCCTGGCAGGAGATACTTTTACTTTCCCTCCTGTGGAAGTGCTGTCCAGGTTGAATTACAACATGAATTATTGCCGAGCTGGCAAGGGGATGTTATTTGGGTTTTCAAGTACCATGGTGTAACTTCCTCAGTGTGTAGTACCGGAGAGATCATTAGCTTGAAGTACGTGCGGAAACTTGAGACCAAAATTATATTTTGCACATAAAGGCTCCTTCGTGTTAGAAACACTCGCATACGTGCCAGTACAGGCTAACATGTCTGGATTATCGCAGGGTATCATCCAGACCTTATGGGTGGTAGTGTCAGTTGTAAGAGTTGTATTTTTGCAACGACTCAGCCAGCTGTTACCAACACCCTTCCTACGTGGAATGCCACCCCTGCTTGCCAGGCCACCCTTCTGTTCATGTGCCAGGGGGAAGCACCTGCTGGTGCAGGCGACTGCTGCATGTGCTGCTCCCTTACGGGCATTTCCTCATCGGTCGTCGGGTGCAGAAAGGGAATGTGCAGCACACTCCTTTCTTAGACGAGATGGTTTTGTTTCTGCGTAGTTATACTTGCTGTGTGGTCAACGAGATGAACAAGAACGTGAAGTGTGGAATTGGAAATACGGCAAGTTTTTCTTACCCAGGTTTTTGTAAGGTTGTGTTGAATTGCTGGGGCAGAATTTCTTACAGTTCCCCAACATGTTGAGCATCTGTAGTTTCTCTCAGCACTGAAATTCTTCAGCATTTTTCTTGTGAAGACAAGGGTTTGATTGCCATCCTTTTTGCAGAGTTTTGCTGACAACAGCGTACAGGTATTTTCAATATTTTCTTTGCAAACATCTGGTTACTTTAGCCAAAAGAAACATTCCTATGGAATTAGTTTCATTAATTTAAATAACAACGATTAGGTAATGGATTTTGTGTGTGTGTGTGTTGGCTAAGAAAATAGTTTTAAAGCATACAGTCATCTTTTTTGAATGTGCCTGCTTGGTGCTTTCTGTCCCTTCAACATTCAATCGTGTAAAAGATGGTGTTTTAATTCCTGTGAGCAACCTCGTGTCTGGAAGTCTCCCTTCGCAGGGTATCTTCTTGCACAAGGCATAGTGGCAGGTATGGAAAAAAGATCCCTGAATGCTTCAGTTGTCTCATTAAATGGGATATTTGTATTCCTGAAGTTGCCGCATGTGGAGATCAGATTCCTTTCAAACACAGAAGTGGAAATATTTATGGGTTTAGGTGTTTTTTTAGCTTGTTCAGCTTCACTTCAAAGAAAGTGAAGAATTCTATGTAATGTATATATTGCTGGTTACTTGTTATTTTCCTGAGGGGGAAAAAACAGTGTGACCAGATTCCATTTTGGCTGTGCAATGTTACATCAGTACAGACCTGAAACCACGTTAGTATTCCTGACATTTCATCAAAGCGCTGATTTGGCAGCTCTTGACATTTGGATCAGTGACTAAACTTGTTTTCCTGTTGATAGCAAGTCATCTGCAGTTACAGCAAAACATGGCTCCTAGACCTGACAGATTTTCCTTTGCATTGAAAATAAATCCTAACGTTACAAGGTCATTTGAGAGCTGTCACTGGGAAAAAGATTTTGCTCTTAACCCTTATCTGGGATAGTACTTCTTTACATTTCCATGGTCTTTACTTTAAGGATCTGAAAGTGCTTTCTAAATATTAGATAGTATTAGATAATCTCTCTGCTGAGTTTGGTAAAACAGTATTTTCTGCACTCTGTACTTTAGCCTGGCAGAGGTGCGTTGCTCAAAGGAGTCTATGGTAGGGCTCTGGGAAAAATTTATGCTGCTACCAGGCTGGCATTTCTGAACTGTGGTATTTTATTAAAAGGATGTATTCACTGGTTCTAGTGATTTCAAGTTGAAATAGGATATGATTATGTTTTATAAACAAGCTCAGGAACTGACAGGAGGGAGAGAATTATTATTTAAGCTAGAGGCCAGTACATAATTTTTTCCAGGATAAAGCAGAAAGGGTTAGAGCATCCAGCCGCTCCCTTTGTCACCGTAGCACGGGGGGCTCAGTGCAGGTGTGAGCAGGGTCCGGTTCTTAATATTCCTTAATGGCCATTAAGGGGTGTTGCAATACCCGGTTTGTGGCACCACGTCGTCGTGTGGTCCTAACCCCGTCACCCAGCTTTGGTATTTCTGAAGGGCCTGAGGAATGACATTTCCTGGTTACACTACTAACCTATTTTTTGTACAGAGGCAGGAAAAAAATCTCAAAACTGCTGACTTTATTAATTGTGTGATTCTAATCTCGCATACAGTTGCCTACATAATAGTTATATGTGCTCTGTTCTTCTGGCTTCACCTTAATCAGCCTCCTTATTGATGCTTGATTGGCAATTTTGTGACAGGGGATGGAGTTCAGCTCCGCGCTGGATTGTGGACCTGGAGTGAATGGTTCTCCTCAGCATGAATGTATTTTTTCTGTAATATATCACTTTCACATCAGTGATCCTCTACATGACCTCCTTGCTTTTGATTTCCTATTTGCAATATCAGCTTTTTCAGACAAAATCAATGATGAGCAGTGTAATTAATTTTTACGTGTTTTAATTAAGGTTTTAGCTGCTCCAATACTTTTCATTATCTTAGCGTGATCTCTTGCTGTAGCCAAATGTTACAATGAAAAAAACCTGTTGATTAAATAAAATATTATTTAAAAAGTCCCCTGCAAGTTGTTAAGCTAATTAAAGTTCAGTGATGCAAAGTGAAGATACCAGATACTGCACAAAGAAATGTCAGGTAGAGCGAGGTATTTAGAAGGTCTCGGGAGCCTACAACAGCTTGGGGCAGATTCTGTCATTCCTACAACGGTTTGTGTGTCATCTCATCATCCTTCTGATATCTGATGTCATTTCTGAATAGCTGTAAGGCAGCGCGGCGGGTGCCTTGGTGAGATCTGTGGTCCCCAAGATGTTTCTGCAGCTCCATGTGAAGGTGCACACTGGGAGTGTGCTGGAGGGATGGGAGGGCACCACGAGAGGAGGAGGGAGCTGAGGCTGATTGAATCTTTCTGGGACATTTCCTTGGGCCAATTCTGTTTCTTGGCTCCAGGAGCTGGTGCTTGGGTGGTGGGATATGGCACTGCTCCCTGTGCGGCGTGGGCAGTGCTGGTGGGTTCCCAGTGCGACATGGGACACCAAACTGGAACTTGCCTGGTAGAAAATACTGCTATCCCAGTCATGAGGCTGAGTGACACACTGATGTCTTCATGAGCTGAATTTGCAGGTTGAACTGAGATCACCAATATTAATATGGAGTAATACAGAAAGCTATGAGTCCTTGGCAACTTTTGAAACTCTGCGTTGCAGAAAAATACAATATTTAACCTGCTGCTAGATAGGAAAAAAAATGATGATGCCTTGATTCTGCCACGGTTTTTTTAGAGGAACTCATCTTACTCTATTTCACTGGTAAATTAATCTGTTTGTTGGGATCTTGGGTAGAAGACAGACATTGCTTAGCTGTTGCCTGCTTAATTATACCCTGTAATTTTGATGGACAGCAGAACGTGTGTTGAAAAGCAGCTGGAAATGCCTGTCAGCTACTTTAGAAACTGGTGAAGAATCTGTCTCCTGCAGTAGCTGCTTGCTGTGCTGAACCCAGCCCAAGCGAGAGGTTGGTAGATGGATGGAGGGCGAAAGCAAGCAGCCTTCGCCGCGTTTCGAACAGTCAGAAATGAAATGTGCTGCAGCTACTTCCAGCAAACACTGGGCTCCCACTCCAAACCTAAGGGTTAAGCTGAAGAGCTTGTGTAAGGCATTAATTGGGATTCCTGTCTGCTGGAGTGTGTGTGAGGGTACTTTTGTTGTGTTAACTCGAGATTCTTATAGTGCGTTTGGCTTTTATGTGTGGTTTTTATAACTGATGCTCAGTGTTTCAGTAAATCATGCGAGACTCCGTATCATGAAGGTAAAGGCACTTTCAGTGACTTTGCGGGGGCGGGCGGGGGGGGAAGTAACAATGGACGCATTAAGTTGAAAGCTGTGAGCTGGAAAAAGAAAAATATTGAACATTAATGACACTGTATGAAGTGAGAAGCCATTAAAACTGGCTGGCAGACAGTGTGCAGGGACAAGCTGGTGCTTTCAAGGCCACATGCAGCACCATGGTATTTTTGCCTTTTCTTTATTCCCCATCTTCTTTGTCCACAAGGTTCTGCTGTTGTGTCACTGTTCTTGCTCTGTCTCTTCTTGATCACACTGGTGTTTGTGGGGGTGAAAGGGTACAAAAAGACTTCTAAACTATAATCTTTTTGCCATCAGTTGCTATTTCCTTGCCCTGGAAGTTTCATCCCAGGAGAATTTTCCTAGTGGAGAAAGCAGGACATTTTTTGCAATTTTACATTATTGCCAAGGAGCCTTGAACCAGTGACTGGTGAGTGAGTACCAGAGGCTGATGGACATGGAAACTTGGGGAGAGGGTTAGTGATCATTACCAGCTCAGCAGGCTGGCCCACATCAAGGTAATACAAGTAATCATCCCTCCTTTGGTCAGCATTACTCCTCCAAGGTTTGTTACCGAAAGGGAACTGAAGAGGGGATGTATGGCCATTTGCTGGGATGCTGCTGTCAGCTCTGGTACAGGAGGGAAAAGAGAATGTGAGCTGTGGGGACAAACCTAAGGACAGTGCCATGATGTGCCGTGTAATTTGCAGCCAAATTACAGCTCTAGCTTTGACTGCAGCTCTGCTTTTCAACACTTTTAAATGGGCATGAAGCGCCACACAAAATAAGCAGGATTCTCCATTCAAAACAAGGAGTGTAGCTTAGAAAGTGATTTAAATAACTGTCCTTTCAGAACTGTCTGTGCAACATGACCTGGGTGATTTACCTTATAATGGCTGTTAGCCAAGAGCATAATGAAATTGTGAGCAGAAAAAATTACTCTAGTGCTTTTTCCCTTTTGCTATCTGCTGATTTATTGGAAATGTCTTTCCTTCAATAATTGTCTCGTTAACCCATGTGCTGCCAGCATCCTGGGAAAGAAAAGATAGGCCAAACAGAGGCACTGAATGTTGTTACGTGTTGAGAGAGAGAAGAGCCAACGGGCTTAAGCATTGTTGCACTGTACGTTTGCAATTTTGAAGGCAGGGGATAAAAATGTTTACGGTCTCAGTTTTTAACTGGGGAGCTGGAAGCTTAAAAGCCCAACAGATAGGAAATAAAAGTTTTGTGATGGCATGTCTCAGGTGTTCTGACATGGGCTATTTAAACCCTAGATGTATATTGCAGTAATAATGAGATATTCTTCCCCGATATTAATTCTCTGCCCAGTTTGGGTCTGCCTGCGTAGCCTCTCTCTGCAGTTCTGGGTTTGGATCTTCATGACTAAATTTCAGGAGGGGCTACATCCTGCTAGTGTCATGCAGGCACTTAGAGTAGTAGAGATGAAAAAAAAAAATTATGGAGAACCAGTACCATATTGATGTGGCCCTTGTAGTGCCTTGTGGCTATCATCTCACGGAAAGCAAAGGACAGAAGAAAGAAGGAGAACTCGGAGCTGGCAGGGAGGCTTTGCTGTAACACGCTTCCTTCCAGCTCCTGATACGAAAGCCTGGCTGCCTGCAATCCTTTCTGTAAGAGACAGAAAATAAATTGCTGCTGTTGAACATTTTATTTGCACTTGCAGAACAGTCATCCAAGGAGCAAAGGAAGTATCAGAGGAGTGTGATGAGGGCTCATTTCTTCTTAACAAGCCAGTAGGAAATAATGCCAGAATCAGACACAGCAGAAGATTTTTGACAACATGGAAATTCCTCTTTGTGCATTGCCAACTAACTCCAGCTTGGTGCAATTCCTCTCACCTTGAATCAACAGCAACTCCTAGCACTGCTGCAATTTCTTAATCAGTGGCTATTCAGTACAGCTTCATCATTTGAACCTTTCCATTGCAGTGACAGACTAAGTGTGGCAGCTAAATAGCTCTTGTTTCTGCCTTTCTGGAAGATCAGAAAGAGATAAATACTGGCAGAATTTCTAGATAGTGCCTTTGTTAGTTTGAGTGTTTAAATCTTAAAAACAATGTGGTTGTTTTTGTGTTTTGGTTTTTTTTTTTTTGGGGGGGGGGATAAGGTGTTGTTGATCTGACTACATATATACAGAAAATTAGATTCTTTTTATCTGTCAGAGTTTCCGAAATACTTTCCTAGAGATATTATGGACTATAAGTTTAACATGTTTTGTTAGCATTGGGTATGTTTATGTACTGGAAGAAATGAGGTTGTGTCTGAAATTACATGCACATAGGTAGATGATGTTCCTTTTGAAATGGAAGTGTTCTCTGGTCTCTCAAAATGGTTCAATCCACATGTGCTCTGTTGGTTTCAGATATCGCTTTGTCTGTCTCCAGCTTTCTGTGTGTACTGGAAGGCTGGAATGTATAGGCTGGAAGGCTGTCTGGCAGAAAAGGACCTGGGGGTGCAGGATGCCAGCCGGCTTAATGTGAGCCAGCAGTGTGCCCAGGTGGCCAAGGAGGCCAGCAGCACTCTGGCTTGTGTCAGAAACAGTGTGGCCAGCAGGACCAGGGCAGTGACCGTCCCCCTGCGCTCGGCACTGGTGTTCACTGCATTCAGCTTTGGGCCCCTCGCTACAGGAGGGATGTTGAGGTGCTGGAGCCCAGAGGTGGGCGATGTTGCTGGGGAAGGGTCTGGAGCACAGGTCTTAGGAGCAGCAGCTGAGGGAACTGGGGGTGCTCAGCCTGGAGAGAAGGATGCTCGGCGGGGCATTATCACTCTACAGCTGCCTGAAAGGAGGCTGCGGGCAGGGGGGGTTGGTCTCTTCTCCCAATTGACAAGCGACAGGACAAGAGGGAACAGCCTCAAGTTGCACCAGGGGAGGTTTAGATTGGATATTAGGAAAAAAATTCTTCACTGAAAGGTTGGTCAAGCATTGAAACAGGCTGGCCACAAAAGTGGTGGAGTCACTGTCCCTGGAGGCATTTAAAAGATATGTAGATGTGGTGCTTATGGACGTGGTTTGGTGATGGACTTGGCAGTCCTGAGTTAACAGTTGGACTTGATGATCTTAAAGGTCTTTTCCAATCTAAATGATTCTGTGGTTCAATGGAGACCATGTCCATGGCACAGCAGTGGCAGATTTTGCATCTGTATCTATTTCTCACTGTCTTGATGCTGAGCAGGCATCTCCTATTTATTTCTGGTATATATCCAAAAGGAAAGCTGAAGAATACCAGAAATAACCAAGCTTTGGGTTTCAAAAAGTACATAGGCTAAAAACAGGGTCGTGGCTGCTGTTTCTTGTCCCAGTCACACAAGTTTTAGGCTCCTGTGCTGCTTACGGGCTTCTGCTGTAAAACCGTGCCTACGTTTTTTGTCTGTCTTGGCCTTTGTTGTGCCCAGGCTACACCACAAATAGAATTCCATGTATTTGAAGTCACACTCATTTCAGGGCTTTCTGCTTCCGTGTGAAGGGTGAGTGTTTAAGAATCCACAAAAATCTACAGAAAGCAACTTCCAAAAGTTTATCCGGAGCCTTCACAAGTAGCCTTAAAATAGTATTCCAAGAGGCTGTGAACTTTGTAAAAGGAGATGAACTCTGAGACAACAGCTGGTGACTGTAGGAAAGAATTCAGACCATGTCCAGAAACTTGCTAGCTGGACTTCAGGAATGATCTGATGGTGGCCATGAGGTGAGGGTTGGGTCAGCACCTGGAGAAGGTTTAGCCGAAGTAGTGGTCCAGCTGCATCTGTCTTGGTAATTGCAAGACTAAGAGTGTGACTGGCAGCCTGACTGCCCTGGGCTTGCCAACAGAGGTCAGGTCAACTGCCCGGGGAAGCACAGAGGAAGAAGTCAAAGCATCACTGGCCATGCAAGTCAGCTGCCTGGATGTGACAGGATTCAGTAAAAGTTTTCTATCCCATCTGTAATCTCCAAAAGATGAGATTAACCCGATGTTCTTGGTTCTGTCTCGGCGCAGAAGGCATGGCTGAGAAGACAGAGGAGAGGAGCAGCTCTGGGAGGAGGCACCTCAAGGAGCTCGTCTTCAGTGGTGGTGGAAATCTTTCTCCTGGAAAAGCCACTGCTTGTTAAGGTTTGGCACAAGTCCTTGAGGTGTGTTTTGGAGCTGGCTAGAAATCTAGGGCCACCTGGGACAAGCACAGAAGTAACAACACCTTACAGTTATCAGGCAATCATTGGAAACGGAGCTCCACATACAGATAAGGGCTGTGATTGTAGCCACTGGCAAAGCTCACTGATGAGATCGTGAAGGCAGGCTGAAGACTATGTGGAATTTGACACGAAATAAGGGGGTTTTGCCTTGCATGAGAGAGTGGCAGCTTGCAGGAGAAGAGGAGTAACAGTTCAAAGTCATATAGGTGTATGTTATGCCTCAAAGTTGTGTTGGAAGGGGAATTAAAAAGTTTTTTCCTCAACCTTGCCAATTAGAAGAAATTATCAATATTGGCATTCATGGATGCCCTGAAATCCTTGCTCTGGGAAAAAAAGGAAAGAGAGAAAAAGGTTTTGAATTCAGTACTTTGTTAAAAAAAAAAATTTACTTGGGGCTGTATGCAAATTCTTACTTAATCTTTAGTGTATTTTTTGCTGTTTTCATTTAACTTTTTTTTTCTGCTACTTCCACTGATGTCTGGTAGATGGCATTAGCGTATAACAAATTTCTTAAATCCTTTTCTTATTGGAGGGGTTTTATTTTTCATCCATTTTACAAATAATAATGCTGTCTTATTCAGGCTAAGCAGTTTTAAAGCAGGGGTTTTTTTCCTCAGTCTTTCAGTTATATTTTCACTAAATTCTTGTATCGTTCAACATGCCTTTTTACCTTCTCCTTGTGCCATGTAATTATTATTTCTTCTAGAGGGCATCAATCACTGAGAAAGAAAACAAAGTGTGTATCTTCAGCTGACTGAATTTAGAAGCTGTTATATTGTGCATTGTTTAAATGCAGCACCATATTTATTTCATATAGGGGGACAGTAGTCTGAAGGAAGAAGACAAATTTCTCACACAGAGAAAATAAGATCAGATACTCAGAGTAGTAAATAGAGGTGTTTATATATGGGGTTGAAGACATATTGGACTGCTGTGGAGAGACAGCAGAAAGGAGCTCATAAATATCTTCTCTCTTTTTTAGTAAACGTAAGCATAAGCATTTTTAGCTAATTTTGTGCACTCCCAGAAAATTAATAGGACTTCCATGACACAAGAGCCATTTTGCATGGGAGGACAGGCAATTGTTTCTCACCTCCTAGGGATTTTCTTTTATCTAGATGAGGAGATGGAAGCTTCATCCACAGGTAAACAATAGCAACAGGGTTGTATGAGTCTACCAGTAGCTTTAGCTTCGTCAGTGCTCCCTGGGCAAGACATCTTTTGTGCTGCGATGTACATATTTATCCTTGCTTTTAGCTTTAAGAATTATAGGATGAATTATAGAGTTTAGGGTTGGAAGAGACCTTAAAGATCTAGTTCCAACCTCCCTGTCCAAGGGCAGGGACACCTTCCACCAGCCCAGGTTGCTCAGAGCCCCGTCCAGCCTGGCCTTGAGCATCCCAGGAATGGGGCACCCACAGCTGCTCTGGGCAGCCTGGTCCAGTGCCTCGCCACCCTCTCACAGTAAAGAATTTATTCCTAATATCTAATGTAAATCTATCCTCTTTCAGTTTAAAGCCATTCACCCTTGTCTTGTCACTACATGCCCTTGTAAAAAGTCCCTCTCCAGCCTGTAGTTTCCTGGGTCTTTATTTCCGTTTTTTAAAATGGGGGTTATGCTTCCCAGTGGGAACTTCACTGGACTCCAACAGATATCAGGGCGGTTGAAGTCCCCCATGAGGACCAGGGCTTGTGAACGTGAGGCTGCTCCTCTGTGTCTATAGAGGACCTCATCCGCTCAGTCTTCATGACCAAGTGGCCCAAAGCAGACCCCCACCGTAATGTCACGTGTCCCAGCCCTCCCTTTAATCCTGACCCATAAGCTCCCGGGCAGCTCCTCATCCATCCCCAGACACAGGTCCATGCTGTGTCACCGACATAGAGGGTGACCTCCCTCCTTGGCTGCCCCTGCCTGTCCTTCCTGACGAGCCTGTATCCTTCCATCCCAGCACTCCAGTCAGGAGCCATCCCACTGCATCTCCATGATGTCAATAGGATCGTAGCCCTGCAGGCGTGCACACAGCTCTAAATCCTCACACTTTTTCCCCATGCAGCTAACATTTTGAGCAAGCATTTTGGTTAAATGCTGGTTGAAAGACATTTGGAATAGTGGGCCACGAGATTACTATGGGTTTTGCCCCCACATTCTTCCCGCCATGGAAACGAGACGACGTATTTTCTTCTTAAATAACCAGGCTTCCAATAAAAATCACCGGTTCTGTCATTGGCTTCTCAGAAGAAGCCAAAGCCCATAACTCTCAAAGCTTTGTGTAACAGTAGGAGAAGGGAAAGCTGGAGTGCTAGGGAACTATTTTGTGGGCAAAGTAAAAATTTTTAATAATTTTCAAGAGGTATCTGTTTATGAAGACCATCCTTGCCAGATCAGATGTGCTTGATAGCAGTGGATGAAAAAATGATAGAGATATCTGTGAGATTAATTTTGTGTAAAGAGTATACAGATGCAAAACATGCTAAGCACCAGGTTTTATTGAATCTGTTTAATTAGGAGCAAATGATCAGCATAATTTTCTTGCATTTTCAACTACATTTTCTTGAGAATGAAGTACTTAAGACAATTATAAGGAAATGCCAGCACATAATTGTGACAAAGTTTATATTTAAGGAATTCTTGGGTGTCTTTATGTAGAAATACGAATAGTTTCGGATTGACAAGGGTAAACTCTCTCTGCGCCCTGGTGTAAGAGGCATTATCATGGTGCAGACCTGCCAGCCCTTACTCTCCAAGCACATTCCCAGCCTTTTTACCTGGACTGATTGTTCACACCTTGTGCTGTGTCCTCTAGCTAGAGAGTTTGGTCTTTACTTTCACAGCTTTACGGTTGGAAGGAGATCAAATGGACAACTTGGCTTAGTTTTGAAAGCAGATAAAAAGATGGAGAAAGCTTAAGGCTGATGGGCGTCTGGTGCTCATTTAAAGAAGTCTCTGAAGCAGGTTTTTATTGAAATATTTTATTCATGGGTTACTCGAGTTGTCTGTGGATAGAATTGCATGTAATTTGAGTTATGTCAAATGCTCATGTAAGCATCTATTACAGAAAGTACTTAAAATATGACTTGTGCTCCAGTGCTTTCCCTGGGTGGGGGGCTGCAGCCTGCTGGGTGCATCCACTGCCCCCGGAGACTCCGGTGACACCTTCAGCAGCACAGCGCGGTCCTGGACCCCAACCAAAGCTACACCAATATTGCACAGGCTGATGTGCTCGTCTGCTCCTGCGCAGGATTCACGGATTTCTCAACCTTTGTAAGACTGGTGTGGCAAATGCCTTTTCCCCAGTGCTGAAGCATGCTCAGGGTTCACTGCACCACGGAAGAACTGATGGGGCTGATCTTTCCCCAGTGACAATCCCTCATCATAAGATGCTTAGAAATCCTTTACTGAGGTGTGTGAGGCTTAAGTATCACTTAAAGATTTGCTGCTTGCTGCATTGCAGTGAATGAAGAGATGCAACACGTCTTCTGGTAGCCAGCTCTTCTTTTTTTTTTTTTAAATAGATTCTAAAACATGTTGGTTTAGAGAGCACTTATCTGAGAGATGTTTCAGTCCTTGCAAGCGTTCCTTGTTGCAAAATACATGGCCAGCTTGAGGGTACAGTGGATAAGGGAAGTGTGTGGGTGTCTTTCTGTCCTTTTGCCTGCAACAACCTGTAACTTGAAGCATAAAGGTGTCATTTCTCTTAGGAAGGCAGCAGAGGGGCTTTCTGAAACCTGTCACGGGAAGATTGACTAATTGCACACGGGGATCACCATCTGTCTGAAATCCGTGCTGACCTGCTGGAGCACAACAACATTTACTTGGTTTCCGAGGCTAGCAGATGGAGGTGCCCTTGCTGGAATTTCTCTGAATTTCCCCAGTTTATTTCTCCTCTCTCTCTCCCATTCCATCTTTATGGTGGTCTTCTAGTATTATTTGCAGGCGGGTTGTCTTACAACTGTTATTGCACCTTTCTTTGGCCTCTGTCATATCTTACACAGTTACCGAAATAGTGCTGATTGTGGACTGCTATCCCATATAAAAATAGCACGCTGGTGTAATGTACGGCATTAAAATTCATAGACTGTAGCCAGGCTGTTTCTTGTGTTTTCTGGACAGGCCTGTTAACCTTTGAGAGATTTGCCGTGGAGTTCCAGCTGTAGAATAATAAAAACAGGTAAGTGAAAAAGAGCCCTACTGGGAGAAAGTTTATGTGTTGGGATGATAAACCCATAAAACTCTGGGACTGTTCCAGACCGTGCTCCCAGCAGCATCCCCTGCAAACACAGGCATTCCCCCACCAGCTCGCCTTTCAAGCCTAACTACCTGGGTGATTTAGGTTAAAAGAAATGCACTGGCTTTGCTGTTGCCTCGCAGGGAGATTGGTTTAACCTCTGTGTGGCAGTAGGGATGGAGACTTCTGTACCACCACGCTAAGTTGCTCCCGATTTTCTCTGATGATGGTGGTGAGTAGCAGGGGGGTGAAGGGAGGAGGCTGTGCTCAGCGGTGCTAATGCGAATGCAGCGCCGTGCTGCTGGTGCTGCTTCGTGCAGGGGCAGGTGCCCGCTTGCTAGGGCAGCGTGTTGGGAAACACTTAACCTCTGGCCTTCTTGGATAGGAGCTGCTGCAGAATTCACATCTAACCCCACTGTGGCAATACATTACTTATTACTTAAATATCACTCTACTTAAATATACATACATGTTTTCACACACAATTGGGAGTAAATGCTCTGTGTTGATTTCTCTAGGGCTGATCTTCTGTAAGGCAGGGGGATACAAAAACACCAAGCCTTTTATATATATGTGTGTGAGTGTGTGTATATATGTATAAAGTCATCTTTGCATTTGAAAACAGGTTTTGTGGGGAAATAATTTAATTCTTCTCTTTGCATCTTTCCTGCTGTAGTGGAGGGGAGAATTTGTTCCACCTTGAGTATGCTTCTAACCCACAGAAACTGAGAAAGTGGGACCTATCTGAACGATGAGAATAAGCCACACAGGCACTTGAAAAGAAGAGAAAATCAAATAAGTGTTTTTAAAATCGCCATTGAGTGATAGAGTTAAACTATAATTGTAAATATATCTCTGAGGTGCTGCTCTCTGCGAAGCCTCTGCTTAAATGGTTGTTGTCATTCTGGGAGAAAAATGGGCAGGTGAAGTCCCTCACATTTTAGAAGGGAACAGCTATCTTGCCTTCCTGTGACAGCTGCTTTGCCCAAAAAGTAAACCTGGATGCAAGACACAAAGCACCTCTCTCTCCTTTACTCTCCTTGCCCTCACTCCCTTTGTGATTCTCATTGGACAATATCAGGAAATCCAAGAGGATATTTTTAGCCTGAAAGAATGGAGAATTTAGGGCAGAAACGATGTTACCATTAATCACAGCAGTGATGAGATTTCACTCCAAAATACATGAATGAGACCAGGTTTTCTCTGTGTCCTACTAATGAAAAAAAGATCCTGTTGCTGCCAAACCGCAGGGTGCGTTTGCTGACCTGGAGGAGGGGTTGCACAGTGAGCTGCTCCGTTTTCTGCCCTGTGGAAATGAATATTGCCAGAGGGACTTCATTCTGTTCCTCCGTTTCTGCCCTAAAGATTTCTGCAGTACAGTGCTGGCGGAGGCTGCTGGAGCCACTGTGCCCACAGGTAATGCAAGACCATGATTGTAAGGTTATTAGGATAAAAAGACGGTGCCAACAACAAATTGTGTGTTGACTCTCCACTCTGCAGAGGAAGGGACAGGACATCTGTTTCTCTCTTCCATACTTCTATGGGACCAAACATATTTACAGTCATCCTTGTGTGAGCCTTTGGAAGCAGCAGCAGCCCTCTGACACTGCAGTGAGGGCTAAGCCTTACGAGCTGCTGAATTAGATAAATACTTGGAAGAGGACAGCAGCCCAAGTGCAGACGGTCTCATCAACCTTCTTGGACATCACAGCCCTTAAGGCTGCAGTTGAACACACAGGGAAAACCCCTGTCCCAGGCTCCAAGAAATTGGTTAGGTGTGGGAAAGCACAGGTAACCCTCTCAGAAACAGAGAGGTATTGGCTACAGCGATAAAGGGATTTCCCAATTAAATGGCTTTTTACCCTTTGCAACACCCTGCCAATAACTGAAGCGGAGATGTTGAGATTGAGAGGCCCTCGGGTATATCTTTGTAGATAAATCTGAGTCTGGTGTTTTTGCACAATGGCCTTTTCATAGTCCTTGGAGTAAATATCTTCACAGATATGCCTCTACCATATTGAGTTCTCTGGCAAAGGTCAGGCATGATTACAGACATACAAACATGCATTTATTTCTCAGGCCGTTACATCTTTTTTCCTTCCCTCTGGCTCACACGCTCTACACAATCTCACTGTAGCTTAATGTTCCTATCAATTTGCTTTTTAAACCTTCCCCCTCATTCTCTGTTGAAACTCAAAATACGTGAGTATATGTGCATGTGTGCATTAATTTATATATAAGCATAATCATTCTTTACGCTGCTGTCTCCAGTATCTGCATACTGTCACGGGCTGCTTTATGGGCAGTACCTATCGTACCACCTCTTGCAGAATATAAGCAGAGAGAAAGAATTTGCAAAATTTGGCCAAAGATTGTTTATCATTTTGATTACCTGAACTGCTGCCTCCTTGCTGCTTATTCTAGAGTGGATGTTGTATGTCAGGCTTTAGAATCATAGAATAGTTTGGGTTACAAGAGACCTTCGCAGGTCATCTCATCCAAAGCACCCTGCAACAGGCAGGGACATCTTCAACTAGACGTGGTTGCTCAGTGCCCCCATCCAACCTGACCTTGAATGTTCCCAGGGATGGGGCATCTACCACCTCTCTGGGCAACCTGTGCCAGTGTTTCACCACCACGATCGTATCTTCCCCATAGCTATTCTGATGGAGACATATCTAGTTTTACATCTATTTCTGTATCTAGTTCTATGTCTAGTTTTAGCCTGATGGCGAGCGGCTAATGTCATGGGAAGAGGAGGGCAAGAGTTCTCCTTTGGATCAGATATTATGTATGAAGGTCACTGCTCCTCATCTCAGGAGGCTCACGGGATCGTGCAGAAGTCTTAGTGTCCAGAATGACGTACCACAGCTCATTAAAACAGATGGCAATGTCCAGGGCCGCCCATGGACTGACAGTCTGCCTTGTTAGTGTTCTGCGAGAGCCCTGCTAATTGCTTTGTAAAAATACAGATATGCTGCCTACAGAAATTGTTCTCTGGAGCCAAATTTGGGTGCATTGGGTGGTGTTAAATTTTGTGGTATAATAGGATATCCAAGTGTAAGAACAAGCAGAGCTGCTTTTTTGACAGAATAAAAATAGCCAGGAGTGCAAAGGGAAAGCCTGTGATAAGCACAGACTGCTGAACAGCTCTGCTTGACCAGCAGCCGCGCTCTGCATTAAATGTGAGCAGCAAGGCACAGCCATGTACTCCAGAAATCCCTGCCACAATAGATCTGGCAAAGAAACTGAAACTTTTCCCATGGAAGATTATTATTGCAGGCAGGTGAAGATTTGTCTGTGCTGGGGCATATATCTAACCGAAGCTCAGTGAGCAGCTGTGTGCCTGGAACCTGATTTCTGAAAGAACGAAGGGTGAGGCTGCTCAGATAAGAGTAATAAATTCGGATACTGTTAAGACTTTAATAGAAGAACAATTACTGGCCTGGCCAACTGAATATTTGCTTTTATCTGTATGAAATTAATCTTCACGGTTATTCTTTCTTTCTTGCATTTCTTATGCCGGGGGGGGGGCAGAAGCCAGGGAAGTGGCACGCCTTTGCGTGGTGACACCCATCCTGCTTCCCTGCCGTGCTGCAAATGAAGAGGCTTGTATTGTTGTAAATGAAGATCTTGCCAATTATTGATAAATAACTTCTGGATGGGGAGGATGACACATGCTGGCTGGAAGAGCAGGGCTCTGTAATAGTAATATTGCCTTGAAATTACAGCCTACGTAGTTTGAGAATGATTCAGGATAATTACATTAATGTTGCTGGAGAAATGAAAAGGAACACTTCCCATTTTACCTATTAACAAGCTCTACTGGCCTTAAATTATTTCTGAGAAGAGCCTGCAAATGGCTGAAATCATCAGAATAATTACGAAGCAGAGGTTGGGGGGGGGGGGGGGGGGGCTGGATGAGGTCCTGCCTGTGGCTCTTTGGCCGGCGGGTAAACGCTGCTGCAGCCTTCGTGGAAAGGAGCACGGCACAGAGCTTTCCGATTAGGGGGGTGGGCTTGGGGGGGCTGCAGGTCTTGGACCCGAAGGAGAAAATAGCCATTAGGAGTACGTCATTCTCAGTGCAGGGGTTACGCATCAACCTGTGCAAAGTTAAGCATGAGCTTGCTGCTGGTTTGGCACGCTGGATACTTGAATTCCCATCCTCCACACCCCCTTTGCTACAGCTCTCCCGTGGCCATGCAGTGGAAGATCTCTGCCTTTGGTGATGACTTTTTAGCTGCTTCGATCCTTGTCTCGTCGCAGAGATGCAGATATTTCTGAACTCCAGACCCTGAGCAGCAGCTGTCTGGGTCTGGCCTCTCGTAAAAGCTCAGTCCTTCACCTGAACTCACGATGTGTTTTCTGCTTGTGCAAACAGCACCGACTGCTGCCCTGACCTACCGTCCCCCAGCTCACCTGTAAAATTACTATGAAACCCAGACTGGTTTGTGCTGTTTCCCTTGGTTCATTTACGCTATCATACTGTTGGCTAACTCCAGGTGAATAGAAGGGACAAAATTTAGTACTCAGATCTAAATAACTCGGTGTCGTGTGAAGCAAGGCCTCCACTTCAGGGTCACCTCTGCAGTTACTGGAGTTTCTCGTCTGCGTGAAATTCAGAGCATCCTTGAACGCCTGTCTGCAAGAGCAGGGCCACAGCAGCATTAGCTCTCCCCTCTGTCGTTATAGTTTCTGAGAATTAGAAGGTGTTGCATCTCATCACCAGTGCTATATCTATAGTTTCTTACTAAAATGTAGTCATATTTATCTCTTCCAAATAAATTAGAGCAGTGGGTGAGTTTCTTCCTTCTTCCTGTGCACGGCTGCATGCACGGACAGTCGGTTGCTCTCCAGGCACTGTTGCAACGGGCTCCTTAGGGCTGAGCACGCACACACAAGTGCTTTTTCATTTTCTCCCATTCCTTTTCGCTTGTCCAACAAGCCCATCTCAGCCCTGCGTGATTACCTGATGACCTGTGTGCCTTCATTCATTCGCAGCTGCAGCACTTAAATAGGATTTTGCTCTTTACCATCAAATCAAGTCTTCACTCCCTGTACACGTACGCACACAGGGATGGATTTTCTCTCTCTACTGAAGGATTCCTCCTCTACCCACTGCCATTAGCTAAAGAAATTTGGGGAACCCCCTCCTCCCCTCCCTTTATCCTTACATTGCTCTCCATCCTTTCTGGATGCTCAGCGCTGGGTGAATCCATCAGGAATGCCAATAGCTGCCTTCCCACAGCTTGCTATTCCTGACCTAAAATAGTTAACTTTCCAATCCATCAGCTACCTTAATTCTGTATTTAAGGAGACAGAGCTCAAATGAGCTTGGCTCCCCCCTTTGCACACATGTACACAAGAGACCTGTTACAAGAGTCCAAGGCTGAGAGCGATTTAAAATAATAGTAATTAGGCAGAGGATTTCTTTCAGTTTAAAAATATTTGAACATTTATATTTATTCCATTGTGATATTTCAGGAGATGTAATAGATTTTTTTTAAAAAAAGTCATTTGGAGGGAAAGCTTTAACAAGGGATTGCTTAATTATCTCATTCGGTTACTAGAATTTTCATTTTGACTTCTTCCTCTGCTCCAGGTGCACACACACCTGCATTTAGATGCTGATTCTTTCTCCATATGTGTTTTGCCCTGATTTTCTTAGAAAGGTTTTGGGAATGTTTGAGCGAGTCCCCTGGAAATCTGCAGGTTGAAATCCATGAAAAACCCAAGTTTTGTTTGGTATGCAAATGCATATTATCAGTTAAACAGAATTAGTTATGAATATTGCTAAGTCAACAGTAAATACCAAATCACTTTTAGCTGCTTCTAGAAAATGCTGGGTGCCAGAATGCAGGACAGGTATAAATGGTAGAGAAGGAGCTTTCCTTCCTACCTGTTGTAGGTCTTACGTATTTCCTGGTGTAGAAATTCATGGATCCAGCTGGAGTGGTTCTCCTGTACAAAATGGAAGTCCCTACAAGTTGCAGTCTCCAGCTGCAAAGATATTGGAGCTTCAAGGGGGGGTTTAATTTGTTTTTATCTTCCCAAAGAGCTCTAGTACGTTTTTTTTAATCCTTATAACCATGCCGGTACTAAGAAATAATGGCAGTTACGCAGATAGTTATGTTGACATCAACTTAAGTTTTACGCTTGCAAGGTTCATATATTTTTGGTAGCACTGGCACTAATAGAAATGATAGCTCAATAACAGAAAAATAGAACAGTCCCTGAGCCACAGTTCTGATGCTTGAAGCGTCTTTAAACCCCGTGCCCAAATGAGAAAGAGATAAAAACAACCTAGTCAAAGTGGCTTAGCTTGAAGGAGCATTTTATATGTTACTTGATGACAAAATAGTTAGGCATTATGCAGTTTACAGTAAGACACCCTTAAGTTATCAGTGCGGTTGGTGTGATGCCTGACAGATTTAATGTAAATATTTATAGACTTGGCCTACTAATTATGCCGGTGGAAAAAATGCAGTATTAATGCTGTCACCCCACCATGTCTGTACCTGCCAGCACGCTGCTAGCTTGCGTAAATATTCTGAAGATAGAAAGCATGGCACATAAACAGAAGAGATCATTTACATTTTTAATAAGGGATTAAGTTATCTCCAGCAGTAGTTTCCAGCCTGTGGTCCACAGACGTATGGGAGGCCGGTGGACTGTTCCCAAGGGAACTGTGAAAAATGACAGAAAAAAGTGTTCTGTGTAGGGTGTATAGAAATCTCTCTCTCTGAAATTATTACAGGGGTATGCACCACCTTTGGCAGATATTTAGGGGTCCATACGCTGAGAAAAATTTGAAAACCACTGATTTTGCATATTTGCGTGAAGAACTGAATAATTTCAAAGTACCGTACTGCCATGTGGCAAATGATTTGACTGTTGGTCATGCCAGAGCCAGGCTGCCATAAGGAGTCCTGGACCACAAAGCACTGAAGCATGTGCTTAACTCAAAACACACGTTGATCCAGTGAAGTTACTGCTGTCACCATACATAACTGGTTTCCTGAATAAAGGCCATGCGGAAATTTAAGACAGAAGGCAAGGACTGCTATCATCTTGCTAACAGCTCTGTAGATGCCTGATTGTCTTGTACAACTGAAAATCTAATTATGTGAATCTGCAGTTCATATTTTTCTGTTTCAATTTATTTATGCTTAAAGACTCTGAGGGTTTTAGGCGCCGTTGGTTTCAGCTGTTGCTGGTTGCCAACCCAAAGAGTATTACTGTTGCTGTTGCGGCCAGTTGAGGAGCCTCGCTTTTAGCTGCATCGATAGTTCTCCAGATTTGTGATCCAGAAGTCTGTGGTTTCTGTTCTGGCACAAGCTGGCTCCTCACAAGCTGTGCAAATAAATCTGAGGTGCTGTCACCAGTGGCTGTCTTGTGCACCGCTTGTGTGCCTGCCTTTTGCTTGGCTTACAGTCTGGAGAACTGAGGCAGAATGACCGGGTGCTTTTGTGTTGTCTTCTGCAAAATAGCATCGTGCTCCTCATACATCCCCACTGAGGTCAGTGCAGTTGGGGTACTGAGCCAGGCTGACGGGATCTGGCCCACACACATTGCCAGGGCACGTGGGTGATGTTGCTGACCCACACGTAGCCCTTTGCAGGAGTTAAGTAAAGGGCATTTTGGTAGCAGGGCAGGGTGCAGGCGAGAGCCACGCGCCGCGTTACCACAGCAGCTCTCAGAAGAGGTTGGATGGGTGAAGTGCTGCAGGCTTTCCCTACAGACAACCCACGTGGGTCTTGTAAGACCTCCTTGCTGGCGTGGCGAAGGCAGATCTTGCCTTCCTGTGGGTGAAGGAGTCCTTGCTATGGACCTAATCCACAGCCCGTGGAAGGCAACAGGCTTCCTACTGCCTTCGGTGAGCTCTAGATCAGATCATACATAAAGCTCTCAATTATTTCCAATCCCTAGCTGCATCTGTCTCTTGTAAACACTTCATCTGGCCACCGCACCTCTGTAAATCACAGAACAGAATAACCCTATAGAAGTGGAGTGCATGGTTTTGAAAAGGCACATTAAGAGGGAAAAATATAACTCTCTCTCTTTAAACTGTCTCTTTTCTATATTGTTACCTTGACAACTCTGCTGCTGTGTTTCATCTTTGGTGGGACTTAGCCGTGGTGGAATAAGGGGGACATCCATGTGCATTTCCACATCTACTCCGGCTCAGCTCCGCAGGCACATGCCAGGCGCGGGGCACCTCCAGCTGCAGAGCCCACGTTTGCTGCCTTGACCCATGGTGCTGTCTGGAAATGATTACAGATACTAAGAACTGGGACCCGTTCTGATTAAAGGTATAACATTATATCTTCTATTTCTTTTCCTTAAGCCAACACCAGAGCGGTGTTAATGCTCTTTAACAGGAGATGCAAGGCGCTTAAAATATTTTTAAGGGTTAGGACAGCTAGAAAGCAGAGAGGGATGAAAGTACTCAAAAATAGTTGTATTATTTTTAGTATAAGCAGATACAGGAGTATGTGTCAAGATTAGGATACAGTTCTGATGTGCTGAACTGAGTCTGGAGATGCTAAAAATATGCTTTCTTTTCTCACAGTTTTTAGAAGCGACAGAGGCAAAGGTAAGAGGAGAGTAGTGGTGAACTGAAATTGTCATTCCTGTGCTTCCTTGCTTGTTGGGGTTTGGCAGAGCTGCCTGTGAACCTAGGCGCTGTGACCCGCTGATACTGGCGAAACATATGAAGTGGGGCAAGGTGTTATCTGTGGGAACGGGATCCCTTCCACCCCTTTTTCCTCTTCCCAAAGAAAACCCCCACCAACATAATCATGTTGTTCTTTTTCACCGAAAGGGCTAGCTTTATAGCTGCAGAGGCAAGACACGCAGGCTCCAGAGTGCAGGCGGGGGTGTCTGTGTCTGAATGTGTGTGCGGAGAAGGGGGCTTTTAATGCAAACCACATGTGTTTTCAATTGCTATCTGGAGCCAGCCCAGTAGCTGTAACTTGGCCTGACAAAGCCTTATTGAAGTACAGACAGTGTGGTTTCAAAGCAGTTAGAAAAAGAACGGGAATGCTGTTCAGGAAATTCTTCAGGCATGGGCAGGGACTTGGCTGCAATTCTGCTGTTGGAAAATCTGACAGGGGCAGCTCATGAGCACAGGCCAGGCCTCGTGCGGCTCTGAACGCCGTGCTGCATCTCCCACCCAGCCTCCAGCACCCCTCTGGGTCTTCGTCTGCCCGCCGGGGGAGAGGTAAGAGCCGCGCTGCTCCTTCCCTGGGTGGCCGGGGTGATTTGCCGTTCTTTTCTGCTCGTGCAAACAGGCTGCTTGCTTTCGGGCTGTTGTTTGGAGGCAAAAAGTCAAGGATGGGAAGCTGTGGCATGTTTGCGAAGGGTTGGGAGCAGTTGGAGGCTGGGTGGTGGTTTCTGGCTAACTTTGTTTTGGTAGTAATTCTGCAGGCAAAGCAACTCCTGCGCCACGTCTCTGCCTGCGTGAACGCTGTAACCAAATCATTCCCAACTTTTTCATTCTGGAGAATAAGTATGTGTATAATTTGAAGCCACTTGAAGGTTGGCTCTGTACCACGTGTCGCTTACAGATTTTGATGAAAAAATGCAATTCAGTCACAATAAATACATTTATATGTACATTGTATTCTTGTTTACTGAGCTGAAAGCATGTTTGTCTGGGGGTTGTTTGGCAACTCCTGGTACAGCTAGCTTGTGAAGAGAAGCAGTAATTCAGTAATAAGCACTGCCTTATGATTCTCTGCATATTTCTTCCTGCGTTTTATAAAGCATGAGCAAACTGCAACAGACAGCACAGTCAGAAACCACGGAGAGCAGATTAGAAGTAGCAACATTAACTTAGGGGCTGTTCTGTCTGCAAGCTCTCTCCTGATTTGCGTTTCTTTGCCCAAATAACTTAAGAAATAACTTGTGATAAAAAGCTTGCTCTGTCTTTAGAAGCCTGCCAGACTTGGGCGATGCTCTCTCATCCTTCTATAGTGGCAGCATTAAAGCTTCCCTTGCCTTTGTACAGATACCAGCACCTTATATGGCCAGCTGGTGCTGGGGACTCAGGGGATGGGACGTTCCTCAAGGCGATGGAGGTGTCAGGAAGGGTCCACGTAGCCTCCGAAACTTCCTTGCCTCTGCCAGTTCCTCTTCCTTGGGTTTTCACAGCAACATTATTTGATATTTTGCAAGTGCTTTTTAGCCATGTTTTATGGTGACGTTGGGTTTGGTTTTTTTTCTTTCAACAAGGAATAAATGAGGGAAATTAAATTATACAGTGGGACAGCAGTAAGCTTTTCTGGCTGGTTCGTGGGGGTAGACCCAGTTTGCTTTGCCTGCATACAGCAGGACTGCATGTGCAGGGCTCTAACAGTCGTTCATCTCAGCAGTCCAAAAAATTTAGTGACAAGGTGAGATTCGCTACCGAAGTGCATCAGATCTGGTATGTGACAGGGCCAGAGCTCTCTCCCAGTGGTGCTGGTGAAGTGTGTACGGAGGCAACTCCAAAGGACAACGGCAGGTTCAGGCAGACAGAGAACCCTACCTGGAAGGGGTGGGATTCACGGGGTGTGGGTCTTTAATGGGAGTATTATCTGGTCCGATGCAAACAGATTCTATGTGATGGAAGGGAATAAAGAAAGGTGTTGGGGAGCATTTTCTCCCTGTCACCGTATCTGTTGTTTCCTGTGAAAGTGGTGGTCTGCTGAAATAGGTGGGTTTGGGCCAAGTTTGAACTTTGCTGGTTTGAGGTGCGGGAAGGACATCCTCCAAGAGACATGGAGGTACTGCAGCTTCCTGGAGGCTGGTGGGGACAAAGGGAATGAGAGGAAGGACAGAGATGAGCAGTGGAAGAGGGAGGTGTATGATGAAAATGAAGAGGCTTGATAAGCTCTAAGTTTGCTTTGTAGAAAATACACCTGTGGTGAAGATACTGTGTTAAATGAAGATCTCATATGATCTCGACTGCTTGAGCCTTTGCAGGCTGCCATCTTACCCTGCAGACTTGGAGCTTTATTGCTTTTCTCAGCAGCTGTTAATTTAGGCACCCAGTGAGACTATTATCTTCTTCGCCACTAGTTATAACCTTATTTAAAAAAAAAAAAAAAAAAAAGAAAAAAAATATATTAAAGTTCCTGCCTCTGATCATGCAGCATCCCACCTCCCAAATCCGATCATCAGTGTTAAAGAGCCAGAGAAACAAAGAGACTGGAATATGTCTGACAGCAAGAAGCAGCCAGGGCTGTGCTGCCTTACCTGGCTTTAGGGGTGCTCCTGCCCCGCATCAGGGTGAGACGAGCAGTGCACGGGATCAGCGTGGATGATGGGATGTTCCAGGCTGGGCTCTTTGCCCTACCTGCTCTTGACGGGACCTCAGTGGAGACACTTGTGCGTGGCTGAGTCCAGGCAGGGCAGGGGAGGCTCTTTGCGATGCCCTGGGCTGGATGCGATGGAGGCAGGCGGTGGTTTCCTCCCTAACTCTGGCAGCTGCTCCTGAGCCTCCCCCTGCCAAAGGTGACCCGCCTGCAGCTCAGGTATTCAAGCTTTGCTTTGTATCCAAAAAGGACTGAAGAGTGTGTGCGTGTGTGGACAGAATGTTCCTCATCTGAAGTGAAATTGGAGGGTCTGTTGATCTTGGAAGCATACAGATAAGAGACCCATTAACACACCCTAATACGTGTATTCCTTCTCCTGGTCCTTCCCAAGAGCAAACTAGAAAGCAAGCGCGTGAGTGCAAATGAGATGGATAAGCATGGTTAAGCACGTTGTGTGGAGAGAAGATGGTGCAGGGAAGATGCATCAGAACAAGTTTTAACTTGTGGAAGCAGGATCACTGCAGAGACTGCGCTGGATCCTGGCACATGCTCAAGTGCACAGTTCTCAATTTGTGCCGTGCTGGTTGGATTCCAGCATTATAAATCCATATCACAATCCTGCTTTGCACATTCCTAGAAGCCTTATCTCTTTTCTTGGTACGGGGTGGGGGGGGGGGGGTGGGGGGGGAGAGTGTCTTGGGGCAGAAGTCTGCACAGTATCACCTCCTGTAACTTGCTTTCTGATTCAAGCTCAGTGGATGATATCCCTCTTGCTGTTCCCACAGCCTCCTGTGGTCACACCTGCTGCTGGCTATTTTAGTGTATTCTCATATTGGTTCATCCTGCTTTGAGGCACTCCGGTGGGAAAGAGCTTTTATAAACTTGGCACAGATGGACATAGGCTTATGATTGCTTCACATCATCTGAGCGGTGCAAAGGAACCAGCGTGTGAATGCAGCAGTCGGTATGATGTTTGTGTGCAGCGTGAATGTATCGCTACAAATTGTGGGGCATTTTGTGGAAGACGTTCTTTGTTGACTAGCTTGATATGCAAGAGAGCTCGCTGCAGAAACTTTTTCTTCCTTGTTCACTTTCCTTTCCATTTTCTCCTTAATTCTGAAAAAGAAAAATATTGAGACAAGGTAACTACCAAGAAAAAAAGTCTAAAAGTTGAAAAAAACACTCATAAATAAGAAAACAGGCATGTTTCTCCTCTTCTCGGAGAAGGGAAGCAATAGTAACATTACATGGCTCACAGACTCATGCAGCATCATAATAAAACACCACTTTTTGTTTAAGAGATGCTATTCAGGGATGGAGCTGCCTGTTAGTTTGTTTTGTTCTGGCAAACTGTAATATGTTTATAGTTTTACTGTAGGTGTTCCTTGAATACAGAGCAGTGACAGAGCAGAGCAGAAGTTCCATATTCAGCTTTTCATTCAATCCATCTGCTCGAAAATACTGTTTTATAAACTGAGGCTTTTGCAGTGTCCTTATCCTCAAGCTTGTTTATTGTTGAAATGCTGTCAGCCCTGGCAACTGGGGAAATTACATGAGCTCTCAAGATGTTAGAGATAGGGGTAAGCTGAAGCACTGAAGGATCTGGATTCGAAATGCTTTACAAGGAGATGAATCCCCAGGGTCTCCCCAGCTACCTGAGCTGGCTGAATCCAGCTTCCTCAAGAGGCAGGAGGTGGGGATGTGAAAAGAGGTGTTTCATAGTGGACCAGGCAGAGCATGCACCGATGGAGTGTGCCGGTCAAGAAAAAACCTTGTTGATGTGCTTCTGTTTGCCAGAATCAGCCTAGGTATTTGAAGAGCTCTCCGTGTGATGTACCCCACTGACAGAAACTAGTCAGGAAAGAAGGAAACATTCCGCTTTTTGTCTTTCTGGTCATGTAGCACATCGCGGTGATACCCGGCAAGTGGGCACTGAGTGATGATGGTCTTCCCAAGTCATGGAGGAGCTGCTGCCATGTGGAGGGATGAGAACTGTTGACAGAAACAGAGGGACAGAGAGTGAAGATTTTAGCTTTGGGGACACCAGTGGCCGCGACAGAGGCCAAGCTGGCACAGCCATTGGGGTAGAAGAGCTTGGCTTAGATGCTGCTGGGGGAAAGTGCTCCAAGAAGTAACTGCCCCAGCAAGTATTTCATCCTTTGGGCTGTTCCCCAGTGCTCACCCATTGCCGGCCAAGCTGCAGGTGTGAAGTCATTTTCCAGAGCCTGATGCTTTTATGGAGACCGGGGCTGTGGTCTGGCCCATGTGAGGGACCATCAATCAATTCTGGGTCATGACACTGGTGGTTTAACCGGCCTGGGGGTGTCAAGCTTAGGGGAGAGGGTTTTATGGGGAGTAGAGAGGCAAAAAGTTGTGTTGATAAGAGTGTTTCGAGCAGTCTTCTTTGTGCCAAATTTTGTTCTTAGTCACGCTCCAGAAATGTCTGTTCTTTTGAACCTGGTGGATAGTGTGCGCTTAAAAGACAGAGAAATTAAAGAGGATGAATCTGCAGAGCATTTACAGCTAGTGAATACAAGTACATTGCCTTCCAGTGATACGGCAGAGAGCACTTCTGAAGGTTTTTTAGTTTGGGTTTTTTTTTTCTTTCTCATTTCAGCCCAAAGAAAAGGTTTCTGTTTCAAGAAACAAAGAGAAAGAGAAGAGAATGTTGGTGATAGGGACACAAAGAGAAGGCAGATGTGGGAGATGTAGGTCCAAGGCCCGAGGGAATTTGAACCCCTCTTTCATCTCTAGAAATGTGTTCCCATCACCACGCTACAGGTTAGCCTGGGGTCAGATGCTCTTTGTTTTTCTGATGAAGTTGTTACACCTGGCTTACATGCAAGCAGGCAGGGAGGGGAGATGCCACGTTGGCTGCACAGGGCTTAGGGGCTTTTGGTCGGTGCTGCAGTGAGCGGTTTCAATGAGCTCTAGGGTATTTTTGGCTGCAGATTTCAAGTGGGCTCATAAAAGAGAAGCTGCCTTCCCAGACTGCATCTTCTTTCAGCTTAAATTTGTTCTATTAACAGGCGTACATCATTTAAGCGCTGATCAAAAAGGCCCCCATGGCACAGAAACGTTATTAATTCCTCTTGTTATGCCTCCCCGTTGATAGCCCTCAGTGAGCCCACAAAGCCGGCTTGGCAAGGGCACGCTACAGCTCCGGTGTCTGCAAGGGTAAGGTGTTTATCCATCCTTACGCATATAAAACACTTGTGCTTGATGAATCGTTCATCTGGGTCGTGTGCCCTGAGTGAGAAGCTTTCTGCCAGGGCAGGAGGACGTGGTGGAAGGGAGAGCGGCATGCAAGAAAGGTTTGCTGGGGTCTGCTGTGAGTTTTGGAAACTCAGTGCCAGTTCTGATTTGTGATGCCTTTCAGCTGTGCTGAAGGGAAGTGCTGGAGCTTCTTTGCCAAGAAGTGTACTCGGTGAGCAGCTCGTGCAGATCAGAGGACGTAGTGACATGAACTTTTCCAGTGGTCTTAAAAAACCAAATAAATCTTTCTTGTCATGGACCATATCTCTCAGGTATGCTAAAGCAAAAGGATGAATAGCTTTTCTGAACAGACTGGATTTTATATCAGGCCCTGTTTGCAGTGTTCGTCTATAAGGACTCTGTACAGCTCTCATGCAAAAACGTATTACCCATTTTTTTTGTAGCAACAAGGATTCCTTGGAGAATTGCATGGGTTCCAGGCTATGGTTTTGTAGTCATGGTAATGTTGTCTGTGGCTAAAGATTTGGCATGCTGCATTTTTTGTGTTGTAAGTGGGATTGTACATGCGCTGATGGTGGTCCAGCGCTGTGCCCGTGTGTCTTTAAGCCCTCTCATGTCAGGCAGACACTTTCAGATTTGACTTTTGGAAGGAGTGCTTCTCTTTCCAATTTCTATATTTGTTTCCATATTGTCTTTTCACCACTATTACAAAACTAGGTGGTTGTTCCTAATATTTTCCTGAAGAAGGAAAAAAAAAAATCCTATTAAGCAACTAGCACCTTTCCCCTTAGCTCAGTAATTGAAAGGGGGGTACTTTGCAAATGCAACCACTGGATGTCCTTTTACAGCAATACTTTTTGTTCTGGTGCCTTAGTTCTTTTTAATGTTTAACTCAGGAGAAGTTGCCAAAATGTAAATTATGACTAGCATACTTTTTCCTCCCACACGGAGCAGATTATTGATGGCGGATATAGCTGGTTCCTCATGTAGTTGCCTTGCAGGCCTTCTTGTTCTACTCATTTGTTTAACACACCTCAGCACTCTCTGTCCATCATTCTGTCTTCTCTTCCTGGAGAACTACAGACACGAGCATTTTTTTTTGGTATTCACAATTCAGGGGGGAAATGCTAGCCAGAAATCATATATAGCTTTAAATGTAGCTGGGTGAGAGTTTGTATAGAAAGAACATGGTATCTATGATTCCCATGTTACTTTCTTGTTATAAATTTATGCTATATTAGTAAGTCATGCTCATCATTTGTGTTGTAGTACTTTAGCTGCTCTGTCTCTGTTAGGGTAGCTGTGAGCTAAATATTTTATCGGAACAAGAGAAATTCTCAAGATCAGGCTGCTGTGTGGATGCACGTTGTTCTTTGTGGTTGTGTTCTGTTCCTGTAAATTCTTTGATGTCTCCAAAGTTTTGCCCCAGCTGGATGTGCTGTCTTCTCCGTCCTACAGACTGCAAGTGAAGAAAAAAGAAAGAAAAAAGGAGAGTAAGCAGGAAAGAGATAAAGTGAATAAGTAAGTTTTGCAATAAAGAGATATTTTGAGCCTGGTATTTCATATTGTTTCTCATTGGTCAAACCTCCCCCATGGTTTGAGAGGGTTAGCAATGCAATTTATTCATTTTCTCCGAGGGAGAGGCTGCATTTAATGTGTGCTCTCCAGGATCCCCTGGTAAAATATTAGGCAATAAAGTCCTGGACTATACAGTAGTTGCGGTTATAATTTCCCCCAGGTAGTGGAAACTCTGTAATTTATCGTTGTTTAAGTTTTCCCTTTGCATAGATCCGAGTGGTTGTAGCAGTGTGAGCAGACCTGTTTTCCTCCAAGCATGTGTGTGTGTTGGTGACCCAGCTCCTCTCCCCGTGCTGCAGAGCTCACCACACTTGCTGACTTGGCATCCTATGAGCAAAAATACCGGTGCAGACCGAGTTGGATCTGTTGTAACCAACTTGCTTTCCTTCCCTTTGGTATAAACTACGGGTCTGCCTGGGCTTGGGGTGATTTTGCGGTATCGAGATGGATACCCCAGCTGCCCTGAGCAGCAGGAGGGGTCTGCGGTGAGCCCACTTACACTATGAAAAGAGCTTTTCAGTGCAGACACACCTTTCTGCGGTGCTGTACTTCTAATGCACGTTGGCTAAACAGGCTGAGCCCCCCCATATTAAGAACAGGATTATGTGTCATGAGCCGTTGGCTTCTCCCGACGTGGTACGACTGTCTGCACTAATTGACTTTGCAGATCTTCACAGCCTGAGCTGGGGCTGGGGTAGTCTGAGGTTGTAAGTGAGGCATGGTTTGGGGTGATGTGAGATCCTTTTTTTAGACCAGCTGAGAAAGCTGGAAAAAGCAGGCAGGCTTGGAGGTGTGGACAGGCTGGCTGAGTCTCGCCGTGTTCTAGTTTTAGTTTAGCGAGTACAGGCAGCACCTTGGTTGGAAAGGAGGGAGCTTGGCCCGGCAGTTGCCTGCAGAGGGGCAGCGCTGGTGCCCAGAGTTGTCTTTTGCAGGTGTCTTTTGCAGCACCCTGCTCATGCATGAGTCTGACCTGCTTTTTCTCCTTGGTGGACTGTAGCCCCCAAGCATATAGGGGAGAAAAATTCTTTTAAATGCGATGGTTCAGAAACCTGAGAGGAAAAGGGTAGGAGTACCTCATTTGTTGCTCTTTGTAAAAATCTTCCTGTTTTCAGCTGCTGTCGTGTGTTTTGAGTGTGGGGAATTAACACAGTTGCTGACATTAGGGAAGGAGGCAGATGGGCACCTCCACCCTCTGGAGGAGCATCACTGTTGGGACAGGAGCAGGGGTGCCAGCACACCAGCCTCCCCAGGCTAAACATAGCCTTCCTGAATATGCAGGGTTGGCCTTGCTTTGTAAGTCCGGATCCGGAGAGCTATCCGTGCCTCTGATCTGGAAAGAATTCAGTGCCTGAATGGATTTATTTAGCACATGAGACTGTTACAGCCTGGGGAGGGGTGAAGGCCTGGGGAAGAAGGGAGAGGTGGCTGATCCCTTATACTGCAGGTGACAACACCATGTTAGATAAAACAGGTCTTTTGGAGCAGTGAAAGGTAGAAAAAGGTAACTGGTTCTTCAGGCAGCCCTTGCCTCAAATGTGTGGAGCACTGGAGCAGGAAAGATAAAGTGTGAACTTCATCCCTAGTGTGATGCTACTGGAATGAAAGTTATGCCATGAAGAAACTCACCTTGCATTGGCCTTCAACAGGCTCTGCACCACCGCTATATTTGATTAGATGCTGGACTATGAAGCTATTAGCAAGAAAGTGAGAAAAAAAAACAGGAAACCAATGGTAAATAAACATAAGCTGCTAACAAGGAGCATCTGATTTCTCCCATTGTCTCATGCTGCCCTCGTGGATCACACTCCCACAGACAGGAACTCGCATTGTTTCCTCCTGTTACATGAATTTTGTAATTCTCTTCATAAAAATGTTGATGCCAGATACCCAGAGGTAGAAGATGTTAAATCAGCAGTGCAGGAACATGTTTGGTGGCTTCTTACCTGTCTAAAGTCTAAAATGCAAAACATTCAGCAAACCGTGCGGTATTAGAGATGATGCAATATCCTCAGTCTGTGCGTTAAAAAAAGTCCGAAAATGTAAGAAACAGATCCCAGGGGTAAGGCCATGGAAGTGGCTTTCCACATCCCGAACATGAAGGGCGAGCATGTGAACGCTTCCCTTGGCGTGGCACGGAACGGCTGCACGCTCACACCCTGTGCGCACGCAGCCCTTGGGCAGTGGCTGTGGCCGGACCGCTGCTCCAGCTGGGTGCGATGCTGTTTAAAAGCACCCGTCTCCTTCCACCCACGGTGGGGGCAGCTGGATACCTGGCCGCCCGGAGCCCACTGGGTGCTGGGGGATCGGAGAGGGGCTGGTGCTTGCTGTGGGGGACTGCAGAGCAGTGTGTCCCGAGGATGCTGCTGCACTGCTTCCCTCGGCAGCAGGTTTTCTTCTTTCCCCCTTTCCTTAGTTTTGCCCCCCGGTGTTGTCCTAGCATGCCATGCCCAACCCAGGGTATCAGAGTCCTTGTTAAACCAGCATAGATATTTGGGGATAATTTGTTAGGGATGTGGCAGATGGAGTACCTTGTGCTTCAGGCTTACTCAGTTAAGAAAGATCGGGGTGTGGGAAGGGAGAAAGGCAAACATTTCCCCTTTGGCTTTTTTCCGTGGCTGGAAAGGATGATTTTATTTCAGATGATTTTTATTTTTAAAAAAATAAAGCCTCTGAGAAGTCATATTGCATCTTCAAAACAAACTGCTGGACTCAACTGCTTTTACCAAACATGTGCAAAATTTTCCCCTCTGGATCCTTAGAGGCCCCGGAGTGCCTGCCTTGCAAAACCTGGGACGGTGAACAGAGTCACTCGAGAGTGATCTCCATAGGATACCTTTAGATAGTGTGCTTACCTGTATTTATAAATCTATTTATACATTTAAGAGATAAAATTCTCTTTTTGTATGTCACTGCATAACGTAAGCAGAAAGAAAAATAATGCAGAGCCAAGATACTGAAAGAGATGCTGCCCCGCTGGTAAACTCTGAAAAAGAAAAAACAAAACTCTCTCTTAAGAGTCACAGGCAGGCACAAGCAGTTTATATCATCAGCTTTCTCTTGCCGCTTCATGCACGTGGTTCTTTCTTTGTGATCATTTCAGATGCCTCAGGAACAGTACGCACACCGCAACACCATGCAGACCTCAGAAGGACCCCAGGTATACAAAGTGGGGATTTATGGCTGGAGGAAGAGATGCCTCTATTTCTTTGTGCTGCTCCTAATGATTTTAATCCTGGTGAACCTTGCTATGACCATCTGGATTCTGAAGGTTATGAACTTCACAATTGTAAGTAGGGGTTACCCTGAAAGGTCTGGGGAAGGTGAGGGAGGGGTGGTGGTCTTTCCTCTGAGCATGAATTCAGGTACAGCTTTGATGATGGTGTGGTTTAATTGCTTTGGATAACCAGTATCACAGGGAGGAACAAATTGACCCAATGATCTTTTTCTGCTGGAGATGTCTGCAGCATTGCCAAGCTGAGGAATCAGCTCAGTGTTGCCATGTGTGTTCCCTCTAACTGCTACATATAAATATATGAATATGTGTAAACAATATACACAACCCTCCTCAAGTTTTCAATTGTAAAGTGTTTTAAAATTAATGAAATAGCTTATTTTGAACCGGGGTGTGGGAGTGGGTTTGAGGCTTTCTCTTTCACTTTTTCTGCTCTGCCTCATGACTGGGAAGATGAGAAACTTTGATGATTTGCCTTTTTCTTAGGGAAAACTCCTGTTGTTCCATAATGAGGTGGTTCCACAATTTCCAGGTTGGCTCTCTGGGTGTGGTATTTAGATGGAGCATGTTTATCTTTGTTGTGCTGTGGCTGGTGCACATCGGTCCTGCCAGCAGCACTCCCTCGCTGCCCAGACCCCCTGGCCAGGGTCCGCTTTCCGGAAGCCCCTAGAAAAATGTTAGGCAACTGTGTTGGGAGGTGGATTGCACTGGGGCAAATGGTGTCTTTTAGACCCAGAGCGCTCTGTGCATCACTTGAACTCTGCTCAAACTCTTTTGGAGATCTTGAGGTGTGCCCTGACCATTAATTGCCTTTTTACGGGGTGAGCTTCACCTCTCCTGCTCAAACACACTGAAAGTCAGGACCTGATGAACCAGGCACACCCCACTTCCAGAGCTAGTGAGCCTTTATTTATGGCAGGTTGTAGTTTTTCAGAAGATAATTCGGCCAAGCAGAGTGAAAGTTAAATGACTGGCCCGCTGTTCTTCAAAGCAGTCAGTGCCATCTTGGTTGGATGGAGTTATTTTAGAATCATTTGCGTCGTCAGGAGAAACCAAGTTTGAAGCTTTAATCCTGGATTTACTTCATGAGAGCTGTAATGCTAAATTCCCTTAGACCGCTTTCAAGGACTTTCCCAGCCAGGCTCTGATGTGAGCAGCGTGTTTGAAGTCTCCTGGCATTTCTTTCTCTGCTTTGGTCTTGTGAAGTCCTGAACAGCTGTGTCCAACATTATGTCATTAATGGGCCATGGGAAGTTGAGTAAACAATCTCAGACTTACTGTATCCAGCAGACAAAGTGCTGTGACAGGGGAACATGCAGCACTCATTTTCTCTAACCAGGATGCTGTCAAGGTGTGCAGGGGATTGCAATGCAAGTGTGCTTAGGGCGCAAGCAATTATAAAGCAGTAATCCGCACAAAGCTCCTGTGAGTGGGTGAAGAGGGAGCCAAACTGGAGCAATTAATGCTTAACCAGACCAGTTATTTAATCTTGTGAAGCTGATGCCATTTTGTTACGCATTTCGTGCTGAACTGTGGTCTTCAGGTTAATGTAGTTGAAAAAACAGGTATTTCTGAGGTGGTGGGAGACTTGGTCATGTGCTCATCATACAGGCAGTGCTATGGGTATCAGCCCAAGCACAAAATAATAGGATTTCAGATTCTCACTTTTCAGGAATGCAATTTTATTTCCTTAGAATAACGTAACTTTGGTATGTCAGTCCTGTGCTTTCTGCTGTTTGGTGGTGGTGGTGGTGAGTCAACTGACTATCTACAAGTTGCTTGGGAAGCCGGGTGAACTTCTGTGCTCCTTTCTCCCTCACTGCCCTCTCCTGATGCATTGCATTGTGCAGGCCATCTGCAGAAGAGTCGTCTCCTAGGGATACCTACAGAAACATCCCCTTTCCAGCAGTGCTTCCTGCCCTGCTGGTATATACACTGACTTTTGGGGGGATGCACTGGTCTTCAAGCTCTAGTCTGATTCTGTTTCCTTAAATAGTTACTCGCCCTCTGATTCACTGGGGATTAGTCTGGGGTAAAGTATATTTGTATATGGTTTTAGTTATTTCATATCATCTAATGTTAGTAGGCGATGAACAGCATTTGGTGGTAAAAACACAGATGGTAGCACCGAATCCTGCAGTGGGAACTGCTTTACGGTTGTAGGCATGGCCACACTAGTCAGGGTGTGTGTCTTTGACACAGTCAATTGGAAATAAATACAAGAACAGGGCTTGTAAAATGTGATCCGTGCCCCGATATGCAGCCATTCATCTCCTGGTGTCCTGCTGCTCCTGCAGCCTCGCCAGCGGCTTTGGATCCTGCTCTGCAGTCCCTCCTGCACCGTTCCCTGAGGCTGAGGAAGCCGCTTTGCTAAGGGAATTTTGAGAGGCAGGTTTTTATCTCTAAATAACAAATGTAGGAAAAATCTTAAATGAGGAGATGCAAATATGGAAAATAAATTTATTTGTTCCTGTTCTGATAAGAAGAGCTGAGAGTCCTCCTGGGGCAGGGGAATGATTTGAGCAGTCAGTAAGCAATAGCTGCTCCTTAACAGGTCTGAGTTATTCCAGTGTCTTGTAGAGCAAAGAAGCAGGGGAAAGTTTGTATTTCTGTTCCTGTGGAAAATGTAGTATTTCCAGTATCTTCCCACCCCTGATCTCTCCTCCCAGAACCTGAATCTGTTCACAGAACAGTCCTGGCACTTACCAGAATTTAATGAGTGATCATTATAGCCAATAAGTACTCACAGTATTTTAATGAGCACAGCAAACCTGGTCAAGAAAACTCAGGGGTGTTTTAAATGCCAATAATGGGGAGTGGAGAAGGGAGGAGGAGATGAAGTAAGACAACCTCAGGGGAAAAAACCCACCTTCTGATGCACGTGGTAGCAGCATCCATCCGCTCCACTTCCATATCAAGCCCAGAGCTCCCTCTGCACGCCCCGCTGGCTCGTGCTCCAGGAGACAACTCCTGTAAAATCAAACCATAAGCTTCCAATCTGTGGCTTTCAATAAGCAAGGCAAGTTCTGTCTATGGCTTTTTACACGGGGCTCTCAAAGCATCGTCACGTTTGCATGAGGCTGGTTGGTCACTGTCTAGTTTGTCCTCTGGTGCACTCATTCACTTCTCGTGTAGTATTTGATCCTCAGTTTGTTTTAAATGCCTTTAGGAGGCACAGGCCATATGAAAACCAGGCCTGGAGGGGACCTCGGGTGTCATCTGCCTGTCCCGTAGCTCGTTCCCATAGCCAGGTCCGTTTATCCCGTTCATTTCCATCAGGGCTGTGCTGCTCTGGGGCTGTGGGAAGCCCTGTGGAGGTTGCTACCTCTAAACCTTACTTTGATTTTTTTAAGCCAAACCACAGAATGAATCTGGACCAAAGCCACCAATTTGGGTTGAAACCCAAATGCGCTCTGAAGGTGCCTACCCTAATTGAGGTAGAAACCACCACCCAGCACTCAGCTTTCCGATGATGTATAGGTAAAGGGAGCTCGGGCAAGCCTGGTAGAAGTGCACGGTTTGCACATACTGGATTTGGAGAGAAAACACTAATGCCTGCGGACTGTGAACGTGACTCGGCCACCAGCCCGCGGGTGCAGTGCGGGCTGGGGCTGTATCCTGCTCCCACACCTGCACGGTGGAGGGCTCAGCCTCAGGCTGTGGGGGGCTCAACCTCGAGCTGCCCGGAGCTCAGCTGAGGCTGGCACAGCCCCTGCCAGGGTTTGTACGTGCCAAGCCAATTACAAGGCTGGAATCGGAGCTCTTAATAACCTTCCTCTTTATGGTCCACCTGCATCAGCATCCAGTGATGTAGCTCTTTAGCAGTGGGATTGCCTGTGACTCTGCATATAAGCACATGCATCTTTTATGCTGTGTGCCTATGATGTGCTGGGGATCTCTATTTCAGCTATTCCTAGTGAGCTTAAAACATTTTTTAAAAGCTTCCTGCTGAATATTACAACAAAAGATGTGCTTATATAAACACAGCAAACCGATATCCTTATTTTAAACAGTACAAGGCTCAGAAGGCTCAGATAATGGGTAATGACAGTGCACTGACCTCTTTCCACAAGGCTGGCGTACAATGCCTGGTATTTTAAATAGTGTGAGGAGTCCAAAGTGTTATCCATTAGTACCCCTTTATAGTCCTATCCATTAGTACCCCTTTATAGTCCGTTAGGCAGCAGAAAGACCTCCTGCAGGAGAGACAAGAGCTGTGTCCTGTTGTAGCTGCATTTAAATGGCAAATGCCCACCTACCTGTCTGCCCTTCAAACCATGAGGACCCTTTGCCCTTCCCTGGCGTTGCTATCCATAGGTACCTGTGGATATATGGATATTGACGTGTTTTGTATTGTATGCTCTTCAGGACAGAAGCTGTTTGCATATGGCATCCTGTAGCCCTATATACTGGCAGGTTCTACTAGGCTGTAAACAATAGTAAGTGGAAAGATCATATTTTTTCCCCTAATCAGCTTGCAAGGCTTGACAATTGTGGAGAACTGTTTTCTAAGAACCATCCAAAGCGAAGGCTCCAGGATAGTCTTTGTAAGGAAAATGCTCTGCAGCTTTGGAATTCAAGAGACCCTTCAGGAGCCAAACTTCACATCTTCCTGCAGACCAGGAGTGCATGTGCTGCCTCCAGGTCTGTGCAAATCTGTGCCGACCGCTTGTCCCAGCTGCGCGTGCACCTTCGAGGAAATGCAATGTAGAAACAGGCAGATGGTGGCTCACCCCATTCCACCCCCCTCAGGGTGCAAAGAGCGGAGATCTTCCCCTCCTGGCCCTCAGGGGGAGGCCGGGGTGCTCCCTAACCACAGCACATGCAAACTCTGCGTTCCCCTTCCAGAACCACGCAAGGTTTGTTGGAAGTTTGCGTCCTTTAGTGTGAGGCTCAGCCACATTTTATTATTTCGATTGAACAGGAACAAATGACTGCAATTGTTCAGATTTTTCTTTTTTGCTGCAGGCTGCATTCATAGCTGAAGGGGTATGTTTTAGCGTCATTGAATGAAATTTTAGCAATTTAGAGAGACAAAATGCTGCTGCAGGTGGCACAAATGCTAAATATCATCATTATCTTGCTTTCTTTATTAAAAGTTGATAAGAAAAATGAGCTTTTAAAATGTGGTTATGAACAGTTATTTCCAATACAATTACTCCCTCTTGTGTGTAAACTACCTGCCACATTTTAATTACAGGAAAACAGTAAGGTAATAACACGGCAGTAAAGATGGATTAGAGTTAGGAAAGCTCATTGCCCTAACAGGCAGGATTCTTTATTAATGATTTAAAGGAATAGAATTTGTCCTAATTATTATTTTTTTTAAAATTAAGAATTGCCTTCAGAAGAAAATGAGTGTGTAGTTTATATTCCCTTTCCGTGATTTCTCTGGGGTCTCTTTAGGTGCGATGGTAAGGCCAACATGGGAAAGCAATCTGATCTGCTTTTAGCTTCTGCTTTGTAGAGCAACTGTAATCAGTCAGCTAAAATTGTTCAGAGTAAAGAATTAATATTGCTATATCCTTATTGAAGAAAAGAGTGTTCTTTTTTTTCCCTCTCTCCCCCTCACATATACACACGCATAGAAAATGATGCACTTTTCTGTCCTAATTCATGCTGCTGTTTTTGTACAACAGTAGTTTTGAGACTACCTGCATGACCCAAGAGTTCTGCCTGTTTCCCTTCTTCCTCATTGATGTGGACTGCATCTTCTGATATAAAGATGTTAACCTTGTAGTGGTCTGACAACACCAGCAATACTGCGAGTGACTGTACTATTAAGTGAAGTTTCTACAGGTGAAATCCTTATGCCCTGGAATTTAGTTGGAATCTTGGCATTGACATCAGTGGAGCAAGCCCTTCACTGTATTGCTTTTTATTTGCAGGTTTTATTTACTATAAATTCCAATTTCCTTCCTCCTGGATTGAGGAAAAAATATGTTACGCTTTTCTTTTACTCTTTTTTTTAGAGATCTGAATTTCACTCCTAGAGAGTTTCTGTAGGAAAAGCAATTGCGATTACTTATTCAAAAAAAAAAAAAAAAAAAAAAAAAGTACCTAAGTACTTTTCCCTTTCGCTCCTTCGGAGTTTAGAATATAGTCAGTTTCAATAGGATATTGCGTAATGTTATTACAAGTTTGACCCCTTCATTGCTGCATCCTCCGGAGTGTCAAGCATTTGGTACTGATGACTTGCTGAGCTACAGTGCATCGGTTCCTAGTGAACCTTTGAAAACTCAGTCTCTGATAATATGTCATTTTTATTATCCTAATACCACATTTTCTCAGCCAGCATAAGCACATAAGGTTTTCATCTTCCTTGTTACCCAAAAGTGATAAAGGACTCGATATTTTTATCTCACTGTCTCTACTCCCTGCTGAACCGTTGAGTTTTCAGAGACCTGCCGTAGCACTGGATGTGCTTACAGGTATGTCATGGGAGCAAAAGAAATAGTGAACTAGTAACTCTTCTACTAGTACTACTAAACCATGTGGGAAATGCTACACTGCAATCATTTAAGTAATCCTTTGGGTTAATTCTTTGACTGCTGCACAGAGCAGTCTGTGGTGTAGAGTGTCGTAACAGCAGATGGCCCTTTTCCCTCAAATATTTTGGGTTGGATTTTGTGAAGAACTGAGGGACAGGCTTCCAGCTCTCAGTTCTCCATCATTTCTACGCCACTGTTCATACTCAAGCCATCTGAAGAAAAGTATGTGTCCTGGAGACAGAAATGTCTCAAACGTATTTAGTGTCTCTGTTTTTCAGAGGCAGAAGAAAGCAGTCTGATTTGTTAGTATCTCTACTGTGGAAGAAGCTGCTGTATAAGTTACTCTGTACTTACTACTCACCAGGAGTGAGAGATATTATAAATGTCCCCATATCAGAAAAAGCTTTTATTGGTGCTGTTTTCCTACTGGACACCGGCGAATTTAGCCCTGTCACCCAGGTATACCAGGACCCAGCATGTCTTGGTCATTATTTACTTCTGTTTTCAAAGAAGATGTTGGAAACTCAACACACCCCTCTCCTCATACCTGTAGTTCGGTGTATGCATACAGGCAAAACATCACCTTGCACATTTGCTGTATGGGCTGTGCTGTCGAGCCTCAATAACCAGTCTTCTGCATATCTCCAGAGCAGGAAAATACATGGCTGCATTAAGAATACGTTAGGCTTTCTTTGGTCCCTCCAAGAACAGAGGGGTAAAAACAGATGGAGAAGGGAGAAGAGCGGCAGGGATTTGGGTGGTTTGCAATGTCAGGTTGAGCATTGGGTGTCTGGCATAACACTTCAGTTCCAGCATTTCTGCCTGTGAACGAAGAGGGTCTTGCCTGCTGGTGCCCCACGCCCCTGCTGTGCTGCAGGGAGTGCGGTGGCAAGCTTTGTCAGACCGGGAAGAGCTGCTTCACGGCACGATAGCAGCAGGACCTGGCAAATAGCGAGGAGGGCATGGGTGGGCTGGGCAGGGGTGAGTCATAAACTCTTGATCCCAGTTCCCGCCTTCCGCCACCTCCTTCCAGAGGAAATTGTTCTCAGCTTCTCTTTCATCTGGAGAAATAAGATATTTCACATTAATATTCGTCTCAGTGCCAACAAAAGATCTTCAGAGTAGCAGTTCTGAAGCACAGAGAGATTTGTCTCTTAGAGAACATGTAAAAGGTATTATTATAAATGTGCAAAAGAACAAAAACAAGCTCTCTGCTAAAATGTCAATAATCAGTTAGTCCTCTGAATAGCTTACAGTCTGATCCCTCCCCATATTCTTACAGTGCAGTAGGAGAAATTATTTAATTTGGGAATCCACACAGAAATGATGTGCCAAGCTGAGCCACAGAGTAAGTTTTCCACTGCTGCTTCTCTTGTTCCTTGAGCTTTTTTTTTCCTTCTGAACTTCCTGACATCCCTCCTGAGCGCTGCACGGCAGAGAGCAATGACCTTAGCTCTGGAATCCTAGCAGCCATTGCTATAACAAAAATATAATCCTTCTGAAGCACCACTTTTGCACGGGTGCCTTAAGGCTGAGGGGCTGCTTGGAGGAGCCTCCATGCCTCTTCAGCTTGTCCTGGAACTGGAAAGCCACCAGCTTTTCAGAAAGCTGCTGCTTAAAATGTTCCTTGGCGTTTGGTCCTGAACTGCTGCCATTTGCATCTTGGGTTGCAGCGTGGCAAGGGGCTTGCTCGCACACCGTGGGGGTCGGTGCAAAGCGTGAGCAGCAGAGACCTGCACCGCGGGGTAAAGCCCCAGCTCGCCGCTGCCTGGGAGCTGCGGTAGGCTTCTGTTCGACAAAACAAAAGGAGTAAGAAGCTAAGTGGCGTATTCTCTCTGCAGTTGTATGCATTTGCTTTATTTACCTTCTGTAACTGTCAGAAGCTGCTCTGCAGACTGACAGTTTTGAGGACAGAATTACAGACCTGCGGTTGTGTGGAGCCTGTCTTTCCCCTCCTGCAGATGCTCTATTACCCGATTTGATAGATGTATTTAACATACTTGCTGCCATTTCATATTCCTGTTCTTCCAGAGCTCTGCTGGTGAGATGAGCTTGAATATGCCATTTGAATTCATCACAGCTTGCATTTGAGTTCTGGTCATTTCCACTGCAGCTACATCTTCCCCGTTACCCAACCTGCCTTCGCTGCCGTGGTCAGCGGTGAGATGGACGGAGGTAATTATTTGTGTTGAGGGCTGAGTTTCTATGGGACTGCACTCCAGTGCACTTGCATGAAGGACAACCGGTTAACACTGAAATGATGTGGTTGCGGACAGATTTATAGAAGAGGAATAGATTTACGCAGGTAGTTCAGCCTTGACCTCTTGAATTCTCATTACTTCGCGTCCACCCAGCACTACTGCCCACCTCTTTCCTTTTTAAATGAGATCCAGTAACTAATAGTGAAATTATGGCAATCTGCTATGTGAAATTTGTAATTATTTGCATTTAATTAAAGGCTTCTCTTGAGAAAACGAAGGGCAGCTTAACCTCAGAGAAGCCTCTACGTCTCCAGTAATTGCTTCTAATTGAAGTCGTTAGAGTTTCCACCCCACCACAGGAAAAGGAAAAAAAACCCACAAACCTGAAAAGTTTACTCCCACACAGAGGGTCCCTGAAAATTGTTTTATCCTTATGCAATTAAGGTGACTGAAGGTCCTCATAAATGATTCTTCAGTGTGGGTTAACCAGCTAAAATTGAGGTTTAATTACTCAAAAGCCTGGCTTGGGGTGTGTTGATGAGAAGTCCAAGGGCACAGCCCATCCTCCCAGGTGTCCCCGGCCAACAGGCACAGGAGCACGTGCCTTGCCCAAGTCCTCCTGATGGTTTCATTTCCATCACGGGATTTCTGGGTTTGTACAGCTCTTGTTGGCTCGCAATGGTAGTTCGGTTATTCTAGATAACAATTACAAGCCTTTTGGCTGAGCGTGTCCTATGAAGCACAGGAGAGGGGCTCCGCCAGCTCCAGGTGTGTGGGACTGAGCAGCGGTGTGCCTCTGGGCTTGGGAACAGCTCAGACATCTCCCTGCCCCTCCACCTGCACAGGGTTCCAAGACCACAGGCTTGGGTTTTGTTGCTGCAAGAAGTGGAACTTTCTCATCCCAGCGCCTTTGCCCCGGCAATCCTGGTGCATGGCGTGTGCCCCTAAAGCAGCCACGACACTTTGTAGCCCACCCATCTGTGTCACGGGTGTTAGGGACCAGCCCTGCTCCTCTCTCCAAGGTGCTGTGGCATCCATTTGGCACCGATGGGTGAGCTGTGGCCGGAGGGGTCTGAGGGCAGCCCGTGGGCGCTGTGCTGGGCGGCAGCGCAGCCCCTCGGTGGAAGCCACTGCCTCGGGCTGGAGCTGCAGCATCCCCATCGCCCATCCCACCTCGCTGCTGCTGTCAGCATCTCCCTGCTGCTCCTGGCAGCACAGTCACTCTGATTGCACCCTTAAAATTTGCTCTGTTAAAATCCCTCCCCATGTTATGGATCTGAAAACAGGCATGACAGAATTAAAAGTGCGTATGTTGTAGCAGCAGGCATGGCCATCTTCTGCTGTTAACTCTCTGCTCTGAAGATGGTGATGCTGAAAAACATGAGCACATTCTGCTTGCTGTGTTGCTGCATTGTTCATTAACACCTTGTGTTACTCAAGTCAGCAGGACGTGTGCGTCTGATTTCTGCTTTTTATTATCCTGAAGGTTCTCTGTAACGTATGCTGAAACACATAGGATGTCTAGATGGACTAAAATCTTTCTGTGACCTCTGTAGAGGGCTACAGGTGAAATGTCAGAAGCTGAAACGTCATTGTTTGTCAGCACTAGATTTGTCGTATTTTTTGAAGTTGCAGCTACAGTTAAACACATGAAAACATGTGTGACCTGCCTCTGTTATTTCTTAGCAAGTAAACACGCTTAGCAAAGTGCATCTCCTCACATTAGGGGGAAAAAAAGCTCTTTAGTTGTATATGCAGAGCCCTGAAATACTTGTATTTCGTGTAGGTGCAAGTTGTATAGATGTGTAGGTGCTGATTTTGATTTAGATTATTTTGTAGGGTGGTATTGTTTCTGAAATATTTAATCTTTCAAGACAAGACATTAAAGAATTTTGTTCCAGGAAACTAGAAAATCAAATGCCTTTTACAGTCTTTATTTCCTCTGTATCTTGGAAAGGGAATTCCTGCTAAGTACATATTTGTGCACACAAACCACTTCTGAAGCAAGCACTAAATTACAGAGCAATGTTATCAGCAGAGACTGATGGAAGTTTTGCAGCAAAGCCTTGAACCGTGTGAAGGGGAGGAACTTTAGCCTGAGCGGCAGATGACGGGGCTGCAGGAAGATGTGGGGACCCACAGCTGTAGCTCGGGTTCAGAGCAGAGCCAAGACTTTAGGGAAAACTTAATGGTTGCACTCGATGATCTTAAAGGTCTTTTCCAATCTAAACAATTCTGTGATTGGGTGGATCCCAGCAATTCTGCTGTGGCTTTGCAGAAAACTGCCTTGTCTAAAAGGGAGAATGATTCAGTTCACCAGCAGATATAGATTATAAGGCAAATTTCATCTTTATTTGAAGTTACATGTCAAGACATATTGACCAAAGATATTTGTCTTTGTTACTATTATAAAGGATTCAGTCTTGTACGGTGCCCAAGAAAAACCCTGTATGTTAGAAGGCAGATGTGTTTAATTCCTTTCTTCTTCCCAGTGGAGCTATATTTACTGCCATTGTGCCTTTCTTCTGATAGGAAGCTTTGCGGCAGAACAATTTGCCTTGTCAGTCCTTTTTTCTTTGAGCTGAGAACGAGGAGCTTTTACATATTCAGGGCTAAAAATAACAGCTCTCTGTATGGGGAGACTGAGGCCAGCCAAGACCCCGTTGTGCTTGGGATGTCGGGAGCACTGGGAGGCAGTGGGAGCCGGGGCATCCTGTGCTCCCTCGCCCGTGGGAGGAGCACCGTGGTCGTGTTTCCCATCCTCCCAGGTACCAGCCAGAGCAACTCACTGTCACTCATAACAAAAAATGCGCTCACCGAAATGACATTAAGAGATTCCTCTACAGGAGCGGTCTGCATGAGGCAATGGCTTATGACTTTGTGGGAACAGTCTGGGCTGCAGGTGGGATCAGAGCCTGGGTCTGGGAAGGAATTAATTCCATTTTGCCTGTGGAGTATGCTAAATAAACATGGAGTAGCCAGTCATTTGATGCATGACTCTGTTCTCCTCTTACGGGGATGTAAATCCATGGCATCACTTTGGGAATGAGAGAAGAACAGGCTAGCGGCGTAGAGCTCCAGAAGGCAGGCTGCAAAGGAAAGGGTTTTAAACTTGGAAATCTAGACATTATCTGGGCATTTGGAAAGAAGAGTACGTCCTGGTTTGGGTTGTTTGGTTTTTTTATGTTCGTGGATTTTTTCCCCATAGGGAACAAAAGAGACTGTTGCTTTGGGTTTTTTTGGGTGACATGATAAATGGATTTCACTCACCTATTAAGTTTGTCAGTTTAAAACTAGTACATAGATGCTGTGAGAATTTGTGTTGTACAAAACACAGACGAGGACCCCAAAGTGCTGTGTGGACAGAGGTAGCTGGAAACAACTACAAATCTGTGCGCAGAAGTGTTAAAGAAGCAAGCTCCCAGCTTTGGAAACGTGGCGCAGGAACCTGGGAGCGGTGGACTTACACGTGAACCCCAGTACATGAGAGTAAACTAATCTGTTGTACTCATTTCTTTATTTCCTTTTCCTCATTTCATGTTTCTTAAAATTAATCCATCCAGTAAGGAATGTGAAGCTAAATGGCTAATTCACTGCTCAGTCACAATTATCCCTGATGCTCATATTAGATGAGCTGGCTGAAATGCTTACTGAAGGCAAGTGTAGAGAGATGATGAGATTCATGGTGGGGAAATGACCACCATTCATCCAAAATGTTTTCAGTAACAGCACTGGGAAGGGAATACACTGGTGCAATCCGTAGTTCTTGGTTTTGTTTTAAAGGTCTCTAATGAGCCATGTGTGCAATGCATTTCACCCTGGGAAATCCCACTGAAATCTGGCACTTGGATTTCATTTCTTGTGCTGCTGCTATATTTAGAGCAGAAAGCAGATCTCCCAGCGTGACTCCCTTCTGGCTTATAGAAACCCTGTGAATTGTCTTAGTAATATACGCTAATCGGTTACCAAAGCTGCCAGCCCCCCATGAAAACCTTTAAAGCGATAAGAAGTGGAAGCAGAGCACTTGCCCGTACTTTCGGGCTGGAGTCGTGTGGCAGTAGCTGGTCATCGTGTCTGTGCCACAAGGATGAGGGACAGATGATCTCGATAGATGTGGTGTAGCCTTCATTACTGTGGCCTGTTGCTTGATGGCTATTTTTCTGTGCATCCTTTTTTTATCCTATGGATAAGAAGTCAGATCAGAGTTTCAATGAGTAAATTAGAGTTTATAAAAATTTGCAGTCAGTGGTAGTCACAGAGTGTGCACGTTCCCTTTCCTCGCTGTCCCTCCACATCCGCTAGTAAAAGTTACAGGCAGTCTGATGTATCTACTTTTAATAAGTTCCTATCTTTCTTGACCTTCATTCCATTAAAAATCATTCACAGCCATGCCGAGTCATGTATTCAACATCATCTTGTTATAATCAAAGGAACAAACCTTCCTTTTCAATGCGACATTGCTGTGCTGGCGCCTGCCAGCTGAGCTGTACCCAGGTTTCTGCAGTTGAAGTGCCAGGATGGTCCATGGGTTGTGTTAAAGAAATGTGGTGGCATGGATGTCTTTAAATTACGGGGAGAGGAAAGAGGTAATACACATCAGTATTTGCAGTGTAATGTGAGAATATGGCATTTTTATATTCTGGTATTTTGAGATGTATTTCAGGTATCGCGTACCTTTTCCATACTTGTCTGTAAAGGAAAAAAATATTTAAAACTTAGGAGCAAGGAAATCACTACAGCTCGGTAGGAATGACATTCAGAGTCTACTAAATTAAGCAGAGAACATGTCCATCCTAGCAGCTTTTTGTTATCTTTCACAGTTCTTTGATAGGGATGTAATTTTCTGTAATCACTCAGAAAGATGGCTGGATATTTTTTCTATTAAATTCTGAAGGACTTAAACCTTTTCTGGCTTACCTTTGCTATTTTTCATGTTTATATACAACAGTATAATGCATCAGCATTTTTATATGTTTCCCATATAAAAATGAGCCATGCTTATAGAGGCTGTCAAGACTTTCTATTCCACAGAATAACTAGAGCATCACTGTAAGTTGACGCCAGCCTAAAAATCACATATAGATGCTGAAATGTCTTATTTTATGGCCCTGTTGCTATTTAATAGCTAAGCTGTGCCCTTTTCTTAATTTACTATCGATATCCAGAAGTACATTAGTGTTGGGGCTGCTGCTGCAGAGGTCCCAGGGTAGGGCTGCTGCTTTCGAGGGTGCCCTGAAGTCAGCAAAGCTGCATGTTGGCGAAGGAGCTGGCCAAGCTGTGATAATTAACTGCTGATTTAGAAATAGTAAGGAGACCTGTCTATAGTGCTCTAACCTGCTTTCAGCAGGTTTCTCCTGCCAGGGATTGGAATATAAAATGATTACATTTTTGCTTTCTCCTCTGTATTTAGCTTTAGGAGGTTTCTGATAGGTTTTGGCTATTAAAGGCAGCAGTAAATGCTTTAGCTGGGAGCTATCTGGCATTCATAACCTTAAGCTGTTTAGGAAATCAGAAAAGCTGAATTTCCCCCCTCCCCCCCTTTTTTTTATTATTGTTGTAATTGGGGTTTGGGGGTGGGGGGTGGGGGGTGTTCTTCTTCTCAGAGAAGTGCTACAAGAGCAGAAGGCACTGCCTGCCTTTCAGGTGAATTCCACTCAGGATGATAAATTATGTCTGAACTGAACCAAAATGTTCCTAATGGCCCTAGTCAAAAGGCCTATTACAGGATGTCTAACTCACTTAAATTCCTTTCTGCTTTAAATCATTAATGATTAAGTATTTTAGGGCTAAAGTGATGTGCACTTAAAGGGCACTTTGCTTTAAGGTTAGCCAAACTTAAGAATGAGCACCTGAACTGAGCAACACGGACTCGCTCGAGTGACGACCTTCTGGCAGTGGAATCAGGATGTTGTCTCCGCGGGTGGGTAATCCTGTGGGGATAGTTGCAAGGCACTAGGAAGGTTTATGGAAAAGGGAGCAGAGAGAAACAGCAGCTTTGGCTTCCCTGTGTGGTTTTTAAATCGCACTTCTGATACGGCAGCAGGAAAGTTTCTTTGTCTTTCGTTACGAGGTTTGGGGAAGTAAACCATGCAGTGACATAAAGGACATTTTCCCAAAGATAAACTTATCAGCTGGTAAGTTTTAAGTCACCAGTCCTGTACCGATATATGCAGTTACTTGCTTTTAAGCATGACTTTGCAGCAATGAAGGTGCTAAATGTCTGGTAATCACAAAGATTTGGACTCCTGTCCAGTTCTGTGCTTGCACTGCACGCTTCTCTGCAAAGGTGTGGAAATACGTAGTAGATACCTGCTCAGCATCATCAGCTATAGGAACTCAATTTTGTAGGTTTTTATAATGTCTTCTGACAGTGAACCACATAAAATTACAAGTCACTTCACATAGGTCCTGAGTGCTCAGGTCCTGTGTACTCAGAGCAGGCGTGTTCATGTGGATATTAATGTCTGCAGGTCCAGTTTTGCTTTCATTTCATGGATGAATTTTCTGCTCAAGGAAAATTATACGTGACCTTAAGGTCCAGTATCTGTGATCAGACTCACACACATCTTCCTTCACAGGGGCATTGATTCAGGGCATCGGAGTTAGCGAGCAGCCCACACACGAGCAGATACTGAGCAGAAATACCAGGACTGGCCACATAATAGAACTTCTGTGCGTGCCTGATGTATGCACATAGAAGTGGGTAAGCTTACAGAGAAGGCTGGAAGAGCGTGTTTTCCAAAATATCTGCATTGCTCCTTGTGGCGTACAGGCAGGTTCCAGGCATCGAGGACCGAAACACTGCCATCTTCTGTCATTTTTATTGAAGAATGATGAAAGATTTTTCTTTATAAATTTCAAAATACCCATAATAATTTTCAAAAAACCTATTTGCCTTTGGGTTTTCTCCTCTTGATAATGCAGCTACCTGCTGGGGATTTTAAGCAGACGTTGTTCCCAGCTTCTTAGGGATGCTGTTAAATGTGAATTCCTGGCCCAGCGCACGGCAAACGTCTGGCTCTTTCAGAATATTTCTGTTCCCCACTGTGTCGCTTCCCCTTTGATACCTGATGAGTCAGCAGGTCTTTAATTGCTCTTCCTCTTAGCTGGGAGTGCTCTTGTTCAATATGTTTAAATATTTGATTGCCCCAGCTTTCCGGATTGAGCAGGGCACGCGTTGGGATGTACAAACTCCTGATGCAAACCCTGTTGGCCCTCCAGACAGCAAGCGTGGGAGCTCAGCCCCAGGCCATGTCTGGGAAGCATCGCCTGGAGCTGTGCAGCCCAGGTGGCTCTGGCTGCTGGGAGGCACTTTTGGATGGCAGCAGCTGTGCTCAGGATGACTTGCTGTCACTTGGGAGGCCCCTGCATGGCCAGGAGGCGAGTGTGGCAGTGTGCTCTGCTCTCAGCTGCTCCCAGCAGCTCCTTTTTGCTCTTTTTTTTTAAAGCAGCAGTGTAGACATACCCACTGGGATACTCCTGTGCTTGGTGGATTGTGGAGTGTGCCTTCAGGGACTCAGTAAGATGGGATATAATAGCCAGTAAAATTATCTTGTAACTTTCCTGAATATTATGCATGTATTTCATACCCAGTGAGCTGAAATAAGGGCACTTTTTATAGCATTTTCCAAGTATTTGAAGTGAATGTGTCGTGTAAGGACAATCTCTTGTGTCTTGCATAAGAAAGTCTGGCTTCCAGGTTAGCCCACCGGGCAGAGTTGGGTCTTCAGCCTTGCCTCCTCTCCTTGGGAGGGGAAATCCAGTTGAGCATTCACAAAGATGCAGTACCTGCTCACAGAAAGCTGGGGCTTGCTGGCTGTAAAAGCCTCGGCGCTTTGGGGACATGTCTCTCCACATGCTGCCGTGTAGGAGCACGCAGACTCTCACATTATGGCAAAGCGTGAACAGCCCCGAGGATCCTCAGCAACGTAGGCTTGAGGCAGTAGCTGCAGTGCAGTCTGTGGAGGAGAATATCCCAAATGTACCTCTCTGCATCTGCCTCTGGGCTTCGTATTCCTCTGAAGTCTCGCTGCCTCTGCGTCTCTTGTGGAGCATGGAGTTGAATTAGGGGTAGTGTATAGAGGAGCACTGAGAAATGCAGAGAGCAGTGCACGCTTAGCACACGCGTTCAGTCACTTTGCCTGGTGGGTGGCACTGGAGAGAAGAAAGAGCTTGATCAGAATAATGGAGAAAGGAAGAGCCCTTCAGCCTCACTTTGTTAATCTTACTAGTCTGGTCCTAATGTAAGAGAAGCTGCTGCAATGCACACGCTCAAGCAATGGCATGAAAAAAATCGCAGAAGTTTCCCTCCCACTGAGTCAAAGAGAAGCAATCTCACTCCTACTGAAAGGATGAAATAAATGTAGCTGCTATTAGAGCAGAGCTGTGAACACCAGAACTATCGTTTTATAGAACAGACCTCTTAAACGGACCTTTAGATTAAGAAAAATAGGTGCAGAATAAAATTCCGTCCTGAAGCAAACTTGGCAGTACTGCAGCAGTGAGGCGGAGGAACCCTATGAATAGGTAAGTGGTGTTTTCCCACATTATTCAAAGTACCCACTTGCTGAGCAAGTGGAGCAGAAAGTTCTCGATGGGTGAGGAATGGAGAGAGAACAGTCCATCCGCATGGAGCTTTGACTTCCACCAGGACATTAATATCAGGGATGTTTATGACCTTCCAGTCAAGCGAGGGAGAATAACTCATCAGCAGTCAGGTTCAATCCAGCTGATGTTCCCAAGATTAAATGCTTACTTGCAGACCGGATCCAGTTGCCAGTGTTAGGTCATTCTCATTTTCAGCGTTTGGGCTGCTGCAGGTTTCGAGCTCCCTAGGTAAGCTGTGGTGCTATATGCAAAGAGGAAGCTGGCAAGAAATGTGAGGGAGCTTGACAGTCTTCCTTTGCTCTGAACGGTGCAGACAATTCTCGCTACAGTGCCTTGTGAAAGCCATCTGTTGCTTCAGTACCTGGATTCAGCAGATGCCCTTGATGTGAGACAGTCGCCCTTGCGTCCCTTCAGCCACATACATCTCCAGGAGCTCAAAGCCAGTGGTCCTTCCTAAACTCTGTTACATGGCTGGGGTGGCAGCCGGTTAGTGAAGACCCTACGTGGCCTTCAGGGACCAGGCTGGCGATGGTTGCCCCGTGGCACTGCCAGGCTTTAATTTTTAAGTATGCCACTGAACAGATTTAGCCAGCGTCTTCGTTAATGGAAATCAGTTGATAGTCCAGTCCTGGCCAAGGTAGGTGAGCACACAGGGAAAGTTTAGTGACTGCCGACTTTAATCACAGGCCAAAGCTACAGGCTTTTACAGCAGTAATACATACTATGTTCTAGACTGGAAAATCAGGGAAAGTTTGCCACTGGACACAAACATCTCAGCTCTGACAAGTAGATTTGTAATGGACGTGGACTTCCAGTCACCTACTCAGCGCCCATGTCAGGGATGATTTCCATAGAGCCAGTTTACCTGTCTCCTGTTGATAAAAATAATTGGAATTATTGGACCTTCAAAGCCATTGAGAAAGTAATGGATGACCAGCTGCACTTCAAATGAAAAAGTAATCTGTGGAATAATTACTGCCAGTCAACCTGAGGCCAGCTGTGAAATATTAATGGGTTGCTTGATCAGTCTGTACAGAGCTCTCAATCATCCTCCTAGAGAGTAGTACAAACCCAGCGAACAACTTAGGATTTGTAGACAGCCAAATTATTGACAGGGGTAGAATAAGATGTTCTAATGTGGTATTTGCTATAAGTGAGTAATAGTTGTTACTTCCTAGTGGAAGACTTTTTCTTCCCATTTTTAAGTCCAGGGATGATCTGTCTTATGCCTCTCCAAGCACCCACCATCTCATGGTGGACAAGCAGTGGCAGCCTTGTGCTCTGCAACTCTGTGCACAGCGCTGCTGTAAAACTCGGCAGCGTGTGACAGTCTCAGAGAAAAAAACAAAACAAAACAAAACTGAACAGAGGGCTTTCTATATTTAACACTAACCCGTGTGCCTTAGAGCTTGGAAAGACTGACAAGAAGTGAGCTGCCACCCTGATCCAGCAAAGGACTGCACTTCAGGCGTGTGAACAGTCCCATTTGCTTCAGAGAGACTTTGCATAAGCTTAAGCACTTTGTGAGATTGAAGTCTAGAGAGTGGGAGTTCATAAATAAAAAGAGAAAGCTCTGCACTATATTTCTCTTCCTGAGTCCTTGAACTTAAGGGAAGTTCAGCTTCAAAACTGGGAGCCAACCAGGGAACGAACACAGGCTGCTTTGATTAAAAATGCTGCAAAGTTTTGATTGATCATGCCATGAGATATGAGCCTCATGCTGCATTTGTTAATGGGAATGGTGGTTTCCTTGGTATCTCGTCTCTGTCTACCTCCTCCTGGTCCCAGCAGATCTGGGCATCTCAGTCTCCATCCTCCTACATTGCCTAGATGTGGGAACAGGACAGTGCCAAACTTCAGAGAAAAGTCTGTTCATTTCCGAAAGGGATTTCAACTTTTTCATTGAGGTCTGCCTTCACTATGTATTGCAGAAGAGGAGACAAATCTGAGAATGAAGCAGCTTCTGCAGGTAATCTAGTGGGTGTGAGGGAAAGCTCTTCCCGATTTTGCGTGGCGGTCAAGTAGCAAATGGAGGAAGTGGAACAGTACCATGACATGTCCTTTGTTTCTGTCTGCCCTATGAAGTCGTGGAGAAAACATCCCCCACGGAACACGAAGGACTGTGACTGATTTGCCTTTGTGGGCACAGACAGTTCTTTCTTTGGACAGTGCCAGAGTAGGATGTATATCCATATTAAATGGGCGCTGAGCAGAGAGAAACGCACAAGAAGGTATCAAAACCTGTCTGTATCCCTAAGGTGGGTGTGGGGAACCATTTCTCTTACCAATCTTGTTTGATGTCTTAATTGCACGGAGGAGGGGAGTTCCTTAGTGTCTTCTGAATAGCCAAGAGAGAGAATTAGGATGCTTCAGAAAATAATTCAGAGCATCTAAGTTACGCTTCTGCACTGAATGGCACTTGCAGGACTGTCTCTAGCCACCTCATTTAAGCACATAACTTAGGTCCTGAACTTACTTAGTGTGAATATTCCCAATACGTCAACTTCAGAAACTTCTTTTTAAAACTAGGAAATTTAAGCTCAAAACTGACTCTTTTCACTGCAAGAGTTCGGGGGTTGGGATCTCTGCAGTCACCCTGTACAGCTTTGAATATGGATGATTCTTGACTCCCTGAGAGGCCAGTGGCCCAGTCATCACACCGGGTAGTGCTGGGGTTCCCCTTCTCCCTGCAGCTCTCCAGCTGGCCTTTTCTGTAACCCCCTATCATTCCTCTGGCCCTTTTTTCTCCTTCCTAATCCCTTGCAGATTGCCACTATGAGATTTTGTTGGAATGAACAGCTTTGGTATAATAAGGTACATTGCTGTTACTGTTACCAGGTTTGTAATTATTATGTTTATCTATATAGGTCATAGCAAACCTAGGCTTACACTGCAATATTGACCAGTAGACTGCAGCCTCAGTAGTCCCTTTGGTTGAATGTGAAGCAAGTAGCACCGCGCAGGCAACCCTGCTGTTCTGGGCAACGTGGGCAAGAGGAGCAGCATCCTCCTGTGTCTGCAGGCAATGTCAGAAAGCCTGTTGAGCCACACGTTTGAGATGAATGCTCTAGGTATTATTGCATTATAAATAGCAGCTAATAATAGTAGCATAACAGCAAGGTTCTCAGCTGATGCAAATTGGAAACTGTAATTCCGTAGAAGTTAATGGAGCTCAACTGATTTACACTAGTTGGCTGTCTGGCCCCTAGCACATGATTCTAAATCTGATAAAATTAAATGAGATTCAAAGCTCCCTCACATAAGAGAATCTTAAACCCTATCTCTGCTGTCAGACTTCTGCATGGCTTGTCAGGCTTTGTAGCTGGGGCTTTAAGATCCTGTTTTAAGTTCCTGATTTTATTATTTGATATTTTTTCACTTCTCTCCCTCTCTTTTATTTTGTTTAGTTAGCCAAATCTTTACTTCCCAAAAAGCAGAATTAGAAAGATCACCCATTTTGATGGATCATTAGGTGCCATTTATTAGTATTCACAAGTTGTTGGCAGAGATCTTAAAGCCACTGAGATTTGTGCCCTTTAATTTCAGTTCAAAATGCAAATAGACATGGAAAACATCTGTTCGGCATCCGCGTTGGAGAGGTCTGCAGCCTCAGTGTTTCTCCCTTGTTCTCAGTAAAGTACTGTAAATTGTATTTAATATGACTGCTTCCAGCCTATACATTAAAATAAGCAGGTCTTCAAACCCAGAGAAGGTAAAAAGTGAGTGTTGAATTAGTTTGTAAGCTCTCCTTGCTGTTGCCCAGCTTGGATGGATTGCAGGCGGTGGGCTGGTGTGTAGCATGGATCAACAAGGGGACCGGTCCGGGGCGGGGGGGAGGTTACACAGTGAGCAGGAGTGATGGGCAAGTTTGGGAGAGGTTCATCCTCTGGAGATTTCTTGCTTCTCTCTCATGTACTGGTGTAAATGCACAAATTGTTGTTCCTTCTCTTGGTTCTGGCACAAAGATCCAAACTGGCTTAAACGCTTTTAATAGCGGGTTTTGGAAACCCAGAGGGGTTTGACAGAACTGGGTCGGGGGGTGGCTGGGTGTGCTGTGCCCTGCAAGGGGGGGGACCCAGGAGCGGCTGAACATGGGTGTGAGGTGGTGACTTCGCAATCGTTCGGCTTTGTGCAGAACAGCACATCTGACCGCAGCATGCATCTGGAGGGGTATATTTTGGTGTGCTGGGTTCGGAACAGAAACCTAACCCAGCGATGGCGCCGTGAGTCACTGCAGCACTCGTACCTGTGTGCCTGAATCAGAACAAAGTCACTCGAAATGAAATAGCTTCAATGCAAAACTTTCCTAAGAATTAGGATGACTGGCAGCAGCCACAGGCAGATCTCTCTAAACAAGTCCCAGGACTGAGACTGCTCGGGTGGGTGGGCAGCACCTCTCACTTGAGGCCATGCTGCCGTGAATAGTTTTGGGTGGCTTCCACAGATGCTGATGTGAGATAAAATACTAGAAGCTTGTTTGAGAACAAGTGTAAAGCTCAAACTATAGATTTGTTTTCCTTACTACATGGCTGCGTGCTAAAGTCTCCACTAAAGCAGAAGGTAAATGAAATCATCAAGACCGTCTCTGCTGAATTTGTTTTAAAATGTAACGTGTTTAAAAATTCATGGCACAGCCCCACAGTTGCTCATGCAGACATGCAATGTGTGATCGTATAGCCTGTGTTTGTTGTAGGAAACCAGCGTTGAAAGTTACATCTGTCCTTGTTTGAGTTAGAAGGTCTTGGTGCAATTCTTTTATCCAAAAACTTTCTTCCTGAATTGGTGTCTCTGGTCAGTCTGTTGTACAAACGGCTTCCCGTTGTGTCATTTCCAGCTGATTCATTCATAAAGCTGAAATCTCAGGGTAGGCTTGAAAGAATAAAGCATAGCCTGATTCACACGATTCTTCCCAATTCTGGTAGTGAGCTGAGAAGATCCACGTTCTTTGAAAATACAGCGTGTTGGATTTCCTGAGGCATAAAACCATCCCTAATGTATCTTGTCGTAACTCAGAAGCGGCATCCCTGCTCCATCGCCAGACGGACAGAGTCCATGCTGTTGGGTCCAAGCAGCAGTCACAGGATGGACCATGTTTCTCTTAAGACCCTCCTAATTTTGCAGTTTGTTGGTGAACAAAGTTCTTAATTGCTGCAAGTACCTTTAGAGTAAACAGCAGTAAAATATGTATATATAAAAGAAAATGTCATGTGCAAGCCTAATAGAAAATGAACCCTGCCCAGGTCCCTAGAAATTGTACGTTACTGGGTTTTGTAAGACTATGCAAAAATGCAGCGGCACTTTCTGCTAAGATTGTTGAATTACTTTGTGTGAATAAGGGTAACAAGATTTGGACAACACTAGGAGGGAGACAGGGAAATTAATTTTCTTGGTGTGCTGCCTGTAACTTTCAAACAATTCTGGGAGACTCCTGATAAGGGCCGATGAGACTTGTTCTGGGAACAAAATTATGTTAACCAATCTGCGAGTAAACTCCAGCTTGGCACTCCACTTGTCATTATTCAATCTGTTCTGACGAATAACACAGATAAAAGGATACTCTAGTCCCATGATGCAGAGGACTGATGCACACAGTGAATCACAATCAAGCCAGGGACTCGTTTCTTTCTTTTTTTTTATTTTTCAGGTAAAAGAAGCAGTTACCAGCTTCTAAATGGCATCATAAAATATTTGTTCTCTTTTGGCAAAAATGCTTACTTGCATTCATAACAGAAATCATCTGGGCTTTTGAGAAATTATTTGAGACTCATTTTAGCATGCATTGGGGTTTTTTGTTTAGCCAAGCTCTGGGCCAAGAGTAGTTTACTTGATATTAATTAGTCCAGAGCTGTGAAATGGAGCCAAACTGCTTTTGTGCTGTACTACCCGGGTTTTAAAAATTAATCTACAAATCCCCAAATCTCTCTCTCATCCTGTACTTCAGATGAATACAGGTCCAAAGTCTAGCTTTGTAAGGCACCATTTCCTTATTGCTAAAGATACGAAGCATATTCCTATGTTAGACATTGCCTCTAATTAATTGCATACATTTTAAGAAATGTTTTTTTAGACTCGTGTATAATAAAGGTGTTACAAAGAATGCTTTTAGGACTTGTAATGCGTCTCCAAAGACAGGAGAAAGACGTTTCCTCTTATTCCAACTGCAGAACAAGGGCTCCATTTCCTTATTGCTAAAGATACTAAACATATTCCTAAGTTAGACATTGCCTCTAATTAATTACTTACACTTTCAGAAATGTTTTTTTAGACTTGTGTATAATAAAGGTGTTACAAAGAATGTTTTTTGGACTTGTAATGCATCTCCAAAGACAGGAGAAAGACGTTTCCTCTTATTCCAACTGCAGTACAAGGGCTCCTCTAACATGTTCCTGAAGGAAAGAAAGAGAAGGCAAAGCACAGCCCTTAGAAATCTGAGTAAATTTCCTGAAATCTGTTTCAGAGTAAGTTTTGATGGAGCATCAGTTAACTGTGAGGTCTCTGTGAGCAGGCAGCACTTGGCATCCTCCTGTGCTGCTGGTGGTCACCAGGCTGGCTGTGGTCATCAACTCTTGCTGCTCCCTTCCCTCCAGGCCATCACCTTGAACCCTGTTGTGCAGCCGTCAGCTCTTCTGGGCTGATCACACACAAATAAGATGCTCCATTAAGGCACGCATCAAGGAAGATACTGCCTTCTTTTTCCTGTAGTAGAGAAATTGTATATTAATTTGTCTAGACCAAAGACATAAATATTTGATTTTCATGGAGTCACCGTATTAACAGAAAGTATGCAGAGTTCACTTTTGTTTCATTAGTTGAAATAAGCTAAGGCAATTTTAATTCATAAGCACAGGTTTTGATTCTGTTGGCACAGCTTTAAAAAATGCATTTAAAATCTTGTTACTTGACGTCTGTAAACAAAATACGGTTCTTTTATCTAATTTATGTTGTCAAGAGCAAAGTAATTTACATAAGAGGTTTCATAGACTATCAGGAACAGCTATACTTTCAGAGAAAAAAGCCTATTAGATCTTAATCCATCTGATAAGCATATTACTTCCACCAAAGCCGAACTGCTTTCGTATTCTGTATAAATAATTCCATTTAGTGTAATTGATTATTTTACAGCAGGAACCAAGATAGATATTGTTGGAGGAGAATCAGCCTATTAGTCATGTTTTGGAGGTTGTTCTGGAGAAGACGGATTTTGATAAGCTCAAGCTAGTCTGAGCGATTCGCAGAGCAGATCACTAGCCAAGTTGTCATTGTGCAGCTTCTGTTCACTCTCCAATATCAGCTGAGCTATTGTAGTTCGGTACAAGATAATAGCAGTAGCTGCTTGCAGAAACCAACTTCAAAGTGATGTAGCGAGCTACCGTCATGCCTTGGTCTGGAACTGAATTACACCTTTGGAGATTGTTAGGCAATCAATGCAGAAAAGCTGTAAAAGGCGAAGGTTCGCGTTGCTTCTGCAAAAGCGTGATTTATAGCTGCTGCAGGTTCCAGAATGTGTCAGGAGTATTTGGTCCCTGGTCTGGGGATACGTAGTGGGTATTCAGCAACCGGCTGCTCACCGGTGGTAAGGTGGGATGCCTCAGCAGTGTTCTGGGAAGAGCTGTCCGGGGCAGATGTGAGTTGAAATGGCTTTGTTGCAGCGGAGCAAAACTTCTTTTCTGTAATGTCTTTTAGTGTAACAAAAAGGTTAGCATGAAACTACTTTGTCTATCTGTTTTGTCTTGCTCTTTCCTTCTTGTCCATGCCTTTTTGTTCTGTGTATCACTTTTTTTTTTTTTTCCCCAGCTGCATGATTACACGTTTGCCTTTTGTTTACAGCATTCCCACAGCAAATGGAATCGCACACTCCTCGGTGAAATGTGTCGCTGCCAAAAAGCACGAAGCCATGTTTGTGTGTGAGGACTTCTAAAGGTTCTGTTTAAAAGAGCAGGCTGTGTTTAAGCATAAGTATAATCCATGTGTGGTGACACTTCAAGGTTACGGAAATCCAGAATTGGTTTTCACACTCAATATTTAAACTTCAGCAATGGGAGCAACTGTTGTCTTCATCGTGGTGGGCTGCAGCAGCAGGTTAATCCACCTTTAGCAGAAAATAATTAGAAAGGGTGGTTCCTTGAGGGAATGCTAAACATGTTTTTAATTGTAGTATAAATATGTCATTGCATTTCTGATTCAAGTTATATATGCATGGAAGGTTACAGAGTGCCAAAGGGCCCGCCATAGTGATATATTGCCCCTCAAAGCAGCCCTGAAATATTGATGTAGCCCTGCTGAAGTTGTAAAAGCTCTTTACCAACTCCCTTTAAGCAGATGAAGAATTAGAATTTGATGTGTAGTATTTCTTTATAAAAGTAGTTTTTCTATTTGCATAAACTCCAAATGGCTTCCAGACCAGAATGAAAGTAAATGTAATAATTCATAATGAGATAGGGAAGAGAAAAGAAGGTAATGTGGTTGAAGGGTTTGAAATAGGAATTTTTTTTCTTTTTCACGGTGGTGCTGGGGGTTGTGCTGCCCACAGGCTAAGCAGTGCTTGAGACACTAAAGTTTATATTTCAGCTAGGTTCAGTTATTGGAAAAACATTGAATGAGCTTCCCCTGCAACCGTGGCAGCAGCTCAGACCCTTCTAATGAGCAAAAAGTGGTTCTGGAGAAATACTCCCAAGGGACATTCAAAAATAGTCATTTGAATGCTAAACAGGGATTGTCTCATGAGCAGCCCGTGGGCTCTTTGTAGAGCATCACGTCAAACCATCAGCAATGCCGAATAAAAACCAGAGCAAATTGTTCTCATATTTCCAGGGGTGAGTTTGTCCCCTCTCCTCCTGTACACAGCATGCTGCAGAACGTGTTTTGCCTTTTGAAATCGCGGCGTACGCTGAATTGTGACAAGCTGGGCTTTGGAGCTATGGGGCTGGCTTCCCAGAGACCGTGCTACATGCCCAGACCCGAACGGTAAAGGTGAATCTCGTTGCTGAATTCATTCCAGTGGCTCCTCTGCTGTCTCTGGAATATGTTTCTTTTTTTCTTTCTGTATTTTGTAAATGGAGCAAGTAAATCATCAGATTTGAAAAGATGTATGAGTTTAAATCTTCAGCTAGCAAAATGAAAATGAAGTATGATGAATTTGTATCAGAAAGATGCTTGAATGAAGGCTCAGTCAAGACTTTTTGGAGGGACTTTTTTTTTGTATTATAGCCAAAACATGAAAATTTACCTTACAGAAATTGCTAAAAAAGAATGTAAAATTGATCTGTGTGCAGGTTGTTGTGTTGTGTATGTGTTGTAGTCCAACACTGGGTTTACTTGTTCCTTAGATTTTGAACTGGGACTTTTTTTTTTTTTTGGTGTGTGTGTGTGTGTGTGTGTGTGTGTAAGTTTCCCCATCTGCAGCTAAGCATGCAAATATAACAGCCACAATTACAGATGCAGTTGTGTACAGGCATGTGCGGTTTTGTTGTGAAATCCTTAAAACAAGCTTCATCCAAAAATAAAAGGAAACCTTGTACAGTGTTGGTCAGTGTCATACCTGGCTGGTGGCATCCCATAGAGTTACAGTGACTTTTCCTTGACAGGCTTTTGTGCTCCATCCTCCAGGGAAGGGAAAACGTGATAAACTGACTCTGATAAGCAATCATTGTTTTATATGAGAGCACGTAGATGAATTTCATTGGGATGAATGAGGAATCAGACATCAATTACTGAGTGACTATTGTTTCTTTCACAAATTTATTCCAGATTTTGGCAGCCTTTAGAAAATGTTCTGCCAGGTCGCATGAGCTTACGGTGTTAAAAACCAGGCAAGAGTTATGTATTACTTAATTAGTCCTCTTCTTTTGGTATAGTCTTAAATACCTGAAGTAGAAACAGGAGAACAGATCACACCTTTGCCATCTTGTGCCCATTTTCACATTATTATTTTTTTAAATTTTTATTTTCAACCTCAGTCATCTTTTCTTTCTAATGGTTTGTTAAGATGTGTGATGCAGGTTTGGATCTGGCTCTTTCTCCTTTTAAACGTGTGGTCGCTATGTTTGAGCGCTCACTCTCCATGCGAATTTACAAAAGGGTTCATTATCAGATTCAAAAAAGTTGTGCATCGTCATGTTGAGCTGCTGTTTGTTAGTCCCACGAATTGCCTGATCTCTCAGAGTGTTATGACAAGTACAAAAGCCAGAAGCTTGAGTTGCAGCCCGGAGGAGCAGGTGAGTGGTGAGGGAGGGTCAGGCATGCTTGGGAGCAGAATGCCTTCTGCACGCGTCGAGCCTTCCTGCAGTTCAGGGTGCGCTGGAAATACTCTGCACAGCTGAAGATGGGATCTTTTATTACCCAGAGAAATGAATACACTAAATTCTAAAGGGATGAATGCCTCCAGTGTGCTTATAAAGAAAGAAAGTAAAAATATTTACTTTTGAAAGTATGGGAACTTAGGAGCAGTGTTAGTAGAGAAGGCGAGGTCACCAGAGGAGCTCAGTGAGAGCTGAGAACACGTAAATATTAGCCAGCAGCTCTATAAACAAGAGAAATTAAACATGCCTTTGGAGATGGGTAATTATTAAATACTCTAAACTGCTCTATGAAAACTATGAAAGGGGTTTTTTTCTTTCAGGAAGGAAGGGAGGGAGACTCCTTCATAAAGTTACCTAAAAGCAAGAACTGCAGTCCAACGGGCCACCCTTTATGTGGCCTGGGAAGTCATCTTTTGTATGACATGAACCAAAATCTAAATCGGCAAAACCTTATTCTAAATCAAGATGTTTATGGCTCAGCTGGTTAAGGTCTCAAAATTTTGAACTGTAAAATATGTTGAGCACAGAAACAGAAACATGGATTAATGCGTTTTTATAATATGTACAAATTTTACAATACATGAAAAGCCAAAAGATTTGCTCGTGCTTATGCATTTGGTGAGGTTTGGATTAAGCCTTTTGGTTGCTTGGGACCCTCAGCAAGGCAACGGTGCCCGTGTGTCCTCTGCCCCAAACTGCCTGCCCCTTGCTGGGTGCCTGCATCCCTCCCCCGTGTGCATGGGGTCGCAGAGGTGGCGTAAAGAATGCCTAGGCATCTTCAGGGCTACCTAGTCACAAACTGTGCTTGCTTCTGAAATTTCTACCAGCTAGATCCTCAGCCTAGATATCTTCAAAAGTTTGGTGTTACAATCCTTTTTGTGCATTTTGTGATGCCATGTAGGTTATCACTGCTGCTGTACGTGCAAGTGCTGAAGCAAAACATATCGACTGTTGCTCATCAAGGCCAGCTGTAAATATGGAAACATTGGTGTCATGGACAGCATAAAAGCAAGTACATTCTAAGGTGAAATGGTTTGGGTTAGTTGTGAAAACAGAGGAGAAATGGACACATTTACAAAGGGCATATAACATCTGTCCTGTCAGAGGTAGGGTGTGGGTGAGTGAACCTGTTCCCAGCCTCGGTGAATTATGGTGAGCTAGCGAGAGGGTGAGGGGATTCTTTCTTTAGGTGCCTCGCTGCTGGGCAAGCCCACCTGAGACACAGTCTCCAGGCCTGGATGTGCCTCAGAAAAGCTCTCAGACGTATTTTCAGGAATTACCGTGTGCTAGCTAGCAAAGCCCAGGGAACGGGCTGTGTGGCTGAGTAGCGCTTGTCCGCCACAAATGCACGGTCATTCATGTTAGCTTAACCCTGTTTAACTGCAGAATACTCTATATATAGTTACCTGAATTTTACCGCAAGTTACAAATGCGAACAGGCACGATAAAATGGGTCGGTAGACCCTCACCAGTGCGTTTGGCTGGGCTGGCTTATCCGTGTGCCTAAGTCTTCATTGCACGGATTTAGACATGGGTTTATCTGGCTGCAAACGCCCAGCACTTGGGCATCCAGTCTGATTTTCTCTCAAAACTTTCAGACTGCAACCTTTGAAAGGGGACAGTCCGAACTATCAATTACTTGATAAAGATAATAGCCTTTTTGGGACACGGATGATAGTGAAAGTAATTACTAATGGGGTTTTGGCAGATTAAATGGACTCTCCCGGTGACGTGAGATTTAGTTCTTCCCTGTGTCAGTGTGGGTGGTGAAATACTTGGATGTTTTTTTCAGTGATACCTGTCAGGCTTTCCTTTCTATTTTTCATGTAGCCATTCACCTCAGGTGGTCCATGGATAAGAAAGAAAGAAAAAGAAAAATTAGTATCTAATTTAAAAGGTTGGACTATATTCTTGCAGTGTCCTCAGGGTTTTCATAGCACCTTTAAGGCCCGACTCCTCTTACTTAATAAATTCTGGATGTAAAACTTCACTTACACACATCATATTAAAAAAAGTTTGGAACATTAACTTTAATGAGAGTCACTTCTACAAGCTCATTTTTCACTAACTTTCCTTGCTGGAGAAACATACATTACATAAGTGTGGAATGAAAGTTTTTGCCCTGTGGCAACGGGATATTACTTTTACTACTCTAACTTCAGAAGGGAGGCTATAACGTAGGGGAAAATGAATATCAATGTCACAGAACAGCCAAAATAATATTGAAGTGCTTTTTTAGCGCTACGTTTCCGATACACGCTGCGATACAAGGAAGGTGGCCCCTCAGCCGTGCGCGTGGGGTTGTGCCCTGTTGCTCCCTAAATGCAGCTGCTTGTCGGCACTGAGCAGGTGGAGTCAGGCATTCTGGTCGGGGGGGGTGACACCACCAGAAATGGGATGTGCTGGGGTGCTCGGCTCTGTTGGGGGTGTAAGGGGTATTCTGCTAAAGGCCACTGGAGAAAGAAAGGCAGCGCAGCTGCATCAGGGGATGTTCAGACTGGACAGTAGGAAAAGGTTCTTCAGTGAGAAGATGGTCGGTCACTGGAACAGGCTACCCAGGGAAGTGGTCACAGCACCAAGCCTGTCAGAGTTCAAGGAGGGTCAGGGAGGATGATGCTTTTAGTCATACTCTATAGTTTTAGGTAGTCCTCTGAGGAGCAGGTAGTTGGTCTTGATGATCCCTATTTGACCGTTCCAACCTGACATACTGTATGATTCTGTGATTTTTGGTGCCCGGAATGGATGCGAGGGAAAGCTGTGTTATATGCAATGACATTATTGTATTCACAGCAGTGCATGTAATATTTAAGCTGTGGGCCCACTTTCAGATTAAGTGTGTTCACGTGACCATTTTTGCCTTCTCTTGTTTGTGAACATATTTGAATGAAGAAAACATTGAGCCCCATCAAGAGCATGGAGAAATCCTGCGCCTCTTGCAGCACGGGCGGCTGAGCTGGGCTGCCGGGGGCCCCTTTGCGTGCCTGCTCCTTTCTGTTCGCTGCTTTGTATTTTGCGGTAAATACCCTTTGGCCAGGCTGGACTGGAGCAGCAGTGACATTGGTTTGAGTTGTGTCCAGTTGGCCACGGACAGAGTGACTTTCAAGGGCACGTTGCCCCAGGCCGATATTTGGCGGCGCTGGCACAGCTGTGTCCCCTGATGGCTTAAACCCCGCTGGGCTGCCAGAGCAGGGCCAAGAGGGTCCAGCACCCAGTGAGTCCTGGGGTTTTTAATGATGCTTCCACGCATTATACATCGCGTTTCTTCTTGACTTATGCCCCGTGGTATATATTTTACCGCTGTCTTTTCTTGACTTCTCTGACCATGTAGTGATTTCTCTTCTCTTGCTTTCCTGACCACTCGCAGAGCGTGTCATTATTAGATCCCCATCTCCCTTTTTTTTTCTTTTCACGTTGCTGTCCTTCCTTTTTCCCTTCTGTGTGCGCCTGTGGGGGCAGGTTTTGGCTGTTTGGCCATGAGCTGTGGGTCCGCTTCAGACTGTGCTTGGAACTGGCTACCTCCTTCTCAGCCTCCCTTCTCACCGCCTCCTGTAGTTCAGCCACCCGCTGCTGGAGCTCCTCCACCTGGGCACACCTCTTGCAGGCAGATCTGCTGCCTGTCCCTGTCCCAGGAGAAAGGTCTAGGAAAGGTCTAGGCACGTCCTGCAGCATCTTCCTTCAGCAGCTCTGTCTGGATGGGGGCATCGGCCATCGTGGGGGTGGATGGTGCAGACCCCCTTGCTGTGGCTGCAGCCTTGGCTCTCAGACGCGTGCCCACCACTCTGCTGTGAGGCTCAGGTAGGATGGTTGCCCTTGACCCGCGTAGATGGTCACAGAACGGTGCCCGGTTGGTGGGATTTGTGTATTCAGGTCCCTCCATTCGGCCGGTGGAGTGGCCCTCCTCCAGAGGTGCCCTCCCGCACGCACGTCCTGGTGGCCGCGCTCCCCAGGGCTGCCGTGTGGGAGCAGGGGTGGCCACCCTGACCCCTGGCCCCGTCCATGCCTCGTCAGCCGCTCTCATGTGAGCTGCTAGCTCTTGGCGGGTCTCAGTGCTTCCCTGGGGTTTCCCCGGCTCAGGACACCCCTCCATATCCAGGGTCCCCTGCTCCACTGCAGATCTTGCCTGCACCAGAGCTGATAGCCTCCGCGATCAGGGAATATTTAATAAAAAAGGTTTTTCCCCATTTTCAATGAATATTTTAAGAGATGCATCATCCATATTTCCTCTTGAGAGATTTGCATCAAATCTCACTGAAGCTACCGTATACTTTCATCAAATTTTGGAGAACACTTCATTGCCCAACAAAATATATGTGGTGCATTATACAGTAGTTCTAGGATATTACCACCTGAAAATGCAGCCCATAATTCATAAACTGTATCTCCAGTCAACCTTACCCATCCACCTTCTTGTCTGTCAGCTCATCTGTCCAGAAAATGTTCAGACAAGTTCCCACTCAGATCAGCAACAAAGTTTTAGGCTACCTGAGATCACTTTGAATTAACGGCGTAATGAATTGAATTAAAATATATTAATGTTGCATCGGGCTTTTAGCCATGATTTGAAGAAATCATGGGGGAATCAAACTGCCAAAATTCCTCAAAGTATGCCTCAGACAAGTTTGAAAATACAAACAGAAAATGCAGTGGCGTTAACACTGTTGAGATAGACCATTGGCTTAAGGAATCAGGAATATTACACATCTGATGTGAAATTTCCTTTGCCAAGTTTCAGGTACCCAAAGAGAGAGTTGTTTTAGCACATCCCACAGTAGGCATCTGACTTGGGCAGGATGAATCACTCCCCGGTGACTGCTTTCTATTTTCGCTGGCTACAGAGTTAACCCCAGCGCCTCGCGGAGATCGTGGCTCTGATGCTTAGGTGACTCACATTCTATGAAGGTGATCTGGTTCTGGTTCTGGAAGGGCAAGAGCATGGGGAAGAAAATGTAGCTTCCAGACTCAAGGCAAAATGCCATCCAAGTTATTTGGGCTGTGGGTATTGTATTCCTCAGCAGCAAAGAGAAAAGCCTAAGGAATTACTAAATAGCTGGACCTGATGCTGATTTCTACGCTGAAATTTCACGGTTGTCATTAAAATGCCAATGTCCTCTCTGCTGTGTGCGTGCAGGTTGGTTTATGGTGCTGAGGTTTTTGTTTCAAATCGCCCTACGTTTTCAGATCGCCATCTTCACTAAATTTTTGCCAACTTCAGTGCTATTTCAGTGTTTGGTTTTACCTCGTTACGGACATGCAGAAAAACCAAATCCCAATCCAAGCTGCTTTAAAGTTTCAGAGCGGTTTTGCCTGTGACTTCACTTTGATCACACAGATTCTGTGATCTCAAAGATGATTTAGATTTACGAGGTGCGCATCGTTGCTCGCATGCGCTGGGCTCTTTTGAAAACTACAGAGGTGGCTGCTGTTGGCCATTTACACTGCTGGGAATATCCTGTGTGAGCTTCCTCGGATGTTAATCCCAGGCTAAATTGTTCACACCTGATACTGGAAGAAAACTACCAGCTTATAACGGACCAGTCCCTTCACTGTGAACCATCGATGTGCAGCACTGGGAAGTGAAATATGGTATTGCCAGCAGTGATTTGAGAGCTCAGGAGAAGCAAACTGAAAGCAGTTATATGAATATTATGATCCAGGAACTCTGTTATCTACTAGGTGCATCCATATCGATAAGTGGTTATTATTCTGTTCTAGCTGGCTGACATTTATGGCTTTCAGGATTTAGACTGGGGTTTTCAGTTCAGTTAAATCAGATGTCTGCAAATAAGCATCTGTTATGTTTAAGTTTCCCAGAGCCTTTCTTTCAAACCTGTTATTTTCTCTGAATCAAATATTTCGTTCAGCAGAGCCTGAAAATGAAAACAAACTCCAAATGGTCTCCACAGAGTATTTTGGGGGGGAAAAAAACTCTTTTGAAAAGATAAAAACAAACTACGACTGGGATAAAACGTGTGTATCGATATTTATTATTTACCCAGAGCTTTCTAAAAAATCATTAATAGAAAAAAGTAGTTATGCTCTGCTAAATTATACTGCAGAGATGTTGAATTTTAGTTTAGGTTCTTTGGTAGCCAGGAGGATAAATGGTGTGAGGGAAGACCATGCTACCGTGCTTTCCCATCTCAATTTCTTGCACATTGGGCTGGGGTTCCTGCCTGCCGTGGGTGGGTGATGTCTGGGGGGGGGTGGTCCATCTTCTGTCAGTGCCAGGGGCTCCCAGCTGTGCAGGTGGACCGTTCCTGCTTGCTGGAGCATCCTGTCTTGGTATATTCAAAGATGGTCTTGAAAAAAACATGCTCTGACCTTTCTACCTCAGTTTTCTCTCATATTGATTCAACTGGGATCTGGGAAAAAAAAAAAAAAAAAACAGTCTGTGGTGATGCTGAAAAAAGCAAATGGACCTTTAATAAAAATCCTCGGAGGCACTCTGTCTCGCTGTGCAGGTGTTGGATATCCTATAATGCCATACATAAAATAGCATGAAAGTTTCTTAATATTTTGAAGGGTTTCTAGAGGAGGATAAAGGAAGAGATATTTTCATTGAAGAATAACTTTTAATGATGCGAGACTTCAGGGTCTCTGATAGTGAAAGGGTAAAGCAGGTGCAAGCAAAAAGTCAAAACAGCTGAAGAGTTTGTGATAAATATTCTTCTACAGCAGCTTCACTGGCACAGGTTTGCCAGGGCTTCACATACCAAATTTGCAGGGCAAACTTCAGTAAGTATCACCACAGATCTGAGCTGTAGATCTCCTCTGAGCTTATTCAGTAAAAATTTTATTTTCATCACATTTTTCCCTCCGTGTTGGATGGAATCTGAGCTGCTGGCTGATGAGAGCAGCCCCAGCAGGTTCATTGAGTTGTGGGCACTCGGTCACTGTTTTGGGTAGTTTTTAAAATAATGCATTTAAAATTCACTTAATTTTCTTTTGAAATTTATTTTAACGTATTGATTTAGTATTTTGGAGATGGATGGGGACTGTTTATATGAGAAGCCGGTCAGAAAAGAAGCAACGTGATATCACCATGCAAGTAATCAATAGCAGTCACAGTATTAGCAGGGTCTATTGAATTGTCTTCAAGGGCCTTCTCTAATTGTCTCTGCAAACTGAATTAGCAAGATGGTTTCACTAACTTTTTTTTTTTCTTTGTGGCAGCTGCCTACCCAATTATATATATTCATTAACTCTGGTATGATTTCATTAACCGATGTACATTAAGTGCCTGTTAAGCAACTTGTGCTTATGTTCCTAGACAAGCAATGATGCATCTTCTGGTGAGCGTACTTATTAGCTCATTGGTCTGGATAAACTGGTTTTTATTTATATTTTCAATTTGTCATTACTTGTGAACTGTACCAGCTGAAGGATAAATGTGAAAAGGTAATTAAGCTGGTTAGGTTTAATTATTTTTTGTTTCAGCTGTCTCTCAGAGCCACAAACCTGGCCAACCAGGCAAATGAGCACTAATGAACGGAGCCACATGATTAAAACATCTGTCACTGTCCTACTGGGTCGATTGAAAGCTTGGATTGGCCACACTCTCCGAGTGTGATGATTGCTGTGGAAAACCAAATAAGCCAAAGTTAATGTTCTCCTAATCCTTCACCTGTTGAGTTGACAGTGATGGGTAGCAAACGTGCACCAATGAGCAGTAATGAAGTCACTTTTAGATTGGTTCAGCACAGGTTTTTCAGGCTAATTATGTAGACAAAAATGTTAATTTAATCAAAGGAACATGTATTCATTAAAGAAGGTGTGTAAGATAACTGTGAAGCAGAGAATTAGCTCAGTCAAAAGGTAGGCTAGAGCTCCTGATTTGTCCAGGTGATAGAAAGAATTACGTATCTATGTACAATTTCTTCCTTTTTTTAAAAAAAAAAAAAAACAAAAAACCAAAAGGTACGAATCCATGCTTTTGTCTCTGGGAGTCAGTGGATTTACATCAGGAATCAAAACTGTCTCCCAATAGTTGTGTGCGTTAGCTGGGGGCTGGGGTGGTCAGGGCTCAGAGAGAGAAAGCAGAGAATGAAGGAGATGTTCATTCTGCATTCCAGATGGCATAAACCACATTACCACATTATTGCTCAAACGAGCTCATTAGCTTCTTGCTTCATGGGACTTTATTTAGCAGCAGTGTAGCATGGCTGTGTTTCTCTGATTTTGCTTGGTCTTCCTTGGGACGTGACTAATGTGCAAGTCACAAATGGAACAATTTTGTTCGTACTGTAACCCTGATGGAGATGTGTTGAGTGTTCTTTGGGGGCATATCAGGGAAAAGCAAGAAACGAAGGTTTTCAACTGTTAAGAAGCAAAATATGGCACAGAGTGTCTCACCTTATCTGATTGTATCTCCTCTAAACCTGATGAAAAGAAAAGATGACTCTCTAAGATTACCTGGCTACTGCAGCACAGAAAATAAATAATAGATTGTATTAGAGTTTTGTAATAATTTTAGCCTTCTCCAACCCCACAGACAATTTAGATTTTGGTTTTGTACAAGAAATGTAAATGACAGTTCGTGTTAGGAGTTTTAGACCTTTTTGGTGCATCCTGAATATGACCCTTATCCTGAAACCCGGTGTCTGCCTTAAGCTCTCTCCATCCCACTAGGCAGAGAAGATGGTCCTGATTGATGCAGCATTTCCCAGAACATGATAGTGTCTGTAATTGTACAAAGACACATGGTGACCCATGATAAAACATCTGGGAATGACAGAGATAGTCAGTCTCAGCGTTTCACATAGCCAGTTCCGAGGCATTGGCTGGAGGAAATATTATTTAGATATCTAAAACATAAATATTTTAAATTATTCTATCTAATCAACTATGTAGTGCTTTAGATGAAAGAGTAAGTATCGCCTGTTACTATGGTAGGGTGTATTTGTGGTGTTTCTTTTAATGGCTTGGATTTTTTTGTCTTATTGCTTCTAGGAGGATGGAGAGCATTCAGTGGCTGTTAGGGGTCAGTTATTTATTTCTACATGGGATGCCTGGGTGGGTAGTTGGGAAGATGGCTGGAGAGACAGAGTATTGGCATGTGCTGGCATACATGGATTAGTTTGCTTTATAACATAATTTTCAGTGTAATGATTAATTGGACTATTTTAATTATTATAATGATTGTTCTGTTGTGAAGCAAAGTTAACAATTACTTGTTTGTTTGTTTGTTTAGTCCATGGTTTCTGGGGTGGGTCTTGTAGGGCACCAGATGGTAGAAAGGAGATTGAGGTAGAAATTAAGGTTTCTTGTTACAACTAACAGTTTTTGTGGTTTGAAATAGAGGTTTCATTTCTGTGGTTAAACAGTGTAAACAGTTTTCATTAGCATCTAAATTTAACATAATTTTCGGGAACATGCAAGTTCTGGTAACTGAAGATGATGATTGATATTGATCTAATAATGAAGGAAGAAACAATTAAAATGCTGAAAGTTAAATTTTGGAGAGAGAGATGAAGATTAAGCTTTTTAATTTAGGGTAAATGAATCAGCAGCATGCGTGACTTTGTTTGGAAATGTAGAATTTTTTTTACAAATGCTTGTGAATTAATTACCATGCAGCTGTACGGTGAGGTGTTAACAAAGCCCGTGTAGTTGGGACACGTGGGCAGAGCAGTCCTGGAGAGACGTCTGAGGGTATCCAGACCAGGTTCTTGCTTCATATAATGAAATGAAATTCCTGTAGTGAGATGTTTCAAACCGATCGTGGTACGTGGTCCTTTTGCATGATCAAACTCAACCATTTTATGAGGGCCTGGGTTTCTGACAGCGGGTATTACTCTGTTTTAAAAAACCCAGATCTCTGGCAGCCTCCCCATTTGAAGTGCCAAGCCCTGGCCATCTTTGAACATATTTTCAGATTAATGAGAAACGTATCATTTTGAGAAAGGGATTATTAACTATTTGCTTGTGTTCTAGCTAAAAGCACCTAAATAATTTTGCAAATTTGGTTGTAGCTCCTGATGCTTTGCAGGTTGCTCTACACGCCGTATGTTGTATGTGGGAGCTGAATCCATAGTACGGGGACAGCCCTGGCGTCTCGCTTGTGGGAAGTCAGTGGAAGTTATTTCCCCCAGGAAATGCGCAGAGAGGTCTGCGCGGGGGGGAAGGTGTGTGGTTTTGGGTTCTGATAGAAGGATTAGTTTTTTCTTTCTTTTTTAGGGGATGAGGGACATTGAAGAGGTGGTCAGAGGGCAGGTGTCGCTTCCCAAGGGGCTCTCAGGGAGCGGAGAGGGTGCTCGTTGGCCATGCACAGCTTGGAAATTTTTCCCTTCTATTATGCTGATATTAGAGATTGGCAGGAGCTGATCCTGATGGGAATCTTGTGTGAAATTCACTGCGAGTTGCTATTGCTTTTTGGCTGTTTTAATAGTGCTAACCATATGCTATGCAGCTCAGCACAGCCCTGTTGCAGCCTCTCCTTGGCTTGGCTTGGCTTTTCCTCTTGGCACTGGGGGTGCCATAATTCATTACTGCACCAGGGAGGAGGAAGGGTTGCGGAAAGTATGTTGGCTTAAAGGGAGTCCTGGGATCAATGGCGTCAGGAAGTCGGCGGATGTAAGGAATAAAACGTGGCCTTGATGACTGATGCTCATCCCAGCTTTCCAAATCAGGACCTCCCCAGGCCCTGGAGCTCAGTGCAGCATCTCCCTGTGCTCGCTGTGGAGCGATGCTCCACAATGGAGGCAGAGCAACGAGCAGGAGCCAGAACCCATCCTGCAGCGTGTAGGGCTGTATCTCCCACCTGGGTGTCCTGGCCCCATCGCTGTAGCCCTGCCCCACTTCTCTGTAGCTTTCTGCAGTGGCCCAGGGAAGGGAAGAGCTGTGCATTGCTGGTTTCTGTTGCTCCAGTGGGTGAGCGTAAGCAAATAGTTCATTTTGCATCGTTTAATGAGTGTTAACAGAGCAACTGATCTTCTGATTTTATGATTCAGAAACAAAGAAATCTGCTACTACTATTATATAGTATATACTCCTAGCAAAACTGCTTATCCTAATGCTTCCTTTATCCATCACTTGTTCTCCTTCGGTCTCTTCCATTCCCATTGCCCATCAGCAGCCGTTGCGATGCTGCAGAGGTGCATTCAGAGCCGGTAGTGCCACCTCTGCTTGTTTTCTGATAACGCAGAGGACACCAAAATCAGGTAGTGCCACCTCTGCTTGTTTTCTGATAACGCAGAGGACACCAAAATCAGGTAGTGCCACCTCTGCTTGTTTTCTGATAACGCAGAGGACACCAAAGTCAGGAGGGTTTCCTTTCTCGGATTGACGAGTACCATACCCAGGAGCCCTGCAAACTGCTCTAGCAGAAGCTGGGTGGGCTTCCACAGGTACACATCCAAAAACTAGTCTCATTTTTTTAGAAGTTTAGAATTTAAACGAGTTTGCACAATTCGCAGATCTTCTCTCTTGGCGTGGACTAAAGAATACCAAGAGCAAACGGGTGCTTATGATAGCTTTGCTTTGCTAATGGTACAATAAAATTCTCCTCTGGAGCAAGGAGCTTTTCACAGGGTCACTGTTAGATGGGGAGCTGTTAGGGTGGGATTCCCCCCTCACATTCCCAGTTCACATCAGGAGAGGCTTTAGAGTGCTGGTTGGGTATAGCAATTTTTTGAAGAGTCCCCAGTGATTCTTTGTTCGTCTGATGTAAGTGCCCAGGAGGAGTTCCATTAGTTTCAGGAGTACATTGAGTAAAAATAGATTCAAATGGCATTCACCAGTTTTAAAAACATTTATTGCGACAGCTTCATCTTCAGTCTTAGCTCCGACTAATTCTTTTTTTCTTATCTTTAATGTGGGGATTATGTTAAATTAAAAACAAATAATTTTACATCAGTTCTTTCTTTATGAAGTTGCACCCTCAGGTCATTGCCTTAACCTCTATCTTCTTTTTAAATGCTGTGAAGGTATTGATCACTTTAATTCTTTTAAATACATTTCAATGTTGCAGAGGGATGCCAGCTTATTACTCACTCACTGGTGTGCTTTACTATCAAAAAGCTTTAGTTTCTTGCTGTGGTGACTTTCTGAGATCTTTGTCGATTGTTCCTAGCTATTGTTTATCAGAATTGCTGTAGTTTGTCAAAAGAAAAGCTCTGGCCATGCTGTCTTTTCTGTTAGCAGGAGCCAGAAAATCAAAATGTATGAAATGGTAGGGTACCTTTTTGAAATGTCTACAAAAAGATTGTGGAAAAATCTTAAAAATATTTGAAAATGAAGAGAAAGAACCCTGAAATTTGCATAACATCTGCCATCATATGAGTGTCATTTTGAGACGATCAGGTCAAATATATGCTGTTCTTTCCATCTAAATGAATGGGTTATATAAAAAAAAGAATGATGGCAGGGAACATCTTTGGCCAAGTGCATTAATGATAATATTAATGCAAGTGTGCTTTATTGCAAGGAAGAAACGTTATCACTCCAATTACCTATGTAGGAGATTTGAAAAAAATCCTACTATGAAACAATTTAAGAGTAACTGTGAAGTTGTTATTTCAAAACTAGATGTAATCAGTTACCAACAATATGTGGTATGGCTTAATTAACAGTTGAAGTACATGAAATCTCTAGGGGGTCTGTCTGCAGTAGTGTTTAGGGACATACTATAACTCAAGGTAATTGAATAGCAATTAACTTGAATTAATGAACGTGCATTCTTGTGAAGGCACACAACAGTTAATGGATCAGCCCAGAATGAACCACGATTAAGCACACACCCGTTTGTTTTGCTGAACAAGCATCTACTGAATGTCCACACTAGAATGTATAAGGCCGTTAATTAACTCGAATTAATAGGCATTCATCCTGCTGCCATTCCAGGCGAAAGACACTCTGTAGGTAATCCTAGGACAGCTGTTGATGTTTCATGGCTAAGGCAATTAAAGATATTACCTCTATTAACCATGGCACAAGCTTTTGTTAACTACAGGTCTTTAAAACAATGTGAGCAATAAACAGGAGTTTGAAGTCTTATGAAGGGGAATTCATGTTACGTTAGTAAACTAATTGAACTGATGTGGAGACCGGCTTTCATCAAAATTTCAGACAATACAGGGAGAAAGCCCTTTCCAGCAATGCCATGCACAAGCTCCTATTTTGCATGCTGTCAGCTTGTTGTAGAGGTTAATACTTGAACACACGTGGCATTAGCCAAATAAAAGTCAGGGTCTGCATATATCAGCTGAAAGAGAACCTGACTGTCAAATGTTTCTGTTTCTTCAGAAAGTAAAAGGCAGTTTTATGCCAAAATTCCTTGAGTGATTGCATGGACAGATAAATTGTTTCTTGGAACTTGAAGAACACAAATATTTGAACACACTCCCAAATACAGCTAGGAGCCAAATCATGGAGAGCTTGCAGATTAAAGGGACTCCTTTTGAAAGATTTATAGTGAACTTAAGACAGTAATAATGTACAAAGTTAATAGCTAGAGGAGAATTTGAAAAACAAGTGTATAAGTTGTTTGCATTATCCAAAACTTAAGTAAACAGAATTGTATTTTTCAGTGATTTAGGAATCTCTGCCATACTCTTAACAAACAAGAAGTTCTTTAGGTCAAGAGATTCTTTAGAAAAAAAACAACGTAAGATTCAGCAGAAAAAGGAAACATTAAAAATTGGTTGCTATGCAGGCAAAGCAATTACTTCTAATGATACAGCAAAGCGGAGTTCACTTCGTTCAGTGTAAACAAGAAACCACTGCAAGATTCCTGTAGAAGTTTGGTACACCCACAGACCTGACTTGTTTGTTCAGCTACAGCTGCGTTCATTCTTTGTAGCCCTTTTTAAGTAAAATGTGGTTTCACTGGAAGAGGGTGGCATGTAACGAAACGTTGACAAGAGACCTGTGGGAAATGAAATAGCTGAAGGCTCATATGGGTAAATTTGTACCGTGTGATGCAGTTTTGTGTAGGGAGCCACAAGGTCACTTATTTAAAGCTCAGCAAATTGCCACGCTAATGGAACTCTAGTGCTGCTTCTGCCAGCCCCTGCGCCGCGGGTACCTCTGCGTGGCACGGGGCAGTGCCGTGCCGGCGTACCCGTGTTGGATTTGGAGGAGCACGCTCCCTCCGCAAGGCTGCCCATGTGGTCTGCGGGTGAAGTCTGGACATAAATGGAGGGTTTGGAGATGCTGAGCACCGTTGAGCTCAGTGCCCACGTTGGAGCAGCAGTGGCACCCTTCCTACCCATTGCCCAGCCCCATCCCTCCCTCCAACGCCCTTGATCCAGGTCCTTGGGACATGTCCTCCAAATTCCTCCTGGAGAGCCTGAGAGCCTTGTGTGGCCATGGGGCAGGTGTGCCCGTGGTCTATGAGCAGACCAGCTTGGGCGCACACCATTCAACACCTCTGCGGAGCTTCTGTGGCCAGTTTTAGCCAAAAGACATTTGGACTCTGATCATCTTGAGCCATAAATTACGCGGGGGGAATACTAGCAGAGGGTCCTCCTTCATGGCACAGTAAACAAAGCAGTTCATAGATGACAAAGAGTTTTGTTGAAGGTGACTTGGGTCATCTTTGGCACGCCCTGGGTACTTAAAACTGTTTAAAATGGGCAAAGGTGACAGCTCTGAACTAAATTCTGCAAATGCAATTAATGTGTTTAATTTCAATTACCTGCATGTCATTCAGGCAGCTGTCTTGAAAGAGGCAAATTAATGACTATAAAGAATTTTATACCCTGCTATTTTCTCTATTTACTGATGTTACTTTCCATCGCTTCTCCAGAAATACTTAGTCTGATGTTTAACAAGCGAAGCTATTATTATCTCAACTTACATAAGATTTGCTTCCCCCATGATAGTGATTGATAAGGAGGAAAAAAAAAAAATCCACCACACCTCTTTAGCAGGACCTTAACATACTCATTGCACGGCTTGATAGTACATGTGACATACATGTATTGCAGAAGCGGTGCGGAGCTGCCGAGGAATAGAGAGAGGTGACCAAGCTGAGGTGAAAATACTGAGATCAGACAAATGCTGAATGAGGGGTGTGTTTGAGTCAGATTTTATTTTTGGCTTTCCATAGCTTTACTGTAAATTTCAGTATTTCTATTAAATACTAGCCCTAGACACATCTATAAGCTTTGAAAATACAGGTTGTTAATGAGTTTGCAGCTGAATCCCGATTTTCTCTCTTATTTTTTTGAGGAGCAGAAATACTCCCTGTGTCTATATAATTAGTGTTTTAATGTTTGTTTTCCTTCATTTGAGTCTGCCTTTTGAGATATTTCTTTAGTCCTTTCATCATTTCACAGAAATTAAAATTCTGCCCAAAATAACTCAAACTATCCTTAAGTAACATACAAAGGATTTTCAGCTCCAAAACAGATCTCTTCAAGCTCAGTCTTAAATAAGGTCTTTAAAGTGACAGACTTCCACTGCCACTTCTTAAGAACTGTGGGGTTTTTTTCTTTTTAATTTTGGAAAGGATGTTGTGGACCACCAGCAAATACTTAAATAGTTTTTCATTTAATAGAAAGATCCTGTACTTAGGCAATGTCTTGTGTTGTAACAAATGCAGGGACTTCTGACAAAGTCTCACAACATTTTGATCTGCAGCGTTTGCTGCTTGTGTTTGGTAGCGAATGTTGGAAATAAACATTATGACATAATCTTTAAGCATTTGAGGAATAAACATGGTTTTCTAAGGAATATCTTCTACAGCCTGTAGAAGCTTGGAACACTAAAGTAAGAAATTTTTGTCAAGACAATTCGCAATATAGAAATTGCTTGATTAAGCAGCAAACATCCCATAAATGTGTATTCTTGTGAGCTGGTCCTGTTCACCATGTTAGAAATCTGAGACATTTTCCAAGGATTTCCTAGAAATAATCAATGTATTGCACTGACTGCAAGACTGCTAAAGTCTTTAAGGCCCTACCAGCAACTGAAAGAAAGAAAAATTATATTTTTTTTATAAACCTCAAGTGAGAAAATAGCCATGGTATGTAGCCATAGCTATAGCTATAAACCACACATTTCTTGCAGAGTCAACAAAGACTTGTAGTAACCAAACAGAATAATAAACTGTCACACTTGTATTAGTACCTCTACCTCTGTAACAAGTCACTGACCACACTTCCTACGGTTACTGTCATTAACAGTCCCATTTGAGGAAGGTATTTATAGGTGCAGTATTGTACCCAAGTATATAAGGACTCCACAAGGTATCCAACAGCAGGCATTGAGTAATACATTCAAAGGCATATCACCAGTAATCCATCTCAATTCCTTGTTTATTACCTTTGCAACTTTCTGGCTGTTTTGTCAATAAGATATTGCTTCTAGCAGTGTGACTTCATTCTTACATTAATATCCCAAATTTATCATATAGTTCTAAATTTCCTCCGGTCACCAAAATGACCCATTGAGCCATTTAAGCTCCCTGAAACTACATTCTTTATCTGTAGCCTGGGAAAAATATTTTTTTGCCCCATATCCCTGAGTGTTTTGAGATTAAATTCACTGAAGTTGTCAAGTAGGTCAGTGATGAAAGACAAAATGAGAGAGAAATCTTGTTTAGTATTTGGGTGGATGGGAAGGGGAGGAGGTAACAGTGATGCAGAGCTTCTACCCAGATGTCACAGCCATGTCCCAGGCAAAGATGCTGACGTGTCGCCTCCATGCAGAGAGGGAAAGAAGTCTCGAGACTTCAGGCAGCCTGAAGACAGGCTCTGGATGCTCAGCCAAAAGGAAATACGAATATTAACCTTGGAGTTTTTTTTTGCTCTACGCTTTGTGTTCTTTTAAGGGATAAAAATCCCTTCTCAAACGTTTTTGGTCCCTAACCCAGTGCAGCAGTTAGCAAATATGTGTTGTTATCCCCTGGTGGTTCTTCTTTTGGAAGGAAAAGTCTTATCCAGGCAGTAACAAGCACAGGCTGTCAAAATGGCCAAAAAGCCGTAAGAAAACTGTAGGTTGCCCTCAGAGCCCTGCCTGGACTGTGATGGAGAGCCGTCACCTCTTGCTGCCTGCGAGCCCCCTGCCTCTGCCTGCGAAAGGCTGTGTGGAGGAGCACAGCGATGCGCTTCCAGCCACCAGCGCTCGCCGAGTTTCAGTATTTTAACATAAAAATATTTCAGCGAGTTCATTATTTTGGCACGGCCTGATCCTGCCTACCCCCTCCCTGCGTGCTGTGACCTGCATGCAGGTGCGCCGAGCACCCCCCAGGGCTGCCCCCCGGGACTAGGCAGCTGCTCCCGGCAAGGGCTGTACCCTCCTCCTGCGGATTGTTTGTTTATTTTCTGTGAAAAATTCCTAGGGAGCATAACTAGAGGCTTCTGCCAAACCTCGCAGGCGTTCGCTGGAGAATATAACATGTTCAAACTGACAGCATCCTGCGCTCTACTCGCCCTTGCTCCTTCTGCCAAGCCAGAGGGAGTGGGCATCGCTTTTTACTGATGCTGATGTTGCTGCAAAACTGTGCCCAGGAACAGCTCATATCCGAGATGCCTGTGGCCTGGCAGAAGGTTCAAAGGTGTTTCACAATAAAGGGAATCCAGATGTGAGACACTTCATATATTATTTTGAAAGATCTCATTACTCAGATGATCTTGGTGCTAGTGAAAGAAATTTAAAAAGCTGAGTTGAGGTTACACACAGAGGATAAATAAATAAGTAAGTATGCAGATTGTGAGTCACTTAATTTGTTCCTGCTGGTGTCATGTTTTAAAAAGAAGCAGAAGGAGGAAGAAATGCTAATATCCCCAAATAAGGCATATTTCTGTAATGAAATGACACACAGAGCTATGTTCTCTAAGGGGCAAAGCGCAGTAGGAGCAATCACTTTCCTGTGACTTTCAGACTCTCTATTTAAAAAAGTATTTTTTTAAAAAAAAGGTGATGTGTCTCGCTGTATTATAGTTTGCCGATGCCAGTTGTCTATTTTTTGCGTGTGATTCTTGGGTATTTCACATAACTGCCTGATCTTCACACACATAATATGGTGCTCCTGCCTTTCAAGACAATCTCTTGGCATCTGGCAAAAGTCCCTTATGAGTCAGTAAGTACCCACTCAATAAATAATTTGAAATTAAAACCACCCCACGCATGAACTCTGGATATGAAAAAGAAGAATGCGATTTTGCCTTTATTTTCCTCACAAAGTAAACAGTAGGAAAATTATCTCAGTGTTTGCCAGTTACTCTGCAGCTCGAGAATTAGAAACTGCCATGATGATAATTTTGGAAATTATATCAGGAAGCGCTGTCTTGCAGGTTGCTCCTAGTTGCCTTGCTGTGTAACCATCATTCTTTTTATTCTAGTAAACACTTTTGAATGTGCACGAAAAAGTTGTGAAGAAGACAGCGGGCATTAGCATAATGCATCTTCTGGCAAGCAGGCAGAGGAATGAAAACCACAGGGACGTGAGAGTATCTGAAGTCTGAATTGTCGGCATTTGAAAGTTGCTAAAATTAACCTGTTGTTTCTTAGGAGCAGGTTATATATAGTGTCTTAGCTGCAGTGCTGTGACACAACAAGGTGCGGGAGAGAAACCTTGGGAGCTCCTCCTTTAACGCAGCTTTCGTGTGCGGCGGCCGGTGGGTGCCTGACTTTGTGCCTCATTTTCCCCTATGAGGGTGTTGGGGTGTGTGGGCAGGCACAGGTGTGAGAGCATGTGTAAGGTGCGCTAGGTGGCTGTGTGTTAGTTCTGATGGGGCTGGGAGTTTGGGGAGGAGTAAAAGATGAGTAATGGAACTGCTGCTTATCCTCGGGTCCCCCCTAGCTGCTGCTGGGCGGTCGCAGCCCGTGACTGAACGTTAGGGCAAGCGGTGGGAGCTTGGTTTGAGCTGTGCGTCCGTCTGCCCCAACAAGACGCGGTGGGTGCCGGCCAGGGTTTGCTCCACGTGCCATGACCTGCTGCAGCCCCCTGCCCACTTCGCCTGAACGACCGCCGCAGCAGCTGCCGGTGGCTTGCAGACCCCTCCGTTGCCCCAGACCCCTCCGTTGCCCCAGACCCCTCCGTTGCCCACCCCATTGCCCTAGGGCCAGGTACCGGGTGGTTGTACAGTGGTAGAGCTATTTAAAAAAACCAGTAGATGCACTCCACAGATCTGATCCATGGATCTCATTCCTTGCCCACCATTTGCAGTAGTAGGGGACCCTAAACATACCCATATATTTTCCTCTATGAATAATTACTCGCTGGCAATTGTTCAAAAAGCAATAGAAGCAATATACTTATTTCAGCCTCTTTGGGAGCAGCGCTTTCCGTTCTCTCATTTCTTTGCTGTCCCCAGAGCCTCCCTTGCAAACAACAATGTCATATACACACTGTAGGTAAGTCTGGAAGACAATTTAAATTATTTTTCAGTATATTCTGATAGTGGAAGAGCAAAATAATCTATTTTTGTGACAAATGCAGCTATAAAAATTCTGTGATGGTGCCTTAGCCACGAGGGCAGCTTCTTAACGAGGGGACTATGGATTCCTCTTAATAAAGAGAATTTTATTTTAATGCAAATTTCTTTTTACCTACCTGTGCAAATAAATTGAATGTGCCTGATCTTTTATCTTTATTAAAAGTATGGGTCTTGATTAAAAAAAAAAAATGATTAAAATAATCCTTGAAGCCACTCTGTGACAGTGTAGATGGAATCACATTTTTGAAGTGTATTTCATTTCATGATATTTGTTTATTGTTTTGCCTGGCAACCCATTTATTTTCTGTTTGAATCCCACTGCACACTACTGAGGTCTAGGTTTATCCCAGTTATCTATAGGCATCCAGAAAAGATGCCTACCATGGAGGAGCCCCACAACAGGTGGGAAGAAGCACTTCCAGGGAGTGATTTGGGTGCTAGGTGGGCTCCGTTGCTATTTTCTTTCTCCTGGCTGCAGAGGGAGCACGGGGTGATTATCTTCCCAAGGCAGGCTCGTCAGTTAAATGCCTAATATTAGCTGAATCCGGTATCAGAAGTGATCAGCTGAGGTGAATTGAAAATATTCCTCCCCATCCACCCTGCTTTCTCTTGGCCTTTGGAAACAGAGGAGATAATAGTGGAGGAGAGTAAATGAAGCAACTGAAAATACGGATTCACGTCATGATTATCCTACCTTTGGAGGCTGATGTTGCCGTAGCAGCGAGTATATAATGCAGGTGCGGTGGGTTTTGAGAAGGTCGGTGCATCAGGTGCCTCCTCCGAGTTTCCCTGTAGCCTGTAAACAGGTCTGCTGGGATGGGGTCATCAAATGTGCCCTTTAGATGGGACTTGTGAGAGCAGCCACAGCCCTGGCAGGTCTCTCCGCTGTGCTTGTATTGCTGGTGTATGGAGCGCTGGCATGGATCTTGAGCAGGGGTTTGAACCCAGAGCATGTTTGCGTGAGCCTTATTTCTCTGAACAGACCTGGTGTGCTCTGATTAGCGCCCCATTTTCAAGAGCTCAGCTTCACAAGTGCCACGTGAGACCTGGTGCTTCCCTTTCCGTGCCCTCAGGACTCAACCTGCCAGCTCCATTGCTGGTCCGGGGGAATTGCTAAATACCGGATTAGTCAGAAACATCATACTTCAGAGTGTAAGTACAGAACACAAAAGGGATCTGCAAAGTTAGAGAAAGGAGAAAAATATCCTACTCCTCCCTGGAAACTTCTTCCAACAATATAAAGGCGAGTGAGTTCAGTTCAGCCTTGGTGTTACTTGGAGGAGCGATGCCACAGGGCATGTTGTGTCCAGGATCTTTCTAGTTAAAACCAGAAGTGTTTATTCTGTCCTTCCTTTGGTGATGGACAGACTAACGTCATTCAGGAGTATTAGGCCATAATTTATAAAACCTGTTTCTGTAACCCTTTGAACTTTACAGTGAATTTATGCGCTGATTTTATTACTACATTGCTGCATTAGACGAGTACTTGTTCCTATGAGTATAAGAATCTTTTTTTCCACTTCTAAGTGAGTACAAATTTCTGCAGGATGGGACTTTTCCCTTCTAGTTAGCATAATTATGGTAATGAGGTAGACTAAAAAAGATGGAGAATTCAAGGGACAGATTTGGAATATATGTGGATGATAAGATGTGAAACCTTACTATTTGTGTGGGAGCAAAAAAGCAGAAAAGCGCTCGAGAGAACACGGCTCATTTTATAATGCTTCAGTGCCAAAGTGCTTCATAACAGGGAGCTGAGAGGTGTGAAAGGCAAATTTCAATCACTTCCCTGCTGTACCAATGGAAAGGGAGATTATTACCCTAGGGAGGAATTTTGCATATGAGGGTTGTGTTGTAGTAATGATGTTGGGATCCATAATCATTTCCCTAAAAGGTCTGCTAATCTTTTTCCCTGGAAAAGGGGAGATGGGGTGGCTTGTTTCATAGAAATCCTGGTTTTGTTGTGTCACGCATGATCATACTTTGAGTAAACTCACTAGCAGTTTGCTTTGAAAAGAAATGCCTCCTGCCCAAAGTAGTTCCAGCAATATGCAGTAAATCCAGAGCGGGGCTTTCTTCAAGGTCTGGCTGAACGATTTGTTTAGAAATTATTCCAACACTAGCCTGGAATTGTTTCAAGGGAGGGGATTTAGTTGTTTTGGTCAGTTGTAACTTATTTGAAACAGTGATTGTAAAACCACATTTGATCCTGTTCTTCCCGCTTCTTAAAACTTCCCACTAAAGCCAATGTTGAAGTTTCTTTTGCCTTCAGTGACAGCTTCACGGGGCTCTTTGAGTTATCTTCAGAGTAAGTGGCGTTGGCCGTGGTGAGCTCCTGGTCAGTGTGGAAGGAACAGGTAGAGGGGAAAGGTACTATGGGAACGGGCACGTGGAAGATGTCCCTAACACCATCGTGGCACGTGAGTCTGGCAGGAACAACATCAAGATTTTCTGCACCTACCCATTGCCGTAACGGTGAGATGGCCTCTCGGTTCTTGTGCTCTTTTCATTATCTCCCTTTTTCTCATCTTCTGCCTCTTTTTCTGCAGTCAGGCAGAGGAATTCACAAATTCCTGGAAAAGAAGGGCTCTGAGCTTCGTGTGGGCTTGGTCTGGGCTGGATTTTACATTAACCATAATGGTCTGCAAGGCCATTTCCCCCACTTGCACGTAATTCCTTCATAAATTAACAGCCACCTGGCTTTCCCATCGCTATCAGGAATGACTTCACACCTGTGGAAGGAACTGAAAGTGCCTGCCTCACTCATACAGCTTTAACGGGAGCTTCTGGAGGTCATTTTCCAGCTTCTACAGGTCCTTTTCCAGTGGGTGCCTCCCACAGCTGGTCTTGGCTCATTCAGCTCCATGTCTCCCTGTGAGTGATTACTGCAGCACCAGGGAAGTGTCTCCTCGCAGGCTGTCACGAGCTTCTGGAGGGAGCAGCAAGTTAGCTTGCAATTTATAATGTTGGTTTAGCGCACCAATTAGCTGCAGAGATTTTAGCTGTGTTTCATCCATCTCTCCCTCCTTCCCTGGAGAGGGCATCTCTACTGTCTCACTGATGCAAGGTGCTTGGGGTCACCTTCCTTCGCCCACCAATGTCTCAGCATCGTGCCTATCGCCTTTAAATGAAAACACTAGCACTGTCATAGGGACATCTGACAGGGATATCTGAGGTCAATAAGCAGGCAGAAGAGGGACACGAATGCTGGCTGTGGACATGAGACCTCATAGTTGCAATTCAATATGCAGTAAGTATGTGCCTATGCATACGGGGTGTGATCGTATATGCTGTGTAACGCTGTGTTGGCTTGTTTTTCTGTATTGTCTGTGCAACCTGAGCCTGTTCATGAAGTCTCAAAACAAGGTCTTACGTCAGAGGAAGAAGCTGTCGCACGTTGTCTCCTTCTCTTGGAGTGTGTGTTGCTGTGGGCTCTGCTGTGTAACCAGCCGTAAGTTTATAGGACTGATGCTGCTGGTAGATGTTTAAGCTCTCCTGGCTTCTATAGGAAAATAGTGCTGCTGATGCGCAGCTGCATCCTGGGATCTTTATTGAGATGACAAATTAAGTGAAGGAAATGAGGAGAAGGGAGGGCAGACCCTGTTAGAGCAAGTCAGTGTTTGAGGCTGTGAAGAACTGGCAACAAAGTGTATCTGTAACAGACCTTCCTTAAATCCCTGGAATCTGGAAACATTTAATATCGTGTCAGAGGTGGAAGAACAGCACAGAAATCTTCCCAGTAGGGAAAGAATAAAACAGGTCACTTGCATTTGCTTTTTTCCCCCCTAACTTTGGATGTATTGAGCTGTGTAATAACTTGCACATATCTGGAAGTGATGCAGAGCACAGCGATCAATAATACAAGCAACGATAATCAGGTGTTTCAGCCATCTGACATGAGCAGTCTCCAGAGATAATTCTCTCCTACAGGACATTGCCAAACATAACTTCAGTTTATTCCTAGTAAAAAAAGTACATGCTTACCTGCCGTGCCAACAGTTTTTCTCCTGAAAACTGAAAAGTGATGGAGGTGCAGGGAAAACCGTGGGTAAGCACCCACCGATGCTGGTGGTGGCCCACAGACAGCTGGAGCTCTCTGTGTTCCCCATCACCAGCGTCCTTAAAATCCTTTAAAACACCTCAATAAACAGCAAATTCTCCTCTATATTCAGAAATGCCAGGAGAACTGAGGAATCACAGAGGAGCGTGAGGCTGAATTTATTGTTTGCGATCAAAGCCTTGGTTCTCAGCTAGGTTAAAACTGCGGTGCGAGCCCAGCCTGACATAATAAAGCTGCCCGTGGGTAGCAGACGCCACTGAAAATTACCCCTCTTCCTATGTGTAAGCACTCGGGATTGGTACAGCTAGTACCACTTCCAGGTATTTACCATAGCAGTTATGTGCCTCTGGTTAGGTTGGCTGGTTTTTCCTTATTCTGTTAACTGAGTCTCCCTGCTATGAGCCGTGCAATTAAAAAAAAAAAATAATAAAAAAAAAAAATCTAGGCTTTACCCACATCTATAGCCACGTTGCTATCCAAAAGGCAGAGAGGAGCCTTGGTGATCGGATAGCAGCAATGCTGGGCTCTTCCACTAACACTAACACCATCATTTGTAATTGGTTGTAAAACTGATTTGCTTCCCAAGCTACTAAAAAAAAAAAAAATACCTTTCTCATTCAGCATCACTGAAATGACATTTATTTCATTCAGGATTTTACCATTTCAGTCTCCTTTCAACACAGAGCAGTCAGCAATAGCACATAAATTTTTATGCCTGCCCATTACAAGGCATTGCATAAAAAGAGAGGGGGCGTAGATGGTAAAATTGATGTGAAGGTTTTCACCAAGCCCTACCAAAAGGCCAAATAATTCAAAGCAGGTGGTAATGGGGAGTTCCAGGGCTGTGCCTCCTGGTGGGAGCATGCCTCCTTGAAGCTGCCACAAAGCTGGCTTGTGCCTGCACAATGAAGTCATTCACTCCCTGCTGAGGAGTATAACAATAAAAAGGAGAGAAACAAAGATTGTCAGATGTCAGTGTATCATATAATCAATACTGCCTTTTTTTTTTTTTTTTTTTTTTTACTTATTCATAATCAATAGAGTGGCAGATAAGGATATATACCAGTGACAGACACAATGTTTAATGAAAACTGGTGGTCTCTGTCACTCTGGGCATCTTTCTGCTATATTTTATAGGTCACAGTCCATGAAATTTCATAGTAACTTTCATATATATTCTCTGTAGCAGAGTATGACATTTATTTGTTATTAAACCATATAATTTAAAAAGGATGAAGATGCTTTATCCAAAACAACATGAGAGGTAGTCTTTCATACAGTGTTTTCTCTAATGCATCTGTATTTTGGGATCGCTATATAATTCTGCAAGCAGCTTTTTTTTTTTTTTTTTCCTAATGGGAAATAATAAATGAATATGATTTAATAACGATTATACTATAAGAGGCCAAGATACTTGTTAACTTTAAACTCAGATTATAACCTTTGCTTGCTTTTTCACCTACTGACCCAGACTGTCACTACAAAAAGCTGTCATCTTTAATCATGAGAAACATGAACAGCAGAGAGTTAATCATGCTAAGAGTCAGTGCTAAGCACTGCATCCCAATCCCAGGCACCAGGGAAAGCAAGAGATAAAGTCTGCTGGGTGTGGGTTTTGTTAGTTTTGGCAGCCACAGGAGGAGAGAAAGATGAATGGAGATTAAAGGTTGAGAAGAATAACATGGGGAATTGCCTCTTTTTCTCCAGCCCAGTGGTTTTGTAAGAGAATATGCCTGCTTATATGATATAAATCAAATTGTGTTCTTGATGGTTTGGTTGTAGTACGTTGCCCCATGTGTACAGGGGCTTGTATACACCCTTGGGGATGTATAGGACCTGCTAGCTGTGAGCTAAATGTACCGAATGTGGTTTTTTCATGTACAAAAATCCTGTGGGGGACACTTGGGAGACGGGGTGAAGGAAAGAAAGGAAGAGAGACACACAAGAGGGGAGCAGATCGGAATGCTGGGTCTGTGTCACCACTCAGGATAGAATATAGTTGTGAGCCGTTGAAATTGCTGGTTTGCCATAGTTTCAAGGGTGACTGGACAAGTCCCTTTATCCATCAGTCCATGTTACTGGTAAGGTACTGGCCCACTTCAGCTCAGGAGAGAGCCCTGGAAGTGGTCAGGGTTGCTTATCCACAGAGGTGGTCATCCTCGCAGCTGTATGTGGATACCAGCTTGCATGACCTGCAGCTTTTCTTAATGAAGCCAGAGAAGACCCTGCAATGTGAAAGCCCTCAGGGCATGTAGCCTTACTGAAATATGGGGGGGGTGGGGGGTGGGGGGGGAACTGTAGAGTTTTTTTAGCAGCAGAAAATGTGTGAGGGTCTGCAGATAGCTGTAATAATTCCTGCTCACTCCAATCGCAAAGCATACCATATCAAAATTTAATCTCCGCTCTTTGGTGCATAATCATATTTCACTCATTTTCCTTCATCCTTTTGCTTGAGAAAAATGAACCCCTTCTGTGCCACTACCAACCCAGAATTCATAAGCCGCTATTTTACACCTGGGACAAGGAACGTAGCAAGTGGCACTTTATGACCCATCTCGCATTCCCCTCCCTTCAACACTCTATAGCATTTTCAGCATATGTCTCTATTTAAAGTTTGCTTACAGCTTTCATTTCAAAATGAGATGACAGCGGTCATTTTATCGCCCAGCACTCCTGAGCCTGCCTTTGTTCAGAAGACACCATGCTCTGGCAAGAACAATCTTTACTTGGCAGGATACACCCTGGGAACGATCCTTCTTGGAACGGGAGAACCTCTGGCAAGTGACCGGTGCCGCTGCTGAGCTGTGCTGCGTCTTTGATTTTTATCCCTCCAAATTCATGCCTTTTGGCAATAGTTCATGCAAATCTGTTCGCGTTGGCTGTTTACCTTTAGTGACAGTGATTCCTCTTCCAGAGCTGGAAGTGCACACGCAATGGGAGGAAGGGCAAGTAGACAGATATGGTTTATTTTTTGCAGCTGGATTATAAAATAGGCAAGATGGATATCCAAATACATGTGGCTTGCCTGGATTTTCCTGGTCTTTCCTTGATCTTTGAAGGGCTTCTACCCAAGTACATATCCCCTTTCCTCTAAAATCCCTGAAACAGCTGTGAGTTAGGTGCTGAGCTGCCTCTTTTGATTTGGACTTCAGTGTTTAAGGACACGCGTGGCAGCGCTTGAGGAGGCGGTGCAGTCCCTCTCAATGAGTCCCTGAATTGCCTGATGAGATGCCATGGAGTCAGTATGGCATGTCCAGATTTATAGATCAGCAATTCCTCCAAATTACTACTTCTGACACCCTGTGGCCTGCATGACCCTTGGTTTCAGCATCTCTCACTGTAACATGAATCCTGTTGCCTGGAAGTGCTGATGTGTGTCCCTCAGTGCAATGTCCTTCCCACGCGGAGGTCCAGCTGTTGTAGGTTTTGTGATTGTTGTATCCTGCCTTATATTGGAGGCCTTGAGGTATCATAGCACTACCGTCCTGCTTCTCTAGCCTGGTGAAATGAGGGGGGAAAAACAGGTGGAAAGATTCCTTAAGGGGTGTGTTTGAGGGGTGTCGTGGTAGTTCTTGACTACCCAACTCCTGGTCATTTCCCAATCTTAATTTATGCACGTAGCGGCATAGATTTTGCTAACATCACGGCATAGATTTTGCTAGCATCAGTCTCAGATCCTAGTAAGTCAGTCAGATTTATGCTGAAAGGTATTCTTCAGACCATCTTTTTCTCAGAAGAAAACCCCAACTTACCTCAATCCTTGCAGACTTTGACAATCACCCTGAATCTTAGAAATAATACCGTGCGTTTGATGTGGGTTTGATGATACATTTAACTGTGCAGTTCCCTACCCACACCACAGTTCTTACACACACACAAATTTCTAAGCAATGATAGCCTAAGCGAACCTAAATCCCTCATCTTAGTAAAAGTTATGACTTTCACAAGTTTAAGGTGAAATATAGTTTGCTCCAATTCTCCTCCATGCCAGTGTATCTGTATACCTGTCTTATTGCATAAACACCGTACAAAAAACTCATATAAAATCTTGACATGTATTTTGTTTGCTATTATGGTTTGTCAAATGTTTCATTACATCTCGGACAGACATAACTAAACAATTTCTAAAGAAAGGAGACTATTTGCAGGGATCTGCTGGAGGCCTGTAGCCCACACTTTACAACATTTGTCAAGATTTTTACCGTGGAAGCACGGGGAGCACTGGAGACCCGGGAGCCTGGGACGGCTGGGGAGAGGGTGAGGACCAATAGCTGCGAGTATGAAATCCAAACGAGGAGAGGACAGACGTGCGTGTTACATCAGTCACTTAACGCCTGGCCGATGGACTTTGCAATGGTTGTTTGAAGGGCATGAGGATGATGCAGGAGACCTGAAGATTTCGATATAAAGGTTCACTTTGCTGGGATGTGCTTGGGCTGTGCAAGGAGCAGAGCAAGGGCTCTGATCCTGAGCTGGTCATCACAGGAGAGAGAAGTCAGAAGTTAGACCAAGACAGGAGAGCAATCTGTTGGAAAAATATTTTTGTTGTATCTCTGCTTCTTCCAGAGCACAATTGTATGTTCCAGTAAAGCTGTGTAGCATCTTAACAGTATGGAAAGCTCAGGAAAGACTGTGAGACTTGAAACTAACCAAGTTCCCACATTTTTATTGTAAGGACTGATAGCCCTAAAGAAATCCCACCAAAGAGTCCACGTTTTGCAGATATTTTCCCAAATGACAGGGATCAAGCTCTCTACCACGTTTTATCACAGTATTCCTACGTAGTCAAACCTTTTTTTTGTTGGTTCAGTGGAATTAATCGCATATTCTCTATATGGAGTTCAGTAGAATTAATCAAATAGTCTTGATATGGATTCGCTATGAATGAGGAGGTATTTTAATATATGGGCAGCCAGTGAATATTACAGTGAATAGTTTCCTGTTAACACAGAACATCGCTGCATCTCTTTGAGTAGAGTTGACTAGCTTAAAAGAACATCTTTCATCAGTGTAAGTGGTGTACTGGGGGGCAGTGAAGATTGTTCTGAACAGGAATTTTTTTTTTTTACAGAAAGAGAGCTAAAAGGATAACACAAGTAATTGCATTGTCTAGTGCCTCCCAGTGCTTTATGTGATAGCCTCAATGGGAAAAAAAAAAAAAAAATCAGCCACTGGCTGCCTGATGAATTTAGTAATTGTAACTAATGTGGTTGTTTCTTTCTGTCTGTGTTTTAGGATGGAATGGGGAACCTGAGAATCACGGAAAAGGGTCTAAAGCTCGAAGGAGATTCAGAATTCTTGAAACCTCTCTACGCCAAAGAAATCCGGTCAAGACCAGTAAGTTGTTGGGAAAGGAATAAGCATGTTTTGGTAGCCTTAACAGTAGGAAATCATGACATGGCGGGGTGGTATGTTTAGTGCATAAATTTTTTTGGCCCCTCTATACAAATGTAATTTGCAGAGTAGGACAGTGGGTGTCCTTTGAGGACTTCATCTGGACGCTATATCCTCTGGACAGGTGCAAATCCGTATATGTGGGTTCAGTTCGTGCAAGCCATAGTTAAAATGCTTCCAGGATCTCTGCGGTTTCACATTGTCTTTTTGTCTCCTTTTGAAATAAATTATGAATAACCCTCAACTGAAAGACCTAACATTTCCAAGGAGGAGGGATGACAGGCAGCTGTGAAATCCAACTCACATTTAACTAGTTACTCCTTTTCAGCAGAGTCCAGAGAGGTGATGCCTTGGCACAATTGCCTGGTCTGTTGTTAGCTGGCACAATAAACCCATACTATGTGCCCAGTACTATTTCATGTTGTGTTTTAAAATTCTGTGCAGTTAAAATTCAATGCTACTAGGAGAGACTGCTTGACAAAAGCAGCAAGGATGTTAACAAGTGAAAATAGGAAAGAACCCAAGTGTGATTGAAAGAGCATTTTCATTGACTGTTGGTGACTTTTTCTAATGCCATCCTGTTTGTCCTGAGCAGCTTTAAAATAACTGGAACGATTATAGAGTTTCCAGGATCCTTCTCAGAAGATGTCATCTGTCTCGTTTTCTGATCCAAAGTGTTAATTTGAGTCAGATACTGTCTATCCATTTTGATAACAATGAAAGATAGCTAATTAAATAAAGTTAACTTCCCTTTATCTGAGCATTTCAGTGCTCTGGTAGAAATTGGAAGTTGTAGCGTAATCAACACAACAGCCAATAAAATATCCGATTTAATTATTGAAGGTTGTAACCTCCGTAGGATGTCTAGGAATGGATTTCAACAAGCATAATCACTTAAGAAGCAAAGTTAATAAGAAAACATTTATAGATATAAATGTTTTCATCCCTGAATTAAAACAAAACTGTAGAACCTTACATGATTATACTTTGTAACGTAACGTGTAGGAAAGGTGCAGCACTGGCTTTGATAAATAGACTGACAAATTGCTACTTACGTTTCTTTTTCTTTAGTTAGATTGCTGGGAATAATATTTGATTACTAAGAGAACTGAGAACCACTTCTTGCTACTGGGAAGTTTACTGGATTTGTATTACCATATTGATCTACATTTTAATACAGCGGGGGGCCAAAGGTGTCCGCTCCTTGAGGTTATAAAACTAGGTTCCACACCACTGACAGTTTAATGAATGCAAGGAACAAGAAACATAAGGTAAGGCCTGTATGCATTCCTTGCTATATCCCTCCTCCAGGATTATCTTTGCTGTTAGCCAGAGAAGGATCTAGCTGCAAGCCAGAAGGTCTGATCTGCAGCCTAATGAGTAGGAGCATCCCTGCTGGCTTTGGTAGATGAGTCCTGGAAACTGTACAGTTACATAAACCATGCATACAGTTTGTCTGATTTCTAAGTGGAGTTAAACTGGAATCGCCTGTGCTGGCTTTCAGGTTGATCACAATAATGCTGAAATTAGTACTGGGCTGGGTGCAACAGGGGCAATCCTATTGTTTTCCATCATTTTCTGTGTTCTTGTGGGGTGTGTGAATTAGGCCACTTGTAAGCAAATGAAGGGGTTGCTATCAATCAAAGGATTATAGTTATGTGATATTTAAAAATAATATTAAATAACCAAGGCTATATTTAAAAATATTATTATGTAACTAAGGCTATATTTTTTTAAAGAACAGTAGTATGACCCAGGATTCTTTTGGAGGGAAGCATGCTAGCAGTTCCTGAACCTGATGAATAGTGCCAAAATGCTGAACTCGGCACTCGGTAGCACAGATGAACATCCATACTAATTCTCTGGGTTTTCAGAAGTGCATAATGGGGCTTTAACTATGCAAAGTGTAAGAGAAACAACATGACAAATAACAGTAAAGAGCATCCCGTAAATAAGCTGACATATAATATTTTTCATAAGTTTAATTAAATACCCTAAGAGTTGTGTACTGTACTAGATAATGGTTTTATATAAAGCTCAAAAGACTTTCAGACACTGGTTATTTATAGGAGACTTTCATATATAAAAAAACAAAAGAAGCAACAACAAATTTGATTTGGCTGTCGTTCCGTGTAGTAGATGCAGGGGCGTTGGTGCTGCGTGGGAAAGGCAGGAGAAGCGTCACCTTCTCTGTAGGTGGCTGCAGTCCCTCCTTGGAGTGGGTTTTCCCATCCGTGTGTCTCTGCAGTGCTGCTCCCCTGCTGTGGGCAGAGCTGCACGATCCTTGCCAAAATATCTCCAAAACATGAATTGTGGTAATTCTTGAAAGCCCGAATTTGTCACTGGAGCCTCTTTTTCTCCGCTGCATCTCTGAAGTCCCAGGACAGCGGTAATTACAATTACACACAGGGTGGCTTTCCTAGGAGCTGTGCCTTCTGGTTTAAAGATAGTAATGGATTTCCACTTGAAAGTGGAGTTCTTTTCCAAATTAATTTGTCAGGAAGGGAAGACCAAGGTTTAGAGAGGAGGAAAAGCCCTCGAACGTCATCCCAAGAGACCAGCTGTGTGGGTCTGAGTTTCTGTAAATTCTGTAAACAGAAAAGTTTCTGTACTTGGTGCCTTGAAGAGCTCTAGCAGGTTCTGCTGCCTTCATCACCTTCTGGACAGAGCAGTTGCACGTAGCCGTGCACCTTTTGGAAGGTAGCTCATTGCAACTGAAATCACAGCCAAGCAGAACTGAATCTGTTTTGCTGTGACATGCAATTGATCACAGCCCAACAAAGACATCTTTCTGGGAGTCCCTTCAAAAATGTTAGCAGAAGGACTGGACTGACCTGGCTCGGTCCCATGCCAGAGAAGTGGCCATTAAAATCATTGACATGAACGGGCTTCTTAAAGCCGCTTCTAACCAGGTTCTTTCTGCACCACCACTGTCTGCTGTCTCAGGAATGACACCACCCACGCTTGCTTTCCTTTTTCCTCGCCCATTCAAGAATGATCCCCCGAATCCTTCTCTCTTCATATAACAAGGGTCTCTGTTCCTGTTGTTTCCCCATCCTAGTCCTGGCTCAATGATACTGGTTTTTTGATGCCTCCTGGATTAGGAGCCTATTTCTAGGCATCAGAGCTTGAGAATAAGCATAACCTTGTTGTTGGCGTGAGCCTCAAGTTTATCTGGAGATTAATGAATAGTAACTGGTGGTAAGCAGTGTTTGCACCTTTGTTTGTAGTCTTGTTTTAAAGAAATGAGATGGATGCATTCCCTTTTCCGGGAGTGTTCAGAGCATCTTAAACTCCCAACTGAACATATTCCACACTAAACGGTATTTTCCATGCCACTTGCATGGAACATGAGCATCTTGCTGCCTTTAATTAAGAAGTTAACTGGACCATGAAGTATTGCCTGTGTAAATAAAAGTGATTTGTACTTAGTCAAGAAGGTGCATTAGGAATCCTCGCATTTCTTTACTTGCACATAAATTATGGAGATTATTAAAAATTGGAAGGGTCATCTATAAACCCATCTGCAGCTCAGCTGCACTGTCAGTCTCAAAATGTAGCTGTCTTTCTAATTGTTGTAATTTATTATGGACTATCGTGTAAACCATCTGCTTGCTTATAAATCAGACAAACTTTGACTGAAAGTTGCACGCAGCAGCACAAATTGTTAATTTTATGTGCTGGAAAGCAATGGCAATGGTTTTGTGGTCTTCAGTCTTCATTGCCTTGATTTGAATCGAAATTTAAAACTGGAAATTTTCCTGCCTTTGTTGAGAAGAGCTGCTAACAAACAGGTTACTTGAAACTTAGAGCGAGAACAGATTTAGCTTTCTTAGTGCAGTTGGGTGTTTTGAAGCGTGCCATATCCAGGTCTATAAATAACTTAAAGGGGCAAGACAGGGAACAGGCTGTGTGCATTTTCCATTCCAATAACAACAGAAATAAAATCCTGTGCTGTGATTATACAGGAAAATCAAGTGAATTACTTCTCTCAGGAGCTGTGTGACAACCAATGAGATGATAATCTCGGCTTTAGGAAGCAGAGAAAGACATTGGCATGATAGGATTAAGATGGGTTTGCCCTTTCAATGTTCATTTCAAGTGCATAGATAGAAAAAAATAAACCGCAGTTTGTAAATGTTTACACCTGAGCTAAAATTTTCTTACCCTGAACCCTATTAAAGGCAAGAGTATGAATTTGCCTGACCAAGATTTTTTGCAGGATAAAGCTTTTGACCGGGGTCCTGCCCATTCAGCAGTCTTAACACCGATGGGCAGGTCTAGGAACGTGGGTCTCAACGTGGGCACAACCTTTCTTGTCTGTCCTCTGCTGCCTGGGGGAGCTCCAAGCTATTCTCTTGTTGCACAGGTGTAAGTGATGGCAAAATTCACTGAACAGATTTTGCGGAGATCTTAAGTGTCTTTTAAAAGAGGCCTCTCTATTTCGCTGCTTTCACGTGGAAGGTCTGCCTCCCGTTATTTTTAATCAGTTGAAAAAATAATTTAGAAGAAGCTTATGCATCAAAGAAAAAATCCTGAGGCAAAGTACAGCGTCTTGTTTTTTATTTTCCTTTCTTTGGGTGGTACTTTCAAGGTTTTTTCCAACTTGAATGATTCTGTGATTCTGTGTTCGAGGTCCCTATCCTGCTTACTGTGGCAGTGAGCGTCTCACTGAGAGCAGCGTGCTTGCTCAGAGCATTGGAGCAAACCTGGTCTCGTCTGAAGCCGTACAAAATAACTAGTGACTACAGTGGACCAAGGACTGAGCCCGTCATTAACACTTGGCTGCGATTCTGCAAGGGCATCTGTTTGGCCTAAAAAATTCACGGTTGCAAATTAGGGCTGATAACTGCTATTCCCTTTACTGGTGTTTAGTAAATTCTCATCAGCATAAAAGCAAGACTAGCAAGTGCATAAAATATGCTTATCTGTACTTTACATTTTCCCTAGCCCCAGTATTTGAATCATAGAAATTTTAAAGGAAGCTTTTAGGAGTGATAAATAATTATTTTGCCAATGTTCTTGTCTCACTATTTTCAGATCTGGAAGAAGAGTGGTATAATTTTAAAGCACAGAAGCAGCTCTGTAATGGACATATTCTTTTGTATCATTTGCTCTGCAGGTCTGCCTGCCTCAAAGCTAAAAATACACCCTGGAAAACAATAAACCATGTATTTGGATTAAACAGTGACATGTGCCCACAATGGGGCATACCTGCCTCATAGCCATAAATACATATTTATAAACAATATAACGTACTAATTTGGATTAAAAGGCAACAGTCACCCATGAGGAAAGGCAATGCAGATGGCAAGATAATTGCAACTTTGTATGATGCTCAAACTGTGCAGTAGAAATCTAGCTCTCAGTAAAGGCTCAGGTAGATGGCATGAAAGAATGCTGCTGTTTTTGAGGAAAGAAACAGAGTAATTCCTTTTCCTCCTTTGTCAGAGTTTACAGAGCAGAAAAGGGATATTGAATTAGTTCCTGATGATTTGGTCTAGCAGAGTGCTTAAGGATTTCAGCACGCTCACTGAAACCATCATGGGGTGGAAATGAAGTTTGTCTCGCCATGCTGCCATTGCTTAGCAGTCCCTGCACACTCCCACCGCCTCTTTGGCCATTGCTTCTCCCAGCATTTTAACTATTCCCGTAGTGACCAGTTCTTCAAGGAAGGGAGGAATCTTTTTGGCTTATTCTAATATGCACAAGCCTGTAAGAGCTCCTGGCAGCTCACAGAGATGTTGGTCTCCTGGCATTTGCCTCTGGGGCAGTTCAGCTGCCACCATAGCTTCAGTTTGAAAAAACTCACGCACTATCTGAGGTTGACTTCTGAAGCACAGTACTTCCTCTAGCTGCATGTTCATAGCTTAACGCTTCTTGGTTGATTTTTGGCACCAGAAGTTAAAATATTGTTTAAAAGCCCTAATAATTTTAATAAAGGAGAAGGGTGCTAGTGATGGCACAGCCAGCAAAAGCCAGCTTCTTGCAGCCATGCCTGGCCATCTCATGTTCTCCCTATAGGGTTTGTTAAGCACTCGTTGTGGCACCGCTCCAGGCACCTTGTTGTTAGATTCTGTGCCAGTGTGCACTTCTGCTATATATGTCTCTGTCAGTTTGGTCAGTTTGAGTCTTGCTTGCCCGACAGCTATCAACAGAGAGGAGAGCTGGCAGGCAGCAGGGCAAACAGTAAAAATAAACAGAAGCAGCTGAGCAAGTTGCAAAAGGCATCATTTTGGCAGAAGCATCTTCACCTGATGCACGGGTATTGTTGCCATCACCATCCAAAGCAGATTCGAGTCCATGTACAGCAGTAGGCTTTGAGTGCCCAGTGGGATATATAAAACTGATATGCTTTCTTAATAAATTTCATTCTTAAGCAGTAAAATCCAGAGAACCTACTTCAGACTGAACCTTGGTTGCCCCAGCACTTTGGGGGCAGTTAGTGGCTCTGTGATATTTCCAGTGTGCTGAAAAGGTCGGAGTTTAAGTAAATTTTACAGCAACTGTGAAAACATTTCCCTTTACCTTTATAGTAAAATTGGCCAGAAGTCTCTCAGCTTTGAATTTTGAAGGAGATTTTGGTAGGGTGGCTGAAAGGGTGCTTCCAATAATGCCAGAACTAAAGCTTGTTTTTTTCCCCGTTGATGGTCTAATGGGCTGTTGTGTTGTGCTGCACACTGAGCGCACAGTGGGAAACTGATGTGTCCCACCAGCTGCAAAATCAGAGCATCCCAAAGAAGAGCAAGAGAGGAGGCTTTGAAGTAAACAAACTTTTTGAAATAATTCCGCAAGTTGCATTTCAGAGCAAAATCTCCTGGAGGCTGCCTATGGCATTTTGAAAAGGATTTCATTAAATGTTGCTAACTTGTCATAAGCGCTCTTAAATGGAAGGGTAATGGCTCATAACATTTGTAAGCTTTTTAATTTCATGCAATATGAGCAGTGTAATCAACACCTATTAAAGTCAATCAGCTGTGCCAAGTGGGCTACCTACCTCGGCTTTTGTCTATATTTTCATCATGGGTACACCTCCGAACTATCTCTGGGAACAACATGTTTGTGCTTTCTTATCCTAACATCAGTGGAGATTTTGTGTCCAGAAAACCCAGTATGGTCATTGCAGAAGTATCTGAACCCATAAGCTGAATAAGCACTTTATAGTCAGTGGTTTTCATCTTGTAGGGTGGGAGTTTGGGCCATGGAGTTGATGCAGGCTAGTTAACAGCTCCAGAGCTAAACATGAAGGAGATGGAGAATTTCTCAATCTCCCAATGTGTTTGACTTCTTCCCTTCGACACGTGAAATCTCTCCTCTTGAGCTGGCTGGGTCAGGAGAGGGGAGCTGTTCGGATCGTGTTTGTTTTGCTGTTCTGATCCAGTTCCCATCTCCTGTTCGTTTAACATTTGCAGCTGGACTCTGTGGTCATAAAAACAAGCGATGTGCATCACAGCTCAAAGCGAGCCGCTGGTTGAGGCTGGGTGCTCTGTGGTCTCTAAGCTTTTGCATTGCATTTTTGCCAGGATTCCAGAAACAGTTTCCATTTCAGCTGGAAGAGGAGGACAGTGGGGCTCCGGTTTGTGGTGGGGCTGTGTATTTCCATGGAAATACTGCAAATCAGCTAACACCCTATTTTCATCTGAGGCGTGAGCCTTGAGGTAGGACTGCAGGCACTAAAAGCTAAAAGAATAGAATAAGCATTTGATTTAGTTTATTTCCCCAAAAGGAACAAAAAATTATATGTGAATTACAGATTTTAAAGTTGAAATTAAAAGTGGCTGAGCTGAATGCATCTGGCAGGCAGCTTCTTGCCTTCCTTGGATATCCACTGCTCTTCTAGCATCTTGTTATTTCGGCTTCGGTTTGGCATGTTGAATTGGCATGCTGCTTCTATGAATTAACTGGAAAAGCTGCTGTGAAGCTTATTTTTCCTAATTAGATATTTATTATGACCTCTCAGTATTCCTACAGGCTTCTAAACCTTCCGGAGCTGTACATCGTCCTTATTTTTTCTATGTTTAATCTTATTTTAAAAGAAGAAAAGCACAGGGGGTTTATTGGAGGATTCATGAGTGTGGGACACGTCAGTCACACCTACTGATTATGGGATTTCTGTTGCTGACTTGTGTTGCCAGTCAGGTATTACTGTTAAAAGAGAAGCTCTGCTGGTAGTTGACTGCAGCTGACCTGAACCAGCCCATGGGACTGAACGCACTCGTAGAGTAGCCTTGCGTTCTCCTTCCAAAACTTGATCCAAATTTCATCTTAACAAGCTGTAGCTTCAGAAAGAAGTAAGCCTTACGAAGCCCCTGAAACTGCTCAGGGAGAACCACATGCAATCGTGTACTGCTGCATTTCCGTCTCTCAAGGGCAAAGACCTTGAGTTTAAGGATTTACTGTGTCTAGACATCGCTGCTGACAGTCAGGATTCTGGCTGCTTTGGAAAGGCTGAAATATAAAAGCAACTTCTTAATACTAAAAATGAAAAAGGAATAACATTTTATACAGTATGGATAGAGAGAAGATAGAGACAAATAGACAAAGGAAACAGTAGAAGACAAATAGCAAGATCCAATTATAAAGAAAATATTTTTCTGCTATTTCCAAGAAGCCTCAAGAGCAGAGCTTCTTGTCTTCTTACACAGGACAGCAAACACTTCTGCAATGCTTCTGCTGATCAAAACTACTTCAGCAGCAAAGTTAAGTATTTTATAAGGCAAGCGTATTTTGTAAGGCAAGCATTACTTGACAAGCTGTGCTGTCATTAGGGAGTGCAGGCACATACAACTGGTTTTACAGACAGTTCTGTTTGTGTGTTCTTCGATTTGCAACAGGAAAGGAAAGCCAGACCTTCCAGGTTTCATTTAGCAGTTGCTGTGCCAGTAATAAGAGTTTCTCTGATTGTTCTGTTTCTAAATGACAGATGTTGGATTTGGAGAAAGACAAGCACAGGGGGAAACAAGAGCAATGCTAAATTTGCTTCTGTTCTTTTAGGGCAAATTGGTTGAGGGTCTTGGGAAAACTGACTTGCTGCTTTTGAAAGAAAAAATAAGATTTCTTTGGCTGTTAACATCTCCCTGGTTGGAACATCTTTATTTTTTTGATCTCTGTTTGTCTAAGGTTGTGCCTGGCTATCTACTCCCGTGTACGCCAGCGTCTTTCAGGGAGGGACAGTCCTACACCAGCGTTAGTGGACTAACTACCATAGGACACTGCCATACACGTGTGGTAAAACTGGCTGTAAGTCTAGTCACAGAGGTGGGCATTCTGACTCGTCAATGAATCATTGATTTAGGCTTCAATCCAACCAGATATTTAATTATGTGCGTAATTCACAGACATAAGTAACTTAATTGACAACATTAAGGCTATTTGCACATGTAGAGTTGGACGTACCTGGTGTCCTTTGCTGGGTTACACCATGTAATTTCTACATATACTGCATGTGTGTGGCAGAGCAAAGCCACCGGCAGGAGTCCATCCTGCTGGTCTCTGTAGAAACATGAGGACAGACACTGCCCTTTCCTCCAAAAGGTTTTTCATTGTCCATAGGTAGACAGAGAGTGGGACAGGAGAAGGGCATGAGGGTTAGCAAAGCGGCTTGCTCGTTCACTCCTTCAGCAGCTGAGGATTTGTGAGGAGTCCTCTGTCCATGTGCATGCTCATTTTAGTAGATCACATGCCCCAAATGTAAAGGAGCATGGTGACAGAGCTGGCAGTTATTTCCAAATAAAAGCTGATACGGTAAAAAGTTGTCCTTCTTGAAGGGGTGAAAGAAAGCAGTTTCCATGCTGCCTTTTGTTGTTGTTTCTTTTTTCATTTTTTACTGCAGGTTTTCAGTATAAAATGTTACATATCCATTAATTTCCTCTCGATCTGCTGTCCAATGAACTTTTTAGGTATGCCTTACAATTTCTGAGGCAGGTTGTACAAAGTACTAGCAGGGAGTCTGCTTCTCATTTCTCTCTGAAAGGGGATAACGTATGGAACAGAAAGAAAATTCAAGGTGTTTCAGCTCACAGTATTTCTTCCTTGCTCGTCCATCAGGGCATATTATGCCACCCTTACGTGAAATAGCAGGAGATTCCTTACTTTCAAACCTTAAATTTCCCCTGAGCAGGAATGGAGCTAAAGCATCCCTGGCTTTTGCCTTCTCACTGCCGAGGTGCCCCAGATAGCATAAACTGTACAGTGCTGCTGTCATCCAGCTTCCCCCAGAAACATCCCTTCTAAGGACAGAGACACATCTTCCATCAGAAAGTCCTTCTTTATGGTCTACAAGGAAAGGTTTTATTTAAAGTTTATTGCAAATGCAGCAGTGCTAAAGTTTGATTTGTAAATCGCTCCCTGTTTATGAAGATGGTGGGTAAATGCATGCCAAGATTTGCACAGTATCTTAGTGCAGGATACTTTGTTGGATTCTTAATTTGTATTCTAAAACTAGGCAGTGAAAATTACTTTCATGACCTAGGCTTTTTCCTTCCTTTTTCTTTCCAGCTGCAGCTTGATACTCTGCTTCTAGCTCTTTTCCTCCTTGAACAAAACAATATATCATTCCATTGTCTGTCTCTTGATTTAGACAAGGGGTGGATTTGTCATAGGGCATTTAATGAATAGGAGTGGTTAACATCTGAGTTCTGCTTCTCTGCTAAGAAACCGGCAGCAGCTGCAAAGATTGCCCATGGCACCATGAATGGGTGGCTACCGATTTGCAGGGAAGCTTGCTGTTCACTGAATCATCCATATCACTCCTCGCAGTGCCTGGAAATCTTCTTTTCCAAGTACTAATGCAAGCTGAGCCTTCCTCTTGGATGTGGTCTGACAGGACTGCAGCCCAAGGCAGCACAGCTGAAGAGTCAGATGTGGTTGTTTTTTTTTTTTTTCAATTAGAAGCTTTGTAAGACATCAATATTTAAAAGCAGAGAGATAAATAAAATTACAGACAGTTGGGTTGATTTGAGGGGGGAAGAGATGTCATTTGCCTGACGGAAAAAGCATATCTCTCCAACAGGGCTTTCAGTTCTTTAGCCAAAAGATGTTGTCTTTCTTTTTTTGGTTGTTTTTTTTTTGATGAGCGTGATCTGTAAGTGTGAACAACTCATTATTTTTCTTAAAATCGTTATTTTTCTAGGTATATTTTGCAGGGTAGAAGTACAAGGTGGGCATAGCTGTTCACCACCTTAGAGGAATTGGTATTTCCCTTAAAGCAGATTCACCGTTGTGTTGTACACACAGGTGAAGCCACACAGCGAATGACCAAATAATCCATAAGGCAAACGCACACTAATTGCTGTAAAAGGTCTAGAGTGAGTGATCAGCCTGAGCTGGTTTAGTGACTTGGTTTCCAAAGAGCCATGGCTGGAAGAGAGTGGGCTGGTGGGATGAACCTGAACACGGTTCCTCTGATGCTTCCTGTGGTTGGGAGTTGAGAGCCTGTGTCCTCCAGTTTTTTTGCAGGACATCCTTCACTGTTCAAATGAAGTAAAGGCCACGCAGGGCAATGGCACGTACCTTGTCAATGCTCCTGGCTTGAGAAGCACCTTTTATTGCAACGTTTACTGTTGCTTCAAACCAAAATACTTCACCTGCGTTCTGCTACCTCTTGAAATCCCCAGCTCCCACTGCAAACTGACTTCTGCCGTATATGTTATGTTTCCTTAAGATCTCAACTGTTATTTATAAATGATGAACCTTGATGTTGGTACGCGGTCGGGAAAGCAGCAGGCTTTTTGTTTCTCTCTGGGACATCTTCTATTATGCAGCGTTCTGGGAAGTGTGGCTTAGCTGAAGCAGGAGAGGGGAACGTGCGGGCAGGACTCTTCCTGCGCCCTTTCCTGCTGGGAGCCACGGGGCAGGTGTGTTCACTGGTCAGATTTGTTCCTCCAGAGTTCTGAAAGAACTTCAGGAATAAAAACATCAGGAGGCAAATGCCTTCTGTTTAGGAGTAGGGACAACCACACAGGGTGAGCCACCCTGCTGATTGCCCAAAGAGTAATTCAGGGTCCTTGATGTTTATATGCCTCCCTGTGCTCTGTTTTACCTTCACACATCCTAATCTCTTTGGCTGCGTTCGCCATTAGTCACCATTTCCCCAAACAACACTCCCGTCTTCTTCCAGGCATGAAAAAAACATCTGCTGCTCTTTCTGTGAGCCTGACATCTCTTGAAATACCACTCCCCAGTTCCCCAGGCGGTGTTGGTTAGGGATGTATTTTTGCTCCCTGGCCCTGTACCACAGCAATATCGTGTGCTCCTCTCCTCTCTCCACCCTGAGGCAGATACTCGAGTGTCTGTTGAATGGCAGCGGCAAGATACGGTCGTGTCCCACCACAGAGCACCCAGCTTCTGCTCGTGCTTTCGTCCCACTGATCAGACCTCTGCTGTCGTGCTATCTTTGTAGGTACACGTGTTCAGTGTAGCAATATCCAGCATGATTTAGCATCTTTCCTCCAGATAATTCCAATTTCACGTCACATGCTTAGCTGCAGCTGTCATTTTACCTTTTCAAGTGTGCTGCTGCCGTGGCTGTTAGACGTTCGGCCTCTCGGAGAGGGGTGGGGGGTTGCAGTTCTTCCCCTCTGAGACGGTTCCTGGCGGACACTAACATGAACTGTTGTGGCACTGCAGGTCGGAGTTTGGCCCCTGTGTTTATTCCTGTGGGGATGCCTCTGGCTAGTCATAGAGACTGACAGCATCCTCCTTAAAGCCAAGTATTGATCGTTTCAGCAGAAGAAACAAAGTGGTTAGATAAAAGCAATTCAAAACCAGTTTGTGCAAATGTTTCTCTGACCCCATAACCCTGTATCATAATTAAAGCAGATCAAGATGTTTTGGTATCAGAAGCACAGTCGTGGGCCCAGCCTTTCTTTTCTGGCCTTCCTGTTCTCCCAGATATGCCCCTACAGAGTTAACTGAGTATTTTTCTACAGTAAGTATTCCCACAACAAGGCCAAAATATGGTTTTCATCAATCATTTTGTAGCTGCTTCAAACCTGTCACGGCAGTGTATATGCTTACAGCAGCTCAGGGAAAAAAAAATGCAGACAAGCCGCAAATAAAAGGAAGAATTTGAATAGAAGACCTGAATTTTCTGTTGCCAGGAATGGTCAGATGATCTTTCTTTGTGCCTTGTACAGTGGCAAGTGCACGGTCTCCAGTGAATGAATAAATGCAGATCCATGAAATGAGATTATTACTCCCACGAAGGTATTGAAAAGGAAGGAGAGCACACTGAGCCCCCGACCTGTTCCCTGCTGCACAGACCCGCACATGCCTGTGGAGCACAGCGAACCTGAAGGACGGGTCTCATAAAGAAGAGCCTTATAATTGCAATAGAAGCCCAGAAACAGAAGTGCTGGGATTGCAGGAACGTGTCCGGGCTGAACCTGGTCATTTCACAGGCCGGATGCATTGGAGAGAACTCCGCTGGGTAACACAGAAGTGTGGGTGGCCTTCTCCACCCTGCCTCCAGCCCTAACCGCGCTGTAATATAGCTGCTTTTGCAGTGTAATTGCTTTCTCTGCAGGGCTTCTTCCTATGGAGTCTGCTTGTGTGGATTTAAATTGTTTGCGGGTTCTAACTAGACCCAAGTTGGTCTGCCTCGCCTCTTTTCTGCGCTAGGCAGCTCACGTGGCAGTTCTATCTAAGAGACTCTAATGATGTCTAGATAGCATCACTCCCTGGCCTCTGCGCCTGTGTTTGATTTGAGGAGAGAGGCTGGATCAGATAAGTTCAGAACATCAATAAATACGTGTATTTTGTTTGGTGACACTTGTTCAATTTGAATCTTTTTCCCAGGAAGCAGCTTGTGTTGTGTCATTTTTTTCAGCGTGCTGTGTAAATGCTCTGCATCTGCAACTGTCGAGGATGGTGCCATCCCATAGCAATGCCATCTGCTCGTTCACAAAGTGCTTTTTGCGTAGATAAAAAATGTGAGGTGTTACTCATAATTAGGCAAATCACACGCTGTGATCTGTGATTGATTTGATTTCTGTTGCTGGCTACCTTGCATATGTCTGTGTGTCCATAAGTATTGTCTACATATCAGCATATGGATGGAGATGAATCAGAGACATGAATTCTTTTTCCCAATCCAGACAGATGGAAATGTTTTCCCTTCTTCTTATTAGCAGCAGCTGAATTTCAGTAACACCAGGGGCCTCTGCTAGGATCTTGCCTGTGTTTCATGCTGTACATGCATACGTAAGTTGGCACGGCCGTTTATAATCTAATACAAGTAGTAAGCGATCCATGACATGCCACAAAGGAAAGCTATAATTTCAAAGCAATGTTCAGAGATAGCCATGTTATTAGCCTTCTTGGAGAAAAATATCTGGATATATAACTTGGCATTATGCAGTGAGGCAACAGAACGCCTAAAAGGTGCTGTGAGCATTGCAGGGCCCGCGTCTCTGCTGAATCAGACTTTTGGAACTTATTACCGTGCCTTTCTTAGCATTAACTGTATGTACTCTTGAAAGTGTATTCACCTCACTAACTGACTGAGATCCTAATTGTTTCTGGTCGTGCTACAGTCTAAGTAACGCTGATAGTAAGAGAAAGTAACTCAGAAATTACTAGTTCCGTATAATTTTAATAATGTCTTCAAATGCCTTTTATTGATGGTGAGGTATGATTTACCAGCAGTTTTAAAAGATGTTTAAGGCAGGCAGTAGGCATACCAGAAAGGCCATAAAAATGAAAACACATGAACAGAGGTCTACACACTTGTCTGGAGTAAAAGTTATGAGCAGTGGAGTAGCTATATAGTTGGATGATTTAGAACATTTTAAACCTCAGCAGAGCTCTCTTCTTTTCTCTCCCTCTCTCCTATAGTTATGTGCCTATCTACAGTGTGTTCACTTCAGCAGGAGATCTGTCATCACTGGAGTCTGACCATAACTAGGATAGCCCGAGCCAGAAAATAGGCTGTAACTCGTCACAAATCCATAGGCCCGCCGCTGTAACACCTCCTATAGACAAGGATCAGATTGGTGCGAGCTGCCACTGAGCAGCAACTGCGGTTTGGTATTTTGCAGAAGAATTCAAATAAAGTGAAATGGTTAGTGAGTACTTGGTTGATTTTTACTGGAAGTGGTGATCAATGTGCTGAGAGCCCAGGACCGCTGTTCTCATGTTTAAGAGCGTTACGTTTTCTCAAGTCCTGCTTAGTTTGTGTGGGGGAGAGCCATTCCCCCGTGATACAAAGTTAATCATCAGTGCAGGTTTGATCGACTCTAGTGTAACACCTTTGGGTGAACTGAGGGCAGTGAAGTGCTTGAAGCATTTTCAGAATTATTTGGTCATTGTACAAGTTGTGCTCTTCTCTTCATTTCGGCGGTTGTCAGAGGGTGTCTTGCCAGAGGACTGCTGGTACTGAGCACGCTTAATGCATTGGATTTTTTTCTGAAGCCAGGAATGCTCAGTTCAGTCTTTCCAATACAGAGAGTTTTGTGAATGTGCAGAAGCCTTCAGGTGTTACAAATTCAGATTTCCCAGCCCCATGGATACTGAATAGAACTCCAACATGCACAGTTACGTTTTATTTTATGTGTATGTCTATCGGTTTCATCATGTCATCTGTGGTTTTCCTCATGTTGTAAGTCAATGAAGTAAAAAAGAAAAAAGAATAGCCAAGAAGTCGAGGCAGATGTAAAGTCTTGGAGATTTTTTCAGTGTTGTTTTTAATGTCAGCAGACATGGTGTAATTTAATTTTCAGAAAAATCTCAGCTGCAAAGCAGCTGATTAGGCATCTTGAAGAAGCAGCTACTCTCTTGAAGCATTGTGTTCATGAGATTACTAGAGGTATTCTTCTAAAGAGAGAAACCCCCAGATTGCCAGAAATAAATCACTTTGAAGGATACAAGCCCCCTTGGGTAGCCATCCAGAAGCAGAACCCAGTTATTTAGATCTCACATCACAGACCTGCCCTCTTTGCACTGTAAAAAGAAGCATCAGAGATGTAATTGCTTTAATGCAGCAGTGGAAAATTCATCTTTTCTTTCTATTGTTTTTAAAATGAACTTCAAGAAATTTTGTAGAAGGGGGGTGGGGGTGGTATTGGACATAAAACTCCAGCACGTGCGCTGTCTGTGCCATTGAAATATGTCCCGTTGGGTGGCACCACAGCGTTTCCTGAGCTTCATGGTACTGTAAAGCATATCATTCTGCAAAGGTGGTTGTACCTTGTTTGCATGAAAGAAGGAACTTGATTTTTTTTTTGTTTTAAGCGTTCCAATATTTAATAAAATTTCAGAAGTTGAAACATGGCACATTAAGTCAACTCATGATAGTACATTTATGTCTTTGATTGCCAGTGGCAGGTCAGGGCTGTATCAACTCCATTCTTGATCCAGGTTACATGACCTAGGTGCAGTTATACATGTGAAAAGAGTTTGTTTCGTGAAAGAAGAGAATGCAGACTACATTTTGTTATGTCTCACTGGACCTGTTGCCTCCTTCCTAAAAGCAATCATCTTTAGACACAAATATAGCACATACTGGGCATTTTGTAGCATTTGTTTTAATCCGTCTGTTACCAATTCCATTCAGTTTGCTTTCATTCTGCTATGAGGAGCTTACACTGTCGCATCAGAAGTTTTACTAAAAAAAGGGATTTCATTACATGAACATTATATTCAACTGTTTGAAGGACAAAATCAAGATCAAAAGAGACTCAGTGATTAAACAACAGAAAGTATGCTCAAATCGTATTAAGGGATGTTTTCGATCTAGCGCCTAGGGATTTAGCAACCTGACTTAAACTTTTGTGCCAGAAGGCTTCTGGGCAAAATCCTGTTCATACTGTGGGGAGCAAGGTCAGAAACAGGGGTAAGAAGCATTTGGTTTACTTTTGAAATAGGAACTGTAATGGTTGGCTTGCGAGTTTGGCCTGAAGTCTAGATTTTCTGTCAATGTAGATGAAGGCCAGGCTGCTCTTCCAAGTGGAATCTGAGGGATGGGGTTCACTAGATCCTCCCAAGCTTGTCTTCTTCACAGCCAAAGTTAGATGCTGTCCAGTGTTTTGTCTGTTTGCTTTTCAGGACATGCATGATGTCTGCACAGGGTTCTGGTGGGGTTTGCTGTGATTCACGGTGGTGCCAGTTGCTTGATCTCTGCAGCATCTGTTGCCAGTTATGAAGGGCTTTTTTAGCTCAAGTATTTACACCCAACTGTCTGTTTTATGGGAGCAGCTCCGAGCTTTTCTCGCATCAGACACCCCCCAAAGGAGTTTCTGTTCTCAAGGCAGGAGTGGGGAGAGAAATGCACACTCGGGGTCAGGGCTGGGGTTTTTTTTAACTGTGTGCTCACAGCGTATTCTGGAGATTGTTATAGTTTGGAAAGCCTACATTTAGTGTCGTGCGGTGACGATATTGTCGGTGCTTCCCTTTGAAGTATGAGCCAGTCATATGGGACATGCCTGACAGCTGCAAGAATGAGCTGGTGTGTGGTGCTGTGTCCGAGGTGATGGATCTGGGGGGTTTCATTAGTGGTTTACCATTCTTGGTGAAGGACATTTCAGGTGCCCTGAAATTACTACTTTCTGTCTTACTAACGGGCAGTGAATGCTTGCCACTCCAAACAGACAAAACCACGGAACGTTTACCTTGTGCAGCTTGGAGTTGGCCCTACCAAGGGAAAAGGCAGTGTGGGAGAGTATCGTTGCTGTTACTACTCTTATCACATTTAGCTGGTAGCATAGTAAGACCGATTAGACTTCAGGAAAGGAATATATTTGTTCTAACCCACATGAATACTTCCCCTCTGTCAGGAGCTCCTTAGAACGGCACTCAAGGGTGCAGGCAGGTGACCATGCTGCCTGTGGCTGTGGGCCAGGTGAAGGAGAGCTGTTGCCAGTGGTGGACTGGCTGCTTGCTTTGCAGAAAATGAGCTTTTGCCCTCTGACAGTCCAGCTGTGGAAAGAGCAGTGTTTGCTTTCGGTAATGTCAGTGAGAGGTACAGTTGAGCACAAAAATGGTGCTCTGCGTGGCTTCTCCATAGACTGCTCCTTGCCAGCCTGGATTATGGTAGAATATTTTATTTTTTTCCCATTACTTTGTCAAGCCTGCAGGAAATTCACCATTTCCATTATTTCCACAAGCTTCCCTGGTGCTTACTGTGTAACGTCTTGGAATCCACAAGATCAAATCAAAGCTACTCCTTCTGACCATCTAAATTACAAACACACTGACTGTGATGCGATGCTTCATTTTAAAATTGCCTGTTAAAATCCAGAAGGACTGCTGAACATTTTTAATAATTCCCTAAAACAGTCTAAGAACATCTGTTAAAGTATTGTATTTCCTTAAAGACAGCAGTGGTTGAGATTGCTTCAGCTGGAGAATAAGGTTGTCAGTCAAAGTGGGTTTTTGTGGTTTAGTCTCTGATCTAGGAGTTTTTAGCATCTTTTCCCAAGTGGGTCGAAGACAGACAGCTAGTGAGCTGTTAGGGCTTGCCTTGCCATGTGTTTAACCTTGCAAACAATCAGTCAATACCTTTTGCAAAGTCTTCCATGTTTTACTGGATACCTGGTGCTTTGTGAGGAAACAAGATATAGTGGTTTGACGTATTGCACTTCTCACATTATTCCTTCCACAGCCTGTGTCCAACGTTTTAATATGTTGAGTAGCTGTGGCAAATTCTTCTGTGTGTCTACAAACGTTTGCATTGTTAAGCCGTTGGGTCTGCTAATGAGGGGATGAAGGAAGAGGCAGGGTGTTGTATTTACTGTGTAGGATTTCCTGCAGAGATGAATAGTAGATCCATGGTGGGCTGGAAGCCCAAAGAGTCCTTAAAAGATCTCAGCCTCACACGCCCACAGACATGGAGCTGCAGCCCGGAGCAGGGTGGGATCCTCCACCGTTGTCCTGCAAGGAAATGCTTGAAATAAATCAGAAGCAAACAGGAAAACAAGCAGAAAGGAAAAAAATAAGGCATCCTACTCCCATCAATGTCTCTACCTCAGTTTCTCCAGCCAAACGATCAAAGGAACCACTGGAAAGAGACAATAATGTAAACCAGCGTCGGAATGGAGGGTAGCAAGTTAAATCAAAGGCTGTAGTTCAGTGCAGTGCGATGGCGTGGCTAAGGATGGACGTGAACTGGGACCCTGCTAACACAACCCACTTTAAAAGAGGGTTATTGGAGAGAGAGTGAAGTCATAACAGCCGAGTCTGGATGTAAAGAGCAAGTCATTGGCAGCGCATGGGCTGGGAGCAGCATCTGCTCTTGCAAAAAGAGGTGCGGGGAAACCTTGTTGTCGTGTCTGTGATGAAAGGAAGAAGAAAAACTGTCAGAGAGAGAGATTTCTCAGTATATCAGATAGCATGCAGGCATTGAAATATCTTAGGTTCTTGTGTGATGGGTGATATCAAGTGCACTTTATCTCAAATGGACTTCTCTGAAGAATTGGGTTGAACCTTTTGAAGAGAAACAGGGAAACAAAGAGAAAAAGATTATTTTCCCTACTTTTCTGAACGCAAAATAATACTTAATCCAGTTTTCCATTCACTTCCATTTCCTTTGCATCAATCCCAAGAGTAAAATATATTCATTTCTTTATTATTACCTATATGGAAAGTTTTGGAACTGGATTGTTGCATATTGTACTACAGAAATGTGGTGTATCGCATACTTAACAGTGTTAGAATTAGATGTGCTTATTTATTGCATGTTGATATGCTAACTCTAGATCTATTGAGTGTTATGATACTTTATGAGGATATTACTTCATTACATAATTATTTTTATTGTAGTGATGATGCCATATTGATCTAAATTTCCACTTGCTCACATGCTTAATTTTGTGTCATGATAACGTGAAAGTGTAAGTGAAGTGATAGGTTTTATCTTTTCAGTTATAATTCCTAACTGTTTTAAGAATTTTTTTAATGCTTTAATTATTTTTTTTCTGTGTGATTGAAGGAAGCTGGCATCATCACCAAGCTTGCAACAGAGGACACATCTTTTAAATGTTAGTGTGTAAAAGATGTCTGTGTCGTTACCTTTTTAAACAGAAGATGATGGACAGGAAATCTGCAGAATTTTCAGCAAAGGGGAGTAATTTTTTCAGCTCTTTTTCATTTCTTAATGGAAGAAGAATTATGGAAATGAGAGTGGGCATTGCATTAAGTGCTTGAAATGTTCCTTCCCTGCAGACCAATAAAAACATAACTCTTCCATTAGGGAAATTTAGTTTTTTGAAGGCTGCATGAATCTGAGCTCTGAATCAGTGAATGAGATGACGATGCTGGGGTAAGCGTGGCAAAGTCTGATGATGTGTTTTAAGTGTTTCGCAGGTGGATACTAGATCTTAGCTTGTCTTGTAAGACTCCGGAGCAACTTTTTCTGTGACTTCTTACATTAACCACTTGGCTTACCTTGTAGTACTTGTACAGTGCTGTCTCCTGTTACACAGATCAGTGACAGAGTTTCAAAGCCACGGGAACTGAATGATTTTTCCTACCTGAATTTGGACCAGAAGGTTTCCTGGCCTTCTCAAAGCACTCTAGCTACTTGCATAAGGCCATAAACAGAAGTCAAATAGCACAAATCAAAACTGTGACTTTCCTGTGCTTCATATGGCATGTTTACAGCAATTATAATCTCACCGATGACTATAGATTATACAGATTGTAGCTCTCTGCTTTTCAAAATATCCTCCATCTGTGAGCGTGTGATGAAAATGCAGTAGTAAACTGCTCTCGCTGGGGGTGTTCACATTAGGTCCCTGATCAAGGCTGTGGAGAATTGATACTAGAGCAAGTGGGTTTTCAAGTGAAGCCATCTTTTTTTCTGTGCTGTTGACCATAGAATAGTAATCAACGTCAATTTCTAGGTTCTAGAAAACCACAAATAAAAAATAACAAAAAGAGCAAAATCGTTAGCAGTCATTACCACTGTTCCTTACTTCTAATTTATTAATAGTATGTCAGTTTCATATACTATATTACTTAAGATGTCAAACATATCACAGAGGTATAGAAGGATGATTTATTCTCATTTACTCTGTGAGGAGAATGAGACACCAAGAGCTTCTGAAACTTGTCCAAGGTCTGGAAATGATTAAGTGGAATTCTTTCTCTTTATTATTTTTATTTAGTCACAAATAGTCCAAATATAGCTTTAATGCTCTAGTTATAATTGATGGAATAAATCCCATTCCCCCCTTTTTTGCTGGAGGGCTGATCCTGTGGGTGCATGCAGCACAGATAGTTAAGGCCACAAATGCAGTTGTTGTGAATATTTGGTCATACGTGGGGCTGGTTTTGTTTTAGCTTTCTGAGATGTTTTTTCTGCAGATACTGCTGGGAATCATTTTCCCATCACTAGAAGTGTTCCTTGAAGCTCCAGTCCCTCGCAGGGCTCCATGAGTGCATCCCTGTGCTCCTGTTATGTTTTGTATGCAGACAACTTACTCCTCCTGCCTTACTCCTATCCAGAAAAATAGCATCTCTGCAAATAGTAGTTACATTCCTTACAAATTCAGGAGGCAAGGAGAACACGTCTGACCTACAAGATCCTCTATGCTCAGCCTGAGTTTTCATTCCCAATGGAAAGATTTTGAAGCACCGGAGAAAGACTCTGGTTGAGGAAGCACATGGGAATAAAATTTTCAACTCCTTGTTGATTCTCTTGCTATTCCATTCCCTCTACTGGTCCTGTGGCTTAGTCAGTTGATTAATTTAATCAGCTGCCGGCTTTAGACATTATGAAGAGATTCTGGCAGGGAATTTCCACCTCGCACATTAGATTTTTGGCTGATTTAAGTTGGGGTCACCCTGTGCTAGTGCCGTAGGTGGCTAATAGCCCCCGAGAAACCAACTGTGTAGACTGGAACTGCCTGTAGAAAACACGAGTTCCCAGGTGCCTTGGATGCGTTTGCACACAGAAGGAGCCAGATGGTTTTCTCAGTGGGTTTTCTTTGGCTTTGCTCTGCGGGAGAAATACCTGAGATGGATGCTGCCAGGTAGCTGTGTGGCTACTCTGTGTTAACATCTGCTCTAGCTCTTCTCTCAGAGGTATATTTAAAGCATAAAAATGAAAAATGGGCAGAAAACCACGTGGTCAAGTGGGGAATGGGGAAGACTTCGTGTCTTGTGTACCTCCAGACCCAATGGGATGGGTCTGGTCCCAAGCTGACAACCCGGTCTGGAATGTGATGGTGGTACGTGCCAGATGGCTCATAAGTGCTTTGAGAACTAAGGCACTTTCTACATGTCAGTAAGTTTTTCTCGTTCACAGCCCCTGGGCATGGCTGACTCGCGGCTGTGTGGCAGGCAGACACGGTCACCCCGGGGAGCCATCTGAAGCTGTGTGCCGTATTGCAGATTTGACTCTGAAACGCACTGCTGCAGCCAGCCGCCCTCCCAAAGCACCGTGACCTTCGGAAAGCTTAGGTCAGGTCCCCTGTCACCTGCACATTTTAAAATAACAGGTTGCTTGGCTTAAACTGCCAATAAAGCTAATTATCCCTAAAACAGGGCCAGGCTCTGGGACATTAACTGGGCCAAACAGGGGTGTGGACTCTGGTTTTATCCTGGACAATAAAAACAGTGCAAGGCAGCCTGCACCTCGGCCAGGTGCCCAGCGTTGGGCCATTGACGGCAGCCCAGCAGCGTTGGGCAGAGCTCCAGGTGTCTCAGGCAGGCTGGTCTGGGGCAGCCATCCCCACCTCACGTGCTTGCTCTCGTGGTCTTGTTCCAGGGCAACCCACTGTACTTCCAGTCTGCCAGGAACGTGACGGTGAACATCCTCAATGAGAAGACTAAAGTCCTCACTCGCCTTGTAACAGGTAAGGAGGGGGGAAAGCTATGTGGAAGAATTAAGGAGGGATGAAAGTGTGTGTGTGTGTGTGTGTGTGTGTTGTGAGATGCTGTGCTGCCTTTAGACAGCACGCGGGAGGGGAGCCCAGGTGTCTTGTGAAGTACAAATGGAAACTTCGCTCCACTTTGTAGAAACAAAGCTGGAGACATGAAAGCCGTGCTGGAGAGGCAGCTGGCTGGTGTTTTCTGATAACGAAGCAGACCATCGTTTTCATTTGAAAGCCAAGCCAGAGACAGAAAGGTTAGTTGAACCATGTCAGGGTCAAGAACAACATATGCAGGCTGACATTTCCATTGTAACAGGCACAGGCTTTTCCTGAGCCACTTTTGATTTGCCTGAGATCTTGGGAACTCTGCAGATTAACTGCGGCTGGGGTGGGACACCGCAATTTAGAGCTCTCTGTGCCCGTATGCTGATGAAGAACACTCTCGTGCTCCCAAGCCTGAATGTGTTTGATGGGGAATGGGTGTTTCATAAATCCCCAGTGCACAGCAGCATTTGAATGAATGCATGTGTAATTTGGGTTGAAAAGCCTAATGCATTATATATGATAATATAATATATATATATATATATATATGATATAGGATAGACATTCATTTATTGAGATTTATCTAGGGACCGGGAGAAGTATTGCTGTGTGGCAAAGCCAGTAATCCATAAACATGTTGTTTCTATATGAGGCTGGGTTGTTTGGTTTGCTTATATAACATCTTGGCCTCTAGTCACAGTATTAAATAATTAAATATGCAGCTTCAGTAAGCAATGATTTAAGCAGCGTGTGTGAAAACCGACTGGAGGGAAGAAATAAATTCAACCCCAAGCTCCCTGATTCTCACGTTCAGAATCAACATGTTGAGATTGTTGGCTCTCCATATATTTTTCAAGAGGGTATTTGGTTCACGCAAGCACCTCCCTGTCGGGAGAGCTTGGGAGGATGCAGTCAGTGATGTCTCCCAGTGTGATGTTCTGGTTATTGAGCTCATTTCTGCATTCAGCAGCAGCTTTGGTTTCAGAGCAGAGCAGCAATGTGGTCCCATGTAGTCTGTGCTACAGTGATGAGTAGGGAGGCAGTTAATTAGCAAGATACAAATCAAACTTAAATTACTGGATTCTCTCAGAATGCCTGCAAGAGTTTTTTAAGTGTTTCCAGGCATCTCAGCATAGCTTCGCTTTTTTGTAGTGCAAACCATGCCAATGATTCTGTGCGCGCTGACGCCAATACAGATGACTTGTGCAGGGAAACGGGTATAGATGGAGTGTGGAACTGCCTGCAAGAAAGTACTGGCTTTCAGGTCTTCCTTCCCTTGTCTTTGGAGAAATGAGGCTAGTCATGAAGATGGCCAGAATCCATGCAAAGTCCCATCACCTGCCCTGTGTAGCAGCATATTCCTGGGAGGCTGTGGCTTGGCCTGAGTTGTACAGGGCTGTTAGATCATGATTTGTCCAAAGTTTAGCTTAGGTTGGTAACCGAGAGGTCTGCGCTATGCAGCCTTTGAGCCAGAGACCTGCACAGAATTGCTATTCAGACAGCTGATGTTTATCAGGCTCCACAACAAAACACATTGCCAGAGGCTTTCCAGGGCTGCCATGCACAGCAGCCTGCGGGAGAAGCAGCAGAACTGAAATAAGAGCTATGAAAGAAAGTCTGACTCGTCTAAAAACTTTCTGAGACGTGGAAGACTGTCATTTGTCTTGGCCTACACATGCTTGAAATGGTATGACGGAAGATGTTTGCTCCTGTGGTGATGTCTTCTTTTGGGGTTGTTTATTGGTTTTTTTTTAATTGGACTGTGCATGACACCGTTATCATTTTAATCCGGGTATATTTAACAGGGAGAAACCCAGGAATATTTTACATGGCAGCATCAGTCCAAGCAAAATGGACTCAGGAACTCTTGATGCCTCTTACAGCTGCACCAATTCTCTGAAAGCATGGCTGGGCATGTTCATTGCTATTCGCATGTGGGTCCATCTCTTTGTAAAAATTTCCTGGCTATTCAAAGTGTAACGGTGATTTTATAACACACATAAGCATTAACAAAATTGTAAGTAGAAATAGTTGAGGTGGTTATTTGGGTAGAAAACAGTGGCCTTTTCTAATGAGAGGTCGCACTCTGAAAAGCACAGACCTCCCTTTTTGATGTGTGGGATGCTGATTGTATCTGCAGAGCTGTTAGGACAATCTCAGCAGATGGGTTTATTAAACATATGAAGCTACTGTGTGATTTTCTTATACTTTTCACTTAAACATTGTGCTTCTTCCCTCTAGGTCCCCAAGCAGTGGAAGCACACAGCCAAAAATTTGAGGTGAAAACCCTCTCTGGAAAATTGCTGTTTTCTGCAGATGACAACGAAGTGGTGGTTGGAGCAGAGAGACTGAGAGTTTTAGGTAAAAGATTATGCACTAAATCACTGTTTTAATATGCGCCTCTTCAAATTTTAGTATAGTTTTGCCTGACTTTCCTTGATGCTTGCAGAAAGCTTCTTTTGGAGATAAAGCCTTGCACTCTCTTTACTGCTTTGAATCTTCCCCAAGCAGGTAACGGCCAGGAGTTTCTATCTGAGGGGTTTCTTAGCTTGCACAATGTGTTATTTCCCTCCAGAAGGAACTCCCCTGGAAGGGGTTTGTCTGGCTCAATGAAGTAGCTTTAGGAAGAACAACTTTATCTCTTGGGTCTGGGATGAAGGACAGTGAGGGATTGCTCTAAGGATGCTTCCATGTCTGCAGTCACTGTATGTAGGGAAACCTCTAGGCTTCATGCTTTTGATCGCACCACTTTCACCAGCTTCTCCTTCATTCTAAAGCAAATGCCAAGGAGGAGACATGCAGCGAGAAAGTCAGCAGGGATGAGGAGACATGCAGCGAGAAAGTCAGCAGGGATTAGGACCCCACATTAATTCTCTGAAGAGTTTGGTGGTCTTTAAATTGGCTATCTTTCGTTAGCCGCGTGCAGGAGTACAGTGTGTATCTCTGAGCCGTCTTCAGCTATGTGGTGGGTAGGGTTCAGTGTCCCGTGCACGGGAGGTCGACATCACCGATGCCACCACTCCCTCGTCTGCCCCTTGAGACAGACAGGGCACCCTGAGCTCTCCTTTGCCTGTGCAGGATCTGCCTCCCCAGCTGTCCTGCCTGCTAGGCTTGGCATTGGTACTTCCTAACAAAAATTGGGGAGATACACTTTGGGTTTGGGCATGGGGGTTGCTTGTTGTTTCTTTGGATTTTTTTTTTTTTCAATTAGAAAAAAAGGAAACAGTTATAGTAATTCTGAAATTTAAAAATATATTTGATAAATTATATGAAATCACCTCTTAGGAACTTGAATTCTCTTGCTCTCCAGTTCAATCCGTGCTCTTTGGTTAGTCTGAGATTTGCTGGTGAATGTTTTCATGCAGGACCAGGCTGGGTAGCTCAGTATTGCTGGCAGTTAGTCACAGAACGGTGCCACTGGTCTCTGTTTGCTGGCAGTTAGTCACAGAACGGTGCCACTGGTCTCTGTGGATGCACTGACAGTTTTCTAATGGCTTGACATGGATGGATGTTTGCTCCAAATTGCTCCGTACTTCTCTAGTAAGCTCCTAAAAACAAAGAGATCAATGAAGGAGATTAAAATTATATATAGTTGTTGTTGTTGTTATTATCATTATTATTATTTCTATATATTACATAGCATTTTATTAGTATACTATGTATAATCTAAAGGAGCTTAAACGCCTTGAAGTCTAACCATCATGAATGGGACTTTGTATCCAACCCTGAACATTTTAGGTTACCGCGCGTAACGCTACTCTAGAAGATGCCTGTTTGTAGACCAACCAGGTGTAGCTCTGTGCAGGTCGCTGTTGTTACATACTGGACTAGTTCAGTCAGCAGCTATTTTAAAGCTTGGTGAGTTTTGTAGAGTAAGTGTTGCACTTCACAAAACTAACAGTATCTTTTGTAGCTTAAAACCTTGAAAATGACCATTCAAGATTCTTGCAGTGTTACAGAGCTGGGGAACGTTTCTCACAATCGGCATTGTACTGCGAATCTCCCTTTGCACTGCACTCTTCAGACCTAATACAGTCTTTGTGCAGGACAGGTGAAGTCAGGAAGTAACAGTTTTTAATTGTTTTCTTGGAGATCTTAAAATGAGAGAGATTTATGTCACTGGTTCTTAAAAAAAAATACAGAATCTTTTCCTTACAAGTTGCAAGTACTCCTTTTCAGATTATGTACAAAAATGGTGCTTTTTATTTACTTTGTACTCTTCAGAGAAAGCAGGAATTATTTTTGATAGTTATATTGAGTTTCTGCCTCGTTGTAGGCTCCAGAATGAGCAGCATAAAAAATACCGCTAACCACTGTAGTGCATTTTCATTTTTACCTGCATCTGTGTCTCGGGGTTTATTTGGTTTATGCAGATCTATCAGCAAAGAAGAGGTAGAATGATACCACTGGTGATGTTAAATCGCAAATATTCCTATGACCTTGAGCTGAAATGCTTTCAGAGTTCATGCTTGGCTTTATTTTTCTCCAGCTTTGCTTCCCCAATCTAATTTTATCTCCAAAAGTGTTTGCCATGGCTGTTTGCCATGCTGGGAAGTGCTATACCGTATGTTCGTATTTCTTCCAGTGTTTTTGTCTGCACTCGAGGCTAGTCCAACTTGTAGTACACAGACAAATTCCTTTGATCATTTTTCTGGTGTTTGGGATCTCAGGTGTTGGTATGTGTCTGCTGACACCTGTCTACGCTATGTAAATAATCTTAACTTGTTCGTGTTATTGCTGAACATGTACTTGTTGTAGAAAGAAGTGTGTGTCTGCAATCTGGCATGAAAGTCGTCTCGCAGAGGTTAGAGCAGCAGTTACTGAGCTTGTGGCTAGCTTTTAATCTTGTTAATGATAATTAGGTTTTTTTTCTTTGTACACTCTTCAAAGCTGATTCTCAAAGTTTGTTCTACAATGCTAAAGCTTTGTCTTGAGAAAAGAGGTGCTTTCCTGTTTTGAAATGGACTCTACTCTGGGTAGCTAAAGGGTTTTTCAGCATTGGTAAGGCATTAAAAAAGGGAAGAATAACAGAATTGTGGATAAAAACAAATACAAGTAGGACATGTGCTGCATTTGATGGTGCTTCAAAAAATTGCACAGCATGGGTAGTGCAGATTACCAAATGAAAGTGCTTTTTATGTTAGTTGTGTTTTGGGGAGTTATTTCTGATTTATAACTGTTAAAGGGCACAGAAAGACAGAGTTGGTCCCCTCTGCTTTTCATGCACAATGTAACTTAGAGGTCTTCGATGGTTTTATTTGATTTAGCAAATCCAGCCAAACCTATCGTCATAGGAGAGATTGGAGGATAATGGGAACTTGTGTTTGAGGACAGGGGCAGCCCTCTGAGCCCTTTGGCCATGGTCAGCTCTGCTGGCAGCCGTGCAGCCTTTCGCAAACACAAGCACAAGCTCCCTCTGCCTTGCTCAGAGCCGGCCGGGAGCTCAGCAGCTGCATCGGTCCGGATGACTCAGAAGGAGCTCGCGTTTGCCTGCAAGAAGTCATGCAGAAACTGAGCCTGATGCCAAATCCATTCTGTCCTTCTCTTTCCAAGCTCCTCTGCAGTGCCTGCGGTTGCCCAGCCATCTCCTCCACCCTTGTGGCGGCACGGGGTGGCAGCACGTTCTCGTGGTTAGCACCCCTTTCTTTTACAGGCTTCGCTTCTGGAGCATTTGAGCAGCTCACGGTCTTTTAAAAGATACTGCAGCAAACTTCGGAGCGGGTCTCATTCCTCAGACCTGCAGCCCTGGTTTTGCAAGGCTTAGGTTTTGAAAGCAAACTCAGCCACTTCTCTGCCCGCCGAAGGGCACCGTGGCGGTGCGGGGGGTGACGTGCACACCCTTCTGCGCTGCCCGTTGCCACGGCCAGCAGTGCACTTTGGCAGACACAACATAGGCACAAGCTAATGCCTGGCTGGATGCCCACCCCACCCCACCCCCCGGGCTCATAAACACGTATGGGCTGCCTTATGGGAGATGAAGGAATGAGTCCTGATTGAATTTGCGTGCGGTGCGTCATGCAGCGGTTCGCCTTCCCCCCTCCTCCCCCCCTCCAGAAACAAAATGCGTTCAGCCCGCCTGAAGAATGGTGCAAAAGAAACTCTTTAGTTAAAAGAGCATTAAAAAATAATTTTGATATATACTCATTACCAATTTCACTTAATAGCATATTGAACGTTAGAGCATTTATAAACAAAAGACAATCATAAAGCATTATTCTGACTGTTAATTAGCTCTATTTATTCTCCAGATTAGTTATTAAATATGCCCTCTAGATGCCACTGGATACTAATTAACAGAGTTACATTATTATCTCTATAGAAAAAGCATTTTTAATTAAATCTAAAGCAATTTAAATTACCATGAGTTTTTACAGAAATTAAACTCTGGTCAGATGCTTAATTTAGCCTTATAAGACAACATCTGATGACATGCCAGTGTCAGTTCTCCCAAGGGCCTTGACATCTTTTTTGGAGATTACTTTCTGAAGTTTGTGTTCAGGGAAACTTGCCAGCGTACTCTGGTGTTTAATATTTATGATGGATTTAACCATTATTTTTTTTTTAAGACTAAATATTGATGGGAATCCACATGCTTTGCAGTGAGCTGAGATAAAAATGCAAAAGACGCGTTCCTGCAGCTTACAAGCTTTTGCAGTCCCTGGGTTTGAGTGGTGGAGGAAGGTTTGCGTGGGAGGTGGGATTGCATGGGCTGGACGCTCTCCCGTTACAAATCAACCAGGTTTTCTTAACTGCTCTTAAGATTACCATTTTGCTTTGCAATAAGGATGGGATTAATCCTAAAACCACAAGGTACCATTTCTGTAATACAAGTATACAGGGAGTACTCCCAGGTTGCTCCCGCTCTGGGTCCCTGGAAAATGTGCCTCTCACTTAGACATTTATACTACCATAGCCTAAGCTTTTCTCCTAATGTAATCTGATGATAAAAATTCAGCTAAAGCTTTTCACTGTGGCAAACCATAACTAAAATAGCTGTATTTAGGGTGGGGTAGGATGCCTTTCATCTGCCCGTATAAAGATGCAGGAGCTTCTCTGCAGAAGATGTGCAGCATCGCAGTCCTCCCCCACAACACAGCTGGCTAACACGCACCTTTGATCTCGCCAGCCCCTTGCATGCCCTCCCTTCAAATGATCAGCTGTATTTCTGCCTTGTAGCTTTTTTTCCACTGTAGCATATTCCCTCTGGGTGACGGACTGCGTGGAGCATGCAAACGCTGACTGCAGGTTAGACTTCCAGGAACGTTCGTTTGGGAGCAGGTTGTGTTCTAGTTTCTCACCAAGTGCCTGGGAATGCACCTGAAAAGAGGAGTCAGCTGTTGAAATGTTATTACAGATTCATTAATAAGTTTGGATTAATTAATTCCAAGGCACGTTTCCAGCATTTTATTTATGAGCTGTATATTAAGGACCTCAGAGGTTTCAGTGGGGGAGTACCAGCGATAAAAGCAACACAGCCCAAGCTTACAGTCCGTGCGGTCTCTGTGTGACTGTCTCATAGAAAGTGCTTTTATACGGGTGGGTTTGGGTTGGGGGTTTCTGTTGTTGGGAACTGGGGGGAATAACCTGCTGTGTATTTGCAGGATACAAGGTGCTGGGTTTCAGTACCCATGGCAGGGTTAAGGATGTTGCAGTGTAGTTGCAATGGCAGGGTTTGCAACGTCCTTCACTTAGACGGGAGGAGAACACAATTTCATCTGAATGTGGTGATCTGTGTGTCTGTGTGAGCTGGCCCAGCTGGCCCTAAAGCTGCACATCTACACGCGTGTTCAGGGAGCCTTGTGTTAGCGTGATCTGGGAGGAACCCTGAGGAACTGTGGCTGCAGTGCCCGCTTGGTTAAAGCACTCTGCTCACCCTTCTCAGTATTAATATTTTAGTAGCTGTGTGGCTTGTCCTTTCTAACTGGTGTTTGCTGCAATATTTGCAGCAGAGGAACTTCAATGAGTGCAAGAATAGTTACATTTCATTAAAATAATCCAGAATGCTATTCAACTGGTTCCAGTCATTTCAGAGGACAGTGTAACTGAGAGATTTAACAACTTTCAGAAATTGTAACCCATTTTTGTTGCGTGCACCGTTCTTCAGAAGCAATTATTTATGGGTCAGGACATGCCTGTTTGACCCTTTAGAGCAGCCATTATGATTTCAAAACGGCATTTTGCTGATTTCTTTGTGGCAGAAGGAACAACTTCTGTGGCCAAGTGTTGAAATCAGGCCTGATCCAGAGAGGAAACGGAGCTTTCTGGCCTCACCATTGAGTCTGCTGCAACTTTACGCCTGAGGATAAATGCCAAGCTTGAATCTTTTTATTGTGGGTTTTATACCTTTCCCTGAAAAACGTGTCCTTACTACAGGTCTGTCAGTAGGTTTTTCAAAGGAGAAATGGTGCTACAAGACTCATTACTTAGCAACTGAAATATTTTCCCACGATGATACTTTTCCTTTGCAAAGACAGCGGAGAGGGAGCTGCCTGTAACTCCGGGATGGCTCGGTGCTGCTGAAGCGTGGCCGTGGTGCCGTGCTGGGGTACCCCGCTGGGCTTCTGGAAAGCACGCTGTACCATCAGCCTGGGGTCAGAGGTCTTTCCCAGTTCATCCCATTGCAAATGAGCTCCTTGCTCAGGCTGCTTCAACGGCACCGAGAGGTAGCAGTTGCTCCAGAGCTCCCTTTTGTGTTCTCGGCAAGAGCAAAGCGTGCCACGACGGCGCTGCTCACGAGGCCGGGACAGGCATTTCACCTTTTGCTGGAGATGTATGAACTTCTTTAGGAAGCAGCTACGAATATTCGCTACGCACTCCCTATAGGTAATTAAGCGGTAACACTAATGCAGTCCTGCAGCAATTGCCAGGCTGTCATGTAGTCATTGGTGCTGCGGTAAAAGGACAGAGCATAAACCAAGGAAAGTAGGGAAACAGGCTGGCAAATGAAGATACCAGGTTTTAGCACTGGCACTAGCAAGACTGGGAACAGCCTCCGCTGTCTGTAGCCTTCAGTCATGGCAGCGGAGTTTCATCACATTTCTTTGCACTCACTGCAGAGCTTTGATGCTGGGGAAAAAAAAATATCTTTAGCAAAATTAAGGGGGAGGAGGGGAGAACATGATTCTTGTCAGTGATTAAAGCCACAAGGAAATTTGCTCTCAGTTAGGGATTGTGTTATTGCTGTTTCAATGTAAAAGTCAGGTGTCAAAAATTATTTAATCTGCAATCAGCAGTGACAAAGAATTTAAAAACTCTATTTAAAAAAAAATATTTGATTAAATTGGATGGGGTTTTTTCCCCCAGAGGTTGGAATGGGATTTTTGGGTGCTTTCTTCCAAATAAAGTTTTTGTCCCATTCTATAAGGGAAGAAATTAAAATGGTCAGATCTTGAACAAACCTACAATTGTTGAGTGAATATTTCTGGCTGCTTTGCTTCCTTGAGGACAATAGATGTGGACACTGTTGTCCATTCCTTTTTAATGGCAAATCCAACTAACATTGCCCTCCTTTTTTGAAATCCGCTTACCCAGATTGTAAACGTCTTTTGTCGGAGAGGACAATGTGTGTCGGGAGGGAGATATACTGAGAAGTTTTCCTTGTGTTTGCTTTTACTTCAGAGTACATTGCAGGCAAAAAGGATCACATTTATGTAAAGTCTATAGGCTTCGAGTCCAGGCTGAAATGTGTGTTCAGATTGCGTTGTCTTAATGCTGTTTAAGGAAAAAGAAGAATCATCCATCATCAGATTAATATTGATTAAATGTCACAAGGATTATGGAAGAAGCATACCGTATACTTACCAAACACTGAAATCAAGTTTAAAAGTGTGGCAGATTTATGTTTTATTTCCTAAGTGTCTTCCCCGGCCTTCACAACCTGATCCGTTTGAAGCTCACATAATATTCTACTTGATGAATTTCCACTGTGTATTCCTGCTTCAGGTGCTTCCCTGAGTTTCTTTGCAACTTTGCACCAGAATGCCAAGAAGAGCTTCAAAGGAATTCAGTGATGACATTGCTATCATTGAGCTGCAGAAAAAGTGTTGAGGGACCCCAAAACTAGTCGAGAAGGAAATATCTAGAGGTCAGCATAAGCTGCAGCAATCTTTCTTTGTATGTCTTTCTCAGTTTGGATGGGAGCCCTTCTGTTCTTTTCTGTTCTTACCTTTCTCAGATATTCAACCACTGAAGCTAGGCTGTTGAAGGTCGATGTGTGTCCACAGACACATCCATCACTAATGACCTACATGCTCATCTTAGAGCTTGTGGTTCATCTTATTGTTTGCAAGTTTTCTACCTTAAAACCAAGCTCCATTTGTGCCTTGGGACAATGAGTCAGATAACTGCTTCTCCTCCAGCCAGCAGAGCTGGCAGTGCTGGAGTCACAAGGAGTTCCCGGCTGGTCTTGCTCAACCACAGCCCAGTGCCGAAGGGCTGACTCACTCCCTGTGTGCGTACAGTGCCAAGACCAACATCGAAAAGCATCTAAACAAATTATATTACATTTTTATTATCATCACCTGCACGTGATTTCATTACATAGATTGCACTTAAAAGAACGACTCCCCAATGCTTTGACAACGAAGGCAAGCAGATAGATAGACCTTTGCAATGAACTATTTTTATGGTATCCTAGAAAGAAACATGAATGAAGCTTTATGGCTTTTGTTCAGTGTGCTGGCTTAACCTAGCCAGGCTGTTATTGTTGGGCCCTGAAATGGAGCCCTTATTGATTTCAGATTTGATGGGATTCAAGGGGAGCAACAGCAATTGCTATGTTCATCCATTTAAAAACATAAATTAAGGATGAATAAGGCTTTTAAAGCTAGGAATTAAAAGAAGCAGGCACAAATCATTTCTACCTGTATTGTATTGGATTTATTTCCTGGACATCTGTTTGCACAGACACCTTTCGGAGCCTGTCACATATTACCCTGATGAGACCTGCAGAGGAGAGAACCTTCTCAGATGGGTGTTTTCATTAACAAATTGCTGAATGTGTCCTGATCAATAACAGTGGGAATAGAGGTAGTTTATGGAGATCACCAGCACGCTGCACATTGCCTCTTGACTTCAGCTAGAAAAAACTCATAGCAAATCCTTCTCCTTCTCCCCTCATTTGCACAGTACTACATTAAGGCAAAGCGCTGAAGAGCAGACACTGTTAAAGCCAGCTTAATCACCAAGTTTGTCACAGGGCTCTCAGACTCCAATTTCATTATAAACCAGTGATACACAACACTAAAGGTGTACTGTGGGTCTGGAATTATTACTGAAAGAAAACAAAGAGTGGGAAAGAAATATGTCGTCTAGGACGAAAAGAAAAAGGAAAGTGGGGAATAACTAACTAGGTGCATCTGCACTTGAGCGGAAACCTGATTTCTCTCTTTCACGTTCTGTTCCCCCCCAAGTGCTGTTCAGCTGATTGCCACCTACCCTTGACAGCAGGAGCATCAATCATTAGTCTAAAAATACCTCTCATTGCATTGCATTTGAGCTCTTCTTCTCTCCCATCCAGCTGATAGCAGTAGAAGCCTCGAGCAAGTTTTGTGCAGAGTGATCAGTACCTTGCCACGGTGGCTGGAGCGCAGTGGGAGCAGGGACGGCCCTTGCCTTTGCACCAAGGAAGGTGCCAGGACAGTTCCATGCAGCTCAGGTGCACGCAGGAAAAGCAAGAAGCAGCAGGGCGTGCTGGGCTGTTGATGTCCACTTTCCTCTGGCTGGCTTTGTCACTGGTTAAGAAGATGCACGTTCCAGCTGCCGTTTCCTCTCTTCTTGGGGCGTTTGTAACTCCTCTCTCCCCTGTGGAGTTGCTGGCATCCAGCCAGCGTTGAGCTCATGCCAGAGCCCTTGCCTTGGTGGGGTGTTAGTAATCTCTTGGTCTTTTCTCACAAAGCTCATGAGATTGATCAATCAGCTCCCCATTTGGAAGAAGAGGGTGAACGCTTCAGAAGGCACTGTTCAACAGGAGACTGGCAGACCGACATGCACACACAGAACATGATGCTTCTGCTTTGTTTCAATGTGAAACCAGGATTTAAAAACGCCTTGTTTTATGCTAAGTCTCGGATTCACGTTGTAGAGCAAGGTGATTGCCAGAAGCCCAGTGCGTTGGCTGGTTTTCTTGCTTTCCACGTTGGAAGCGGTGAGGACAGGTTGCTCTGCAGCGAGGATGGACAGTGCCTTCCTGTGCAGGAGCTGGAGCTGTTCACGAGGTCCAACAGCCCAGTGGCACTGGAGGCTCCCGTGGCAGGTGCAGAATGGGAAGAGGGAGGTGAGAGGAGGTCTAGAAGCTGGGTGTTGCTCCAGCAACTCACTTGCAGTGGTCCAAACGGCAACCAGGCTTGTCTCCTGGATGTGGCAGTAGGCTTCTAAGGAACTACTAGTGCCACAGAAAACGCAAACTCTTACTTGGCAGAGCTGTCCTCATGCAGTCTTTCTTCTGAGTCTTAAAGAAGAAAAAGAAACCAAAAAAAAAAAGAAAAAAAGATCCCCAAACCCCAAAGTTGACCTGTAAATGTTCCCTTGCCATAGGACTCTTGGCTTTTGTTCTTGCATGAAGTGAACACATATTGGGGTCTTTGACATTTGTGCTTCCACACCTTATAAACTGGAAGGGGGTGGGGGGGCACGGAATCCCACTCTGAGTGAATCTTTATGGTGATTCAAAACATTTTAGGTAGATCCTGTCATATGCTTTATAAGTTCCTGACTGATGTGTGGAATTAAGTTATTGGGCAGAGAACCAGCTAATGGAAACACATTGATGAAATCATTTTTGAGGGACATTAAATGGAACTTAAAATAAAGCTGAAATGGCTTTATGGATTTTTCAGTCAAACTGTTTATGAACATTTATCGGTGGTAAATTACACGGTGTCAGAAGAGGGAATCAGTAGGTATGGCTTTTAATAGAAGTCGCTCTGATATAATACTGTGAGAAGGAATAATGTATCGCCTAGGGATGTACAGTATAGTATGTTTAAATACAAATTATATGATTGTTTTCTCCCAACTGTCTTCGGCTGTTTGCAGATAAGTTACCTTTAGCAGCAGCAGAGAGTCTTGTAAGATGGGAAAAAAAATATTTTCAGTACTTTGCAATAAAATAGAAATTTTGTATTAAACCTTTTTTCATGGTAGATAGCAAATGTTTTAATAACAGGTAATTGGGGAAGCAGAAGCTGTGTTGTACAATAATAAATTTAATTTAAGTTTCCTTCATACTCAGTAAAGCGAGAAGGGGGATATAGCAGCTTTGATTGAGAAGGGGGATTGTAACAGCGAATTCTTGAACTCTTAGAGCTGTATATCAATATCATTTGCCAGAACCCATCATTCCTCAGAGGACAGTGAAAATAAGACTAGGGGAGTGCAAGACTAGCAGGCACTTTCTGGTCCTGCAGATCTTGTCTCCTGTTTTTGAAACGCCACATCTTATAGTCATGAATCTGTCAAATCTGTTACATTGTCTGTCCCAAGTAACTGAAAAGCTGCTCCCATTTTTGCTTCTCTTTTGGCTAGAAAACACTTACTTTTCTTCCCAAATATATTTGGGGCCAGTTTATTGCCGCTTGCTGTCATGCCAACATAGGCCTAGAGCCAGTAGTTCTTTTTCCTTCATGTTATTTATCCTCCTAATGTATTTATACACAGCATTTGTATCCTTCCTTAGCCATCATGCTGCTAAGCTAAAAAGCCAAGTCCTTCCAGTATTCTTTTGTAGGATGGACTTTTCCTCTTTGTGCAGTCATGGCAGTGTTTCCTCTCTGTACACTTTCCTCGCTGAGGATGAGCTGGGGGCTACATAATAGTTCAAGGATTCCTTGATGGTTCTTAAAATAATGTGATTTTTTTTTTCCATGTTCCTGTTAGACTTGCCTCTTGCCTTTCAGTTTAACGTCACATTTGCCTTCCTTTTGGCCCTGTCCCACTGCCATGAATCATGAGTGGCACTCAAGCTTTGTCCAGGGGCGTTTCTGTCCTGGAAGCATCCGACACAGAGAAGAAATTTTTACTACTTTTCTAAGCACGTGACCTTGGACTTTATATTTTATAATTTCATCCTCTCTCTCTTCTTCCATTCCCTGAGGTCAAATATTTGTTTCTCCATGACATCCCAGTTCTCCTCTGCAGGGCCAGAATAGCCCAGTTCAGTGTCAACAGCACATTTCCCTCAAACTTCCCTTGTTCTTTTGCCAAACATGGATGCTATCACAGCCTGGCTGGGGACTTCCAGAGTGGCCAAGAGCCAGACCTTGACACAAATGTCCAGTTGCATTTGTCCAAAGCTGTTGTTTCCCTTGGGAGGCACTGCAGGAGCTGCCGCTCCCCCCGGCAGAGACCTACACCCTTCCACGTAGAGGAGAGGACTGGTGGGAGCGGGCACATTCCAAGTCTCTAAAATTTCCAGTAACACAGAAAGAAGGGGATGGCTATTTACTGGTTTTCACAGTCCAAGTCAGAAGAAGCATCCAGTGAAATCATCAGGTTGAAACCAAAGGAAGAACTCCTCCGGAGTATTTTGTTCATCTGTGAGCCCCCTGACACAGAGATGGGGACACTTAAAATGATAATTAGGTGAGGCGAGGAAAGCTTATCAGTGTCTCTCCGGTGGCTGGGTGGCACTGCCAGCTCAAGGAGTCCCTCAGCTGCTGACAGCCAGAGTCAAGGGAGGGATGTCTCAGTCCCGGTCCCTCGGCAGCCCCTCGTGGCTGACGTCCTACTCAGTGACAGGGACAGGTGGCCCTTTGGGAGATTTTGTGTCCTTAAAACAGAATCATAAGAAACGATATTGTCAAGGCAGGAAGCCTTATCAAGGCAAGTAGCGTTCACTTCTAACTTGTATCAAAGGAGAGAAGAAGAAGGATTTGGTAATCTCATTCCTGTTCCTAGTGCATAAGGGACTCTTTCGTGGATCTGGGAATGAAGGCGACAGGAAAAGAAGGTTTAAGAACTGTGTGTAGGGAAAGGAAATCAAGGAGGTGAAGGAAAGAACAGCAGCCTATTTTGTTTTCAGCCTTCCTGAAATGGCTGCATTGGAGTCTTCTCTGCCTTTGTTTCCAAAGATGGTTGCTGCATTTAAATTAAATAATGAAAGCCTACAAAACTCAAGTCGTTAGAAATATGCTAAAGTTTCTCCTTATCCTGCAGACATTTCTGGTTATGTGCAGATGGTTATTTTGGGGTTTGCATAACTTAAGTAGCTGATCAAGTGTGTAAAAATGGATTAGAACTACCAGCGTAAAGTCACCATTTAAACAATACAGGTGGAAAGGGTACAAGACTGTCTGTGTGCACCTCTCCAGCTCCGCTTCCTCATCTTCCTCTGCTGCAAAGTCATTGTTCTGTTACACAGATACGTGCAGGCTGCGTCTTTTGCTAAGTTTCATTGCAAAGCTGATAGCCAAGGCAATTGTGTGGATAAGCAGAGACTTAAATCATTTGCAAACTGTTGAGAGAGGACAGATCTGGTGATAATAACCTTCATGACTGGCAAGTTACAGCTGCTTTTGACAACTGGTAACGATGAAGGCTTATAATAAAGTTAAGAGCTAAATATCTGTATTAATGCCATAGGATCAATTTGAATTCTCAAGTATAAGCCCTCAAACTTTAGACTGCTTTTATCATCTTTGAGATTACTTTGTTTTTCTCTAGGTTAAAAAGGAGGTGCGTTTTTTGACAAAGGTTAGAGCGCTTGTTTTCATTCTGATTTTTTTCTTTAACACAGTGGGATGGCTTGGTTAATTTATTTCAGTGCAAAGAAAGTGCAGTCTTATTGAAGCCACAGGTGTTTCTCAGTTGTAGCAGAAGTTAGAGAAGGATGTTGCATTAACATGTTTTACATCATCTCAGAAGCTTTTCTTATTCTGTAGTGGTGACTTCCAGACTGCACAGAGATAACAATTATAATAGCACGTGTTAAGAGAGATCTCAAACAGAATATGTGAAAGGTGTCATCAGGATCTGTAGTTTGCACCAATAGCAGTATAAAAGAAAAACCAAAGGAAATAAAAAACTGCCACTGGTGCTGTTTGCATGCTGGCACTGAAATTGCTGTGATGACTACAGGTAATGAATGACTAATCATTCACAGGGTATCTGAACGCAAGACCACATGTCTAAATTTAAGAATAGAGGTCATACTTGCTCACTGGGTAGGCAGCTATATATTAGAGAACATGAACGTTAATTTTGAGTGCTCTGCTGTGTGTAAGGCAGTTAGTGTCGTTCTTAACTGTGTTTTAATTGGAAATTTCAATGGGAGCGAGAATATGATGTTCTGCAGCATAGAGCGCCAGTGACAGCACTTGGGGACACCTGTGTCCCAACAGGGTATTTTAAAAGTGGAATGGGTTCAGAAAAGAGCAATGAGAAATCCAGAAAATCTGCTTCACAGTGAATGATTCAGAAAGCCTGAGCTATTCAGAGAATCAGAAAAGGTTGAGGTCGTTGGATCACTGCTGGTAACTATCTGCAGAAGGTGGAGAGTCTGCTCATGCAGGGCAAATTGGCTGACACGTGAGGACACGAGAAGATTTAGTGGCTGAAAGCTGAAGTGAGACCAATTCAGATTAGATTAAGATTTTTTAATTAGAATAAATACTGGAAAGGCTTACCAGAGGATAGCACAGGCTGCCTTTGGCTTGAAACAGTGATATGGGGAGAGCAAGTCTTCTAGAGAGACACAGTGTGGCTTAGGCATAAATATGGACCAAATAGTGCAGGGATGGCCGGGTGAAGTGGCCCAGCCTGGGCTGTGCAGGTGGCCACAGAAGAGGACTGCGGTGGCCTGAAACTTAGGAAGGCTGTTTGTATTACCTAGCAGTTTACAGCTGGCGATCTGAAAACAGTCACCAAATGGGGATGGTGCTGCCTTCCCCACCATCTCTAAGAGCAGGGGAAAATGAGCAGAAGTTAAATGACTTCTGGGTCACACCTCAAACTGGTGGCTGGTCTGGGACTAGGGCAGGGTCTGCTGCCTGCTTGTGCTGCATTTCATCTGGTGGACACCTCCCTCCTTTTCCCCAGGTGGGAGCACAGCCTGACCAGCAAGACGTTTGCAGTGGTCGAGCCAAAATTTGGGTTTCTCCTTTGAGTATCTCTCAGAGCCCAGAAGAAAAAAAAAAAAAAAAAAAGAAAAAGAAAAAAAAAAGCGCCATGACATGCATCCAGGTTCATTACTGAGGGACATAGCTGGATTAGATGCCTGGTGGCCATGGGGGTATCTTTTCCAAGCTCCCTGCATCAGTTGGGTCGACAAGGTTCCCACAGTCAGGGTGCAAGCAGCTGTTTTTACAGCCAGAAGTGCCATTTACAGGCAAATCCCAGTTGTAATCAAAGCAACCGATTTCAGATGATCAAGGTCTGGCTTTTCCTGGGGACAGAAGGGATGTGTGCAAGAAAGAAATGGAGTCAGGCAATGGGTTAAATTGCACCTAGGTATGATTTGACAATCACTCCCCTGATAACAGCTTATAATGTTTACAATTTGTCTTCTGTTTTGTTTTGTGATTTCAGGAGCAGAAGGCACAGTGTTCCCTAAATCTATAGAAACTCCCAATGTCAGGGCAGACCCCTTCAAGGAACTAAGGTAAACTTTGGAATATGGTTTAACGGTAACTCAGTGGAGCCTTGTCGGATTTGTGTGTGCTGCTGGGCATCAGTTTTGCTTTTGCATAAAAGCTTGGGGATTCACTTCGGAAGGCATCACCAAGAGGATGCCTTGGAAGAGAAGGGACTGCCGTGTTTACATATAATATGACCAAGCTAAAGGCAATCATGGGTAATGAGAGCATCGTTTCTCCTCTGTAACATGCTCTGTGTACCCTGGGCTTAGCATTTGAAAAAAAAAAAAAGAAATATCTTCCTGATTGTGCAGGGAGATACTGAAGTCTGTGCTGAATCACAGGGAGTAGCAGCAGGCAAAAGGATAATGCTCTCCAGCATTACCTGTCTTGCAGAAATGCAAACCCGCCCTGACCTACAACAGGGTCTAGCTGCGCGTGCATGTAGCTGCTGACAGGCGCAGAGATGCTGCTTACTGACAGCAGTACATCAGGAGGGTATAAACAGCACAGCTCCTGAGAACCAGCTTTGCCCTCAAGCTAATGCTGGGCATTATATTTATTTTAAAAAAAAAAAAGTGTGCCGCTACAGGTTAATTTGGATGAGTAGTCTCTGAAAAGAGCCTTATCATGTGGCCTAATAAATTATTGACTGAATGTTCTGATATCTTCTGACCAAGAACGCTGAAGGGGTTTGCCATCAGTGCTTTAATTGTTGGTCCTTAGGAAAAGAGAGAGTGAGAAAAAAAGCTGGGAAAAAATCTCCAGAAGGACATCTTGTCCTTAGGTCTTGGGTTGCAGACTTTCCATTCCTGGAAACTGCTGGGGCTGAAGCAATCTTCAGGCAGCTGAAGCTGTGCAGGAGCGCTGCAAATTTACTGCAGGTGCACCAAGATGGGAGAGGACCTCTCATTAACTCTCTGTACTCTGATACGGGGGATAGTTATAGCCCAGCTAGATCACCGTGGAAGATAAAGAATATCCTGGCTACCTTCCCTTGGGTCTGTCTAGATCTTTCTGTTTCTCTCTGTAAACACTCTTAATTGTTCCCATTTTGCACTCCGGGGACCGTATGTCAGGCAACCAGTGCAGTGGTGGTCTGATTCAGTTTGTTATAGAAGCCTGTTCTCTTCCTCCATGCAGTGACTTTAACCCTGCCTTACGGTTTTCCCAACCTCGGTATACGTCCTTTAAACAAAGAGGGTCTTTGCTCAGCCTGACATGCAGCTGCCAGGGCAGCGCTGGGGTCTGCAGTGGTGGGAGAAGCCCCAGGAGGGCAGGGAGCAGTGATGCGCAGCACAGGTACCCTCTGTTTCTCCAGGCAAATGAAGCAGCGGGTGGGTGGGTTTGTAGGTGAGGTTCAGGTGACACAGGCTTTCTGACACAGCCCATATTTACTGACTTTTTTTTTTTTTTGAGGGGGAGGGAGGGACGAAACAAAAAAAGGCAAGATAATGGTTAAAATATCCAATAGCATCTAAGTAACTTACAAAACCAGGTCCCATTTTCAGCAGCGCAAAAGAGATGCAAGACGTAGGTCCGTGTGTGTGGTTACTTAGGACTTTTCTAAACATGGGAAGGGAATTTAATCCAAATAAGTGTAGGTTGTCATATTAGAGGGGACAAATGTGAATTAAAATGGCCTTAATCTGATTGAGTATGCGTCTGTTCTGAAGAGAATTAAGCTAAATGAAATTGAAATGAGTTAATGGCAATATCCATGCAAGGGGTTGGTTCAGTATGTTTGATCTGCTTTAAATTCATGTTGTTATTTCACTTGTTTTATGTAGAGGGCTGTTAGATAACTGACTTCCTTTCAAATTAGTGGACTGGGTGGAAAAAATCCTGTAAAAATCTGGTGGGGTTTTCTTCTTTTTCTTTTTTCTTAAGGGGAAATCACTCAATAGGATTTACCTTGGAAAAAAAAAAAGTCCCGTGGGGTCCCAAAACATTTTGTGTGCTTCTGAAAATTTTATCTTGGCAAAAATAAATGGTTTTTTCCATCGCCCTGAGAAGAAGAGAAGCAATGGTAGCACTGTGTAGAGAAAGCAAGGTTTCCCAAGAGCAAATCCTCTTTTTCCTCCCCAAACCAAGAACCATCCATCTCTCTCTCCACGTGTTGGAGCACTGGCTGCTTCTTAGGTAAAATGGTGCCTTTTGGGTGCAGTACAGAGTTAATAGATAAAATAATCTTACTCTGGGGGGACATTTTTTGGTACCGTCCTATTTTGATAGCAGAGTATGTTTGTAAGGTGTCCTTTTGGCCTATTCAAAAGGATTCTGCAGTGAAATGGGGCTGAATGAGGTGTCAGCCTGTGGGTCCCAAGCTGCCGTGCAGTGCTAGGGAAGCAGCGCTGTACACACGCACTCAGTAGCTGGCGTGATTCTGAAAGACCTTTTTCTATAATAAATAGTGCAGACTTTCTTTCCTCCTTTGGCTGAAGTTCTCGGGGTGGGAAAGTGCACATTCAGCTCCTGTAGGCTGTCGCCAGCCACTACCGACCTCCATCACCCTTTCTAGACCAAATGGGTACCATTAGTTTGCTCTTTTCAGTACCGTACTGACTCCCGCTTTTTCATTAGGACACTTCAAAATAAGGTGACAGTGGCTGTCACTGTCAGAAAGAGAGGAGTCCAACTGCTCCTGTCACCACTGGGAGTCAGACCATCTGATGTCTTCTTTCCCTTCCTCCTCTCCTTAGCAGACAGACCGATTTCCCCCGCAAGGCAGGCAGCAGCGCTATCATGCCAATCATCTCTCTTTCTTGCTTGCTTTTCCTCCCATCTCCCAAAGGCCTTCAGTCATGCCGATGTGTCACAAAGACTGACACGCTCCAAGCGACAGCACGCACATTCTCAACAGACTTTCTGTCCCCGTTTAGCTGACGAATGGTCCTCAGTTCATGTAGCCTAATGCATTTATTATTAACCGGCTGCTCTACAAGGTGGTCACAGAAAAGCGTGGCCCTCTTTTCAGAGTGCCCTTTTTAAAACACTTCTGTCTGCAGTGATTTAGATGGGGAAAATTCAGGTGGCAATGTGGCCACAGCTTTCTCCTTGCGTGCTAAGCCCATCACAAGGCAGCGAGAACTGGTTTGGTGCTTCTTTAAGCCAGGTCTGGACTTTGCTGCTGAGTCTTCTCAGGAGGTGCTCTCCCGTGCTGCGGACTCACGTATCCTAAAACAATCCTACTCAGTACCAATTGTACTAGGAATGCCAGAGCTCCTAAATGTCTTGTTTATGTTTAGTGCAGGCTGTTGTTAATGGTTCATGTTTCCTATTTGGGATCTAGAATATTCTTTAATAATGACCTAAGAACTAGCAATGATTGAAAGACTATTTGGTGTGCTTCTGTAAACATTTCCATGGTTTTACTTATGTAAAGTACTTTTAGACTCTTGAAAGTTTTGGTAGTTGTTCACTGGGTTCTAAACTGGTCAAAAACAGTAAAAAGGGAAGCAAACAAATTCAAATTATTTTCAAATTCTTGGAACATTTAATATTGCCATTCAGTATCATCCCAAAAAAAAGTTTGGGAGGAGAGCTTGGGAGATTTGTTTGGACTTTGAAATATTTATACTCATCTGCATTGGCTCTGTTTGTTGCAAGTCAGTGTCTTTGACATATGATAATGTGATTGCCTGTGTAGATAAGTTGAATTCAGGATGACCTTTTCTCACTGGGATTATTTTAGTAGCACCCAAGTAGCTTGTCAATAGCCTGTCTCGAGAGCCTCTCCTTGACACTGGCAGGAATCACCTGCCTTTCTCTATTTATCTTCTTTCAAAAGGCAAATACACGCCGAGGAGGCTAACAGAAGTTGTCCGACAAACACAAGATCAGCACTCTTCCGAGGTGAGGGATAAAGTCTAGCCTAACCAATGAGCAAGGGAAAAGGGAAATAGTTAGAGGGGAGGGAATTAAAAAGTGGGTGATCCCAATATAAGAAAAAATACCAGGAGGATATTGTTCAGCTGCTAAGTGCTGGGAGCTGGGAGGGTGTACGCCGGAGGGGTGCCGTGTTAGAGCATCCATCCTGGTCCTGAGGCTCAGAGCTACGCAAGTACCTCCCCGGTGTCCAGGGCATCCTGGGCAGGGGCACCCAGAGCATGGAAACCTGGTTTAGGGCATTTCTGTCCCCAGAGTTAAATAAAAAGAAATCAGACAGCATGAAATTCACTCCGCAAGGGGCAAGCACACACCTGGAATTCATCCACAATTATTGTGGGTTAAAAATGCAGTAAACCGCTCATCCAAGGCCAGGAAACCAAGGGATGACTGTTTTTCCTGTACTGCACAAATATAGTTAAGGGAGAATTAATCCCTTGGGCTTGAAGGGGTAATTTTTGACCAAAGTTAATTATGAAGCACTGAAAGTACCAAATGGCAGATGAAATGTACTAGCAGCTTGATTTTATTAGTGCAATTTTACCTTACCGTGTACGGTACTGAACTATCCAAATAGTCCAAGTGAGACCTATTGTAACAAAAAGCAATTTAAATACAGTGCTCAGCTAATGTAACAATACTCATTTTGCAAAACAATAATTCTTATCAAATTAAGGTTTCTCTCAGCTGTGTTTCACAAGGCAGCAGAGACATTTTCAGTAAGTACAAACACAAATAATGTTTCTGTCTAAACCCCATTACATTAATAAAGATTAAGGGAACAAAAAAATAGATGAAATGCAAAAAAATGAATGGTATGAAAGAGGAAGTAATTGGTAAGAAATGGAAATAATTTGTAAAGACTAGTGTGTGATACTGAACCACTGTTCATTCTACAGCAAACGCTTTGGGATCCCTGTGAGGTGTCAGCAAGGGGAAAATGGCCAGTGTAGCCCCGTATCTAGCTGGTGTCATTTTCTGATTGATTTACCAGAAAGGATGAAATTATTTCTCTGTTATACCAGTGCAATCCAAATAATTTCACTAGTCCTACCAGTTTAAAAGACAACAGACTTTTGCCTTGGGATGAGCTTTACTTTCTGCATAGTAACAAATATAACTATTTTCATATGGTTTTGTATGACCATCTCCACTAAAGTCAACACATACCTATTAGTGTACGACTGAAATGGAAGGACACAGGTTCCTGGTTTCTAAATTACAGCTAATTTAAGTGGACTTTGATGAGTTTCTTTAAAATGGCAGAGGTCCTCGTCACTCTCCATTTTCTAACCTAGGAGACCACGTCTGCTCTAACAGTTTCCCTGTGACAGCTAAGGCTTCCTGAAATGCTTGCTGTTGGGGGAAGCTTTCTGGGAGCAGAATTCAGGGTGATTTCACAGCCACAGCCACTCTGCTGTAGCCTTCCCTCCTGTTGACATCCCTTCAAAGCTGCTGCCTGTTAATTGCCTCTATTACAGAAGACAAGCCCCGGCCCTCCCACATCAAAGGTGGTCTTTCCATAGGCTTCTTTTGGACAGTGTATTAAGATCTATTTATCCCGTTGGATTTAAGGCTTGGAGTTAAGGAGGCAGTTGATTGCTGGGGCTTTCCATCTCTTAAAATACTTCTATTGCAAAAAGGGGGAGAGGGGGTTGTTGTTCCCTTTCGTTACCCAGCAGATCTTCTCTTAATGGCCTTCATCTCTTTCACACCCAGCACCAGAAAGGCAGGATCTAGCTCTTAGTGTCCTTTCCTTAACTGTTTTTAGCAGGTGAAGCCCAGATTTGGATGAGATGCTCAGGAGGCACAGGCCTGGGAGATGGCAGAGGTGTTGACAGAGCTTTGCTGATTTATCCCGGCTGGATAAATCATGGCCCTGCCCCGTTCACAGTGCTGCTAACAGCATCTGTCCATCGACAGGCAGAGCCTCTTCAAAGAGGGCTAATGGATGGTGAAAGCAGGCTTGGCAGGAAGGGGACCTTGGCATGAAGGTGTTCTGAACACAGTGTATTGCTGAAATAAAAACTGAGATGGGTTCAAGCCAGAGGAAACAGGCAGAGCAGTCGGAACTGGTGGTGGAGCAGTCAGAACTGGTGGTGGAAGCAGTCAGAACTGGTGGTGGGAGCAGTCAGAACTGGTGGTGGAGCAGTCAGAACTGGTGGTGGGAGCAGTCAGAACTGGTGGTGGAAGCAGTCAGAACTGGTGGTGGAGCAGTCAGAACTGGTGGTGGAGCAGCCTGCCGTGGGGCACGGGGCTCTCCCCGAGTGTGCTTGTGTCCCCTGTGCTGCGGGGACCCGTGGGTGCCGGAGCGGTGCTTGTTCCACCAGAGCGGCGTGGCCTCCATGTGGAAACAGGAGTGGGAATAAGGGAGTCATGGGCAGATTTCTAAAGGAGATCACTGCCAAATGTCACAGCTTATGGGATAGAGCGCAGTGGAAGTATCCCTCTCATTTGTGGTTGGCGGGATGATACACAAGGCTCCTCTTCTTCTGTATATAATTAAGCACCTAATTGCAGCTGGAGCAATGGCTCCAGACAGGGACCACTTTAACTTTTCCTGGGCCCTGAATAAAATACAACAGCCTGGTTTATTATTCTCTTTCTGCATTTATTCTGTAGGGGTTCCCTAATGCAAACAAAGCTTTTTTCTGGGAGATATTAATCGGTCAATCCTGACTGTTATCTCAGATTGAATTATCTTCGATACAAGATCTGTATCCTGCCTAGGTGCATCGCGCCAGGGTTGTCATTAGCTTTCAACAGCAGAATGTTGCTTGCTCCGTAATCGGAGCATTCATCTAACCTTCGAGTGCTGTTCACAAAGGTGTTTGAGCCAGAAGTCCTCTGGGACTTGGGAGAAACCCTATCGGTGTGACCAATCGGTACCGTCAGACATGCATCTGTATCCATTTGAGTAACAAAATTGTGAGCTTTTTGGCTTTTTTTAACTCTCTGTGCAGCCCGCCGCTAACCTTGAGTAGGAAATAGATGCTAATAAATGCGAGGTCTTAAAAATGTGAGTTATAGCCATTTCACACTCCATGGCAGACTCACACTGGTGAAATGGCTTAATACTTAATTACAATGCTTGTCCTTCTCTCAAGTGCAGATGACATTCCTCAGATAGATTTTGCAATGACATCTGTGGAAACAAGTTGCAAAACTAATTAGTTATTCATATAATACAGAATATTGACTATGCACTGACTGAAAGGATGTGGTGACACAACATGATGTATCTGTCTGGTAGGTTAGTCTGCTCCCTGAGGTGGTATTTTTTGTAAGCTCTTAGAGAAAATGATGAAAATACCCTTTAGCCTCTAGAGTGCAGATGTTTATAGAAAATGTTGCCTTTCATTTAGATTTTGATAATGATTTTGATAATGATTAAGGAGAGCTACCATGTTCTGGAGGCACATACCTCACTGGTTGTGCCCTGGGAGGAATACCTGGTTTAGAGGCATTAAGGACCACTTTTGGGGTGTCAACCGTAGCAGGATCTGCAGGTTATTGACTAAGTGCAGCCATAAGCATCCTAAAAGCAATCATTAGACAGCTACCCAGAGAGAGGGGCAGGCAAACCAGCATTTGTTTCAGTGCGAGTTGGGCAACACGTTTGCCATGCAGCGGCGTCTGGCTGGTGCTGCTGTTACGTAGGGCAGCTGGGAGATGCTGCATCATGGATCGGTTGGTGGGCAGATCTGGGATTCAGCGTTTGTAATGCTCTGAGAGAGACTCAGAAAGTATTGTTTTATTGTAACATTTCTACTTGAGATAGAGCTATTTGTACCAAGGATATTGAGCCCGAAATACAGAAGTAAATAGAAAGGGGGCAAGGAAAGCACCTTACCCACCTATCACTGTTATCCCAATCCTTTGCAAATACTGTGATATTTAGGATGTAATCATCTTCAGAATGACTGAATTTTGAGAAGAGAAGATTTTCCTTTGAACACTGTTCTTATCTTAAAGAAATGAGAGGAATGTAATCCACTGAGCACCGTGTTTGCTTTTGGGTAGAAAAATACACTGTTTTCTTGAATATTTCTCTCTATCCCTTTATACTTCTCTCCAGCTGTGTATCTCACATTTCTAAAACCCAAACTGAAGAGCAAAGCAGGCAAAATAATCTTTGCCTTACTCAGCACTTGGTACCTGCTTTTAAGAAAGGACCTGTGCAGAGCCCAGCACGGGAACTGCAGCCGGGGTTTCGCCTGCGGCAGAGCAGCACTTCCAAACCAGCTTCCTTAAAACCAAGCGTTTAACATGGACTTCTCGTTAACCTGGTGCAGAATAGGGAAGGACAGTTCAGACGCTTTGCTGCCCCAGTGAGGAGTTCCTCAGGGTTTTGTTTCCTACTGGCGTTCTGCTGATGCCGGAGGGTTTGGCTGTATCAAGGCAATAATACTTATTATTTAGTGTGAGTGAGGTGCTTGGAGCTATGCAAGTCCACTGTGATTGAAAAGGACATTTTTACAAATACAGTAATTGTACTTTAGTCTGGAGTCTGGAATCAATAGCTGTTGCATAACCCGATTAGGGAAAGGAGGGAAATGCATCCATAACTATAATGGCATCTCTTTGAAAGCAGTGTTCTGTATACTTACTAAGAAAAATCATAAATATTCACTGTGCCTACAGAATCTTTATTCTGAATTTTGTTTCATGTGGAATAGAGTTGTTGTCTCTAGGCCAAACAGGAGTAGCTATGTCGTTTCCTCATGTCTTGAATTGATTTTTATTTTTTTTTAATGTGCGGTGGCTGCTGCTGCTCTACTCCTCATGTGTATTTTGCAGTAGGGGATTTATCTCATGGGTTATTGTGGCACCTGAGGCTATTTTGAATAATAATGGTTTCCAACCAAATAGCTTTGCTGAGTTCATAACAAAGGAATTGCCATTCCCTGCTCTGGAATGGTGTTTGGACCTCGGCGCTGCCTCTCCATGCAGAGGCAGCGTGTGGCTCATGAGAACCCCTTTCTAAACGTGACTCCGCAGTCAAGCCTGCGTCCCGCTTTGGGGACCCCTGCACAACCCATAGTTGCTCCCCTGGTCTCTACTTCATCTAGAATGATAATAGCATCTTATTAGTGTGAGCATTAGCTGTGTGCTGCCGGGCGCTTTCTGGGCTCAGCAGTGAGGAGGCTCAGCAGCGCTGGACTGGAGATGGCCAGTGACCCATCCTGCACCTTGTGCACGCTCTTGTCCTGTGAAGGAAGGAAATGGAAATGCAGAAGCTGCTTGTGCAGGCAGAAGCTGGCAGGTGATTCCTCTTTCTCTTCTCTGCCTTAATAAAGCTAAGAGCCCATGGACTTCGCTGCCTCGTTCCCAGATTCCGCTGACACTCCTGAAGCTGGTGGTCCCCTGCTCTGGTTCCCAGCTGAGTTGGCATTGGAGCGACTCACTGAAAAAGCAGCATTTTTTTGAAGCCACACATGAGAAAGTATCGTATTAAAGGTGGAGCGTTGCTGGTTTGAAAGGCAAGGTGGCAGCCACCGTTTCATCCGTCAGCAGAGGTGGCTGCTATACATCCCGCAATACATACGCACGGCTTTGCTGGCAAGCCAAGTAACGCCGTGTTTTACTTCAGCTGCACAGGGACGTTGTGTCCTCGGGCAGGGGAAGCCAAACTTATAAGCAAGTGTTTCCCACAGTGTTTGTGTGGCTTTGGGGCCATGCAGGAGACGAGGAAGCAGAAATGTGATTGCAACGGAGTAATAACCAAAAAGCAGGTGAGTGACTCCAAGGAAGCCTGGAAAACACATTCAGAAATCCGGCTGGATTCTCCAGAGAGGAGCGAATTTCCCAGGGTGTGGGCAGTAGCTGCAGAAGGAGAGGAGCTTTTCTTGGGTTAGGCTGACAGAAATGGGTGTTGGGCTCTCGGGACCCTCCTGGCAGTTGTTTCGCCAGCTGAAATTCAGCTGCAATTCTCTTTTGACCTCGGTTCGTGAGTTACCTCTTGCTTTTCACGATACACAAAGAAAAACACGTTCTCTCCCTCTTTGCCTGGTTTCACGTCATTAAGGACGGTTGTGAGAAGGCTGGCTGAGGACGTGGGATAAAGAGACACAGGGGAATCAAGCAAGAAAGTAAACCGACACCACCACCACCCCAACTTGGGCCATCAAGGATCATAAAAGAGATTGTAAAGCAGGGGAGAAATGGCCTCCTGGTGAGCTGGAGAACAGCTGAGAGGGCTGGATAATGAGGGGATGTGCTGCTGTAAGGAGATGTTCCCTGCCAGTGAACTCAGGGAAAATCTACTTATATTTGGTATAATAAGGGCAAAAAGCAAGACACAAAGGGTTTATGCTGCTAGTGCTGAACTGCGTGGCAGTGATAAAAATATGTCATGTCCTGTCCACTTCCTTAAGTATTAACATTTTAAAAGACAGAGAAAGAAGTAAAGTAAAATGTCAATTTAATTTTTTTTATTAAGGATTTGGTGTCTTAACTTTAATGAAGGAGTAATAAATATAAATGGATATTAATGGGAGGTTATTAGAGCTGTTCGTTTTGATAGAAAATATGCAGTATCTTCTCATGCAATGCCAGAGGTTAAACATTATTATTGCTTCTTAAGGTTTCCGAAATTAAATTCTCTCTCTTATGAGCCATAAGGTATGATTGAAAATGTGCGCATGTGAAATGTTTTGTAATAAATTCATATTGCTATAAAAGTCTCTTTAGAAAAACAGGGTATCTTACAAGAATCAGCTGAGGAGCTCTGTCTAAAGATGGAAGCTTTTTTTTACAAACCTGAAGAATCTCATTTTGGATACTCGGGTGCTGCCAGAAGGATCACCTGGAAAGCACCAAGAAACCTGTGAAAAGGTCTTGGGCTTTCAGCCAGGGGTTGAAACCCAGAGTTCCCTGGCTTAAAAACTACTAGGCTTTAACAGGCTTTTTTCTGGTTTATACACTTCTAACTAATTAAAGAAATTGTGTTTCTGACTGTTTTAGGGTACAGGCCTTCGTAATTGCTGTTCATTTCTATCTAAAACCTCCGAACCTCTCAATACCAGGTAATCAGTTCTTGTTCCCCTGGGGCAGAAGGAGCGATGCTGGGAGCACGGTAGAAAGTGCCAGTCCCATCCATACGGCGCCAGGAGATTTGGGCAGTGCAATTCTGCTCCTCACCAAATCCACACCTTTAGGTGTAATATCATACTGCAGGCATCGGCTTAATTCTCTAGTACTTTTTGAAGTACAGAAGCTTTGGTAATGCGGGAATACCGCTGCGGTTTTGGTGTTTAGTATGAATAGGCTAAATCCTGTAGGCAACGTTTTGCCTTCATTCAAAAAAAGGTTCCCATGAAGTCATGAGGTTATGATGGCCTTACACGGCACATTATGTTCCTTAATCACTTCTGTATAATGTGCTTCAAGTTAATGAGGTCTTCTTGCAAACACACTGTACCTGTTTCTGCATGAGCTGCGCAGCTGGAAACAGCCCAGGTCCTGAATTCAGCCCTGGGATCCGGCAGCTGCCTTAGCGTGGGACTTGGCCCATCTATGCCCTGTGTACTTCCCTAAATGCTCAGGTTTTGCTATATGGGATCAAACTGATTGTGTCAGGATGTGAGTAATTTGTCATTCACTTAGGCTCAGTTTCTTATCCCCACCATCAGTTCATGCCTAATTCTTTGCAAAAAAAAAAAAAAAAAAAAAAGTCTTTCTGAAAACATCAAGGACAGTACTGCTAAAGGGAGTGGAAAATGGGACATTAAATCTCTCCTAGTCCTTTCCTGCTCTTTCCTGCTTAGCATGTAACAAATTTTCTAAAACACCCACCAAACAGGTTGATTTTATGGGTTCTCAGCTGAGCAGTGGGGTATCGTTTAATCTCTGCATCCTCTGGCATTGTTCTGAATGGTGAGAGAGGACCAAGCAATGAATTTGTCAGAACATTTTGCAGAGCTCTGAGGTGCATGGCATTCAAGCAACATCACACCAGGAGTCTAAATCTGTGAGTCTAGAGGTTAGTTACAGATAGAAGGAATAAATCAAGCAATAAAGGATGCCTATAAAAAAAGCATGCTGCCTCTTAAATGAAGACACTTTAGAGTTCATCATAAACCTCTGACATATGTTCAAGTCACTCTGCCTGCCATCACAGTCTGACATATATTTCAAGGTGCCTGCATATTTTATGCTGTAACCTCTAATAAATGCATGTACGTTTTCAATGATGTTGCATCATACCTTGTGGACTGATGTGACTTCAAAGGGGAATTGGTGTCAATGCAATGGGAGTTCTGCAGGCAAAGGTGCTCAGATGCACATTAGGAGTGTTTCTCTGACTCACGCAGTATGTCAAAATGTCTGTGCAATACCAGAGCGAGTGTTGGTTTCATAATCATCTCTTTGAGGAAGCTTTCCTCTAGCTGGATGCCAGTTCTCTGTTTCTAAGTAAAGCAAAGCACATACAATTTCATTAGTGTCTGGCTTTCCTAGTCCAGGCTGCGGTAGGTTGCAGTACTGGCTAACCTGCCGGGGGGACTGAATGGTTCTACAACAAACGAAATGCTTTTCTTCATTTGAATTTCCAGAAAAAAAAGGGAGAAAACAAGACCCCAAAAAAATTGATATAAACAAAAGCAACAGCTTTGGCTGCGCTTTTACTTAGAGTGATGAATAGCAAAATTAGCCTTCAAGAGCTAGGCTGAAATTTCAGCGGAGCCACTGAATACATACATATAATGGTTCTCTTGCTCCCCAAATGGAGATTATGGCTCTCTCAAAAGAACAATTGCAAGACGATTGCAGGACTAAGCCTTAAAATTGACTGTCCCTTAATTTTTAGTAGCTGTCAGGAATTAACGGTGTGGCATTGATTTATGGAGCCATCCAAGCAACTTCTGCAGAGCTTCCTTCTTTTCAGAGATAAGTATTCAGGGAAGCTGCTAGTATATGTGTTATCCATCAGGACCTGTCAGCTACTCTCCATATGGTTTGCTGCAGTCAGAAAAAATGCGACATTCTTCTTAAAAGTGTCATTTTCTACAGTTCAAGAAGTGCACTTTCTGAAAGAGGGATTAACAATGAAGCAGAGCAGGCAATAATTATTATTAGTCAATTTTTCCAAAAGTAACTGAAGACATTTGAGCACCTGAGAGATTAATTTTTTATAATTCTTGATTTTTCAGAGTATGATGATCCATACTGTATAAATGTCAGGGGGTCATGGGCTGGTCATTTTAAAAAAGAATGTTGGAGAATTCTGGCATTTTCTATTGGGGGGGGGGGGGGAAGAGAAAAAAAAAAAGAGGAACCAAACTTAGAAAAAAAATAGCTGCTGCTTTAAGTGCTTGTGGTCACTATAAGAATGTGCAGACTTTGCAAATCTGACTCAGCTACTTGAAAAATTATGGAATCTACTTTCAGTGAAAGACTAGAGGCATAGAGAGGAGACCAGGATGATCAGTTATCACAGGAGCGCAGGATCGTGTCTGCCCGCGGTGTGCCACTAAACTTCTGCTCATAAAAGACCATATAATCGTGACTTCAAAACATGTCAGAATTACCATGTTTTTTTAACAAACCTATGCAGATATATATAAAAGTGCTACATGTAGTAAGGGAGAAGTGATGCTTTGCACTTGTTCTTTGGCGTTGAAGTTACCACAGTACAGAAGTCTGAAGAGTTTAATATATGTGAATTGGAGGCTTTGGATAGTGTACAGAGTGTATGGACAGGTAGATTCAGCATTGCTTTTCTGAATAATTACTGATTTATCCTGGATGGTAGAACAGAGATTTTCAGTTCCAAACTTTCATATACTCCTGGAGTCGGTGAGGCTGTTGTGTATTTGAGGGAGAACTTTGAGTGATCTGCGGGCCATGCTAGATGTGACTATGTGTGAATTCCCTTATTCTGTGATGTGTAAGGCCCTGATCGCTGGGGATTTAATGAAGCTGCATGTGGATGGGCAGGCAGTGAGCACACCATGCCATGCTATTGAACAAGTCACTCAGAAATATCCTGACAGCTTTGCCATTAGCACAGCTCAGCTTTTCCTGCGGTGTGTTCTGCTAATATAAATATTCCTGAGCTGCTTTTATATATACTCAGGCCACCAGCATGTGTCTCTTTTTTCCTGGAACCCTACCACTTCTTACGTTGAAACAGGAGAGTTTAGAGCTATTTGAATTCTATTTCTGTATTCGCAGCAGAGAGCACAGTGAGAGCTGGATGGCACAGTCACAGGACCAGCTGCATCCCTCTCCACAGGTGCATCCACCGGGTCCTTACCCTTTTGGAGTGGGATGACAGAGGTCTCCCATTTCCACACCAAACCCTGTGACAGCCCTTGCTGCACTGTGGAATTAGCCACACTGGCTTTGGGACTGGAAGAAGGAGAGCCCGGGCGCCTGGCAGCTTTGCATGGGATGATTTAAGCCTCCCACATTGTGCGTTGCTCCAGGTAGGAATGTTCTGCGTGCATCAGCCGTACCTGCTCTGCAGGTCTAACTGAGCTCAAGGGCTGGTGTTCTGTTCCCCAACAGTCAGTGTGCACAGCACAAATGTGACAGGCCCTGCCTGTAGCTTTGACATCTCCAGCGGCAGAAAGGACCGGTGAATTCGCCTCGGAAGAGCTCGCGGTCTCATTTGCCAAGTATAGTGCCTATAGAGTAGCCTAGTTCACTCTCTCAGCGGAAAGCAAATAGAAAAATCATTTTTGCAGTGCCCAGCAATGTTTGTCTTCCAGGTTGGCTGGCCTGCAGTGACATTAGTGTCCCCAGAGCTTCTGAAGTTAATCATTTCCAGTTGCTGCTTGCCTGCTTGAAGCAGTCCTAGCCCACCCTCCAGTGTGCTCATCCTGCCAGTCACTATGGGAACAGCAATCAGAGCTCATATTTATGGCTCTGTAGATGTCCGAGGTCACAGAGCACAGGTCTAGTGGGAACAATTAAAACAGGCCTGTCCGGTTATATCTCTTTAAGCTCTCCCCACATTCTACCTCTAACTAGAGCAGTAAAGTTTAAGTAGCATGACTGTCAGGTTGTGACTGCTTTATAAAAGAGATCCTTTAGAGGGGATAAAGCTACTCTGTATACTGTCATCTGTAGAAGCATACTGTCATCTGTAGAAGCATACTAGGAGCATAGTCAGCATCGCTGGGCAAAACCTGCCCCAGGTTTGCCTCGGCATCCCTGCCGCCGGAGCCGCCCCGGGCAGGTGGTCCTGCCGAAGGGGGGACTGTGGGGGGGCAGGTCCTACCTCACCCACCACGAACGCTGCTGGGACGGAGCTGTTTGAACTCATTTTAAGTGGCAGAGTGTGTTTATACCGGTTCGGGGAGTTTCAGCTGGTTTGCCTTGCGTACTCCGTTACTGTCATCACCTATAAGCTAAAAATTGCAAGTGTTGTGTTTTTTAGGTAACAGCAAATGCTGTTACGCCTGGTGACTTTCTCTGTAGCAGTACACAGGAAAAAAGAGGGTTGTGGGCATCACTGGAGTAAGATGGAGGGAAGAGCGGCAGTGAATTTTATACTATCTGAGGGACAGAAAAGTAATTCCTTGGCAATTTCCCAGTTTTGTAAGAGGCAGCTGCCTCCCTCTCCCCTCCTGTTTAAACCAGAGTTGGGTTCTATCGATACCTGTGTGATGGGACTCGTGATCCCATTGTCCATGTTGTATTGAGTTGGGGGATGAAATTGGTTCCTTCCCTTGAGCGTTAATGTGCTATGTTACATGAGAATGAAAATCGTTTAGGCCAGAAGATCCAGCAGCAGATACTACGTGAAGATAAGATGCAGCTACCTCCTTCACATGCAGTGGGCACGGAAAGATGCAACTCCGGAATTCTAAAAACAAGCTAGCAGGCATGTAAACATCCTTACAGATCTCCAGTCTCTTTTAATGGTCCTGTTATTTTAAATATAGTCTCTTCCAATTCACAGCTAATTGAGTTTGGGTAAGCAGAGCATGTTTGGCTCGTATTTCGTTACATAGGATTAGTTCCTAAATGCTGTAGATTAAACGAGTCCTTACACCGCATAATGTGTAGACAGTGGAAGAGATAGTCCTTGCACTTGGCTGTGTCCTGAGCAAACAAGAAAAAACAAAAGGAGAGCAGGGATGGCACACTGCAATGACCTCTCTGGTGGTGTGCGGTGGTGCAAGGGCTGAGGTGGGAGAAGACCCAGGCCATTGCCTCTCCACCGCTTTTGAATTGCTTTGAAAAACAAATATTCACGGCTACAATGAACTGGGATGCTGGGGTGTTGCATGGACATGAGAACATGTTTTAGAGGAGCAGCTCAAAAAGCACCAAAGTTTCCATTCTGAAGCTCTGGGCTGACAGTGTGAGGCACTTCCCTGGCACGCTGATGTATGGCCATGGGTTGGGGGTTGTTGGTTCTTCACCTTCCTAAGTTGCAGCCAACCCTTGGTGAATGCTGGGATCCGGCTTGAAAAGCTGCATTTTGATATCTGAGCAACTTGAAGTCTGATTGTAAAAAATGAAAGGGAGCACTGGAAAAATCTGTCATTAATGTGGAGAACATTGATGTGGAGAACATCCCCTATCCGTCCTGGAAAGGAGGGGCAGGAGGTAACCAGCTTGGAGTGCTCCTCCCCCTGCAGAGGAAATTTCTCTGAAGGAAATGTTCTACTGTATTGCTGTGATACAGGTATGTGCATTCTCTGAGCTCTATATCCGGTGATATTCAGTGTCAAATCAAGTGATCTGTGTCAGATTGACTCATCCCAGTGTTTTATCCCAGCAGTAATGCTGGGTAACGTTAGCAAGTGGGTGCTGGTACTGGTTTGGACTGGAAGGTCTGGTGTTGAACACGGCTCCTCAGCGTGGTGCGTGGATGTGACACACATATGTCCTCATTTCCCAAAGTGAGGACTGGATTCACTATTCTGGAACTGGAATTGTCCGCTCCTGGCTGCTGGGTTGTTACAAGGAATGCTGGATTTTGGTGTTCCCTGTGCTAGGGGTGCGACAGGCCAGCCTTGGTCACAGTGGGTGACTTTTGGAAACCTGGCAGAGCGGCAGCTTCGAGTGGTGGAAATCGAGACATCTCTCGTACCTTTTGCTTCAAAGAACAGAAACACAGCAACATTTTAAAGAGAAGGAGAGAAACATACCCTAACTCCCACCCTGCCTGGCTCGGTGGTGGGCACAGGTGAAGACCGTGGTAGTAATTTTCACTGGGAAGGTTTTAGCAAGACACGCACAGAGAACTGTCTGGATTCCATGTGCACTGGAGGAACCTAAGCAGAGTTAACTTCTTGCCTGTTGTATTTTCCCTCCCGTACCTACCAAGCAGACAATATATAGTGTTAATATGACTGCAGAGATACCACAATGGTGCAGGCAATTCAGAAAAAGCAAGGAATTCCAGAAAAAAAATTATACCTTGCAGCTTTGATTGTTGTTGGTTTCAAAAGACCGTAAAATAACCATAATTCTTTTTTTCTCTTGCAATGTTTCTTCATTATTATTATTTTGTTTGGCCATGCAAAGGAAAAATTAAGGTTGATTTTAAGGTCCAATTTCCTTTCCCGTTTTGTTTCCAAGGTTACTCCATTGACTTCTTTTAAAGGCAGTACTTGGGAAGTCAGTGGGGTTGTCTCTGTGTGCCTGGGGGCCTGGGAGCATCTCCCACTACAAGAGACCATCTGGTGAAGTTCCTTGTGGAGGTAAATGGCTCGGGGCCGTGCTTTGCAGCGGAGGAGGCAGTTTGCTATGAGAAAGCTTTCAGATGAGTTGGCTTGGGTACCAGGAGGAATCAGCAGCAAAGAGTTGCCCTATATCACTCTGCTGTGCCGGGGAGAATTACTCCTCCTAGGCTGTGCTGAGCATCCCCATAGCAGCCACTCTGCAATAAGCCCAGGGAGCCCCGAATGCACGCGCACACGGTGGCAAAGGCAGTTGATCACAGGGCTGGAAATTGAATTCCAGTGCTTCAACCACAAACCCAGTCCTCCTACCTGCCTGGCGCCCTTTTAAAAAAAAAAAATCAAAATAAAAGTGTAAAATGAAATTAAATTCCCAGCTAAAAAACTATTCTAGGAAGTGACTATGCCACTGAATGGTACAGAGGCTTTTCTGACATCAGTTCTTTTTTTTTTTTTAATCATTTCATTTTGCCTCCATTTGACCTTTTCCATTAGCAGCTGTAATTGTCTCTTTGTTATCTGCTAAAAAGTCATACAAAGGAGGTTATTACAGTCAAAATGCAGACTTGCCCAGGGAAAGGTAGAAGGAACCTCATGGAAGTCAAGAAATGTTGAACATTTTCTCATTTTGCTGTAGTTGACCCAAGGAGCTGGAGAACAGGTTTCTATACCATAAAACAAACAAGGTACACAGCCTACAGGCATAGATGCCAGCAGCACAGTGGCACATATCAAATACCGTAAGCAGAGTCGAGAGAAGGGATCACAGCTTCTGCAGACAAGCACCTGTGAGCAGCAGTGCTTCACAGCTCCCAGTTCCCACCAGTTCCCACCAGTTCCAGGTGGAACAGGACAAGGATGTTGGTGCCCTTTGTTCAGGTGGGTTCATTTCAGCACGGTCATCTGCCGGCATACGGTGAATTGCCACCACCAGGCTGTTTCTCTTTTAGTTCAGAAAAACATCATCTAGCATATCTCTCTTGAAAGATTGCCAAACCTTACCTTAAAACGCGTGTGTTTTACTCAGGAGTGATTATATGCAAAAGATAAACAGAAAACAGTTTCATTTTCAGCTGAAGATAAATTGATGCTAAGAATTTGCAAAACATCCTATTCCCAGAATTAAAGTAGTCCCTTTGGAGACATCTCTGTGCTCTCTCTCAGCAAGTTGGGGTTTTTTTTGTTTCCTGATCTCTTTCTCTCTCTGCTCCATTCCTCCCTCTACCCACCCACACAATCCCTTTATTTTCTTCTCTGCGCTGTTTCCCAGCCTATTTTCCTTTGCATATTTGAAAGCAAGAAATTACTTTGAAATCTCAGATAGCTTTAAGATTTTCAGTTCTAGACTATCAGACAGCTTTCAGACTAACTTCTTCAGATATCCCCATCCCACAATGGCAGCTGGTCACACGGAGGAGCACGGGGCCCCTCTCTCAGGGTCTGTGATCTTGCCTGTTCCTTGGCTTTGTCTTGGTCTTCCTCCAGAGATGTGTTGTCCGTTGCATGTTGTTTTACACAGGAAAATTTTCCAGCTTCTCAAAACAGGTTACGAAGCACTGCTATAAAGGACGGACGTGGAGGAATCTTACAGTGGATGCTCATTGAAAATTGGCTGTCTTGTTAGAAGGCACATTTCAGTTCAGCTCGGTTTGATACAGGAATGAGCAATCACCCTAATCAGTGGTAGTATCCTGACCTAGACAGCATCTTCTGTCATCCCTCTTTGCTATCCCAGCTTTAGCAAGTAGGAGTAAGTGTGGGAAAAGTTAGGTCAAATTTAGTGATTGCCAGTGTTTTTGACCCTGTAAAATGTATTTCTTCTCACTGGAGCCAAGTCCCACATCTCTGTGCATGGTCGCTTGTACAAGTGTGTGTGTGCTGGTGATTGAGGCTGCTTTGTGTCTGCCAGGCAGCAGGGCAGGGGATTGCAGCTGGAAGAGGAATTGTGCCTCGAATCAGGGAGCAAGGCTGAGTGGTCAGGAGGGTAAAACACCTCCCTGACTCCGAGCAGGAGCCCAGCACATTTGAACGGAGGTCGGTGCAGTATTGTTGCATGATAATGGACTGGATTTGAGGAGTTTGGGTCATTTCTGTGGCCTTACACACGCAAACGTACAACTGTATTGCTGGTGTAAATTGTGGCTGTGAAAGAGGCCACAACTTTGGCATGAGCATCCCTTTAGATTTACAATTTATGCACATTTACCATGTTGTGCGGTATACTGGGGACAGCAAATGGTACATCTTCTGCATAAAAATGAAAAGTAACTGAAAACTAGTTATATACTCTATATAGCTCTGATCAGAGGGGGGAAAATGACTACAGATTTGTGGTTGACAAGCTTCAGAAAAGGTTCAACAGAGTGTGAAAATCGACATTTAGCAAATAGGAATTCAGCCTTCAGTTTTTGCGAATCTACTTGAAATACACTGCTGGTTTTAAAGAAAATGTTAGGTCAGTTGTTACATTGGGTATTGCTTGTCTCATTACTGCAGTTAATTAAAAGGGGGGACAAAAAGTGAAAGCCAGAGTCAATAAGTTTGTTAATAAAGATTTAATTTGGTGGAATCATTATAAATTGACCGTACAATGAATGGATATGCCACAGGACTATGAGTGTCTGAAGGTCTATAAATGGGTTTTCAGAAATAGCCATCAGGTTGTAGCCAATTTGTCATGCTAAATAAGCTTTTCAAATCCACTTAGGCAAGTGTGTACATGTTTTCAAAGGGTATCACCACCGAGTATATGATGCATAGAGGCCTTTTTTTTTTTTTTTCCCCAGCAGTTTTTTTATTCTACTATTTCAAATCCTTTTTAGTTTGGTGATCTCTGTATTTCTCATTGTAAGTGATTTGCTATTAAGTCAAATCTTTTTAGAAGGAGTAGAATAAGTCATCAGAGAAGAAAAAAAGTAAATCATCACTATGGAAGGCACTGTAGGCTGAACCTGTGTGCTATCCACGTGAGATTTGAATCTAGCTGACCCTTTTCTTTTGTGTCTGACCAAATGGCAAGTGAAAATCCCATGACAGATAGACTTCAAAAAGAATTTATAAAATGGAAATCTGGATCAACATTTCTTCCCTTTGTAAAGCATTTCTGATCTAGAAGACTGCATGCAGAGTAGTGATGATAATGAATGCAATATTTGCATAGCACGGCACCCCTGCCAGTAATCCTCTCGTTTGAGTATGTCAGGTTATCACAAGGAAGTGATTTCTCCATCAGTGATGACATACTGGTCTGCTCAGCAGGATCATTTAACACCCTGAAAAACAGAAGAATAAGATAAAAAATTTGCATCGCGCTGCCTTCTTCCAAAGTAGAGCAGAAGAGAAAACCATGCAAGTAGTGGAGAGCTGGCCCAACTGGACCCAGTGGTCAACCACTGGCTGCACGTGAAAGTCATCGCAAAGCAGAGCACAGTCTAATGTCTGTGTTAACAAATATTTTGTGGCTTAGTCAAATTTTAGCTGACTCAAGTACCGTCTTTCCATCAGGTGTTATAATTTTAGGCCAACTCAGGTGGCTTTTGTCCTCCTGCCACCATCCAGAAGCCAGGGAAAAGTCAGGAGAAAGACCGCTGAAGGCTGAGCTGTTGCCTCCAGGCTGCAGAACAGCTGTCCCTCTGCCGGCTCCGATGGCTCAAGGTTGCTGTGGAATTCGGTGGCCCCACAGACCTGCTTTGTGGTGTGTTCATCTCCGTGTTCCTGGTGGCAGCACTTTGTTAGACATTAGGTAGCAAGTGGTGTCAGTGGCCCCGGTGAAAAGCTGCAATGCTTTGTTTCTGTTTCTTTTTCACCTCCCTGGCTTGGTGACAGTACATCAAGATAATACCCAATCTTAGCAGCCTCTTCTGTAATGCTGTTTGAAAGGGTTTCTTCCAATTTATGCCTTTTAATTAGAAGCTTTCAACCTGTAATTAGAAACTTACACCAGCCCAACCTTTCTTTCTGAAAAATGCATTTGTGGTTTAGGCAATTATGGTAACATAAAAAGTAATTATTTTTCTCCATGTGTGAAATGAGAGTGCTCATTAATGCACCCAACAGGCAGAGGATTTTATTTTGTTTCGATTTGTTCTGTTGTATTGCAATAAGTTACGTAACAAGGTATGTCAGGCAAGCAAAAAAAGCTGGTGTAGGCAGTTGGACTGGCATATCTAACTCCCGAGTGTGTTCCTTCGCCACGCTGGGCGTGCAGAGAAGCTGCGGCCAGCGGGAGCAGAGGCATGGCCATCTGCAGCTCCCAGCCCTCTGGCCAGCACACACAGCCCCAAAGGAATTTCCACACCATCACTTGACCAGTTTTGACCCAGGCTATGTAACTTGTGATGAGAGACATGAGCTGGTGAGTTTTTTGTAACAAAAATAATTACAGGCTCCTAAGTTCCAGCTAGTGACATCGGTAGCACCACTATGGCTTGCTTAGAGCTCAGCCTGCTCTGTGACAATGTCATATGATGTCCCACTTCTGACCATGCCAGGAGAGGGGACATCTGTCCTTTGATTATCCTCCAGCCAGAGCTGTATTGCTCTGCTCTGCTCCTGTATTTGATGGTGTCTCATATGGCTGGGTACTGGCAGAGGTTACAGACAGGGCTGTCCTCAATGGGCTGAATCTCCTCAGTCCCACCTACAGTTGCTGGGGTTTTATTAATCACACCCGTGCTCTCATCTGCTCAGTGGCACTATGCCTGCTCAGGATGCGGCCCCCGGCCGCTCCGCACCTTTTCCTGGCTGCGGCCAGGCGCTTGTCGGCGGAGGTTTCCCACCGCATGGCACACATGGCTCTGGGTGCTTCAGTTCATCGGTTCAGGCTGAAAGACTGAGCACCGCGGGATGGAGCTAATCCTGCAGACAGCTTTCGCTCGGGTCTGTCGGGTACAGTAGGGGTTCAGAGCAAGACCAATCTGCTCACAACCCACTGGGTGAGGAGAGTGAAGTTGCAGTCATCTCTACACTTAAAATAGAAACAAACAGGAATAATTCATTTTGCATCCCTCAGTCCCTTCCCTGGCCACTTAAACACACCATCTTCTTAAACCACATCTGTATTTACCACACATCATTTTTTACTATCTCCCAATTTCTATGATAATTTCCTTCGTTGATTTACAAGCAACAACATTTTTTAATTATCCAGATGATTTTAATTTTCTCAGCCATACCTGCACTTCGTTAAACATTAATCTCATACTTTTTTCTTTGACAATCTCTACCCTTCACCATTTCTTCAGTTCATAATGAAGGTAGATCTCAATAGCATTACCCAGTACATTCTTCTCCCTAGATGAATTTGCTATCTTCTGTTCGAGCTCTGCTTTTGTCTTCTAAATACTATATTTGGCTTCTTGTAAACTATTCTAGAAATCACTTAAGAAGTCAAAAAACACCAACCCATGAACCCTAAAACATTTAGGATGACTTTGCATAATTACATCTGCTTCAGCAATTCCCCTGCTGTAGCATGATAGGCAATCACATAGAATTTACAATCGTATTTTGACTCTTCCATGGTTTTCTAGTTTTACTGCTATTTAGTGCTCTGAATAAGCCTCGCCCAGTGCAAAGGGGATTTGCACTGTGCTGGAAGGAGCTGCATGCTTGAACTTTTCTGCTTGATGAGGAATGACATTTTTTTCAGAGGAAAATGAAAGCTGGTTTTCATCTGCTTAGTGCTGCAAAGCTGGTACTGTATCTCCAGATTCCTCTGATTCCTCATTTGTCTAGACCCACTCAAATCTCCTTTGAATGTTAGCGCAGCATCTTCCTAATGCTGGCTTTGACCTGCTTCATAATGGTTTCAAACCACTCCTGCTACTCAATTAGCCCTCCTCCCAGAGCTGGAATCTCTGAAGAGATTAAGGTATTTCCATTATATGGTCAGGAGAGTATTGTTTTAGCATGGACTTTGTCTAGGAAAAATTCACTAGACACAGTCCCTGTAGCTCAGACTAGGTGAAAAATATATAAACTGGTTCATTTGGCGCTAAGCTGAAGTTAGCAAAACAGCAGCAGATTTATTATACTTCTTGTGATTAAGCACTTCTTTTTGTATTGCAGCTGTTAAGAGCTCTATTTAAAAAAAAAAAAAGAAAGAAAGAAAAGGAATGTTATAAAATGAGATTTAGGGCATTAGTTTGAGATTGAATTAGCAGAGCTGAAGCAGGGAGAAATGGTCAGGACGTGATCGATGGGGTGCAGCAGGAGGAGATGGAGCCAGTGTGCAGGTCCCCACGGACAGACAGGCACGGCACCGTCATCGGGGAGCGCAGCACGTGCAGAGTCCAAGCAGGACCACTCATGCACCATGTCCACTAGGTTCCCCATCCAAGGAAATACTAAAGCTTATGAAAAATGTTAAGCACAAGGGTGAGTAATACTATTTTCTCAGTTCCTTTTTCTCTCTCTCTTGACTCAGCTTTGGTCAAAATCTCTTTAGCATCTCTGTTGCCCAAATACAGAGAAGCAAAGCTGTTGCACCCTTCACTGTTTGAACCAGACTTTTCTCTAGCTCAATTAGAAAACTGTAATTTCCAATAAGGCATCATTAGACCTCTCCTTCCATCAGGGCTCTGACAGACTTAACTGCATTTTCCTTAGGGATTAACCATGGTTTGTGGATGAGAGCTGTAAGAATTTTCTTCCATTGTCCATTAGATCATATTAGGAATTACATGAGGCTTTAGACCCCCAGCCAGAAAAATCTGTTTCAGGGTATGGCTGCGCTGGAATTGTCACTTACTAGATTTGCAGCATAAACATTGGAAACCTTATGGTAATACATGCTCTCAAACTAAACAGTATTTACAATGATAGGCAGGATTTACAATTGGATGACATGATGATAATATGTCCTTGTTTACTTCTGTAATTAATGTTCCTAACAAAAATACCCTGGAAACCTTTCATAAGCAAGATTTATTTCTGTTGATTGAGACTGTAATCAGATGTCCCTATTCAAACAGTAATTGGTGTGCTTCATTAACATGTAATTGAAAACAAGATTTATGTCAATGCTAGGCAATAAGTAGCAGGGATACGTATTTTCTTATTAGTGGTGAAATCTTCTGTAAGCTCTCAGAGTACTTGCTGCTTTTCTGCTGTGCCGTGTGCATCGTATTTTGTCAAAATCATGGTATCTTGGAAAAAGACATTGTGCATTTTCCCCTTTTGATATTAACATCTCTGAGGCCAGCTCCCTTTTCCTCTCTTCCCTGTTTTATATCAGGCTCGCTGTTGTCGCTGTTGTTTAGCTTATTGTGTTCTCATGAAATGGCAGTACGTTCCAGTACGGAAGAAATCTAGTGATGAAGGGTAGAGCTCAGGGCAGAGCGTTCTTCTCTTTGGGAGATGACAAGACTTTCCTTTTCTTTTCTTTTTTTTCTTTTTTTTTTTTTTTTTTTTTGATCAATCAGTTGAGGTTTTCACCAGGTGAGTCCAGATACCACCTGTTGTTCCTCCTCCCAAACTTTTTCTGTTTCAATACAAGCAAAGGTAAGACAAATTTAAAAAAAAAAAAAAAGTTTAAAAGCATTCTAGAAATAGAAACTGATAGTTTATTTGCAATTCAGTAAAAGCTAATTAACTTCCAGTTAATAGGGAGAAAAGTATTGTGTTTTCATCTATGAATAGATATAGGTAAGGTAACACACAAATAATGGAGTCAGAAGTGTAAGTCACCGCGAGTGGGTGATCCCATTGATTTCATTGAAACAAGGGAGTTAAAACTGAAAACAAATTTCAACCTGAGATGCTGGTTCATTACCGGCAAATTGATGGAGCTCTGCGTTTACTTGCTAGCATAATTTACCAATTGTGTGAGGTGTAAGCAGGCACAGTGGTAGCACTGGCTAATTTTATGCTCAATGTGAAATCTTATAGCTGGTCAGATGCATACCATAAGAAATAATTAGAGTCATTAGAAATAATGGGCTACAGCTGCAGTAATACATGCTCTGTTCTCAGTCCAGAGGTTTCTAAGCAAAATTAAATTAGCTCATGTTACCACACTGCTGCATCATATGCTCCTCACCTCCTGAGAGTAAACTTCTCGTTCCATTTCCACGCTGCGAGCAAAGTTTGTGCGCCACAGAAAAATCCTCTGCTGGGGATAAGAAACCCTGAAGCTTGAGGCCATTCCTTGCTGAAAAACAAGTAATAAAAAAAATAAAAAAAAATAAGAAGTGGCAGTAATAGGTCCCCAGCTCACATTAACTCCTTCCGCATGTTCAGGATCATCGCTCTGCTGTGCTGCAGCCTTTGGTACCAGCCACAAATTGCAAGTCCTGTTTGCATCAATGCTGGACCCAGGTGAATATTTTTCCCCCTGAACTACTAGCTTTAAACTTTTTATCTTTTTAAGGAAATCATGTCCACTTTATTGGAAGCACATCAGCAGCCCCTAGCTGCTGGTGGTACTGCCTTCACATCTGTAATATCCTCTTTTCTCCTCAAATTCAAAAGTCTGTTCATAATAGTAAGGAAAACGATGCATTATCCTGGAGAGGGTGAGGAGAGGGACAAGAAGGAAATATAATCCATGGTACTGGAGTGATTAATGTGACTGTTTATGATGAAGGAAATGAAAACTAGAAATCTGGGTAAGTAATGATCTTTCCAAGAGAATTACTTTCACTGAAACCACTATACAAACTCATATGCTGACCGTCTTTAAATTATTGCTGAAGTTTTCAAAGCAAAGCAGGGACAGCGCTGAAAATTTTTCTCCCTTATTGACTCCCAGGAGCACAGAACTTCCAGCCATAGCAGGAGAGGGGTTCACTACGAGATGCACGCATGCCATCACCTCTCTTTAAAATGTAAGATGCTTCTGCGATAAGTTTGAGTAAGAGGGCTTAGGAGGCACATTTAGCACTGTCCATTAGGCATGGTGAGCTGGAGAAAGGCTTCCCCTGCATACATCACCTCACACATTGATATGCAGGCCAGGTGTGCTCAGTGGGAGGAACAAGACTAACAGTATTTTTGATGAAGGTAAGAGCCTAATATTGCAGCTTCGGAAAGATGAGTTATCCATCTGCCAGCCATCTATCTTTGGCTATGGTACTTACCTGGCCTCGGTTATTACAGTATGTAACTGCTGCACAACCACTAATATATTTATCTTTTCGTCCTCCCTGTGGAGTTGGGAAGTGCTATTACCTCCGTTGCAGAACTAAGAACTGAGATTGAGGGTCAGATTTGTTATGGCATTTAGGTGCTCAATGGGATTTTCAAAAGTACCTAATGCCCGTTGTAATAAGTGGAACCTGGGTACTTTGATAGTTCTGAAAATCATGTTACTTGTGTCTCTTCTTTTAAAATTTTGGACTTAACGTGTCACCCTGGGATCCGTAGGAGAGGTTCCCATGTTGTGGGTAATCACCCAGACAGGAGACTGTCTTCTTCCAGGTGGGACAGGAGCAATTTTATGGCAGTAGCTTATCTCAGTCCTGAATCCAGCAAGCTGCAACTCTGTGGGTAGCGGTGAATTTACCCTCCTTGCCCAGCTCTGTGAGAGAGGTCAGAATCTAGTCCTGGAAGTACTTGAGCAAAAATAAGCAGCACCCATGGTCAATAGAAAGGGTTTATGTGCCAATTTCTGGGATGGAAAATTCAAGAGCAGCAGCAAATAAAGAAACAATCTATATTCATGCAGTCACCTTTCCAGCCTACTCCTGTAATCACAGGCTTACACCTAACCGGGAGACGTGAATCCTACAGAAAGCTCCAGGGTATTGCACTGGAAAACAAATGTTGATTTTGAACAAATTATCTGTTCATCGCTTAATCATTTTCTTTCATTATTAGTCTCCAAATTGGTTCTGCTCTGAAAGACAGAATTAGGTTTAAAAGCAGAGTGTCTCTTAAACACTTGCTTCAAATGAAAGTATTTGGTAAACATTACTCAAACCCCCTAGAGCATAAACTCCTCCACTGCTTTCTCAGGCTTTGCATAGATTTTTCAGCTCCTGGTTTAAAGACAGGTGTCTCAGGGATTCTTTCAGGATATTAGAAAATAATCAAATTTAATCCCTTACAATCATATGCCGGGGAAAATTTAGTAATTAAGTAAGACCTTTCTGGCCTCATTTACAGTAGCGTAAATTGGGACACAAGTCCCATGCAAATAGGTGAAGTTACACCGCTATTGAACATGTAAGAGAAAGAAGAGTCGGAGTCCAAACCCATGGCACAGGTACAAAACCGTGTGGGCTGCAAGCCCAAGTTCCTTACCATTGGAAGAGCTGCAATTTGCTGTTACAGTACTTGTACTCAATTTCCATAGCTTTAAGGTTCTTAAAAAAAAAAAAAAAAGTCCTGGGCTTCAAAATTATATTTTTAACATGAAAAGGGATGGGTTTTGTTTAATTCAGCATGTCAGCAAGATTGCAGCTGTCGGTGCTAGTGATGTAGGATGACAGAGTGGGGGTCAGCTCGGATAACTCCAAAAAACACGTGGTGCTGCAGGGAGGGGGTGGGCTACAGAGCAGCAGCGAAGCCCCCGCGGTGTGTGCTTAGCCCGCGTTACACCAGGGACCGTAAGGAGGTGCTCAGGAGGGTGCTTGGTGCCTCCATGAGGCAAGAAGCTCTGCAGGGAGTAGGATGCCTCTAAGGTTGCATGGGTTTTCATCGGTGTTTGTAAGATGCTGTTACCCTGCTTGTAGGTTCTCATTAGGTGGAGGAGGGAGAATAACTCAGTCACGTTGTCAGATATAGGAAGAGAATAAAATTTCGGGACATTGTTATCTTGTAGATTGCCAGGTACTTTTTATCTTGTTCCAAGCATGAATTTAACTCAGTTTTCTATTAGGGGGACCTGTGTGCACAGGGAGAGATATGCAGGATGGTCCTCTCTTGATGCTCCCCCACCACAGGAAGGCATTTCCCAGCTCTCCACAGTCACCAGTGAAGCACTGGTACGCGACTGGGAGGCTGCTGCTGTGCAGAGCAGGAATTGAGCGCTCAATTCCTGCTGCTGCAAATGAGTGCATTTGCACTGTGGTGTCTGGCCACTGTTTTGCACTTGCAGAATTTATTTCTCAGTGAGCAGAAGAGCTACAAGATTAACAGATGAACAAATACTTTGAGACAGCCAAGACATCAAAGAAATTGGAGAGTCACTAAGATGTTGGAGAGCTGAAGAGTCACCTGGCCATGGTTCCTAGGAATTATTTTATCCTCAGATTAGCTCAGCTGTCTTGGGGTTTGGACACATCCTCTGGTGAATTTAGCTACAGTGACTTAAGACATGACTGGCCACAGCGCTCTGCTTCTCCTCTGAAGGATGCTGCCTGTGGAGCAGAGGCAGCAGGAGGGAATGTGTGCCTGCATCCCAGCCACTGCAGCTCAGATTCTGGGGACTTAGTGCAAGCAGAAGATTCTTCATTTTTCAAGGTAGCCTTGAGCTATACCACCGAGGATGAGAGCGTACTGTACCCCTGGGCAGAAACCTCCAGGGAAGATGTGGGGCAGCCAGCGTGTTAAGCCACCCCTATGCAAGCTATGGGAGTGCACTGTGACTGGTTTTACCATAAAGAAATTCCAACAGGTATTGGAAAGGCAGTTATTGCAGCAGGAAGGTCAGAGGGAATCATATCCCAGGTGGTACTATTTAATGGCCATCACTCTTTGCAAGCTTTTTCTCCCCCATGCAATCTGCAATTCAGAGGGGTGGGGAAAAAAAAACAAAAAAAAACCCCCAAAAAACCCCCCAAACAAAAACCAAAAAAAAACCCCACACACCAAAAAGTGAGTAGCAACAGTCTTAACCTTAGACTGCTCGTACAGAACCCAGCCAAGGGGTGATAACAGTGGAGCATCAGAAGAAGGTTTATGTAAAACGTAGCTTCCCTGCAGAGAGCAAACAAAAAGCAGCTCAGAAAGATTGTGCAGAGGCTGTTAACCATGAGACCATGCTCATTCCTTGGGCTGCATATGGCTCAGTTCTGCCCTGAAATTTAGATTTAGTTGAGTCAGCCAGGAAATTATGGATGAGTTTGGTGTCTTGAGGGAAAGGGTTCAAAAAGCAGCAATATGAAGACACCAACAAGAGGGAAAGTTATAACCTGAAAAGTGCCACACAGAGGGAACTGTGCCTTTCCTTTATTGAACTGTTGGCTGCAATAAATACGGCTGAATTCCCTCAGTCTCCCATAATGTTGTCTCAGTACCAGCAGGAGTCCATTTAAGAATACACTTACTTGCACAAATGATTATATATGAAGAGCAGAGAAACAGCTGAAGTGTCACTGCAGTGATGCAAGCAAATCCTAAAAGCTGCCCAAGTAAGCTCGGTGGCTGCGTGCTGCTGCCTTGTGCTTTGGGTTTCCCAGCGCCGCCAGCCCAAAGCAGCCGAAATAGAGGAGCTTCTGTTCCACTCCACCTGCCTGCCTCACCTGGGGAGATGGTACTCTAGATTTTGTGATGGTACAGTAAATAAATGGTGACAAAATCCACTAAGAGGATATTCCCAAAGAGGGAGAATTGGGGTTTATTATCATTTTCAATACAGAAAGTAATAAAAGACTGCATTAGCAAGAAGAGATGAGACAAGTATAGTACAAAACCAATGAATGGATGATCAGCAAGGAAGATGAACCTTGCACTTCTACATCTTATGGCATTATAACCCCAACTGCCTGAATTAAAGGGTTTGGCTGTATTAGTGCTACAGCAGGGTTGTCAGATACCTGTGTGTGGTGCGTCCACAGTTAGGAGGGGTCAAAGCGCCGCAGAGAGGGGCTTGGATGTGAGCAATGTGATGTAGGCATAGGACTGCAGACCAGGAATTTTAGGGTCTTCAGCCTAGTTGTTTTCATTGATTCCCTTATGTCCTTAAACACTTCCAAACTTCACATTGTAGGTAGCCAGGAGAAATAATGTGTTCTTGCTTGAACAGTGGTTCTAGGAAGAAAAGTGCTTGCACTCTCTGTGTAGGTATACTGCTTTGCTAATATCCCCCGTTAGCACTGATTAGTTAGAAATCTGAACTTGCATATGGGCAAGCTGGTCATGGGGGAAGCTTTATTGCACCTTGCAGCTGGACCCAAGTTGATACAGAATGTTAGCAGACTAGATCTGTGATGTGTTTGACCACATTGTGCATGAAGTCTTTTCCACTGACTAAACCAGGTGTGGATCTGACCATCGGTAGGTCCTACGGTGCTGTGCAGCAGGCAGTCAGGCAGTGCAAGGCAACAGGCTGAGACTGACCATGAGTGTTCAACCCTTCGGGCTCTGTAACTCCCCGTTCTGTTACAGGCTGGAGTCGCCGACGCGCGCGCTGGTGATGGAGGCTCCGAAAGGCATCGAGATCAACGCGGAGGCCGGCAGCTTGAAAGCCACGTGCAGGACAGAGCTCAGGCTGGAATCCAAAGATGGAGAGGTAAGAGAAGGGCGTGAAGCCCTACCACAAAACCAAAGCAAGCCCCAGATCTCCTGCAGATGTGTAGCCTTCTGAGTCACTGAGCCGCTGCATTTGAAGCGCTGGTATGAAAGCAGCGGTGCAGCAGGGCTTCCTAGCTTAGTTTCTGCTAGCAGTGATTGAACATATCATATGCAAACAAGACTCACTCTATGGCAGAGGCTGATTCATTATTTTTGAAGTGCTTGGATAATAGCATCTGTTGTTCAAGCAGATTTATGCAGCTGTAAAATATACAGTACTCCTAACCTCTTTGTTTCCTTGTCAACTTTAAAGCAAGATTTACTTGGCCAACATAATTAAATCTTTTATCATACATTTTTCTATAAGAAGAGCTTAATTCACTGGTATTTATCTGAAAAGCTTTTGTAGCTGATGTTTTCATTTTGGAAAGAAAGGGAACATTAGGAGATACAGGTTGTTGCACTGGGGAGATTTCCAAAGGGGAAGAGAGCAAATATAACAGAGAACAAAGGTAAAACCGGTGTTGAGTAAAGCCTCTTCTGGTGTCTCAAAAGTACATGGGCACAGGGTTCTTACCCCTCCACCTGCCACAGTGCTGGAAGGCACAGAAGGATGTGGCTGAGGAGCTCCTGCTGGGGAACCCACCGGGAGGCTCTGCAGGAGGAGCTTCCCATGGAACACAAACCTCCTGGCAACAGGGCTCCAACACAAGCTAACATTTTCCTGTCTTAAGTGTCAGGTGTAATAAGTAGAGTGGGGGTTTTATTGCAATTCCTGTTATTTCTAAACATTTGCCTTTCAAGACATTTCAGACCATGGGGTGTTAACAAAAAAAACTCAAAAAAAAAAAAAAAAACCACCAAAAAAACAAAAACCTCTTACCTAATATACTGCAACTGAGATCCAAGGCATTTCACTCCTGCAAGCAGTTGCCTTAATGGTTTTAACACTAAGTTGCTTTTAAAATGCATATATTGACCTGCCTCTTTCAGGAGATTAGATGGTTGGATACTAAAACTGGCGACTGTTACTGTAATTGCCAGATAAAAGCAAGTACTGTCAGTTGCCCTGTAATAGTCTGGTGTGCAGGTTATCTTACCGTGCCCTTCTCAGTGATGTTAGAGCACTCCCCTCTAGCTGCCATGTGTCTAAGAGCCGCCACATGTTTGCTTTTATGTTCTGTTTCAGAAGGAGAGATATTCAGGTCTGTTATGGCATTTAAGTTATTTTTAATATACATAAAAGTGTTACACGTATATATAAAATACACATGAAAGTCAGTGCTGGGAGCCTGCAGGTGTGACTGGCGATGGGATCACAGTGCAGCAGCCCCGGTGGAGGAGTGGAGCCATTGTGTGCTCCCCACCTCGCAGTGGGGTGCCTCTGGCTGGGTTAACCCAGACGTGCAGGTGCCCCAGGAAGCTACGAGCCAAGAAAACACGGTGGGTAGATCAGCAGAAACAAACTGGAGGTCTTAGGCAGCTCATGATAAAGGCAGATAATATGCTTACCCAGGCTTGTATCAGACTTTCCCATCTTAATACACTTGCCCAGCCAGTTTTTGTAGCGGCTGGATTTTCCAAAGGAAGCTTCTTTAAACACAAGATCAAAAATAACAGCTCTCCACTAATTCTCTCTCTCTTTCTCTCTCTCCCCCACCTCCGACTTCAGATAACGTTGAATTCTGCAAAAATCAAACTACCTAACTTGCCTCAAGGATCTTCCTCTTCTGCAGGGTCCAGGCAAAAAATCTACGAGCTCTGTGTGTGTCCCAATGGGAGGTTATTTCTGTCGCAGGCAGGCACTAGCTCGACCTGCCAGATAAATACAAGCGTCTGCCTTTGAGAGACAATTTGCAGTGGGGCATCGCAGGCAGCACAAAAGCCAGTTCTGGTCTCAGATTGCAGCTGCCAACTATTTTTACTAGAACACAGAAAGCCTATCAAAGACTTTTTTTGTGTGTGCGCGCGCGTGTGTGTGAATATATATATAAAAATATATATATAAAAATATATATATATATCCTCTGTGTAAAATGATGTTTCAGTACAAGGAATCCCAGGGTGACCCTGTTACATTTGTGTAGCATTTCTCTTACTCACACCAAAATTTACTGGTACAATCTGCTGAATTGGAATTGATGCTCCCCTGGCCCCTTCTGTATTAATATAGTCCAATGATCACCCCTTGTTTTTGATCATGTTCTCAGAGCAATGGGATTGCTGGCTGGGCAAAACCCTGGAACCAACGTAGACCCACCAACATGCAAAGGGAAGAGAAGCATCTCTGATTATTTTCACACCGTTAAATCGGTGGCATGAAAAAAAAAAAAAAAAAGGAAAAAAAATCCCCAACAAAATAGCCAGGTTAATCTGAGGTTAAATTGCACTCTTTAATTTTCACCTGAAGCATGGCTCCCTGTTGGGACAGAGAGATTGCACTTGGCTGGTAGAAAAGCCCAGATCTTGCTGGAATAATCATGTATTTTTCAGAAGGGGTTTGAGCCTTACCTGTGCATGGACAGGGGTGCCTTGTGCTATTCAAATGTGACACATCAGCTCTAACCCTAACCTAAAGACATCTTTGTGCTAACAAAACTGGCATTGCATTTAGTTCTTGGAGGGAAAAAAAATTGCAAAAGTTGGACTAAATAGAAAAATCCTGAACCTCCCTAGTTAAGAGGTGTGCTGGATCACCCCACACACTCTCCATTAGCACCTTTCATTTTGAAAAGGTTTGGTGTGAAGATTTAAGATTTGGACATTGCCTATCAATGCCTATAGAAAGAGAAAATTACCTGTTCTACCCATAGAACCTGAGAAATTGATACAAATCAGGTGTGTAACGTAGATGCTATGCCAGATTTTTTGTTATCTTTCTTTCCAGGATATATAGTCCAAGGTCACTTAGATTTTCTGGAGACTGCAAATATCAGAGATGCTGGCAATGAAACAGACTTCTTTAAGCATTTACAAAGATTGTGACAAAGCCAGATTGCTGGAAAGCAAGGGCTTTGGATGCTGGTTCCTCTAGAATTTGAGCCCCAAAAACTCTGTGGTTGAATCTTTTCATGGTTGCATTTTTCCTTATTTTAAAGTCTAGGAGTCACTACGGGCAGGTTAAAACATGGAATATGATCTGGTAACATTACTTCCATTGTTCAAGTTTTGAAAAACGATGAGAAGAGCCCAGATCATTGAATTCCAACCCATAATTGCATCCACATGCGTGTGAAAATCCTTGACAAACAAATATACTAATTACTGCAGAAGTATCTGAGTCACAGTAAATCTTACAAGGACAGCAAGGTTTCTAAGCCTCTGAGATGCTTTTGAAAATATTACCTCACGTGCAAATATGACAGATCTGTGCCCATCCCTAGCGATAGCTAAGCAAAGCTGGTATTCTTCAAGCGATCTTCAAGATAAAACGTAGCTGACAGAAATGTTTAGAAATAATATGGCCCATTCCTTTTTTACAGATTTCCACGTATTTTCTTGTGGTCTGGAGAGTACCAGGGTTTGATTTTTATTTTTTTTTTTCCCTTTAAACGAACAATTCTGGCTTGATCTAAAACCGACTGGACTCAAAGGAAAGATTTCTGTGGAGTTTAGATTAGATGTGTTGCTGTCTAACAAAGCAGCACTCCTGCAAAATTTATTCCTGAAAGAGGTTTGAATGATCTGCTTTTATTTCAGTAACACTTCCCAATTAATTAACAAATTCAAACTATTTGTTAATGAATGATTCCTGTAATTATTATGTCTTGAGTCAACGTCTGAATGCAAAGGGTCACCCAGGATAACAATTGTATTGGGACACAGGACTATACCATCTCTGTTCAAAGAGGGGAATTGTGCCTATGCCTTAAGTCAATGCACTCAGCAAGGAGAAGCACATCATATTTATCTTGTTATTAAAACTAGTTTATTTGGGGGGAGGGACAGGAGGGTGTCTTGGGAACTGGTTGTGCAACTTAAAACAGATATTAATGAAATGCATTAAGACTGTAGGGGCACCTAGAGTGATACAAACTTTTTTTTTTTTTTTTTTTTTTTTTTTTTTACCATGTTAAATATAGTGAAATACTGTGTGCGTTACCTCTGGGACCACAACTGAAGTCCCATTCGTAGTCCTACATTTACTGTAGAATTATTTTTTTTTCCCCCTGTTTCATTTAATACGGATCACAAACCTTACAGCAAGCACAGCCCAATTCATAAACAGATCCGGCGTGAGCAGTTGTGCAGACACGTGCTGCAGGAAGAGCACCCTGCACAGAAAATGAGCCGCGTTAACTTTCCCATCCCCCAGAGCATGGGTGCTGGGGAGGAAGGCAGGGGCTGACCCAGCAGGGATGCTGCGTCCTGGTTCCCTTGCTCCACTCCCGCGGCACCGGCGGCTCAGTCCTAGCCCTGTACACCCTCTGCCGAGGATTGCCATCCCAACAAATTAATTGTGAGTGGCTGGTCTTCTCAGCTGGGCTCTCCGTGAGATTATCACCTTCTTGTGTCGCGAAAGCCATGCCACCGCTTAAGGACATCCCGCTATTTATTTTGGTGTGAATTTCTATGGGGGAGCTGTTAAGGAACAACCTCACACAGCTGTGCCATCGCTGCAGACGCTTCTCTGAGGTGAGCAAAGGGTACCTTAATTACATCTACACAAAGCAATTCGAGTTCCTTCAATATATTAGACGATCATCTTTCCATCTTTAAAAACATAAAATTATATGTTGTGTTGAAAGACAAGGAACGGCTGCTAGGAAGGTTGAACCCATATAGAGACTGGTAAATCATGTAAGTCCCACTGGAGTGTGAAGGCAGCGGTTTGGGTGATGCTGCCTGCGCTTGTGGCTGCGTGATTAGTCCCCTCCTGTTCGGTGAGTGGCAAACTGGAGCAAACGGGACTGCGTGTCTGGGATGCCAGGGTAAAAAACAGGCGCTTCGTTTAAAAAGCAGCTTGCAAACACAGCCAGCTATTTCACGCTTCTCAGCTTGTTGGTGGGGGCTGTTGTGGAGTGACTGACCCATCGTGCTGGACGAGGCGAATGCACGAGAGGGTCCCTTGTCCTCCTGCCTGGCCCAGAAGTCCCTCATAGTTGCTGCACCTGTATGGGTTGGTTTTCCCCGAGTCCATTTAAATCAAGCCTCCCTGGCTGGAATTTCGTCCGTAGGCTCTCCCTGCCATCGATAAAAGGCCAAAAACGAACAAGGGTTTGTGTATATCTTTGTGACTCAGCCCTGCGGTTCAGTGCAACGGAGCACCTGCTGTCTGGGGAAGATGGCGTTTCTCTCAAACTGGAGTTTGTTGTACCTCCCAGTGCTAAGGCAAGGCGGGGAAGGGACAGTGAATTTGTTGCTGCTGAGCTCAGTGGAAGAGATGCCGACAACCTCGTGGCCTGAGCTGGGACAGGAGCTGGACCAGTGACAATTCAGGGCACCCTTGGGTGGCTGTGGGACCGAACCCCGGCTCGGCACCGTGTGCAGGTCTGCACTGCAGCCACCAGCACTGCAACCCCACAATTAATAATTGCTAATCAAGGGGCTGTGATACTAATGTCAATATACCTTAGACAACCAGGAATACTGCAGCATTCGTAACTGTGTTTATGTATTGTAACTCAACTTTATAGGGTTTCGGGACCTTGTTAAATTTGCTTTAAATGCGACACTTTAGTAAGTGGTCGGGAAAATGACTGTCAGCGCTCACCGGTACAGCAGCACCTTATCCATAGGTAGTGTGCAACCCTTCCGCCGTCATAGGTGAGTTAGGATGGATTTTCTAAAGCAAAAAGAACTAAAACAAACAAAAAAAACCCTTTTGCCATTAGTAAAAGCAGACACCCTAATACTGACTATACAACCATATCCATTCTCTCAAGTTTCTTTGTGGGGTTATTTGGGGGGATTTTTTGGTTTATTTTCTTCTTTTACACTTTTTGAAGCATATTACCCAGTAGTCGGTGAGGTGGGTAGCTTAAGAGTACAAAGAAATGTACAAAGCAATGGCAGTAGCTGCTAAAATATGTGTAAGGCCTCTCCTGCATATGCATTTTTAGTAAACTGAGTCTGTGCAAGAGTGATTTGGTTTTGGTTATCTCAGTCACGTGCTGTCAAACAGCTGTATTTTAAGAGGGTTTTCTTTTTTCCTTTAATCATAAATATCACATTGCACAAACACAAAAAAAATAAGGCATAAGCCTAAAAAATACTATCTCCAATATACGGTATAGAAAAATGATGTCTAAATTAAAAAAGCACTCCCTAGAAATTACTCCAAGGTTAAAAAGAGATTCCTGTGGAACTTGTGAAGATGTCAGGTTAGTTCACATTGTACCTAGTTTGCAAATACAAACGTTCTTAAAGGAAATTAGCTTTTGTTGTCATAAGATGCACACACACGTATGAATATATATATATATACGCACACACGCTGACATGCAGTTGTTTACAACAAAAGCCAATTTTCTTTCTATTTGTTTTTATGGCTTTAAGTTTTACATTGCAAAAGAGAGTGAGACAAAGACCAAAGACTTAACAGAAATTCATCCCTTCTCTGGTTGCCCTCACTCCTGAAATGTGTTAACTTTAATGGTGCTTTTTTTAATTGGGCAGGAAAAATACAGGTTTATCATAAATTTGCATTTGACAGAGTAAAGTGGCAGGAAGACTCTTAACTTTGTTAATGGGTGAAAAGAGGAAATCACCTGAAATATCTTTAAATGTGTGCAGAGGGCGAGGTTACCTGAAATTTGAAATGGGAAGAAATAGCCCAGAAAGCTAAAAGACATTATCCTGGGCTAGAAGTATAAATAAACTGAGTAAACGCTACCGGCTGTTCACTTACCTGCACTTGAGCATCAGGAGATCAGGAATTCCAGTAGCTGCCCAGTGAGGAAGAGTAATTGTGCCATAATGTTTTCATTTTAAAAGTGCATACAGTAAAAACAGAAAAGTTCAAGGCTGTGCTCTTTTTTCATATATATATATATTTTTTTTTTTTTTTTTTTTTTTTTATGATTGACATTTTAGATTTTGAAATGTCATCATCCAGAATTCACCCCAGCATGTGCAGGGCACATTCCTGCGAAGCTTTGCCAAGCACTGGATTGGTGTTTTTTGCATGTGAAAACACCAGCCTTTTTATTGCCGTTGCGGTCGAGGGACACAATCCTGGCAGCATTTCCCTTTTCCCCATTTTGACCTTTTTCCTCCGTTCTGAAATCGTTGTGTAGTATTTGGGCAGCTAGTGTCCTGCCCCACAGGGGGCTGCATGCAGGTGGCCACCAGCCCCAAATCCCCATTGTGGCACTTCTCAGTCTCGCATACCCCCAAAACCTGCGTGTAGCTGTGGCACCAAGGTGAAACCGGGGACTTTTAGGTACGTTCTGCATGGCAGTTGCTCTGTGTTCACAGCCGATGCAGCCACGTTTATGGCTGTGAGTGGAACAGGGTTAAGCACGTGGCACTGATGAGATTATCCAAGCAGGAGCAGAGTGAATTAAACAAGGCAGGTAGGGGGGAAAGGGAAGGAACAGCGAGAGACGTCACTCTAATCACAGTAATGCAGCCAACTTCTCTGTCTGTTTACACTATAATACTTTAAATTAATAACATCCATTTTCCTAAATATGGTAGCAATTATGCTTGATCTTTCGTGGCACACAGTGGAATTACTGTCAGTGAAACCACTTACGGCTTGGGCTGTTCAAGATTGCTAGGGTGTTCTTTCCATCCACAATAACCACAGTGGCTTGGGGTTTGGATGGAAATTATAGTGAATAGCTTGTATTTAGAAAGCTTTTAAGTCTGCTGTGGTTGAAAAGCCCACGGTTATGTGCATACAGCCCCGAGGCTTTATATTTCAGACTCTCTTATCCTGCCACTTGAATTGTATTGTGCCCTTGTGAAAAGCGACACACTTGCTTTATGCGGGAAAAGATGGATATTCAAAGCTGCAGGATTTTTAACCCAAGCAAAAAAGCAAATATAATCATAGTGCACAACAGAGATTTCCCATCCTAGTTAATTTAAACTAGAGGTGCAAGTTCCTTAAAAATTAATTTGCTACAAGTGTTAATTCCTGCAGGAAAGTTAGCTCTGGTGCCACTCCCAGGAGGTGTCTCACCTTACTACAGCTCGAAGCCATGCGGTGGCCGGGATTTTCTGTCGCCGTCGGTAAGGCTGGGCTGCCTGTTCGGAGGAAGCCAGATTTCCTTTGAGGCAACTCATCTCCATGGATGGAGCTTTTGTTAGTTTTTAGCCTGTATTGAAAAACAGAAAGGGTACGTTTACTGTGAAGCGATACGTAGTTGTATGTTTGTCTCGATTTAGTTGGTTGAGTCTTTCTGCCAGCAAGAGAAAGTAACAGGAAAAATTTGTGTGAACGTGTTACATTTACATTGTGCCCTGCTACCAAGTGCTTCAGATAAAAAAATGCAGCCTTAGTGAAACAGTCTTTTCTTCTAATATTAAAAACGACTTTTTGGAGCTTTTCAGCAGGTCCTACCCAAATGGAAAGTCTCACCATTTCTAATGTATTTGCCGTTAGAGGAACAGGCCCGTTGCAAAGCATAGGTCGTGTGCATCTTTGCATGTAGCAGGAACTTTGAATTGCATTGTACTCACACGTCTTTGCCTCATTCAAAAGGCTTAACCGCCGATAGGAGATAAAGCGTTCCGAAGCCTCCTATAAATGCATTATCACTTTCTAAAGCAATATTGTTTCTTTGGTCTTTTAAAAATTTCCTCATGACAGAGTCCTTAAAGCATCTTGAGGCAGGCTCACGCTGGAGAACAAAAGAATAATTATTTGTGGGCGGTTCTATTTTTATCTAAGGCTGGAGTGTAGTTGAAAAAATGTTGCTGTTTGAGTTTCTCCCACTTTTTGCTTAGCTGCAAACACCACCACCACCACCCCCAGCACTACGGCTAGATTTCTCTAGGGCAGCTGCCTTACGAGCTGGGAGTTGCCTACTTTGCTAAACGAGAACCTGATAATTTTGTCTTCATCTGGGTCCTCCTCTGGGCTTGTGCATTCAGTGTCGGTGCTGTTATTGATATAACAGATAATGAAACGCTTTGGCAGTATTAATGATTTTATAGATGATACGTATCTGCAGTCTGAGTGGTACAAATAGTGCCGGTAGCTCTTGGTTGCTGTTCTAACAAGCCTTTGACCACCTCGAAAGCATCGGCAGTAACTCCAGAAGGCACAGCCATGTGGCTGTTAATGCCACCTCTGCTTTGTCCATTAATGTCTGTACAGCATCCAGGGGGGTGCCACGGGGATGGTACCCCGGTACCCTGCCTCTACTCGGGAAGCCTGTGGGCGGTTGGGAGGTGGTTTTGCCTTTTCTTGTTTATCTCCATCCTGTTGCCAGGGCCTGTGCACTAGAAATAGCAGCAAGCCTGATGCCTGCCTTGGGGGTCTGGCCTGGCGCGGTGCAGCAGGGCCATTCACAGCATGGGGGGGTGGCTCTGTAGCTGGATTAAATCAGGAGTTGGCTCCATTTAACTTACTGGTAGCCTGCACCGCCTGAGGGTTTGGACTTAAAGGTTTAGCACTGCTAAGAGTCTGGCTGCCCCGTCTAAACTCCAGCCTGTGTGCTCCTGGGGCCAGCATGGGACACGGGGCTCCTCGCGCCGCTGGGGTTTCCTTATCCCATGGGCGCAGATGAAGAGCTGTGGCAAGTCTTCCCGTCAGCCACTGCCTGAAAACGGAGGCATGTCCATCCAGCTTCATCCCTCGCCACCACCACGACCGTGCCGAGGTCAGGCGGTGAGCTGGTGGGTAACGTGTGAAGCAGAAGGTCCCGCTGGTGGCAGGGCAGGGCCACGCTGTCTGCGGAGCGGCTTCCACAGGGCTGGCACCGCCAGAGGAATCCGCTTCCTTCTCCCCTTCCCTGCGTTATCCCTGTGAGCACAGAAGTTAAGATGGACAAATGCTGCCCTAGCTCAGCAGAGTAAAAGCATGCCAGAAACCTCGTTAAGTGCAGATCTGAGCAATTCTCACATACTGTGTTTATAGACAAAGGGCTCAGCTGGCAGCGTTCACACCCAGATTCCTCCCTCCGTCAGAGCTTTTCCCGAGCTGCAACCCAGATCTTGGTCTGGATCTCTGGGAGCAGAGAAGGGATCAACCCGCTGGATCTGACACAGATCCCTTTGGGGTTTGGTTTTGGGGTTTTTTGTGCCCACCCTTTATTTGAATTAGTTTCCTTGTGCAAAAATGCCAATAGAGTTGTCGATACAAACCCAACGAATGCTCTGTGTAGGTAGACCCAACAGCAAAACAACATTCAGTGCGAGCTGAAGCAAAACCCCATTCATCCACAGCAGCAGCATAAAAGGCATGACCCATACGCTATAGCAGTTTTCATCTGTGATGGTAAAATACCTTGTCTGACCTCTACTCTGATAACCACCAATGACCTTGATCGTGTAAACAGGACAAACTGAATTTAAAGTCTTATCACAGTTCTCATTAAGAAATTCAGATTTGTTTGGCTTTTTTCTTTTTAATTTATGTATGTGTGTGGTTGTGTGGGAAAATATAAAGCTTTTTTGTATCAAATAACATCAATCCTTGCACACTCTATGCAAAATTTTGTAAGCATTGCAATAATGCTATGAATTACACAAGGAACTATTTTAACTTTATTACACTTTCTGTATAAAAAAAGTTTGTATTTAAATGATTTCAACTGCAATCTTGTAAAATATATTAATAAAATAATGATTGTTAAGAAGGAAAGAGATGTTGAGTGGTTTTTGTTCGTTTGAGCATGGCAAACGTGAATTAGACTGCAAACTTTCATATGTCTGTAGGATACAGATAGGATATGTCCATAGGATATACCTGTATGTCTGTAGGATATGCCAGACTGGATCACACTAGTGATCCATTTCATAGCATCAAGTCCCTGGATATATTTCATGCCAAAAATGCTGTAGAGGATGGAATGAGATTCTCTGTGGATGGCTGTTGCTGTCATTAGCAAAACAAAAAAATCTCCCCTTTAGGAAAGTTGAGTTGCTGTCTTGCTTACCGCTTTGTTGAACTTCTCCCCCTTGTCCTAGCATTGGAGACTCACAGCCAAGAAGTGTTGTAAGCATTGAGGTCCTGCCTGAGCATCATAAACATCTCAAAGAGGATCACTTGCTGGTAGAGGGGATCTGGTGCTGCTTGTGCTCCAATGCTCCAAACCAGCAGGAACTTGAGGTTTTCCAAGAGGGACCAGAGCCAGGTGCATGCATCTGGAAAGGAGCCCCCACCGGCAGACTGTGTAGGGAGCATGACCTCAAGTCTCCCTGCAAAAAAAATAATAATTTAAAAATAAATAAAATCATTTTTAAAAAAAACCAAAAGCAGCAACAACAACACCCAGCAGCCTGGACCAACTCACAGAAAGCCTCTTGAAAACCTCTGGCTGCTTTAACTATCCATCAGTTTTTATTTTAATTGGCAAACTAAGCAGCTGCTCATGGGTGACTCTGCACATGCCAGGCAATCACTTCTGAGGGCATTTTGCAGGAGCTGGGTTTTAAATATGAATTTGTTTGCCCTGGATTTTTGTCAGTAAATGAGAGCATTGATTGAGGCTCATTATCTGAAGGAATAGCAAGAATTCAATCCGGCTGAAAAGATGTGCATGCCTTCCAAGTGCACGGAGAGTACAAGCCCAGCCCTCACAGCTGAGATGCTGCCAAAATCCAGGCTGTAGGGGTACTTGTTTATCAGTTTGCAGGCCCTCCTGTTTACCAGGCTCCAGGTAAGTTCACTCAGTACTGTTCGGTGGACATGCACAGTCTCCTTCTTGCTCGTTGGGGTTGGACTGTTTGCACACTTTTTTTAAAAAAAAAAAAAAAAGAAGACATCTTTCAGCAGAACTTCAGCTGCAGTTCTTGGCCTGCATTTGGAATTTCTAGCAAACTGACAAGGAAATAATTCATGAATTAACCCCCATTAAGAAGCATGTCGGTAGGAACTTCACAGCACCCGCAGGATAGGGCGCTCTGTGTAGCTGCACCCAGCCCTGCCCCAGGCAGCGGCCGGATCCTTCCCCAGTACCAGCAAACTCCACATCAGCTGCCTGAAAATGTCCTTGATACAAGCAGCGAGTAGTTATCAAACTCAGCCTTAGGCACAGTGTATTTGCAGTGCCCCCGTGCCAAGTGTGGTACTCAGTAGCAACAATATGTTAACCATTTTCTAAAGCCTGGGAAGCTGTATTTAAAAAGGGAATTTGTCTTTTAAAATTGACTCCTGGGAAAATTATCAAAGCATCATTTCTTCCCAAGCATCCTGCCTTTCACTTTTGAGAAGTGCTTCCCAATTTTTGCTTTCTTTTCTTTCTACCCCTATAGCTAATTCATTGTTTCTTTTTTTTTTTCTTTTTTCCTAAATATCAAACAGAAAAAAAGCACCAAAGGAAGAATTATAAAAGCAGGAAATAATCACTGAGATGAAATGAATCCATTTCATACTCTGTAAAATCATAACAGCTTCAACTTCTTAAAATTTTTATGTGCAGCCAGGTTTTTGTATTTTTCATCTAAGTCTAGTACAGACAAGTTGCTGCTGCTGAAGTTTGGTTGTTGAATTGGGGTGATTATTTTTATTTTTATGAACAGTGTCCAAAAGTCAGTGATGAGAAGTATCTGTTTTTAACAGTTTTTCTCCACTGCTGTGACCTTCTTCTCTCCTTAAATGGAACAGAAAAATCCTCCTGAATTTAGTGATGAAGGTTCAGACCTAAATAGCTCCAGTGCCAAATGTATCCCAGAGGAAAATTATATGGCCTCATTTAATAGAGAAAAAGCAAGAAGTCTGGCCAGCAGCTAGAACTTGGCTCTTTTCTGCAGTCATTTCAGAATAAAAAGCAGAGTGTAGGTAGTCTTTAAATATTTGATTCACACTATCAGGCTATTGTAATATACATTACTGATATGATCTGCACTTTTTAAAATTGGGGTTTGTGAATAGCCCTTCACATAGCACCTCTGCTTCGGGCCATCATACAGCTAGGCTTGTGTAACATCAGCTGTGGTATTTTCCCTTTCACACCTACAGGGGCATTTTTTGTTACCCTACTTCTAGGCTTTGTTTTCAGCCTCAGCAGCAGCCTGGCAGTGCAGGCAGAAAACAAGGCTCCTGCCTCCTCGCTGAGGAATGCTTGCAACCATCTGCTTTGCTCCATTCAGTGGGTGCATGGAGGGAGGGGAAAAGCAGAAAACATCTTTTAAATCTCTGAAATAACCTCATTCGGCTTGGTTTTCTGCTGCCCCCACAGCAGCACACAGCTGCAGGGCAGAGTTGGCAGCAGCCTGGGCTCCTGCTGGGGCTAAACCCCTCCTGGGGCTCCACATCCCACCTCTCCTTCCTCAACAGCCCTATTCCCGTGCCACTGCCAGACTCAGGCTATGAAACAGAAATACTTTAACTGACAGCATAACCCACAAGTGCTCAGGGGACAGTAAGACCTCAGTGCTGCTCGGTATTTCAGCACCTTTTCAAACAGAAAATACATCTGCATTACCTGACCTAAACTCTACCTACAACTTGAGTTTAGCACCTGGGAGTGCTAAAGGATGCTGAGCATAACTGAGATGGGGTTTACTCGTTGAATATGGGTTTTGCATCTGCTTTGCCTCCCCGAAGGCAAGAACCAGTACATGCACATGCCAAAAAGTGGTGCTGTGTCTCTGTATGGCTGCCACTCTTAGCCTGAGCCTCCTCCCTTCATCCAACCAATGCGCCGCATCTCCTGCCCTGGGGGTTGAGGTTTTAATGGAAGCTGCTGCAGTTGGGGTTGGCTGCCCGTCTGCTGCATCGCCAGTGCATTCAGAACCGGGGCGGGGTGATGGTGAAACGCCCCACTCCTCCCAGCACAGCAGGATGGAGCCATGCAAGCACATGGGATGCTCCACAGCAAGACATTCCCTCCTTGCCGTGGCAAGAGGTCTGTCGGGAAGAACGAGACACGGTTTTCACCCCAGTGTGTCCCAAGTGACATCTTGACATGGGTTTCAATGCTCTTATGGGAACCACCCAAGGAGGCCCCAGGGCTGAAGTAAGCAGTTTTAGAGCTGATGTTGGTCCCAGAGAGGGCCACATTTATATTAATGCCCAGCCAACAAACACAACCTGCCTTTACAAACCGGGGTGATTAAAAACTTCTCCTTGCTCTCCACTATCAGCAGGCTTAGGAATAATAACTGACTGATAGGGAAGTGTGTGAGAGAGAGAGAGCGTGCCTCTTTGTGTGCACGCATGGGGACGGGGGAAGATAAATTTCTGAATAAAATGTTATTTTTATGTCCGCTGTAACGATTTCCCAAAGCATATGGGTATTTCAATAAACCCCAGTCTCAAAAGAGAGTTTTTGCATCACAATCATCTTGAACCATAATAACTAAATTTGAAAATAACTATCATCTGCTAGAAAGACATTAAAGTATCTATAGTGGTGCTATCAGGCTGTGAATGCTATGGGAGCTCTGCACACACAGACACACACACACACAATTAACGAAGAAAAAAGAAAGGAGAAAAGCACTGTCCCTTCCAAGAAAACCCACAACCTACTGCCTACACGGTGAACTTTTAAGCACAGAATGCAACATCCAATGAATTATTTATGAATTAATTTGCAATGAACAGTTTAGCAGTCAAAGGAAACAAACTGGCAGCACAGCCCTGCCTGGGGTGACGGCAGGGGACACAAGTGTGCTGTTCCTGTGGCAAGAAGACATTTAGCAGTGTACATGATGAGTTGCACACTAAGAAAGTTTAAGACAAAAATGCAGTTCCTGGCAAGCACCAGCCTGGTGTACTAATACCCTGACATAGCCTGTGACCCCACTTGCACGCTGCACTGACACATGCCATCGCTCACCCAGTGCCAGGTGACAGACACAAGTGCTTCTTGACCAGCAGCTGCTGTGGATGCAGCCGCTCTGGCAGGAGAGGTCACCCAGTGCCCCACGCCTCCCACCACCACCACATGGTTTTTATGCTAAGCTAAAACACAAGTACAACCAGCTGTTGCTTAAAGGCTAATGATGGGAACAACAAAATCAGGAGATAGAAATGCACATCGTGCATTTAATTTAGTTCTTTATAGCCAGGCTGTAAAAGGGGCTGTCCCTGCCCAGCACAGGAATGAGCTCTGCACTGAGGGCTCCACACCAGCATTTGTCTTTAGCATGACATTAAATTAATGCTTTTGTGGGTCTTTTTTTGACTCCTCAGCAGAGATGCCCAGTTTGCCTGTGCTGCTGCAGCTAAGCATCAGTCCTGATGCTGACCGCACAGCTGCGTGGCATGCTCTCAAGGTAAGTGGCTGCTGCGTGCTTTATTTCTCTAATGCAGACATGGATCATGGGCATAAACAAACCTGGCTGGATTCCTGGCAGAGCTGAGAATTGCATTCGGTAGCTCCTGGGGCAGGAATAGGGTGATGTCTGAGCTAGCAGGAGAACACAGGCAGGAGAAAACAAAAGCAGAGCAGGCAGGTTAGCCTGGACCGGGCTGCTCTGGGCTTGCTGCAGGTCCTGCGGCATTGCCAGGCACAAGCTGCCCTGGGTCACGTTTACTGGTGCAAATAGAGCAGCAGACACTTGCCAACATAGCTCCCGGTTGCTGCAGTTGGAATAGTTTATAAATGCTTTTGGATTTATTTTTTTTCCCCATTCATTTCTGTAGCGACACCAGAGTCCTGCCTGGTTCCAGTGGGGTGGCTGAGATTGCTGCTCCCCTTAAAGCACGGTACAGCTGAGCATGGTTGAGCTCCCTTCCCACAATGGCTTCTATAATTTTTATGTAATATATTCTGTATATATATTATAATAATGACTTTTCTAAGGTACCTGCATCTCAGCTACCCTTAACCCTGGCTGTGCCCCTGTCTGCAAGAGCAGCGTGAGGGGGGCACAGTCCTGCCAGCCAGGTGGGGGATGAGGTTTTTTGGCAGTGCCACAATGGAAACCCTGTGTCCAGACAGCCAGCGGCCTCTGTGGGAAGGAAAGCCGCACTGCTTCCCCCGGTAAGTCTGACTCACACCTGTGTAGGCTCTGAACGATGAGGTGAAGCCGTGGTATTTGCCCAAAGCAAGTGAGAAGCTGCCCTTTGTGTTGTTTCCACCAAAAAGACTGATGGTAAGAGAAAGATGCTGTGATAAGTTTAAAGAAGTTGACATCAACTGACCTTAGGAACCAGGTGAAATATTTAAGACACCTTCGCAGTTCAGACTCTGCTCAGACTTCGGCTGTTGGGACGATGGTCAATGCTTCCCTCCCGAAAAGAGCAGACCAGGCAGAGCAGCTGAGGACAGCAAGTCACGAGATTAGTTTCCTGAGTTTCACCTTTTTCTTCCTTTCTGCCTTCTCCATTGACTTCTGGACCTGAAGTGTCTTCCACATGTGCATGGTGTCCATCAAATCACATACTTGGCTTGGACAAAACTGATGAGCACAATGTGCCAAGAAGAGACCTGCTATTTTTACGGTTTTGCAGCAAGACATTGCACATACAACTTGTATCAGAGAGAGAGCTAAGAGCACGGTGGGGCAGATGGGAGCTGGTGGGGCCCGTGTGTCCAGGGGTGAGAAAGGTAGGTAGACACAGGCACCAGCTTCCCACAGTGACTGATGGATTTTACCTGTCTTTTTTTTTTTCCTTTCACACATGAAGACTTTTGAAACACCTAACAAGTGTCTGTCTGGGGTTTAGAGATGTCTGGTTTTACTGAACACAAGAGCTGCCTCCATGAGCCATGGCTGCTTCTGTGACTGTGCAAAATGTGTATTGGTTTAACTTTTCATGGCATTTCAGTCATAGAAAAAAATAACCTCTGTCTTTCTGGTATGTAAGTATTTAGCAATTGGAGGAGGAAGAAAAAAAAAAATCAAGCAAACTTATGCCTTATTAATTTTCTTAGTTTTCTCTTTCTGATTTGATTTTTGGATGGCCACCACTAGAGACCCCAGTAGAGACAACACACCCTAACCCTTCCCCCACTGCCATTTTATGACATACCCACTGCCATACCTCTTTTCTTCTTCAAGAAGATGATGGGAGACAGAAAAAATGACAGCAGAGACACTGAAAGCTCTGTAACCATAGAGCAAGTTAGAATCACTGAATCATTTAGGTTGGAAAAGACCTTTGAGATCATCAAGTCCAACTGTTAACCGAGGACCCAAGTTTAAGCAGTTCCCACTGAAATCAGTAGGTGACCTACATATATCTATATATAGAGTGTCACTCCCATTTTTAAGAGGTAGGACAGTCAGTTTAAAATGAAAGGGCCAAATTTTTGTATGATGTGAATGGCAGTTTGGATCCAGATTCATCCGAACCATAGGCCAGTTTGGCTCAGGAGAGTTAATACCGCCTTCCTGAGAAATACAAGACTAAAATAACCACCAGGGCCAAAACAGGAAGGCTAAAAATAAACAAATAAAGAAAATAAAGTAAATAAATAAACAAACAAATAAATAAATGAAAATAAACGGAGGGCTACTGCCCTCAGAAGAATATTTTCATCGCTGCTTTGCATGAGAACTGCAAAGAGGACTTCAAGATAAGCTTTAGAAGGTGCAGGAGTGGAGATGGCAGGCAACTGAGGGTAAATAATTAATTCAATAACATACAATTAATTGTTTGCAATTAAAGAACATTTATAAGCTGCTAAATTCCATTAGCATAGCATGGCCTATATAAAGTGAACACTAATGCATATTAAAGAAGAACCTGTCTTGTTATGCTTTCATCTCGCCACATAAAAACTACCGAGATGAGGAGCACACTGCCCCGTGCAGCCGGCAGTGGGCTGAAAGCTCTCGTGCACGTGTTACAGCTCTTCGGGCTGCAGCAAGGATCTGGATGCAGCAGGAATAACGGCAGCGTGCTTGGGACCAGTGAGAAACCGGGTTCCTCCATCGGATGTGGAGCAGCTCTAATGCTGTAGTGGCTTTGGTGTCAAGTGCACCAGAAGTCACCGCCAGGCAGTTGTAAAGTTACACGGTCTCCAACAAGTAACTGCATCTGACCTGACCGCAATTACTCAGTTTATGAGAGCAGTTAGGACTTGGGGGTATTGCCATTTTTCTGTTGATAGAATGGAAAGAACAAGCTCCGTTGCACATGCCTGACTCTTGCCTTAGGAGGACCTCAAGAGAATCCAGAGATGTTAAATTTACCTCCTGCCATCCCAAAGAAATAGAGGATTACCAGGCACCGAGTCTGCATCACCTGAACAGCCATCAGCCAGCTACCAGCCAGCCACATGGTGCGGGAGCCCAAGGCTGGGCATCTACACCTGAAAGAAAGAGTTAAAAGCCATCATGACAATACCTAGGCTGCAAACCCAGAAACACTCTGGAAAATCTAGAAGCAATTGCTCTTTGGTCAAATCTAGAACAGAATACAGTCCCCAGAGGATATTGCAACAGAGTGACATCAAAACCATCCCAGCTCATTTGGGTTTGCTCTGTGCTGAGATTAAGTCATATATTATGTTCTTGTAAAATACTCAGTTGGTGGCAGCTGGATAAATGGCCAGTTCTAAATGATCCTTGCTGAACTGCAAAATCGATTAGGCAGTGATTTCCCACCTTGGATTTTTCTACACCCCTCAAGATTTCTTGCTCTTGGAATTTGTCACATTCACAAGAAATTAAACATGGTGCATTGCTCTAGTGGCAATTTCTTTGGCCTCCCTGAACCCCAGAAGCCAAGTGGAGTCCCCTGGGCTAGTTTGCTTGCAGTGGAAAAGACTTCAAAGCTGACAGTTTTCACTGAAAAAAAGTAACCTTGGATGAAGTTAAACACGGGATTCAGAGTCCCTTGCTTACACTAAATGCACAGAAAGCCAGAAACACCGCACGGGAAAGGGAGTCATCCCCCACCAAAACAGCAGCAGACAAACTGCTTGCTCAGCACAAGCCAGGCCATGATGTGGGGCACGTACATCCCCCAGCATCGCCTGGCACCAGGTACCAGCACCCGCTCACAGCACCTCCAGGCTGGTGGCATCCCTGCTCCTCACCCTGGTTAATGACAGCTCGGACCTGGAGCGGGCAACCATGAGTCTTTAACATAACAACAGGTCAACTAAAAAGTGTTAGAAACCTGTTGAGAAAAAGAAAAACTCCTGTCTGCATTAAATTGCTAACAACTATCTTTAACTTGCCTTTTCCAGGGAATATTGTTTGGGTTTAAGCCTTTTAGGAAGCTGTCAACCTTAGCAAAAATCCCTTCAAACGGGAAGGCTCAAGTGAAAAGGTACCTGAAAAAAATTAGTGATTAAATCATATTTCCTGATCCAGAAGTGCCAATGCAAGGTCTGATTCCAGTGGGAACAGTCATGTACCTGAAGGGAGACGTATGCTGCAGGGCAGGCCCCTCCCAGGGCTGGGCACAGGGGGATTTTTCACATGCTGTGCAGAAGGGAATTCCCAGAGGGATTAAAGCTTTTTCTCTTCTGGCTCTGGACTTCACCCAGCATTCATATAGGAGATTGCTCTGCCTGGAGTGAGAGTGTAAAAGCTTCAGAAGAAAAAGAAGGTCTGTTCAGCCATGTCAGTTACCTAAAAGCCCAGAGGCGGGGTGTGCTGAAGGAGCAGAGGGAGCATGTGAAAGTCAGAGGTGAGGCTGGAAAAGGTTCTTCCACTTAGGTTCAAGACCGCGCTAAGGCACTTCAGCTGTTGGTGGAGAAAAGGCTGCACAAACCATAAAGGAGGTGCTGGCAGTTCGCTCGGTGGAGCACAAGCTCTGCCGATGGCATCATTTGGATATTTAAAGCCCTTGGCTCTAATTGTAGCACGGCCGTCCTTGAATAAACAGTGCTAGCATTACAGTCATTGTGGGACATGGGATGGATTATGTCCCAGTCTGCCTGAGAGGGGAAGCTAGTTCTGGCTCGGCTGGGCAGGGAGCTGGCACAGAACGCCTCTGACACCCTGACACCTCTCGGCAGTGATTTCCCTCAAGATGAGAGAGCTGATGAGGCGCAAAGAGAGAGGCTCAAGGAGGCTGCAGCATCCCTGCAACGGTCCATTTAAAGCCAGATGCAGGCAGCATAAGCTGCTGTGCTTTTGGCCTCTTCAGCAGTCAGCTCTGCAGAGGGTGGGAGGTCAAGGGCATCTGCTGGCACCCCAAAAGGGAACAAGGCTCCTGGAGATGAGGAATAGACCTGACTTGTGCAAAGAAATTCAGCCCTTAGTCAAATCCCAGGCTGGGAGTCTGGCTAAAGCACGAGCCGGCTGCCAAGACACTTGATTCTCACACAACTTACCTGTCACCTTGTGTGGGATTCATTGTCTTGAAGAACGTGTTTAGTGAAGCCCAGGTAGATGGCTGAATCCTGTAATAGGAAAAGCCACGGGCAATGCTGGGACACCCAGCCTTCCAGGTCTTTATCTTTGTAGATAAGCAAGTTTGGAGTCTTTGGAAGAAATGCTGACTCCTGTTAACTATCCATCACTGAAGCCAAGCTTCTATGCCCTGGGCATCTGCTGCTGCATGGCAGGTGTGAAGACAACATCAAAATGGGACAACAGGGTTAGAAGAGAAGCAAATCTCACCGTTGTATTGAGAGTTGGCATTTTGCCTGCCTTGTCAATCATCTTTCATGCTCAGAAATATAAATTGTATGGAATGGCTCCCTGGAAAGACAGTTCCTTTCTTATTAATAATGAGAGTCAAAAGTTAAACACAGCAGACAAAACACATACAGGACTAATGCAATGTTGGAGCAACATCAGACCAAAAGGGCTTCCATCTCACTCCTCTTCCCTTTCTAGCCAGACGGAGCATTCCCGGTGCACATGTGGGGAGAAGTGAGGAAGCAAGGAGCTGTCAACAACAGTACTATCCCAGAAATAACAATGACTTCTCAAGAAACAGGAGAGTTGGAGGCCTCCAGCATTCAGACTTGGCTCATTTCAAAGGAAGGACAGTAACAGCACAACTGAGCAGTAGTATGGAAAACAAGCTTTTTTTTTTAGTGTGGTCCTTGGGAGGAACTGAACACAAGTTTGAGTTTAGCTCCTGTCTCCAAGAAATTGGGACTTGCCCCAGAAGAAATATAATCTGGAGAGATGAGTCCAAAATCATGGGTGCAGAAGATGCTCCACCCAAGACTGCTTTGTTCTGCCTTTCTTTTTCAAATGTTACTGTTTGACCTCTGGCTTCTCCCTCGTGTGCATCCTACTGTGGTCTTCTCAGCCTAACAAACGCAGTTGTGACTTGTGCACTAGGTAATGAGATGCCAGGCACATGGAAAACCTGATAGGCAATGTTCTCAAGTTCTCTGTTAATTACCAATGTTTGCTTAGCAAATAGCTGTTAAAATGCCTTGGTGCACCAACTTTTCTGGGATCACTTTGTATTTCCCAGATGTTCAGCTGGCAAAAACCTGACAGATGCCACCTACTGATTATTTCCCCAAACTGGAAGAAGTTTAGAAATGTTGATTTGACGTCCCCTGCAGTAGATTCTGCAGGCATCAGGTCAGACACCTCTGGTATGAAAGAAGTTTCTTTCCAAAATGATAAAGGCAAGCAAGTAACGTGAACTTAATGTGGAAACAGCATTCTTCCACCCTCCAGCTAGACATGAAACCAATGTGAAGAGCAGCACAGAGAGATAACATCTGATTGTATGGATACTAACCCTGAGGTTCATCTGAGTGAGTTCACCTAGCTCTAGCACAAGAATCGAGAGAGATCTGAGTTATCTCCAAGGTGGAATTAACATTTGACAAATAGATAGGTAGGACAAAAGAGCTGAACTTCTCCATTCAGTGCCCTAAAACTTCTTGTTTATGCCAGTACCTTGTGCTCTGTCTATCAGAGTAGCCACTAGCTGGCACAGACTTGGAGGAGCTTCCTTGTAGGTGGAAACTACTGTTCAGTAAAGTGCTTCTAGCTGCAAGGTGGAACCTGGGCCAAATTTGTGGATTTTCAGTCTTACGATAAAATTAGAGCAAAGTATTTGAGGAATATTGACTTTGAGACTAATGCATGAGGCCATGGTCTAGGAAATCTTGTGCTTAGGGCAATTCCATATAAGCCACATAGTATCTCTTTCTGCAGCTCTATTCCGGGATCAATAAGTTTCCTGAGAGGTTCTTCTCTAACACATAGTGAAATAATTAGCGCAAAGAAGCTTCATATAACCGGAATACAGAACCATTTCCTAGTTCTACTCCGGTATCTGTCATATTAGGAGAAATGCACACTGACAGCCCTCTTGCATGCGTTAACACAGAACCCTTCCATTTGCAACAGACCTGAGCATTACGCAATGCAGAAGCCTGTCGTATGAAAGGCTTAGACAAAATCCGGGGAAAGCAGAAGCTGAGGAAGGGAAGAAGTGACACAGAGCCCACGTGCCATCACTAGAAGATACCTGTAGCAGTTATCTTTGCTGAAGTCTTGCACAGAAGGAGCTTTAGAGACATCTATGAGGAGAAAATCTGCTTCCCACCATGTCTAAGCTACAGGCTTTTATACTGGAGTCTGGCTGAAACTTATAAAAGAAACCTATATTTACCCAGAACAATTATGAAAGGAATGATTCCTGATACCATGGCAGTTGACCTTCTACTTTAAGCAGGAATTTTGTCAGACCATATAATTTCCATTGTCAGCTACAACCATCAAGCCGTGACTTTAACTTCCATGCACTGGAAAAAAAATAAAAGAAAAAAAAAAAAAAAAAAAAGAAAATCCCTCTTATAAAGCTACACTTCGATTTCTAAAAATTCATGCAAGTTGCTTTTATGTATAGGTCAACGCTTCCATTTGCTGGATGAACGTCAGTATTTCTGCACTGAATGAAGCTGTATGAAACCAAAGCATTTCATTATTTCCTCTGGAGCTTGCTAAACAAAAGTGGTTGAAGATCATCAATCAACACGCTGTTGTATTTCAGTGCCAGCGGTATTTTAAGGGCTGAACAGCTCAATTAGCACTTATAAGCAGTAGTAAGCAAAAGCTCTCACAAGGATCAGTTTTGTAAGCCGTCCTCTACAAAAAGTAACCTGTTAGTGCAAGATGCAAACCTCTGGTCAGCCAGTGTCCGTCCTGCGGAGTGACTCGAGGGAAGACAGCAGTTGTGAGGGTGGGAGGGAAGGGAGGGGGAGCGGGTGCAGGAGCTGTTGCCTGTCCTGGGTGGCTGAGCTACCTTCCTTCAGAGGACGCCAGCAAAGGAATCTGGAAATCTGAGGTGCAAATCAGCATCCTTTAAACTGCCTAGAGAGATTCCCACAGGCTTTTTGGGAATCCTGTCTTAAGTCCTTCTCTGAGTGGGTTATCTAGATGTTGGTAGGCACGCAGTGACTGCCTTCACTGCATATAAACCAGTTCGATTTCTTCTTTGGGCACATCAGCCCAGTTCCCTCCCAGACACGGTAATTTACCTCAGATACAGTTCAGACAATCAAGTTCATATCAACTTTGGCCTGTCATAGAATTATCACAAGTGTAATCATTTGAACTCCCTGATAGCTGGTTCTGGATGTTTTAAAGGAAAAGGGGACAAAAGGGAAAAGGGAACGGGAGAGAGAAGAGAAGAGAAAAGAGAAGAGAAAAGAGAAGAGAAAAGAGAAGAGAAAAGAGAAGAGAAAAGAGAAGAGAAAAGAGAAGAGAAAAGAGAAGAGAAAAGAGAAGAGAAAAGAGAAGAGAAAAGAGAAGAGAAAAGAGAAGAGAAAAGAGAAGAGAAAAGATCAGTCAAAACCAGTTTTGTTAATCTTATTTGAGTGTTAGCTGGGTAAAATATAAAAGGGAATTTTAAAAATAATTTTCTGTTCTCTGTAGTTACTGCCTGGGGAACAGATTCTTCTGCAAATATTCATAGCCATGAAACATTGATAGACATGCTGCTTAGGCTTACCTACAGATTTTCTAGCCATGTTTCAGAACTAGCATCCAGGTGTCATTAGCCTCCTCTGAAAACTCATGACCTGCACATCTTTAAAAGTATCACATAGAAAAATCTTTCTAATCATATAGCAGATGTGGTAGAAATGTATATCATCTAAATTTCCAATAATAAATAAGATTTCAAAACCAGGATCACAGTTCATAACTGCAAAATTTCCATTGACTTCAAAGAAAACAGAATTTGGATCTCTGAAGCCTTAGTGTAGCAAATGTAAAATTCCTGCAAATGAACACTGCAGGAAGGCATCTAAAGCTATCTGGTGTAGTGTTTGTTCAAAAGAAAGCCACAGGTGAAAATCTTTCTGACTTGTAAAATACATTTAACTGAACCAACCTGTCATCTGTGCATCCCGCTTTATCTAACCAGTCTCTCTATTAGCACTCATTACCATGGTATCTGAACTTCTTCTGCTGGAGGTGTTATTCCAATTACTTTAGTCTTACTGCTGACATGTAACAGAGCAAAATGTGAGCTTCTGTTAGGAAAATAATGCTCCAATTAGTTGCTCCCTCTTTGTCTAACAACGCAGAAAGTCACACAGCGAAGGACTGTTTTCCAGAGCTTGCTCCCTGGGGTAGCCTCTCCTTTTTTTTTTGTTGTTGCCACCAGCAGGCTGACACAGAAGTTCGGCAGTCTCCCTGATTATGGATCATGTATTGGAGCTCAAGCTATTTACAACAGTCAGTACAAATCAAATACCTCCCGTGTTCATCAGCCACTGCTCATCTGAATTTCTTGCGTCTCCTGTGCTGACCCAAATCTCTGTAGGAGACAGAGAAAGCATTTTTCTTACAAATCCCAACTCTTAATTGAAATCGAAAAACACCTGAGAAGGAGAGCTGTAAATACACAGCAAGTATGAAGAAACTGCTGGTTTGTGATCACGTACAAACCGCTTCTTTCTCAGCAGTTCTCTGGGATTTAGAATAGACTTCACCACTGACAAAATATTTCACCCAGGCACAGCATAAGAAAGAATTATAAACAACTTTGGAGACTGTTCCCAAGCTAAATCTTGGTGTATTGACCTTCTAGCTTAAAAATCAGATATCTTGCTTAAGGGAGAGATAATCAGCATTTCAAGCTTTTCACCACAGACCCTCCTATCCCACCAGCAGCTGCAGGTTTTTGTCAGGTTTGAAAGTAGCAGCTGGAAACCACCTCATTCCATTTCAGCTCTTGCATACCAGAAAATGAAATACCGAGGTAACAGGACTAAAGATCAAGTCTCCCCCAGCTGCAACCAGACTTTTTGACTTATGTCTCATCTTCTGGTGGACACACGCCACTGTCTTCCCCTTGTTCACATCAATTGAAGGAACATGACACAGCAGAGCTCCTTAAACCATGGACTTCACCCCTAGTTCAGCCCACAGGAACACATTGCCTGGACATCACTAAGGCGAGACACACGGTTCCTGTAGGGGATCCAGTATTTCTCACCTTTTCTTTGATCTTAGGATGCTTTTCTTTAAGCCAGGATGCTTCCAGGGCCCAGCAGTGGGGAAGTGTCCTGCACTTGTTCGACCTGGACAATATTAGGGAGGAGGTCCATCACGCATCCTGCTGTGACAGGATGCAATCCATATCTGAGCATCACACATCCAGGCTCCCAGTGCCCCCTTTGGGGCAGCACCTGTCAGTAGTCCCAGGTCACAAACCCTTATTTAAAACAGAAGATGATAAAGAGGATCTTAGGAAGAGTTAATTCTGCTAACAGCACAAGCTACGCTTGCAAAGCCTTGAGCCTTAACCACAACCATGGCCACGGGAACACCTGCTCCGAGACCATCACTCACGAGGGAGACAGCAAACACCACTGATGTTCCATGGCTGTTACGGTTACGTCGCAGTTACTGCAGTTTCTCACTTAAACATGACTGCTTCTGCAGAGCAGTAAAGTGTCTACGGCAGAACCAATTCTACTTAATGCACTATCTGAAAAAGAAACTGCTCTGAAGCTTTGTAGATCATCACAACCAGTATAAAGGATTAGCTGATGATTTTGTGAATGAGATGGATTAGGTGGTGTGCTGGAATACAGCTTTACTGGCTTTCAACAGGCTGGCACTTCAGAATCACCAGGTTTTTTCTTTCTTTGTTGTGTTTTTTACAAAAAAAACCCAACAAACTCAAAATACATAAGGGCTAAATCCTGATTCTGTCACAAATAACAGCAAAGATCCCTTTGCCTTAACTCTCCCTGGTGTGGCAGAACCTGGCCTGACCAGTGCAACACTGTGCTGATATTTATTTTGCTGGCAACGGTATTAGTAATTAAAACTCATTGTGTGCTATTTCTGCAGTGAGATCCAGCCCAGAACCTCACAGCATACAGAGCTCTGGAGATACTTTAACTGAGACGTTTTGGTTCACTAATAACACCTCTCTCCAACGCTGTCAGAAAAGTAGAAAGGTGAATAAACTGCCAAGGTTTTTATACCACTGACCCCATGGAGGAATTTCATCTCTATATATTGCTGTGTCAAACCATCTCCTGGAGTATAAGCAGAGGTATTGGTTATTGACTTCCAGAACCATGTTAACATCGATGAAGGACCATTTACTTCTCCAGTCTGATGAACAAATAGCATCTCTCTCAGGACCGTAGGGTTTTGCTACCCAGACAGTGATGGTTTTATATATACATCAGCCAAGGTTCAGCTTACTGAAGGAAGGTGCTTGTTCTATTTAAAGGAGTTGCTACCTGAACAGCTTTTAACATGCACAGGTCAAACATCTCTCCAAGCATAGGCATGAAGCTTCTTAGATAAATAATGAGCAGGAAAAAGCAACAAAGTCTTCTAAAAAGAATCTATGAAACCAAAGCGAAGGATCAAGGGGTTTTCTGATCAGAATCTTTTTCAACAGTGTTCTTTTTTGTTAAAAATAAGTGTGACTGACCTTGAAACCCTTCTTAAGAAAGTTTCTCCTTTGAGAAGTCACCTTCAAATTGGCAAGTGCTGAAGCTTCAGTGTTCTGTAGTAACACCCCCACCACCACCTCCACTCCCTAAATATAATTAAATTCAGATTAAAACTTTAAACAGCTGAAAGTAAAATTGTGTATTTTGGGTTATTTCTACAATTCCTTTGGCAGCTCTGAACATGTGGGATGATTTAGTGTTTAAACTATTAAGATTTAACTTTTATCCTCAAATAGGGAGAAGTATGAATCCAATGGCAGTACAGACCTGCAAAGCTTTCAATGTTGTTACCAGAGGTATGCGAATACAACTGGAACAGGTACACTATCACTTCTAAACACACTTATCCTTCCAATTAGTTCAGCCTGAGAGTCTGTCAGGGTGAAACACACTGACGTCTCTCCACAGGCTGTTACCTGCCTTGTCCTGTGCTGAGTCCCGCCACCGAGACACGAAGATGAAGCTGGCACACAGGAAAGGTTAATCCATGGCCACCACAACGCTATATGTGACTTCCCTTACTCCAAGGTCTTGCAGCTTCAGACAGGTTGTCCTCTGGCACTGCAGGAAAGGGTGGTAACTACCTGGAAATGGATAACCCCCCCTCCCAAAGCCAAACCCCTATGTTAGCAAGAGGTGTGAAGAAAGGGACTGTTAGCTGTGTGTGCCTGACTTCTCCTCATGCCATATAGCTGGGTCACAGTTTATTTTTCCATTCCCTGGTGCAGACTTTGTGGCTACCTGCACATTTTATTTCACAGCAAGAAACAGTGAGCTTCTGTTTTCCATGGGCTGCGTACTTCACAGGGCAACCGAAGGAGCAGATCTCCCAGCATAACAGGCTAGCTATTCCCATTAACGAGCAGGAGATCCCAGACCCTGAATTCTGCTTTATTTTATGCCTAATGATACACTACAGAAAGCAAAGTTACTCTTCCAGAGTATGGAACCACTCACCACACCTTTCTTTTATTCTTTGCTGGGAACCAAGGAGATGAGAAACTTTTCTTTTGGGTAAGTTGTGGGTGTTTTTCTGACAGCCTCTGTGTCTTGTACACTTGTACCGTACTTAATGTAGATAAGAGTACAAATATTTTGCATAATTACATGGATGTTAACATTCATAGCGCCTGTGGCATCAGTTTTAATTTAGTAAAGTGAATCAGTTCCTTTTCCTAACAGTTCATCAGCACGGTGCCATACAGAAAGGCTGCATCGTGCTTGGCTGTTACCACACTGGAACATTAGCAATTCTAATCGTAAAACTCCTTTAAGTGTTACTCTACAGGAAAAAAAAAAAAAAACAAACCAAAACTTTTTAAGAATGTAGAAGTTTCTCCTCAAATCTCAGTTTTGACATAATACAGGCAGTAATTGCAATAGCAGAATCCAGCTACAATCACAGGTGAAGGCACAAGAGTTGCTGTATTTTTCTCTCCCCACCATTGCCCTGTCTCATTGCTGTGTTTTACCTGGTCACAGATGGCACGTGCTGTTAACCGCGACACTCTTAGCACAGCCAGGATGTGCTAGCAGGGTAGCAAGTGGCTGACAGAGTTTTCACCTCAAAAATTATTTGAGGCAGCAGACCAAATTCCTAGAAAGTAGTGGGAAAATGCCTAGAAAGCAGCAGAGGAAATCCTTGAAAGTGGTAGGAAAAGGTCTAGGAAGGATCAGGAACATTCCTAGAAAAGTACAGAACAATTCGCCCAAAGCACCCCCAGACTTCTTGGAGATAAATTGATGAAGTCTTTCAACACAGCAGAAAAATCCTAGAAAGCAGTTGAGGCATTCTTAGAGGGTTTGGTGTGAATTCCTAGAAATCTAAGGGTAAATGCCTGGAAAGCACCATGTAAATTCTTAGAAAGTGGTGGGAAAAATTCAAGAAAGCACCAGTAAAATTCCTAGAGAATAATAGATTAATTTTAATTAAATTAATTAGTTACTTTAATTTTCTAGAGAGCAACCAAGTTGAAAGGCACCAATTGAATTCCTAGAAAGCAGTACAAAAAATCCTAAAAAACAACAGGAACGTTCCTAGAAAAGAGCAGAAAACTTCCTAGAAAGAATGGGATGTCACAAAAACCAACAGAAATTTTCCTAAAAAGCACATGCTGAAAGGCTGTGAAAAAATTGCTTGCAAAGCCACAGAAAAGAATTCTGAAAAGCCGCTAGAAAAAATCATAAAAAAGTAGCAGGAGACTGAATTCATAGAAAGCACTAGGAAACTTTCTAGACAGATTCTAGACCAAGGAGTTGCTGGAAAGCACTATGTGAATTCCTAGGAGGACTCTAGATTGAGGGATTCCTGCAAAACCAGGGAAATTGCCCCAAACCTTCCAACACAAGGTTTCCTGGAAAGCAACTGTTGTGCTCCTAGAAAGGCATGGGGATTTCCTAGAAAGGTTTTGAATGGAAAGGATTGCTGGAAAACTGGGGGAAATTCCTAGAAAAGATCTAGATTGAGGCATTGTTGGAAACCCATGGGAGGATTTAGAGGAGGGTCTAGACTGGGGCATTCCTCAAAAGCCATAGGAAATCCTTTATCCATTTTTCCTTTAAATACTTGCAAATTTTGTCCTGAAAAACATTGGGTAGGACACTGGAATCCTTACAAACAGCCTGGTGGAGTTCAGGATCCTGTGTAGAGGAAGCAGAGCAATAGGTAGGACTGCAGTCATGGTCTTCAGGAGGGCTACCTTTAGCCTCTTCAAGGACCCACTTGGAGGAATCCCATGGGTAGGGCTCTGGAAGGTCGGGGGGTCCAAGAGAGCCGGCTAATATTCAAGCATCATTTCCTCCAAGCTCAAGAGAGGTGATACATCACTGAGTAAGAAATCAAGCAAAGGGGGCTGGAGATCTGCATGGATGAGCAAGGAGCTTCTGGCAAAACTCAGAAGAAAGAAGTTTACGGAATGTGGGAAAAGGGACAGGCCACTTGGGAGGAATATAGGAATATTGTCAGAACATGCAGGGTTGCCATGAGGAAGGCTAAGGTCCAGCTGGAACCAAATCTGGCAAGGGAGGTCAAGGACGACAGGGAGGTCTTTGTCAAGTACATCAGTAGGAAGAGGATGACTAGGGAAAACGTGGGCCCACTGCTGAATGAGGCAGGTGCCCTGGTGACAAAGGACACAGAAGATAGTCACTGAATGACTTCTTTGCTTCAGTCTTCACTGCCAAGGCCAACCCTCAAGTTTCCCAGACCCTGGAGGCAAGAGAGGAGGTCTGGGAAAGGGAGACTTCTCCTTCATCGAGGAGGATCGTGTTAGAGATGACTTTAACAAATGTGATACCCACAAACCGACGGGCACTGATGGGGTGCACCCCCGAGCGCTGAGGGAGCTGGCAGGTATTATTGTCAACCCACCCTCCATCATCCTTGACAGGCTCTTTTCGGCGGTGCCCAGTGACAGGACAGGGGCCAACGGGCACAAACTGCAGCACAGGGAGCTCCGTGGGAATAGGAGGAAAAACATCTTTCCCTTGAGGGTGACACAGCACGGGAACAGGCTGTGGAGTCCCCTCCTGCGGGGACATTCCAACCCCCCCTGGACATGACCCTGTGCAACCTGCTCGAGGTGACCCTGCTTTAGCGGGGGGTTGGACTAGGTGCTCTCCAGAGGTCCCTTCCCACCCCGACCAGTCTGTGATTCTGTGATTTGGGGAAGGAGAGTGAAGAGCTGTCTGAGAGGCTTTTGTGGCTGCTTGTGTTAAATTAACACAAGAAGCCCTTACGGTAGCTGAAGCAGAAGAGAAAAGACCCACTCATCAGAACTTATCCTTTATGGAGAGCCGGTCTTATTCCTAATGAGGTTTCACTGTGTCATGCAGCGAAACAAATTCCAAAAAAAGTCTTGGCAGAGGACTCAGTACGAGCATGAGCTCCCACACCAGGGTGCCAATTAGCTCTGCGACCTGATTATGCCAATAATTAAAAAGGCAGCATTGGGCACAGCCGGGCACCCTGGGAGTCAGATAGGTTACTGCTGTGGGTGCAGAAAATTTTAATCTCTTCCCTCTCTTATTCTGCTCCTCTGTGGTTTTGCCTCTGTTCTTTCCTTTTTTGCTCTTCTCCTTCCCTTTCAATCCTTTTTTTTGTTCGTTTTTTAAGCAAGCCAGAACTTTTGGGTGAAGTGCAGGCATCACGGCGTGCTAAGGGTGGCTTTATGGCATCAGGGAGCCTGATGTCGCACAGGAGCTGCCTAGTGCAATTTAGAAAAATCTTGAAGTAGCCTCTGTGGGTCACCTGGGAGCTGTTCGGAAACAGCCCTGGTCTGCTCGCACCAGCTTTCCCTACGATTCGCCTTCTGTCACATCTGGCCATTACAATCAACTCCTTAACCTTCATGATTTCCCCGATTCTCGCAGAACATCCAAGGGGCTGATGAAGAGAGTGTTACACACTGTACAAAAAGACCAAAGATGTGTGCCTGTCAGGTCCTGAGCGAGTCTGGTGCCCGCTACAGAGATTGGCATGGAAGGAGGGAGGGTATGATGGCATCAAGCCAGCAGGCAGTACCACCTCTGCCACCACTCTACCGCCCTTTCTCTAGCTCAAGTGCCACACGTTGCTTTGATTTTATGCTTTCCATGTTATACCCTGTGGCTAGGTGTTTGGTTTATGCAGGGGGGAATTGTGTCTATATTCACATATAAATTGAAAATGTATTAAACCTGTCAGTTATCCTGTTTTATGTACATATTTTATTTCTGCTTCATATTCAGCTCTTTCACAGCCACAATATTTTGTGTTCTTTATATGAAAATTAATAAAAAAGTTGGATCATCATGAAAGACTTCATTTCCTTAAGCTAGCATTGGTGAGAAAAAATTCCATCTGCTTTATGTCACCTCAGTTTCAATCAGTCAAAAGTAAATTTCCATCAACTCAATCCATATACTTTTCCTCTCTGTTTACTCTTCCTGTACTGCATGGAATCAAGCTAAACTGCAGGAAGATTTTTATGGGCTTTTTAGATTAGTGCACATGGTGTTGCACACAGGCAAGAAATACATCTTGTTGTACCCTCCTGCCACCTGCCCAGGGTAGCCACTGAATGGCATTTCACATACCTTATTTCCCATTTGGATTTATGTAGCTTCTATTTACAGCCTTTGAAATTTACTTATACTCTTGCCCTTGGATTAAAAAACTATTCTGCCTGCTGTTGTTATTTACAGGCTGTGACTGGGTCACCTTTTAACCTTCCCTTGGATAAAAACCCTAAATATCTTAGCTCCTTCAGCCCAGCACATTTATGTCTTCAAGAGTTGTTGTTATTTTTTAACCCGCGATGATTTGATGGACAGTTTTGGGCAGGTGGAACCAGCCCAAACACTGTGGTCCCTTTCTGAGCGGATTGGGATGGTGGGAAGATGTCCCACCACCTCCCTCCTCTTACCCGAACACTACCTGATAATTGCATTTGCTCCACTAATTGCTACTGGCTTCCTCCCTCCCACTAGCCCAACACAGCTCACAAGGAAAAACAAAGCTTTGTCTGGATTTTAAGAAATGTAAGAAATCTGGCTGCCCAGATTCTGCCAGGGAAATCTGACCTTGACCTTCCTATAGACACCACCTGTGTGATGGGTCCTGGGGATCTTCTGCATCACACCTCCAGGCACATGGGGCTGAAGGAGAGGAAGCATCGCCGTGGTGCTGAGGGCTATTTCTCATTATGTCCTTAGGGTAGTTGGGACAAACCAGCTGGTACGTATTCTGGGGGACTGGTGCTTGTGGGGAGCTGCTCCTGCAAGCCAGGGTACAAAGAATGAGCATTAAATCTGGAAGGGTCCCCAGTATGGAGCCCCAAGTGCCAGACTGCTGCTGCTCAGTGTCAGCTGCGAGACCAGTTGTGAAGTCCCAAGACAGCTGAGCACACACGGTGTTTCTGCAAACACTGTGGAATTCATCTGCTTTTTCCACCCAAAGCTCGCTGTTTTTGCCAAAAAGACTTTTCTGATTCCTCTCCACGCCTCTCCCCCCACAGCCATTACATACAAGTTATTTGCTCTCAGTAATTGAGAAGGGATGGGTAGGGCAAGGAAGTCACTCACATTTTGTTCAAAATCCTTTTTGTGCCCTTCTGGTTTACTTAAATTTGGTCAGGCTTCTCTGCTGCCCTTTGGACCATAGCAAATAACTCATCACTTCAGATTTGGGATGGTGAAAAGAAAAGGAACGGTAGTGCCACCTGCAGCAGAAAGACTAAAATGTGTGTCTCCTCCAGCCTGAGGGATCCAGGTCTGCAGGGTGAGTACCAAGCAGGAGTTTTCAGTCAGTCCACATATAGATCTGACTTTCAGGGAAACCATTTTATGCAAAGACAGCAAGCACAGCGCCTTCTAAATGTGGGCATCTCTGCCTTGCTGTTTTCCCAAAATGCTGGCTGAATGAAGGCAGGCCATGATGCTTGCAGCAATTTTAAAGCAAGCTCCAGCCAGCCACGTTCATCCGGGTTTTGGACCGTGCCTGCCCAGCAGCAGCTTTGCTAGTGCCCAGCTGTGCTCGGAGAGGCAGCACAGCAGCATCCTGCAGCCAGCGCATCCCTGGCAGCTCGCGAGGGAGCAGAATCCCAGGGGCTTCACTACCTGCAGCTGGATCAGCCCTTCTGGCAGCTGTGGGGAAACGGTGGGCTTTCAGCGATCCTGTGAAGGTAGTCACTTCCAAATAATTTCACAGTGAAGTGAAAATGAGCGTGGCAAAGGCCAAACCTTCCTGCGATACTTTCCATTGCCAACCCCTGCTCACTGGGGATCTCCACTGATCACATCTTTTGTCACATTGCCCCCTTAGGACACCTGAGAGGTGACTTTTTTCCATCAAGCCTTTCTTGTTGCCCAGCCAGAGAAGGGCTAAGGTTAAGATCCAACACTGCTCCTCCCATGCTGGTCTGTAGGACCATAACTTCTGCCCAGGGCTTTGAGAAGAATAAGCAGTGATTGCACTTGGAGCTGCTACTGCCTTGAATCTCTGTTTAATATCAATTTGCTAATGCTAATCTAACAGTGAAAATAGACTTACACAGTAACACCTTAGTGATATTTTCAATCAATCAGCAGGCAATTAATGGACAATCACCATTACGCTCTGCAGTCATACGTAACACAGAAGAACAAGCACAACCCCATCAAGTGAGAAAAGATTTTTCTGACCAGATTTTACATACACACAAACATAGCCTTTTTTCCCCCTTTTTTCTGAAGTATAACGGTGCAGAGCACTTCTAAGATGCCCAGCACCCCAGCCAGCCCATCTCTAACCTCAGGCTTTGCAACAAGACATGGTGACAGACAGAACCCGTGTGCTATTACCCAAGATTTCCAAAAGCAGCTACTATGACACAGTCCATGGGGTGAACCCCAGCTCCAGCATCTGATCACAGACTTCCTGCACTGGTCCTCAGGGACAGTTTTCCACTAGTACTGAGGCTACAACCAACTGATATCTAAAGACACAACTCACTTTTATGTACAGGCCAACACAAATCCTGTTGCACCATTTGGGAAAGGCCGGGCAACTCTTACAGAGTGTCTCCATAGAGCAAAAAGCGGTGAGGATGCAGCATAGCGTGGCATGCAGAGCAATGTCTTCTGGGAGGAAGATGCTCTGATCAAATCACACAGGCAGGATTAAAAGCATATGCACAGAAAGGGTGTGCCAATTAACTGTCAAAAAAAGCAGCGGTAAATTTCTGCAAAACTTCTATCAGAAAACTCCTATTTCATCAAAGTTCAAACCTTCTGTGGATATCTGCTCACTAATGATTTCTCATTAAAGAAAAACACAGACCTTCCCATAAACATCTTGGTAACATCTGTCTTCTATTCTGAAAATATCAAGATGGAGCACTTCAACTGCTTCAGCAGCAGCGTGATACAGCTTTTCATTCCAGTATTTCTTTTGCATTATGGAAGAGATCTAATGTTTCAATTGACCAGCCAAAAAACATAATCCAAAAATATACATTTGTGGGACTTGAACCTTGTTCTTCAAAGCTCATTTTGCAATGGGAACAATTATTCCATAACCATATAATTTCCCAGGTTTGACAATCTCACCTTAGCCCATGCTACTAAACCATCTTACTGAAAGACAGGATCACTGCGTGGGGGAGGACACAAATATTGTCCAACCACCGGTCTAGTTCAGGCTCACATAAGAAAAGCCAAACAGATGTAAGTCTTTACAAACTCACTGAGGTCAGTAATGCAATGCTTGCTTACCCTTATCTGGGAGATCAGGTCAGAAACAAGGAATCCAAGAGGACATCAAGTCCATTTTTTCTTTTATTGCAGGACCTAATACACCAGCATTTGTAGGGTGATGGCATAACCTGCTGCCAAAAGCCCCCTTCAGCTGTTTCCAATGAACTTGTAGTTAGAAAGCTTTCCATAATAGCCAACCAAAACACTATTACAAATAATTAAACTATTTTTTTATTTTCTGAAAGGATCAGAAGAATCCATCTGAATTATTTACCCTTTTTACGTACTTGGAGGACTCAAGGTGTACAGCTGGGTCCCTAAGATGACCCTCTTAAGTCTTTAACATGCCTGTTAAGCATGTGTATGGCTTTACATGTGGTTTTCCCAGAAATTCAACAGAAATTTCCCAGCAATTCAAACAGAAAATTGCCTTGCCTACTTCACACAGATGCAGAAAGGAAGACAGCAAAGAAATACCTAAAATGCTGCAAAAATGGAAATGCGAGTATGCCAATGGAAAGAAAAACCAACACCAAAGGCACTGCAGATTAGTGGAGCGTACCTGCAACGCTTATTTCCCTCTGAAAACTTGTAAGCAAGCTTATGAATACCAGCCAGGCTGGAGCAGGCATGTGCATCCTGCTCCACACCAGCTCCTCCCAGAGAGAAGATGCTCAGCAGGAGGAGGATGAAGACTGGTGGCTACTGCAGTGGATGCATTCATGGATCTTTTGTATTTCTTGTTCTGGAGGTGTAGCATGCAGGTACTGCAATGGGAGCCTGTAAGAGACCCAGTTCCCTCTGCCATGCGACCAGAAATCTGACACAAGAGGAAGCTGGTATCAATGGCATTGTGAGTGGGAAGCTCTTAGCAGATGAGCAAGTAGACATATTCCAAATCCTTTTAAAACAGAACATAACCATCTGCGCTGGTTCCTCCAAGTACAGTTCAAACACCCTGACTTGCCATTGAACAGTACTTTACTCCAGCATCAATGACTCAGCTACACCTGCAAAACAGACAGGATCTGGCCCTAGAGAGGGAAAACAAGCCGCAAAGGAAGAACAGCATCAGAGTGCCCTCCCAGCAGAAACTAAATCTCTGTCCCTCACCTCTTATCGAGCCTAATTATCTTGAAGAGATGAAGAAGATGAAACACTGGGATGGGTCTGGCAGCCTCCTGTTGGAGCCTGTTCCCTCTCCTGTCCTCACCAAGTGCGGATTGCTGGGAGGCCAATATTGTTTAGGTGCAGGCTGGAGCCCCGCGCTCTGCACCTCCGCAGCCGATTGCAGCACTGAGCCCTGGCTGCTTCCTGAACTCATGACAGAGGGTTCCTGGGCCCAGGCGTGCTTCTCCATTTTTCAAGAAGATAGGTGGGCTCCAGAGCAAACAGAGCCATAAATAAGCGACCTTGAGCACAGCCACTCCGTCACCTGGGAAGAGGTCACTGCAGGCTCTGTGTCCCTTATACATGGATATTAAAAAGATTTAAAAGGAACATGTAATGTTTTCCCCACCAGTCTCCTTCACTTCATGTGTTGCAGTTTTTCTCCCAGCAAGGCACACTGCAGAAAACAGGAGCTTTCCGTTTGCTGACTGAAGCAACAACAAACAATATCTTAGAAGTGAAAACCAGGGAGTTTTATATCTGCAATCTGTAAGTGACTGGTCTTTTAAATATAAAATATAGTCTTTAATTAGTACTAATCTAGTTACGTCCCTAGAACTAAGATGTCAGTTTACTATACATCTTTCAAATGCTCCTGAAAAAAATGTAATGCTACTGTTTTTTCCATGTAAGCATCTTTCTCAACTGAGTCATTACTACGATGCGGATGCAATCTGAGAAGTCAGTGCTGCTCTTTCAAGGGGTGATGGCCAAGCACGCATTTATCTTTTGTTAGAGTTGTAGAAGACGGTGGAAAAGTAGGTGGCACAGGTGCACTTACACAGACTTTGCTGCCAGAAAACAGCAAACTCATGTCTCTGACTCCAGGATTCTTCTGTGCTGCTTTCAGAGTCTTTGTTTTGACCAAAGTTATTAGATAGCTCAGTGACACAGCCAGAAATACCAGCAAAGTAACTCCCTGATTGACCCTCTCTTTCTTCTTCTCGTTCACGTATCTTTCTTGAACTCCTTTACCTGCCACAGTACTGAAATGCCACCCTCTGCACAAATTAGTTACACCCTGGAGCTGATGATTGAATTATCGCACAATACCTACCTAAAAAAGATTTAAATCAAGCAAAATATATTGGTGGTTATTATTCTGAACGCAAGGGAGCTCGCTCCTGAATTTTCAATCACATTAAAGTGAAGAATCAAATTAATCGGGAAATGGATGAAGTGGAAGGTTCTTGATCAGAAAATTTATTGTAAAGTTCCCACGTGAATTAAACCTGCAGACTGAGGGAACAGTTACACTTGGTTTACCCAAAATAAAAGAGTTTGCCTCTGCCTAGTGTTGTCCGCAGCATGGGCTGTGGGAAACGTAGCAAAAGAGTGTCACCTAATGGCCAAACATTTTCAAGGAACCACTCTCCCCCTCCTTTTCTAGTTATCATCCCTAGAATTCCTATTATACCCTACCCTGCTCTGCAGGACACAACCCAAAAGACACTGCCTTTCCTTCCGCAGATTCTTTTTATTTCTTCCCTGGCAGACGGTGCCTATATATCTGAAACCAAAACAGCCATTATCTTATTTTCTCCTATGTCCTGTGTGTCACATCGTCTAAATGGGTGCTTAACACACATCTTTGCTCTCCACAGACCCAGCCTGCGTGGCATTGCCAGTGCAGGCTGGCAAATGCCACCTCTGGGCAGCCAAAGAGGATGGCCTCCAGCCCACTTCTGGCTGCTATGGTTTAGTGCTTATGGCACAGACAAGACACTCCTGTGATGGCTCCGTGGATTTTTCTCCCCCTCCTCATCAGCACTCTCCTCTAATGTAATAGTGGCTGTTGTTGCGTTAAAGCCTTCTGAACTGTGCAAGCCAGCACAACCTTCTTGTCCTCACAACTGTCAAGCAAGGGTGTGATGACAGCCAGACACTTCAAAGGAAGGTACCACACCTCCTTCGGCACTCAGTCACTGGGTAACCCAGTTCCAGGGAGGTTTCCTCCTAACCTCCCGTCACTAAAAGGGATTTATGCCCGGAAAGGCAAGACTTCATCCCTTCAGCACAGAAGAAAAGGAAAGGCAGAGCCAAACCTGCCTTCACTGTCGCAGCAACATGCACTGAATTGCCAGCTCTGCAATTGCAAAGTGAGATCGGAGGGGGTTGTGCTGCCTAATGTTCCCTAACCTGAATGGAAAGGGCAATGAAGGTATGCTGCAACAAAACCCTAATAACATGTTCCCATTTCCTTGGTGCAGTTTTTGCTGCAGGTAGTTTTCACAGCAATCTAAATATTAAATGCTTCAGCAGCCTGTTCCCAGGAGAAGGTCAGTTCCAGAGGGGAATGGAGACACTGAATTCATCCTATCGAAGTTTTGTAACAAATGAAATACTTGCAAATTTAAGTCCCATATGTACCTTCTGAAACGATGATACTTTCATTCTTCTCTGTCCAGAAACCGTATCTTATTTTTGCAGAAAGTGGCTTTAGACAAAAACCAGTATTTCTTGTCCTTGCTTGGAGGTCACTAAAACCATGAAATTCACCCAGCTATACTAGCACAATTCAAGAATCTCCCAAATCTTCTATGATTTAAGGCTAAATTACACTATCTTTATTCAACAGGGCTTTGCTCCTGTGACCACCTCCTTATTAACCTAGCCTCCAGTACTGTTGTTTTGGCCAAGAAAATGCACACATGTTGGAAAAATTGCTGGGCAGAGATCGCCTTTTCATTTATATTCATTTGCACACCTACAGAGCAACAGCATGATCAGGGCTCATTAGCAGCACAGTTAGCAACATCAGGAAGAGCAGGAAAAAAGAAGGTCAGGAAGCCAAAGAGGCCAAGAAAGGGACAACGAGACACCTCTTTGGGTACCTACCCACCAGTCTGATGGGTCCCAGCACAGCCCTTCCTAGCAGATGCTCTCAGGAACCCACTTCCTTCCCATTTCCACCCTTGCCAAGTGCTACAACTCAAGAACTTTTTAACCACTTCATCCTGTTTTCCACCACATTTATCATCTCATTAACAGTAAATGCCTTTATTAAATTAAACATGAAATGCAGCACTAAGCTGTTCAAATGGGGGTTTAGGGGCAGAGACAGGTTTCCTTCTTCCCTCCTCCAATCTTGTAGCATCCATATTAAAATCATTCTCATATATATTCATGTAATTGGCTGGTCTCAATCTTTAATTAACTGTATTTGTATGGAATCTCAATTTGCTCATAAGAAAGTAATATTTAATGTAGTTTAATGTTCACCTGCCTTTCATATGAAGGAGATGAATGAAACAGCGCCTGATTAATTTTATCCATTAGTTCTCTCTTGATTTGAATCATGAAGAGGGGAGAGAGAGGAAATTATTTAAGTGCCCAATCCCTTCTCACATGGGTTTCCAGAAAGTGGGCCAAGAACATAAATATTTTCTTTTTTTGTGATCTCTGACCTGGACCCTGCTGGCCTGCCCTGACCCTTGCCAGCAAAGCTTGCCTTGCAGTAAGAGACCAAAGAGCTTCTGTTTATTTGATTTCACCGAGGGAAGGTTAAGAGGTCACTAAAGTATCCACATGATTTTCTATTAAGAAAAAGTTCTTTAAGCTAGCAGACAGGGGCAGGATAAGACCCAATGGCTGAAAGCTGAAACTGGATCAATCCAAGATAAGTATGGGGAGTAATTTTCTAAATTATTTTTTTTTTTGCAAACCAAAGAGAGTAATTAACCATGGGAACATCTTCCATTAGTGCCTGATAGATTTTCTATCACAGGAAGTATTTGAATTAAAGACTGGGGACATATCCAGCTCAATCACGCAGGCGCAGGCAGAAGGAAGAAGGTGAATTTTATTCCCCACTGTGCCACTGGCGAGACAACCCCAGGATATTGGTTCAACTGTGGTGCCAATGGCTTTTTAAAAAAGCATATTAAAAACCCGAAGTGGCTGAAAGAGAAGCACAAAATAATTTGAGATATAGAAAAGTAAGAATCCATGGGACGTTTTAAAGGTCAAATTTGGTTATCAAAAAAGTCAAAGCCAGTCAGCATGGGAAACAAATGTTTTCCTAGGGAAGAAATATTGGTGCTGGGTGGAGAAAGGCACAGTAAGAAACTATAGCTCTGATTTGGATGTAATCAAACCAGAAACAAAACAAGGAGAGATATTAGACTAATCCTGGTAGAGCTCCCACGTTTGTGATCAGTACCTCCAAAGCACAACGGACTGCATCGCTGGCACAGTCAAGGTCCCACTCTTCCCCAGAAGAACGGAGCCAGAGAACTGAGCCAAAGCTTCCCTTACCCCAGCAGGGACCGGCACACACTGGTGCCAGCCACAGCCCAGGAAACAAGAACAGCATTTACTGGGAGAGCAGCCCTGGTGTACCAACACCTGCATCGCTCTCCAGGGGTGCAGCCCTTCTCGGATGAATGGAGCCAAAGTCTGACCAGGGGTGGCAGAAACTGTCACTGGACAACATGAGCTCATTTCCATTCTGGTTTGCAATCCTGTACGGCTGAGGCCCATATGCTTCATAAGGTGGAAAATGGAAAAGGAATTAAAAATTGAGGGGTTTTAGTCCTCCTAAAAAGACTTGAGTGGGTTATCTGCAAGACTTCTGTGTTCACGTTATCAGTCGTAGGGAACCCACAGAGGTGTTTCTGAGGAACTCTTAGCTCCAGCAGCCAAGCCTCTCCCGAACACTGCTGTGGTCCCTCTCCCACAGCTCTTTTCTATCCAGTGGCTGACATGGTCAGGTTACTGAAGTCCTGGAATTAAGGTATTACCATGTCCTCAACACATGCAAAATGGCACGCTGGCCATGCAAGGAAGGAGTCCCACAGCACAGTCCAGCCTTTATCATTATTGTGAATGCAGAGGAAATGAGAGGAACAGCTGCCGTTTAGAGTTCTCACTGCTGGCAAGTGATGCCAGAGGTTTTGCCGTTGTTGCTCAGGCAGTCCAGCAAAGGGAAATGATGAGAAAACCCAAGAAGAAACTGTTACTCTGCATCTGCGATGCACTTCAGGCAGGGCCAGTTGGATGAGAGACACCCTAAAGGGATGCAGCTGAGCCTGGGGAAGCAGCCTGCTGAGAGGGGTCTCAGTGCTGCTCTCAGCACGGGAGACGATACAGCCCAGCTGTTACAAGTCGATTTGAAACTAAGCAGAAGTGCTCTTGCAGTCTCTTGCGACGCCACTTGTACAAGCCCTGGAACACTGAAGAAAGGTTTCATCACCACCGGGTCCGATACACGTTCTCTGACTTTTTAAAATATTAAAAGCCCATCACAACCGATGAGAGGCAGCAAGTGGGTCATGCCCAGAGAGATGTGGAGCAGCCCCTCTTCAGAGGGACCAGGCACTGAGAAAGACAAGGGCTGTGGCAGCAGGGAATTGGAGAACATGTCGCTCACCTGTGTCCCTGTCCGCGCTAGCCATGCCAGCCCGCGGCTCGGCTATGCTCAGCCCCAGCAGGAGCACAGCGTCGAGCCTGGTGTTTGCTGCAGTGACCTGCTCATCACTAGGAAGCAAGAACCGCTTGCTGGTTTCCTGCCGTATTCTTAGAGACAACTGTGTGGAATGCAGTGGGCTTTGGGAAGAGAAAAGGATTTATATTTGTATTAAAATAAAGGCTAGGAACCCCAACCAGGAAATCAGGTCCCACCCTCCTTTCCTCAGACGGAGGGGAATCCCGACTCTAAATGTTTAGTCAAAAATATATAGATGACGAGAGAAAATAGGCAGAAGTCTGGTCCTACTACACTGGGTCTGCACGGCACTCAGTCTGGGGACATAGTCTCTTGTAAAGCTCCCTAAATATCCCAGGTACATCCAGGTGGCTGGATGGCAGCGTGGAAGCATGTGATAGCAGAGCAGAGCTTGCTGCTCTCTGTTTCCCATGTGAATTCCCATGGAATGACACCATAAATGCTGTTTGCATCACCTGGAAAGTCAGAGGAGACAAAACCAATTCCTGCTAACATTCTGCAGGTAGTAAAATGGAAAGAAAAGAGAAGGCACAGAAGAATTAGCTTTGATTCAGGCAGAATATGACCAGCTAATGGATCAGTAGGATGTTGGTATCAAGAAAAAAATTAAGGTACCATCGTTAAATAAATAGAGAGGACTCAACCATGCTAACAGATGCCACCAAACACCAAAGAGAGTCAGGAGACAGCTAAATAATGCATTGCAATATCAGATAGACACTGGTGACCTGATGCTGCAACATGAAATAGAAATGAATCAATACAAAGTAATGAGGGAGAATAATATGTGGATTAGTGAGAACAGAAGATGGATCTCTGATCCAGGATTTTCCCCAAAAGACAGCTATGTGCTCTAAGAACTATAAATTTTTAATCAGTTCATCAAGTAGCTCACTTATTCCTGTGTGCATAGACTCGGGGCTGGACGAAGGTACCTCCTGCATCTGAAATTTAGGCATGGCAGTTTCTGGGGTTGAGTAAAGGTGGTTGGCTACTGGAGTGGATCCAGATCCTGGAGCGAAAGGCCTGGAAGAGGGGCCTTACACCGGGATTAGTAGCTGCCTTGGAAATGGACCAGCCAAAGCTGAACCACCCAGATGATCCACCTGCAATCTTCTTAACCGGCAAAAGGGGCACAGGACTTACGTGCGTATAAGCTGCTTGCTAAGACACTCACAGAGGGAAAAGGACTTTGTTCCTGGTCCAAAAGCTTATATACTTGGTCAAACGGGTGTTGAATGGAAAATGCAAAGCAGTGGTGGGGTAGGGGCCAGAGCCCAGGTCTCCCTTTCACTGGATCCTGCTCCTTTCTGACAGTACTTTCTCTTTCTCTGCCACCAATGGGACCCAATTATTTATTATTTTTTTTTCTTTCAGTAACCTAGCTCCAGACGATGGAGGAAAGCATTCCTACTCCAGAGCAGCCACTGGCTCAGTCACTCTCTTGGGAGAAGTGGGTTAGTGGGTTTAGACTCTCTGTAGAAGGGTGGAAAGGAATCCCTGATTTCCAATGCATGAGCACACATCGTAACTCACAGGTTGCTTTATAAAGAAGAGGTTTCACCCTCAGCACCTCTCCTTCCTCTGGTCACGTCTTAAAAAAAAGCAGCAGCAATTACATTTCATAGCAAACTGTGCTGAGGCACAGTATCACCCTGGGGGCAAGCCGCAGGCTGAGCCCCTTGGAGGTGGCGGCCAGCTGGGTGCCATTCCTGCATCTTGGAGGGGTTCAGAGATGCTGCAGCAGGAAGAGAGCAGCTAGGTCTGTTAAAACTGTGGATTTTATTAGCCCACAAGTAGAAGTGACGAGAAGTAAAACTTTCTGATGGTCAGGGGAATTTAATGTAGGAAAACAACACAGGTCAATTTTGGTATCAGGTGGCAGCTTGGGTGAGGAGGAGGTACCGAAATATTTGGATCTCATTCTCTAGCTTGCTTTGACCCCACTAGTGCTTCAGATGAGGGTTTTGTGGAATAGCTTTCTGAAGAAGTCAGGAGATTTCTATTTTATTTCTAAATGGAACAGACTTTACTGAAGATGGCACAGATTTTACCAGGTCAATACAATTTATGAGTAAATAGGAGATGTATAAATCTAGTTCTACATAAATAGCTCCAACAGGAAACTACTGGAGCCTGCTAAAAAAAAAAAAAAAAACAAAAAACAAACAAAAAAAAAAAAACAACCCAAAAAAAACCCCAGAGTAATAGATTTTTAATGCATCTCCCTCAGAAAATATAACATCAGCCAAGAAGATCTCAAATCCTTCCTGCAGAGGATAGAAAAGGGAACCCACTGCACACACCAGCACAGATATGGGCAGACTTGTTGGCTATACATTTTTTAAAAGCAGACATACCAGCCTTTCCTGAAGTGAGGTTTACGTTCAGCGCCAATATTATACACAGTTAAGGGACCACAGTTTGGAAAGCGATCTTCCCTACCACGAAGTGACTGGGCAAATCTGTCAAGGCAGGGGGTCAGGGCACCAATCTGCTCTGCTGTGACCGCGTCACAACACGCTGGACCCAAAATGCAGACTGCTAGAGGAGAGAGACCAGATGCTATAGCAATTTGGGAAGTTTATACACATACTTTTATAGAAATAAAGGAAATCAGTTACTCTAACAAGCATTCGGTCAAAGCCCCATCGGGATTCCGCAGCAAGCGCCGTGCACTCTGCTCCATGGCAGATGTTCCATCGTTACCGAGCAGCTTTACGACTGTCCAAACCCCCTCAGATCTCTATCCCTTGAACTTGTGCCTCTTTCAAGAATGAAGCAGGGAAGAAACTAGCTTGAAAGCTGGCCTTTCCTACCTTGACCCAAGATTCATGATACTCACCTTTTAACAGCCTTTTCTTCCCCAGTTTTCAATTAACCGCTCTACAGCGAAGATTGCAGTCTATCAACTAATGCAAAGAGTAAATCCTTTCCTAGACCTTTTAAAACTATTCTCTCACACTCCCTGACTGCCAAGGGCTTTGAACAAACTGTTTCCAGTAAGGAAAAGAAAAATCAAGTGAATGGGCTGTTGCAGGCAGCAGTATTTCTCCCAGGCTACTGGCACTGCTGCTCTGCTCTGGGGAGAAGGAGCTCTCTCGTTGCAGCAGCCGCTTCCAGACTCACTCATCACTTTTGACCTCATATTTTTTGGTGGCTAGATGGAAATTTCTCGAGACTAAAAGCAGGAGATAGGTAGATGACTTTCTATTGTACACAGTCTGAGAGAGGTGAGACCTTACAGGAAGGTACTACAGAATTTTTCCGATTTGTTTCAGGGCAAAAAGATTGTGCAAGGGCAAAAGAGAACTGAAATACTTTTGTAAAATCAGATGCTTGTCATTTTTTAAGTGATGACGGAATGGAGGTGAGATTTGAAAAGGTTGCCTGCCTTTCCAGGAAATTTATTGAAAACTAGATGTTGCTGTACTCCAGTAATTAAGACCTCCAAACAGCTGGTGAGAAATACAGGGTTTAAAGAGAATCCACAATTCTACTGACGTGCAATAAGCTAAAGCAAATTAAAAACCTTTTAAAAATTGTAAAGTTGAAGAAACTGTTGGAAGTGCACTTAGGTCAACTGAATTATGCTAGCAATTTGCAAGACAGACCTGAAAGCTGGATATTGGGAAAGGATTTGGGTTTCGTTTTTTGGGTTTGGTGGTTTGGGGTGGGTTTTTTTGGTTTTTCATTTTGGGTTTGGTTTGGGTTTTTTTACTTCAAAAACTATATGCTTTATATATATATAAATTGCATGACCTTCCAGATGTGACATTCCAGATTAATTTTTAATTCTCTCAGAAAAGAGTAAATAATGGCTAAGGAAGCAGAACAAAGCACATCCAGGATCACTGTTGCCTCTGCAAAAAAATCCTGTATAGAATAAATTTCCAATCCAAAACCAAAAATTCAGGTTCACCATGGATCATAATACTTGTATCCTACACTCCAGCTTTCCATAATGAATTTCCCTTTAAAAACTCAGACTAATAGCACTCTCTTCTTGAATTTTGCAGTAGCATCATACACAGAGCCCTAGAGGTTAGAAATACTGTCTTGGGGGCAGAATGCCATGAAATAAGATCACACTGCCAGACACGGCTTATAAACAAGAAAATCTGAATTCTCAGCAAAGTCTGACATTATTCAAAGCACCCACAGACACACAGGGAAATCTACATGCATTTGATGCTCTGCTCCTAGAAACTCTTTTGCTAGGAAAAAATAAAATAAAAGCTGCAGCCATAGCACTACTCCCTGCATCCAGCCTTGCAGAGACACAACTCTGAAGACTGCTCAAAGGAAAATTGCAACATTAAAATCAAGTATTTTTTTCCTTTTCTATTACTGTTTGCTTCCAGATAAGGAAAGGTACTACAGAGTCACTTTGGAAGTAGCCTTTAATGTATCTCCAAGATTTCTTGCAGTTTAACTGGTCATTTCTTCACTAAAAGATGCTGCTTACACCACCGTGTTGGGGCAAGGCAGTCTGAGCACCTCTCCTGTTGCAAATCAGCATTTGTTATTCCTTTCTCCATTGAAGGATACTTCAGAAATTTCTCTGAAAAAGAGGGAACAGAATAAGCAAGAGGAACTTATTGACCCATCAGCACCAGCAGATGCCAAGAAGCAGGGACAGATATAGGTGTGTGCACATACACACCTACATACTTATATATATATATCTCCCCTCTTGGGGGGGGGGGGGGGGGGGGCGGGGGGGGATTGCAGTAAAACAGATATCTATGTGTCTCACTCTTCTACTGCAATTTGTCCCCTCCTCAGGATGTTTCCCTTTCCAACAGGAGGGGCAGAAGCTCTCCCATCTTCCTCACTCCTTCGGCACCACGGCTCTAACCTGCCAAAGCTGTTTTACATGACTCTGCGGGTCTGACTTCCCAACTGGTTAACAGCCCTCAACAGCAAATAAAGCCTCCAGCAGCAGATGAGCAAAGTGATTGAGAAAGCCATAAAAACTGAAAGGAGAAAGCAGTCTGTAGTTAAAACAAGCCTCAGCTCCTGCTCCCCAGCAAACTCCCCCAGTAAATACAGAGAACTAACAGGTTTATTGCCCTCCCTTTGATTGTATATCATTATTACAGCATTGTTTTCCCACATACCAATTCCTTCTTAGCTCCCACTTGCAATAAAACCTGGAGATTTGGGTTCTTTTTAAAGATTAATAGACACAGCTGCCCTCATACTCTAAACTTGTGAAGTGGCTGAATGTCACTCTTGAAATTCCAAGTTCAAGGCCCTGGCAGTTATCTGCTGGGGCTGGAAGTCAATTAAGTCATGGATTACAGTAGGGTTGCATGGAGGGAAAGGTTGGTGGTGGGCTAGTAGCACTGTGGAGAAATGAGACCTGTTGAAGAACAATCCTTCACGAAGTCTTCAAAACTAGCAACCCTTTTTGATGGAAACATACAAACAACAAAAATGAAAACAATTTCCTTAGAAGTTTTCAAAAGAAAAAAATTAAATTTGGCACAGAATGCCTTGAGACTAAATTTATCTGCCTTGTGCTTTGAAGACAAGTAGGAAGCACTGCCCAAACTAAAGCACAAACACAACAGCTCATTCACATGGGAGCAAACCTTCCCTTGGGAAGTTCCCATGGAGTGGCTGGGACATGCAGGATGAGGGTGGGAAGCCTTGTGCCCAGTGCTGTGCACAGGTGGCATGGATCAGCACAGGAGGTGCAGGGATGGACCAGTTCCCAGCTAGAGGAGCCGAGGATGGGGGGAAAAAGGGCCTTTTGCCTGGAAAAAACAGAAACTTGGTTACTTTTTTTTTTTTTTCTCTCTCTTTTCATTTTGCTGGTGGGAAACAGTTTTCATGCAAGAGCTGATTTTGTTTGGCTGTCCCAGCCCCAGGGGGATTGGCGATTGCCCTTGTCCCTCAATGGACCCACCATCCCTGCACAACATTCATGCATAGGCTTACTATGGAGCTGTAAGGTCCACAGAGCCATCCCATGGTGCTCCCTCGGCTGTCAGGCTAGGCACAGGCTGACAATTTATAAAGAAAAATGACTCGCTATAGCAAGCCTTGCTGCTCACAAGGTTTAAGCTGGACAAGTGGGTAACCCTGTCAGCCCCAGGATAACACCAAGGGCTGGCAGGAAGGTCTGACAGGGCACGTAGGACAGTCTCATCTCCCCAGAGCTGGTGTCTACTTTCAGTGCTGGCCACATACCCAGCCAGTTCCCAGGACAGGGCAAGCTAGGACTCCTTGCTGGCACCCTTTTGAAGGGAGGAACATGGGACAGTAAGCCTAACGTGACCTTCGCTGCAAGCCAGCGTGGGCTGTCAGGACACAAAAGAAGAAACACACCCATGGACTAGCAGCAAGTCCACAGGCTCTAGGAGTTCTCTGGCCAACACAGAAATGCTTCATTTTAGCTCCAGTTATGATGTCTGCATTTAGTATTCATTGCCGTGTCACTGATCCTCATGAATTCCTTCCATGTGCATGTGCCTCTCTCATCCATTTCTATCAGCATCGCGCTGTAATTTATTATTAGTTAAGAATTAATAGACACTTGGAAGTATAATGTTACATTTTCCTCTTCTAGTTCTCAGAAGCATTTCATACAGCAGATCAAGCATTAAATCTGTCATGTAAACACATTATTTTGTCATGTAATGCATTATGATCGCACATTACCAGGAAAATGAAAAGCGCTTAATGGTTTGTGTTTGATGTGTACTGTCAACAAAACTCAGGAAGAATTTATAAGGTGTTGTAGTTTAATGAGTACCTGTTTAATAGGATTTGCCGTATCATTCAAAAATGTGACTTTACAGGAGACATGTGATACAATTAATTTCTATGTGAATTATAAAGCCTAGTCTAGATCTCCAGGCTTCTACACAGCAAAGATAATAAGATCCAGGGAACTGTTTAGAAGCAATAAATCATGACCTTTTCTCGTTTTCTCTAGGAATATTCCTCTCTCCTTCATCAGGTTTTATGAAGCTGCAGGGATCATGTCTGAAAGTGCCATCCAGTATCTTGGTATTATAAAATTAATTTCTTCTGTAGAATAATTCAGCTGTAGACAGGAAATGAATGAACTAAAGAGGGAAGAACAAGCTGATAAAAATGAACCCTACCAAACGGCCAGCCACCGATGAGCCTGGCAAAGTTTAAAGGAAAAGAAACAGTTTGTTAATGGCTGGGGAAAGCTTCAGTAAGCGGCTATCTAGGGGGAATCTCAACCCAGCAGACTCCTAATGGAAACCCCACACACCTGGCCAGAGGTATCCCAGCAGCAGCACAAAAAAGGCCAAAACTCAAAAACAGATGAAATGTCTTCTCCCTTTCCTCCCCAGGATATTGCTGGGAGCACCTTCCACAAACCCAGACAAGATGCAATGTGACGTGACAAAACCCAGAGGGAAGCATGAAGACAAATTCCACCCTGTCATAGCCCACAGAAGAACCGGTCAAGCAGTGCTTATGCTGCGGAGAAGATGGCCTGTATCTTCCCACCATCTTGCTTCCAATATTAAAATTGGTTTCAACCATTCCGGTGAAACTGTTGTCACAGGACCTCCCCTGGGCTTCATAATCCATACATCCACATTGGGCATCTCCCCACAAGCTTAATAAACCTGCTCTGTTCCTGTCCAGCACTGGAGGGGTTTTGTTCCCCACAAGGTCTGTCTGAAGGAAGCAACCACAGCAGAGCAAAGCAGAGCTTTCCCAGGAGAAGCAGAGGCACTTAGTCATCACCTACATACACCCCCAAGGGCTCACTCTGCTGTGGTCCTCATGTTCCCCACCCGTGCAGTTATGGTACTAGTAAAGCCCTCAGGAAGGATGGACACGTTCTCCAGCTTTGTAAACTAAGCAACCTAGAGACCCAAGAAGGGATTGGGTTGGTCAGAAACATCACTGAAATTCATGGCCAGTGGGTTCTCATTCCAGTTTTATGGCCAATTTGTTTGTTTAATGGCCTTCTGCAAGTTCCACGTCCTCTGCAGGCTCCAGCTCTCTACCATCTCCTCTGCACTGTAATACAGCCACCACAGAGCCTGTAGAGATGCTCAGATCAATGATGCTGATGGTGTCCAGAGAATGACCATTAACACTGGTGTCCCAGCACGGAACAAGCTTGTCAGAAGCGCTGGTAGGCTGAGAAAACCGGCATAACTCAGCAGGCTGATGACACCATTGCCCACAGCTGATAAACAAGCTTTCCACAGAGACAACGTGACGCCCTTTACTAGAGCTCTTTACTTGGTAGCCTACCGCATACTCTCAACTGTTAAACACAACTGAGAAAAAATGACTTGTAAAAAGCTAGAATGACACAGCCTTCCTGTCCTAGAGAAGACAGAGGCCTGATCACACCCCAGAGACACTCTAACTTCAGAGACAGCCATGCTGCCCAGCACTGCTCCAGCTAGGATGGAGCCTGCAGGTCTGACAAGGCAGTGAGGTCTTATAGCACTGTTGGGGAAAATGTCGTGGGTGTATTGAACCTAATCATACTGTCAAAGCCACACAGCACACACAAACTCTTGTACTGCTAGTCCCTATGATATGGGACCAGGGTCGTGCACGTAGTTAGCAATGCTTAACTGAGTTCTGAAGTTCTGCCACAAAAAAAGCATCCCCCACCTTCCCTTGGGTGACCTTCTGGACTAGTCCCATCCTCCCTCCTTTGACTGTGGAGGGAGCCAACGGCAGTAACACACCAAGTGGATCCAAGTTAGAGCTCCCCTTGACCTCACGGTACACAGTTCACAGGACAAAGTCTTTAAAACCTCTCTTCAGAGGGCTTTGGTTAGAATTCATCCAGACCTGATGCAATTAAATGCTCTAAGTTATTAATATTAACAAGATTTACTGCTCCCCATTTACAAATGATTTGCATTTTTATGCATTCTTTTAGCATGGATCATCATGAATTTCTTTGGTATTCATGAGGTTGCAATTTGTGTATTTCCATAATTACCTCATCATATTCTCCATTAGGTAATGGACCAAGGGCATAAAACACCAAGCAGAATTCAAAAGCAGCATAGACTCACCACCCCATTGAGAGACTGATTTTCCCTTGTCCTTGAAGCAGAGCTTACAGGAAAGCCCTGGGAAAGAGCTCTGCCTCAGCATGGGCTGAGGTTAACAGGTTGAAATGAAAAAAATAAATTAAAAAAATCACTGCGTGATCGTACAGCCTATGGGAGTTCCCCTGTTCACCATGCTAGGTCCATTGATAAGTTCTCTGCGCAGCTCCCTTGGGCTTAGGAGGATCATACCACATGCGTTACAAGCTAAGAAATCACAGTCATTCCAGTTCCACAGTTTTTAAAGTAGGACACAGCTGAGAGCTGAAGGGCTCACGCATACACCTTCTGCACACCACTTCCAAAAAGGGCTCCGACAGACAGTCCCTCACACCAGGATGTCGTCACTGCATCCCCTAAGGGAAAATTTTCACCCAAAACTAACCCAACCCAAACTTCATGGATAATTCACGAGTGCGCTGCAGGGAGAGGGAGGAAGGAGGAGAGATTTCATGTACATAAAATCCTTTTTGTGTACTTAGGAATGGATACGAACAGATTTAAAATTAACGGGCTTAGTTCACTGCTGGGCAAGTGATCTAAAACGTCTGATAAATAATTCATCCCAGCAACATACATCACTGTGCAGCCTGGTCTGCAATGCAGACCATGTCAGAGGGGGTCTCACTTGGTGAAAGAGAGAAACGAGAGACAACTTAATTCAGTGCAAAGTGAATAATCCAAAATCCCATAAATGATTCATCACTGGATTAAAAGCTATAGATTTCTCCATAAAATTCTCTGCCCTGCATTAAATATGCAGATGATTGTATGATGTTTATTAACTACTGGAAGGCTTAGTTAAGAATGACACCAGCTCTGGTGCCTGAGAGCAACTGTGAAGCCATGAATCTTCATTAGATGTACATTTAAGCATGAAAAGGGGTTACCTTCAAGGATTCAAGGCTCACTAACATCAGCAGAACTACAGAGCATACACCAGTACATGAGAGAGGAGAGCCAGGCTTTAGTATTTTTTGTTTTAGAAAACATAACTGTAGACAGAACTTATTCCCTGGTTTGGATTACCTACCCTATGGTTCTTTTCCCAGGTATTAAAAAAAACAACAAACCAAAACAAAAAAAAACCTACACCCACAACCCTCTCCTATTTTCTAGAGATTACATTTTGAAGTAACAAGAGCACACACAGCTTCTTTCCTTTTTTTTTAAAAAAAAAAAAAATACAAAACCAAAACCAAACCCAAACATTTTTGGAAGTGGTAGATTTCCCTTCCCCTTGGAGAAGGCTCCATGCTTGATAGACTAAAGAAAGTCAATGAGCTTATACCAAAGACCATTTCCCAACACCCTACTCCCCAATCCTTCCGACAGTTTTTGCACAGTCCAGTTTGCATCCATCTTCCCACTGTCCTTGTGGCCTCCTATCTCAGCTTCAAACCACTGGGAGCTCTCAAACCGAGGTTACCACGGGGTAAGGAGATGAGCCTTCCTACCAAAGGGCTCTCTGTCGGGACCCCCACTCAAATCTCTGCGTTTCTTTTAGTTCTGAGCACTCCCCAAAGCGAGCATTCGGAGGACTCCTTGTCAAGACCACCACATTTGCTCATGAGCTTGAGGGCAGGAGGGAGTGGATGCTGGGATGAGCTATGGGATGGTTAGAGGTCGATGCTTCCCTTACCACATCGCTGCTGCCATGGTGTGATCGCAGGAGGTACTCAGGTTTGGGGTTTATGTTTTAAATCAGGAAGTGAAACCAAAGCCACACTGCATCCAGCCAGGGTTAGACATCAGTGGGAAGAGGAAACCAAGAAGTGCGTGGCCACCACGGCCTCAGAAGCACTAGAAAACCAGGGTGTTACTGAAATTTGCAGAGAACAGTGCTTCTAGGGGAGACAGAAGCTGGAGCCCAGGCCAAGCATGCCGAGAGTGTGCCTTGGAGCCAGGCATGAGCTGAGCTCCAGCCTGGACCTCCACCCCGACTGGAGGAGGCTACATTTATTCTGCTTGGTGGCAGCAAATCTGCATCGCCTTTACAGCCTCTTTAGTCTCTCCAGCTGTTTCTCTGCTCTGTCTCTGTAGCTCAATTTTGCCATCTGCTGTCACATCTGCAGCAACACGTCCCATTTCCGATTTCTACCAGGCTAAAATTTTCCACTTTTTCATGCATTCATCTCACACTGTGTGGTTATCTCTGTTCTTTCCCCAAGTCCCATGATGCTATTTATTCTTATTTCTAATTTCCTATGTACTCAGCCACGTTCTTCCTTTCTGCTTGCTCTTTCTTAAGCTCCAATTAGATTCCACCTTTGGAACCCAGAGATTTATTTACATTAACCTTAAAAAATGCCTAGAAAAGCACATTAAGGCTAAGAAACAAACCTGGAAACATAATGAAATGTGCTGCTGAGAGGGAAAGGGACCATCAGAGCAGTCAGCTCCAATAAAGTCTATTAAGAGAGGTCTCTTATTAATCTCAAAATTATATTTAATTCATTCCTCTGGTTTCTCTTTAAAGGATTTGTATTCCTAACTCAGCCCTTGCTTTCCCCCCCCCCCCCCCCCCCAGTATTTTCTCCTGTTTTCTCATTAGTCAACCCCATGTCTCAAAATATTCAGATCTCCCTTTTTAATTGCTTTTCTGCACCTCCTTCATACTAATCGGGTAGTTCAGTCATTATCTCTTCATGTCAGACCTCCTTTACCCAATTTAATCGGTCATTTTGATACAGACAATTGTCCAGAAAGTGCTGGGGTCCAGTGAAAAATTATTACTTGGACCAAAAAGCTAAATCCTTCATTAATTAACCACCTCGCTCCATGGAGCGGAGCCAGACTTCCCAGATATAACAGCATTTAGACTTGACATGGACTCTGAACAAATTAAAACCTGCTTTGCCCTAGCCACAGGCTCCCGGTGCAAGCCCATAAATGCCGCAATAACTCCAGCAGCTCAGAGCACTGGCAAGAGGCGTTAAACCTGGAGGATTTCAGGGTTTAGCACTTGGCAGTTTGAGAGGTGGGAGGCAAGATCAGGGGAGACCGGAGCTTTGGGGAAACACGCTGCAGTTTCATAACAAACAGCTTTGCTCGTTGGCAGCTCCCTGGGAGGTAGGGGAGGCCAGGGAGAAGGTGTGCATGGGCAGACCTTGCAGGGAGACCTGCTTCAGCCGGTTCCATGGGCAGCAACAAGTTGTAGCAAAGCAGCCCTCGAGGACACCCTCACCCCACAACGTAACAGCACGAGCCTCACAGCACTGCCAGGTCCAGGCTGCGTTCTGTCAATGATTTCCCAGTCTGAAGCACTGGCCCCTGTAGGGCTTTGCCGCTTACACCCTGCGTATCGTCTTAAGCTGCTTACCAGAGGGTTTTCTTGGCTGTAGTGCTTTATCTTCACTCAAGTGCACTTCTTTGCCTTCCAAGGAAAAAGTTTTAAAAATAAGGACTGATAATTCCAGGTGCCAATGACATACTGAGCATTAGAACAGGCTGCCCAGGGAGGTGGTGGAACCGCCATCCCTGGAGATGTTTAATAAGATGTGTAAATGCAGTGCTCAGGGACGTGGTTTAGTGTGGACTTGGCAGTGCTGGGTTAACAGTTCGACTTGATCTTAAAGGTCTTCTCCAACCTAAATGATTCTATAATTCTATGAATCTTTTCTTTCTAAAAACCTGCTGCATTCATCCTGTTTTTCTCCACTAGATCCAGAAACTGCATTCTGGGGCTTCTGTTGCTTTTGGAAAACAGCATTTCTTCCCTCCCCCCACCTCCCAGCCCCAGCTACATTTTAAAGCGCTCCCTTTAACATTTCACTGAACACGCTGACAGCCAGGGTCAGCTTTGCAGAAATTACTTCAGTGTATTTTCATTTATATATAGCCCTCCCAGATTCCTTGCTTCCAATTGCCACTCTAAACCCAAACCTCACCCTCAGTGATTGGGGTGAGCCAAAAGATAAATAAAAACGCTCAGCAGCATAGGTTACACTTAGAGCTTCCCTGCAACATTCTTGGGCTGCATTTCCACACGGCTGATCAGATCAAACTCACTTTGTTGGTTCCCATTTCTTCTGCCCTTGTGCAGCTCCCCAAAGCAGAACCTTCAAGTCCAGCCAGTGCCACAGCAAATGTGCTAGAACCTTCTCCAGCAAGAGCCAGCCCTGCTCTAAAGAAGTCATTAGTGCAGAGCTAATTAATAAGAGCAAAAGGATTGGCCCAGCCCTGCTAATTGGAAATTGCAATGAAGGTATTGCTGGCTTAATTAGCAGGTTTACTGGGGAGGGGGAAGTTTGTTGGTTTTTTTAAAGGAGTACATGAAAACTGTTTGGGGGGGTTTCCAGGGGGGAAGCTTTGTGGTTTTTTTTAAAGGAGTACATCAAAACTGTTTTGGGTTTTTTCCCTTTATTCCTTAAAGATTTGTGCTGATTCCATGTCTAGAAGCGTGTCAGGTGCCAGGCTCCTGGGCTCAGCACATGCTTGTCGGGGCAGTGGCAGCCACATTAACCAGCATGGGGCAGACACAGGTCTCAGCCAAGCCCCCCGGTGGGGAGCCTGCAAGCCACATCCGATGTCTGGGGGCTCTTCAGCCTCCCACAGCACAGCCAGACCAGGCTGCTGAACCCGGCTGAGACTGAGAAGGACCACAAAGAGGAACCTCCCCTGCCTCCCCCTAGCCCACGGCCTGTGGGAAGATGCTGTGCAATCAAAAAGTCTCACTGCAGCCCTGACCGTGACCAGCGGGGAAGCCCAGAGCTGCCACACAGAAATTTGATCAGATTTCTTCTGATCAAATGCCTTTCCCACAGCACGCTCTTCCTTCCAGTTGTCATTGCCCAGAGTTGCCATAGCAGGGACCGGTGACCCCAGGCAATGGAGATAACAAACAGCATCGTGGATTTGAACCTTCTCCCTTGCTATTCCTGCAGAGGCTGCAGCAGAGCTGGCGAGGACCCCAATGAGCCGCACAAAAGCTCTGCAGGGTATCCCATAGATGATCCCCCAGCCTCTGTGTTCAGTCCCACTTCACCAATGCCCCCAGGCTGATCACCAGCTTAGTCTGGCTTTCAAAGCCTAAATCTCAATCCGGCTGAAAGACAAGCAAAAGGCCCCTCAGAAAGGGTGCAATTAGCGCGGTGAAATGATGGGCTTCACTCTGCCATGCATGGCCAGTCTGACCCGCAGCCACTCAAAGGTTCCAGTTTTCCCAGCTGAGTAGAACACAGAGTTAGCGCTGCAGAGCAATCATTATGGCAGCATTTACAGGGTTTGAGGATAACAGGGAAGATTTTGGACTTCCCTGGACTGCTCTGTGCTGCCAGAAGCCCTACCTCCTGTTCAGATACCCCAGCCCAAGCCAGGGGCCACAGCACGGAGCGGGGCTGCCCCCCTGTGCTAACCACACATGTGCCCGTGCAGCCCAGTGTCCAAACCATCCCCATCCTCAGCATCAGTTCTAAGCACAACACAGGATACATCTGAGCAGCTAAGCAGCCTGCTTGCCAGCTCTGTGACACTGACATCCTTGGAACAGGGATGGCAGGTCCTGCCACTGTCCCTGAGGGTGGGGTAGGAGTGTGGGGGCAGCTTGTTGCTGCAGAAAAGGATTTGGGACAAATCCTGTCCCCAGCAGCAGCAGTGTTCTCCCCTACAGCCCTTCTGTCCCACTAGAAGCAGCAGAAGGTGAATGACACACTCATCTCTCCTGCTTTGCTGTTTTTCTTGTTTCCAGAGCCTTTCCATGGAGATCACAGGATTTTTGCCTAGGCTGCTCAGGAACACTGAGGTAGCTTCACCCATCTCCCATGGGCACCTGAAGGGATGGGCAAGTTCCCAAGATGTGGCTGTGCTCAGCATTGTGCTTCTCACCTCCACCTTCTCTGCAAGGTAAATGGGCAGCACCGGTGGGACCAGGCACCCCAATGTCACCCATACAAAACCCAGCCAGGCAGCACTAGGCTAACCTGTGACCGGGTGCTGGGGCTGAGATGAAGCACCCTGGGGCTGCATGGTGCCAGTCTGCATCGCCAAGCAGGCTCCGCCACCAGAGCTGCTGATCTTTGCAGGTCGTTGTCGTGAGGACCAACAGGCAACTCCAAAGGAACGATGGGGGATCCCCTACGCACGTTGATGGGGAGACGTGGTTTTACAAATGAGTGGGACGAGGGTTTGTAGGGTCAGGAAAGAAACATTTCCCTGCAGGCTGGACTTGCGGGCTTTCCCCCACGTCTGGAAGTGCTGCAGTACTTCTTTGGAGGGCTGAGACAGCACACCAGGCATTTCAATACCTGAGGAATAACTCCTGTTCAAATGCCTTAGGATGTGGCATAAAAAATGCAACTGCTAGCGATAAATTACAAAGTTTATTAACATGGTCTCCAAGGGTCATTCAAACACGCTGAATCACAGGCAGCATTGGTACCCCTTAAGTAGTCTACATTTTTGATTTATACTCATAGCATTGTCATAGTTTAATTTTTCTCTTGATTATATAAAAGCAGTAAGAACTGCATCTGCTGATTTTTTTTTTTCTTTTTCTTTAGCAATTTGAAGTTAGGCAGCATTCCATGTTATTTCTTCTCTCTTCTGTTCCTCACAGTATAACTCGTATTCAGGGAAAAGCATTAGTAAAAATGGAGAAAAACAAATTCAGTTCTGTAACGTAGTATTATTAGTAAGAAGGCAGATGCCAGAAACACCTATGAATAATGCGTAAAGGACCTTCTTAAAGTAGCTTCTTGATGCAGTGATTTTAAAGGTGACATGACAAACTTTGCACAAAGATTTAAAATTTTCCCAGTTGAAGCTTTGGCCTTTGGTTTACATCCATTGATATTTTTAGGGCTCGTAAGCACCTCTCAATGCAGCACGAGACAGGCCCTTTTTATTTTCCGTGGCATCCACAGATGTAGGAGCTCTTCACAGGGAAAAAATGCTGTTTTCTCCTTCAGCGCCACTGAAAACTTTTTCAGGGTTTTCTGGTGGTCCAAAGCTGTAGTGAGAAGCATAGATCACTATGGATGGGGCAAAAGCACATTGCTGCTTCAGAGCAGCCTTTCTTATTTGTAACATCAGCAAATTCCCATCAAAATGGGGACCAGTAGCTACTGAGTCCACTAACTTCAATGGTGCAATGCCTACTTTTTACATCAGAGAAGTATTTACCTTACTTACATCCTTCTGATGGATAGGAAAGGGCTGTCCAGATCTTATAATGACAGCTGTAGGGTAACCACCAGGGGATTCAGAAAAAAGTCTCTCCTTGGGCCCCAGTCCTTATCTCCTAGGCATGGTATGCAGTGAGGGACCATCTACCACTGAAAAATTATTGATCTTTGGCAAAGAGATACTTCACTGAACTGCCCCGTGGTTTTGTCTAGAGAAATATTTTATTCAAGATAAGCCAGAACACATGAACATCACCCTCGTGCAGGGTGACTCACCATACTTCCATATTTCATATCTGCCTCAAAAGAATCACCTCAGTGATCGCCTCAGAGACTTCAGTGTGACCCAAGGAGTGTGTGCGAGGGTGCAGTGGCCCCGTGAGAGCTGCAAGATTGATCTGGTGGTGGAAAGCTTGGTCTGCCACACTGCTGCAGTGTACCCTTCAGGGGACCCATTCTTCATGCATTGGCATGAATTGCTACTCCTTGGGGGTCCATAAATCCCTGATCCATTTCTGAGCAATCATTTTGCTGGTTGATCATCATAATCATTTATCTCTTCATTTCTTTAAAATAATCCCATCATAGTTATGTCCTGGTTTTTGATCAAAGAATAAAGCAGATTAGGAACTTCCTTGAGCTGGGGTCACTACATATCAGTAAGTACCGGTTCCTCACATTCTCTGGTGCTCTGGATGTCTGTTGATTGCTACATAGAAGCAGTATCCAGGAACTGTTTGATTTTCTGGGGTGAAGTTATCTGAAGCTTTCTCATAATACAGTTTTGGTAGGCAGCACCACAAGCCAGTACTACACCCATTACAATCCATGGCCCATACCTTCCTGCCTCTAAGAAAAATTACATTGGAACTTTTAATAGGAAATTACAGAATGGATTACCTTTTTATTATAAACTTCTTGGTGTGTTTACCTAGAAACAAAATAATATTAATGTCACAGAGGCAAAAAGAAATCTATAATTCTAATGAATCTGTCAAATGAGTTCATAAGCAAAGACAGCAAGCTGCAAAATTTCAGTGGGCTAAGCAGGGAAGAAAGGATCCCATTCTGATTGAAGTTACACCGATGCCTGTCAGGAGCGATTCCAGGAGACTTTACTACGGGACCACTCTACTATAAAGCAAGAACCAACAAGATGAGCCAGACCTGCAACAAGGGAGTGAACCAGTTCTTTGCACAGGCTCCCCCCCCAACTCATGCTCCCTAGTCCCCTCGGCATGATGCAGTCCTGGAGTAAGGACAGCAGCCCCCACAAAATCACGGAGTCACAGACTGGTCGGGGTGGGAAGGGACCTCTGGAGAGCACCTAGTCCAACCCCCCGCTAAAGCAGGGTCACCTCGAGCAGGTTGCACAGGGTCGTGTCCAGGGGGGGTTGGAATGTCCCCGCAGGAGGGGACTCCACAGCCTGTTCCCGTGCTGTGTCACCCTCAATGAACAGCGCTGTCACAGGGGCCGTGGCAGACACACCAGAAGATTAACCAGAGATACAGGAGCACCTCTGCACTAGGCCAGCATTAGAAACACTAAGAAATCATGTGCTCAGGGATACTTACGTTTCCAAAACAACAGTGAGGGCATCAATATGAAAAGAACGGACACCACTATGAGACAGGCAATGAGAACGCCATAGCTGACAAACTGGAAGGGAGAAGAGAAAAACTGAAGAGGCTTTAGAGGCACATTTACTTCAGACCTACTCACACCAGAGTGGGTTGCCCTAATGGCTAAGAGCTCTGAAACATCTGGGCTGGAGTTTGCAATGCTTTTCTGAGCTTGTCTGTGCAAAGCATGGAAAAGACACATCAGGCTGATCGTGACAAACAACATGAATTACCTGTTAAGTATTTAATAAATCTTCTTCTAAAGCATTTGAGCCTAGATTCATCCCACTTAACATGAACTTCTTAATAAGGTGTCTAAAGGAGAAGCTTAGTCACCCTCATCCTTCTCTTAATCAGAGACAGGGCAGCGTAACAGCCCTCCTAAGCTGCCTTTTGCCTAGTCACACCCCGAGGATGCTTCCTCTGCCTCCTGCAGGGGTGTCAGGGCGATGAGGTTTTTCTGACATGTCCAAGCCAGATGGGATGCTCACAGGCTTCGGCTTTAACCACTGGAAAGATGAATAGATGGTTCCTGAGCTACTAAACAGAAGTTCAAGCTACTGTTTGCAAACGCTGTCCCTTTAGTATGAATACATTGAAAATCACTAGCATGTCCTGCTGTCCTTCTGGCTTCTAGTTAAACACTTGAAACTTAAAGGAAGTTTTACCTTATCTCTGTTACCATCATGTTTTTCAGCCTTGCTATCTGAACTTCCTGAAATCCCTGAAAATAAAAGAGATTGCAATTATTACTGGCACAGTCACCTGAAGGAGTGATGGCCACTGTGGTTGTCACTGCTTTAGTCAAGGACTAATGAACTCTCAGGGAATGAGGAGAGCAAAATCTGGCCCTGAGCAGGAGAAATAAAGCACCTTGCAACCAAAAGGGAACAATATTTCAGCCACAAATGGTATATCAGGCAGTCATTGGGAAATGTCAGTCCTCATCAAGGGAAGAGGAGGCTTCCTGGGGACAGCCTATGAAGCCAGGCAATAGAAACTTGTCTGCTGTGAACAGATGTTGACTTCTGTGAGCATGGCCAGATGTTGTAGGCAGTAGCAGTAGTAAACAAGGTACAAGCCTAAGTGGAGGAGCTGCATCAGTTTAACTGTGGTCAGACTTCAGTGTGATTGCAGTTTTTGAAAGCTGCATTAGTACTAAAAACCACAGGAAACATTTTTACATTCAGCTAACTTACCATAGATTTAACAAAACTCTATGAAGATGATGATGAAGATTTTTCTTTTTTTTTTTTTTAATCTAGGGATATTAAGGATAATTCAGTTATAGTTTTCTAAGCTTTGGAAATAAGGATGAACTAAATGAATGCTGAAGAACTCTAGTAGCAAACTTTGCTGTTATTCTATGATTCTACTCTCATTTTTGCTAATGAATGTAAAGTCACAAGAAGTTAATCTAGACTGGGCTTTGTTTCATCATGACTTCATGCTACAAAGTACTGAGGTATTTAAGTATTTGGAGCACTTGATCTGTCACAGGAAGCACTGAATGTTTAGCAGCATCTTAAAAACAGAGGAGTCACTCAGCTTAGTGAACCAAAACCTCAGCTTACACCCTATGACAGGAAAGCTGCTATGCCTTAAGTCATGCCTTAATGTATAGAAAGGCTGTGATGAGTAGTGCTTTCAAAGGTTTGACAGGAGAACAACCAGAGTCTCCATCTGAGCAAAATGTACCAGGGACCAGATGAGTCATTTGTCGAGGCATGTATATGTAACACACTTGCAGCACCCAAGACCACAGCCAAAGGAAACCTTAATATGCCTGAGACACCCAGAATGTCACATGAGGATGATCAGATGGCCACAAATAATCCTGTTAGAAAAAAAAATTGGTTGTTTTCTTTTCTATATTTTTTAACTTTTCAGACTATCTTATTCAGTGAACAACCTAATCTCTCCCAATTTTTTCAAATCTGATCAGCTCTCTATGAGAGCTGAGTTGATTTGTCTCCATGTATCAAATAATTTTATCAAATTAAAAAAAAATGCATTTTTATCAAAGGCATGGACAAGGCACAGGAAGCTCATATGCATGCAACTGTGGCTAGAAATTTGCACTGGAGTAGAAAAGAGATTATGGCTAATAAGCACTACAGCTACATTCTAATAAGTGCTAAAAAAACCCCAAACCTCACTAATAAAGTGCTAGTTAGCAAGTGCTAAGAGTCTCAGGGATACATGAGCATTGCATTTTGCCATTTGCCTGTTTTATGACACCCCTCTTGCCCTCTCTCAGAGGGCAGCAGAACTACCCCCAGACACACAACAAGTGCATATTACACTCTGATGTGCCCCACGAGTCGAAATCAAACTTTCTGGCAGCACGCTGCAGCCAGACGGATGGGGGCAACTATTGCTCCTTAATTTCCATACCTGTAGATGCAAAGGTTCTCTTCGGGGTCTGAAGCATGGCTGGCACTGGTGGGGTTGTTGCTGGGACAAAGCAGGTGGAGACAGAATAGAAATTATATCAGAGCCTGGTCAGCAGGAACCAACCCCCCACAGCTAACCCAACCTATCTGGCTTGGAGATGGAGGGTCTCAACCACAGGTTTATCTCCCAGCCAGTGTGCAAACATCAGTACAGAGTTCAGCAACAAATTAGCCTTCTCTTACATCATTAAGGCTGAAGTTCGTCCATTTAGTGCATTATTTCACAGAGTAAAAGGGGACTGAGTCAAGAGTTTAACTTGGCTTATGGCTCTTACTAGACAGCGCTCGATTATGTTGCAGCATTTTCACACATTTATGACAGTTTGGTTCTCAGAAACATCATGACACAGGTTTTTGCATGGGTGGGTGTGTACATGATTCACATAAGCACGGTACGTTTTCTGCTGTTATTGCTTTTGTGGTGGCTCTCTCTAGCCCACAGTCACAACTCAAGTTGTCCCCAGAATCCCAGAGGTAAGACCCTTTGCAAAACTTCCCATTTGCAATGGCAGAATATAGGCATTGTCCAGAACTGTATCGGACAGACGGCACGTGAGGCAGGGGTGAGAAACCCTCACAAATCCTCAAGAGACCAGTTTAGTCTCTTCTGTAAGCTCTCTCCAGGGGCATTAAGGAACTGTTTCCTAAACTCCATTTCTGCAGTAAGTCTCTACGTCTAGCAAAAGGAGATCCACAAAACCCTAAATACTGTGTTTTCAAGAATGAAGGGATTCTTGACACCAGTTGAAACTAAAAGGACTCTCTTAACAGCCACATATGACATGTCATCCTTGAATTTTAGCTTTCCTTTTTTTAAGTCCTCACTTGAGGGCACCTAGCAGACAGACTATCACACCTGAGTAACTTGTGTCATTCTACTTTTGTACTTGACTGAGAGATACTAAGTGCAAACTTCATGTAAGTTTGTTCATTCCTCAGATACGGTGTGGGTTTGTATACCCGTTCCTTTTCTCTTGAAGGGATGACTGATGATTGTGGTAATTACCTGCTGCTTTCTGTCATGACCAAGGACACACGTTGAGCTCTGAGGAGCTGAGCCTGCGGCCACATCTGACTGAATACGTTCAATGGGGTTCAAAGCTCACAACACTCAGGGAGGATTTAAAATGGAAAGCTCAATGAACTCACAGTGATGACAAATTTCAGCTTGAATGGTGACAAAGATCAGTTCTTAACTTTTCTCAGACCTGAGATACCAGACAGTAGTGAGTGACTCAATATCTGCTTCCTTTGGATGCTTAAAAACATGTTTTTCTCAGCTGTTGTTACATCCTGATTTCAAACAAACAGTGTGGACTCCAGATACCTCTTACTTACAGATGCAATGAATCGGTACGTTTGATACACTTCAAAATAGTCAATACTTTTGTTTAAGACAACTTCTTCATTTCTCTTGAACATGCAACTTCTGACCTTGCAACGTTATCCTCCTCACCTGCACTTGGCACTTCTTCCACCATGAGAGAAGTGTGAGCACTTTTAGTTCCCTCTGCAGCTGAAAGTGTACTTGGGAATTCAGTGGTCACTAAAACAAAGTAAAAAAGTAACGTTTATAAAGATCGCTGATTAGGAGGGTCTTCGTCTGGCATTCAAAATTGCTTACACGGTTCTGCATCTGCAACTAAGAGGTGAAAATCTGTACCTTGGTTTTCATGCCTGCAGCTCATCCTACCCAGACAAATTATGTACTTTAGTAACATGTCCAGCGTTTAGACGTTTTGAGAGTTCAGCTGTAGTTGTAGCTAATTGTTGCCAAGTTTAACTGGGGTGTGTTGTTATGGCTGGAAGATGAAAGATGATACAGAAAAGCTGTTCTCAGAGGTTCAGAAAGAACTTCAAGTGGTAGAAGACCCCAAAAACATAAAAAACCCAGCCTTGTGTGCAGACATCAATCTGTGGAAAAGAGGTCACTGATGCAGATAAAGTAGTGACCTAGGGATGGTTAGGATGAGAACAGGTCACTTTGATCAAGTAAGTATTAATATTAACAACAGCCTTCATTTGGGATGACAATGTAAGTACTCAATTTTAAGCATGTTTTGAATTCCCACTGACTCTATTGCTCAAGCACAACATGCTCTAAACTAACCTTTTCAGCAGACCATTTACAATTGTCTTTCCCAAATCAAGAAAAAAAAATAGTGCATATTTGAATGAATCTTTCTTACTGCATCCCAAGTGCAAGACTTTGCATTTATTTCTGTTGTACTTCATGAGGTTTCTGTCACATTATTTTTCCAGCCTGTTAAACCCCTGAATACGAGCCTGATCCTCTGCTGACCTGGCCGTTCACCCTAGTTTGACAGCATTTACAACATTTGACCTGTGTTTCTTTAAACCTACTGAGACATACCTATAGGCATCTTGGAGAAAACCTCCCAGATACAAATACAAGTATCTGGAGAGTCTCTATGATGGCAGGGTCAGGCTAACACAGACCATCTCTGCTACACAGAGACAAGAAAGAATTCGTGCTGGCTACCCTTTGTACCTCCAGGAAGAGGGACAGGCTCTGCTGAGCAGAACACGCTGTCATCTTCAATCCTCCTATCAGCTTCTTGGAAATCAGTTGGAAAATCTGGGAGAGCACTGGTTGTCACTATACTTGCTAGAAAAGCATCATTTGCTGTTCCAGCAAATGTTGGGGGAGCAATGGTCTCCAGTGTAGTTACTGCTGGAGGCTTGGTGGCTGCAGTTGTTGCTTCAGGGACAGTGGTTGTCAGGAGGACAGCAGTCCCTGCTGTGGCTTGATGATCGGTGGCTGCAGTTGTTGGTCCAGGGACAGTGGTTGTCAGGAGAACAGCAGTCTCTGCTGTTGTTTGATGATCAGAGGTTGCTTGGGGAGCAGAAGCTGTTTTTCGAAAATGTTTGGGGGAAACGGGAGCCTTTCTTGTAGTGGTTGTCATCACTGGAGGGGCTGCACGGAAAAAACATAGTCAAAAGAAAAGGCAGATCAGAGCATTCTGATCCGAGCCCTGAGGAAAACCAACCAGAAATGATTGAAGGTTATCTAGCTGCTAAAATACTGAGAATAAGGTGGGAGAGTTGCTTATTAAAAAGGTTGTTCAGTTAGCAGAAAACATGCCCCAGCCAGATCAGTTGCCATATTTACAGATGTGCTTTTTTTTTCCCCCAGTAAGTTTCAGACACCCCCTCCTTAACCCCCTTACAGAAAAGGAAGGGCCAGAACCTTGCATGGTAGAACCAAAAATTTGCAAACTTTGTGATTTTGCTTCTCAACGTACTTGTAAAAATAAAATAAAATCACTCGATTTTCAGCTACAAGCTTCTTGCTAATCTTCTCAACCCATCCTTTCTTTTTTTTTTTTTTTTTTGAGCTCTGTTGCCCTCAGACTCAGGGATGGACATGGGACTTCAGCATTTTTCCCCCACTCTCCTGTATATCACAAGCATACAAGAGTGTTGTGCACATCAGCACCACCTGCATGCCTGAACACCCCATAAAAGTCAGAAAAAGATTGTCTGTCTTCATTGTGGAGGGTGGGAACCATCATTTTTTTTCTGTGCTTCGCAATGCTTCTCAGCCTCTTCCCAACTTTGTAAGACTCTCACATTATCCTGCAGCTCAGCAAAATAATGGGAAGGGAAAAGTCCTTCAAGACCCTGAGACAAAATTTCTAAACACATGGGTCTCGTTATGACATGAACCAACTAAAGCCTTTTTTGTGTTGGGGTGAACCCCAAAGGCAAAACTGAATTTCATTCCAAGGGCTCTTCAAACAATAAATCCCTTTTATAATTCCATCATATTTTAAATGTCAAATATAGCTACACAATGAGAAACTAAATATTTCATTTGAAAGGCAAAAAAAAAAAAAAGGGTAAAAGTTACTATTTCCTCATCAAAACTGCTCATTGAATGTGGTTCAATCTAGCAACTGGTTGCAGACCTCACTTAGAAACTGTATTATTTAGGAAAAGTGGGGGGGTTTGCCAAAACAAACAAACAAACAAACAAAAAAAAAACCCCAAACACATAAACTCCAATTTTAAACTCCTACCCAGTGAGAGGTTTCTTCCTGACAGCTGTATCACGAAGGTCCCCAGACTCACCTCTGACCACCTCCAGCCGTATGTTCTGTTTGATGTCATTGAACCAGCCTGGGATCTCCACGCGGCAGCAGTATGTACCTGCATCTTCAGCCTTCACCTTCCCGATCGTGAGAGACACATCTCCATAGGAAATATAGCCCCGGAGATTGTACCTCTGAGATTTCCTGAACGTCACCCGATTTCCAGTGGTGTGCAAAATTTTGTTACTGCACTTCGAATTTGGGCACGGGCCTCTGCCCCAGCACATGTCGGAGATGTCCTGATGGCGTGCCACCCGGTAGAGGCAGGGCAGCTGAACAGGTTGCCCTACTACTCCTCTAACAACAGCCTCGGATGCTGCGTGCGCTGTCAAGGAAGGACAAGGAAAGATGAGAGCTGGCAGTCTCCGATGCATGACTATGCAATGCAATAAAGCAGGGAAAGAAACACTCCTGCCTGCAGGCAGGCCACAGTTCCTGATCCCCCGAGCCTTCTCCTGGAGCTTGTGGGCTCAGGACACCACAGGCTATGGCCAGGAGCTTGCTGACATGGGCTCACTGCTGGAGGGCTCCATGCTCTCGCCACAGGCAGCTGCTGGAGGGCTGCTCCCAAAATACATCGCCCATACCAAACATGCGGTGAGCGAAGCTGAGGTCTGTCGCTGGCAGCCTAAGCACAGACTCGACGTGTGCAAATGGAATTTGGGAGCTCTGCTCCCATCCCATCTCCTCTCCTAAGAGACTGTTTGAAAGTTGTTCAGGAACCTGGTGTGAAATACACCTGGGTTTCTCAGTCCACCAACATCTTCAAAAAGGAAATGCTGTCACAGTCGCCTTTCACTGACAGTCTCAATGGCAGGGTCCAAAATAGCTATTCTTGTGTAAAATTAGGGCCTAATTAAGCTGGCAGAGCAGTGGGATCTGTATGGGAACCTGTTCTCAGAGAATGCGCTGTTTTTTCTGTTTCTGAGCAAGCCCTGCCAGCTCTCCCACCCACCTTGCAGAGCACTGTGAGCATAGAGGCTTTAGCTGCTGGTGTTAAATGTTAAATGTTAAAAAGAGCATATGCATGCTTCCCTCGTGCTCTTACTCTTAATGACCAGCTTTACTCAGTGTTTACAGCAATACCCACCTTAGCATCTGACCTGAATCTTCACCACATATTGTTCCCTCCTAACTGTCTATGCAATTCTTACGATTGCCCTAAAACAGATTTCTTCTTCATGAAAGGCGCTATACAAGAAAGGTTCCCATAAAGGAACAAATCTTTTCTGGTTTACATTCACCTAGCCTGTGTCGGTCCTCCTACCTTGTTGCCTTTTTCCCCCATGTTATCATTTACACATGGTGGAGCAGGAACTGTGGGACCTGGGGAGCATCCAGATCTGGTCCTCTGCTGCAGCAGGAGGATCATCCCACAGACCTGATGTCTCATGGCCAGCTCGCTTACCCCAAAGACGGCTTACAGCGGTTGCTGCTAGCATCACCAGCTTTGGCCCTGGTTTGCCAGACGTTTCTATTTTGCCAGCTGTTTGAATGCCTTTTCTTTTTGGCGTAACTCCCAGATAGCAAACAGATGCTTCCAACTGCGTCTATGTCTCTTTTGTTTTGTCTTTAATGGACTATTCCTCAGGTGAGGATTTAGTCTGTGGCAGGCTGCCTCACGACTTGTTATTGGGATGACATTTCAGCTTCGTTATTGCTTATCCCGTTGGCAAGATAAGCCAACTTGTTCAGGTTGCCACGGCTCCAAATGCTGAAAAAAGTATGCAATATGGTGTGAAGGGCAGAAGCTTTTGCAGGGAAATGAAGGGAGGGTGTGCAAAAAAAATGAATTCCTGAATACAGGATAAGGCTTTGCAAGATGGCTGCTTGTTCTAATCCTCGGAAAGGGAAGGTGCGTTTGCCTTGTTACAGCAAAACAAACAGAAAGCAGCCTTTTCCTGTGACAACAGAACAAAACAGTTCATCTGGTTGCCCTTGAAAGTATCCCTAGGGGAGTGGGGGGTTCGTCACTGCGTGGTTAATGTGTATTTTCCAGTCACCCCAACAAAGATGTGCGTAAAACTAAGACCAGTTTGAACTGTTGCTGGAGTCACTGCTGCCTGAGGAGAAACAGGCTCATCTTCTGTTCTTATTTCATCCCAGTCCTGCACAGCACAAAAGCAGCTTCATTAAGCCACCCTTTAACTAATGAATTTTTTCCTGCTTTTCTCTTTGAAAGAAGCAGAGCCCTGAACTTATAAATAAATAAATAAATAAATAAATAAATAAATAAATAAATAAATAAGAAGAAGAGGGAAGACGTAAGGCACCAGAGTGTCTGCAGTGCAGTTTCCCACCAGTATTGGTGCTAGAAAGTTACAGGATTTGCAGTTTCAAATCCTGTTTTAATTTATGTGAAGCCAATGTTGCTAACATCTGCCTGCACTGCAGGTTGGTATGGAAAGCTTCAATATCACAACAGCCTTGATTCAATACTATGAACCTCTGCAAGGACTAAATTAATTCCTTCTCTGTTGCAGTCCCTTCCACAGGCACATTTTCCAAAAGAAGTGGTAAAGAGCACTGAATTAACATCTCTGAAATTAAGAGGTTCCTGAGGTCATTATATTGTGACACTGTGGTCTTACTGCGAGAAGAATCCTACCCTTGTCCACAGCAGTGACCCTCCTAGGCATCCAGATCTGACCCAAGGCACCCTGAGCATCAGCTGTGCCTGGGTCATCCTACCGAAGCTGCTCTAAATCCTTCATCCAAGTGAGAGAGAAATGGACTCCAGATGTTTAATACATGTTCCAAAATAGAAAGAGGTGCTCATAATTGTTCAGATCACACTGATATACACATATTTATGTATAGCGTCTCTTGAACTAACCCTCAGTGACAGCTGGTATTAAGCACTAACTCCAACAGCTGCTGTTGTAGTGGTCTTCTCTCCCACAGACTGGTCGTTGGATGGACAAAGACATACATCCTCCAGGCAAGACAGCTGGTTGAAAAAGCGTGGGTTTTTTTTCTTCATCTATTTCTGGATTAATTTTCCCTCTTTGTAGAAGATACTTGGCATCTTTTCCCTATCAACCCTATTTTTTTGTATTTCTTCTTGAAGCTTCTGTACTGATGAAATTGCAGAGAAAATGACTGGTAAACAGAAAAGAAGCATCTAACTGCCCACTCTGCTGGTTTCCTGAGTCTCAAGATAACCCATTCTCAGCACTGAGCCAGGTTAAAGAGAAGGTAACAAGAACCCATCCTCATCCTTCAGTAGCTCTGCATCTAAGAAAGTTTTTGAAAATCAGACCGATAGGAGGCGAGTACCTCCAATGTATTTTAAGGCTGAAGATCTGGCAAGAAAAGAGCCCTCCTGCTTTTTTCTGCCAAAACTTACAAAAGACAGAAAATATTATATTCCCTGGGCTGCAGCAAAGTGCCAGCAAGGCTCCACAGGGGCAGCAGACTCTGTGGAGGTTGTATTACCTTGCCTCAAAGAGCTATGGATCAGTCACCTCTTGCCCCTCAGTGTAGCCCACCGCTGACCAAACCTTTCCACTGCTTTTCAGATCAATTTAAGAACATCACAGCTGGAAGAGATGTTACACATAATATTTCATCCTGGAAGAGGTCACGCAATTAATATTGAGTCATCTGAGACAGAATTTCCTGAAATGCCTGAGTGATTTAAAAGCACAACTCTCATCAGGAGCCCGTGCCCCAGTGAAAGGGGGTGAACCCACATTCCCGAGCCGCCTCAGGCAATCTGTAAACTGCCTTGCTGATGCTTAATTGTGCATGCAGAAACGTCGCCAGTACCAACCATGCCTGCAAGACCCTGTCTCCCGAGTTACTCTTCTTTGACTTCTATCTCTTTTAAAAGGGTTCAGATTTTAGGTAGGTGAAGTGCACATTTGGGAGTTTACTCCCAAACCTCCAGCCACGCTTTCCCCTACTCGGTTCACAGTGGCAGGCAGCCCTCAGCGTTTCAGAAAATCCTTTCTGTATCATTATACTCATTCATTACTCCATCACTATTTCAATTCCCCAGCTTGGGCTGTGTCAGCACTGTCACATGGTGGAGAGAGAGAGGAAAAAGCAAAGCCGGCAGTATGCATTTAACAGTAGTAAAGAAATTAGATAATTTGGGGGGATGGGGGAACTAACAAAGCCTATACACAGAGGAAACCACATACTTTTTTAAAAAAGTTTTTTAAATAAATCAATCCGTAATAACTCAGTAAGTTAATAAAACTTTTGAAGTTCTGTATATGATTATGACCTTTTCCACTGATTTGTTTTCACAAAACAAATGGCGCTGGTTTTAATTTTACAAAATATTTTGTTTTCTGAGCAAGCAATACAAAAAGCAGGTGAAGACTCACCTATAAAGATCTGTACCATAATCCAGTGAAACAGCACAAAATGGGACATTTTAGCTGACGGAAACTCCAGGGCAGTGAGTAGAAGGAGAGAAAACCAGAATGTATACTTCCCAGAGATGCTGAGTGAGCCCCACTGAAGTCTCATTTCTCCATTCCCAGATTTTATGTACCGCAACTACTTCTCTTCTACGCTTCCGGACAGTGCCGGTCAAACAAGGAGATTCTTCTGCTGAAATCAGCGTCGGCACAGGCTCCCTCTGAGTCCTGGGTGCAGTTCTGGGCCCCACAACTTGAGAAGGACATGAAGGTACTTGATGTGTCCAGAGGAGGGTAACAAAGCTGGTGAAGGGCTGGAAGGCACGGCCGATGAGGAGCGATGGAGCACTCTAGGTTTGTCTAGTTGGAGAAAAGGAGGCTGAGGGGCGACCTCATTGCTCTCCAGCTTCCTGAGGAGGGGATGTGGAGAGGGAGATGCTGAGTTCTTCTCCCTGGGATCCAGCGATATGACACATGAGAAAGGTTCAAAGCTGCACGAGGGGAGGTTTAGACTGGACATTAGGAAACATTTCTTTACTGTAAGGGTGGTCAAACACTGGAACAGGCTTCCTAAAGAGGTGATTGATGCCCCAAGCCTGTCAATGTTTAAAAGGTGTTTGGACAATGCCCTTAATAACATGCTTTTTTAACAGACTTTTTGTCAGCCCAGTGGTCAGGCAGTTGGACTAGATGACTGTTGTAGGTCCCTTCCAACTGAACTATCCTATCCTATCCCATTCTATCTCCTTCCCTCTTCCTAGACACTCAGCATGGCACTAACCATCAGAGATTCCAATATACTATTTGTTTTGCTTTACTGGAATTCTTAAGGCCCGTTGCTGTTTTGTGGTACTGAGCAGCAAGAACAAGCTCTGTGCTTACAGTTTTACACATTTGGCTTACTCTCCACCTCTGGCTTTGTCTTCACTCACATTTTCTTCATCCCTCACTTCCCCTGATTCTACCTTCTGCTTGAAGACCCCTCTCTTTCTTTCCCCAGCTTTATATTTTCTATTTGAAGAGACAGCCTTGGAGGAACTCACACAGATGTTCTCTCGCCAAAACATCATCCTTCTCAAAGATCCGCAACACCATCTCCAAGAAATACTTTTTACTCTTTCTGACTTTTTTTTTTTTTACTTTCTTACAAACCGATAAAGTTCTCTGGAGATTTTCCTCTGGAAAAGATGAGTAATAAAGCAAAAGTAATTCAGGGCATTAAGGTCAGGAATGAAGAATTGCTGATAGACAAAATTCTATGCAAATCAATGTAGCATGGTGCAAACGGGAGAGCAAATCCAAGTTCAAATGATAAAATGATTGGCTTTAACCAGACATTACCCCTCAGGAATGAGATTTTGGGCTTATCATGAATAGTCAAGCCCACAAAAATATCATGCCTCTAACTGGTAACATTTAAAAAAGCAAATAAAATTTTAACATTATTTTAGTAAATTTTTAACATTATATTAGTAAAGCTATAGAAAACAAAGCAGAAGACAGCGTTACAGCACTGTACAAATCTGCCTTGGATTCTATGCATTGCTCTAGTCCCCACAAAAGCATATCTTCAATCTAGAAAGGGTGCCAAGTAGGGGAAAAAAATGGTGGAAAGTGTAGAACTTCCACAGGAGGATTAGATGGGTAGTCTAAGATGAGTCAGCCTGGAAAAGAGACAATCTAAGGGGCACTACGAACAAGTCTTCAAAATCTTGAGTAGCTGAGGAAAAGTGGACAGGGATTAGTTGTTTGACATCCCCTCCAACACAGCATCAGAGAAGGACCCTTTTGCTTGCAGACCAGTTGGACTCGGTAGTACGCTGAGGTAGGAGGCAAGCCCCATGATGTCACAGTGGCAAGAAGCAGACCCCCAACAGACCAGGCTCCAGCAAAGCCAGGATGCCTGGTTTCCTTCACCAGCATCTAGCAAACTGATGCTGCTGTAGCCAGTTCAGTGGCAGATTCAAGCAGCGTGAAGCTCAACAAACTATTCTGAGTTTATTCTGAATAAAATTGGTGCTGCAGCGCTGCTCTGTACCCTCACATGCTTTAGCGCAGCACAAACAGCAACCAGTGGGGACAGACACAAGAGTGTCCTATTTTCAGCATCACAAGGCAGGTTAACCAGCAATCGGTAAAATACCTAATTTGCTATATTCTACCAGGTACAGCTCGTGCAATGCCAAATACACACAGCCTGAGCTGCTCTGTGAACAGAACTAATGAAACTTGATGGATCCAATATCTTGGAGACCTTTTCCCTACAATGATCCCAGTCCTGCCTTTGTTGCGTATCACTCGTATCACAAGCAGCAGCTGCGAGTCAATGCTCTGCAGATGCCAGTGCAGGGAGCAGCTGAATCCCACCTGGGGCACAAATTTGAATCTTTATCCAGCTACCAATTTCCATGAAGCTTTTCCAAACAGAATTGGTCCTTATGTTGCAGGTGACTAGGGAAGGAAGAGGATGAACACAGCATCATACCAGCTTTGTTTCTGTAGCAAGACTTGGTTAAATGCAGCAGAGTGCATTGAAAAAGGCCACCCCAAATCCAAGTGTGCTGGGAAGAACCAAAAAAATGTGGTTTGCTTTCTGCTATCTAGCAGCTTCTTGCAGGCAGAAAAGGCAGGGCAGAGCACGGTCTCAAAAAAAAAAACCAGTTTGCAGCTCGTTAGCTATCCCACACTCAGTGTGCTGCCGGTTTGTGTGCAGCTGGATAATCCCGTAATGGGTGAACCGGCTCCAAGTGCCACCTGCTCATCTCTGGGCCTTATTTTGAAATGCCTGTTCCAAGATCCACTGACATGAGGGGAAGTAAGGAAAAAACAGAGGGACCTTCTGCCTGCATGTATTTATATGTATTACACACATAGCCAAGGCAAAGTTCTTGCTCCACACAACCTTTGCAAAGCCTGTTTACCAAGTCACTGCACAGCAGAAAGGAAACTTTAATCAATATTTTGGTTATCAGATATTCTAGAATGTTATTTCACATGGAAAATTCACTGATAAAAGAACTAGCCTGTAATATTAAGAAAAAAAATCCTTGCTGGCAAGCAGTTTTGATGATTAGCAGTCTTAAGGGTGGTCCTCAAACTCCTTAAAAAGCACGAGCGGTGAGAATAGTAAGTGTGGAAACTTCACACTTGTCTGATCCCAGTAGAGATGGATTTGGTAAAGTTGCAGAAAACAGAAATTGCTGAAGATGTTTTCTGAGATCTAGTTCAGAGACGAGATCAGACCTCCTCCAGCTCCAGTCATGGGCTAGAGCCCACAGCAGCAACATGCTCAGCCAGGCAGGAGGAAAACATCTGCAGTAGTGTCAGTATTTAATAATGTTTACTAATAGTCGAATACAAAAATACTGCCTAACAGCAGCAGGTCTTTTCTAGTTTTGGTACCTTCTTACAGAACACAACAACACATGAGATGATGGCAGAGCTTGTCTCCTCCAGCACCTTTCCTGGCCCAGGGATTGGTAATCACCCAACATCTGTGCTCCCACACTGACATCTTCAGCCAACCATGAATTCATCTCATTTTTAACCTTTGTGCCTGCTGCAACAGACAGCCCCAAGAGAATGCACAGCACAAGTGAAAAGGCAAAGCACACCATGCTTTCCATTTCTTCCTTCCTCAACAGGATGAAGAGCCTTCCCCTCCTCCATGAGTCTTTGCAAACACACTCACCTGCAATATCACACCTTAGCCAGGCTCTCCAGGACTCCTGGGGGATAACACTGCCCTCCCCAGCCAGCTCAAGCCCTCCCATCTCTACCACCTGGAGGAAAGGGAGGTAACTGCTCCACCAACCCCAGCTCCCCTTAAAACACACCCAGACCATGGCCTCAAGGGTGCCAGCTGCTAACACAAACGCCTACTGATTTTATTGTTGCTCCTTTATGTCTCATTGTATAATACAGCCTTGTTCTTTGCATGACTCCATCAAAAGTGATGAACTCAAGGATCAAAATTATGTGGTAAGTCTGCAAGTCATCCCCATGGCAGCAACGTCTGCATCTGGCGTGCCACATCGCTGCTCGGGCTCAGCTTCAGGGCAAGACTGATGCTGACCAATATTTGGTAAGAGTTTCGGAAGTCCCCAGCTTCTGTTTAAAAATGTGTTCTTAAAAACAAGCGGGGAAAATTTTTCTTCCACTTAAAGCTGGTTTGGGTGCTGTGTTTATTGCTCAGCAGTGCGGAAAGTGTTGATTCCTACTCATGGGGCTGCCTCAGTTTATTTAATTAAACCAAAGTTTAGTGTTGCAGAGAATAAAAGCAGATTCGGGTCTAATTGAGGAAAGGCACTAGGCTACCGATACTCCCCATTTATGAGCTAAAAGCAGACAAACAAATCCAGTGTAAGACATTGGCGCTGTTTGGTATCTAAAGGGGTGTAAAAGCTGGGGAAACTTGCAGCCAGTATTTTGTGCAAGGTCCACGACTTCTCCACAAGCTAGGAACAGTAAGAATGTATTTAACTTTACAAAGCAGCTAATTTTTGTTCAGTTGTTTTAGAGGCCTGGAAGTGAGACTTTCCACACTGAGGACTTCTCAGGGCATAGGCGGGTCAGAGAAAACCACAGAAAAAGTGATGTATTTTGCAAAGGAAAACACACTTAGTCATAGGTCTCTGAAAACAAGCTGTGAACACCCTGCACGTTGTACTGAACCTGTAAGCTCCAAGGACAGCCCATGAGGGGGTGAGCATCAATAGCTCCTCCAGATTTAACTGTGGGTGGACAGGAATTTTTAGTACATTGCATTACTGAGCTGCTACCAGGACTGGGTTTACCCGACTCCAATGAAAATTCACCTAAATGCATATTGAAATACCAATATTGCCAAGTTTTCCCATGCGTCATTTCCCGCATGGCAGCAATGACATTGCTTCTGCACTCGGGGGGCAGTTGGCAGATACAACACACAGCAAAGACAAACTTTTAAAAAAATATGTGTGTTTTTTTCCTTTTATAACTTTTATGACTGAGTAGCCATTCTAGCACTTCCTCTTTTTTTCCATAAAGGAAGAGAGAATGTGAAGCAGATAATAAATATAATGGTAACTTTATTTAGGGTTTGATAAGTGGATTCTGGAAATTTCCATACAAACCAGTAGGGTTTCTGTTTCCAGAACAGGCTGATAAAGTTTTTAGTTAGAAGTCTAGCTTTTATTTGTTTAATTAGAATGTGAATAATGCTTCAGTAGCCTGGTCACATTTAGCTGCTGAGCAGGGAGAGCAGCTAGACATTAAATACTTTGCAAAATGTTCGGTGATGACAAAGGCAAGCATGCATGTGGTCCTTAGTGTATTATATAAATGTTTTCCTCTGCATGGGCCTCCTCTTCCAGGGCACTATGGTTCCCTGCACCTTCTGGCCTCCAAAATGCAACGAAGCTGTACAAAAGAGTAAAAACCATGCTGTTAAATGAAAACCAGACAACAGAAACACAGAAGAGCAGACAGCTAAACTCAACCAGCTCACTGGAAAAATGTAAAACATGCAAAAACACTTATTTAAACACAACTGATAATGAATCATTTTTCCACTTATGAGACAACACTTGAAGTTTATATGCTCCTTAATGCAGTGAACTGACAGTTATAATTAGTTATAAGTGAAAACGAGATGTAGCGGGATTTATTGATTTGTTTTTGCAGTGTTTCCTATTAATTCAAGATTTAAAAAGTCAAAGTACACAGCGGAGTGGTCAGCATACCGACAACATTTTCTTTCTGCAACCTAGTTTGCCCTATTAGCTAAAGCAAAAACAGGATACTTACCTTGCAAAGTCACCCGTCTTCTTTGTATTGTATAAATATTCTAGTGATCATCCAGAATGAAAATAAAGAATAAAAGAAAGGGAAAAAAAATTCTTTAAACCATCAGAAGTAGTGGGCTGAAAAAACCAAACTCAAGTGTAAGAAACTAAATAAGGGAACTTTAAGCAAATGTTTTCAGTATATAGGAAATACCCATTATTTCCATGAGGTGTAATTCATATAGCCTGGTCTGACCAAGAGCCTCTATGCAGAAAGTCTGGCACTTTAGAAATAGAATATTTAGAAAAATACTGGGTATAGTTATATGAAACCAGAACAACATGGCAACTGAGGAATGGGCAGGAGAGGTGGGCTTGTGTCAAGGGTCTCCTCACCAGACCCCAGGTCGAGTGGTTGCTAAGGAGTCTGAGACATAAAATGATGAGACCATAATTAGCACCTTGCCCTTCTGTGCCCCAGGGGCTAAGGGGGAGCTGAGCAAGCAACCGCGGCACAGGGCAGGGAGTGAAGCCATCCAGAGCCCTTAGCTCACTTCCCTGAAGCAGAAGACACATGGCACCTGCCACAGTTGTGGTTTGATTTACGGGGCCAATCCTTGAATAACCACCTCTGGAAAGTACTTACGTCTAGTGAGGAACAGAGCCAAAATAAGGATTGCTAGAAGTACCGCACACAAACCAACCCCAATGTATAGACCATTTTCTGAATACTGCTGTCTGGGTAGTGATACGGACATGTTCTGTCAAACACAAAACAGATGAGCATTAATGGCACTGACAGCAAAGAGCCCATACAGTACCCAAAGGCCATTTGTGCGGTCTGCAACCGTGCAGTAAAAGTACACTTGAAAGCAAGACCCTAATTTCAGATACAGGACTAGTTTCAAGCAGTATCACTGCAACAATTGTGCGAGCCATGCTGTTAAACACATTCCTTTTTGAGATTGTCAAAGAACCTGAAGTTATGACAAATCCTACTTGTTCAGGTTTAATACTATTTGGTGAATATTTTATTTTTTGTTATTAAAATATCTCCTGATTTTACACGCTCCCACCTTTTTTCAGCTTATTCATCAATTATTCAAGGCTTTATAGGGATAAGTAAATATGCTTTCTCTTTGCATCCATCTTTATTTGGGCTAAACTTCTTTATGAAGCCAGCTAACCTGGCTTCATTACCTCTCATTAGGATAACTAACCTCTCATTAAGAACTCAGGCCTGGAGAGATGCTGAAGTGCAGTATGGTCCCTGACTTACATTCTGCACATGAAGCGGTACGAATGCCCACAGCATATGCTGCCTTGTGGTCTGCCAAAGCAGACCTTCCCAAAGGCTAGCCTGGCTGCCTTGCCTTCCTGATAAAATCTGGGTGACGTTACCACCTGTCACCCTGTATATGTGCTGGAGGACTCGGCAGACAGACACAGAGCTGCCTGTCCAAACCCCACTGCACCAGGAACACAGGGCATCCCTGTGCTGTCAAGTGGTCCAGTTTCCACTCTTCCCCAGATCCGGCCATACCTGCAGGTTTGCAGTTACATCCAAGCAGTCTGAGGTGCTTGAGCAGGGACCAAAGGCCTGAAAGGCAATATAGACATGGCTAAAGCTCTTCCTCCAGCAGTAGGAAGTACTTTATGCATGCAAAGCAGGTTTGGGGATTTTTCCTCTTTAATAATGAACACATAAGCATTCTTTCATAAGCACTAAATGTGCAGAGTATAAAAAAAAAATATTATGCAATCAAACTGAAGCAGTACAAGTGAACTGTAGGGACGACCCAACAACCTCCCATGTCACTCCACTTTGTCTAGGTATGTTACAGCACGGAGATGCTTACAGTCTGAGGAGCCTCCGAAGCAGAAACCAACGGCCACGTTCTCGTGGTGGTGACGGATGATTCACTGCTGCTCCCACGAGCTAAGCAAAGGCAAGACAAACACATCACTTGCACAGAGAACCGTTCTGCCTCGACAGAGAGGAATTCCTACTGCCGACACGGGACCACCAAACTTAGGTATCTATCAGGAGTCTCGGCTCTGCACATCATAAAGAGGTTGGTGCCTTCAGAGGGCAGCACAAAACTCCAAATATTGGAGCCTCTGCTGTCCCTTTCAGAGCTTTTCATTCATTCCAAGAAGCACTTGGTTCATGCTGTTATCTCAACACAGGACCCAACCAAGGTAGGAATCTCTTTTTGGAGCCAAGAAAAAGAAGTGGATGCCTACAGCAAACTTAGGATATCTGATGAAAACTGATGAAGGTTGTTAGCTCTGGGCTTTGAAAGAGCAAGTGGTGCAGAGTTAGAGAAAGTGATACTTTTAAAGTCCCAGACAGCTGTACAATAAATAGACTGACCAAAGTGTGATATGTTTGCATAAGGACCTGCAGTATATTTTGAGGTAATTTCCCAGAGCAAAGCTGTTTGCAATATTTAAAACTCAGAGCTACAAACTTATGTCTTCCGTATCAGTCTCAGTTTCTCCACGTGTTGTCAGATGATATATAACACTCTTGAAAAAAAGATCTCCTGTTCACATTATGATAACCCAGCTGGTTCCTTTGATGTTTTAAATTGTTACCCTTATCCTAGAAACTTTATTTTGAAAAGGACAGCAGCAACTGCTTTGCTGTTCTCTTCTATTGGAGATTCTGGAATATCCCTACATCAGCGGCACACGATCACCTGCCTTTTCCAGTCTCTCTCTGTGTGAACATGCACATAATTCACTTGTGCTCTAAGAACAAAAGATTGTCCCAGCAGCAGCTAAGGAAGATGTCACAGGATTCAGAAAATCCACAAGTGCTAAGATTGGAAGCCATGCTATTTGCAAGTAGAACAGAAACAGTCTGAGAAAAAGTTTTCACTTCTTCTTCCAAAAAGGAAATGCAACTGTGGTAACATTTTAGAGTTGCTTAGCTGGAAACATCTGAGATGGAGGGAGAAATACAAATGGCATCCGTGACTTTTCTTTCAAAATCCAGAGAATAAGCTATTACTAAGCTGCGAGTTCTCTCTTATCTATTGGAAATTAAAGTTGTCTTTTTTGAAAAAGATGCAGCTGAGTCGGTATACCACAGAAGTCTATAAACTTGACTGGAGTGGAGAAACTGAGTGAAGAATAGTTGTTCACTGTCTCTTTTACTGCAACAAGGGGCCTCACATCATTAAACATGCATAGGCTACAGAGGACACGGGCAGCCTCCGAGACACACATTGTACCACGAAGAATACTTCGGTGCTGTATCACCAAATTACTGCACAGCATCTATGATCCTCCTTAATCATCTGCTGTCAGCTGCTACTGGCAACAGGATCCCGAATTAGATGCAATTCTGAGCTAGCCCAATAAAACAGTTCTATGTCATAGACCAACAAATAAATTTAGTCAATAGTGGGTAAACCCAACTCCTCAAAATTTGTGGTTTACTGTTCATGGGATGCGTTTCCAGAAGACAAGGTGAGATTTTACACCACAAAGAAAACAACATACCAAAACGACAGCCATAAGAAAAAAAATGCTTGCAGGACCAATAAAACATCTACTTAAGCGTAACACCTGAAAGCAAGCTTCCTCCTGCATATACATGTCCCTTCTGTTGGACTCTCTATATAACATCAGGCAGAATCTAAATCTAAGTTTTGATCTCTGGTTCTATCGTAATGTTTAGTAAATTTTAGCCAAGATACTTATATCATCTGTCATTTTGTTCCCTTCCTAAGATCCCCATTTGCAATATAGATTACATATGTTATTGAGATGAATACTTGGATAAAAGTTACCTGAGGTCTGTTCAGAGGTGTAAGTGTGAGGACTTGCAGTAGAGATCCTAGCTGATGTTAAAAAATAAAACTAAACCAACACATTATAATTAACCTTAGCGTGCGCCTATGTAGTGAAAGCGTTTCTATAATCAAAATTTGCTAGCATCAGCTACTTGTTCCATATATTATCATGCTTTTTATAAAAAAAAAAGAGAAAAACAAACAAAACAAAAACATCAAAGGAAGAGTCAATAAATTGTCCATACTAATTGTGTGTCCCTGGGCTTTACTCTAGGATCAAGCAGGGAAAATGAAGCACTGTCTTTATGAAAAGGGCACAAGTAAAAAGCTTTGGATGAATTAAGTACCCAATGCTGCCCTTTCTGTTAAATTCTTCAAATAGTGTTTCTAAGCAAGCAGTGCTGTGCACCATGAAACAGAGCATCATGTCCTTTTTTTAATTGCAGTGACTGCACTGGGATTACCCCAATGCCAAAGGCAGTTTAAACAGCACTAACAGTAGATCTGCAAAATCCTAAAGATCAGTCCTATGAGCGATTATGGAAATAATTTCCACCACAAGCTTTGAAATCCAAACCCAACCACAGATTTACCACAATGGTATTCACACAACAGCACGCCTCTGCACTCACCTTTCTCTATCACAACCTTGTGATTACTTGTCTGATCATTGAACCACCCTGAGATCTCCACGCGGCAGCAGTATATCCCACTGTCCGCTTCCTCGGCGTTCACGATTGTGAGGGACACGTCTCCTGCTGGCAGGTTCCCTTTCAACATATACCTGCTGCTGTGCCGCTCTGTAACCTTCCATCCATTCGTCCAGATAATGGTCTGATAACATTTTGAAATAGGGCAGCTGGCACGACCCCAGCACATTGATGTGACGTCTTGTCCCCTTTTAACACTGTAAAAGCACGGCACGGTGACATTCTGACCAACCTCTCCTTTCACAAGTGATTCCAGTACTGCGGGGCCTGTGGACAAAAAGACAAACGTAGCTGTTGAGCTCAGTGCACGCCAAATGGAAGCTTCTCACGTATCTTGCGTGACCCGATACCTCCCAGCCTGCAAACACCACCGGGCACTGCTGAATCAGGTTTTCCATAAATAGATGTGAATCCCAGCAGGACTGACGCAGCGAGGGAGAATGATTGGGCCAGTGATTTGTTCAGAATGCGCCTCTAGAGAAAGAAGAAATACACTTTCTGCAGCCTCTGCAGGTAGGCAAAGAGGTGAAGAGAGAACAGAGTTTGGATCTGTACAACTCTATGGCTTCTCTTTGGCCACATCCAGTCTGTTAGCTCTATTATTTTTTTTCCTTATTTTGGATTTAATGCAAGCCACACATGGGGGAACAGTAAGACATTTCATTAAAACCATTGTGGGAAACACTTCCTCTCTTTCAGTGAAAGGACACTAAACAGTAGGTTTCATCAGAACAGTCACTGCTTAATGCATTTCCTTTTCTCTTGCCTAATGACAGATTTTGCCCATTCCTATCAGACAAGATTTTTCAAAGCTTTCCTGAGAAAGGTATTTTCACTACCTTATTTTCTTCCCTCAGTCTTAATGCAGTTTCTAACTTGTTTAGCCCCCATTAAAGGTAATTTTTCATGTTTCTAGAAGGCTGTGTCCCACTATTCAAGTCAAAACAGTGAGACCTAGCTGCCAGTAGTCCATTCATCCCGGTGAGATAGTTTATTTGGCTCTATTCAGAGCACTCCAGCCAATATTCCCTTTAGGAGGGTTTTATTAAGAGCTGTGTTAAGTGCCAGCCAAAATAATTTCTGCTCTGGCAGTCCAGTCATAGCCACCCCGTAACCACTTCCTTCTGACAGGTTACGCAGTGGTGCTCCTGAGGTGCATGCTGTCTGTTTATACTTCAAAACAACATCAACAAAAAAGCAACAACTATTTGCCGTGTACTTACTACTACACATTTCTTATCAAATTCAGTAACATGGGATCACGTTTCTAAGTATTTTGATCTATCCATATTAATGTTTCAGGGATAGAATTCTCTGCAGCAAGTACAGGCAACAAATCATCTCTATTAAAAATCTAGCCTAGCCTATAATTAGGAAGGGAGCTCCCCAAGGCAGATCCACCAACATGCACCAGAGGATCTCATGCACTGTATGACTTGATTGCAATTGCCCTTTTTGCCCAGCTCAGCTCAGTCATTTTCCTTAACTTATGCTATTATACTTAAAAATAAATCTGCACGCAGAGATTTTGCCACAATAGCTTACTGGAAAACAATCACTGAAACTACTATATTTTATTTAATATAAAAAAGCAAGCTCAAAATGAATCTCATCATGAAAGGCTTTCTAAAGAACTACAAGAAACAGTATCTGTAGTTTCTTTTTTCTTTCTATCAAACATATTCTACCACCAAATTTTTAATGCCTATCTGTCTATTCTAGTACCACTCTGCAACCTGTTGCCTTTACACAGTATTTTCCTAGGACAACTGCTTTCTCAGAACAAAAAGGGGGAAATTATTATTAGTTTGTCCCAATAAAATTTCATATTGGTTACAAAACACCAAAGGCCACAGACGACCTTTTATCATTCCTCCCAAACATTCACAAACCCTGTTGAAGTAAAATAGCCTTGTTTTACAACTTTTCTAAAATGATGTAAAGTTCTCTATTCATCTCTGATGATCATTATTCAAAAAACCCAAACGATCGCTTACTAATAAGACTAGCAGACAGCTGAGGAAGGAGCATCTTTAAAACCATCATACCCTCAACATGATTTTGTTTTAAAAAGGAGATAAGGCCATCAGAAGACTATCGAGCCACTGTGATTAAAGTTCTATTCATAACACAAAACTGCAGTTTCTGTGCCACGCAGCCACTCTTCCTGTTGTAACACAAAGTATCTCTTTGCAGCCCTCAGAAACACTGATGCATGTTACCTCCATCCACCCCTACCCTATTGGCTTAGGCTCACTTAATTACCTGTAAACAGGATCAGAAGAATCCAGATCACGCAGAAATAAGACGACATCTTGACTGAAGATGAGGAACGCTCCTGCTCACCCTTCAGGCACTACATTCAAGAAAACTTATCTTCTTCATAAATTTCTGGTTTTACTTCTCATTACACCATCTTCAGACACAGCTGAGAACGCTCTTTAGTCTAACCCGGACTGCCTTTCCTGTGGTGAGACCCGAGCAGCACAGCCAGGCACCGAACTCTGGCTGACAGCGGTTTGATTAAAACGCTAAAATACTTCGCAGTACTTCACAAATCTACTTCTCATTTTTTCCAGATCTGCTGGATTACAGCATACGAAACTACCATCAGCACCACTGAGCTGACAACACTACCAGTAATCCACTGCCCCATACCGCATCCCACAACCGGTTTTCCCACAGTAAACAGAATTAGCATAAAAGCTTACATAGGATATGTAACAGACTATGGTAAATGAAAAGGACTTGGCAAAGTAAGATTCCTAGAACGAACTACTCAAACACTTAATTGTAAGTTTCTGGTTCTAATACTTCGAAGCAACTCAAGAGCAACTTTAGACAAATGCTGTTTTCTTTGTAGGCTGTAGTTTGGTAGTATTGGAAAGCTGTCCTGTTACACATCTGCAGCCTAGTAGAGTTGCAGTCTTTTTTCATCAAACTCTTAAAAATTCTGTACGCATCTGGGCTTTTGCAATATAAAGTAAAACATACAGAACACAGAGGTCACTTAAAAAGTAGTGTGGAAATCATGTCATCTCAGGCACAAGGCTCACTTTTACAAAATATTAGTGAAATACAGCTTTGAGAAATGGTGTTCCCTGGCCACTCTACCCATCCCTGGATTTCCTAACTCTTCCCGAGGACATCTGGTCTTTTTATATTGTTTGGACTACAACTGCAGCTGCGATCAAGTGTATTTCATCTACGGCCAACAAGTGTTCTTCGCTGAAGCAACTAATCTAGCTGAGACTGTTCAATTCAGGAAAAATTAAGTACTAAGGATTTGCTTTTTAATCAATAACTGAAACAGCAGAAATGCTTCCAAAAACATACATTAGGCTAGAATCAGAACCAACGGAACTGTCTCACACTGACTACCTTACGTGACAGCAATCACCAAAGTGACAGTTTCTTTAAACGAAAAGGAGAAAAAGCAAGGAGTTAAAGTAGCCAAGAGACAAACACTAGCAACATACTTACTTGTAGGAGAGAACAGAGAAAAAGCAATAAAGGGGGATCTTTTGCATGCAGTGGTTGGGAGCAGGACACTCAATAAATTGCTTCTCTTTGCTCCTGCTTCTGGGGAAACAGGAAACTGCAGACAGCTGCTACAGAAACAATTCTAATCCTAACAGCAGGATCCTGAAACTGCCCTGCAGAACTGGAAAAGGCAGGGCAGCCTGGCTCTGGCAGAAGGCAGGTGACCCCACACGCCACAGCCATGCCATGATGAACTCGACGGTTCCATGTGCGACAAACATCCACCTGCAGACCAGGACATGTCCCTTCTGCCAGTTACCTGCAACAACATGCAGTGTGCATGGGTCCACATGGGTTCCTCCTCTGCACGGGCCATGTCTGAGCTCTGGAATAAATTAGTAGGATAAGAAAATATGGAAACTGTTACCCCAGAGCTCTGCCTGAGCCCATTCTACTTGCTTCACCCAGGTTGTTTTGTTCATACAATAGTCTACAGTAGTTTGCATACTGTCCGTATCCCCAGGAAAGCTGTTCTGGTCACACAGCAAAAGAAGGTGAGATACAGGGCAACAGTTAACCCATTTGCTTTAGATATCATCTCAAACACAGACCATATGGAATACACGTTGACATAATTCCCGTGTTTATGCATGCTTGCTTTCCAAGTTCCTACTTTGTTTCTGCAACAAACAAGCACCATTACTGTAGAAAGGTTGCCAACATCTTTTTCATGCAGCCTTAAAGTAGCTGCACATTTTTCCTTGACTCAGAGCATATAGTCAGATTGTACTTTGTGAAAATAAAGCCAAACCAAAACATTAAATATCAAAGTTTAAAGCATTGTTGGAATCATCTCTTCATTACACTATTTTAAAGCCGTATGATTAAATGGCTTTTTCTCCTTTTCCCCCTAGATGAACAGAACTGCTAACTTTCCCCTTTTGTCTACTGGTGATACACTTGGCTACTCTGTATCGAGAGACTTCTGAAAAGTTTCATTTCAAGAAAATATACTTCTGTTGTCCCTGTGACTGTTCAGATAGTGTAACAGAAGGGCTGAGCTTTTGTCTTCTACTTTTTTAATTAAGAAAACATTAAACAAAACACTGCCTAACACCCGATGTTAATTTTATCTCACAAGTTTCATAAGGCATATACAACCAAACACATAGTGTATACATTAACATTTCAGGCATAGAATACTTCAAATGTTATCACATCCAAAAATAAAATCAGGATTTGCTGAGGTAAGGAAAGACCTCATCATCAGGAGCATGTTAATTAACACACAAGTCAACATTACAGTCAAATTTGCTATCCGTGAGTCACATCATCCTACAATACCTGAAATGCCCATTTCCCTGGACTAACAGGCCTGTATCATGCACTGCCTTCACTGCAGCTACAGTCCACTGTTTTCCCAAAGTTCTAACAGAAAAAGGGAAAACGATCTTTGCTTTCACGTGACAACAGATGGAAACACCAGTATTTTCGGCTGAAAAAAGCCCAGGAAGCCCCTCACAACTTTCTAAAGATTTGCCTTAAACATAGAAAAAAGTAATTAGTGCATGACCTCTTTTATCTGGGAGACACTAAACATTTCTTGGTATCTTCCACATGAAAGAACATTTGCAAAGTAGGTACTAAATTAATCCTGCTCACTTGCAACTGTTTCAGTTACTGACAAGCTATACAATTTAGGTCTAGTCCAGGGAGAAGGACAAAACAGTAGTGGTTGAATAAAGGACAAGTGTTAACTTTGTAAATTTATAAATGTATAAAAAGCCAAAAAAATTTCTACTTCTTGTTACTTACGTCATGTGCACTTAAAATAGCAGATGATGTTCTCCAATGAGTCATAAACCTGTTTCAGTTCATTGCACCCTTATCTGCACTGAGCTCGATCCCCAGCACCCAACAGCTAAGTACTTTTGCCTGCCCATTTAAGTAACATTTCTGAAAACAGCAGAATTACCAAATGAGACATAGCTTGTTAAAATAGACAGTTAAAACCAGAGTTTGTACCAGTCCCCTCACCCATAAATTTACCTGGTTTTCAGTTGCTGTATATACTTTGGAAAAAATGTGTACTATGGGGCCTCCAGGGCTACATGGCAAAAAGATGGAAGTAGGATTCCCCTGACAGGAAGGGTAGGGTAAAGAAGCGACTTCTTCACTATCAGATCACTCTCTTTCTCTTGCTATGAGGGACAGATTCAACTTAAATGTTCTTTAAATGTGGTTAATACAGCTTCTACGTGATGGAATACAAACAGTTTCTTTCAAACTTCGTTCTCTATTAGTATAAATACTAATTATCCAATCAGACTCTCCCTCCTGAGAAAACACACTCAGCTGGGCACAGAGCCCACCTAAAATGCAAATACAAAGCATGTGCACTGCAAAATGATTAATTTCATGCATGTATATTAATTATGCTGGAAATATGTTAGTCTAAGCATATATGTGTGTGGGGGAGGGAAATGTAGGCATTTTTGTAAACTCAAGACTGGTTACAAGTTACATCTGAGGAAGTTAAAATCCAATTAATTTTAATTCATTTAGTTGTTGGGACTCCTGACTGTGTCTTTATAATGCAAATTACACCACATTACATCTGTAAAAAAAGGAATTCTTAGGTTTTCTTCAGTACAGTTATATTACTACAAAAATAGAAAGGAATGGATTTTGCAGACTTCACACTGATTTTATTTTTAATGTTGAATTACACATTCCTGAAAGGACCCACTGAAATTGTGAACAACTAGCACTTGTTTGAAACGAACTGTCAAGTGCAATTCTTGTCAGATCCCTCGCTTGCTTCCACACTATAAAGCAATTAAAAAAACCAAAACAGCACACCCAAAAAACTAGAAAGTGACAAATTAAATACAATAGAAGAAGCTAACTTTGAATGTATCATGTGAAGTGGTAGCCACAGATTAACAAAAAGTGTATTTTTGTTTCTACCAATAAACACAAAGCTCACAGAATATTAAAAATTTTCACCCGTCTAGTCACTCACAAACTCAACAGGTGTACAATAAATGCCTTTTCTGCTTGTACAACAAAATACAGTGTATACCCTTAGAATCTGTTCTGCCTTTCACTATGGCAAGCTAACAAAAACAAATGTTTTCTTCATGTCATTTCATCAATAATGCTACACATTGCTGCATCTTTGTCTAAAACCTGATCTCTCTTGCCACCAGAACGATCTCTCTGCTTTTCACTCTGTCCCATACAGCTGCTGCCAACATCAGTATCCATTGGTTCCGTTTTCACTCTCAGTCCTCCCTCTGAATGAGGCAGATCATCAGGCAAGGAAGCCAGGCAGTTCTGAATCATCTCTACAACTCGCTCTAAGTGCTTCTGAAATCGCTCTGCCGTTTCCAAGCGCTGACGCTTCTGCACCTCCATCATGACTCTCAGTGTCTCCCTAGCTTGGTGAGGGCGATACTCGTTTATAAGATGATGGACATGAACAAAAAGCAGTTTCAAGTCTTCCAGTTTCTCCTCTCGCTTTATACTCCCTGGACTCCTTATCAAGATATCCAAGAGGTCCAAAAAGTTGACCAGGATAGACATATTAAGTTTTCTTAATTCCTTCTTGTGATCAAACTGCATAGGATGCAACCGTTCAATACCCTGGCTCTCTAAGGGTCGAATAATCAGATCATCACATTGAAACTGATTACCAAACATCATATAACTGTCTTTCACAGGGGGAGGTGGCTTTGGAGCCAGGCCTTTACGGATATTTTCATCAGTATATTCTTTTATATATTGCATTGGAGGCGGAGGAAGGGCGCTCACTTGCTGAGGTTCACCCATTTTTCCCAGACGAAAATACCTAGGGAATGTCCCAAGAAATAGATGTTAAACACTTTGCATGACAGCCTTACCATATAAATAGAAATAAAGGCACTATAAGAGAGCTGGCTGCAAGAAAATGAGCCAGAAACCATCTTAATGTGTAGAATAGAGGAAACTCCCGAATAAAACCACGTTAGCTTTTCACTACGGTATACTTTTAGCAGGATTAACTTCACCGGAGGCACATAAAGCGTTCATTTCCCGAACTGTGGCCAGCCTGAAAACAGGGCAGCCACAGGAGTTCCGTCCCCCAGCGGAGGCCTGGCCCACTCACACCACGCCCCGCGACGGAGGAAACCGCACGGCCCGGCGGCGGCCAAGCACGGCCCGCAGCGGGGGATGCGGCCTGGCGCCCTGGGCCCACCGCCGCCGCCCTGCCCTGCTCCGGGAAGGCCCAAACCCCGCCGCGGGTTTCGCCAGGCCACTGCTGAAGAGACAGAAGCCGGGGGCGCGCTACGGCAAGACCCCATCGGCGACTGACCACGTACCCAGCGGAGAAAACGACTCCACTCGGCACCCGCAGGCAGCCACCCGCCCTCACCTGCCCGCCGAGCTCCCCTCAGCCCGATCGCCGGCGCCTCACTTCCGGCCGGCAGCCGCTTCCCTTCCCCTCCATTGGCTCTCCGACCTCGGCCGGCACACTCTGATTGGTCCTTCCGGACACCGGTCAGAAGTTTGCTCCACTCAGCGCAGGGACTCCCCCGGGGGGCGGTGCCAAGCACGGCGGGGCGGGCGGTCCCTGAGCGAGGAGGGGTGGGGGGGGGGCGTCATGGCGGCGGCAGCGCCTGAGCTCTGAGGGGGCCGCTTGGTGCCCGGGCGGGGGGAGGGCACATTCCAGCTGATGCTGTGGCCCCCCCAGGGGCGCGGGGCTCCCTCACCAGCAGCCGCTCCTGAGGCGGCAGGGCCAGAGGCCTGCGGGGGCGGCAGCGACCGGCCTGGCCTTTTGTGTTGCTTTCCTTCCATTTTGTTTTAGAAGGAGTGGAAGAATAAATTATGGATTTTTCACCATGTGGAGCACGGGGAGCTGGGCTTGCTGGCATCACCTCTGTAGGAATTTCTCCCTGAAATGGCCAGCAGGAAAGGATTGTTTGACACTTCGCCGTTTGTGGCCCGTTTTCTCTCTTCCTCAGCAGATGGCAGCAATGGCCTTTGTCTGACGGGGACCCGTTGTGCACAGGCAGTATCATTCATTCGCTTTTCAGGATTGATTATTTCACCAATAAAAAGTTTTGATTGAATGGAAATTACTTTGTATCCTGTTAATTATTTTTAAAACCATGCAAAGAAGATCCAGAATAGATAGGTTTATTTGACTAGAAAACCTGAAAAAAAAATTAAAGCTCCTGTTTTACTGTATATCTGAATATTTAAGTATTCCAAACCAAACAGCACTCTACAATTGACAAGGAGCGCAGCCCTGACTGCAAAATAGGCTGATCTGGTTTCATTTGTAAGCGAAGTATATTTTAAGGAGGAAGTGACCCCTTTGGAGATGTTTGTTCTCAGGTGATGTAGCAAGTGTTTGTCACATAGGAAGGAACCTCAGTGCACTTGCTGAAGAAGTCTCTCCCCTTACGGAGTTTGATGCCCTTGTTCTCTGGCAGTGATCACTTAATCCGAGTTAAAGGTTTTCCCTTTTCTCTGTATTCACACAGGTTGATGTCATCAGTGTGCTTATAGTTTAGTATTTATCCACATACGTGTATATACACATATGGCCCATGTTACGTTTTGAAATCTAGGCCCAAAGACTTTTTTAAAGTACCTAGGTCTCGATTTATGCATGTTGTTCAAAGGAGAGTATTCTTGCCATTTGGTAGTGACTTACAGCTTTAGGGAAAACTGACAGTAAATTGATTTGGGCTCAATCTATATTTCTCAATAGTTTCTAGACTGCCAGATCTGATGCCATCTAATATCGGAAGTGATGTCTTCGCTTTTTCTGCCCTTGATGCCATTACTTCTACTTAAAAAGTGAGACAAAAGTTCTTACGTTAAGGATTTTGTGGTGCCCCAAGATGTGAATTAATCTAGTGTTCTTTTCAGAAACATATCCATACGCACTAAAATGTCACGCGCGTGAATAGATTGCTCAGACCCAGGAGGCTGGGTACAGAAAGCTCTTATTCTTTGTGCATAAATATCCCAATGAGCAGCCACAGTGGGCAACACAATGCAGAAACATAACAGAATAAGGTGGTTTGCCCATGTTTCCAGTTTTCAGCATTTCAGCACTGGACCTGGGCTAACCATCCCTTTGAAATGCAGGAGTTGGGCTAGTACACAATCTGTTAGTAGAAGCCACCTATAAGAAAACTCAAACCCACAAAAAGTCATTGGATTCCAAAACAACTATTACACACTTTAATTTTTCTGACAATCAAGATTTTAAAAACGAAAGAGGTTAAAGGATGGTGATGTTTAAAAAGCTGCCATCTGTCACCACTTTCCTACCATGGCTATGGAACTTAGGTTCTCTACAGGGTGAAGGAGTGCTCTGGGCACTGAACTGGGACCCTGATAGTCTCCCATGCCACAGGCTTGCTGTTTGGCATGAACCAGTCATTCAAACTTTCCATATCAATCCACAACAGCAAGAAGATCTAAGAGACCTTTAATCTACATCCATAAAATCAAAATACTTTACCACATTGTTTGTTTCATCAGTTGGTGATCTTGTCAGTTGAGAATCTAAACAGTTTGAACAGAAAATATGTACTATCAGCCAGCGGCATCTGAGATGGCTTATCTTTTCTTTTTTTTTTAATGTAGTGTTTGTTTCTAAGTACTACTTCAATGCATACAAATAGTCATTTTGAAGATGGGAAAATACTCCAGGATGGAGATGGAGATCTTATCAAGGCACATAAACATGGAACTGAGAGCATGCTTTTCAAATAGAGGCAAGGGTGCAGTTCCATGCTGCAACTAAAAAGTTTTCTGCTCTGAAAAGGGAGGTCTCATTCCTTCACCCTCCTCTCCTACTCTTTCCTTCTGATCCTGCTCTCCTTTCTTCCTTCGCTGCTCCTCCAGCCCCCCACTTCTGGCTGTGCAGTCCTTTCTTCTCACTGCTTTGTACCATCACCGTCAGGCATCGGATTGGAAAGTAAATTGATGCAACTCCAAACCCGACAGAAAACATTACTGTAATTTTTCTGGATTAAATTGTTGGCTCTTCTAGTAAATCAAGTGAATTCACTGTGCTATCAGTGAACATCAGGGCGAGCTTTTAAAAGAGGAGAGTGCATAGGCAGAAGGAAGGGAGGAGGTCTGGGAGATGGTGAGGGCAGCGGTTCTCCATGTTTCTGTGGTAGCAAGCTCTCAGCTTGTCTCGAATTGTCTTCTTACATCATACCCTGAAAGGCAGGCAAGGAGTAAAAGGCTCTGCCTCCAGAGGTGCATGAGAGAAGCCATATAGTAGAAGGTATTTTGGTTTTATTGGACTCTCCAGACTTCAGTTTCACATTCTTTTAACAGGAACAGATTGATTCTCTAGTGCCTCGCACTCAGTGAACTGTGCAAGGATGAAAAATGCTGTGACTTCAACCAGTAAAAGGCTGTGGCAAGCCAATCACTTGGTTTTCATGTGATCTCTGTGATTTTCTTGAGTCATTTTCCCAGTCTGTATGTAGTGGCCAAGACAGAGGGGATATAACGTCAAACTAAAGCAGAAAAAAAGAGTTTCAGTCTAGTTCTTGGTAGCATGGCTGATTCTCAGAAGACCTACTGATGACCCTTTCCAGCCTACAGGGAGCTGCTAACATATGTCTTTACATTGGTTCCGAATGAGAAATTAAGAACAATGGTGTCATGCATAGCACTCTGCAATTTGCTTTCTGCTACATTTCAGCTCTTCTCTGAAATAAGGACACGATCCAGTACAAGCCTACCACTGTTAATACAGCCCCATTCCTACAGCATCTCCAAATTGTGGGAATGAACCTGGACAGCCCTTCAGCAGATGGTGAATCAGTACAATGATATTCTTCGCCTCAAAGACACGTCATCTTAATTTACTGCTTTAGTTAAATTTGGCTTGGTTTTCTTCTTAACTAATTTTAGGCAAATTGGCACGTTTCATTATCGGGCATTCCGGTTCTGTTAATTCAGCAGCAGTGTGTACAGTGTGTGCCATTGCAGTATGCTAAATTATTTTAGCACAATTTGAATCCAAGCATTATACAAGCACAGCAAATACAAACCCCATTTTCAAGCATGGTCATAGAACAGCACTGCTCTCTTCTGTGCTAAAACACATTTCTTCCATTTTTGATTGCTATTGCACTCTAAATAATGTGTGGTGTGGTTTTCCCATGTTGTCTGAAAAACAACCCCAAAATGAAATTCAGTTCCAGTCTCTTGTTGGGCTTAGGTTGAGTGTTACATCTTACAGCCTAGTTAAGCAATGAGCTCAGAATTTTCCTTTTTTGGTGATTGTTATAGGCTTTATTGCAGGATATAACAGGGAGGGGGGGAAAAGAAAAGGCGTCTGTTGGGGGTGAAGGGGACTTAAGCAAGCTTTATGTCTCCATCTGCTGTGGTTAATTCCCATCTCCCTGTCTCCTGCTGTGGCTTTGGGAATTAATGAATTTGCAGTGCAGTGCTGTGCTGCCTTTTCAGCTACAGCCTATTGGCACACTTAATAATGTAGGAAAGAAGTTTAATGTTCCTGTCATGTAAAAATTGGGGCACACCAATCTTCCATGCACGTGACAGTTTAACGGTTCCTTGCTATACAGCCTATTACCAGATTCAAATCTCAGTACAGAGCCTGCATGGTTATTTAGCAATGAAACAGGTATCTCACTGCTGGGTAATAAATTGACACGGCTCAAAATCCAGGCACGTTTTGATAGAATCAGCCAGCACTCTTTCCTATGCTCAGAGACTTAATCTTCTTTCTGGAAGCAATCCCCCTACCTGATTTTTAAGTCAGACATTAATACTGGGACTTTACTTCATCACACACCTGTGTTGCCTGCCTATTCTAACTTGTAGATGCATATGCCTCAAAAAATGTTCTGCATGGCGTGAAGAAGTAGTCCCTATCCAGCCATCAGCAAGCTGGGTCGCTGCAAACATGTCATGTTGCCAGAATAAACTGCGGGATTTGCAGCACTGCAATTTGCCAGTAGTGTAAGTCACGCCTTTGTCTTCAGAAGGAAACGGTCACAGAAAGAAACCACAATAGGCAGGCAATAATAAAAGGAGCTGGAACAAATTCCCAGTTTGGGTATGACCTGATGAAACTAGGGTTTTCTATCTGCATTTTCGCCTAAGGGAGAACAACTGAGCAAAGGATTATTTGTACCTTCATCACGGAAGAGTGAGTCCTAACCCTGTGCAAGTTCACCAGTATAAAACATGTTCTCTATGTTACTGCCAGCGTCAGTAAGCCTGGGAGTGATTCACTTCAGGCATTCAAATCATGGATAATTCACTACACCCGCCAAGCAGATGCTCAGAACAAGGCATCTACTTTCCCAGGGCTCCCGAACAGTTCACAGGGACAATCTTGCTCTGGTTCTCCAAGAGCAACTCCCTTGGTCACTGGGAGCAGTGTGAGCGGACTCAAAGGTGCAACTGTAAGACCTAGAGGAAAGCTGGATGCATCTGGCTCATAAAGACCAGGCTAATTCTTCCCTTTTTCTGCAGCTTTCTGTCTTGTTCTTTGGGTCTACTGGAGACATGTTTATTGGGGTGATAATGAACTGCCAAAGAAGCAAGACAGCTGAGTAAGCTAAATAGAGTTTCTCACACTCTAAAATAGCTAAGTAGCAAAATGGGTTGAATTCTGGAAGCTTGGAAGTTGAATGATAATCATCATATTGAACAGCTGGTGAAAAGGAAGAGCTGGCACCCAGGCAGTAAAACTGGCCCAAATATTACACATGATAGAAGTATACAAATCATTTGGTGAGAGTGCAGATATAGCTGCAGCCTTCCAGTCTGTTTTTTTACAAAACAAAAAACTATCTATATTTAACTTTATAAATTTCTCTGCCGCCTTCAGGACATAAGCATTGGTATCAGAGCAGGATGTGCGGGTGGGGAGATTTCCAGTTTGCAATAATAAAGGTGTGAACTGCATAATCTGGTAAATCCCCTAAGAAAAAATCCAATCCCAAAAATAACATTTTTCAGAGCAGAAACAGACCAGTTGGCAGGACGTGGCAAGGGAAGAACAAAGGTGATTAAAACTAAAAAAAGGAACCCAATGAAGCCAGCGTTGGTAAGAATAACTTTATCTGTAACCTAAACTTGCCCAGCACAGAGGAGTATTTAGTGCACACAGCACCTCAAACTTAAATCTGAAACATTTACAATATTTCAGATTTTCCTGCATAGGGATAGAGAAGTGTCAGAAGATACATGGTAGCAAGCTTTATAAAAGCACTTAAGCTGAGAAGATGTAGGATACCTAAAAAATTCATCAGACTTTTTCTCCTCATCTTAAGGGATAGACCTGCAGTGGTTTTAAGATACTTAAGACAGTTATATTTAATTTCTTTCTGTTAAGGATACAGAAGTTCTGTACCATACAATGCAGAGCGGTGCCAAAAGCCTTGAACAAAAGGAGTGTGCTCATCCATGCTGCCCATCATACAAGGTCAGGTTCCAGAAATGAGATACCTGTGTTAGTGGGAGACTCCAGCTCACCTGAGGAGCCCTTTCAGGAAGGCGGTGTAGGTTGTGTGTAGAGCTCTACAGGCTTGTACGCACATCTGCCAGCTCTGCAGCTAACTTGCTTCTAGACAAGTGGTATATTTCTACCTGAATATATAGGTACGTGTGTGTGTATATAGATATATATATATTTCCTGCCCTACTGTGGAAGGGTCCTGAAGCCCTTAAATGCCTGAGGCTTTGTTTAAAAGGGTTATAACCTGTTAGTCACCCAGCTGGATGATAACATACGATTTACATCTACAGTTCATGTCATGAAAGCAACAAAGATTTTTTTTTAAAAAAATGATTATGAGAAATCACGATCTTCAAAATTAAAATTCAAATACACATAAGCAGGTTACTCTCTCATAAATGTTTCATTAAATATAAATACAATTCTTAGACCATATGTTTTTGTATATAGCTGGCTATATATTCATTAGACTTACAGAGCATTCATATTCTGGTTTTGGCTTGCTACACTCACATGTTTGCTAAACATGGGGTTTGGGATTAATGTGAAAAAGGAAGATGAAGGGTAGATCTGTGGCAAGAGTGGATACAAAAATATGCCAGTCCCTACCTTCCTCCCCAGTCTGACAGTGAAGAGTTACCTGTTGATAAAGATACTGCAAAACAGAAATAGTAGCTCTCACTGAAATCAGCTCCTGTGCTATATCAATGGCACCCAAATCTGGCTGTGTTGATTTGTTTCCTTCCTTACAGTCATTCGTATTCTTTTCCCTGTCTAATATCGCAGCTGGCCCATCAGCAGTTTGAACTCACCATGGAAAACTCAGAATGGCTGACCTCACCTGCTAAGTCCTGCTAGTTCTGACGTAACTACCAGATTCTCTACCATTCCAGGCCAAAATCTGTGATTATTTTCTTACAACTATGTGTGTCTTTCTACATATGTTGTATCAACACTGTGCCTTCTCTTCCGCAGCAGCTCAGCTTGTCCAGTTCTCCCACATGCCGAGCCAAATCCCGTTTGTTCCTTCTTCCTCTCTCTCCTTGACCCTCAGAGCATCTTCCCGTCAGACCTCCTACAACACGTGGCATCATACCATGTTTACAGCAAACAAAGTGCAGTTACCAAGCCTCCTATCTGAATATTTGATCAAATCGCTCCCCTCTTCACGTCCCTCAGCTAACTCATCTATTATCTCATGAAGAAATCAAGCTGCCAGTCACTACATTCGAAGAATTTCTTAGCTTTCGCCCCACTACCTACCCTTGCTGAATCTCTTCTCCCCCCACATCCTCCCATACCCAGCAGCATTGCTCCCCTCAGAGGTCTTTGTGTCGGCATCTCATCTCTTCGGTGTCCTCATAGCTTTTCTGTAAGGCTATGAAGTCACACCCTTCCATTTCTATTTATATTCAGTTTTCTGAGAAGACAGAATGCACGTCTCTGCCAGCACACTGCAACCCCCCCTTGGCCCAAGCTACAGATATTTTTCGGAAAGTCCTTAACTCACTACAAATAGTGCAAAGAAGAGACTAGAAAGAATAACATAGTCCTAAATAAGTGTTCATAGCTAAAAATGCAATGACAGTACAAACTGTGGTTATAAATTCATCTGTACTGACACAAATCAAGTGAAATGCTATTAAGATCAACAGGGGATTCACTGTTCTGGCAGGGTGAAGTCTATACAATTTTTCAGGACACCCTACTGTCCATGTTTTGGTTTATTAATTGCAAGAAAGGATCTTTGAGCACAATTTAAATCAGCAAATTCTCAAGAGGGAGGAAAGCTACGTGCATGCTAAAGTGGTCCTATATTTTAGAGGTGCAAGCACCTAAACAAGGTCTGGAATTATCCAAATAGCTGCTGTTTACACAAGACACAATTTCAGAAAACTCACAGCAGACTCATCGTTTTTTATATAAGTGCACTGCATGAAGCAAACGGTTTTCTAGAAGAATCAGGAAATTTAGCCTGAGTATTGATTGTGGTCTACAAATAGATATGGAATCCCCCGTGGCAGCAGTGGCAATTTTTCAGGAGATCACAGACTTGTGTCATCCTTCTTGTTCAACCACAAAAGTTCCTTCGAACTCACTCTGCCAAGAAATGAAACGTAGCTTTGCTAGACTTGCAGGTGACAAATGTTTCAGTATATACTGCACCTCGTCTTTGGCAAGACCACCAGAGAGAAAGAGAGATGTAAGGATCAGCTGCACAACAGCTTCTGTTTGTCCTTGTTTCTGTTCCATGATGCTGCATTGGGTTTAGCAAATTCTCTTACAGATTTGTATGTCAAGTGCTATCTTTAAATTGTATTTTTATGGCAAATGCAGGTTCTCTGTTAGCGTTGAACAAAATCAGAAAGGAACGTTTAATGATCCCCCAAACATGCTGCCTAAACAATGTAACATAAAACAGCTAGAAAGGGATATGCCACTTCTTTTTTGGGGAGGGATAACCACCACATTCTATTGAGAAATATAGTACCCAAGTCCATCTATGAACTTCCCTACAAACTTTATGAAAATCCAAGCTTTCATTTAAAGTTTGCAATACTGGTTTGTTCAGATTTATTTTTTTCCTCATGAACTGAATTGAAAATAATAAAGTATCTTCTTTGGAGCTTTCAAACAACTCTAAAAATACATCAGCAATAGAGAGTTGCCTCCTTATATCTTAATGCTACGTTAAACTAAAGCCAAAAGTCAGCACTGATAAATGATTTACACTGGAACAATTTTCAGAAATACCAAATTAATGAAAATACTTACCTTGCAGATGTCCCATATTCCGCCAGACTCCATCTCTCCAATCCTCAATAGCATCAGCAACACAATTATACATCACTAATAAAAAAACCCCACACAATAAAAACAAAAGAGCAGAGAAAAATGAATTGCTTTTCTTTTAAAATACAACAGTGCTGTCATACTGACTGCATTAGGTATTTTTTTATAATTCTATATTTAGCCTGGTGCAAACTGCTCCAAATGGTGCCCTAAAGTCCTCTTGGATGATGTTTGTGCTTGCTTCGCTGCTGATTATGCTGGTCTTGATTGCATCTGCAGAGGGCATGTTGTGCCTGTGCCTCCAGGAACATCCAGCCACAGCCTAATTAGAGCGCACCTGAAGCAGTCAGTAATCAGTAAGTAGTAACCAATGATAATTAATCAGTTATCAGCTATTGTAACCATTTGTTTTCAGTTTAAATATCTAACGACTGCAAATATTTATCATTCTTTATATAAATATATCCTGGCTATAATGGTCTTTGCTTACATAGCACAAACTTTCATGTTATGTGGGAAACTTCCTCAACAGAAGTTGTATGAAATCTCTGAGACTCACAGTCACTGTTAAATACTCTAGATGGGAAGACACCATTCCTTAAAAAAAAGAAATATGGATGCATAACCTACTTCTAAGAGGACAGAAGAGACACTCATCCTATACATCCATGTTCAGTGCATGTATTTATAACTGCATTTACTAGATAGGCAGATAGGAGACAGATGCTTAATTATGCCACACCCCTTTAATTAATCCTTAATCATTGACTCACATCTACTGAATGTCCCCCAAGTGTTATTTTTTCCACAACATTTACCTTAGCGTATATTTCAACATGTACTGTTCATTTTCTGACTTCAGAGAGGATGTGGTTATGGTTTGACAGAAAGGAAGCTTTGCTGTAGATGGGAAGATAAAGCTCAAAGCACCTACGCTGCCTTGTGAACACTTTTTTTTTTTTTTTTTTTTGATTAACTGCCTTCCTTCTTCTGTTTCTTTCTTGGATGGGCACTCAGCGCGTAGGACAGGCATCCCATGTCCTGGGAGGCAACCGTTCTTGGCTCAGCCATGAATAACTGTGTACTCCTGGAGGAACTGCTGATCAAAAAATCCCAGCAGAAGAGAAGAACTTCACCCTCCAACTTTAAAGTGCGCTTCTTTGTCTTAACCAAATCCAAGCTGGCTTACTATGAACATCGCCATGGGGTACGTCAGCCATTTTCTTTCTCATAATAGAGTAGTGGAGGGAAGGATGCTAATGGAAGGAAGGATGATCTTGGTTGAATTTTATTAACTTGACTTTTCCGGTCCTTGCTACAGCACCATTCATTGATAATTGCAAAGTGGTCAAATGGGTCATTGAGAGCTTCTGATCAGTGGGCTTCTGGTGCGCATGGAGGAATAAGACTCCTTTGCAATTTATTGAAAGGGTCTAGTTTTGTTGTAGGAATGTAGCTGCTATAACCAGTGTGTGTAACAGTTGTGTGAGCCTGTGCCCGGTGGTTCACACGGGTACGGGGGTGACCTGGAGTGGCGTATTGCAAAGATCACGAGTGTAACCTAATGACATCTGTGAAAAAAATCATCCACAGATCTCACCCTCTCATTCTTTTCTTCTGGGCAGCAGCCTGATGGCTGGTAGGAGACCAGTCCTGCATTTTAAAATAAATTCATCTGCCATGTGTAACATGTCTAGTCTTTGGAGTTAGCTTCAGAAGGGATGCGATGATGAGATCCATGCTCAGACTAGACATTATTTCCCCAAGCTTGCATTTCCCTGATTTGCTAAATATGAAGAAAATTAGAAGACAATCTGTGCGCCCCATTGTGCTGAGTGTTCTAGTGAAGTGAGAATTATTTCCTTCTTCTACTTAGCTGGATGTTTGCTGAGGCTCATTACAGTTGTAAATAATATTGCTTGTTTTCCAACAGTCACTGAACATGCTGCTAATCCATTACGTTTAGGCACTGTTACTGTGGCAGAGCAGAGCTGGGGATCGTGCTGCTTTGCTCTCCAGCACCAGCAACTTCAGACCATCTGATCTTGCTCAGTTGCAGAAAATTAAGTTAAAATTGAACCCAACAAAAAAAGCAAAGTATGATGTGCCCTTGTATTTTATCATAACCTGCTTGAGGTTGGATACCAGCTTTAAGGGTTAATATTCATTTTTACTTGCAAGTTATTTCTCTGAAATACGCCCAAATAAATGTTTTTCTTGCTTTTATTTTATAGTCCATGTTTCTCTTACTGCCATGTTTAAATAGGATAGTATTTATTGCTACATACTATGTCCATATTTGGTTTGAGACTATTTGTCTGCTCTCCAAACTACCTTCTAAATGCCATTATTTTAAGATTTTAAATTCCATTATAACTATTCCACTTAATTATACTGGGTTAAATTTTCAAAAGCACCTAGGTGATTCTGCTGTATATATTTAGAAAAATCTTCATAACTAATTTTCTTTGGTGCTTCCCGAGTCTTGGTGAACTTGAGATGAATTCAACATACACTTTGTCCAGAGACTTTTGCGGAATTGCAGTAGGTGTCTGTCAGCATCTTTAGACACTGAAATAGTTTGGAAAATCTGACTTGGTGACTTTCAGTGGGGCATAGATTTCATACACTATGTGAATGTCTCTGGAAACTTTCTTCTCTAGTCTTCCTAAAGGTCAATTACACAAGATGAGAGTTTGGTATATTATCTACTTCATGTTCTATATTATGTGTTCTAAACATTGCACATATTATATATGTGTAGACATGTACATGTAAACACGCATGTAGCTTTAGGCCCTTATACACATTTGAGGGATGGTGGCTATATCCATAATTACAGGGCTGATTTTCCATGAAACTCTGATTATTTTCTGACACAAACTGTCAAAATCAGGTGGTTACATGAGCAGAACTTGGCACAAAATTGAGAGAAAAGAGTTTGTCCTGTGAAATACTCCCAGAACTGATCCTCCGGCTCTTCAGTAATCTTCCCCAAGATGAGTCCATCCTGGTGAGACCTTCACGTGCTCAGGTCGTTGCTGTCCTGGAGAGGAAAGCTTTGGGCAACCCATGTAGGCACCATCTTCTTTTGTGCTGGGAATGGAGTGAACCCCTGGCAATTGAGTTCACAGCTAATGAAGGGAAAATTACAGTATGGGTCCAAGACATGGGCTATGCCCATCCCCATGAGTGAACCAGGAGCAGGGAGCATACACAGGCGTCGAAACCGATGGTCTGCAGTGCTCATTCTGTAGCACAGCCCTGGCACAGGTTTGCCTCTGCTCCACAGGGACCCTCTTAGATCATCCGTGGGGGGCTGGCAGGGGTTAGCACCGGCTGTCACCACTGCCAGCAGGCAGTTTGCAGATTGTCCCCCTGCTCTGGAGGTTTAGAGCAGAGTGGTAGGGACATCACTGCTCTCTGCCAGCTGGCTGCAGTCATGGGGAGCATCCTCAGGCATGCGTGTGGCACCATATAGGTGGGGCCATCAACTGTCTGGGCTTTTAACGTATGTATTTGTCAAGGGAGATCTCTATGGAAGTTTGCTACAAGTTTTCAATGAGTTTCTTTAAGAACCCCTCACCAGTCTGCCCAGTGGCTTTCTGTACGCAGAGTTCAACACCATACAGCACCCACCTCCCCGCTCCCCAGTCAGTCACAACAACAGTCAGTAACAACAGCCTGAGCACAAAGTCAGGCAAAACAACTAGCAAACTGCTTAACAGTTTGAGAAACCCCCGTTTTCAGTTGGGTGGCTTAAAGTAAAGCATACGCTTACCTGTTAAGCCCGGGTTTACATGTTTTGCCTGTATTTGACAGGGTTTAGCACCCAGTCCCTTTCTCTGCATTTTGAGATCATGAATATAAAAAGATGTTGAAGAGTTTATTGTAGCAGTCCAAAATAAGGAAATAACCAGGTCAAAGGGGCACAGGGATAATTCTGTAAATGTCACTAAAAACTGTCAAGACAACCAACACCATAAAGGGAAATTTTTGCAATAACCGTAATGGCATTTTCATCATGACAGCCATAGCTAGAGAGAAAGCACTGTTCTTCTCAGGAGCCAACCACACAATCGCCGTTAATGTTAATGGACGATATTTACATATCTCATTAGGAGAATGAGCCCCCAATAACTGAGAACAATAAGAAGCTGTGTTTTCTGGAATTCATTATGTAGTGCACAATGCAGGGCTGTCTTGACATAAAGCAAAGCCCTGATACCAGGCACATGTATTCAGCCCCCGTCTCTACTAAAGTACATCAGAAATGCATTTATTATAACATGCAAATCAATACCATGGGCAAAAATTCTTCACTTCCAGGGGCTGATTTTGTAGCTACTGTACATGGGAGTAAACAAGCACATGGGAGTGATCATTTTAACTATTTCAATGCGTTTGATCCTCACGAGAATAACCAATAATGCAGGCACCATGTGTTACTTTCAGAGTCCCCGTACACTTGCAGTACTGTGAAAGAAGCAGGCAAGTGAACCCCTTTGGAGAGGTGTCTAGGACAGAGTTTCAAATGTCTTAGCAAAAACACTTAAACTGGTGACTTCATCCCATTCACCTGTTCACATCGTCCTTCACCTATATCCCATTCACCTAACGGCTTATGGTGTTCGGCAAATGCTTCAGGTTAGCAGGCAGCAGAGGGAAGAGAGGTAATATTTCGGACACTAAGTAGATGTTCTTGCATAGTCTTCATCATGTCACATTCCTACCTGGGCAGGGACAGCCAGAAACTAGCATCTCTCCCCGTATTTCAATTAGCTGTAGTCTAAAAGTGTCACAGATGTCTAAGGCTGATGCCATGCTTAGTGAATAGGCCACTGTCTTCTGGGCTGGTACCACACTAATTACATGATCTCTGCATCAGAGCTGCTCGTCTTGGCATAGCTCAGACCTGCAGGGACTTCTTGAGTCTGTCTGTGTCAACTACAAAGTGCTCCATGTCCCTACACTACCGTTTTCCCTCTTCAAAAATAGGCATCTTGTCCTATACAGGCATTCTGAGAAGTGTTTCAGGATGGCGAGACGTGCACCTAACACCTGGGAAGTTCAGGCACATGAATATTTTTAAATTTTGTATCTTCATGCACTCATGGGCTATTACTAATCCAGCTTTTAAAGGCAGCAGTGAAAGGCGCACACAGAAAGGGCCTGGGTTCCCTTTTCATTGACATCAGCGCTGTTCTTCCTACACTGGTCAGATGCTTAGGAGGTCACATAGCATGAGGCAGCCTTGTCTTGGGCTCTTTCATTCAGATCTTTGCTATTCAGATATAAAGATGGCACTTTAGCATGTGTTGAAATTTGCTTTCAGTCTCTTGTTCCAGGAGGACAAAGGAAGAAGTAAGTTGGCTGAAAAGCCTTTTATCAGCATCCTAAAAATGCTTCAGCTGCTTCTGTTGCATTATTTGCACACCGAGTTACTTGCATCGGTCCAGCTACCCACAGTAACAAAAGCAGCGTTTTGCTCCCCCGAGCCGGCAGTCCATTTTACCTTGATTATTCTACACAGAATCCAACTTGTCCATCCTGCCCTGCAAGGACTTCCCCCCAACTCCAACCCCCACCCACCCCCCACCACCCACCCAGGACTCTAATGTAAACAGACTAAAACTTTTCTTCTAAAAATCTCCATTTTGATGTTCCTATTAATTAGAGTGACTATTCATACCATTTCTCGTTGCTTTGGGTATTCTGAAGACCTTAACAGTCATGAAGCTATAATCCTCATCTAAAGTGAATTTAATTATGGTTTTAAAGACTGCCTTCCAAATGCATATCTGAGTAGATACATCATTCTTCATGACTTGTCGTGTATTTATTAACAAGTTCTGTTTGCTTGCCAGAATTTGCAATACCATCTGTCTTCTGATGCATATCTCCAACTAATTTATTAATAATACTCATATCACCCACAAAGAAGTCAGGCTTGACATCTGTCTACATCGCAGCTGTTTCAATGAATTTTTATATAATGAAATAAATACAACCTTAAATAAGGTGGAGACAATGTACAAGCCTGTGCCTAATGAATCCTTTAGGACACCTCTGTGAATTTAAAATGGATATTTTTAATACTCTGAATTGTATTATTTGAGTTGAGAGAGGATTAAGTTCATGTTGTTTGCCACAATGAGCCTCATTTCTATTGGGAAATCTCATAATCATGGTAATACTTGGTTGGGTGGCACTTCTAAATTCAGTTTAGTCGGGCTTCGTGCACGGGGCCAGCATTAGGTCAACGCTCGGAGCAGGACTATCGCCAACGCTAGAACAAGTCAGCGGTAGCATTGACTCGCCACTGCTTGAAATCCAAGGACAGAGATTTCACATCTTTGGGCAACCCGTTCCGCTGCATCTTATCAAATGTTTTTGTGGATATTTACAAAGTTCCCGTCTCTTGCAATTCCCATTCACGACCTGCGGCATGATTCAGGGTGGTGATATTGCCTAGGCAAGATTGCTTGAAGCAAAATGTTGGCAGTTCTGTGTCTGGTGTCTGTGGCCTTTCTAACTCTACAAATGTGTGGCAGAGTCTGGTAATAAAAGTAGCTTCTTTTTGTTGGAATAACAAACTTTATCTTCCAGGATTTGATTATAATTATTTAATTTTTGCACTTTCTGTGCATACCCAGTTCTACTCCTACTTTTTGCCTGTTTATTGTTCTTTAATCTTTCAAGAATGTTTTACAATTACTTTGAGCAATGTCTTCCCAACAAATGTCAGATAATTCCATTTTCTCTAAGTTACAAAGCACAAATCTTTCTTCTGTCAGAGAACACTAAGGACGCGGCAGAATCTTCAACCCGTGTTTTCATTTATATCTTTAAGAAGGAAGGAATTTCTCTGAACGTGAATATACTGCAATAAAATCAAGATTCCCTAACGGTTAGCTTTTATTAGACTTTTCTACTCTGGCCATCTTTGTTTCCAGTGACTGCCTTTGCTTTATATTGCAATCAACATTGCCACTGATGTTGTTGCAATGCCTGCAGGAGCTCTTGGCTAAGTGTGCAATGTCTGAGGTCGGGCTCATCTAACACAATTCAATGCACTCTGCATCAAGGGGGTGCCCACCTCTGAAACACCTTCGTGAAAATAGCTGTAAAACAAATTTATTAATTTTCTTAATTGAAGCAGGAGGACAAAATAGTCATGATAGGCATGTAAGCCAAGCAGCCACATTTAAAGATTTAAATATCAGATATAACAAGGTATTTAGAGGTATTAAAATATAACATAACAGTCAGAGTACTACAGAAAATCCTAATATTATCAATTATCACCTCTTTCCAATTTTCCTTGAGAGCACTTAGTATTGGTAGGAAATGCAAAATCCTTTACAACTTTCCTTTAAGAGTCAGATTGCTCAGTTCAGGTTTTTAATTTAATTTTTCGAAATTTTAGGTTGCTTTATGTCTCATAAAACCTCAAACTATCAGTGTTCCCAATGAGAAAACTCCCCAAATACTGGATGATGCTAGTATTCAGGCAAAGTTTCTGTGAATCCAGCAATCAACAGTTCTTAATATCCTAACTATTAATAATAAAAACAGCACATACCACAGTGTATAGATAAGGGATATGATAAGAGATAGAAAGTAATTGTATCAACGCAGTGTTCAAGGAGGTTCAAGTTCAAGCTCAAGTCTTTTGGTCAGTGGAAAAATACTTTAGCAGGAGAATTACCACGAAAAATAAGCCCAGTGATACCTCATAAGCTCCTAGTTACTATTTTCTGTGGTGTTCTTCATTGCCATCTCAGCACCAACACATGGCTATGAGAGACCCATACTCAGTAGCAAATAAACTGGAGATTCTGCAACACCGTAGGCATAAGCAGAATTTGGGCAGCTCAGCAGATCAAGAAATTCCTTTTCTGATTACTTCAGAAGCTCAGCAAGCCCTGAAGAAAATCATACCTGAAAGGCAGCAACATGTCACCGATTGAAAAAGATGAAGTTCAAGCCAGTTGAACTCTCTGCCGCTGGCAGGTGTTACACCTTGCACAACGGTTTTGCTTCATGGTGGCATTGATCTGTCTGCAGAGGGTCCAGCAGGTCCGTTGGAGTGCTCTGCTCATGGACCCACTTATTTCCTGCCAGTGGTTAGACCTGTCATTATGTCTCTTGCCTTGAAGCCGTGTTGTCCATAAAATGATGGTTTAATAGCTCGAGCAGAGACACTGTATGGTGATGGTAAATATTTTCTAATGGAGTTACGTGGAGAGAAATCAGAGCAAGCAATGGACATATATACCTTCATTGTTCCTAGAGCTTAATTTAAGCACATGAGAGTATAAAGGTGTGCTCGTAGATCACGTCAGCAGTCCATGAGCCAAGTGGCCTGTCTCCAGGAGTGGTCAGTACATGCTGTTTAGAGTAAAACTACAAAAATAACCTCAAATGTTCTCCTGAAAGCTGATAGGGAATATCTTGGAGGATGTGACCATACAAACTTAGACCTTATTTAGACTTCTGAAGCTCAGAGGCAGCTCTGTGAGAGACTCTTCAGCTTTAAATAACTTTTTCAATCACTATGAAATCAGCCTAAACTATCGTGAAGACAGCATTTTTACGATGGGATTTGTTGGGGTTTTATCATCTTACGCCAGCCTGAGCTCATTGCTCTCAGGTGCTACCAGAGAACGTGCGCTGAGCTGGGAGCAGCCCATGCCGATTCCCAGCTGTCACCGTGTCCCTTTGCTGTTCAGAGCTGGGAGAATATTTAAAATTGGTTACTGTGCTCTTAATAGCAGCATCATAAAATTGTCACTTTGTTACTTAAGACATCCCCCTGTGGGCATTCAGCTACAGCTGCGGGCTCTGGGAACACAAGAGCCCTCTCTGTTTTCACTTCTGTTCACTCTTAGCCCTAATCAGCTGAGTGGAAAGGATTTCTGCATTTATTTTTGTATTTTTTCCCCCCCCTGTCCTGTTGCTGCCTGTGTATCAACACTGCAGGTGTTCCTGGTCCTAAAAGCAGTGGGGTTGCAGAGGCACGGCTGACGGTACAGCTTAGACTCCATAGTCTTCGTGACAGGTGATAACATAAATGAAAGGGGAAAAAAGTGTGAAGATCCCAGGTTGAATTTACAGCACTTCAGTAAATTCAGTAAATACAGCAAAGTTCAGTAAATCCACTTTCCTATATGGAAGTGCAGCCAAAGGACATCAACACAGATGGAAGCCAAGGACTGTATTACCATATTTTAGAATAGGAATTGATTTTCACCAAAAAAAAAGCCACAGAAAAGGCACACGTGAAGTTCTACCTGCATTCAAGCACTGCCCCAGGGCAGCTGCATTGCCTCTGCTCCATGAAACCAGCTCATGCCCCCTCCTGAGCCTGTTTTGACCTCTCCATCTCACCATGGTGCACGTGTCCCACGGTTTAGAAACCAGCAGGAAAAAGCTACAGATGGGAGTAATGAGATGGTTAAGTCATATTGTTGTTAATGCTAAGTTGTTGTTACTGTGTGCAGTCACTGAGTCATTAGCAAGAGTTGTGGACGGGGCCTGGAGAGCATTCACCATGCTAGTATAAGCCCTCTGCAGAGCCACGTTAGTCCTCTTAAGGCCAGTACCTGCAGCAGATGTTGAAGGCACTGCTCCCACCAGCACAGCAGTCTCTCACTGCCTCTCCAAAAATACTTCAATGTGCATTCAAGCCTCTTTTCACAATTACATGCACTTTATCCTAGCGGCGTGCACAAGTCAAAGCTTTTGCTTTTTTTGCATTTTTTTCCCCCTGCCTGTTCCTGAGGGACTGTATATAGCATTGGGGAAAAAAAAACCAACAAAACCCTGGCTTGGTTTCACCACCTGAAGCCCACAGAGTAAGAAACACCAAAATCAGCTTCTGCCTCTGTCCAGGCTGCACACTGAGCCCAGCCGGAGCAGAGGGACAGGGAGCAAGTGGCACAGGACAAGCAGGTCATGCCAGGGGCTGAGGCTAAGTCCCCTCATTTACTTTACCACCAGTTAAGGATGGTTCCTTCTAGTCAAGACAATAAGTGAAAACAGGGAACGAAGTTTGGCTCAGGTTCTTACAAAAAACTGATGCTACAGAGAAGATCATTAAATGCTTTTGTTGACAGAAATGTTTTTGTCAGTGAGCTCAGAGAGGACTGGAATTTCCTACCTTACTCCACCACAGCTATAAATTCAGGTCAGGGAAAACGTCCAGCTGCAACTGAGGTGCAGCGGGCAAACACGGGCTCATGGGCAGATCTCATGGCAGGAGGAAGGACCCCATATCCAAGGGGGCACACAGCAGGGATACAGAGGGGACCATACTCCATCCTGCTGCGAGGCGCCTAGCTGGGCTGGGAGGAGTAGCCAGCATCGCAAAGGATGCAAACACCCAGTGACAAGGGGCAAAGCAAGCCCGGCTGCAGCCTGGAGAGCCCTTGGTGGTGATCGCTACCGAGGAGTTTGGAACCACGTGAGTCTTAATTGCTTGGTTTTCCCCTCACCAGCACAAAAGAAACAAGGTACAAGTTCTTACACAACTTCTGGACAAAGCTGCTTTATGAGACGTGGCATGTTGCCTTTCTGCCTGCCAGAAAATGCTGCCTGCTCTCTCCTCCTATGCTCCTTGAGATAATGCTCTGCCCACCCCTGCCTTACCTCTCCCTGGCTTTTGGCCTCCCTCCCTTCCCTCCGCTTCCAGCACTGGTGGCTGTTTTTTTGCTGGGGCCCTTTGGTAAATACAGTGGGGTTCAGCAAAACCTTTAAGCATCCACCAAGGGAGCTTCAGCCTAAACGTTTGCTGCAGCGCATTTGATGAATGGGCTTCGCAAATAGCAACAGCAAAGTGTTAGCCAGAAAGTGGCACATTTCTCAGACTGCACAGCCCCGTATCTTGCAAGATCTTACGACATTCGTGAAGCCGGAGGGTACAGAGTCGTGGTCGGGAAGTGTGCTCACGGCGCAGGTCTGTGTCACCTGCAGCGGCCGCTGCCAGCTCGCTGCTCTCTGGCCGTGGGCTCCACATCCCCGCTCCTTCCCCTGGTACAGACCGTGCGCTGGGCAATAGTGATTCGTTTTGGTGGGTGGCCAAGCTGTCACGGTGTGGCTGAGTAGCAGTGTTGGTGGTGAGTCTTAGCACCCGACAGATGCCAGGTGGCTCGTTCCCCAAGCAAGCACAGGGAGATACCTTCTTGTGTTGCAGAGCAGGGCTATGTCAATTGTCCCATAGCCAGCTGTCCTAGTATCTAAGGCAAATAGGGACCACTGGGGTCATCGAGTTTATGCAGTAGATACAAACTAAAGGATTAATCAGTGAAAGAGCTGCTGGAGCTGTCTGGCAAGAGGATGTGAAATACCAAAGATGAAGGCGTTCAGAGCTGTTAGCTCTCCTTCCCAGAATTGCCATATTGCAAGTAACGGACCAAAAGGAATCGAGCAGGACAGACAATCTGCAGCACACTGTACTTCTCGTGAGGCGGCGGTGTGCCTCGGTTATCTTTCTACACACATTTCACAGTAAGACCACTGCTGTTTTTTCTGACCGACCAGCTAAAACATCTACTTAATTATACTCCAGGCAGACTGAAAACAAATGAAGATCTGTCAGCAAGTTTTGTCTCGCCCTTTTAGGAACAAGTCTCCGAGGTTTTTTGGAGACCATTTTTAAGAGGCTTTTCCTCTCCACTCCCTTCCAAATGGCCCAGTTGCTTTTGTTGGATTAAAGTGCAGTCAAGCATCACAAAAGCAGGGATATGTTTAGTTTCCAGGCCAGTTTCTGGGTAATGCCGGGTTTGTGAGTGGTAATTCCAGTTGTTTGTGCTGCTAGAGGACTGTAATTGTTTTCTATCAACCAAGTCCCATCTGCTGAGGATCTGCGGCACTGCAATGGCTGTGAGATGCACCCTGACATTGCACTGCAACATGAGATTATGAGGAGGTTCCGTTGCCAAATTGTGTGATTAAAAAGAGCACAGTAGGTGATGAGAGCTGAAAGGTGACTGCAGAAAGCTCCTTGGGGAGGCTGGACCCTGTCTTTCAGTAGAATCCAGAAAGGTATCAACTAAAACTAGTCTGCAGTGAAAAAGCATAGTGTGACTGGCACAGCATCGCTTCCTAAAGCCTCAGAGGAGAAGTACATGTGGTTAAGCCCTGGGACTTCAAAGGAGTAAGATGAAGGAGGGTTCAATTCTAGCAAAATTGAAGGGTTTTATAGGAAATAAATGGCTTTACGTCTCATCAAAAGGGTAGAAGTCCCAGGAGAAGAACAAATGATAGAGGATGTTGTGGAGAAGAGACAAAGCTGGAAGAAGAAGTGAATTGACAGGAATGAAAGAAAATAGATGGTGAAAATAGGGTGCAGTAAGGCTTTTAATGCTTGGGAATACTCTTGATAGTTAATTGGTATTTACATTTCGGGGTGCTTTATGGCCTTGGGTTTACTGATATGAAAAATCCCACTCCACCCCATAGAGCTACATAGGAGATGTTGTCGACAGGAGACATTCCTGGGAGTAAACCCAGAGGCACTGGTTAAACTGCAAGCAAATGCAAATACAAAAACCCAATACAACAGCAAAGTCCAGCAAAAGCAATGTGAGACCACACAGTAGTCATTTCCCTCTTTGTCCTCAAGTCCAAGTATACAAAGGCAAAATACCCAGCCCGTTTGTGCAAGAATGAGGTCTGAGGAGCCCTGGGGTCTCTCAGTTTTGGGGCTGCTTGACAGTACACTGTGGCAAACTTCACCCCATCTCCAGTGGCATCAGCTGCTTCCCTGTTTTAGGCTATATTTAGTAATGAAAGGAGCAAGGGAGCAGCAGGGAGAGTTGGCACAGCAGTGGGGACAACCACTGCCAGCAGGGCAGAGCTGCAGGGTCATGGTGACATAGGGAGCAAGGGGCAAGAGGATCTGGAGGGTGAAGGACTCAAAGGGTTGCGCTGGGGGTCCAAGGGAGGGCGAGTGTTGCTGAAGTCTTACTGTATCTCTGATAACCTGTGGCAAGTACAGCTCGGTCACCAAAGTTCACGCTCTCTCCCCTTGACAGTTGCCTGTGTTTGAAAAACAGAAGCTTTTGCAGTGTTTTTGGAGTTCTTAAATCTCACCCATTTCCGCCACCTTGTCACAAAGCTGGGCTGGGAGACAGCTAGTGTTTAATTCCTACTGAAAATGAATCAAAACAGGAAACCAGTTTGCCTCCGAAGAGCAAATGCATTTGTAGTGAATCTCTCCGAAGCCTGCACCAGATACCAAGCCTCAGCTCAGCTCCCATCCGCCACGTGCCCGCATCCCTCTCATCCTGCTCCTGCAGAAGCTCAGTGCCACTTGCCAAGGAGCTATGGGGCAAAGATTCAGGGGGAAATCGAGTATGCCGAGGTAGCTAGGATGCTTGAATATCTGTTCTTTCCTTACCCTTTCCTAACTGCCCGTACTGTTATCTAGTGGCGTGGTTTAACCCCAGCCATCAACTGAGTACCACGCAGCTGCTTGCTCACTCCCCCTGCCTCCCAAAGGGATGGGGAAGAGTTTTGGGAAAAAGGTAGAACTCATCAGTTGAGATAAGAAGAATTTAATAATTAAAATATTACATTATGATAATCAATAATAATCATTGTAATCGGAGGGAGAAGAGGTATAAAATCCAAAAGTGAAAAAAGCCAAGTGATGCACAACACAGTGGGGCACTACCTGCTGAGCGATGCCCAGCCAGACCCCCCAGTTCCTATACTCAGCATCATGTTCTCTGGTGTGGAATATCCCTTGGGCCAGTTCGGGTCACCTGTCCTGGCTGTGTCCCCTCCCAGTCTCCTGTGCCACTCCATCCCTCTGGCTGGCAGAAAGAAAAGAAGAAATTGAAAAGTCCTTGACTTAGTATAAACATTACCCAGCAACAACTAAAAACATCAGTGTGTTATCAATATTATTTTCATGCTAAATTCAAAACACAGCATTGTACCAGCTACTGAGGAGAAAAGCCAAAACAAGGACATCTAGGTATCTGGTATATGATGAATAATAACACAGAAGAGGCTGCCAGAAACCAAAAACTGGTCAGGATATTTTTGAAGGTATTATTTATTTCAAAATTTCCTGTTATTTTTTTCTTAGCTAAAACCCCAGACAGAACAAAAACAGAGAAGTGTTTTGTTTCTTGGAAAATAGACGTAGTAAAAAAGTTACATTTTAGATAAAATGGATAGTTCTGAAATTCTCAGTAATTGAATAAAATATTTATTCTTTTATAGCTTTTCAGTGTGAAACTGGGGTGTTAGTAAATTGAACGTTTGATGAAAAGAGTTCTTTTTGGTTAAAAGAACATTCTATTATTCATAAAAGAACATGGAAGAAAAAAGTAAAACCTGAATTTCAACCAGAGGTTTTGACTGGTTCGCTAAGAATCCATGTGCTGAGTTGAAATATATGTACGTGCATATATGTGTGTGTTTGTGCAACCCATATAGCAGTGCCAGATATGAGAATGATTCTTTATCATTTTAAATGTCTCACATTATCAGTTAATTTGCTTCTACTCCATTCAAATTAAATCTCCCTTGGACACAACAGTCTTGTCTAATTATTCACTTAATCCACAGTCATTAGCATTAACCAAGTGCTTTTCTCTTTTAGAAAAAAAGGACTTTGAAGGGTTCTGTGGAACTTTCCAGGATTAAATGTGTGGAAATCGTGAAAAGTGACATCATCATTCCCTGTCAGTATAAATATCCTTTCCAGGTGAGTCTGTCTGCAGGCCATACTGATAGAGATATCACTTAATTTCCCATTTCAATAAAATTCTCCCTCACAGTGCGGTCATCATTGTACACAACATCAAGGCGAATAACAACAAAGGAAGAAAAAAGAGAGCCAGGTTTGCAATGAACTGGGGAGTCAGAGACTGAGTGTTACTACAAGATCCATAAACTCTTCCACTCATTGGTTTTAAATTGGAAAGGATCATTAGATCTTCTAATCCCATCCCTTGTTTAACAGAATATTCAGCTGTCCCACTAACTCATGGTTCAGGGAATGCCCGTCTTTCGCTGGGGGAATCCACCCAGGGTTTTAGCCAATTTACCTTTTTACAAATGTACACAATTTTCTGCGTGGTGCTGAAACTGAGCCCGTCCAGCGGCCCTTGCACCAGGAGCTGGTGAGTGTGATGCACCAGGGGCCCCGCTGCAGGCCAGGGGAGGGGGGGGCTTCTAGGGATGAGATTGCTTAACCACCAAGAGGCGGACAGTGCTAGCTCTAGGACGAGGAACACATTGTCTAGTGTTAATTACTGATACATATGGGACACATTTACATTGGCATGTAAACATAAATGCCACAGAATATTTGCTCAGTTATTGCAACACAAATTTCCCGTTTATTATGTTATTCTCTATGCTGCCATTTATCAGAATTTTATCATATTGCTGACAGTATTTCTCCTACTAATTATGGTGTATGGACTTCAGCAAATACAGGGCCATCTCTGTTCACAGATGGCTTTAATTATGAATTATCTGGGCTCAGATTTGCAGATAAACGTTAATGATTGTGACCACATACACAAAATTGTTTAAAAAGATAGATGACTTCATAAAAAGAAAAAAGACAACCATAAAGCAAGATTTCTTTCTTTTTCTTCCCACCCTCCCATTCTTGTTATCTCAAAACCAGTACCAGGCTTGGCTTGGTACTGTCATTCTGATAAATCATGAAGTAGCTTGTAGATTTTTCTCTAAATCTTCATTGGAACAGTAAAAGCACATATCCACCATGCTGCAGTCTGAGCCCTGGAACGTGTTGCCTTGCAGAGATATACGAAGGGAGAGGAAATAATTTCCCAAACTAGGTTGGGTCAGGAAATGCTCCCTCCAGCTTGGGGTGGTCCCCAGCCAGGATCATAAAAATTGTCCTGGAATATTACGAACTGTTGCTGTGTCGGTGCGTGATGAGCACTTGAGAAACCAGATGATCAGAGTGTTGCAGCCGTGTTTATGGGCATCTGGGAGCAGCAGCAGATGCTGTCGTACATTGCCAAGGGCTCTCGATGAGCAGCCCAACAGGAAAGCTCTTAACTGGGGCTGGGTAGGAGCTGCCTGGCTGGGGGGAAGCTGGACAGGGGAATCTCAACTGCTCTTAACGTGAGTAAATATGAGCTAGAGAAGGAACAAATGCTCAGATCTGTTTGGCTCCTGTCAGAATTTTCAGATATCTCCATATCTCCAATGCTTGTAGCAATAGCAAAATAAAGTGAAGGTAGTGGCCAGTACTGGTGGGATGGTAACAGTGGACAGTCATGATGGACAGTGCTCCGCTGAGCTCGGGGTAATTGATCCTGCTTGTAGCACATTTGAATTTTATCCCACAGTCAGTTTTGTGGTATTTTGTAAAATTACATTGTCTGGGGGTGGGGGGTGGGGTTGAAATATCTTGGCTGCACCCAGCTTAAATCTGGGGAACCACCAGTGGCTCTTTGTTTTTGTGTGGCTTATCTGGCAAGTGAGCCCTTTGCAGAGAGGCATGAAATGAGTGATTTTGTGCAGTTGTGCAGGCTCATGGCTGTGTCTTTTGGAGATCTGCTTAATGCATATTTCAAAATCTGCCTCAGTTTGTCCAAACATTATAGACACATAACAATAATACCAGTAAGAGTGGCTTTAAATAAGCGGGAATCATTCCTCCCCTATTTCTATTTTCTGTAAAAGAGGTTATAATTTATCTCTCCATAGCATGCAAAGCAACTGAGTCACACGGCTGTCTGCGTGTGCCTGCAAGGGCTTCAGGCCAAGAGATAGCAAATGTTTCCTGTTCTTTAAACAATAATCAACGTTGCCTCATCTGCACCCCTGGAGAAACTGTAAAAACCAGCTGCTCTCCTATAGAAACCTCTGTCTAAAGCCAGCGGTCAAAGTTTTTCAAAGCATCTGCACATCAAAGAGACCAGGTCCCATTTGGAAGTAAATTGTTGAGATAAATATTGGAAAAGAAATACAGATTATATGTTACATCACATTTTAGGCCCAAATGTACTCATGCGCTTCGATTTCTGAGTCATTTCAGTTCTCATGATGATTTTACTCTCTAGTCTGAAACTTCAGAAATGTTCTGTATTTCTCTTCCTTCATTTGGTCATCCTTAGAGCCAAGCTGATGAAAACAGCATCTTGATTGCTCATTGTTCATCCGCTCCAGTTTCTTATTTCCCCTTTATAATCCTACTGAAAGCTATTAAAAACTTTGAAGAATACTAGTAATCCAAATAATCTCCAGGGAGTTGCTTGAGATTTATACTTACATGAGAAAAGTTAAATTTGGCTCTTAGATCTGAAGTGAAGGTATCTTACAAGAAACTGCTGAGAAACAGATGCCATTTCCCCAGAGATGCTTTAGAAGGACAAACTGTAGGCAGCAAGTAATGGGCTGAATCCTCTGCAGACCAAAACTGCTACATCTCCATTGATTTCACAGGTATTTCTAAACACCATAAAATTGATCTAAAACACTGCTTGACTGGAATCCTTTCTTGATCAGGATTTCTGCTCCATTTTAAATAACCAAAAGGCAATGAGGTTAAGTGATGCTTCTGTTACTCCGCTTCCCCACGTCATTGTTTTGATGTAATTGTTGGTGTGAGGGCTGCCGCCTCTTTCCTTCAGTGACTCCGTTGTGCCCAGCATATCTGGGATTGCTTCTAATGGCTGGATCCCTTCTTTACCCTCCTCTGCAGATCGTCCACGATAACTACATACTCTACGTGTTTGCACCCAACCGTGAGAGCCGGCAGAGATGGGTCTTTACGCTGAAGGAAGGTAATAAAACCCCTATGCCCACCTAATTGTTGAAGTTACTTATCCCAGACCAGCGTTCTCACAAACTATAATGCAGAGAAAACCTGCAAGAGGGGTCAATGTCCTATATCGGAGCATATGCAAAGTGCTAAGGGGGAATGAGGTTATAAAATCAAAATGCTTGTAAATTTGGTGGGTGTGTTTTCAGCAGCAGTGGAAAATTTGGACATGGAATACTTTATCTGCCTCTTTCTAGGATAAACTGTTAATATGTTACTGTAATTTGAGGTTTCTTATTCAGGAAGAGATGAGGATTTTTCTGTGGCTAATTTTTTTTAAAGAAATCAGTCTTTTCTGCATAGAAGGTTTTCCAGTCCTTATTAATAGATTTTTTTTTCTTTACATAACAACCTTAGAGACTCATGATTATTAAGAAACATTTTTGTGGGTAGCTTTCATTTCCTGTTCACAACCTGAATTGTGCTGTGGTTCGCAGCAATGGTTCTGAAGTGAAGGCACAATAACTAACCACCGCAGGCAGAAACAAAGCATAATGCTTGACTAAGGAAGGTGTTACTTAGTTACATGAAAATTCTGTCATAACTTCCTGGTTTATAACACAAGCTACTGTATTTTTCACTCCGAAAATGTTGTGCCTGGTGGAGATATGATCAAGTTCATGCACTTACTCTTGCAACCAGTTATTAAACTTCTGGAGTGCACCTGCTCCCAGCTTCTCCTTTATCACCTTTTCTCATTCAACATTTTCAGACTGTCCCCTGTCTTGGACAATTTGAATAGTTTTGAAAACAAAATTTGAAAATTTTGAAACAGGCCAGCAGACAATTTTTAGTCTTTTTAGGAAAATTATTATCACAGATAGAGTCTGAGCTTCAGAGACAAGGACCTTTAATCACTCGTGCAGACATTCAAGACTGGTATTTACATGTGCAAAAAATATTTAGCGCTGGTGAATGCCAGCTTGTACAGCTCCTTCTGAACACCAAGCCAAAGCAGCACGTGTCCATGTCCTACACATATTTATTTATTTATTTATTTATTTGTTTGTTTGTTTGTTTATTTATTTATTTTTTATTTATGGAGAGTATATGGCCTGCCAGGTTTTATTTCTTTTTTTGAGACCTTTCTTCTGTGGTTTTGGTGTTTATCAGTTTAAAGAGAAAGTCACCTTGGCAGGATTCTCTTCTCCCACAGTAGAGGTAGGGGCTCCATCACCAGCAGGAAGGCTATTCTTCCACATCGATCTCCACATCGATGGTGGCATTCACTCCTTTCAGGAGAAAGGAAAACATTAATGGAGGAGGCTGATAATATTCACCAAAGCTTGGTTTGACAAGATTAAGAAGCTTCTTTAAAGTGCAGATTATTTCCATTCAGTTCCAGACAACTTTCAGAGCTGATGTGAATGCAAATAAATTCGTTTTCCCCCTTCTTTTTCTTCCCCTAATATTTTCCAGAAATCAGAAGCAACAACAATTTGGTTTCAAAGTGCCACCCAGACTTTTGGATAGATGGCAAGTGGAGATGCTGTGCTCAGACAGAGAAGATGGCAGCTGGCTGTGTGGAGTATGACCCCACCAAAAATGGTATGGGATTTGTTAAGACCATCCTAATCTTTAAAATATTTATTCCTCACAGAAGTAAAAGATTGAATCTGTCATGTACAGAACGTCAAAGAATATTGTGTTGCTTTTCCATTTCTGTCAGGAGATATGCTGCTGTCTTCTTGGGATATTCTGGCTTATCTTTTATTGCATATGGCATTCTTTGTTTTGAATTAACATCTTCCTCTGTGTGATGTTTAGAGGTGTCTTTGGAATGAGATGGAGAACTAAGAACTTGATCAGCTGCGGTCAGTCAATAAGCCATAATAACAGCTTTATTAAGATATATGCATTCAACCCTGTGTGTCCTATTTTTTCCTAATTGTATTTCCTCTGTGGTTTCAATGGCCAAGCATAATCTTTACTTTGCCTCCTGCAAAAGCATGTTAGTCAATCATTCTTCACCCGAGACACTTTTACCTTGTATCGGGGTGATTCCTGAAGTAATCTGTACCCATTTCAAACCCATGCTGCGTGGTGGAGTCGCTGCGTAGGTGCAGGCTCTTGGCACGCCTTGCTCTAACAGACCAAGGTTTGCTGTTCACTGCGTTTGTATCACTTTTATCAGTTCATTACCTGGATAGTTTCTCCCCTGGTTTTGTCCAGATCTACTTGAAATTATTTTTCTTGATCTCATTTTAGCCTCGAAGAAGCCTCTTCCTCCCACTCCTGAAGATAACTGGGTGAGTGCCGTGGGGCACGCTAAGCCAGCCTTAGTGCCCTGTCCTCTGTGTTTAACGAGCAGTGGGTGGTGAATAGATCCTCATTGAGGTTCACCGTGGTGCAGTCATGTAGAATATCACCTCTGATAACATTCCCTGGGTTTTTCTCTTAAATTTTCCATAATTTATTATAAGCTATAAACTAGCAGTACCCCATTAGAGTTAGGTTCAGTCCTGCACAGGGAGCTTGGTTTCACAAATAGCTTTCCAATGGTGAGTGAAGCTTCAACTGCATTTTTTTTAATCTATAGAAAGGGTAAGTGGGGAAGTAGGAGTGATATGAGAAATACTGCTGTGAAGAGGAACAGGGAAGTGATTTTCCCCAAACCACTTGTGGATGGAATAAAATGTCATTGGCTTATTTAATAAGAAGGGAGAAGCAGGGTGGCTGTTAGGGCTGGGTGCCTTACCGGAGGCAAGTGCCTCTCAGGCAGCCATGGAGATTTTATCACTGGAGGCTTTTAAGAGGACTTTAGGAAGCATCTGTGAAGAACGGATCAGACAGAGGTAATCCTGCCCTAAGAAGGAGTAGATAACTGTTTTCTGTGCAACTGAAATTTTTGTATGAAATTATCTGAAAGTGCTAAAAATTCTCATGTTGCCACCATACCCCACTAGATGCTCTGACGTCTAGCTTTGGGGCTTTTGAACCCAGAGAACACCGCTGCTACCAGGGAAATACCATTTTAGAGAGCATGCCATTGTTTTTTGTGAATGTGAATGCGAATGTGAACGTGAACATGAATATGATGAGTCTTTTGCCTAATTTGTGCAGAAATTGTTGCTAGACCCAAAGGAAGCCTTAGTCATAGCCATATATGACTATGAAGCCCAGAATCCACAGGAGCTGACGTTACAATATAACGAGGAATATTATGTGATTGACAGCTCTGAGGAACATTGGTGGCTAATTCAAGATAAGAATGGGTAAGTCTCTCTCCAACAGCCAATTTACAAATCCTTTCTAAATCCAGTTTGTTCTTCCATGAACATATATGCTGGCCTCTTGCACAACTTTTGTTAAGCATCCTCTGATATACAGGAAAAAAGTGATGGAAGGTTATTCACAGTAGCTTTCTTCCTTTTGGTGTTGCTTGTATTCAGGCAGATGAAGAAAAGGATCTGAAAGTGTATTTAGAAAAAATAAACAGTCCTTAGCTTAGGCTGATATTTGCTGTCATACACACGCGGGGAAAAAATTGTGAAAATTGTGAAACTCTCCAAGCTTCGAGGTGCAATCGGTTGTTTCCTTCTCCAGTAACCCTACTAAATACATAACAACCAGCATTTCTAGCATGCAAAGAGCAGGCAAATCTTTCAGGGCTGACTCCCACAGATGCAGAGAAAATCCTGTCTGTCTAGTGCACTCATGCTGTGTCGCATTTTCACAGGCATGAAGGCTATGTGCCAAGTAGCTACCTGGTGGAAAAATCACCCGAGAATCTGCAAATATATGAGTAAGTTCTGCCTATGTTTTTCTTGTACCCTTAATTGCCCTGTGTTTGTTTTAGAAGCTAAAAGCCTCAAATGTCCCTATCCCACATAACATGCTGCCGCTAGCGCTGGGGTCACTCGATTCGGAAGCTTTTCAGCACAAATTTTACTAGCCTAGAAATGCTGACTTGGACTCTTTTGATGTTTTCAGATGGTACAATAAGAACATCAGCAGAAGCAAAGCAGAAACACTCCTCAAGGATGAGGTAAACTAGTGCGGGGTCGATGGGCAATCATAATTAATTATTAATTAATGCAAATGAGGAGAAGGCGGCGAGGGCTGCTTTGTGTAGAAGAGAGCTGAACCCGGGGTTCCCGCTGTGAGGCTGTCCTTGGCTGTTCTTGGTGTGCGATGCAAAAGAAAGGACCACTAGCAACCCCCCTTTACCTCCGCAGCAGCTGAGCGTGGGCAGGGGGCTGTGCCATCCTTCTTTGGTCAAACACAGCCAGGAACTGGGGCTAATGAAAACCCTGTTTCAGAACTCTGTGTCGACTGAAAACCACGATTTTAGCTCATCTTTTCTGTCTCTGCAGGAGGCCTGCGGATGCCAGTAGTTCTCTGAAAATCTAACCAATCTCCTGCTCAAACATTTTGGGTGAAAGCCAAAAGTATGGGTTTGGGGTTTTTTTTTAGTTTTGTATGTGTGTGTGCATGTGAGCACGCATCTTTAATTTTTCAGTTGAGCCAGAGTTTTCCAGTGAAGACTGCAGTGAAAATAAAAAGAATAAACTTGTTGTTCATATTTTCCACACAAATACAACCGTAGTTTTTAAACCAGGCCTTACACTAGCAGGAGACCTGAATAAAGTGTTCTTTCTTGGAATTATAGTATTTTATAGAAATAAAAGCTTTTGTGTGTGGTTTGAAAAATTATTTTAGTTCCTATAAACTCCTACAGGATGTGGCCACACATGGTTTAGTTATTGCATTTTTCCTCTTGGTCCTACCAACGCAACTTCTCTGTGGCAACTACACCCGTGTGGCTGCAGAGAATTTTGGTTCACACGGTTCCTCCTGGAGATGTGGCCAAGCTCATGAGTGATCTTCGGCCAGGCTTGCTGTCAAGTGAGATGGAAGGGCAAGGACAGAGCTCAAAGTGGCTCAGTCAGGATGCTGTCTCCAATACTTGCCTACCTGTGCAAGCAAGCCCACGCTGCTAGAGGGGAGTCATAAAGCCCTCACAGCGCATTATACAGGTGCTTCTGCACCTGGAGACCATTTTTAGAGCTCCCCTGTGCTAGATACTGATAGTGCAGATATGGTAGGTGCTGAGCAGACAGGCGTTGAAGAGACAACCCAGGAAAGTGTATAGCTCGGTGGCCTGATGCCATCTGGGCAGAGCTGCACACTGGAAGTCGGCAGTTCCTCAGCAGAGGATGCAGTGGTGGTCTCAGCCTGTGCTCACCTGGAACTGAACTAGTCTGCTGAGGAGGTGGGAAGGAAACCAAGGCAGGGTGTGCTTGGTGGATCAGGTTTGCATCAAGTGTTGGTGGGTGGATAGAGGACATACAAAATGGAGGAAATCTACCATGTAAAGCAAAGGAGGGAATGAAATAATCTGGCATTTGGGATGCCAGATGAAAAGCATCTTTATCTGCAAACAGAAGAAAAATGTATTGTTTATTAGTAATGTATAAGTCAGCACAGTACATTACATCCAAACTGTGATGTTAAATCTTCTCTTCTGCCTTCTGATCCATTAGTATCTGCAGGATCATGACCTATGATACATTTTAGCATTCAGATGCGTAGAAAACAATTACAGTGAAAAATTAGAAAGGAAAATTGTTCTGTGAGTGCCAGAGTGGAGGAAGCCTGCTTTCCTACACATTTAGGTTTAGATGCTGGATGGCTGGGGCACTTATGAAAGGGCAAGTTCTTGTCCAAGCTTTTCCCATTTGTGATACCTTGGTAAATTATCTTTCATACACTTCCATATGGTTGTTGTGTATAGTGTTGAATAGATTGTACTCTCATTCTGTAGCTGCTCTCTCAATGGAGGGCACTCAAACGGGTTTAACTTTCTACTTAGCCGCACATTTCGTTAAACTTGCATGAAATTAATATCACCGGTGTTGTGTCAGATACGGTTGAAGGCAATCAATGGGTTCGAAATTTTCTAGAGGAAAGGCTTGGAGGGACAGAAAGGCACATGCTCGTGTACCCACACCCACACATACTCAGAACAAGCGCATAAGTCTCATTTCCTCAGGAAACTGAGCTAAAAATACATAGCACCCAAGAGAGACCAGCTGGGTGTACCTGCAGGCACTGGGCAGCCATCAGAGCTGTGCATGGAACAGCCCAAGCTTTGCCAGCTGGCTGGTGGCTCTGGTTTTTCCCTGCATGTTTAGCGCATCCTCGTGACTGAGCAGACAGAGTTGAAAGGAGCAGAGCTTTGCCCCCAGCCCACTTCATTAATTTTTTTCCATTATACTTCTAACCAGTTTTCTCTCCTTTGCTCCCCTTACAGGGCAGGGAAGGTGCCTTCATGGTGAGAGATTCGAGGCAGCCTGGCATGTACACAGTCTCTGTTTTCACCAAAGCATTAAGGTACAGCTGAGCTCAGCAGCTTTTCGTATCAATTACATCAATGAAATGGCTTCTGTGAGAGCGTAATCACCGTAGTTGTTTTGGCATGATGAAGAGGGAGCAGAAGGCTCATGAAAATGATAGAGGAAAACACTTCCAAAAAAGGCAGAAGAGTTAGCTGCCATTCGCAAAGTGAACCGAAGGCTCCGCTTCCCCCTGCATCGAAAGATGTGCCTATGACTAGTGACTTAGGCATCACCGGGGTTGTCGTTTTGATGCAATGGTCTTCCCAGCTGAAGTGTCAGTAGGATCAACGTGAACTTTGGGCTGGACTCATGATAGATGGGTGATATAAGTGAAAGGGTTTCAGTGATGGGGCAGAAAGTTTTGTTTCAGAACGAAGAGGCAGAGAAACTTAGCACTCAGCCTACACTTAGAGGGAAACCTCAGCCTTTCTAGAGATGAGACCATCTATGAGTGAGAGGAAGAACATACATGTACACACACACCTTTCCTTAGCAACTGCTGCTCACCCCTTGCTCCTCCCCCATTTGTTCTGTGTAGGGAAGATTTTCCCCTTTGCTTGCTTGCTCCTCCTCCATTTATACCCCAGATTCCTGTCTTTTTGCTGCAACCTGCTTTTCCTCAAAGAAAACCGCCTCTTTTTCAGCACGGATAACAACCCCGTTATAAAGCATTATCACATCAATGAGACAACTGACTTTCCCAAGCGCTATTACTTGGCAGAAAAGCACGTGTTTGACTGCATCCCCGAACTCATCAACTACCACCAGCACAATGCGGGAGGTGAGTGAAGGCTGATGCTGCCCAGGGAAGCTGCTCTTTTACCATGCAGCCAGGTGACTGTTTTAAATGAAAGAAAGTTCCCAAGGCCTCTGTCCTTCTAATGAAATGTTAAATGGCATCACCTTTTCTTCCACTTATCCTGGCACTTGGACGGCAGGAAAACGGCCACCTTCCAGCATTACATCTTCATTCTGCTCATCCTTCCAAAGCTAACTATGACCAGCACAGATGGCAATGACATACTATAGAGAGCCCTTTCATTCCTGGGAGCCCATGGGGGTATGTCACCACTGCCAGACCAAGCTGCCTGTTTGAATTACGCTGCAGGGCCTTCTTCCCAAGAGGTGATATATCCCTGTGCCTTGATTTGACACAAAGTTAGGAACATAGCCAAGATCCATAGCCAGACGTGGCAGTGACCAAAGACTCCCATCCCTATAGTCCAGGAGTACCAAGGGAAACCCTGGACTTCACAATGACCCTAAATACAAATAAAAGGTGCCATTTGGAATTTCATCAGAGTTAACAGACTCATAGCTCACATTTGCTGGCAGAGTACAAATGGAAAATAAGCTGAAACTGCTCAGAATTTGCTTCCTTCTGGCAGGCAGGAAATCTCAGTCTGGGTAGAGGTTCAGCTGCCCTCAAGTGGAGCTGAGAACTCAGTACAATACATCTGCTTCCAGCACCCAGCCTGCCTCCTGGGGCAATGACAGCCACACTCCCCATGACTGTGACAATAACTAGAACTCACCTTGTCCTTTGTTGTCCAGGTCTTGTCACCCGTTTGAGGTATGCGGTCTCTTCTTGGAGAAAAAAGGCCCCGATCACTGCCGGGCTGAGCTATGGTATGGCACTCTCATGACTATATGGGAATCACACTCCTCACTGGTTAGCTGGGTGATCCTGAATATCCCTGTGGATACTGATGAATATTCATGTGGCTATCACCATAACAAATAGCCTTCTTCAGATCTTTACACTGCACTATTCACTAGATTAATATCTTTGTCATTACCACTGGTAACTGAATGAACTGATCCTGTGGTGCCTTGAGGGAGGTGATGAGAACCCCAGGGTCTCAATGAAGTCAACATTAAATACTAAAATGAATGCTGAACAAAGGTGATGGGAGTAAGAGCATAGCAAAACTTGATGAAAGTTGAGTCCCTCCTGAAAGATGCCTTCATTTGCGTATTGTCGTCTAAAGGATTTTGCTGGTATCATCTTTATTATAACTCTTGGAGACATCAAAGAAACTCAAAACCATGTGGTGCTCGGTAGTGCACATATGCGAGGTAGAAACAATCCTCCTTGAAGAACTGGATAGGCAAGACAAATGGAGAAAAAAAGGGATGTTGTTGTCCCTACTGCTGAACATGACCTGCAGCACAGATTAGGCAAAGGAGCTGCCAAAGGTCAGACAGACAATTTGAAGGGGAGCCAGAAAGTCTCACTTTGAGTCCTGTCCCAGCGTTTAACCCACAAAAGCTTTTTGTTTGACATTTTACTGCTAGAGCCTTACCCTTTCTCCCTTACAATCAACAGGAAAATTGGTCATTAACCCCTCCGAACTCACCTGTGTACAGGAAATTGGCAGTGGTCAGTTTGGGGTGGTCTACCTTGGCTACCTGCTGGAGAAGACAAAAGTAGCCATAAAGACCATTCGTGAAGGAGCAATGTCTGAAGAGGATTTCATCGAGGAAGCTAAAGTCTTGATGTAAGTAGTAGCTTCACCAAGAAAATCAGTCCCTGTAGTATTCATACGACTGAGCCAGGGTGTTGTGATCATGTTCAGGAATATGATTGGGGAATTTAAACCTGGATTATCTACTATGTATCTAAATAGTATAGAAAGAGACTGGTGAGCTCTGGTGGTTACAAAGGAAGGCAATTCAAAGTGTAGGTGAATTACTGGGCTTCTAAGTCTGTGGTCTTCCAGATCTCTGCTGTTCTGGAAGGCAGGGTTAATTGATGGTGTGTTTTGGGGAGCAAGGTTGTCTTTTGTCAAAAATAATTAGATGGAGAAATCTCTTAAAACTTGAGGGAAATTTTATTGGAAAACCTTACCTGCAATTTTTTTTTCTTTCCACAACTGAAAATACTTCTCTTTGGGATTTTTTACTTTGTTTGTATTTTTTACATTTCCCTCCCTTCAAAATAGAGAGAAATTGATTTTATTTTTGTTTGATTGGATGATTTCCCATGCAGAAAAGTTTTTTGGTGACCATTACCATCAAAATGGGATGATTCTTACTGCTAGTTGATGTTAGACTTGGTCTACACATTTTCTTCTTTCTGCTTTCATAGCTGGCCTGTGCAGAGAGAGGGGTGCAGCAGGGTGACATAGGCGGCCGTATATAACACACCTGCTGTAAGGATAGAAGGCACTGAGCCTATTTCAGCCTCTTTTCCTCCTTCTTTCCCTATCCTACAGGAAGCTGTCTCATCCCAAGCTAGTCCAACTTTATGGCGTGTGCTTTGAGAACACTCCCATAAGCCTGGTGTTTGAGTTCATGGAGAACGGCTGCTTGTCCGACTACCTCAGGAGCCAGCGGGGTAGTTTTTCAAAGGAAACCCTGCTGGGGATGTGCCAAGATGTGTGTGAAGGAATGGCTTATCTGGAACAAAACTCTGTCATCCACAGAGACCTGGTACATTGGTCCCACATAGACTTTTCTCTGCTCCAGCTGAGCTTTTCCCTTCGTTAACTTCAGCTTTCACACTCCTCCTGCCTATCTGTTGACAGGGGATCCAGTTTCTGCCTGTATTGCAGAGGCACCATCAATACTTTAGGAAGAAGGAAAAAAAAAATATCCCCTGGAGCACTGGTTAATCTATTTCCCTTAATTGTGTTTGGGAGAGAAGAAATGAGGACATAAAGTTTGTCTCTTTTTGTGAGTGGACTCTTTTGCTCCCCGAGAGCCTCAGCTCCCACAGTTCCTGGGTACTGACCACTCTTCATCTCTAAAATCAGCAAAGATGCCTAAAAGACCTGTTCTAACATACACGTAAATATGCATTGCCGATAAGATACTTTTAATTACATGGTGTTCCATCAAGCTGCATCAGTCACTGCTGCTGTTTTGTTAGGGGAGCAAGGACTGTGAGTAGCTGTGGATATTTTAGGGTCTTTCTCTGCTTTTTCTGGGCAACAAGAACCTGCAAGTCAGACTGATGGTTGAACAGCTTTTGTGGTGACAGAAACATGCTGGCTGTAAAATGTACAGAAAGCATAAGAACCTCAGGTTTTCTCCCTCTCTGTACGGTACGATGTCACTTTGATGCTCTGTTTTTTTAAGCACTATCTGCTCTGCCAGGATAAAAGCAGCTCAGTGGCTGTGATAGTCTTTCAGCTCTGACCTTTGCACCTTCCTTTCTTGCAGGCCGCTCGGAACTGTCTGGTGGGAGAATCCCACGTGGTCAAAGTGTCCGACTTTGGGATGTCAAGGTAACGCTGACGGGGCTGCACATGCTCTTTGTGGGGCTGTCATGGGATGGTGGGGTTACTCAGCACGCTCCCTTCTTTTCTTTTTCCAGGATTGTCCTTGATGATCAGTATACCAGCTCCACAGGTACCAAGTTTCCAGTCAAGTGGTCTGCTCCAGAGGTTTTCTCCTACTGCAACTATAGCACCAAATCTGACGTTTGGTCATTTGGTAAGAAACTCTTGTCAGAATGGAAAAAAATCAACAAACGCCAGGTCAGAAAACCTGGGGGCTCAAGTAAATCCTCCTAACACAACATCCTCTGGGCTCCAAGGATGTTTTGCCTGAATAATGGCTTAGAAAAGCAAGCCTGAATCATTTAAGTGAAAGAAAGAATAGTAAACTACCTAGATACTTTGTAACACTGCAAATACTGCCCATTTAATATATTATACCTGTGCAATGCTCTATAATACCAAATAATGAACTCTACTTCACGCTGACATAGCATGCGTGTCCAAGTAAAGGTTGGAGAGTCACTGACAAGATTATACAAGGAAAGGAAAGGAAAGACATTTAGGCACTCCATCTCTCTGCACGTCAGTCCTGGGCACTGGTGGAAGCACCAAACTCTCTGCCTTTCCAAGTTTGCTCTGCTGATTCCATTTGCTTTATGCCGTTCTGAAAATATTATTTCACTGCTCACATTTTCTCACCTCGTTTCCTGCTCCCCAATGCATTGTTTTATGACTTGCATCTGTTCTTTGGTCTCTCTTCTGGACCTCCATAGATAAGAAAAGACATTGTATATTTTTTCCCCCAAAGTCATCGGCGCTGGAGATAACAAAGGCTATCCGCTGCCCTGTTGATCTGGCACGCTGATGTATCTGGCCCATCTCCAGCTAGCATGCAAATTGCGGTGCTGCAGAATGAATCGGTGCAGTGTGCTGTGCACAGCACACAGTCAATGGGGTGCCACTCAGCTCCGGGCCTAGCAGTAAATAATGCAGGATTATAACCTTTGCTAGTCCGTGCCTGTGAGTTCTGTGCTTCGCTCACCCTTTACTGCCTTCTGCTGTGGCTGAAGTTGTGCGTTCCTGTGGCGGTTTATATACCAGCAGCACAGTGGGAGCTGGGTGCTCAGACCCACGCAACTGCCTTCACAAACCCAACCCGGAGATGCTTCAGAGAGCACCATTCCTCCTTCCGTGTCCCCTGGCATGTGGGGGAGGCTGTCAGCACTCACTACGTAATTACAGAGGACAACGTGTGCCAGTGGAGCTCTGTGACAGCTCACAGCAAAGTGGCGGTGACACGGGCAGAGATGCTCCTTTGGTAAGGATGTTCTTCTGCTTCACAAATCAGAAACTGGCCTGTACACTGAGAGCCAGATGCTTCCAAAAGGGTGCTCGGTTTGATTTACAGTCATGCCAAGCCTGGGGAAATTGTCTCGCTCCAGTTTCAGGGCTGAGTAAAATGCCAGTGAGATTTGTTTGCATTGGTCAGTCCTTTGTGAAATGTGCAGACAGCAGTGTTGTACATCTGTCAGACTTGTTATCTCCCCATCCAGTGGGGTTTGCATAAGAGGATTCCTCTGTCATGTCATGGTCCCATGACTGTGAGAAGCTTTCTGCTCCGCTTCTCTGCAGCCCATTCATCTCTTCCACCAGGCCTGAAATCCTGCTGTGCCCAGGAGAACAAAATGAGTGTGAGAAATTCCCAGAGCAGGAATCCGCAGGCTGGGGGAGTACACCTGCTTTGCTTATTCCTCAGTAGAGCCGATACCATTGGTGAGGAGCTGCAGTATCTATGCGTCTTCCTATGTGAAGAATTCAAAGCTGGAAAGCAGACGTTATTTAGCCAAGTTGACTGTGGAGTTACACAACTCATATTTCAGATCAGCCTTCTCTGTCTGTCTCCCTGTTCTAATGCAATGTGAACACATACCAAGTCAGTCACATTAGGTGACCAAAGAATTAAACCTAATAATAACACAGATGCCTTGTATTCACTCCATTTGCAGAGCCTCTCTGGTCCAGTAGCCAACCGTAATGTATTCCACAGGCTGTTTGTCTTTGCCTGTCTCTCTTCCACCATGCTAGGGAAGCATAATTTCTGCTTCTGAAGAGTAACCGTAGGAAAACATTTGCCTGTTCAGGAAAAGAGGAAAAAGGCGCTGCAATCCTTTGAAATTCCACTGTCATTGCATGTGAATTCACCCCAGTAAATACACCACCTGGGATGTTTTACAGGCAAGGAGTTCCCAGTACTGAGGCTAAGCTGACTAACAGGAACGGAGCAGTTCATGTTGCTTTCTTGCTCCTGAGTCTCACTAAAATACAAGCAGATTCTGGTGTAGGACACACTGCAGGCAGGAACATCAGTGGCATGTCTTTTGTATGTGACTAACTGGAATTAAAAATAGATACACTGAATCAGTGACAAAAAGCAGGTTCCTTCCCAGATTACACATCTGGATGGAGTACGTGCACAAGCGTTCTCTCTTCCTCACAATTTGTGAGAAGACATATGACACTGCTCTGCTTTCTGACACGTAACACGCTTAGGCTTCCTCTGACTCACGGGGAAAGACATCCATGTCATGCCAGGCTATCATGAAGCGAGATGCAGAGAGGTCAAACTTGCAGTGACCAGACTGGTACTCCCACACAGCCCAGTGCCCAGCAGAGATCCTAGCTGGCATCCTCCAACTGTACAGCTGTGTTAGGGCCTGGTTTTTCAGATGTGGACTGAGAATCCGAGTAAAAATGCTTTTCCAAGTAACAGACATCAGTGTTGAGCTGCAGAGAAGAGCAGGTGGAAGGTGGTCGTGGGCCTGCCAAGGATTTGTTCGCTTCTTTGTAATTTTCCTGATTTGTTTGCTTTAGGAGTGCTGATGTGGGAGGTCTTCAGTGAAGGTAAAATCCCCTATGAGAATCGCACCAATGCAGAAGTGGTGGAAGAAATCAATGCAGGATTTCGGCTCTACAAACCCAGGCTGGCCTCCAAGGCGATTTATGAGGTCATGAGCCACTGCTGGAAGATGGTTAGTATTGTAATGGGAGAGCCCCAGTTCCCAAAGACTTCCCAGTTCCCTTGGCTTCTAGGAGGAGAGGGAGGTATACACTTCGCATGCCAACACAACATAAAATCCTGGGGGTGAAGCACTCTGCAGCTTTCATCTGCACTAGCAAGCAAACCTTAGGCTCTTTGCCTTTTATTTAAGCTGCTGTTTCTATAGTGAGTTGACTGAGAAGTCTATGTAAAGCACCTAACTAGGTTAATTCAACAGTTTGCTTCCTGACAAAGCTGCGGATCTGCGGGGCTGAGTTTGAACAGTGATGGTAGAAATGACAGCCAATCCATCACAAGGTACTTGGCATCCACTAGGCAAAATTCACTGCTAGCAGAAAAGAAACCTTGCCGAGAAGGAAGCTCATTCTTCTGTTGGCACTTTCTCTACAACAATAGATTGTATTTTTGTGGAGAATCAGTTTCTTCACAAGTTTTTCCTTCTTAACCTTGCCATTCCTCTCAAGCTGACATTCATGTCCTCCCTCTCTCTTCTCTCTCCTGCTCAGAGGAAAGATGACCGGCCATCCTTTTCTGTTCTGCTGTATCAGCTGAGTGAAATCTCTGAGTTTGACCTGTAATTATGGCACCAGCCACTAAGCGAAGCTAAGAGAGTCCTGAGAGGGCAGATGGCTGGATTTTCCCCACGCAAAGCATTAACAGGAATCCTCTCACCATAGACTCTTGCCATATGCCTGGGGAGAAGGAGAGGGCAGAGGCTGGTACTTCCAGACAGACAAGATATCCCCAGATCTTCCAGACCCTAGACAGACACAGGCTCTGGTTTGGCCAAGAATATGGTTTGCATCTTGCAAGCAAAAGCAGCAATTGAGCACAGAGTCCTGAGCCATACAATCCAGCAAGTGTATTTTTCCTGAAGAGACAGCCTCAAAACTAAGAGACCTGACATTGCTATTCCAGTTCTGTGAACTCCCAAATGGAGATCTTCCCTGGGGAAAAAAAAAAACAACCTGTCTTTAACTGAGGAGGAACATTCAGACATTTTCATGGCACTCTAATTCAGAGTGGGCTGGACCTGAAAGCTCTGAACAGGAATACGCCTGGGACGCATGGGAACAGGCTGGATTTAGTGACTGCATTTCCGATGCTTTTCTGATTTCAAGGTGGTTTTGTTCTCCCCTTGCATGATTTTGTCTGAAGCTGTGGCATAACAGGAACAGGATTCTGGTACCCAGTAAACTGAAGAGGTGTCTGCATGTGCAAGCGAGTCTGTAAGGAAGGAAAGGAAAAAGCAACGTGTTGAAGAGTCTTGAAATTCTCTCAAACTGCATTGTGTAGTGAGTGGGGAAATATGGTTCTGATGAAAATGGAGACATTCTTGGAGGGGGAAAGTCACAGCTGAAAGTCTGTATTTTTTTTTCTTCAGTCTTTCTGCATCAGAAGATAAATACATGATCTCCATCCAATTTGTTTGTATGGAGGACTGAGCAGTTTCCAGTCCAGGACAAGACAGGATCCCAGGATCTGTTTATCTGTGAAAGGTACAGGAACCTACTCCTGAACTGGTGTGTTTGGAAGGAAGGAGCCGGAGGGCTCAGAAGGGTAGCCACAAGGAGAAAACATGCAGAATATGTGCTCAGTGCACCAGTGATAATGAGAAGAGTTTTCTTGTACTTCAAAGAGTGATTGAATCATCACAAGTAAAGACTTTTCCATCTCTTCTGTGAACAGAGGGGCTGAACAAAGAAAAAGTCCTATGCGAATAGACTGCCTGGGAACTCCGTGAGGAGTTCCACATTGTGTGGTGACAGCAGAAAAAGGTATAAACAATATTGATCTCCTGGTATTTCAGTTAAAATCTGCATTTTCACCACAAGGCAGAGACACTGTTTTGACGTAACTGACCTGAAAACTGAAAGTGTGGGTGTTGGTCTCCTGCAGAGTTTGTAAATAAAATCAGGACTTTCTGCTAAGCATTAACAATAATTAGAGAAGTCAAGAGGACTCACAGACGATATGTGCATATATGCAGTATGTACTTTTGATGCTTCTCTGTCTGGGCAGGTGAGAGTATGGGTAAACCTTACATAACAGCAGTTACAAAAACTGTGAGGTGCAAACTTCCAGCAGCAATCTCTCATCATCATTACAGAAGCCAGGTTCAAATATGTTTGCCAACAAAAATGGAACAAGGAAATAATGTAATCCCATGATGTCACATATCCTGTGTCAAACTATTTCTTCCTAGAAGGAGGCTTATTTTTTTATATTTTTCAGACCCGTGGTTCTAGGGTAGCTTTTAGGAGCCAGAATGTCTTTTCAGGTGTATGGATATGGGCAACGCATTAGTTCCTGCCTTATACATCTTCCCACCTTGCTTTGATTCCACATTATTTTCGTTGGTTTACTCCTACAAACGCCATGCAGAATGACTCTTCCAGGCAAGGAGAATCCTAACATTCAGACTCGAGGTTGTCAATCCTAAATGCAGGATCAGAGTGCTACCTTCAAATCAGGATTGCTGTCATAATCTCTTGGTAGTCTGAACCAACATATGGACTATTAGCATCTATAAACAGATTTTGAATTTTTGTCTACAGTGAATTTAAACTACATTTCTCTTTGTCCCTCTCATCCTTTAGCCTGAGTTAGCCTGTTGTCCTATTCCAGCGATGCTAAATTAGGCATTTAGCCAGTGAAGTTTTCAGTAGCCCTACACATGTTAAACTGCACATCTGCAGCTAAATTTGAGGACAGCTGGCCATAATCCTATTTTCTGCCCCACTCCACTGCACTTAGACAATCCGTACAACCAGAAGATACTCTGAAACAATTCTCCCCTGAGCACAGACACCCTGTGGCAGGGGTATCTGTAGGCTCACAAAGTTAAGCTTCTGGCTTGCTACCCCCTCCATCCTTGGAGGAACCAGGAGTCTGTCAAGCTTGAGAAGGTTGCTATTAAGTAGCAGCAATATTGCTCCACTAGGTAACATTTCTGAGATTATATTTATATTTGGATGAGATAAATGTAATATTTATTAGCTGGAGAGTGTCGCACAAAATAATATTTTAATGTTTTATGTTTAGTTTTCTTTTGCAGTATTTCTATGTACCTGATATGTAATTTTACAAACAATAAAATTGCTGAGTCCCAGCTGTGGCTTTCACCGTATGTTAGCAAAAACGCAAAAACCATCCTCATGTACTTACAATCATACAGCTTGCTCTTTCGCCAAATCCTCCCCCCCAAGAAGCAAACAGGCTTCTTCTGGCTTTCTGAAATACCCCAGAACTATGGCTATGTTCAGGGGTTAGGTTATGTGCTGGGTTTATGGGGGTAGGAAGTATTCAGAATCTCTGCAAATTGGGTAATTTACTATGCGGACACAGATTTTTAAGTCTAAACATCCATTGTGGTGGCTTGAAATTGTCTGAATCTTCGTAAAATGGGGTGAGTAATATTTCAGTGCTCCCAAAGGGTGCTTCCCTGTGATTATTTACACAGGACTTCATGAATCTCCAAAGGCCAGTGCTGTGCTGTGATAATGCATGACACTAACACGGTCTTCTCCCACCCCAGCAACTTCTATGGCAAGTTTCCCCTGTGTCCTTCACATGGCTTAACTAGACACGTTCACCACAAAGCAGAGCTGAGAATATCACCCTCCTGCTGCAAAGCGAATAACCCCTTCCCCGTCTCCTTGGAAAGCCTTTGCCACATGCTGAATGTTTACGCCATTCCCCCTCTGCCAGTTCAACCCTCTCCGGCTGTAGTTCAGAAAGGTGGGAGGTTGTGTTTGTCCCTACCTTTGCCCGCTGGTTATCAGAGGCAGTAGGTGCAATGGCTGCGGTGCACGTTTGGCCAGAGCCGAGGCCCAGGGCATTGTCCCAGTGCATCCCTGACCTGCTGCTGTGCTGGCCGGGCACTGGCCCATCCAGGCTGGCATTCCAGCTAGGAAAAGGCAACCAAGCACTAACCTCATCTAGAAGGAGCAGCTGGTGCTTCTCAGTGGACACCAGGGGCTGGAGGGCAGCACCAATAGCCATGAAAAGCTCCTTCCTGGGCTTGTGTTGGTCACCCCGGGGATGTGGGGGTTGGTGGCTCTTGTTCCAGTGGGCAATTACCATAAAATCAGGCCTGAAAATATCTAGAATTTCCTGAAACATTTTTTTAATGAACATGTTGCTGTGAGATGTTTGGCTTTGTCCTCTCTGAAAGCTGAGCTCATCAGCACAGCAGGACTCAGGTGAACGGCTCTGCTAAATGTCACTTGGCAGCCACTTCAAATTTGTGTGTAATCTGTTCAGCTCACCCCACCATCACGTTATCTCCCCCTTCCGCACACAACCAGGTGATGCACACACTCCTGTGTCTGCAGCTGTATGGGGCCTGCCCCTCACCATTCTTCCCAGCCTGCTGGGAGGTCTGCGGGACAAATGCAGAGAAGCTCGTTCTATTATTCTATCATTAACAACAGAGTAGAAGCAACACAGAGTAGAAAATTAAAATAATATCATAACATTCACGGAATTCCCATCACACTGAGCCTGGCTGATAATGGGAGCAGATTAAACTGTGCCAAAAAAAAAAAAAAATCCACAACAGTTTCTACTGCCACAGTTTTCTTGAAGTGACCTTGTTTCACCCATGGCCTCAGAGCAATGTTAGCTATTAAATCTTTTGGATCTGCAGTAACAATGGTCACTTCCTGAATTCTTCTGACAAGTAATAAGTGGTAAAAAGAAGAATGATGGCTACAAAATGTTCCAGTCAAAGGTGAGATGGAAGAAATGCTATGCAGGGAAAGGAGAAGAGTCTACTCCGGAGATGCTATTCAAAGATTTTTTCAGGTGTGGTCTTGTCTATTAAAACAAAGATAGTTCCTAAGGCCATCTTGCTGCTTTTGTAGTTTGCAGCCCCCGGTGCCCTCAGCCCATGGCACCCATCCCCCTTACAGGGGCTGAGCTATGGTGCAAAGCTGGCATCCAAGCTTCCCTGTGGAGCCATGGGCAGCAAGCTCAGCCCCACACTAGCACGACAGAGCAGCAGTCTCTAAGGGCTCAGGGGTGGTCCCTCCAACTCAGGAGGGGCCAGACGGCAGTCCCTTAGCACAGACTGATGGTCACGGAGGGGACGCTGCCAGGGCCACCAAGGGAATATACCTAGACCTGTATCTAAGCTTTCAACAGTCCTTGGGTACCCACCAATGTCTGTCAATGAATAAAGAGATGCTGAGAGGGCTGCAGGCACATGAGTGAATGAAGGCCCCATACAGGGCTTCTATCAGTCCCGGTGAGGCCACGTTCCCCTGGAAGCCATGAGAGGTCCGGCTGGGATTTCACAGTAGACCTGAAGAGCTGTATTGGAGGTTTCAAAACAGGCATGAGCAGAAGGGCTGGAAACTTGTCCCTGCAGAAGTGGCAGATGCCAAAAATGCCAAAAGGAAGATCTTTAGGCTGTAGTGCTGACTCGGAGGAGGCCTGGAGCTCTAAGCAAAGGCACTGACTCCTGGTTTCGGTCCCCACCGTGCCCAGTGCCCCGAGGCTCTCCACGCACTCCCTAAGGAGGGCTGCCCTAACGCCTGACCGCGGTGCGGTGCTCCAGGGGGTGCGGGGCTGAGCACCCGAGACCCAGCTCCGCAGCAGGCAGGGGGGCAGCCCCGGCCGGCCCCCGCCTCTCCGGGGACCTAAAGGCGCTGACCCAGCGCCCGGCCTCCGGGGGACCTCGGCAGCTGCCCCCGGCCCCGTTCCCCCGCTCTCCGGGGCGGGGGCTGGCGGCCTCCCCCCCCCCCCCCCCGCCCCGGCAGCGCAGCACCGCTGCCAGCGCAGCCGCCCCCGCCGCGGGGGGCCACGGCCCCCGGCCCCGCCGCGCATCCCCCGCGCTGCCCGGGGGAGGAGCCGCCCGCGCGGCTCCAGCCCCTTCCCGCGGCGGGGGCCGGGGCTCCCCCCGCCGCCGTGCGGAGGGGCCGGCGGAGAGCCGCGGAAGTGCACTTGCTGCAGCCATTTCCTGCTCTTTGTGCGGGCGGCGCGGAGCATCCCGCGGTGCGGAGCATCGCGCCCCGCCGAGCGCCAGGTGAGCGGAGCGGGGGTGGGCGCGGGGGGCTGCGCGGCCTCCACCTGCCCCCCCTCCCCCCCCTCCTCCCCCGGGCTGCGCGGAGCTGCGCCCCCGCCGCGCCCTCCCGGGGTGTGCGGGGGTACCGGGCGCGGCGGCGGGGGCGGCGGCGGGGGCAGCGGCGGGGCAGGTGCGGCCGGCGCGGGGCGGAGGGAGGGCGGGAGGCCCGGGCGGGCCGGGATGTGCGGGATGTATCCCATAATGCTTAGAGCTACCTGCAGCATTCGGCCTCCCGCAGCCGCTGCGAGGCGCCGGGGGGAGGGGGGAAATAGCGCAAATCCCCCCCTACCCCCCCGCCGCATCCCCGCACCCTGGCTCCGCGCCCCCGGGCCGGGGGAAGGGCCGAGCCCCGGGCGCGGCGGGCGCTGCAGGCCCCAGGCGGCGGCGCCCAGGCGAGCCGAGGTCGCGGCGATGCTTGGCGCAGGGCGGGGGGGGCGGAGGAGCGGCGGCGCCGGGCAGGGGGCTGAGGGCGGCCCTGGGGGGGGCCCCCGGGCAGCCGCGGCGTGAAAACACGGTGTCGGGGGGCGGCGGGGGGAAGGAGGGAGCGGCGGGGGCTGCGCCGGGGTCGGGAGCGATGGGCTGGAGCTGCGCCCGCAGGTCGATGCTCTGGCGTGGGCTGGGAGCCGGGGGCAGCGATCCCTGCCCAGCCGCCGGGTCTCCGGCAGCGCGCTGCGCCCCGGGGAGCGTGTCTTTGTATCGGAACTTGCCACCCGAGGAGGCCGGACACGCGTGGCGCCGGCCGCATCCCACCTGCGGAGGAACGGCTGGATTCTGCCGGCAGTTCCCGCGGGCTGGCGGCACGGCACGGCACGGCACGGCCCCCCGCGGGGCTGCGGGGCACGGGGCCGGCTGAGCCCGGGCCGGAGCGCGCCCCCTGCGCCATCTGCCGCCGCCCGGGGCCCCGGCGGGGTCGGACCGCGGGGATCAGCAGACCTGGGCGGGGGGGCTTGAAGCCCCCGCACCTCCTGCCCGCACCCGGGCCGAAGGGAAATGCACCCTCGTGTTGTGCGTGGTGACAGCTGCCGGGGTTAGTCACTGAGGTGGGTGATGAGCCCGGCGCCTTGGTGGCTGCCCAGCCGTGTACTTCCCTGCAAAAGAGAATTCTTTCCTCCTTTTCCCTGTACAGTTAATTGTTATTAATAAAGCCGGAGGAATATGGAAAAAATCTTCCATTTTCTTACCAGGGTCTCTTGAGCAAACAGCAGACTGTGCGGATTTCATGGTAATAATTTTATTAACGAACAATTATCATCTTTGCCTGAAAAATAGGAAGATTGGTTTTGGAAGATCAGTAATTGGCCGACTATTAACAATGCTGTCCTGTATGATTTAATTTCCCAAGAAGCGTTTTAACTGTCAGCAGTGGGCTTGCTTGTAAACTTGCTCTAAATTTCTCAACTATATTGGAAATGTAGCTTTGTATACCAGCCTCCTGCCCTCATCCTCTTTCTTTGGCACCTGAAACACAATGATGAAGTTATTATAGAAGAAATAAATTCCAAAATAATTGTGTTGCTGAGAGACAAGGACAGCGTAAATGCCTGGAACTCAGCCCTAATGGAATGGCAGAAAACGTAGAGTGGAGGTACAGAAAAACAGCTTCAGGAGTTGTGCAGTTTGGCATCCTTTTTTAATCGGAACGGTAATTTCATGGTTAACATCTGTGTCTGTGGAGGGCAGGAGCCTAGCCCTGCCAGCTGAACTTATCCTGGCTTTTTTTTTTTATTTGCTCCTGCAAAGAACCCCCTGACTCTGGTGGTGGTTGCAATTACAAGTAATTCTTAAAGTGTGAGAGAAGGGCTTGATGACGTGCATCCTAAAACACTTAATCCCATGAATTTTAGGCAAGGGTCAAACTAAACTTTTACAGCCTGAAGTTACTGTTGTTGACTAAAACTACATTGATGGCCAGGAGCATTTATCCTCCTCTTGCTGTGAGGCAGTTGGTACTGAAAACGCTCCGCTTTTACGCACCTGAGATATCAGTCTGCTGGGGTACTTGGGCCAGGATGGCTCCTGACCACTGCTTAGATGCTGGTTTTGAGTAGGAGGGAGAAGCATTATCACAGGAGAAAAAATAAATAAGTGACTTTCCCAGGTTACCCAGGGTCTGGGCATCAGAGCTGGAGAACTGCAGATCCTTAGGAAGTGACCAGAAGTATGTCCACCTTCTCTACATTGCCATCTCCCCAGCAAAATTCATTTTGCTGCCTGTCTCAGCCCAGGCTTGCCGGGCTTGGACCCCTGTCTTACTGCCAGTCTCCGGGGCAATTCCCATTTTTTCTTGCCCCTTTTCCTGCTCTTGGTAGCTATTGCAGCTCCAGCGTGAACATCTGCTGTAGGAGGAGGTGAGCTGAAAAACTAAAACAAGCCTGTGCCACTTCCCCAGAGCTCTCAGCTGTGCAGCTTTGAAGCCGAGTGCACATGCATGCAACATTCGTTATGGCCCTGCTTTTAAAAGTCTTTCTTTGTTCCACCAAGCTGCTCTAACAATAAAGTCATCTTTGTTCCTCTCGCTGCGAAGAGGATGATACTGCACTGGTACTTCTGGGCAAGCGTTTTGGTGAGGAAGGTAGGACCTGCTCTGCAAGTTCAGACATCTGGGATGTCCATCCCCGCTCCTTCTCAAAGCCTTCCTGCGCCGGCTGTTAAATCTGGCCCCCAGGCTGCTGCCACAACAGTCACCACATCGGGAACTCTTTGCTTCCATTTCGGGGTGGTGGGGCCATGCCCTGTGCAGGGACCCGCCTGGCTGGCTCCCTGTGGTGTCTAGAAGCCTTGGTGCCTCTGTGATCGTTTGGCTTTAGAAGGTGTAAGAGGTGGCCCAAGGGGTTGTGGCTGAGATGCGGGATGGGGAGAGGAAGGTTCTGCAGCCCATGGGCAGAAAGTGTGGGCAGCACTGCGCTCATTAGCCCTGACACTCATTAGCAGAAGAGGTAACCAGCCCTGTGGCTGCGTCTCTCTCCAGGGTTTCACTGGGGTGGGTTCACTGGGGTTCGGGCTCACGTTGTTTTGCTAAAACATGTAGGACAAGAGGGACTTGGGCCTTTCTGACCAGCAGTGGGACGTGGAGAAGACCGTAGCTTTGCGAGACGCCTCCCAGCAGCCGGTGTGGCCGTTTGAGTCCACGCAGGCAGGATGCAGGCAGGATGCAGGCAGGATGCGCTTCCTGCAGCGAGAGCTCGCCCTGCTGCACATGTGTTTGGGCAGCAAAAAAGCCCCGTTCCTGGGCAGGCTGCTGCCCTGCTCCCCTCGTGGTATGGCCCCCAGCCCACGCCACATGTGCCACAGCGCCATTGGCAACCCACCAAACATGGGCTGACTGCTCTTCCCGGCGCCGCAGCCCCTGCCCTGAGGCCCAGGTGGTGGATGGTGGTTAGGGCTTAATGAGGACTTCTTGATGAGTGTCCCCAGGGATCCCCATCTGGCCTGAGCTGGAGCCCCTTGGTCGCTGCCATGTTACCTGACAGCTGCCCCCCTCATCGCTGGACCGAGGGGATGAAGCTGGATTTTCCAGGGCGGCCCCAGCACATTTATGTTAGAAACCTTTTTGCAGGAAGGTGAGGGAGGGCTGCATGGGTCTGTGGCGGTGGAGCTTCCCCTTTCGGCTCTCCCAGGCAGCCCCTGTGCGGGGAGACACCGTGGTGTGCCACATGGACTGAGCCAAGCAATTGCTAATGCCTTCAGAGCCTTCCCCAGCCTCTGTACCGGTGCACGACCCCTGGACCTGCTGGGTGCATACAGCTGGCAGGGGAGCCCACCCAGGAGGAGGGAGCCAGCCCTACAGCCACCCCAAGGGGCAGGCGAGGGGCCGTGGCACAGGCAGATGGGGATCGCTTGAGGCTGCTCTTCTGTGGATGATCTGGGGTGATGATCCATGTCTGCTGGCCCTGGACCAGTAGTCCCTCTGTCACATGCTCCAGCCACAAGATTGCTGTCTGCTGCAGTGCTACAGGCATGAGACCCAGGGGAAGTCCTGGCAGACCTTGCATTTCCCTGTAGCCTTTGTTGTTTTGCTGTTGGGCTTAAGAAAGTGTAGGATGGAAACTGGGAGACCCTGCAAAGACTCATCTATTAAACCCTCAAAGTCTGTGTAGTTTTTCCACCTGCATCCAGATTCTTGCATTCTGCTCAGCCATGGCAAAGCACGGGGCGGGCAGATGGCACTGCTTGCTCACTGTGGCTTGACGCTTCCTTTTCTGTTGGTGTATTTCTACATGCTGCCTCTCTTCCTCTATTTGAGTGCAAGATCTTTAGGGGAGGGACTAGCCTAGTCTCACAGGTTTGTGTGCTTCCTGGCACAGCAGGATCGTGATGCTGTATTTGGGGCTGTATCTCCTGGTATGGCCCAAAGAGCAGCAGTAATTTTGTCCCTTGAACTGCTGAGCTCTTTGGGTGTCACAGGGTTATCAAGGAATCATCTTTTATTACAGCAAACTGCCAACACCTTGCGCAAATGGCCTTAGAAAAAGGAGAAATGAGCCCAAATAATCAGCCACAGCCCTCAAAGCTATAAAATGGAAGCGTTTTGTCTTCCCAGAGCCAAAGCATGTAATGAAGCATGTGTGGGTACCAGGGATGCTCTGGGAACCCAGAGGTGAGTCTTTAGGTGCTGGAGGACGGTGGTGGCGAGTGGGCAGCTGAGGGGGCCCATGGGGCTGGGCGAGCTGAGCCAGCCGCCCGGTGCTGAGCAGCACGCTGGTGCTTGCAGGCAGGGAGGAAGCCGCTCCTGCCTGCGGCGTGCCAGGACGTAATGTCTGGTTTTGACAGTTGCTACAATTTGTAACAGGAAACCATTTTAGCAAAGAGGGGTGAAGAAGGAAACAGAAATTTGAGCATGTAGGGAAAGGGCTGCTTGAGATTATTTTTTTTTCCCCCAGGCACTTCATGGTGCTTTAGCTGCAGGTATAACTGAGCCTGCTTCTCAGCTGCCTGGTACCTTGGGAAGGCATTTGTGGAGGTGGAATGGGTTTTACCAGGCACATACATCTTCTTTCAGCCAATGTGTGCAGGCAGCAGCGATGGCAAGAGGCACAGCAGCAGACTTGTGCCTCTCGTCACCCAACATGAAGCTGCCCCAGGACTGCACGCAGCATGCATCCCCCTTCGCTGTGGTCCTTGCCGGGTGCATGTGTCTGGATGTCCCCAGTGCTGGAAATGAAAAGCCAAGTTACATTCTTGGAAACAGTGACTCAATTGGGACCAGAACCTAAGGGATTTGTAGCAGATCATCAGCTGAATATGACTGCCTATAGTGATGCTGTTGTGACCAGAGGAGCTGCTGTGGTTGTATGCAAGGAGGGAGGTTACGTTGCTGTTGTATCTGGCACTTGTGCAGACACCACTGGAACCTTGTGTCCTGCTATGGTGTCTGTGCTTCGGCAAAAAAAGTTGCAAAATTGGATCAAGCTTAATGAAAAGCCAAAGAGGTGATTAAAGGATTGGAAAATACGCTCTGTAGCAAGACTGACAAAGAGCTCAGTCTACTTGCTTGAGCCAAAGCAAAGCTTGCAGGGTGTTTTATTGAAATGTGTGAGTATCTTGATGAGAACTTTTATAATAAAGAGCTGTACTGTCTCGCAGATTAGAGTGATAAAACTCACATGGCTCACATCTGAAACTAGACAGGCTCTGAGTGGAGGAAAAAAGCACTGGGGGGTGATTTGCTGATTGAACGACATGTCAGTATTTAAAATTGGTTCTCTCTCTGCAAATGCTTAAATTCAGTCGGGTGTTTTTCTAGGAGACACGCTGTAGGTTGGCCACAGCTATTGCACATGGATTAGGTATTAACTGAGGAAGCCCAGTAGCTGTGATTATACAAGCGCTTAGCCTGGGTGACAGCAGCCATCCCTCCATGCTTGTGCGCTTACAGCAAAGGTGAACGGCAGAGGAGATAAGGGACATAGAGGTTTGTCCTGTGGTTCCCATGAGGTAGCCTGCCTGGGGTAAGTGCCAGTGAGCTTTCAGAAACGTTTCCCTTTGCTCTTTATTTCCTATGCAGCTGGCACCACTGGCAGCTTCACAGCAGGCTGGGACTGGGAAGGGGACTCCGCGTGTGTGGTAAAAGCAGTGAAATTCTTTTTAACAGCACCTTGCAGTGCCACAGCCTGCCTGCGCAGCACTCGATCCATTCCGGTGCACCTTTGAGAAGGCAGTTTGTTGTTTACAGTTTCCAGTACCATTCATGTGTGTGAGAAGGAGAGCATGTGAGTGTCAGCATCAGTCATACTTTTCTAATCATGCTCTTTCAAGAGATATTTTTGATAGCACCGCTTTGAATTTCAGAGCACAGGCTTTCACTCGGGGCTGCTAAAGCTGCAGTGCAGCACCCAGCTGTTCTCTGTCTTCAACAGTTTTGCATAGAGTTAAGCAGAGAAGGGCATGAGTGGGTAGTTGTGTTCCTCTTATTCTGCATTCCTGCTCTGCTATTGAATCATGGAAGGAGAAATGACATAGAGATGACATAAATACATAAGAAAAGGAAAATGAGATAAGCCAGGATCATGCCTCCTGCAGTGCCAGCCAGTCATGGTTCTGATTTTGTCCTTTGGCACTTTCCCACTCAGTCTTCTGGCTGGTGTCTGTCTGTCTATCTCCCTCTCTTTTCCTTTGGATTTAGTGTGGAAACGGAACATCCAGAACCATGACCACTCACGTCACGCTAGAGGATGCCTTGTCCAATGTGGACTTACTGGAGGAGCTGCCTCTGCCGGACCAGCAGCCATGCATCGAACCGCCTCCCTCCTCCATCATGTACCAGGTACCTTCAGCTCCCAGAGCTGGCGGGGCGGGGAGGGTGATTCCAGTAGCTCATGCAAAGTACAGGGGCACATGGTGCTGTGAGAACTAGCCAAAAACATCCTGGGTTCAGCATGCTTAAGGAAATGTCCAGAACAGATCTAGCCACAAATCTGTTCACAGAGTCTTTAAAAGGAAAGCGCTGGGTGAAAGGGATCTTGAAGGCTGAGCAAGACTTAGGGAAGTTAAAAATGAGGACCAGAGTGCATGACTGGCTAGGAAGCAGGAGATAATTGTATTAGCAGAGAAAGTTGTCAGTGATGTTTCATTGTTCGCATATTTCTGTGCTTCCTTTTTATGGTACTACATGCATCTAAGCAGATCAAAATCAAAGTTCTGCATGACTTTGGCTGGCCTGTGCGGCTAGCACAGCTGGAGCCGCTGGGCTGGGGAGCTGATGGCATGCAAGGGAGGGCAGTTGCTAGAATCACTTCTCTGCTTTGGACAACCACAGATTTGACTGCAGCTGCACTTACCAAGCCAAGCTTGGCATGAGCCCAGGGCAAGGCTCAGCCTCCTGCTTCTGGATCCGCAGCAGGATGCCCTGGCTGCTTGGCCACCACACCCTGCCCTATAGCACACACCCAGGGTTAAATATAATATGGGGTTACTTTCTCCATCCTGCCACTCCTGAATTCATGACTTACCCATGACAGTGTATAAATACACCCGCACAGTGATTGCTGTGCCATGCACGCAGGGGTCTGAAATTACAGTATCTCTTTCAGCAGGTCAGACCGCGGGCTCGTTCAGTAACGTTAGCATCTCTACGGGTTATTGGACCCAAAGGCAGTTCTGGGCTGCTCAAATTTCAGCTCTTCCTGGGAAGTCTTGTTAGCATTTTTTGCTTATCTCTTCTTTCAATAAATTCCTAGTCTTTGCTGGCTTGTGTCCTGTGAGGGGCGCAGGGTTCAGCCTTATGGCACAGCCTCCTTTCAGGGCCACGAGTGTGTGCACACAGCTAAAGACCTCCTCTAAACTGGATCTAAAGGTGTTGGCCAAGCCTCTTTCCTCATCATGCTCAGTTTGTACGTAGCTCTCTCCCTTTCTAGCTAGAAATGCATACGCAGCCTCAGCTTTTGTTGTCACATTAGTCACATTTGATGTCCTGGAGGTGCTAAGAGGAGTAGCCCTGTGGCCACGGGCCAGTGCTCCCAGCTTTTCTGCTCAGGAAATCAGTTACTGAGGTGAGCGTGGTCACTGCAGTGCTAATGTCATTGCAAGGAGCAGCTCTGGGTGCTTGGGACTTGCGTGTGCTCTGTGCTTCAGCAGATACCATCAGCCAGCCTTTGCAGAGGAAGTTCCCCGAGCACAGAGCGTGTGAACGGGCGCTTGGCGCAGAGAGGCTGAGGAGCTGCTTTCTCATCCCCCGCCTCGCTCTGCACTTCCGTGCTCCCCTGTCCCGACCCAAAGCAGTAGCTCAGCTTCCAAAACAACTGTTTGTCCCAGAGCATCTGCTTGCAAGAGCAACACTAGCACTGGTAACAGCACCTGGATGAGTGCTGACTTTCATATTTATGTTTTCCAGCCATCTCATTCCCTGCCCTTTCTGTGTGTTTATTCTTCGCAGTTCCTGCTGACAGGATGTGGTCTTCCCCCAGCAGCCAGGGCACAAATAGAAATTAATGAGGCTGCATCTGTCTTTGAGTTACCAAGTTAAAATCCTTAAAATAATTGCTGTAGGTTTGCTCTCTGGTGTGGCTGCAGTTTCCTGTAGCAGATCTGCGCCAAGTTTGGCTTGATTTTACAGGGGTTTGTCAGCCTTGGTTGCCATATTTTCACATATATAATAAGCAGGATTTCCTCTAATGAACACATGTGATTGAGAAGCATCTCAGGCTGCATATATGAATCCACTTCAAGCCTAGAGGTGCAACAGCTCAAATTGTTTGTAAGCTGCTCCCACGCCCCAGGAACCCTACTGATTCTGCTTTTTGCCAACACATCCCATGCTGGAACGTATCAGGTGAGCAAGCAACTAGCTCTGTTTTAATCCCCATCTCTCCATTTTGCCCATAGGCTAATTTTGACACAAACTTTGAAGACAGAAATGCCTTTGTGACCGGCATTGCCAGGTACATCGAGCAGGCAACAGTGCACTCCAGTATGGTGAGTCCCCTAGGTACTGCCCCAGCGATGCCGAGTCTTCAGTGTATGCCTTGCCCCAGCAACGCCTCTCTCTTTCAGAATGAAATGCTGGAAGAAGGCCATGAGTACGCCGTGATGCTTTACACATGGAGGAGCTGCTCACGAGCCATCCCCCAGGTATTCAAGCCCTTCCCAGGCAGAGATGTTACCAGAGCACCTAGCTGGTATTGTCCTCAGCGCGGATTAGTTTGGGCTGGAGACGGAAGAACAAAAAACCAGAGAAGACTGAAGTAGATAGAGGGGTTGAAAAGAGACACCACTGGCTCTTCAGATTGTCTTCTCCCCACCAAAGTCTCAACCACTGATGTCAGCAGCTGGTGGCCATTTCAGAAGCAGATCTATACTGCTGCCATCACAAAAGGCATCTGCCCTACACCCTCACATATATGAAAGCTCCATCCCTGACAGCTCCTAGCAGCACCTCCCAACTCAGCCACACTCACCCCCAAGCCAACGGCCTTATATAAATTTCCTGGTTTCACAAACCCCTCCCCTGCTCCCCGAAGCAGTCGCACCTGAAGTTATTTTGCCCCCGCAGGACCATCTTGTTTGTCTTACAGCTGCTAACAGGACTCAGCTGAGCACAGTACTTGGGATAGTGCTGTGTTTTGTACTTGGGTCTTTGTCCGCTTCTCTGTCTCGAGAATGGGTAGCCTTTGCTTTAGTTAAAGCAGTGTCGTTATTTCCTTCCTGGTGCACCACTTCAGTGTTTCTCCCTGTCGTGTTCTGGGGAGATGGAGTTTGCTTCAGGCAAAGGCAGTTAGTTTTTGGAAGGTAAGAATAGAATCATCGGATCTGGTTTATGTCACACTTTCCTGATGCCATTGTGTGGTGTCATACCACTACATGTATCAGGAACTTCAGCTTCAGTTAAAAATTGCCCCAGTGCTGAGTGGACTCTTGCGTTGTGCAAGGAAGGGAGCCCAGGTGGCTTGGGATGAAAACGGTGGGTCCCCTTGAGATGTGGCAGACTCAGGCTCTCCCTGACTTGCACAGAGCAGACTAGGCAGCTGGGGCAGGTTTCAGCATCCCAGACTGATGCCCAGACTCCAGGGTGCTCGCTCTCCTCCTGTGGGAGCCCCAGAATTGTAGAATTTTTGTGAGGATGCATGAGGGAGCACTTTGATGTGTCAGAAATGTTTCTCCAAATGCCCTTCTTTGCTGGTGATATACCTGAGGATCTTGATCAACCCCCCCAGGTTTAATCGTTCTCCTCTGCTGCTAGTTCTGCTTCAACTGTTTTCTAGCCCTCCTCTCTCCAACCTGAATTTTGGTGGTTTCGTCCTGCAAACACCTACAGACATGAGTAAGGTTGCCTGTGTGGCCCACTAACCATGATTCAGACTCCAGCTCAGAGCTTGTCTTCTGCAATGTGAACACGCGCTGGATCCCTGCAAAAACACTGACTGGCGACACGCTGGGGCGGGTGCAGTGCACTTCCATTAACCCTACAGATAAAAGGGTTTGCAGCCAGGGTTTGTGGAGCCAGGAAAAAATATTTCCACATGGCTGGAAGTGCCCATGTTTGTCATTCCCTGGGAAAGGTCAAACTTCAGTTCCCCGCAGGTTATACTCTGCTGATGGTCTCGTAAGACCCAGCCACGGGGAGGTTTCTGCTGCTGATTGGATATGTGCTTATCTCCAATTTATATTTGATGCTGTGCTGCTGTTGCCTCTCCTGACTGCGCTAACAGAAGGCAGGCTGTGGCTGAGCTGGTGGCAAGACAGCACTACAGATAATCTGTTCTGGTGTTTGAGTGTCCTCCCATCCCGGTCACCCCTGCAATGATGGTGCTTCTCTGAGCACAGCTTGTGGGGTCCCTGCTCTCTGCCCCGTCCTCCGGCAGGGCTGCAGGCAGTGCCACATGTGACAGAGGAGCAGCCAGCAGACACCACCACGGCAGAGGGTTCATTTGCAGATTCACCAGATTTGGTCTTGCAGTGACCACTGTGCTTTGCCATGGGGCACGTGGCTGTGGCCAGGGTGTCCTGTCCTCAGCCCCCCAGCCTGGCTGCTTCGTCACCTACACCTCCTTGTGCTACGTCAGAGACCGTGGTTTCACGGGTGAAGAACAGAGCCTACACCTGGATGTGCACCACTCCTCCCTGCCGCGAGCTACATCCTCATGGCCACCAGCATTGCCTGACTGCGGTGTGAAACACCAGGGCGGGGACATTGGATCCCCCGCTACAGAAAGCAAAGTTACTTTTGTAACTTCCCACACGTAAAGCTGGCTGATTTGTCCCCTCGTGCCCTGTGCATCAGCTGCTGTGCTACTAAATTTGCATGAGAGCTGTCAGCCCTGTCACAGACTTGTGTCAGCAACAGCTGGAAACAAAACCGGAGGACAGCAGGATGCATTGCCCTGGGCGGTTGGGGCATAGAAGTTTGGTAATGACTTCAAGTAACTGGAAATGAGATGGGTAACAGCTGAACAAGTGCTTACATTTAGCTTCCTGGGATTCCAGTGTAGGTGACTCACTTTGTTGCTGCTAGGCGCATATAAGCCCAGTGATTTTGAACAGGTCAGCAACAGAACCAAAATCATCCCAGCGAGGCTCTAGCAGAACCGTAGCCTGGTGCCTTGCGTGTTCATGGGACTTTGCCGGACAAAGTCTTGGATAACTTTACAATACAACATTCCCACATTGTGTAGCAAGTCCAGACCCCACGTTGCAGGTGTTCTACCCCACCCAAATGCATTAGAAGACGTAGATTTCTCAGTGCCGTGTTTATAATGCGTGGAGGGAATTTCCCATCTGAGAAACAGCCCCCTCTGCTCTCAGCTGTTGCCTTGAGAGCAAGCTCCCTCTGATCCCCCCATTGTCCTCCGATGGGGACAGGATTCGCTGTGCAACGAGCAGAAGATGGTGGCTGTTGCAGTCCACAGCTGCGTTAGAAACTGATGCTGACAAGTGTGATTTGTCTTTGCAACGCAGGTGAAATGTAACGAGCAGCCAAACCGAGTGGAGATCTATGAGAAGACGGTGGAAGTCCTGGAGCCAGAAGTCACCAAGCTTATGAAGTTCATGTATTTTCAGGTAAGTGGTCAAAGAGAGAGGGAAAAATGATTTATTACTTGGATGTTAACTTAGCCTAACAAGGCTGTGCTATCCTTGCCTGCCAGGCCTGCTCGGAGGGGCCCCGAGCCCCCCATAGCTCCCTCCCTTGAAGCCGCCAGCAGATACCTGGGACCTGTCTGAAGGGGAATCTGTGCCCCTTGCTGAGCCCTGAAATCTTGTGTACGAGTTGGGAGTGAGCACACCTCAGCCCTTGAAGTCATGGAGGACCAGAGCCCCCGCTGTGTGGAGCTCGTGGGTGGCGCGGGCTCCTGTTTGTCTGGGGTGTTGGCTGGTGGATGTGAAAAGCTGTTTCTCCACCGGCGCCAGCACAGCTTGCTCTTCTGCTCTTCCCTCTGAAGCAAAGCCAGGAAGAGCTGAGGGCTGGTGGTACAGCTGGTGCCTGGGGTGGGATGCAGCCGTGCAGCTGGACACCCTCCTGCTGTGCCAGCAGGAACAGGCATGAGCTCACAGCCCCCTGAACACAGGGGTCAGCTGGCAAAGAGCACCAAAGCTTAAATTTAGCCGTTGCCACACTTGAGGTACTTTGCAAAATAATATGCTTAGATCCCAACAGAGCCATGACCACGTGGCAAGTGCAGAGCTGCTGCGGGCTCTGGGGACCTCGCCACATCACCGCCTGCGTTTGTAACTGGCTGCAGCTGGGTTTCACCATCATTTTTAGGTTTTATGTCCTTGAGGTCTTTGCGCCCCGCCTGAAAAACTGAAGCCTGATTTCACGGAACACGCTGCACTCAGGGCAGGTGCAAACGGAGGGTTTGAGCCCCCTTCACCTCTCCAGTGTTGGGGATGTTTGTCTGCAGCACATTGTAATGCTGCTGTTTCGTGGTGGCAGTGGACAGGGACTCTGGAGCCTCCATCTCCAGCAGAATGCTTTTGTAAAAGGAAGGGGGTGGTGGGTGGGTGGAAGGGGATCCCAGTGGTGGTACAGTGATCATGCATGAGCTGCTGCTGGGATGACCCTGTCCTCCTGCCTTCCAGCGCAAGGCTATTGAGCGGTTCTGCAGCGAGGTGAAGCGACTGTGCCATGCTGAGCGGAGGAAGGACTTCGTCTCTGAGGCCTATCTCCTCACCCTGGGCAAGTTCATTAACATGTTCGCTGTCCTGGATGAGCTGAAGAACATGAAGTGCAGCGTCAAAAATGACCATTCTGCTTACAAAAGGTGAGAGGGGGTGATGTGGTGGTGGTGGGAACAGATCCGTGCCTGGTCTGCAGGGGAGCACCTGGTGTGCCCAGCAGTGAGGTCCGATGGACATCAGGAGGCTGGAGGTTGGGTTTCTGCGCTGTCGTAGGCTCTCTTTACGGGTTTAGGCAAATCTGAGCCCTGTTGTGTTTCAGTTCCCTCTTGGTAGAACGAGGAAAGAGCAGAGTTGCGCTGCAGGGGGCTCTGAGGCTGCTGCACTGCAGCTGCAGGTCAAACAGGGAAGATGGGTGGTCAGAGTCTCACATTGGGTGAGCGATCCTGCGTGATGTTGGATTTCTCCCTTCCAGAGCTGCCCAGTTTCTGCGGAAGATGGCAGACCCCCAGTCCATCCAGGAGTCCCAGAACCTCTCCATGTTCCTGGCAAACCACAACCGCATCACACAGGCAGGTCCCTTTTCTCTGAACCACCTAACTTCTCCGTGAGTAGAGACAATGATCTCACCAAGGATGACAGCACTTCAGACCAGACTGTGGCAATAGCTGTTGGGTCGTTGCCACTGACCCTGATAGTCTTTTGGTCAGGCTGTGTAATTCTAGCAATATCTCCTTCTCGTGGGTCATCCTGGCTGGCTTTGAAGGTCTCTACGTCAAGACAAAGATGAAGGTCAAAAAGATGCAAGAAGAGCCCTTGAAGGGGAGGTTGTTCCAGAAGCTCTTCTCCTGTTTTCCCCAGGAAATCCATCCAGTCCATCTGTGTGACAGCACAGGGACTGCAGTTCAGACCCCATGACCCTCCACACTCCACAGGCTCTGTAGCTTCTGCTAATGAGATAAAATACTGCGCAGAGACAGGAGAGAGTCAGAAAGCCTGCTTCTGAGGCATCTTTCTTTACATCTCGCTGTCTGATATTTGGCTGTTGTAATCAGTCTGAAGGGGAGAGCTATCCTGCAGAAGGGAGATTGTTCCTTACAGGTAGTAGCATGAGGTCAATCTTCTGCTGGTAGCTTAAGAAAAGCACACAGACAAGGTTTGCAGAAACCTCATCATTCTACTCTTAATCCTTCAAATATGTTTCTCTCCTGGTTTCTGCTGTTCCTCTGTCCATGTGGATAATGTCCCTGTTGATGTTTCAGTGTCTGCACCAACAACTAGAAGTTATCCCTGGCTATGAAGAACTGCTGGCTGATATTGTCAACATCTGTGTGGATTACTATGAAAACAAGATGTACCTCACTCCCAGCGAGAAGCACATGCTCTTAAAGGTGAGGTTTGGCCATGCTCGTGGGGCTGGGTGCTTGTGTAGTTTCATTTTTGTTTTAGTAAAATGAAATTCCCTCCCAGGACAATGTTTCTCTTAATTTTCTTTATTTTTTGCTCCTTTGGGTTTACATGCATCCCTTCTCTGCAAAGCCAGTGTCCTCTGGACACACAAGTTGCTATGAGATCGGAAGGCTCTCTGCATGCAGCAGCAATGCTGCCTTCCTCATTTTCCTGTTTCCCTTCTGATTCCTGTTAATTTGTGTCTTCTGCTGCAATACCTCAGTCTACCCATTTTCCCCTCTTCTTGTGTTGCTGAACAGGCTGGAAGTGGCTGTGAGCTGCCTCTGTTTCTGCTGTAACTTGGACCTTCTGCCATCATTTCTCTGCTGTCCTTTCTGCCATTCTCTCATATTCCTATAGAAAAATCTTTCTTCCTCTCTCCCTTTCCTCTGCTCTTCCCCATCTCCATCTCTATCCTTTCCTCCAATCCTTCCCAAGGTTGCCAGCAGCTCTGCTTGCCTAGGACTAAGCACATACGTGGAGGTGGTGGTCCTCTGCTGACGGATGAGAGCACTGGTGGGTGCCCTGTACTCTCCAGAGCTGGAAGGGTTTTTTTCTGTTGTGCATTGACGTGCAGGATTGTGGGCTTGACCTGGGTAACTGTATAGGACATGCCAAAATCACCACTAACTTTGCAACACTGAAATTTGTTCTTGATGCCCACTCCCAGCAATAATTCCCTGCAGAAGGCAGATCCTTCCAGGTTTGGTTTCCTGACTCGATGAAGCGCCCTCAAGCTGAATGTGCCAGATATCTGCTCGTTTTGTCTGTTTGTCCTTGCTGTCAGTCAGTTATTACAGTGATTGCAGTCACTGTTACCATAAGAAGTTCATTACCACGGTACGAGTCAACTATGGTTCTTTGAAGGATAATATGGGTAGTTTGAATGTCTGTAGTGATTTGTACTGAATTAAAGGGGAAAAGTCAATGCAGGAGAATATTTTAAATGTTTTCAATTCTTCTCTGGGAGTAACTGTTTGCCTTTGGGTGGACAAGACTTTTGGGTTGAGTGACAGGTAGTACAGGAGCCTGGAATGGTCTTTCCTGATGGTAAATGGTGGAGAACTGTCCTTGTCTTGTGCTGCTGCCTTCACGCTAATGAAACCTAGCCTTTCCGTCTTCTCCAGGTGATGGGGTTTGGCCTGTATCTTATGGATGGGAATGTCAGCAACATTTACAAGTTGGATGCCAAGAAGAGAATCAACCTTAGCAAAATAGACAAATTCTTCAAGGTCAGTGACCCGTCTGGGTGAGGCTGGGGTTTATTGCAGATCAGTGAATTAGCAACCTGTACCACTGCACATGCTGCCAGCAAAAAACAAACTGCAGGAATAATTTACAAGTCCAAAAAATCCAAAAGGTCGAGCGATTATGAAGGCTAAAGGATGAGGAATGGGATTGCTGTGAATGTGCATGGGCACAGAGCTGCAGCGTGGCTGATAGAAGCGATGCCAGCCCTCAGTGCCACCAGCCAGGCTGAGGATGGGTGAGCAGTGCCTGGGGCTGGCTCTGCTCCCGTGGTGCTGGAGCCAGGGAGGTGGTGGGAGCTGAGGACCCTGCAGCCCTCGCTGGGGCCACGAGGGCTCCGCTTGCTTCCTGCCGCGGGGGCTGTCTGTTTTGTGGATGAGGGAAGGACGTGCCAGACTGACGTTGCTTCTGCCTCTTCGCACATTTCTGAGGCAGCTTTGCAGTCTCCTGAGGAGCACCGTGATTTCAGGGCACAGGCAAACCTGGCTGGTTTGCTGAGGGCTGTGTGGGTGATGGTTGCAGTCCCTTTTCCCTCAGCAAGCTGAGGAGCTGAGGGACAGAGGACACAGCTGGCCAGCCAACATGTGACCTGGCAGTCTCATTTTGTGTGTGAACTGCTCCCTGTAAGACAGAAAAGGCTTCTTGGGGAGCTTGTGTCAGCTGGGACTTGGAGGGGCTCAGCAAGTTCCTCAAAGGGCTCACCCAGTGGTTTGATGAACCATTTTTGTCTTATCTGAGATCTGGGGGCTGGGGAAAGGCCTGTGAGAGGTCGATGCTCCCAGTGACAGGGTGGGAAGCAGCGGTGCAACCTCCCTCTGCCCATGCACACGTGCAGCTGAGTCCAGCCCTGGGCTGGTCCACAGCTGGAGGCCAGGCTGCATTGCCCTGGGGCAACTCAGCACAAGAAACATTTGGGATAATCCTGTGGCTCCCCCAAACTCTGGTGTGCGTGAGGCACCAGTCACCAGTGGCAGATGGAGAAGGGGGGGCTGAGACCCCGCATAGCACCACCGGTGGCATTTCTATTGCATCTGCGCACAGGCTGGGTCCAGGAGTCATTTCAGGTTTGCGGCAGGGCAGCTCTAGGAGGCAGGGGGGTTTGGCAAGGGGCTAATGTATTGGCAGCAAGGGCTAACAGTATGGCAGGAGGATAGCAGAATAACTTCCCAGGTGGAGCAATTAGTTTTCTTTTAGACCTAATGAGCTTGAGCAGTCCTTCCAGAGTCCTTTTGCCTCCATTGCATTAATCTTTCTCCTGAGAGGAAAAAATTAGGTTTTGTTACCAACATTTGCTCCACATCAGGGAAAATGAGAAGATGATGATTTCTGGGGGGGCACAGAATGCTTCTTCCCCATCACTCTTTCAGCAGAGTGGATTCTCTCTGCCCCTTTACCCAGAGAGCTGCTGAGGACCCTGAAAGAAGAGGTTGGTTGTGGTGATGGGGTACGGGATGCCTCCCTGCTTATTGTCCCGGCTTGCACTTTATAGATGGTGGGCTGGGTCAGGGCAAAGGGAGGGAACGGGAGAGCCCAGACAGCTGGTTTCGTGAAACGTTGGTGTACCAGCTGCTGCCTCCTCACCCTGATCAGTCGAGGACCTATTTACCCCAATTTGGATCATCTCCGGGAGACAGCTCTGAGAGCAGAGCTGAAATGCCCACATAGGGGACTACGGACAGACGCCATAACCTCATGGACGGGGCAGTAATGAGGTGATTGAGTACCATCCGGTCACTGGGGAGACTGCTGAGGACCAGCTCTGCAAAGGTGACTTATCATGCCATCCCTTGAGTCTTCCAGGTTTCCCCTGGTTCAGCTTTGCTAATTCAGCTGAATCTCGGTTTCAATCAAGCCCTCGGTCTAGTCTGTAGAGTTCAGTCATCTTGGTGCATTCAGACAGATTTACTGTTCATTGCAAAGTGCTGTGGGCCGTCAGAGAATCAGGTAAAATATCTTCCATTGCATGGAATAACTTTCTCCTTTCCAGCTTTTTTTTCCATTTGCTCTTCTCCAACATATGCTGTGGTCTCACCTAATCAGTTAAGTACCACTCCAGACTATCAGTTCTCAATAAGAAAAGGCCAACTGCTCCTTTTACTACATCTGCTCATTGCCTTCTGATTAAATTTCTAGTGGATTGACCAGGAATTTGAGTAGTGAAAATGAACTACCCCTTCATTTAAGCCTTTTGTGAAAGTGAATCCCTGATGACAGCATTTCACATCCTCCGCACAAGTCTGCCTGAGAAGGGAAGCATGTGATAACAGGACAGGGAATTTGGCACTTTTCCTGAATTTTGGGACAAGGCTTTTGTAGTTGCTTGAATTTGAAGTTTCATGTTTTATTGAAGAAATGTCGGGAGCTCTTGGTTGAATTTTGTTTGCAGCTGAAAGCTTAGTGAATCAGGGACCTGTCTGAGCTTGAGGTACGTTCTGTGCACTTTGACTTTGATTTCCCGTGCAAATCCTCCTGAGACGTAAAGGGTGAGCAAAGCCACGTTCTATTGCCTCTGTCTTTCTCTTTGTGGAGAAGTTTTAAGACATATTCACAAGCAGCCACAGTGCCAAAGTACAGTCTGAGTCCCTGGGGAAAGATGCCACATCGCTTGGAGTCCAGGCAGCAAAGCAGCCTACAGCTCCGGAGTGGCAGCAGCTTGCTGCCGAAGTACCAACGTGCTGGCTTTTCATCCCTCTGTTCTCTTGGAGGATTATGGTGGGAAGCAGTAAGCCCTGCTCAGGAATACGCTGCTTTGTTTTAACAAGAGCCTTTCCTCTGGCCGGTTACAGCACTGAACCATTCTGGCCATAACCAGCCCGCTATTGGCGAGGCCAGGGCTCCAGAGCACTTGCAGGGGGTGATTTTCCTCGCACAAAAAGCCTTATGATCATTTTTGGTCACTTCCTAGGTGTGAAATGACCCTGGGTCCAGGTTTGCACCTTGCTTTAAACAGCCTGACACTTCCCATAGCTTCAGAGACACAGGACGCTGTTTCATAGTCCCTTGTGTTTGCACTGGGGGCCCACAGGTTCTCTCTCCGCTGTGTTTCAACCATCTTTTTATTTTCTTTTCCAGCAGCTGCAGGTGGTTCCTTTATTCGGCGATATGCAGATAGAACTGGGCCAGATACATTAAGACCAGTGCTCACTATGAGGAGAACAAATCCAAGTGAGTGCCTGCCGTAATGTCTCTTGGCTTCTGTGTGTGTCCCGAAAGCCGTGGTGGGAGCTGCATCTCTCCGGCGTGCGTGAGGTCTGTGCACGGGTACCCGTGTGTGTCCCCTGTGAGGTGTGAGTCCTGGCGTGCCGGCTCCGTGTGCACGTGCATACCTCCCTGTCCCCTGCATGGGAAGATGTCCCTCACCGGCCCCTGAGCACGTGCGTGTGCAGGCAGCTCTGAACCTGTGTGTCACCATACCCCTGTGTGCAGGCAGGGGGAGTGGGTGAGGGCTGGGGGGGGTGCTCGGTGGCCGGAGGCGAGGGCAGGGGGACGGAGAGGCGGCTGGCGTGCAGGTCGGGGGCAGCCACGGAGTGCTTGCGAGGTGTGTGAGTGTGAGCAGCGTGTCCCTGCTCTGGAGGGGATTTTAATCCACATTTTTTCATCTCGGGGACAAAATCCTCCCAGAGCGTGAACACAGCGGCGGACCTCTTTTGCAGTAGCCAGGGTGTCTCCTCTAGCTCAGGCACGTTTGGTGGAGAAGGGCAGCAGGACTGAGGGTTTGAGCCAGATGCGCTGGAAGTGAATGAATATTGTGGGAGAAGGGCAGAAACTGAGTCTTTACCGGAGAGCTCAGGAGTGGCGTGGTGGTTGTAAAGCACAGCTTCCCAGCCGAGGTTCACAGGCTTTTTGCTGCTCCCACCCGATGAATTTGCAGGACGGTTGTTTCAGATCACACCAGGCGTGTGCGGAGCCCCCCTTGTCTGCATCGCTTGGCATCACGCTCAGACGTTGCTAGAAAAAGCGGTGTTAGGTTTGGATTGTCCTTGGAATGGGCGTTTGCGACCCCACGTAAGCAAAAGCCCAACTGGAGCTGTGTCCTGGGCTGTAGTGGGCCGATGGCAGCCTGGCTGTCACCGGCGAGTGGCCTTTCGCCATGGGGACCGCATCGCGTGGAAGTCAGATTTCTCCAGTGTCTGCAAGAAGCAGCCTGGCCGAGCTGTCTCTTCAGCAGGACAGGATCTAACCTGCAAGCTCTCCGCTTCTGTTTTGCTCGTCCCCCTTCCATCCCGGAGGGTCCGGCTTTTTTGCCCCACCCCTGTGGCTCACCCAGGAGCAGCCCCTCCCCTTGCCCCGCCCAAAGGCTGGTTGAAAAGTGCCAATTAATTGTTGATGAGAAACTTGAAAACAACGTGGGCAAAAAATTCATGAGCAAAAAGGGGTTTTAATGAAAATTGGGGGGGGGGGGGGGGGGGGGGGGGGGAGGGGAGAAAAAAATTAAAATTCTACAAAACTATAAATCTAAAGAGTATTTTTTGAAAAACTGAATTTTAAAGGGAAAAAATGGTCTAAAAAATGGCACCTTTTTATCCCAAATCATTCAGAAAGCACATTTCAACGAAAACATATGCATTCATTTTTCTCATCTCAAACCCCAAGGTGGGCTCGCGGGGCTGTTTATCTGTGCACAATTTTAATGTTTGTCTTGAAATCTGTCTTACCAGGTCTGTGTGCCGTGCCTTACTAACCGATGTTTTCTTCCCCGCTCACTTGCTTTCCCAGCAAATTGCATGGGACTCCCCAGCACTAACTCTGCCGAGGGTGGTTCCATATAATCCCCATTTTCTTACTAATGTTTTTTGTCACTTTCCTTTCCCTCCCTGTCTCCATGAAAGTGGAATTAATCGGTGGTTTTTCCTGCATGGCGCTTTGTTTCTGCACTGTGGACTAGGTTGTGTGTGGGCAGGGAGGGCTGGTGCAGCCCCTGACCATTCCTGCTAACCCTGCCGATTGTCCGGTGGGGAGCACAGCACATTGAAACGGGTAAGAGTCGAGCGATGGGGCTGTGGTGAGGATGGATTTCACAAGGGGATGATGTGGCCCAGAAGTTCCAGGACCCTTCTGCCACCACATATATTGGCAACAAGTGCCTCGCAGTTAACCGTAGGAATATGTCTTCATGTCTATGTCCATATCGGAGGCAGATTTCTCACTTCCCTTTTCTACAGTCAATCTACATTGGAGAAGATGACTGTTGTCGTAAGATGGACAATTATTTAGGGGGGAAAAAAGCAAGAGCTGAATATTGTGATGACAGAGTAAGACATAAGGGTCTCCCTGACAGACTTGTGCTTGCACAAAGCATTTTGGTGGAGCCGTTTGGTTCTACGTCTCATACAGAATGGGGGAAAATGAGATGCTTAATTAAACACACCTGATTCATACCGTTTTCTGCATATGGCTGTGCCTTTGGGAGGGGAGCGCTGCCTTCTTGTAGGATGTCATTACACTGTTACATGGTACATGTGGCTCAAAGCAAATGAAAATCTAGTTCATTTAATCACAATCTGCTCGTCATTTATACTCAGGGTTGTTCACTGAGCTGGTGCCGTGAGCCAAAGCCAAAAACAGAGTGGGAGGGCTATTCCCTTCCTGGCCCCTTGTGGAGTCTTTCCTTGCAGGAGAAGGCAGCATGACCCAGCTGTTTCAGACGTGGAGGGATGACCTCTAAGGGGATGATTACCCTGTGGTTTAGCAATAAGGGTGCAAACAATGCTGGGTCTTTGCAGTTCATCCTTCCCTGAAAGCTTGTCCGACGGTGGCCTGGGAAATAGCTGTCTCTGCCCATGGGGGTAGGTGAGCCCGACATGGAGAGCAGCCTTCGGGGTGGATGGAACAGAGATATTCAGGCTGAAAGGTGAGGCAGGTGTACCCATCATGCTGTGTGAGACCACCTCTGGAAGACCCCACACACCAGGGGACATGAGAGAGATGGCAGAGGCTGACATTTGCCCTGAAGATGGCATGTCTTGAGCATTCTGGAGTGAAGAGAGCAGATGAGTGCAAGGCTTTGTCCCTGGGGGTGTCAGAGTGGAGCCCCGTGTCCTGTCCTTGAAACCTTTGCTTTTTTGCCCAGGTGGACATGCACTCAGAGCAGCATAAGTCCCCAGTACAACATCTGTGAGCAGATGGTCCAGATCCGAGACGACCACATCCGCTTCATCTCAGAGCTCGCTCGCTACAGCAACAGTGAGGTAAGCTCAGCGGGTGGTCACGCGGGCTCGTTGGGTGGATGAGGCTGGGAGAGGATGAGTGTGGTCTGCCAAGGGCATACAGTGAGGGGGGGAAGAAGAACACAGGTGGAACAAACCACTTCCTGATTCAGCAATAAAAAAGCAAGCTATGAAAGGCTCCTGCAGGTGCAAAGTGATGTGCACCAGCAGATCTACGGCAACGGTTTCTGCTCTTTGGCTGCAGCTTTGTTAAAGTAAGAAGCAGAAAAAAATTTGCAATTAAATGTTTATTATCAGCGAGGTGACAGAACGCCCATGACTTGCAAATGGGTCTTTTCTGTTACACAGAGCTATTGGTCAGGGCTTTGAGGAAAGTTCACAGGGGCATCTCTGTTCTCTTCATTACTGCATAGCAGCACCCTCTTTGATGGCATTGGGACTGTTTCTTGCAAATCTGTGATCTTCATTCATCACTGTTAGTTTAATGAATTGTTAACATTTTCAGCCCTTTTTGGCATTTGTAAATCAGTAAATGACTCTCAAGGATTTCAGTAGTATTAGGCTGTCGAAAAGGAATGGGGAAGTGGAATGAAAACAGTTATTTGCTCTGAGGTGACGGGTCAGACATTTTTCTGTCGGAAATAAATTCACTGCCTGGGTAAAAAGAGCCTCACCAAGTTGTACCCCATTTCCAGAGGGACGGGATAAACACTGTTCAATTTTAGTTTGATCGTAAGGTCACGGGGAATTCGTTTCAGCTGGGATTTGAGAAAGAGATCTGTGGCTGATGTTTGGCTCAGTGAAGCCTCCGCAGCAAGTTGCTGGGTCTAGCCCTGATGCCGTGTGATGTGATGGATGTGATGTTCTCCAGGTGGTCACTGGCTCAGGACTGGACAGCCAGAAATCGGATGAAGAGTACAGAGAGCTCTTTGATCTGGCTTTGCGGGGACTGCAGCTGCTGTCCAAGTGGAGTGCCCACGTCATGGAAGTGGTGAGTGCATCCATGGAAGTGGTGAGTGTGTGTTGTCCTCCTCTTCCCAGGTGAGCGTGAATGTTTTGACATGGCATGTAAAAAAGACTGTGGAAAGGTGAGCTTCCTTTCATGTTGCCTAGCTTCAAGCCATTAACAGACGTGCTATGGTCAGGCAGCTAATGACCCTGAGCTCTGTACCAAACGGAGAAAGAGAGCTTTGATCATCTCACCCTGGACCTTCACCGCCCTTTGCAGGTGCTAGGAGGTCCTCACTGATGTTAGGAGGGGACTGTTCTCCTAACCTGGACCACCTTGGTTAAAACCGGGCTGTTTTGGATGAGTCTGGGTCTCTCTAAAACTGTAATTCAAATGATGATGGAAATTCTTAATTTGGAAAATTTCAACCACAACTCAATAAAAGTCCACATATGTCAAAAGCCCAATATGACTGGCAACCTCCCAAATAAACAAAACCAATATTCAGTACAGTGATAATAAAGCCAGGAAGAAGCACAAATGCTGCTCCCAGAAGTACGCCAAACAACTGCAGTAATGTCTAGGGAGTGTTTTCCTGGCATAGGTCCCTCCTCAGTCTTTCCAGCCTGGCTTCTCACTTATTGCAATGTTGACAGAGTCTCTTTCCATCTTCTAGTACTCTTGGAAGCTGGTTCATCCCACAGATAAATTCTGTAACAAGGATTGCCCAGGAACAGCAGAAGAGTATGAGAGAGCCACCCGGTACAATTACACCAGTGAAGAGAAGTTTGCCTTTGTGGAGGTAGGTACCAACTGCACAAGAACCAGCCAGGGGTGGTTGCCTGTCCATGTTCCTCACGCCAAGGAAAGAAGGGAAGGGCATCTTGCCATACTCAGCCAGTTCCTCATCCCTGTGGCCCACGTTAAGGGATTAAGGGTTCTCACATCCCTGTGGCCCTTAATTTGTCCAGAACTAAGGGGCAAATTAAGTTCTTAGGAGCTCCTGCTGGGATAGAAACACAGCAGCAGTGCATGGCGAGCAATTCTCTCTGTGCCTGATCGTGCTCTTCTTACGCTGTGTTTGCATGCTGGAGAAAGATAGAGTGAATCCCTGTGTTTTCTTAATATTGCTGTATTAAGCCTCTCCTGACTGAAAAGAGGTTTCAGGGCTCCTGAAAAAAAAAAAAGGGTGTAGGTGTGATGGGTTGACCCTGGCTGGATGCCACCTAATTACCCGACCCAAGTTACTTGAGCAGAATTAATTTAGTCCCAAATTCTGTTAATGTTGGATTTATGGACCTCTTGATACAATGGAAAAATAGCTAATACACCTAGGTTTAATTTCTGCTTCAGGTAATTGCCATGATCAAAGGTCTGCAAGTGCTGATGGGCCGGATGGAGAGTGTCTTTAACCAAGCCATCCGCAACACCATCTACGCAGCCCTGCAGGACTTTGCCCAGGTGACCCTGCGAGAGCCGCTCAGGCAGGCGGTCAGGAAGAAGAAGAATGTTCTGATCAGGTCAGTCTGTCCTTCCTGAATGTCATGCAAAGCCCGGGTGTTTATCCGTGTAACACATTCGTACTGTATAAGCGCATGGCCCTGTATACACCTCAGGGAATACAACCAGCCAACATACCTTGGCCAGCAGCTCTTCCCAAGGTGACTTTTGGCCATGTCTCCCCCAGTAAGGACAGTGTATGTCCCCACCTCAGATACTTTTCCTCCATATGTGCACAGCAGTGAATATTTTCATCTTGAAGTAGAATCAAGCTTAAGCACTACTTTCCCTCTCCCATCCACTCCAGTGTCCTTCAGGCAATTCGGAAGACAATCTGTGACTGGGAGGGAGGTCGAGAGCCTCCAAATGATCCTTGCTTGAGAGGTGAGAAGGATCCTAAAGGTGGATTTGATATTAAAGTCCCACGACGCGCAGTAGGACCATCGAGTACGCAGGTATGTAAATGTCCGTCTCCTGTGTGGGGAATTAATGGTCTTACAGCCGTGTAGGAATCTCCTAGCTGTGGATTAGCAGCTGTTTCTGTGGTCTGTTCCACAAAGTCTTCACACTGTTGTGTGTTAAGTGTTGATTTGATGCCTTGTTTGTTGTATAGTTCCCAAAGCGTCCTTTTTTTAGGGATGTGATTGTCTATAGCTCAGAAAGATGGTGGCTTATGGGTGCAAAGAGTACTAGCCACCTGGGAGAGTGTTATTTTTTGTTGCAGAGCACCATGACTGTGTGTGGTGGTGTCTCCTTGGAGAGTTGTAACTGCATGTCAACTTTCTTCCAAAGCTTTACATGGTGCGGACCATGCTGGAGTCCCTCATAGCAGACAAGAGTGGCTCAAAGAAGACTCTGAGGAGCAGCTTGGATGGGCCAATAGTCCTGGCCATTGAGGAGTTCCACAAGCAGTCCTTCTTCTTCACCCACCTTCTCAACATCAGCGGTGAGGTTACAGCAGGGGGAGGCTTGAATCCAACTCTTGCATGCTCAGAAAAGCAAAGATAGATCAGGTTTGCTCCTCATTGACCTGTGCAGAAGATTTTCCTTGATTTTTTCCCAAACGTTCTACTTCTGCCTGATTCAGGCATGTTTCTAGGTATTAATCATTATGCAAACAGGAGTGAGGGAGCAATAACAAACAGACACGGGGGATAGTTTATGTTCTAGGGCTGGAGTTTTCTTTCTGTCCCAAACAAACTTCTGAGCCACTGGGCACAGAAGAAATCTTCCGGAATGACTCTGAGCCATAGAAATATTCTCCTTGGAGCTCTGGAGCAAGAGGAATGATCTCTTCTTTCTTCTTCCATTACAAAGTGCTCAGACCCAGCATGGACATGGTCTGGGTTTAAAAACAGACATCCTAGAAATATGTTCATACCCAAAACCAGTCCACTGTGAGGCTGCAGCTGTGTCCTGTGCGCTTCCCTCGCTGCCACCTCCTTGGGGGTAACGTGGGTGCCCTCCTGCCGGGGCATCTCCTCTGTGTTTCAGAAGCGCTGCAGCAGTGCTGTGACCTGTCCCAGCTCTGGTTCCGGGAATTCTTCCTGGAGCTGACCATGGGCCGCCGCATCCAGTTCCCCATTGAAATGTCCATGCCCTGGATCCTCACGGACCATATTCTGGAAACCAAAGAACCTTCCATGATGGAGTAAGAGCCAATGGGCTGTGTTGGGACTGTGCATGCAGTGGGGCTTGGGATTTTTCTGGGAGAAGGGTAGGCTGCTGATGAACGGTCTTTTTGATGTGGGAGGGAAAATAGATGTTTTTTGACTTGCGGTTACATGAGTCTGTGCTGTATGAATACCTCGTTAGCAGTCGCACACGAGTGGGTTCCTGGCGCTGGCACTTACTTACGTGTCATAAACCAGCAGCTGGCAACTGCTCTGTTCTGATGTGGGCACTGCTTGGTGGTACCATCATCTGCATGCAGCAGTCAGACAGCATGGGCAACCAAAGGGCCCTGGCTAAGGCACCTAAACACATTGGGGGTTTTATATATATATATATATATATATGATAAATAATGAAGAATTGCTGTTATGCAAATCTAATAATGTTCTTAATATCTTCCTCATTAGGAAAACATTGTTTTCCATTTTATGGCCATTCTCAGAGCACTCTGTGAAGTGGGACAGGATGGAAGCTTTTTTAAGGGCAGAGAAGGAGCAAGTGTTGATTGAACAAGTTGCAGTTCAAATCCAGGTTTATTGTAGTGCTTCCAGCAGGGCACAAAGAAGGAGTATTTGAGGGCTGGAGGGAGTGGAAGTGACAGGAGTGCAATCAGAGAAAAGCCTCTTTTAGCACCAAGCAAGGCACATACACTGGCTTGTTTATGCTGATATGCCCCAAAGTTAATTTAAGACATGATCTGTCTTCTTGCCCTCAGGTATGTACTGTACCCCTTGGACCTCTATAATGACAGCGCATATTATGCCTTGACCAAGTTCAAAAAGCAGTTCCTGTATGATGAAATTGAAGCTGAAGTAAGTTCTCTTCATCTTTATTGTACAGAAAGAGCTCAGCTCACTGGGGTCACATTGACCTGTTTGACAGCCCCATCTAGCAGTTCAGTGCATCTCCTGAAAGAAATACCCCATCACGCTGAAAAGTTTTCAGAAGGTCAGATTTTCCAGAGAACTTACAGACCTGTTGATCCAGGGTTTGATCTTAGTGGTACCCATGGGGAACTGTGGAAGCCAAGGGCTGTCAGACACTGGGGGCATGGAGGAGTCTGTCTGATGGTCAGAGGGTTGTGAGACATCAGAGGAAAATGAGAAACCGGAGATACCTGAGAGAGAAGGATGACTGAGGATGGGGGACCAGGACCTGTAAGAACATGCAGAAATTGTAAGAGAGAAATGTAACTGCAATTTTCTGCTTACCTTGAGCGTGTGAGAACTGCAGGACTGGTTTTAGATAGTGTATCATACATGTACATATTAAATTAGAGCTCTGAGTTGAATTACATTGATCTTGCATGTGTAGGAAGGAGCTGTTCTGTGCTGGTGACACCCTCACAAAGTCCTGTTTTTTTCTCCCCTAGGTGAATTTGTGCTTTGATCAATTTGTGTACAAGCTGGCGGATCAGATCTTTGCCTATTACAAAGCAATGGCTGGCAGGTAGGAGAACCTGGCTGATGATGATGATTGATGATATCGCTGCATCCAAATTGCTGTTAACTGAAAGGTTTTCCCTCAGGGAGTAGCCGCTTCAAGTAGACATAACAAAATAGATCATCCTTGTCCCACAGAGCTGGCTGTCCATGTCAGACCAATGTAGATGGGGAAAATGAATTAATGGTGGCAAGGGAGATATGGTAAAAAGTGAAAAAATAATAGTTGGCATCCTAATAAGCCGTCTGAGTACAGTTTGTGAGAGCAGCAGCAAAGCAAACCGAGCCTATCGAAGACACATCCTTGCTTGACTTTGTGTACCAGGCAGGTAAGTGGAAGCCTGCCATCTCTACAAAAATAGGAATACCTACTTGTCCTCACCCTAGTAAAGCAGCAGGACTTGTAAAAGCTAGAAGGGTACTCAGTATCTTAGGTCACACATCGGAGCAACTGCCTGCAGGACTTCTGCAGAGTCGCTTGCTTCCTTGTGGGGAGCTAGACCTTTGTGACATTTCCTTCTTACCCCTTTAAAGAATGTGGATGAACTCTAGTGAGAGTTCTCCTCATGTCCCCAAAGGTGAACCAAGTCTTTGGTGTAAGTCTGCAAGGAGTTTTGTCTCTAGATCACATTTGGCCTTGCAGAAGGAGAGCAATCAACCAGATGTTCCCACAGCACATCTTTAAGGAGGGAGCGTGCCTGTGGGACCACCCCAGTACCTGACACTAGTGATATCTTTCAGCAGAGTCTTTTATCTTTTTGAATGGTTTATCCATAAAAACCAAGAATGATGGACAACAGCATGGCAGTCCCCAGTTAACAAGTGCTGCTCTGTGATTTAGTGGTGTGAGCAGAGTTATTAGTGTGTGGGAATTTCTCAGCATTCAAAGCAAGATGAAAAGAAGGATGAAAACAACCCTGGAAAAGATCCAGAGAGAAGCTGACAGTGTATGTTTCTTTTTTTCTGACACTGATTCCTTTTTTCAGTGTTTTATTGGACAAACGTTTCCGGGCTGAATGTAAGAATTATGGAGTGATTATTCCATACCCACCATCCAACCGCTACGAAACACTGCTCAAGCAGAGGCACGTTCAGGTATGCTGCAAGCAGTACACTCCAGTACTCGTAGCTCTTGGTCTGTTATCATTTTGTTGGTGGTTGGATCCTAGTGCTGGGCTCAGAGTCGGTGCTGCAATGAGAAGGGTTGAACCTTTTCTGACACACCGCTCTGAGGGCATGGGGCCCGAGGGAAAAATGAGTTGTGCTCCGCATTTCCCTCTTTCCCTTTTAAGTAATTGTAAACTCAATGAAGGCATTTGCATCACCACTTTCACATTTAAGGAGACTTGGATGTTTGGTTTTAATTTGCGTCTGTTAAAAAAAAAAATTAAATACCTTTTCCCCATCTGTATATAGCGTGCAAATATCATCTCTTCTTTTTGCAGTTGCTGGGTAGATCAATCGACCTGAACAGGCTCATTACCCAGCGCATCTCAGCAGCAATGTACAAATCGTTAGACCAGGCCATTAGCCGCTTTGAGAGCGAGGACCTGACATCCATAGTGGTAAGAACTGTTATTGACTGTGAGTATGAACAGAGACAACAATGTGCTGCTATGGATATACAGCCAACTGTCTTCTGCTTCCGGTCCCACCTACAGCAGGTTTCAGCCAGCCGTGTTTCATTCTTTATGCTGCTGAGTCTCTACTATTTATGCAGCTTTTATTGCATTATTGGACCATTAAGTATCTGCATAAATCACAAGGTGACAGTCAGCAGTTAGATTTTGCAGAGTTCATATAAGAGAGTCCTGTAACCTGGGAGAAGGAAATCTTGACTTTCCCCTGTTGAGGGTGGCTGAGACATCGTTTAGGTGTGCGCAGGATTTGCTGTCTTTGATACCTTACAGGAGCATCAGAGTCAAGTAGTGTAAAATTACTGGTTTCCACCTTTGGAGGACTCTGTTGTGAAAGCCAGCCAGTGTTCAGCAGGGAACAAATTAATTTTGCTTCCTGCAGATTTACGAGACACTGGACCAGGACCCCCCTGAGTGGAGGTGCAATTGGCCTTGGCCACTGAGTTAAATTGATGTCTTTAGCATTTTCTGCATCCTCACCTGGAAAGTTCTGTGTAGGTGCGCATACAAAATCATTCCCCTGGCAATTAAATCAGCTGTTTCTGTTGTCAGCTTGGTAATAGGTTGCATTTGCTGCTGCTTTATGTGCTGCAGGAGCTGGAGTGGCTCTTGGAAATAAATCGCCTGACTCACAGGTTGCTGTGCAAGCACATGACTTTGGACAGCTTTGATGCCATGTTCCGGGAGGCCAACCACAATGTCTCCGCACCCTATGGGCGCATCACCCTCCACGTCTTCTGGGAACTCAACTTTGACTTTCTACCCAATTACTGCTACAATGGATCCACCAACAGGTGAGGAGGAAGACCAACGCAGGGGGCATCTGGAGACCCTGCTTTTCTCTCCAAAATGTCAAACCTGCCACGTAACACTCACATGCATTGCGGTGAGGTTTGCATTCCTTATGGGATGCAATAGTTACACTGTAAATGAAGTTAAAGCCCACCAGCTCCCCTTGGAAATGTTAGTAACAAATGCAAGCAGCAGTTAGTGATTGAACTAGCTTGGTCTAGAGAGTTGGTTTACTAAGCAGCAGAACTGTGGCAGCTGCTCATATATGGGTTTCTTGGCTGCCCCAAAGGAGAAAAAACCTCACCTTTGGTAGGTTAAACTGATCTTTTACACCACCAATAGTTTGGGGCAGGAGTTTACATTCCAGTTTGTGTAGCTCAGGTGATGAACTGGTAATTAGTCTGCAACTGCAGTTCACCCAGACCATGCTGTATCCGCACTCAACACAGTTACCTGGGCTCTGACAGCTTTCCCTCCCGTCTCCCGTGCGTGCCACAGGTTTGTGAGGACAGCAATCCCATTCACGCAGGAACCCCAGCGGGACAAGCCAGCCAATGTTCAGCCGTATTACCTCTATGGATCCAAGGTCAGTAAATGAGCCACAGCAGCCAGAAGGGATGGATGTTGGAAGTATTTATTTAGGAAGAAAGAAATGCAAGAACTGGTTCATTAACAGAATGGTGGGTGCAAATGTGCAGGGTTGTGTTGCTGTGTGAATCCAAAAAGCCATGCAAGAAGCAGATTCAGTGTGCTTTTGCTATTACTTTCCTGTATTCCTCTCCGTAACATGCCCAGTTTAAGGGATGCTGACACTGCTCTGTGCTTAGCGTTTACGCTGAGACCAAGTCGCATCCACTTAAATGTGCAGAGAGGAGACCAAGTTGGAGCTCCAAAGCAGTGCTCCTCCCCAAGTTAGGTACCGCTTCAGGAATCCCATTTGTAGTTCAAAATGGGAATTACTAAAATACTTTGTGCAAATGTAGACTACTTAATACTGACAAAAAGCTCTTTTTGTCAGGCTGTGATGACTGTTTATACAGGCATTATGAGGGCTTGGAGTGTGATGCTGGTGGAGCATCACTCAAGTGTGAAAGTACTTGAGTGGAGTTTATTTCTTTTGCATGTTGATTGATGACTCTGAAGTGAATCTACAGCACTGATGAAGATTAGCTAATGACATTACAGTCAGCCAAGCCTGGCCCTTCCCAGAGAGCTGAATCGGTTTCTTTTAAAAAAACCCTCAGCAAATGAGAATATTTTTGTCGCTTGACAAAAATCTTTCTCCCTGCAGCCAATGCCCCCACCTCATGTTCTACCCTGGGACAGACAGCCCCCGTGGACACACAGACAGTCCTGTTGGCAGGAGCTGGGAAAAAGCAGCGCGAACCAAACAGGGTTCTCTAAGCAGGGTCTGTCTTGATATTGCTCTCATTGAAGGCCGTGCTGCGGCAAGATGGCCCTTTTATCATCGCTGTTTTTATAGGAAAAAAAGCAGTGAGGGGATCTGTAGGGACTCTCCCTCATGAAACTGGAGCTCCGCATTAGCACTGTGGTCATGGGGACTTCCAGAAGCTCCTCTCTCAGTCCGTCATTCAGTGGCCCCTCCAGCGAGCTGCTCCCTTCACCGGCTTCGTCAGGGCTGTCATCGGGGTGCTTCAGCCTCGCAGCCCGGTGGCATCGTGCCGACCAGAACTGCAGGCAGCCGTAGGCCAGGAGAGCAATGAAGCAGAGGAGCAGCAGGCTGCTCACCATCCACATGGAGGTGGTAGACTCATGCTTAGAGCCACCAAAAACCAGAGGGGTTTTGTCCAGAGTGTGGAAGGTGGTGCAGTGGTTGCTGGAGGGGTAAGAGTTCTTGCACGTGATGCAGAGGACGTAGATGGTGGATGGGGTGAGTCGGTGGAGGACAAGGGAGCTGAGGGGGTGAGGAACTCGCTCCTCGCGGTGGAAGTTTTGGCGTAAGTAGCCAGCGAAGACGCTGTTCCAGTTGGGGCGGTACATGACGTGGTAGTAGTTCTCTGGACAGGGGTTGTTCATGGCCCAGGAGACGGTGGCGCTGGTGTAAGAGATGTTCTGCACTTCGATGTTCATTGTGCCCCTGAAACCATATGCAGGGAGAGGCTGAGTTGCCTGGTTTGTGTACAGGCTCAGAGGCCACTGACATCAGTGGGGTCTTCCCACCAGCTTTACTGGCCCTTAGATTGGACTCAGGACTATGCCTGGCTCTTAGATGGGGTTTAGATTAGATGCTAGATCTTAGATGGCTAAAATTACAAAAGATGAATCCTGCTGGTTCCCAGAGTACTGTATCACCCTACTTCATAACCAAAAATACCCAACGGGGACATAGGACATGCTTTATGCTCTAGTTAGATTTTTTTTAAAATCTCTTCTTTATGACTAGTTGTCTGTATAGGAAGCTTTTTTAGCTCTTTCGTTTCCCATGGAATAGAAAGGGTACTGCAAGTGTGATTAACATAAACTAATCATTAAACTAGCTCCAGCTTGCCTTGTGAAGCTGCCAATAGAGATTTTGATTTTACACCTAAATGCCATTTAAAAAGCTGCATAATGATTAATTCACTGGTTTGCTTGCTGCGTTTTCTGTACCTTACTTGTTGCTTAATAGAGCATAAACTCTTCCTGTTCCTGCAGCATCTCACTGTAATATCACAATCTTAAATGTGAAATCTAAAGGTTGGTGAAATGTAAAATCAACACCTTTAGGGAAATACAAATATATGAATAATAAGTACAAAGCTCTCCCCCAGATAAAAGATGCTGATCACTAACAAATTACTGTTTAGAAACAGCCACAAATTAATACATCACTCCTTTAGATCCCCAGAGTGTTCTTTGAGCCTCATTGCAGGGTTTTCTCTCCCAACCAGCCAAGAGCTCCATGCAATAGAACCGGTTTGGTTTTGTCCTTCTTCCTCTCTCATTTAGTATAGCTAACTTTCCTTTCATTCACTCAAAAATCAGCTCCTCTTAACTGTTTTAACCCTTCTTACATGAAAAGCAGAACAGCACGCACACCCATCGCTGAGCCCTGTAGCAGCCGCTTACCTCTCTGGGCAGGTCCGCAGTGGCCAGCGGTGCTGGTGAGGTGCTGGTGAGGTGCTGGTGAGCAGCGTGGCCCCAGGCAGCACCTTCCCCTCTTCCCACCGCTCGTCTCCCTCCTCTGCTACATCCCTTCCCCTCGCACTGCCTCATATTATACCCGTCTGGGGCTCCGTCATCTCTCACCATAGCAACCAGTAAGAAAGGATGGGCAGGCATCTTCAAGTGATTTGGGAATGTTATCCCTAAAAGCTCTTGCCTGAGAGAAATAGGTGTCTCTGAGGTGGAAAAAACAAGCCAGGTAATTTTGTTTGCTGGCGTGTTTGGGTTGGTTGGGGTTTTCTTTTTTTCCCCACTATCCACAGTCCCCCAGCAAGACCATCACTGCCCCCCAGGCAGGGTCTGGGCTTAGAGACATGTTGGCACATGATGTTAAATCTGGGATCCTGGCCTGCAATACACATTGATAATTTAGCATTCAGGGGCTTTATCTATCATTCTATGATTTCTTGCAGATTTAAACTACTGATTTAAGCCAAAGCCAGTGAGCAGTGGATTTTTATCCCTAATTGCTGCAGCAGTGTCCATTAGCTTTTTAATATTTTCTAAACTGTGTGATGGGAATAGGAACTGGGTTTGCAAAGACCTTGAGCTCCTGCTGAACTCCTGTGGGATTAAGACAGGCTCTTCTTTGAATGCCCCTGCCTTGTAGACAGCTCAGGGATTCGCCTGTTAGTCTGGCAAGAGGGCAGGAGGGAGAGGCAAAGCCAGTGCCAGCGGTGTTTCAGGGGAGCAGCTCGAGTCTGTGGCCAGGAGGGGACAGACGTGGCACTGGGTCTGGTAAGGAGAGGCTCTGAACAAGTGACTCGCTGCTCCCTGAAGCCAAAATGTATTCAAGAGAGGAACTTTCCCAGAAGAAATGTTGGGTCTCGGTCTGGAGTTACCCATTCCATGTTGTTCCTGGAAAAGTGCTTGCAACATTTCAAAGATCTTCTAAATATCAACAGTGATAAGCTGATGCAAGCTGCATCAGAAGAGGTTATTACAAGCCTGGGGAGTACATGCAACCCTTGCTTTTGATTTATGTTTTGCAGTTCTGGATGTTTTGGTTTTGTCTTCCAAGATCTGTATTCCCTTCTGTCTCTGTGTGTGAGCTGTGGCTGCCAGCGAGCTGAAAACTGGGAGCAGAGATGAAAATAATTATGGGCAGGGATGGAAGTGAAAGTGCTCCCAGGTGGCTTCCTGCCTCTTAAATGGCTTGGTCCTGCTTACAAGAGCAGGTGGATAGAGAGCTCTTAGCTGGTCCCATGCTGTGAGTAAAGTACATCCTTCCCTGCAGGGAGAGAGCTGAGCATATAAATCCGTGCTTCAGAAAGGTGGATTACATGAGGTGGTAAAGTTTTCATGAGAGAACTGCTTTCTTACGGCATTTGGGTTGTTGAATTTATCAGTGTTCATAGCGGCTTCAAAATTTTCACAAATAAGATGTGTTAGCAGGAAAGGAGGAAACAGGAAAACAGGAATAGCTGGATTAGGCCAGCAAAGGGTCCTGCTGACCTTTCTGCGTGCCTAGCTCAAAGGAAAACCCAGCAATATTTTCAGTGGTGTTGGTATTATCTGCTCTCAAAATCAAGCTTGCACCAGTTTACACTGGTGAGGTGCTGGAAATTCTCATTTCCCAGGATGAGAAGATGCTAAAACCATGCCAGTGTCAGGACTGCTCCAGCACTGTCTGCAGGTGGACTCAGCTGTGGCCCTGCCTGGGACCCTTCACTCCTCATCGGAGGATGCAACCGCGGTTGTGCTCCGGTGGCTGGCAGAAAATGAGCCATTTTCTGTCATTCAGCCACTTACAAAACAGCAGGTTGCCAAGCCTCTAACAAAAAAGCTGCAAAATTACCAGCAACCCACTACTTACTGCTCATTGACCACTTCTTAGCGCTGTAAATGCTTTAGATTGGGCTTCACTTACGTACTTTCACAAGTGCTTCTCTTTTTCTTGGCACTGCCAGACCCAGGGTCACATCAGACTTTCTGGAAATCCCAGCTTCCATTTCCCTGGTTGAATTTCCCCCCCCCATTTTTTAGCAAGCACGCAGGCAGATGTAACCTGAAGGACAGTGCATGCTGCCGGCGCTTGTAAAAATAGTTACGGCGTGTGAATGGGATGGAGCAATGCTATTTTCTGCTTCCATGTCTGCAGCAACAGCACAAAGGCGTTACAGAGCTGCGGTTGCTGCAGGAGGTGTTGGCAGCGGGGGCTGCTGATCCCCCTCCGACCGACCGCGTGGGCTGTGCTACCTGGCCTGCCGTGGCCACCAGCTTGGGAAATCATAGCAGTGTATACAGTCCCTGAAAATCAGTAGTTGGTATAGCGCGGCGTTACGCTAAGACACAGAATATACCCAGACACAGCCTCAGTACAGTATATAAACACGCCTGCTGCATTGTGTATGTCCTGTCCATCCCAGTTAGGGAAAATAATATTTTTTGGCATCAAGGTCTCGACTGATGCAGCTGAATATGGTAAAAGCTTTCTAGGGAGAGTGAAGGTTCCTTGTGGCAGGGGAAGGAACCAGGCCATATTCGGGCTGCTTGGCTGAGAGACCATCCTCTGACAATTCTGTTCAGAATTGTTTTTCACTTTCTAAGACACCATCTCAGCTGTCGCACTGAGGTTAGGTTGGCTGGGAGCCTGGACTAGTTATGTGCAAGTCCTTTTTTGTCTCTTAAGTATATTCCTCTTTCATAAGTTCTGCTTTTTTCCAAGGGGGTTCTGGCACAGGCACATCTTTTGTTTCTTTCTCTGATCTATTTTATTGGATAAAACTGTCCCTGCTTTCCCTCAGGTGAGCTCAGACAGGTCTGGGTGACGGCCAACAAACAAATTCAAAGACACGGGTATGACAACTGGGTTTTGTTCTGCTTCATTTGCTGCTGAATCAGCTCTGGAGCATCCCTAGTAACCTCCTGAGCTCCCAAAGCAACGTGGGGGCCTTCTCCACGTGCCCCCAAGTACAGACAGCTGTCCCTGTTGGCCTGCCCTGAGCCCTGGGCACAGGGTGGGACATCTGGGCTCTGCGGGATGCCGGGAGCTCTGCGCTGCACTGCAGATCCCAGCGTGCCTGTGCTCCCGGCCTCCCAGCCCCAAAACCTGCCCGTCTGGCCCCAAACCAGAGGTGGGGCAGACCTCCACAGTGTCTTCAGCAGCTGCTGCTCCCAGGGGGCAGCAAGACTGGGGGTTTTGCTCTGGCTCTCCGAGGGGGTGGCCGCAGGCAGCCCAGCACGGGGGAGCTAGCTAGCCGTGCCATGCAGCCAGCTTGTACCTTCAGCTGTTTTGTCTTAAAATACCCACTGGTGTCATTTTTTACATCCTACAGTCTTTACCCCAGGCTGTGTATCTCACCCTTAAATGGAGTTACATTTTTAATTGGTGGCAGAGTATTATTATTAGACGCAAGCCTGCTGCTGATGCGCTGTGTGGCTCTGCGGAGAGAGAGCTCGATGAACCTACCTCATCTTGCAGACAGGCAGGGATGAATCATCTCATGTGCCTGCAGCCAGGGCCCATCCTAAAATGTGTCTTCTCCCAATCAGCTTATTGCTGAGACCCCCACCTGAGGGAAAAGCCTGCCTGAAAGCCACTCTCCAGCCCCATTATCCTGCTGAGAGGCAAGGCAGTGCTGCGGGGTGGGGGGCTGCGTGCCCCCTGCCCCTACAGCAAAATGCCAGCCCTGCTATGGGGAAGGTCTGACCAGTTGCTCCACAAGTGGCAGTAGCTCATCTCAGTGGACCATGGCACGTGCCCAGATGGGAGACCCATCTCCTAGCCGTGGAATAGCAAAGAGGCTTCCAGAAATGAGTGTGGATTCATGAGCCCACTGAAATGGGGATGTTTAGTTCCCCCTCCCCAGTCCGGATGAGCCACTGGTGTGCTAACTGTGGGGAAGTAACGGGCCAAAGGATCCTATGGGGAGGCACTGGGGGCAGCCTGGCTCACCCCTGCAGCACAGCACCTCCTGGAGATGCCTGGGGCTGGAGCGATGCATTGCAAAAGCCACAGCAACAAAATCCTGTGGGAGTGTTGCTGGGCTGGGGCCCTGGCAGGTTACAGGCTTCCCTCTGGGATAATCCCAGATATTCGGCAAATATTCCAGGCTGGGCATTACCTGGTGTCTAAACAGACACACTTTTCAAAATATCCACTATTGCTTGTTTTCCTAGGTATCAGTGTGCATATCTAGTGGCTTTGGATCAGCCTACCAAATAGATTTTTAAAGACTTGGTTATCTGAGGATGCAGATGGAAGCCTAAGCAGGATGCTCAAATGCCCTTCTCTTAACAGCAGCTGGCATCCAAGGAGCTTTGAAAGTACGCTTCTGCCTGCCTAAATAATTTTTAACCTGTGGCCTGTACTTACTCAGTGCCTTTTTGTTTATTTTTGATGGGAGAGGAAGTTCATGCTCATTGTGAATGAATATGCTCCAGACTCTCCAAGGTAGCCTTTCTGCAGATTATTATAGTGTTAAAGGGTTTTTTTCAACGACCAGGACCAGGAGGTGGAACTGTGTACAAAAAGTAGGGAACTTTCTAACTGTGTCTTCTTTCTGCTAGCTTTTTCAAGGAGCACTTAGGAATTACAGTAGACAATAAGCTGCTGGACCAGAGCCGCGGGACAGTAACAAGATGACAATTAATTGAGTAAAGCAACTGACAAGTCTATGAAAGCGCAATCAGTACATCAGTCTGCTGAAATTCCATATCTGAGAGGAAAAGAAAATATTGTTTTGATTTTTAGCAAATCACTTTGTAACTCATTAGTAACTCAAATGAAGTGTTGAAGTAAATTTCGAGGAAGTGAGTCAGAACTGGAGGACAACTGAAGAGCGGCTGCATTGCAATTGCTGGGAGCAGCGGTGCTGGAGGATAGGCAGCATTCCATCCCGTTCTGCTGCTTCAGCACTTGCTCCCTTTCACCCTAAGCTCTTCAGTGCCCTGGTCCCTCCACTCCCTTGGCTCCGTTACTGGCAGGGAAGGGGATCCCTGTGGAGTGGGGTCTGCAGCAGCCGCAGGGAAGCCAGCTCCCTGCTGCAGGAGGATGCGCTGTGCCTCTGGCGTGCAGCGTTCACACAAGAAGCAGTCAGCCTTGCACCGCACGTTTTGGATACAGTTTAATTTGTTTTCTTTTGCTTGTTTAAGAAAGATCTTTTGGTGAACGTGAGCCAGGGGTTTCACTGTGTTGCTGGAAGGGGCACTGCATGCCAGAATCTTTTCAAGAACATGCTTCTTTGCTGCTTACCGAGGCTGCAGTTATAGGTGTCGTCGGGGGAGACTGCTGGGCGGAATCGTGACGCCACCATTTCTATTGCAGAGCCTGAGCCGAGCATGTGGTGTCTCAGCTAAATCTGATTTTCAGTATATTTTTTGCAGATCACACAAGTGAATTAATTCCCCCTACTTCTGTTTCCCTCACACCAAATGGATCCTATAAATGCTTCCAGTGATAAAGCATTGCAGCAATTTCCCCATTTCCAAGATTACACTGATAAGAATGCATTCCTGGAAATCACTTTCTGTTTTCTGCTGCTGAAAGTTTTTGGGGTCAGAGTCCTGGGTACTCTTCTCTCTAGACCAGGGTTAGATTCTTGCCCTTTTCACAGTCCCATGGGGATGACTGTTAAGTACAGAGGCTGATGTGGAGCTCTGCAGGATGCAAAAAGGATCTTTTCTCTGTCTCTTCCAGCTGCCCTTAAGCGCAGATGCAGCTGTTCCTACTTTTCTTAATAAGCCTCGTTTAAAGCAAATGCCCATGGTTACCTGTATATAAAGCTTTTTGTTTTAGCAGAGAAGAACTTAGTTTGAAGAGTCAAAGGCCCAGTGAACTGAAATCCTTGGAATGTGTGGGAGAGTAAATTACCTTGGGAATGAAAGTGCTGTTGCTACATAGCATGGTAATAAACCTTGTGATGTGACAGCGTATTGAGATTAGAATGTATCTGACTATGTAGGAAGAAAAGCAATCTCCTCTGCCACAAGAAGCAGAAGAAATGGGAATTGTTGTGGGTATTTATTATTTCTCCTTCTCTTTCTTAAAAATTATTTGGAGTGATGGAACATAATACTGTGCCTAGAGAACTACTTACAGGTCTGGTAAATGCCCCTGTCTAACTGTCATTGTGCTTCTAATTTCTCAGCCTCTCAACATTGCCTACAGTCACATCTATAGCTCCTACCGCAATTTTGTGGGGCCACCTCATTTCAAGACGATCTGCAGGCTTCTTGGCTATCAAGGCATCGCAGTGGTCATGGAAGAGCTGTTGAAGATCGTCAAGAGCCTGGTAATTCTGAGCCTAACCCTGGCAATGGAGAGACCTAGATGCCTTGAGAAGCCCAGGCGGGACAGTCAGCCTGGGCTTTGGGTTCAGGGTGTTCGCATCTGGGTACCTTCAAGTCCCTTGATCCACACTGAAACACTTGTATTAACGGTCTGATTTTCACTGTTGCTGAGGAATCCCACTGAATTCCTGCGGGATGATGCAGCGTTTCCACCACCCTGAAGTGTTAACTGTGATCAGCCACCTACCCCTGGGGGTGGTGCTGCTGGTGTGCTGCTTTGCTGAAAGCCCCTGGGAAGTGATCAGGCAGGATGCGACCCTCACGGTCCCTCAGCACCGCCTGTGCTGCCCGGGAGACCTTCCAGGCAGGTGCCCAGGCTCAGCAATAGCACAGGAGCATTCTGCCTCACTGCCCCGTGATACCCGTGAAGGGTTGCAGGAAGGTAGAGGGCAGGCACCAAAACTTTTGAGTCGGCAATTTTTTGAGTCCCTATTCAAGCCGTAATGTCCATTTCCATCGGTATTCTGAAGCCAGGCTGCCAATAGTCCTATCTGCTTTCTAGCGCTCTCTTTTTCAGAAGAGAAATGTGATGTCCACAGGGAAATGATCTCATGTGCACCCTAAAGGCACTAACAGTACCGAGCATTAACAAGGAAGGAGGGAGTGTGCAAAAATGTATGATTTTTCAGGTCGTGCTTTTCTACTTAAACCCTTGCTTTACTGGAAAAACAATTTACATTCATTATAAATATTTGAATTCTGTTTTGATTGCAAAGATGTCATTTTGAACTTGCCTAACAAAACAATGTAAAACTGAAAATCTCAAGCATATATCCATTTTCCCTACTGTAAAGGACCATAGTTACTGAAGATGTAATTTGTGTCACTTATTTCAAAACGCTGTAGCTGCTGTTCAAGATTCAGCACAAAGATTTTATGTTCAGCTAAATAGTGTTTAGTGCATAATCCCATACAGTGTATCTACAGGTTGCAGGCATATAACTCCAAACGACAGCAAGTGCTTTTAACTAAGAAATACACTTTGCTCTTGCCCGTATTAGTTCAGTACATCAGATCTGCAGAAACTGCTTCTACATACATGTAAATTCTTTTTTAAGCTCTATCTGGTGATCATTCCTCAGGTGGAAGGAGCATTTCCTGTGCTGGGGAATGACTCCTCTAGTAGCTCTGGTGAAATGCTTTTTGGCTTAGGAGCCCAAGTCCAGCTGGATCTAAGACTGAACCTTGTTTGGATTTCAGCCTCAAATAAAGCAAACACAGCAAGCTGCATTTTGAAGCTGAAAATCCATGAAGTTCTGATTTATTATTTGGGAGGAAGCTGTAAAAGCACTAACTCCATATACTTGGGCTGGATTTTATAGTTGAGTGAATTCCAAATTAAACAAGTCCTTCTTGGACTCCGGCTGATGTTTCATCCTGTGCTGTCAGATCTGGACCCGTCCACAACCAGCCTCTTTCAAAACTAACACCAGGAGAAGCTATCATTCCAGCTTAACCTCCCTTTGTCTCCGACAGCTGCAAGGCACCATCCTGCAGTATGTGAAGACTCTGATCGAAGTAATGCCCAAGATATGCCGCTTGCCAAGACATGAATATGGCTCTCCAGGTGGGTGCTACAGATAGATGCTTGAGCAAGAGCTCACCCACGTGTTGGTACAGCATACACTCAGGCACGCCCTCGTAATTAAACAAGGTTTGGCACCTGACGTGCCAGTGCAACATGCAGCCAGGCTGGTGAGATGTGCTTTCAGCTGCTCTGCTGTTGTCACTGGAACATGCATAGGAAACTTTTCCAGGAAATTTCCAACAGGAACACACGGGTGGCTGATAAGGAAATGTCTTCCGGTAGCTTCTGTTTTGTCTTCATGATTTCGTAAGCTTGTGGCTCTCACTGATATTTTTCAAAAGCTCTGCTTAGTTGATGGAAAGGTTTTTTGCAGCGTGACTGCAGTCTGCCGTTCAGCTGGATGGGGAAACGGGCTGGTATACATGAGCCAGCACCAAGACATCCATTACAGTCTTGCATCTCTTTTTTCCTCTGATGAGGAAATCCAAGGACTTCATAGTTATTACTCCCTGTTTCCCAAGGGTTCCTGGAAGCAGGATAAGACACTGTGTGCTAGTTCTGCCCAGTGCTGGTCTCCACCTATCTGTTTAGCAATTACAGCTTGCAATTTGTGATTAGGGAAGTATCAGGCACTGATTGTCCTTTTATCCAAGTTATTGGAGGGTGATTCTGCTCTTGCTTCTCTGACTGTCCTTCCTTGTCTTTTCAGGAATCCTGGAGTTTTTCCACCATCAGCTGAAGGACATCATTGAGTATGCAGAGCTGAAGACTGATGTGTTCCAGAGCCTCAGAGAAGTGGGCAATGCCATTCTCTTCTGCCTCCTTATCGAGCAGGCTTTGGTAAGGCAAAACCCCCTGCACCAACAGATCGTACTTGAAATTGCCAGCTTGAGAGTATAAGTGGAAGTGGGTTCTCCAGCAGAAGAGTTTGGGAAATGTTACTTTCCAGCTCCTCATGTGCTCAGGGTCTCTCTGGGGCTGTGTTATTGGGGTCTGTGGGCATGTCCATGGGGATGGTGTGCATTGGTGCTTGGTCACTGACATCTGGGATTGCTGAAGGAGAATCTGAATACTGGAAGATCTAGATTTAATTCTTGGACCCAAAGCTATCCTTCTCAAAAATGAAGCCAACTGGAGCTTATTTCTAGATTGTAAGCTCTCTGGGGCAGGGATCAATACTTCTTTATATACGTATTTGTACAGTGAGAAGTAGATCTGAGCCCTTTGCTCTTTTGGGGTGCCAGCATGATGAAAGAAACCTGGCTGATTCTAATGGTGATAAGGATAAAGCAATCCAACAGGAAGAAAATCTTGGAAGAGCTGATGATACATTTCCTATGACTTATCTTCACTGAAAACTTAGCCGGAGTGATGACGTGGTGTTTTCCCCTGCACAACTGTTTTCCACATATACAAGTCTCTCAGCTCATGTGATGCCCTTTCTGGTATGGGGCAGAGGCTGTGGCTGAGTGTCACACATCTTCTTAGCTTCTAGTTTTCCACACGATACGTTCACTTCCTAATGAATTTATCTCATAGTTTGGCCTAGAGCCAACTAAGGAGTGTTCAACAACACAATTTTACATTAAAAATGTGTATTTCATGTCAGAATGGTTTTGGCAGGGTTGTTTCAATTTTTCCAGACATATTCCAGAAAGACTTCCCTAGCATAAGATAGGATTTTCAAGCAAAGCCAGAAAGTAGTTCAAAGATTCCGATTTTTATCCAAGCACAGGGAAAACTAAAAATCTCAGCATGTCCTCAAAATGAATATTTCTGCCCTTGCCTTTGCATTTTAACCCCAGATACAGAGATTTTTAGTTCCTGATATGGTGTATCAAACGCCTTCAGTGAGCAGTAGTTGTGTTAAGATTAAAACTAGTGATGTGTATCACCTAGCAGCTTGGCTTTATTTAATAGAATGACCAGAGTTGCCAACTGTATTCTGGCAGTTTCTGTTCCTTTTGTGGCTTCCTCACTGCCTTCTGCTGTTCTCAGTGTTGGATTTTATGCTGGATGTACTATTGCATTTGCCTTTTCCGTCCCGTCTTTAAATGGACACTTGAGGGACACATGGTGGTTTCTTTTAGAAATCCTTCATTTCGATGCAAAAATGTTCCTCCAGTCCCAGGAGCTGTACATCAGCAGTATACTGGCATTTTAGAATAGCAGAAATTCAAGAAAACAAGATGGTGAGAATTTGGGGGTCCCTTTAGGAAGGCTGCCCATCAAAGTCCATGCATGCCCAACTTCCCATGCCAGCCAGAGCCTCTCCCTCTCTGATCCCTTGTTTTTCCACACAGAAAGAGATTCAGAATATAAAGCCATTTTGCACGCAGCAGGCACTCGCTTGCTGGAAGCTGTCAGATGTGTAGAGCCATCACGTAACAAGATTTTCCCTCTAATGGAGCTCTTATGCAGCAGGAGCAATTGCTTGTACGGTGCAGTTATCTTCATAGCTGTCAGAGTGATCCAAGGCTGGTGGTATTTGCTGGACTGCTCTAGTGAAGATGTGCAGTCTGCACCATTCTACCCTGTTTTCATTGTTTAAATTTGAGGAGTAAGGGGTTCCTTGGGACTAAATTCGTAAGCAGAATTCTTACTCTCAGGTAATGGGCCTTGGTGGAGGGCATCTATTAATAACATGACTAATTTGGGACAGATATCAGGTGAATGCAGGCTGCAAATGGTGCTAATACTCTCTATCAGAGGAAAACAGCAGTGAAAGAACATTCATCTAGGAACAAATAGTGTTTTGCAAGTAAAATGACCAAGGTGACAGGCACACTCTGTTTGCATCAGTATCTCTCTGCCCATGGAGGGACCCCGGACTGTTTCTGTTCCTCCAGCACTGTGTCACAAACTGCACTCCGACAAACTCGCTCTCATCCCAGCATCCATGTGCCAGTACAGCCTCCTGCAGCTCCATACTGTCCCCTCCCTCCTGGCTGGAAGGTGGGGTATCCACCTGTGCATCCCAAACAGACCCAGCCGAGTCATTCCATCTGGCGCCCAAATATCTTTTGCTGCGCTGTCATGACCTGCTTTCGAGTGTGTCTACATCTCTACAATAAGCTCAGAACTGAAAGCATGTCCTAGAACTAGACTTTTGTAGGAGCAAACTAATGCCTTGTTGTGATGCAATGCCTCTGTGTTAAACAGCTTTGGTTTCCTTGCTGCTGTTTCCCATTGCAGACTTGTATACAATGTATTGTCAGCCATCGCTCCTCAGTCTCCACCTGCCTATTTCTAGGTTTCTTCTCCTTGTGCATCTGTGTTTGGGATTATTTTTTCTCAAGTGCATCGGCATGCATTCTCTCAGGTGGCATCTCATGATGTTATTCCTCTCTGGACTTCTGTATTATTCTCCGTGGTGCCTACACCACTGGGATTCTGGTCTGGTGGCCCTGGCTGAGAACACCATATGAACAACCAAATAATTTCAGACCAATGTATTATGTACCTATTTGCAATAGAGCCATGCATCAGTGTATTTTACGTGCACACATCCTAAAATAATTAAGCCAGAGAGTAGTTTCCACCCGGGCATCTCCTCTGTACGAGCAAACAGCAGGAGGTCACCAGGGTAAGATGAAACAGAAAGGTCCGTGTTCTTTATCCCCTCTGACTTGCAGGGCTAGTAAGTGGGACAGGCAACAAATATAAAGCTCTGGCCTTCTACAGGCAGGAACTAAATTACTTGATTTAAAGAAACTTCCTGGCTTAAGCTGAGAGGTATTCCTTCCAGTTTTAGCTCACTTAGATTCAAACCATTGGAGTTGCTACCGAGCTGGGTTGGATTTGAATAGGTGCCGTAGACTTGAATTGTTGTAGCGTTGCCCAGGCCCCTGAACCATACACTCAACCCCTGTAGGTGTTTTTTAACTTACTTTATCTTTCTTTCTTCCTGCCTCAGTCCCAGGAAGAAGTTTGTGATTTGCTGCATGCTGCTCCCTTCCAAAATATTTTGCCCAGGGTCTACATCAAAGGTAAGAAGCTGAGAGGGAAGCAGTGGACAGACTCAGAGGTCTCTGTCCAGAAGCTGTTTCTCTCCCATTTCTGCTGAGGATTGGTTCTGGCCCTGCTTCCCCCTCGAAATAGATAAGTGGCTACAGCCGAAAGTCAGGTGGAAACAAACGCCAAGGGTTCATTTTCTGTAGCCTAGTTACAGACTGAAACCTTAGCCAGTTTGGGGGTTCCTTAAGGTTCTAAAGCCATTTCACAGCCTCTTTGGAGAATGACAGCATGAAATGTCCATCTCAACAGGAGTGATAAGTAACAGGGACACGCTTTTGGACATGTGTTATTAAGCTGCTGCTGAGGCTGCAATCACACATCCCTCCCTTCTCTGCATCACTGGTTCCCTCATTTGCTCTCGGTTTGGCTCACTGATCCAGAGGCTCGTTGGATGGTTGCTGGGGGGCAGCTCTGAGCAAACTCAGCGGAAATTGCGGGTCTCCACTTCCTCCTCTCATTTCACTGTTTGCTGCTCGCTTGACAGAAGGAGAACGCTTGGAGGTGCGCATGAAGCGTCTCGAAGCCAAGTATGCCCCACTTCACCTGGTTCCCTTAATAGAGAGGCTGGGCACTCCGCAGGTAAGGATTTCATTGAAAGGGATGGCTGTTGAAGTTTCGTAGCAGTCCCTAGATGGCCTGTTTGGCCTGGGGAAAGTGATCTATTTCACACACACCCCCCTCCAAAATGCCAGTCGGAAGAAAATCAGAATCCTTGCCCTAGCAGACACTTGGAAGGGAAATTTGTGAGCGGGTCCAGAGGTGGTGTGTTGGTGCCTCCAGTCTGGAGAGCTGGTGGGGAGCTGCGAGGCAAGCGTGCTTGAAGCCAGCTCTGAATAAGAACAACTCTGAAAAACTCTCCTGCTCCGTTTTAAAAAGATGGAGAATTGCTGGGGTGGTTTGCGGGGTAACTTTGCAAGGCTGTCCCTGACTTCATCAATTGCCTTCACTTTTGGGAATCCCGTTTTAGGGCTGCAGTGTGGTCCATTTTTAAGCTCATCCCTGTCAAGGAATACATCTGAGAATGGTTTTCCTCCTAGTACATGCTTAGAGCTTCAGCACATGCTTAAAATTACGGCTCCATTTAAGTGTTTTCTTGAGGTGGGTCTCAGCTTGGAAAAGATCTCTTGTGCAGAAATTTAGTACTGTTAAAAATACCTCTGTGGATCGGTCAATGTAATAGGCAAAATTTGAGCTCGGTTGATATCAATAGCCAAACTGCCACTGCCTACTTAGTGGGGTTGACGGGATAAAAATCTTTCAAAGTATTAAATTAATCAACATTCTTTTTCTGTAATGTACTGCCGAGGGAATGGAAGAAACACTCAGCTGCATGAGGTGACAGATCTATGGCAGGCAGAAAGTTGTTGATTTTTTTTATTGTTTTTCTGATGAATCAAGGACATTTTCAGCTTTGCTTCATTGGAAATCATATGAAACAAAGAAATTGGCTGGATAACTGAGGGCTTTGCCTTACTTTGTAGACATTTCTCTCACTTCCCATTGACTTCCTTTTAAAGGAGACACTCGAGAAAAAGAATTCACCTCTGTGTTTTTGTGTCTTTGTGTTGGTCTTTCTATCTCTCCTTCTTTCCATGCAAAATCATCATTGAAATCTGCTACTAGAGTCCACTCGTTGCTTATCCCTGCCATAGTTATGATGGTGATGAAAACAAAAGGTATTTCATGTCCTGCTAAAAATTACTTTTTCCGTAAACTGTTCCCATATTCATCACGCAGGTACGGTAGAATACCAGATCTTTTTTGAGCTCAGGTGTAAATGAACACAAGAGTCACTTTCTATAGGTGCCTCCATAGCTTCCAAGCTTGTTCCTTATGCAGTTTTGGACATGCATTTTGGAAATGCAGTTTTGGACACAGGCCATACAGGATTTTTTTTCCTGCAGGATGCATAAGTGCCTTTTAGCAATTGTCCAGAATCTGAGCAGAAGTTGCCTGCTTGATTCCTCTCCCAAAAGGTGGCCCTATGCGTTTCAGGTAATTGCATGCTGTGAAGGGGCTGAGCCAGAGGCTGCTGTAGTCAGTGGGGATCCATCAGTCCTTGCAGGCTTTGGGTACGATTCTGGCAAGCTTGCCAGTTAACAAGCTGTAAAAGAGGAATGGCACAACTGGATTTGTGCAGTGGTAGGAAAACTGTCAGTGATTATTATAAGTAATTGTTTTGCCTTGAGAATCCAGCAGCAGCTGTTTGATAGATGATTCATAAAGAACCAAGGGGGTCAAAGTGGTTCGTTAATCCTCTCCCTTTTAATGCTGATCATAGAAATATTTAGTGAGGGATTTTCAGAAGTGCTTGGTCAGTCTGACTTTTTTCATTACACTGCAAGTAATGGGAGCCTATCCTTTTGAAGACAGAGGGAATAGTTGAGCTGGCACAGTGGCATCCTTTGACAGTTTCTCTCGAGAGCACCCTTCCTCTCCGGATCTCAGAAATCGGTGGGACACCAGACTGTGAGGCAGATCTGGCCACAAGACTAACAGCTCTCCAGCTGCCTTCACCACGGTAGATACCTACCCCGATGGTAGTAGTCCTGTATCAAGGACTGATCTTACAATGATGAATTTTAGAACCAAATTCTGTCTGTAAATGTGCATAACTGAGTGGCACTACATCCTTTGAAAGCCAGATACATCCCTTTCTAGATCAAGTTTTCTTCAGAAACGGTATACTAAGATCGCACTGGACTAGTTTGTTCTTAAGAGTACCTGTTCTATCAGTATATCTTAGCAAAAGGTAATGCTAATACCTGATTTGCATTTGAAATGGCTTTACTTCTAATGTGTCCCCATTTTGCCATCATAGCCTAGTGTGTGCAGATGCTAATCTGTACCCATAAGAGCTTGGAGCAGGTGAGTAGAGAGAAAGTATGCAGCCTTTAGTGATAAAAACAGGCTGGATAAAATAAATCTTTACTTGCTAAGCAAACATATGCAAGTGCGTGCCATGAAACCGGTGATATCATTCCTGCATTTAACAGATCCAGGGATCCCAGACCCAATCTGGCCTCTGCACAGCGATACAGCTTTCCCTTGATACGTGCTATTAGTTGAACATTAATTGATCTGAGGTTCTCAGAACATCCTTGAAATTGTGGCACAAGCAGGAATTGTAACACTTTGAATTTCAATAGCCACGAAACTAAAAATACTTCAGGTCACTGCCAGCATACTAATAGTCAGGAAAGGGGATGTGCAGGTGCATTCGTGTTTTTTCAGAGTGGAGTAACGATGACCCAAGTAAACCAAGCATAATTTGTGTTCTTCATATCTGGCCACAACACGTGCCTGCCCGTTGTACCAGATGCTCTGAGTCCCCATCACGATTCTGATCGGGGTGACGTTTTTACAGGCATTACAGGGACAGCTGGAAATGGAGCGGATGCTTAAAAACTACTCAGAGCTCCAGGAAGTCCTCTGGGATAGGCAGGGGGTCGGTAAATGTCACGCTTGCTCTGCACGCCCCTGCCGAAGTGGTGAGAGGGGAAAAGGCTCTGCCTGTGGGGCTGGGGCACCTGCTGGGGTGAGCGTGGCCGAGCCGGAGCCTCCCAGAGCCACGGGCACGACCATTTGTTCCCTGTGCTGTGTTGGGCAGTGCTGTAGAGACGTCAGTAACGCTGCTGGAAACGGCAGGGAATGGGACAGCTAAAGGCATATCAGGGCAGTGAGCAAACGCCATGCTTGCACCCCAGCCCCACTCAGTGGAGTCAGCACTCCCATGCCGCGGGGGCCCTGCTTGCTTATTTAAAATCCCCCCATCCCCCCCTTTTTTTTCCTCTGGGGGAGCGATGAGCCTGAAATGAAATCAACTCTCTTTTAATTTTTCTCTAGTGTAAAATGAACTCCAGCCAGTGGAGCCATTCCAGATTTGTACATGTAAATCTCAGTGGGGATGTCGCAAAAATTCTCCACGTGTGTAAAGCTTTCACATCTGGAAAAAAATATTTTCCTTTCTTATAAACCACAGGTTTTCCAGTATTAAGGTTCCAGTGGCTTCTCATCTTCCTCAGAGCTTTTAATCCTAACTGCAAAAGAAATCAAGAAAACCATAGGCTGCCTACATTTTAAAGAGATGATGGCAATGTCCTGGGAAGCAAAATGTCCCTGTTCTCTCCTGTTTCATTTCCATAATCTGCAGAAATCATGAAATTAAACCCAGCAACACTGAGTAGCACTAATGTAATAGAACAGTGTGCTAGCAGAATTAAGGATCAGTATTTCTGATCAGAGCTTTCCCTTCAACTTTTGTTTTCTGACATACGTAATCATTTCAAAAGATACTTAGGTCGGTGAAATATAATTGAGCACAAGATTGAGTCTTCTTCTGTGTGAGGGATGAGTGTTCTCTGGTGGGGAGTGCCATGGGAGCAGCCATCAGAGGTAAGGTTGGACCTTGCGTGGGATGTGTTGTTAACCCTGAAAGAGCCGGGGAGACCAGGAAGCGTTAAGTCCAGCAAGAGCATCCGTCTGTATTACATCGTCACTTGTGTTTCTTTGGTTGTCCTCCTCCTCAGCAAATAGCCATCGCCCGGGAGGGTGACTTGCTGACGAAGGAGCGGTTGTGCTGCGGGCTCTCCATGTTCGAGGTGATCCTGACACGGATTAGGAGCTACCTGCAGGACCCGATCTGGCGCGGGCCACCCCCGACAAACGGGGTCATGCACGTGGACGAGTGCGTGGAGTTTCACCGGCTCTGGAGTGCCATGCAGTTTGTGTACTGCATCCCTGTGGGCACCAACGAGTTCACTGCAGAGTGAGTGTCCATCTGGCAGCTCTGCCGTTAGCACTGCTCACGAGCTAGCAGGGCCGGCAACCCCCCAAGATACCCTCAGCTGCAGCCACAGCCTCGACCACTGTGGCTGCAGAGGGGGAACGTAGATCCTTGATGAAAGGACTTTGTTGTGCATGGGCATAAAGATGCTTTCCATCTGAACAGCTGGGGGAGAGAGCAAAGTAAAGGGGCCTGCACAAGGTAACGTGCAGAAGGAGATGGGTACATGGGCAACAACCCAAGTCAGAGGCTAGGTCCTCACCTGTCTTACCCTGTGATGCACCCTGCACAGCCTGGCCCTGATGTAATCCTGCATATTTCCTTCTGAGTTCCTTTTCTCTAGGTGTATACCCACTTCCCAGGAGTGGGACTGAATCTGGTTTCCCTAAGAATTCACCAAGGAAAGTTCCTGGTGCCATGGTAGGACTTCTCTTACCTAACTGTATCCTGTCATCTCTCCGCTCCCCATCACCCTGTCTTCCTTCCAGGCAGTGCTTTGGAGATGGTCTGAACTGGGCAGGTTGCTCTATCATTGTTCTCCTTGGTCAGCAACGGCGCTTTGACCTCTTTGACTTCTGCTACCACCTGCTGAAGGTGCAGAGGCAGGACGGGAAGGATGAAATTATAAAAAACGTGGTAAGTTGAAGGGCAGGGTCTGAAGGACCTGAAGGAGCACACTTCTCTCTCTGTTTTCTGTCTTGCTTTGTCCAAACACATAAATTACAACTGTGCCCGGTGTTAACCTTTTTCAAACTGAACACACTCGCTGTGAGATTTCCATCTGCAGTCTCAGCAGAGAGGCCAAGGTTTTAATTGGCTTGGCAATCGAACCTTTTTTTCTCCCAAAGCTTTTCCCTTCTTCCTGAGGTTGGGAGGCTGGAGCTGAGAAGCTGGCATTTCCAGCAACCATCCTGTGATCTCAGTGGCTTTATCAATAAGCAGCTGGGCATCTAGACTTTAGAACGGTTAACTTGGGACCACTCACTGACCTTGTTAATGCTCTGTCTTGAGTCATCAGACCCTATAATGAAGTGAGTCACGGATCCCTGGGAAGTGCTAAGTGGAACTGTAGCATGTTACAGCGGCTTTGCTTTATCAGAGGTTTCCAGCAGCAGCACAGAGGTACTGGTACTATCTAGCTGATCAGATGACGTAAGACTCTTCATCTACTGTTTTTTTTTTTCCCTCACCGTCCCTCCAGCCCTTAAAGAAGATGGCCGACAGGATCAGGAAGTATCAGATCCTGAACAATGAGATTTTCGCCATCCTGAACAAGTACATGAAGTCGGTGGAGACAGACAGTTCCACGGTGGAGCACGTGCGCTGCTTCCAGCCCCCAATCCACCAGTCACTGGCCACCACCTGCTAGTGTGGACGCTGACCCCCCGCGGGTTGGGACGGGAGAAGGGACTGAACCCAGGACAGCTGGGAAGGGTAGAAGGGTAGACTCGATGGCGTGAGACCTGGCAACAAAGTAAGACTGGGTATGCCTGCTACACACAAGGACGCATCTTCCCATCCAGCCCTGTGTGAGTGCATGTTCTTCTGTACCATCCCTGTGATCGGTTTTACTTGTAGCTTTCAGACTTGGGGGTGGGTGGGGGTGGGCGGGTGAAATGTGCTTTTCTTCCATGACGTGGTCCGGTTTTACCCTGTGATTCATCCAATCGAACACATCACTCTGAAGCCATATTGCAGCCCCAAACGTGGGGCTCCTGGTGGAAAAGCTCCATGCTTCTGCAGCACCGGGAGCCCACTCCCACCGCCGAAGCGATGGGGTAAATCAACACCCCCGTGACATGTGCCACCAGCTGTGGAGCAGGAGGGTGTGAAGACAAGCCCCTGATCCACTCGTTGTGGGGGAAGGATGGATGAAGGCAGGACCCTGAGGATCAAGTGATGGGTGCGGAGGAGCTGTGCCGGGCTGGGTGGCTGCACACCCCGGGCTGGGGCTGGTTCCTGCGCTCTGCCGCTCTGTTGGCCCTTCCAGCATCTGTTAACGGGAGCTTTGGCACGTGGGTTTCAGAGTAGCAACGATGTAGTCGCCAAATGACTCCTCAGCACTTCGGAGAGCTGGGGAGAGAGAAAACAGCCTGGCTTTTTCCCTGCTATGGATCATCCACTTACTTTAATGCAAAGGGTTCTCCCCAAAAAACACATCTTCCACGAACTAGACAAGATTTCTTACGGTCTGCGGAAGAGGCTGCACTCATGTGAATGTGCTCTTGAACATACTAATGTGGGTGGAAATAATCACTGGTCCTGACAGGAGGCAGGTGTAGTTACCTCGGACATACGTGATCTTTGATCTTCAGCAAGGATGAGAGCTGGGGTGTGTAACTGGAGTATGTTCTGGGATGCTATTTTCCCTTGTTTTAGACAAATTCCTAGTGGCACAGCAACCAGATCTCTTTTCTTCAGAGAATGGTGACTATCAGCAGGGCTTAGGAAACTTCCCATCACTCAGAAATCATGATCGTTTAGAAGATGTAAAATACAGGATAAGCATCAAAAGATACCCAGAATTTTCTAGGTTTAAAGGTGTTCAGAGGGAACACTGGAGTCTGTTTCCTTTTCCCTCTCAGCTAATCTAAGATCCCTGGATGTTGAGAACAGATTCAGTAGGAACTTCAAGGAGGATTTCATAATTCATGGTCTTCCCAGCTTCCCCTCAGTAGTGTCATTGAAGTGATGCAAAAGCTTGTGCTTGAAGTTAGAGGAGATCAAACCACATGCTCCAAGAGAAAACGATGCTAGTCTCACCACTGGCAATATTTTAATTTCCCACCTTTAGCCAGATCACAGCAGGTAATTGCTGTTACAGTATACAGATGTGATAATATATATTGCTTTCGTGCATTTCATCATGCCTTGTAAACTGCATGCTACTACAGATGTTAAAAAGGCAGAGCCTGGGCATTTATTCTGTCAGAGGGAACATATAATTAATAAGTAGAAATGTCCCAGCTGGAGTATTTTGTCTTAGGAAACAACAGCCAGCAAACTACTGTTAGCAAGAGGCGATCTTGCTGGGTGGGACGAATTTGTTCTCCCAGACACTTACCGCCTACTCCCTTGATAATCAATGAATAACTGACATGTGAAAAGTGCTGGACATTTTCACACCTTGAGTTTTCCTCTAATTACCGAGACAGACATTTAAACTGCAGGGAGGAAACTGTGCGGCACGGTGATCTAAAAGTAAAATGAAATCTCTGGAAGTCTGGCTGAAATCTTGGAGTGGCAGGGAAGGAGCCAGCCCAGCAGGGCCAGTTGTTTCCTCCATGGCGTGAGGAAGAGCAGCAGAAGAGCATCTGGGACTCGATGACACTGCAAGGCTCTTGCTCTCTATTTACTCTTCCACTAAGGATGTCAGTTCTTGTTTTCCATCATGTTCCAACACTTCTGCACTACTGGAGTGAGGGTATCTACAGATATATATTTTTAAAAGGAAGAGGAGAATCAAGCACTTTATTTTTTGTGGAAAACAAGATATGAGGGAGATAGATCCAACCAAGTTCCTATTTTTCCTGACCTAAACAGTAAGTGCTTGTTATTTTGGTATGAAAGTGTTGCTGAAAAGGTGGCACAAGTCCCTGTCTGGCTCTCAGAGCCACTTCTGGGCACAGCACAAATGTAATGTTCTACTGCGTCTGACATGTTATGGGATGTTGGAGTCTTCCCAGAAACCAGCATGAGCAAGAACAAAAGGATGAACTGTACCCCACGGCCCAGTCTCGGCTACCTAGACAAAATAGGATACAGTAAGGTGAATTTAAATGCCCATTTTCATCTGTTTAGGTCTGGAGTGAGTCATGAGATATTTTACCTAAATATGACTATCACTTTGTATTCTTTTGCTGTAGTTTTGCCATAATAATTCTCTGAAACCCTGCAAAACACAGTTGTGTGTACTTGAAAGAAGAGGTAGATGAGATCTATTTGTTGCCCTCCAATTTGCTGGCAAAAATGTAAAATCCCTTCAGATTCTGAGGGATTAAATGTTTTGAGCAAAATGTCCAAAGTGCATGAACAAAATGTAAAGTGTTTTTGACTGTAGAGTGTATGCAGATATTTTTCCTTGTTGCTCAAGTAGTATGAGGTATCAGCTAGGAATAACCTTACAGTCTTCATTTCTGAGATTTGATGTTATTGCCCTTTTATTATCTAAAGGTTGCAAATAGTCTTTAGCTTCAGTTTTCTGACCCTCCTTGACTGTGTATGAGAAACAGGTGTCCAGGCTTAGGTCTTTAAAGTACTCCATGAAAATGGAATTTTTTTCCTCCTATCCTTTTTCTAATGTTGTAATTGTTAATGGAAATAGAGAGCAGATTTCTAACTGTAGGGCTAAGTAGTAACAGATTGCCACAGGGTCGGGCATATTCTCCACGCTTGCAGATTTTCTGCCAAGTTTGGGTGTCTTCCTTGCAGATATGCTCTAATCCTATAGTTTTCAGCCTTTTACAATCTGCAGACCCCTAGTTTGTTTTTTTTCCTAGGGAAATGTGGACCCCTGTCCGGATACTTTTTAAGTCCACTGACTATGGGCTCACTTTTTTACTTCCATTTTCCTGCTTACTCTGAAGTAGTCTGCAAACTCCCCAGGATTTACCAGCCACCACTTGGAATGTCTACTTCAAAGGCAAGTTGTTGGCTCCCTACAGGAATTACAGGGGGGAGAAAGGATGGCCTGTGTCATGAATGAAGTCAGACTAGGTTATTTTAATGTTCCCTCGGGCTCTGACATTATAAGATGTGACTATGGGCAGTGCACATGCCTTTCTTGAATGATGCTACACTTGACTTTCAATGATACGGTAGAAAGGGGAAGCAAACTAATTAAAGCTCAGCACTTCAGTGATTTCCTTTTAAACTCTGACAGCACTTATTACCATTGAACAACATGTTAGTCCTTTTTCTCCTGCATTACTCCAGTCCAGTAGGTTCATGTGTGTTTGAGAACAAAAGAAAAAAAAGAAAATTGAAGGTGTAAAAACCCCAAGAAAATATTCTCAAAAACTTGTCAAATGTACCATATTTGTATGAAAAGCTGCTTGAGTTATTTTGTAAAATGAATTTTATTTATGGTGAGGTATATTTACGCTCGTGATCTGATAACGGTGTTAAATTTTTGATCCATATTTGCTATGCAGCTGAAGATGATATTGGTTTTGTATTATTTTTTGCTGTCGTTCTGAAATCCAGCTAACAGAAGCTTCCATTTCCATTAGAAATGCTTCTGCAAGAGTAAAGCATCTGGTACATGGTGATATGTCCCGTTACACAGCAACCAACAGTGTGTACAACAAATGTGGGATGACTTTGTGATGAAGAGAAATAAAAATTGGGCTCATTCATTAAATGGGCAGACTTTACCTTGTGGTGTCATCATCATTGCAATAACTATTATTTGGGGAGAGCCTCCAATTGCACCTGGCACAAAGAAAAAGCTAAGAGGAATAATGGCAGCATTTTGTTAATGAAAACATAGAGCTTTTGTCAAAACCAAAGAAAAAAAAATGAAGCTTTATGGCCAACACCAAAACACATTTGCCTATCAGAAAGTTAACAGTTTGTCAGAAAAACATCCTTCCACAACAAATTTTCATTTGAAATCTTGTTTTAGTTATTAGAGGGCTGGGGGAGGGAAAATTGTATTATTATTGTCAATGGAACTTGACAAGCCCTACTCAAAATGAAGCTGATCTAAGGAGCTAAGTTCCTGTCATTACCACAGCCTTGCAAACTCAACAGGGACCTTTTTATTCCAGAAGACTCTCCTTGCTCTTTGTTTCCAGATTTCCACTTGAAACCATTCTTAAGTTTGTGTCAAAAGCATCCAAGGAGCAGCCATGGGTGTTGACTGCAGAAGGAACAGTGGGAACCAAGGGGAAAAGACCTGGGAGCTGAGGAATTGGGGTGAGCCATGGATCTATGGGAGCAGGAGCACCTGCTTCCCTTCTTCATCGGCAATAGATAAAATATTGCAGCTGAGCTTCCCTTTCATAGCTTCTTCCCAAGGATTCCTGGTGGGAACATCTTCCTAGCTTAAGAGGAATAAAAATGCAACGATTCTTCACATAAAATGGGAAGCGAACTTTACTCCAGGACCAGGCAGCTCTGTTGATCTTTCCAGTGTGCTTTAAGTCACGGGACACTGGATGTTCCCGCAGCTTTGGGCATAGCGTGCAGCTGCGGAGGGCTGTTTGCCTGGCGGTTGAAAGTTGCACAATGTTTACTGATTTCAACATGGTTCTGCAACAGGGAATGGCAGAGAGGAGAGCAAGACTTTCTTCCTCACTCAGTCACTGATACTAGGCAGGTTGTTTGGGTTTTAACCTTTCCTCCATTGAGATTTCTTTTTTTTTTTTTTTCCTTCCCTTTTTTTTCCCCAACTAATTTTAGCTGGTCTCGTGGACACCCTATGCTAACGCCTAAGGAGTGCTGATAGCTCACAGGCAGGGGGTCTTACCTGGAGCCAGAAGCAATACTTTCTTTGAGTATCGAGGGCCAACACTGAATTTTGAACAAAACCCTAAGGGACCAGGATCAAAGATGCAGGCCCACATCTTTCTTCTTCCTAATGTTTCTAGATAGGTTTACATCTTCAGATTAAAAGCACTTCACCAATGCGAAGAACAGTTCGTTAATGATTGTTTTATTGTTAAAAGCAGAACAAAATGACCCTTTCTGTGACCCCTTCTGCAAACCAGGAGCGCCTTTCACATCTAGTTTTGCTTGATTTAGAGTTCTGTTGCAAGCCCCTGGCAGATAAGAGGTCTGCAAATAACCAACCTGCTGATCGTATCAGTTCTCGTGGCATGAAGTGCTGCTCTGATGCCCACTGAACATCCACCTCCCCTCTATCACCAGCCTACCACTCCTGTTCTGCTAACATACGTGGTTTATGGGGCTGGATAAAAAATTTAACAACCCTGGGAGGAACAAGTTGGGGTGTGTTTTATAGCCTAATGACCCCGGATCACCCAGCTGCTCCACAGCACAGACCCGCAGGTACGTGCACTGGCACAAGGAGGGCAGTACAGCAAGGGTGGGAACCCACCATGGGCATGATGAGCTTGGGAATTTTCCTTGGTGGAGGTGATGTCTAAACTTTTCTAGCACAAAATGAGAGCCTCTGCCACTGCAGACATGGTTACCTTGAGATAGGGTGAATTAAAAGTTGTCTGCTCAACAAAGCCCAGTCTTTCAAGCTTTGAGCATCCTTTCATGTAGTGCTGCAATCAACTGAATACCAGGCAATTCCCATAACCCCTACACAATCAGGCCATTGTCAGAAAGAGAAGGATTTACCCTCTCTTTGAAGCAGCAAATGGCTCCTCGGAGACCTCAAACTATATAAAGCCATAACAGAATATTGCAAGCTTGTTCTGAAAGTTTCCAAAGGAACTGTGCCTAGCAGACATCCGAGGGCAAAAGTCTCCATTACCTGTTAGCAGGATACTTCCACCATTATTTGTAACACAGGACAATTGATACCCAGTATTTTTCCATCATTTTTTCCAGACCAGAAATGTTGAGCAGAGAATATTGGGGAAAGAAAAACCTTTTGATGTTGCTAAAGAGGTTATTTGCATGCAAAGCTGTCTTGAGCCACCCCCTGGGTTCCAGTCAAGTTCCTTGGCCTGGAAACCAGTATTTCAGGAGGAACTGCATTGCTAGAAGATGAGCTGCTAAGGAAGACTCCCTGATTTGTGAGGAGTTATTTTTAAGGAAACATCTGATGCGAGTATCAACCAGTGAGGTCATAGCTTGGAGCTGAATTCCCTTAATTACAGGCTTCCCATTAAAATGAGGATATGAAGCAATAAAAGAGGCATTGATTGCATCCCAGCTTTATTGTTATCAGTCTCAGCTTGCCCTTGACTAAGCATAGTAGGCAACTCCATGCTAATCCTACCTGGATTTTAACTCCCATATCGCCATACACATTCTTGCTAAATCCATCAATGCAACTCTTGTGACTTAGTGATTTTATATACCACACCCCCGCAGCCCCTGAATCAGAGAAAAAGGAATACGTGACACACTTGTGTCCCATGGTTGATTGCAAGGTCTAACTGAAGCTTCTCCCACAGCGGTGACAGCTAGGCATGCTCTGGATCAGCTCGCACTGTGGCATCCCCTCCCCTCGGGACCTTTCCCCTGTCCTGTCTCCTCTCTTCCCAGAACTAAGAACAGCTTCTCTTGGAGATCTCACCCCTTGTCAAATCTGGCAAAAGTGGCCCATGGGCTCAGATGTCTTTGGAGATGAAGGGGGATACATAAACACAAGTGCATGTGGCCACATTAGCCTTTTCCTTTAGGAAATCAAGGTGACAGGGGAAGGTAAAGGTGTGGCCCAAAGTGCCTTTTGCTTTTGACTGCACCACCCCCTCTGCTGTGGCAGTAATTTATGAGGTTGCACCATGACCAAAAGGATTATTTTAACACTAGATCCCTTCCATAAATACTTGTTCCCTTCCTAACACCTCTTTGTGCACAGTGGGCAACTGCACTCTGCACAGCTGTCAACAGCACTCACCCACAAACGCTTGGAAATTATTCTGGATGCAGTTTAACTACGGATAACCACATCACCATTAGGACTCCCCAGCTACAATCAAGACCTCAGGGTGTTGGAGAAGCCCCAGCAAAGGGGAGAGCCCCACAGTGCCCCTGAGCACCAGGGCCAGCAGGTAGAGCAGCCTGCGAGGGGATGGGGCCACGAACTCCCCCAGCCGCAGGCAGGCAGCGCTGCAAACAGCAAACACTTGTCCCACTCTGCCATCACCTCGCTCTCTGCAATCAGCCTCATATTCACACATTGCATGAATAGCTCTTAACCATCATCAGCAAGTAAATTTACTAAATAAAGGCTGAATCCTGCCATCGGTGTCTTGCCCAGGGTGTCTTCGGCCTGTGTAATATGTAACAGCAGCAGAAATTGCTCCCAGATCACTGGTAAATCAGTACTTTTAATTTCCTACATCAGAACCTGCTGCCACATGATTTGGATTGATCACCCAGTGCTCCTGTGCTAAAGGGGAGAACAGGACGTGGGATTTGGCTGGTAGAGTCTCTCCCAGCCAGTGACCTGCTGGTCTGTGACTGATGAAGAGACCCGATTAAAATCAAATGACTCACAAACCACTCTGACATTACATTTGCTGGAGAAAACAGTTGTACAGCGATAGGATCAGGTGCTGAGTGAGGGAGCCATGGGGTGCTAGCAATGCTGTGGCTTGACGGTCTAAGGGCAATTTCTGCAGTAACAAGTAATACATTTCAGGGGGGAAAAAAAGCGAAATTTCAGACACGTTCAGATCCTGTCTTACAACTTTATATCGCCTTATGACGGATACCGTTTTGAGCTATAAACGTGACCTTGCTGAAGAAAAGCTGTTGGTTTTCCTTATCTCTGCTGACCTACAGCGCAATCTGGCTAATGGCTCCTGCTGCTTTTGTATCGGCAGCAGGTTTCTGTGTACACACAGCCACTGTGCACACACACAGGAAGGGAGGATGTCAGCAGAGGAGGGTGGGGATGAAGGCAAAACCCACTGGCGTGCAACACCCTCCAAAACATTCACACACTAATATTGGCAAGAGAGGCTTCGGCGGCAGGGGGACAGAGCTGACGGGGGGAGTTAAGCCCCTGCTCTATAGTGGGGGCTGAACCATGATCAGTGAGGCCTGCCAACTAAATAGTCACAAAATAAAAGGGTGTAAAACGAATTTAAGTGATGGAGGAGCCCATGGGCTGGAGCTGACTTTCTCAGGGCTGGGATTCAGCACGGAGGCAGCTGTGTCTTAAATCACAGCTGCTGCGGCTGCTGAAGTTGTGTCCTGGCTCTCTGATCTCGTTTTGCACAATGTTTTACAGCACAAGAGTGCCCTTGTCATTACACACTCACCTTCTTTGTTAAATTAATACTTCTTTTTCAAATGCACCTTTGCCTGAGCTTAGGAGCCTTTCCCACTACAACTCCGAAGTCAGGAAGGTCCATCAGGGAAATGTGGCCTGACCTCCAGCAGAGAACGTGCCTTTGCCCAGCAAGTACACAGGCAGGGAACCCCACACCCACCACAGAACTTCCATTGGGATATATCCATCTTCCCCAGACCTCTACCTGTTTCTCAGCCCCCCAAACTTGTCCTTCAGTCCTACAACCCACTGCACACAGCCACAGTACCACGCAGAGAATAAACACCACCGCGTGAAGCAACAGGGCGCTTTCCGAAAAGTTTCCCTGCGATATTAAGTGCGGTTACAGGCTCTTTATGTAGGAGGAGGTATCTTCAGGAGTATTGCATTTAATTTCTCATTTACTTTGAATCTCTGTGCCACCACAGCCTGCACACCTGTGAAGTCCACAGCTCACGCCCCGCTAACCAGAAGCGCAGGCCCCAGCCTCCTGCTTCCCCAGCACCTCCTCCCACCCACTGCAAGGAGAAAAACACTCCGGTGGAGAAACCCCTGCCTGGGCTGAGGCTGGGGAGCTTCGTCCCACATCCCTGCAAAGGCCACCGTGGCCCCCTCCCCTGCGCCTCCAGCCGCCGGGGCTGCGCAGCTGGGGCGCACGGCTTGCGCGGGGCAGCGCGCAGGGGAGTGGGGGGGGGAGGAGTGGGGGGGGAGGAGGGGGAGGGGGAGGAGGAGGGGGGGGAGGGGAGGAGGAGGGGAGGGGGAGGAGGAGGAGGGGGGGGAGGGGGAGGGGGAGGAGGAGGAGGGGGGGGAGGGGGAGGGGGAGGGGGAGGGGGGGGAGGGGGAGGGGGAGGGGGAGGGGGGGGAGGGGGGGGGAGGGGGAGAGGGGGGGGAGGGGGGGGGGAGGGGGAGAGGGAGGAGGAGGAGGAGGAGGAGGAGGGGGGAGGAGGAGAGGGAGGGGGAGAGCGAGGAGGAGAGGGAGGAGGAGGGGGGCGGGCAGGTGTGCTGGCAGCCCGGCCCTGCCCAGTCCCGCCAGCAGCGGCTCCTGCCCTGGGCGCCGGGATGCTCTGAGCCGTGCGCGGGGGGAGGCGATGGAGCCGCCGGCGGCGAACGGCAGCTGCAGCAACGGTCGGTGCAGGCGGGGGGGAGCGGGGGGGCCCGGGGAGCCGGGGTGGGGGGTGGGGAGCGGGGGGGAGCGGGGGGCCCGGGGAGCGGGGCTCGAGGCTCGGCCCGCTGCCCCCCCCGGCTGCGGGGCCGTTCCGTGCCACCGCTCGCTTGCCCTCTGGCTCTGGGGCTTCTTCTCCTGTTTTTTGAGGTGCCTCCAGGAACGGGAAAAACGCTTTATCCACAAGCCCCGCACAGCCTGTCGGCCTTACAGCGGACACAGAGGAGCTGGGTTTTTTACTTTTTTTTTTTTTCCTTTCAAGATTGCCTAATCCAGTCGGTAATCACCCCATCCCACTGCCTTGTGCTTGCACCCAGTACCACATTGTGGAGACTTTTACCCAGCCGAGGAGGCGAGATGCCCCCCTGTTCCCCAGGAAATACTTCCACAGCCAAGGATGTTTTTCCATTAGAAAAGAAGCCCATTAAAGGACCTTTGGAAACTCATCTAGAAAGTCACTGGAATTTTTTCCATTAGAAAAAGCTGGGATCTAGTTTGCATGCAAACCCTCAGCTACAGGTGCTGGGGGTGTGTGTGCGGAACATCCAAGCCAAACTCTTGGCTCAGGAAAAATGTAGGATCCACACTCCGGCTGCTGCCAGAACTGTGACCAGTTTCACCATCGCATACCCCCTCCTGCAGAGACGCAAAGGCTCGCTCTGTGATTCCTACCTGAGTTCAGGCAGAAAATTAAAGTCTTGTAGTACAAAGGGACTTTTGTGACACTCCAGCTGGCGGTTCTGTTCCCCACGGACACAGTCACACTGTCCTTACTACACTCAGACTGAAGATTGCGATAGAAAGATGTGCTGGGTGTGGTAGGAGCAGGAGGGTAGGAAGAAATTCCGTGCTTTTCCCACCCACTCAGAGCAACACGCTTTGGCTGGAGGCACAGGGGGTCTGCACTTTCGGTGTTAGCAGCTGCAAAGCGTGCCTGCTTTCACCCCTTCCACCTTGCCCTTTCCACACGTGAGGAAAGAAGTGTCCCGAGTGTTTGAGAGCTGGTGGGTACTTGCTTTTAGGGTGAAAGCATGGGTGACTGTTCAGGGGGACATCTGAATGCGTCCAAAGGCCAACAGAGGCACTGTGGATAGTCTTACCAGTAATTCGCTGTTTTATCTCCACGGTGGTCTCACAGGGTCTCTGGTCACCCTTTCATGCCTTTCCCACCGGGTCGTGTGCCGAGTGATCAGCGATGCTGACCCAGCCGACTCCGGCCATGACAATGGGACTTTGGATAACTTCTGGGTAACTCGGCTGGAAAGCAGTTATGGATTCTACATTGGCCTGGGCTTGGCTGTCTTCTCCAGCTTCCTCATCGGAAGCAGTGTCATCCTCAAGAAGAAGGGACTGCTACGGCTGGTGGAGAAGGGAGGCACCAGGGCAGGTAAGGCTTTTGTGGGGGGCAGGAGGGAGGAGGTCTACCTGTTCCCAGAACCACATGTATCATCCAAACTCCAGCACTGATAAGGCAAGGGAACACCTCTGGTACACATGTCAGCCTGCCATCAGCAAGGTAAATAAAACCTTTTGTGGATGCATTTTTGCCTGCAAGACCCAGAGAGCAGTGCTGTGCTGGAGCTGAGGAGCTAATTTACAGAGCTCTGCACTGGAAGGGCTCAGCTAAAAGCAGCATTCCCCTGTCCTGCACCACAACTAGCAAGTCACATGCCCTGTGTGATCAGATGTGCACCCACCACAAGAACAACACATGCCCATCACAGCTCTTACATGGGAAAGTGTGAGGCCAGGAGGAAGCAGATTGTTTAAAGCTCTTTGAAACAGGCCCCTTTGCACAAAGGTGCAAGTCATCACCATGCTGCAGACCGGAGCAGAACAGCACAGCTCCATGACCCCACTCTGACTCTTATTGATGCACTAGGCATCGAGTCATTGAGACAAGGATGTGGCCCCGTGCACTTTAATTGCATTAGCAAAAGCCATTTATTAATGCAGGACTGCACACCTGTGATCTGTGTGAACTCTGCTTGTGGTTTTCAGAAAGGATACTGCTCAAGTCTGTTGCTCAACAACGTGCAGATAACTTTTCCCTAGCACCAAGCTCTTAGGGCGAGGTGTGTGTTTATGTGCACGTATATATTATGGATGGGGAAATGGTGGAGGAGCACAGCCTCCCATTGGATTGGTCGCATCCCATCAGCAAACATGTGCTCTAGCAGCAGCCAAAGTCCTACCTGGCAGGTGACCTACTTGCATAACTACAAAACAAAATAATGCTAATTAAAATACTACTGCTTCCCAGCTCTGGTCTAGGAATGTTTCTTAAATCGTTTTACAAAGGAAGTAAATATCACTGTCCTCGTTTTACTGTGTCCCCCATATGGGGACACAGAGGCATAGAATGATGAAGCAGAGTCCACCAGCAAAGTTACCAACAGCACCCGAGCTGCAGGCCAGTCTCAAGTCTGACCCCATCCTCTGCCATTAGGCTGCCCACATGCAAGTGCTGAGCTGCATGAGTTTGGGTTTTGGCATGATATTTGCACAATGCAATATCAGTATCATTTCAGCTGTAGAAGAGGTCTCTCTTCTCCTTTAAGCCCTCCCACAGAGCCAAGTGAGTAAAACAAGAGCAAACCCCTCCCTATTTTTCAGGATGTTTAATTAGGAATTAGAGATTATTGACAGAAAACTGCAGCAGACAAAAAGAGTTCTTGAGAAAAAAAACTAACCAAGCTAAAAAAAAAAAAAAACCCAAACCAAAACCAAATAAACCAGCAATTTCTAGGGAATTCCAAAGCATAACATTTGAACTTCAGCATTTGTGAATTTGTTGAGGAACCAGAAGAGGCTGAATTCTAGCAAAATATTTTTCCGCATGTCCTAACCTCTTCCTGTCTGCCTCTTTGATCCCCTTTTTTCTCTCTCACCCTTAAATCTTTCAGTCCCAGCGTTTCACCCCTGCTATCTGAGCACATCCCTTTTCTCCCAGGCAGGTCAAACGCTGCTGTTACTGACAGGTCCGGTCAGGTCAGGCTTCTCAAAACCATGGGCTCGCTCCGACCCAGCAAAATCAGGGTTCACAATGTCAGCAGGCTCAGGCTCCTTACATCTAACAGCTTGTGGGTTGAGACCAGAGACGCATTAGTTCCCAACGCAGTACATCCATGCTTCCTCATTTATGTGCAAGTTTTCTTTCATTCAGTTGTTCCAAAGCCAGGAATCATTTTTCATCAGAAATCCTTCATCACATAGTGACTGTTTCACATAAAATTAACATCAGGATTTACGGCAGTTCAGGCTGAGGCCCCGCACTACAACTATGATACAAAGCAGCGTACAAGAGGAGCAGATAATTTCGGGAACAGGATGCAGGGGGCCTTCACCATGGCTGCACAGCAACACAAACTGTGGCACCATGTGCCTGCACGGAGCAACCAACCAGTTTTTCCCTCTTCATCCTTCATAGCTATAACCCCCGCTTGAGCTGGGTTTGGAAAAGCTCACTGCCTTACCTTAGTGCCCGTGCGCGAGGCTCCACAGCGACCTGGTGTGATGTGAGGTGCAGCTCGAGCTCCCCGCAGGCAGGGTGGTGGCTGACGGCATCCCCCGGAGCAGCCTTTGGGTGGGGGGTACCCAGAACAGAGCACCCCCTGCCATCCTTGGTCCCTCTGCTCCAGGAGCACCACACAGGGAACATGCAGGACAAGGCATGACCGGTCTGTGGTTGCTCAGCTGGGGTGTTTACTACTGAGTTTAGGGGCCGGTGCCCCCTGAATCATGAGGATGACCACAGCCGCCAGGGCCGAAGGGCATGCCCAGGCTCCCTGCTGCAGTGGGGCAGGCTGCACCCCGGGCCAATAACCTCTATGGCTTTGGGGCAATGGGTGCCATTCCCATTGCCACCCTGGGGTTAAACCACGGCTTTTACTGTCCTTGCATTGCCCACCCCTCAGTGCCAGCTCCCGCTAATCCCTTGACTTAGCTTCCACGTAGGATGGCATGTCTGCGTATTCTGTCCTTCGTATTCTGTCCTTCCAGACCTTTTTCTTTGTCACACTCTTCCCCTTGCAATTTATCCCTCTCCAAAGGGATGTTTCCCATCCCTTGCTCTGCGGAACACAGTTGTTGACTCCTGCGTACCTGTGTGCTTTACTTCCCCAGGAGATGGAGGCCATGGCTACCTAAAGGACTGGCTCTGGTGGGCTGGCTTATTAACCAGTAAGTAGAAGCTGTTTCTCTGGGTTTTCAGCATTTCCAGGGTCTGTCCCTGTGAATGAGGTGAGGAATGAGCCCAGCATCTTGCGGCTTAAAGCCTTTTTTCTGGTGAGTTCCCCATCCTCAGCAGAGGTACCTCCAGGAGAACAGCAGCAGCAGCGAGCTGAGCCGCACGGGATCTCCCTTACCATCCTCCTGCAGGGCTGGTAGGACTCGCTAGCTCAGTTTTACCGGATCAAAAGCATGGAAAGCCAGGTTTTAATAAAGCAGCTGGCTGCCCTGCCTGCGTACCAGGCACAGGGCAAACAGCCTCCCGTGTGTGCCTGGGGGCCCCGAGAAAGGTTACAGCGCAGGGGAGATAACAAGGAGGTGTTGGTAGCAGCTCCTCTCTTGAGCAAAACTTGCTTTCCTTTAGAGCAAGCCTTAAAACATGCAACACTGGTATCTTCTCAAATTGGACTCGTAGCTGTGCAGAGAGCAGCAGATTTCACGGGGGGGGTGGGGGGGTGTGAGAGCAGCGTTTTCTGGTTCCCACTGCTGCAGCAGCTCAAGGTGCCCCCACCTCGCACCACCCTTGCCGCTCCTGCACAACCCACGAACAAGCACACAGTACTCCCTGCGAGGGACAAGGACACCACAGCCCCAGGGGGGACACTCCTGGTAGTAGGTGAGGAGCAGCCTCCTTGTGCTGGGACTCCCACAGCTGCCCACCCCCTCCCTGGTTAATCACCCGGACGCACTGCAGCTGCCTGGCTGGGCTCTGGGGGCTTAATGAGTTAATATGGGTCAACTGTGACATGGCCAAGCCCTGGCACCCCCAGCCCTCCTCTGTGTGGGTGCAGGGCTCCAGGGATGCCTCTCTCCTTGCATTAATCTGTAATGGAGAAATTCCCACCCACTACCTGGCCCTGCTCAGCAGCAGCATGAAACCCCCATAATAAAACCCACTCTTAACTGACATCTTACTAGTTTACAAGCCCACAAGAGAAAATGCAAAAAGTGTACTGTATCTCACTGGTATTTATTTTTCTTGTGTTTGTTTAGTGGGTGGAGGGGAAGCTGCCAACTTTGCTGCCTATGCCTTTGCTCCTGCAACTATCGTCACACCTCTGGGGGCTCTGAGCGTGCTCATAAGGTGATTTATGTGTCTCTAGTTTGCAATTTGCTTTTTTTGTTTGCCTGTTTGTCTTGTAAGATAGAAAGACTTGAAGTGATGCTATTATGATTATTCTGCCTAAAGGAAAAAATGTCTCTGTGTTTTCCAAAAAGGTGCTCTAATATTTGTTGTCCCTTTGGGGGATCATTTGGAAACTACTGAATTAAGTAGCGTGCCCTTCTGGAAATGCTGCTTGTGGATAGCAGATATGTACACTTCAGGTTCAATTATTGCAAATATCAGTGTTACTGCCTTCCTTATTCCAGCTTTTTAGCCAGTTCAAGGTTGCTTTTTTTGTTTTGTTTTGTGCTTCTAGTGATCAATACTAAAAATCTCAAAGGGTCAAAAATACCAGGGTTTTTTTTTTTAAACTGTTTTTCCTTTGCCTTTTATTTTCTAGGCTTTTAGGGTGGTCTGATGTTGTGCTTTTGTACTTCTGCCTATTGCCAAAAGGGCTGAAATGTTATTTCTTTATTTTTAAAAAGGTGATTCATATCAAAAGTCGAGGTACCAAAAGGTGATTCATATCAAAAGTCGAGGTACCGAAGGTGTTATATAGGGACTGTTACTGTGAAATGCATAAGCCTGCTGAGAGTAAGGACTGCTTTGGTGTCTTGCCTCAAATTTTTATGCATGACAAATAGATATTTTGCAGATATAACTGTAGCCCCAGTACCTTCAGGGTTTCTCTGGGGTTTGATAGTTCTGATGATTTAGTTAAAATTAATGTAACTCTTTTGTTGTTGTCTCTGTTACACTGGTCCTTGAAATAATTTTCTTGGGTGCTAAAGACTTCATAAAGCCCAACAGCTCATGAGAGAATCTGTTGACCCTGAAAATACTTCTGAGGATGTGCTAACACATTCAGCACTTTTTTATCTTGCTGATACATGAGCTGTGATCTATAGATCACACCTGCATCTGTGTGGGTTCATCGGTCAGTAGATGTGTTGTGCTTGTGTATTAACACACTGGAATCTAACAAATTTACTCTAGATTTGTGTCCTGGTATCACATGAAGGCATTCTTTACCTTATTTTAGCTGCTGTTCCTTCTTTAAAGGACTTTAAATCCCCAGCTGTTTTTTTTCTGTCCCGTGCAGTGCCATCCTGTCTTCATATTTGCTTGGAGAACGGCTCAACCTGCTGGGAAAGCTGGGCTGCATGCTGAGCCTCGTGGGCAGCACCGTGATGGTGATACATGCGCCAGAGGATGAGGAGGTCACCACTCTGGATGAGATGTCTTCCAAGCTGAAAGAGCCAGGTACACAGCAGGTTGTGTTTTCTCTCTCAGGGCTGGGCGGCACATGCTGCCCACCGCTCAGTTTTGAGTTACTCTGCTCCCTCTTCCAGGTTTCCTCGCTTATGCTGCAATCCTCTTGGCTCTTTGCTTACTCCTGATCTTCTACCTCGCACCCCGTTATGGCCAGAAAAACATCCTCATCTACCTCACCATCTGCTCCGTTATTGGTGCCTTCTCCGTGTCCTCAGTCAAGGGCCTGGGTATTGCCATCAAGGGCTTCTTCGCTGGCCAGCCGGTGCTGCAGCACCCATTGACGTGGATCCTAGTCATAACGCTGGTGGCATCCATCACTACACAAATTAACTACCTCAATAAGTCCCTAGACATTTTCAACACCTCTTTGGTGTTTCCCATCTACTATGTGCTGTTCACCACCATCGTCATCGCAACTTCCATCATCCTGTTTAAGGAGTGGGTCACCATGACCGTCGTTGACATCATTGGGACAGTTTGTGGCTTCCTCACCATCATTTTGGGGGTGTTTTTACTCCATGCCTTCAAAGACATAGATGTCAGTTTAGGGAATCTGCCACAAGTCCTCCAGAGTGGACAGCAAGCACCGGTCACCCGAGATGACAAGAACATCCTGATAGAGGTGGACAACTCCAGCATCGGCCCAGAGGATAAACCCAAAGTATTCATGATCTACACTTAGCTTGTTATACGCGAGGGTCTGGAGGTGGGGTGAATGGGTTGATGTCTAGATCCCAGGTGCTAGTGGGCAACTTAAAAAAGGAAAAGCAGAAAATAAAACCAGCAGTGTCTTATCCAGAGCTTGGTAGAGTCAAGCCAAGTCTTTCTCTGGGCTTTGGGACTGGATGTTTGTCATGGTGTGGCAGCAAGTGGTATGTTTAATCCTCACTGGGCTTTAATACATGCAGCCACTGAAAATGAAAGTCCTCTTGAAATAGATACTCCTGGGACAGAGCTCCTCTCTGAGGCCCCTTCCCGTCTCTTATTCTTGGCAGGGCTAAAGTTTACTCTTGCACTCCTTCTCGCGGGTGGCCATTGATGTGTTTAGTTCCAGACCCTGGTTGAGTCATTGATCAGTGTTTTTTGTCTTTTTTTTTTTTTTTTTTCTTCTTCTTCTTTCTAGACCATCGCATGAACTCTCAAATACACACCAGTATCTCAAACGGAGGTGAGAGACAAGGACTGAATGGTACACGCCTGCTATTCAGACTCTGCTCATCCATGTTTAATTACTTGCTCTGCAAATATGAGACAAGAATATAGGTGGACGCGGGCGGAACATGGTGAATTTTGGAGTAGGCGCTCATTTAGACTCAGTGGCAGGACCCAAGCCATGAAGTGTTCTTACAGGACTGTGGCAGAGAAACCTTTTTCAGCTTTTGGGTTTTGTGAGGTGCAGGAGTTTCTCTGCAGCACAGTGTTAATTGGTTTGATGTGGGGTTTCTGTTTCTTTGGGTTTTTTTCCTTAGCAGCTGTGGTGCCCAGGCCATGCTGATGTGGTTGGTGAAGCTGTTGGACCTGATCCAGACCTCATCCTAGCAAGGGGCAGCCCCTGCTCAGGCTGGGGTGCTCTGGCAGGGTAAACCCCATGTCAGGAGAAACACTGCCATCTTCAAAGGCTTTTTGTGGTCTGTGGAAATACAGCTACTTGGTCTTCCAAGCTGAACGTAAATTCTAAGTATTTTTTTCTTTGGAAATGTCTTGACCTCTCTGAGCCCTGTGACCTGTTCTGCTGTCATTTAAGCCCAAAAGGTTTTTTGTGGTTGTTGTTCAGAGGAAGTTATGAACTACATACTAAAAGCCAAACAGGCGTGAGTGGGTGATGCTCTGCAGAGCTGTAGGGATGCAGCTTATCCCAGAGCATTCCTGTTCATCAATCTTAATGTAGTGTGGATGTTACCTGGATTCTTGCTCACAGCTCACCTTCAAAACCCCCTTGGATTTGTATCGGTGGTGAGGATGAAGGGATGGGAGAACTAACATTTTGAGCTGGAAGGTGAAAAAGGAAGGTATTACCACTGTTAAAAGTTTCTCCCATCTTGCTGCTGGGTCTTGCAGCACAGGGAGCCTGGAGCTCATTTGCTCATGGCAAACCCCAAACAGGGAGTGGTGAAGCCTGAGCTGGCTTTGCCAAGCTGCCTCGGTCAGCCCTGGACCACAGCACGTACTGATGCTGTCTGAGATGCTGACCTGGTTATACCTGGGGCTGAGCATCACTGAGCAAATGCAGCCTGGGGTTGCAGGGGGGGAAGGAATATGCACTCTTATTTTAATAACGTTTCAGTACTTTCTTTTGGAATGTGGAAAGCGAAATAAAGGCTTTTTTCTAAAAAAAAAAATAATCCAAATGCTTGCAGGTGGATCTGAAAGTTTTTAGCGATTTTGTAGCCCTTGAAAGGTAAGGGCTGAAGGAGAGCAGAGCAGGGCAAGCATCTGGGGCAGAGAGTAAACCAGCAGTGCCCTCCTTTGGTAGCAGAAAATAATCCAATTAACTCCCTCGAGCTTCGGTTTTGGCATCCTAATTGCTGTAATGCTTTATGCATTTTATTTTAGGAAAAGCTTGTAACCGGGACTCATCTTTCCTTACTGCATTTCATAAAAGCCGTTCCTCCAGCTGTCCTGCCATCTCCGGACAAACGCTACATATAAAGTGAAGATTTGAACCGAGGTAATGAAGTAGCACACAGTGACAGAATATTTGTTAATGACAACTGACAAATTTATTAAAACTAGGCAAAAGGCACAATGAATTGCATTCTTCAAGTATTTGCATAGATGCATAGAGAGCATTATTGTAAACCATTAATTTGTGGACACAGGAGAAAGTGAGATGTATTTTGGTATACATTCTCCCAAGTAACATTATCTTTCAAAAAGTCAGGTTTTACCATCTTTTACTCCTCCTGCAGTTCCCCTATTCTCATTCACTCAACTTGTACACTTGAAAATTTAAAACTGCTTACTTAAAACTACCTTTTGGAGGTTTTATGATATTTCAGCAATAAAGTTTTCCATGAGAGTTTGGGTATGTCTGGTTGTTCCGAGCTTTGTGTGTCCAGGGGCATTTTTTTAAAAGCTTGACACCGTGCTCACATAAAATGCAGTGAAACTATTTTTACTGATATTTTGGTGGCCATTTGATAAAGATCGGGGGCTGTAGCAGAAGTATGCTGCTGGCTCAGATATAAGATCAAGTTTTTGTGGTTGAATCTATCCTACCACAGTGTACGTAGAGACTGTACCCAGCTTACTGCTCCACCTGTGAGCAGTAGCACATGCTATTCCATAGCCACATTAGCTCCATCCCAAGAGACAACAAATTTGGGGGCTGTTTAAATACATGTTGTTTAAATGTAATACCCCCCCAGCTATAGAAAAAGACACGTAAAGATTAGAAAGCTGATGTCTTTCACTTGCCATCCCTTATTTCAGAGAGAAGTGTTGCAGGTTGGCTTGTTTTCGAGGCATATAGAAGGTAAGAAAAGGTCCAAAATGATCAGGATAAGAAATAACCAAGCAGAAATTCAAGACAGACCCTGTGTACTGTTTCCTTGTGGAGAAAGAGGTAGTAAAGTTGCGAAAACTAATGTGGTTTAAGTCATCCTATAGATACACTGCTACATATAACTAGAAATTTAATGAGTCCTTAGGGCTTATCTGCTTTTTTTTTCAATTAGTAGAGCTTAGGGAAAGAGAACCATCAGAAAAAACTTTTTTATGCCAATAATAGTTTCTCACATGTGCAGCAGCAATCATGCTGCTTGAGGATTTGTCCATAATAAATCAGGCACAACAGAACTGTTGTAACCATAGTTCCAGAATTCTCTGTGATCTCCTAGGAAACCATTTCAAGAAGGGAAACAAAAAAAAAAAAAAAGAAAATATTTGGCATAACAAGGACTTAATGTAAAATCCTGAGAAAAAACATAAAAACCCCCAAACTATTAGGAGAAAAAAACCCCCAAATTCATAAGGGAGGGTCCTCAAGGTCAGAACCATCAGCTGCTTAAAGTGCACACAGGTAACTCTCTCCATCCGTGTCCTGGAGGAAAAACCTGGAGTAAATGAGCTGCCCTACAAAAGCACCATGTGTTGCATTAATATTTCTGCTGTTTTACCACCTGGGCAATTTTAAGGTAGGTTTCTCACTGGTATGGGGAACAAGCAGCCCATGCTGAATTACTGCTCAGCACAGACCAAAGCCTGAGAAGATGTGCAAAAGTGTCTACTGATCCATGGTACCGTGTGCCAGAGAGGAGGTTTCAGCACTGGCTTTTGCTGAACTTCCTTCTGGCCGTTTGTTCTGTATCTTGGCCAGGGAGTTTCCCTGTCGTACCTTAACTGTGTCCCAGTGACACAGATCAGAGCGGATGGGCCATGCTGGGGATGCTATTGGGTCTTGCAGCACTGAAGCAAGACAAGCAAGTGCTGGAATGCTCTTGCTGAAGATGCCTAATATGGGGAAAAGAATTAATCTACTACACCAAAGCTAATCAAAATCCATAGTGACCCACAAATTATTTTAACCAGAATATTTCCCTGGTTTGCTCCCTGTTGTGGCCCCACTTGCCACCCACTGTAAACTGAGAATAAACTGAAGAAAGTTATCGATGGCTGCCTCCTGCGCTCTCAAGAGGCAGTGGTTTCTGTATAGCACCAACGTATGCTCCTGCGGCTGCATGGATGGGCTGAGGAAGCCAACAGGTCTTACATGAAAGCCCATCAGGGCCAGCACCTGCACTTACAGCTTGTTCTGCCTGGTAACACTTAAATAATTGATTAAAACCACGTGAAACCCCCATCACCCTGTTCCTGCATTGGATATTGCACAATAATATTTAAATACCATATAAACAAGTCGTCCCTATATGAAAAAGGCTATCAGCAGAGAGGGCTGAGTTCAGCTTGGCAGGTACCAGCACAGTTCCTGGGGACACTCCTGCCAAGCCTGACTGCAGCTTGAGTCACAGAGGAAAGAGGTGATGCTAGAGGAGAGGAACTGAGACACTCTCTGCGGTCATAAATGTTTTTCTGGGTGATGAAGGTGATCCAGTCCCCTGTGAAGGTGAGAGCCAGCCAGGAGCAGACTGCTTCATGAGTGCCCACCGGAGTCCGGCTGTCCCATTTTCAAGATGTTTGCTGCTCAGGCTCTCCTGACACCGGTATTCTGGGTGAGATGGAAAATGGGGAAAAGAGAGAAGAGTGAGCACTGATGAAAGAGCAGATGCTGCCCTCTTCCCTCTCCTGGAGCTGATGTTCCAGCCAGCCAGGGGAAGCCTGTCTGTTCACATGCCTCCACATCTTAAAGCATGGCATAGGAAGCTCTCCCACCAGGGGCACGGTGAAGCAGCTTTCTCTATTTTTCCCAGCTAGCCTCAAGGATATTGCAGGCTGGAGACAACGCCTGTGGTGTGTGTTAAGGGGTCCAGTTTGCACGGAGCTGAACTCAGTAACTAGGAGCCCCTCATTAACTGTCCTTATTCAGGACAATTTTGGGGAACACTCCCTGCAGAGAAAGCACCTCCTTAGCCATGGCTAGAGAGAATTTCTGTTCCTTACTGGGGTCTTCAAGTCTTGTGTGGACCTTCCTGTTTTGCGGCTCTTCACTGACCATTCTGGGTCACACACACCTTGACCGCCCATTGCTCAGCCCCGCTCACACAAACTGCTCATCTGAGGAAGAGCTCAGGGACATGGAGGGTTGAATTAACTGTTTTGCTTAACCCAAACACTTAACAAGGAACAGGTGAAAACAGAGACCCCTGCAATAAAGGCACCCAGCCCAGCAGCTTCTCCATTTCCACCCACCAGGGCTGTGCGTGCAGATGTTTTGCAGGATGATCTCAAGGTTGCTCCCTCCAGAGCACCTTTACTCCCCAGTGTTGAGGGGACACTGCTGTGCTTCCCATCACCGCGCTCAGCGCCTACCTCCGCCGTCGGCTGGAGTCGTCCTGGGGTCCTGGTGTGTGCAGGAGGCAGCGAGATGGTGGGGCTGTTCCCCAGCCAGGCTCTGGTTCTGCCTGGGACAGGATTCGCTGGCAAAGCTCTTTGGGGTGGCCGGGGCCTAGAAATATCCTAGGCAAGAAAGAAAGAGTTTTGAATTCTCAGCCTGGACATACACCCAGCCTGAAAACAGAGATCACATTTGCATTCACTTTACACGGCCAGAACTTCTTCTGGTATGGACACAGGTCCTTTGGACCTCTTGGGTTTGGTTTTGGGTTTTTTTGTAGGTCTGAGGCAGCAGACTAGGTATGGAGCTGTCCACATTGAGGTCTCTGATTTGGAGTTAACCCCAGGGATTATTACACTCTAATGGCTGCATGATGAAGAACAGGAGAACCCTTACAGATAGGGCAGGAGTCTCCATCACAACTCAGCCTGTAGCATCCCTGCCTGAGACAAAGGGCTGAAGGAATGGGGGTAAAATCATGCTTGCAGAGACCCCTCTCTGAAGCCACTAGGGCTTATTGTCTTATGCAGGTGATTAGCCGTTTTCAACATGCACGAGTTTTCCCCTATCAAGTGTCATGAAGATCAGATGGTCTGAGGCTGCTCGGCAGCTGGTTTCCAACAGAGGACAGCCAAACAGGGTGACAGGATTACCTTGCTCAGTCCCCTAAATGAAGCTGCAGGCTGAAAGCATGTCATACCCTGGCTGCTAGAGGATCCAGAAGTTTCAAGCCTTGACTTTTGCAAGTAATAGGGAAACTATGTTCCAGAGCCTTTTAATTAGCCACATTATCGATGCACCTAAGGTTGGAAGCAAGTTTCACATGCATGCACTCGCTATACGACTGCCCATACAATGCCTGTAAACCCTCTACACGTGTATATACGTGTGCCCATACACACACACGCAGCCCTGCACCCACCTACAATCAGTTATTGCTTTGTTTGTGCGCACAGCTGTCCCTCATAGGATACTCGGAGCATTATATTTTCCATTCATATAATGAGTATCAGTGTAAAGCATGCCCACGGGGAGAAATCACCCACATAAGACCTAACTGCCTGTTGTTGCTTAGCCTCTGTGCTGTCGCTGGCTTACAGGTGTTGATTTAATAAACACAGCTGCACTTACAACTTGGAGGGCACCCAAAAACCCTGCAGTCTCCTGGGACTGTGCATAAATGTGATGCTCGATGGCTGCACCAGCCAATGCTTGGGGATCTATTGCTCTCCAAGGACCTTGCCCTGTGACTCCAGGAAGGACAACACAGACTAAATCCCACCGACCACTGGGTCCAAAAAGCTCCTATAGGAACAGCAAGAGAGCAAATCTAGCAGATACTGCAAACGTCTAGGAAGGACACTGACACTAGCAAATAGCAAAATCAATTATTTTCTCTGTACCTTCTACATTTGTGGCTCTCCTGCAACAGAGATGGCAAGGTTTCTTTTGGAAATCCTAGGAAAAGTGTTCCATCTAGTAGGTCTGACTGAGATAAAAAGGGACTGGACGCATTGGGGAGGGAACACAATGGAGATTGTGGGGAACTTGTCAACAACCAGCTGGGAAGGATACCTATTCCTTACTGACTACAGTCAGCTTCCTGCTTTTGTTTTAGTTTTCTTTCCTGCTGAAGTGCTGGCTGTTCACAGGAACAATGGAGCTAGAAACAAACCCCATTCACTAAAATATTTTGGGTTTGTTTTCCTCTATATCCTTCAAGGAGAGACTGCCAGGGATCCAGTCTCCTGCTATCTCCTGTAACTGAGCCCTTTGCTTCTCTTCTGGCCCTAACCCGATAAAGTAGTATGGAAATATTTTGGTTAAATGGTTTTAAGTCAGTCTGAGTGATTTGCCATCTTTCCCGTAAGAATGTGGGGTCTGTAGTAAGCTTAAAACAAAATTGCCAACAAAAGAAGTATATCAATGCCCTTTCCTTATAACCCCCAAAATATCCTCACTGCTAGGATGCTCCCAGAAGACGGGGTCAGTCTGGGTTAAGTCTAATGTTTCCTATGCAACATGCTTAAAGGTCCCATTTCTGCTCCACATGAAAGTTTGTCTGAGGCTCCCAAGGCGTTAGTGCAGGAATAGCCAAATGCAAGATACCTGGGAGATCATCCCAAGGAATGTACTCAGTACTGAACCTCAGATTTATCACTGATTGATAATCTCAGAAGGGCTTGTTTCCAGGAGATAAAACACATGCAAATGGTAAGAGCAGCTATGCTAGGCTTGATTAGGGAAAAATCTGTCCAGTCCTTTTGTTCCTGGCAGATTATCTATTTGATTTGCAGCTAAAAAAATGTTTAGAGGACCTTGGTAAAGTGAATGCTGCTTTGTGATCCAAGCTACCTGACCTCAGCTCCACATCAGAGGTATCGAGAGACCTGAATTAACAGGAATTAAGTGTGCTAGCATCCAGCACGGTCAGTGTTAGCCACACGACAAAGCACGGAGGGCCACCAGTAACTGTCCTGCGGTGAGCTGGAGCACGTTCTAGCGAGCACGGTACCTCCTACAACCCCCCCAGGGTTAGAGAGGCTGCACCAGCCTTCGCTCAGAACAAACCTCCCATCAAACTGCATCTTGACCCTGTACCTGAGAGACGGGGGGTTTGGGAGCAGGAGGAGCTGGCCTGCTCGGGGGTGTCCGCCGGGAAACGTCCTTCGGAAACGCCGGCTGTGCCTGCCCAGCGGGCTGCCCCACGCCGCAGCCAGTGGAGAAGGTGGATGGCTGCTGCGTGTGGCGTCGGAGCCCTGGCCCTTGCTGGGGAGAAGGTTTTGATGGGATTTCAGGGAAGCCAATCACCTGTGCAGAAGACCCACAGATCCCCAGAGTTAGGTATTTCCACTTCAAATCACCTTTTTACTCTCTGCTATGCTTTTGAGGATCTACATGAGGTCTATGAGCCACACAGTAGAAAATATGGCCTGCGTCACAGGTATGTGTTGTATCAGTCTAGGAGGCATTAATTAGATAGACTGGGACAATTTGGGATCACGAGGCAGGAATGGGAATCAAGAGAACAGAGTAACTCAGGCATTAGCGTTATAAGCAATACCTGCAAATAAACCCAGGGTTTGCAATTTCTGCAGTTTTGAGAGGGGGATGTGACAGAAGAGGATCTATCAGGAGAGACAAGCAGCCACACAGGCTTGGTCAAATCTCAGCTCCTGCCTTTAAGGAAATTACTAGAAACTTTCAGCCATGGGTGATGTCTGTCTATTTTTTTCCCATCCTTTGATAAAACAGTTCCCTAACTGTCGCATCAGAGGAACCACATCCCACAATTTTGGGCATTTGGATCTCTGCCCAGTGAGGTGGAAGGTGACTTTGCCCATACCTTCCTCTGCTCCTGGGGGGTTTTCAGCTTGAAGGCAGGGTTTGCGTGCCCGCTTCCAGAGGTGTCACTGACAATGAGAGAAAGGAAAGGATAAGTGTTATTTCTTTGATAAGTTCTTTTCCTTCTTCTTCACGGTATTTTCCATTATATTTGAACTGAAGTAAAAAAAAAAAAAAAAAAAGAGAAGCGAATACTGACTATACCAACAAACCCATTTAGTCACAGTCTTTATAATTGCTTTTCTGTCCTGACACTGAAAAGGGCTGGATGCAAGCGGTCAAAGCACAGCACTGACCATTTACCTGAACTGCGGGGTCTTCTTTAGAGAACAGATGGCAAATTTATTCCAGCATTTCAGATAATAGAATAAAAACATCATTCCAATGAGAAGGAGAACAGGAGCCAGGATTGCAAGAGTTATCACAACTGCTGAAGGGCCTGGAGGGCAAGAAAGTAGAGTTAGATAAATGGAAAACTCCCTGCTCCCAATCTAACTCGAGTCCTTCTGAAGTGCCACCATAGCAAAGCTGGTCCCACTCACCTTCGGGCAGGGGGGGACCACTGTCCAAGCTTCCTCCCCTTCCCTGCTTGTTGCAAAATGGGGGGGCCCACCCCTGGTTGCAGTGGCAGTTCTTGTTGTTATTGCAGACCTGAAGCGGGAAGACCCAGAGACTTCAGTGCCAGCTACTACAGAATTTGCAAGCTAAAAATAATTAAGCCCTTGCTGGATAAGACACTACAGAAGAAACTCTCATTGGCATAAACGGGGAGTTAAGTGCCTGGAAACGTTTTCTTTTCAGGGAGTGAAAGTGCCTTTTATTTCCTTAGAAATTCTCCCTTTCTCCAAAAGACAAGGGTTCTTCTGCTAAAGTGCCACTAATCTGAATGTAGGAAAAAAGCAGCATTTAGAAATGCCTTTCCCTTGTTCTTATCTCTAATCTGAAGGAGCTAGTCCTCCATTCAGTGAAAATTTCTTACTGTTTAGGTTTATTGCTTGGCCCATTGCTATTTGTTTTATCAACTAAGCAGCTGCTGGAGGGGAGGCTGATCTCTCTGATTAGGGATGTCCTGTGCTAACTGTAGCATTTCATTTAATACTGTGGAATAGCTGACACTTCCCACAACTTCATGGATTGTAAGAAACGAAGCAGACTGGGAAGGAAAAAGCAGGGCGAGTCCCTCTCCTTGTCAGGTACATCACGGGGCCTCCCAGGCTGCTCAAGAAGGCAGGCACTGCTGCACACTGCTGTATTTGTTGCTCCTCCCCATTGCTTAAATGGGCTGTGGGGATGGAGAGATGCTGATGTTTTTTGCCGGAAACATCAGCAAAAGCGTAAAAAATTCTCAACAGCCTTTTCTTTCCATTTCTGGGGCACAGCAGAAGACAGTTTGGGATAAACTGTTCTAAACATGACTTTTTCCTACGTTTTTCCCTCTGATTTTTTTTTATTCAGTCTAAACTGGGCCCGAAAGATTTTTCTATAAGATTACCCCTTCTTGGTTTTCATTCATTGCAATTCATATCCCTCCTGTAGACCTCTTTAAATCCTATGTCAAAGGGACGCTCACAGACCAGAAAATGCAAACACGAAAGGAATGTGCAAATTAACGAAGAAGCTGAAGTGCGGAGCGAACCTAAGCGTGGTACCAGAACTGAGCTGAACAACCATCTACAGATGAATGGCAGCCCATCCTGCTTCAGTCTGAAATGAGATGAAAAGGAAGGCACCTACTCCATGCCCGTGGCACTTCTTGCTGCAGCTTTCAGAATCAAAGATGATGGATGTGTTCTGGCAGCGCCCCTCAAAGCAAACCTGCAGAAAAAGGATCCAGAAACTCAGCATTAGCTCTTTGGGTTATGCACCACATTACTGCCTCGTGTCATTTTGTGACTTGAGGGGTCCCAGACACCTTGGCAATACAAGTGATACCCTGGGCAGAGCAACAGAACCATAAGGACAACCTGGCTCCCAAGGAAACATTCCATCACTACCCCAAATCCCAGCTAACGCGCATCAGAGAGAGGAGTGGGAGCTCAGAAGTTGATGACTTTGCCATGCCCATGTGGCAGGTCTCTGAAGGAGCTCTCAGGTGTCTTAATTTCTAATTGAAGCAAGACAACCTCAATCAACTAGTGAGTCCCAGGCTTAGCACTGGCCCTGGACTTCATCTAGCAAAGGCTTAAAGTATCACCTGTGGTATGTATTCTTCCATTGCTTCTCAGAAACCTCTAAGAAATTATTTTTCTATCAAACATTAAAATCTCCTAGAAAGGCATTAGTCATAAGAAATTAATAGCTTGATAACAACAAAGCACTTTCTGGATGGAAAAGCAATACCCTGAACCTCCCCCAAGCCATTACAGGCAGGACTATACCTACATGATGGCTCCCACATTTTGTTCCCGTCAACACCAAGCCAGGATCCAACATCTCCTTTTCTTCATTCTCAGATCTGTACACATGGGTCCCTCGGCACCTCAGCTCCGTCCTCTGCATGCGGATAGTTGTGTCTATGGCCACCGCATTGGACTGCAGGGGTTTGGAAGCAGAGCTCTGGCACTGGATCTTCCCACATTTAGCATCTCTGATTTCAAAGGAAAGGCTAAAGTGATTATTTCTGGCTTGCTGAACATTTTGCAGGCATCAGCTCTACATGTAAATTAAAACAGCAGTGTTGAATCATTGTTCAATGGCAAAAGAGCAAGCACCTCCCAAGCACCAGCCCAAGCAACAGCATCTGATGGGCACTGATGGCACCGTGTCACTGTCCCCAGGGGTAGGTCAGCCTCAACAACACAGGTTAGATTAAGGAGGTTTTGTCTCAGTTAAAAAGCTACATTTAATTTACAGATCTGAAAATCCCCTCTTCTGTTGCTTTGAAAAAATATCAACAAGATGTTTTAAAATGCAAAAGGCAGGGAAAAGTGTAAACTTAAAGCTTCAGTCGTAAGGGCTCTAAGTCTGACAAGGATGCAGCTGGTTTCCCAGGAGGTAGAGGCGGGGAGGGGACCCAAAGCATGGATCAGTTCTATCTACTGGCCCGCAGTTTTCTAATATATAAAAACATCTTCTCCAGTGAGCAACTCTTGGCTGCCACGCTGCTTTCTACCTCATCTCACACTTCCTGTAGTTGCCGTAGATGTCCTTCCCACAGTTCCCGTAGATGTCTCCAGCCGCGTTAACCTTCTCGAAGCAGGCATCTGGTGCTGGCCTGGCTCCTGCGTGGAAGAGACTCACATGGCCGATTCCTGTGGAGCCTGGCAGCCCATCTCACCTCACACCAACCGCTCAGTTGTTCTTTTTCTGGGATGGTTTGAGGATGGGAAAATTTACCATTTTTGCTCAAGCGAGCAAGGCAGGAGAAAAGGCTCCTCAGACTTCACCACTGATAACAGTGTCGCAACTGGGTAATTTAAGTTGCATCCTGCATCCTTCACAAATGGGTATGAAAGGTACTACTGCCTTACACAGGGTGAATAATAGTAGGATGCCGCAAAATATTGCCTGTCCAAAGGACAATGTATTTCATTGCAAGCAGTGTCCTTACCAGGACCCCACAGCTGCAAGCACTGCTCTTTGTATGTGAGACACATGCCGCTGTAGCAATAAGCCTTTCCTCCATCGCAGGAAGACCCATCAATTTGGTAAGAGTTGGGGGGGCAAAACGGTGACTCGCCAGTGCAGTATTCTGGGAGGTCACAGAGTCCTGACCCTTCCCTGCAGAGAGTTCCCGGAGACATCAGCTAAAAAGATAAAAAGGGGGGAAAAAATGAATTATTGCTTGGCTCCTTTGTGGTTCCATGTCTGCACAATGTCTCCCTGTAGATAAGAAAAAGACCTTGCATGTGTCTCTTCATCTACCTTGTCTCCGTTTTTTTGAGGTCAGCAGTGATCCAAATGACTCTGTAACTTCATTAACTGGGTGAGTATAGAATCAGTTTAATGACTAGATCCCTTCCCTAGGTAGCGATGAGATCATGCACAGAAAATACGGCTGCGAGATCTCAAGGGGACACCGATCCATCTCCCTCTGCCCTAGGATAGGATCTGATTTACCTAAACCATTTCTAACAGATGTTTGTGTAATCTGTTCTCAAACCCCTCCCTGTCCGGGACATCTGTTTCAGTGTTTGCCTGTCAATTCTGCTGAAGTCATTTTGCTAATGGGTAGCTTACGTCTCCCTTGCTTATGAGTTTATCCAGTTCATTCTCATCTTTGTCCACCATGGACATGAAGAATGGAAGGGCATACACAGTTACATCTAGGAGGTGTTTTGAAGTCTCTTGTGAAAGGAGTGAGTCTAGGTAGATTCCTGGAAAATTATTTCCCACGTGCTCAGGATCAGTCAGTAGGAGCACATAGTCAATGCACAAACACAAAAATGAGCTTAAGGGAAAGGTTTGCCTATGTTCATTTCTGAGTTAATTTGTTGTCAAAGCTTGAGATCTTTAGCACCACAGTTAGAAACATATTTTAACCAGCGTCTATAAGGAAAGCTGAGATTTAAAATGATAGTGGTCACACATTTACAGTCCTCTTTGCTAGCATTCCTTCAGCAAGTACCTGGGCTAAAGGAATTCAACTGCATCCCAGAAAAGAGGGTTCAGAGCAAAGTTAGAATCCAGCCTAATCAATCCCCAGAGAAAACGTTTGCTCTAAGAGCTCTGTCTAGATTTCTTCTAGAGCCAAAGGAGGGAAAGATTTATTCTGATTCACCCCATCCCTAAGTGTTTAAGAGAGGCAGCGTGACTTCATTCCAGCAGCATTCACAGCTCGTCTTAAGTTATCACAGGAGTCAATTAAATCAGCTAGAAGCAAGGACCCCACTGGTTTGATTGCACTCGTAGCTGTTGTACCTACAAATCAGACCATGTTTCTTGCAGGTGAGGAGCTGAACGCCCATGTGTGGCTGCGCTTGCTCCCCTTTCCCCTCCATTTTTCAGCCTCACACTTCTGCCACCGTTATTCCCTCCCCTCTCTTAGGAAAATCCAGAGATCCCACCTTGCACTGATGACAGCATCTGCCATGGGCACATTCGGCACCCAGCTTCAGGGAGCAGGTGCTGGCGTCGCAGCAGGGGTTATTGCATTCCTGGAAGACGGTGAGACGCAGAAGAGCTTACAACACAGACGTTCAAGACAAGAACATGCCAGAGCATCAAAGTGTGAGGCTGACGCGAATCTGTTCTCGTACAGGACAAATTACATACAAAGTCACAGCCTTCCTTCCACAGTATGTTCGTGATCCCCAGCACGTGCTGAAGCACCGTACTGCATAACTGTATCCTCTGTTGGACTGACTGGATACTATAGGTTGTGCTCATTACATCTGGTGAGTCTGGGCTGCTGGTTCCAGCTCCCTTTAGTCTTACCAGTGAAAATGGATTTGAGAAGTGAGGTGCAGTGCTAAGAGAAGCCACATCCTTACCAGGAATGGAGCCGTAGATAAAGTGAACTTATATATGAAACTGCAACACCTAAGATCGATTTTTCTTTTTTAAATGAAATTTTCTTCACCTCTGTTCAGCCATGGATTACAGCATCCCTGAGTTCTGGGATGCATTGTACTACAGGCTGTGAATTTAGTTAGACATGACACTTTACAACCTTGATTTACATTGCATATACAGTACGCACAGGGCAGGTATGCGTATCTCCTGCACAAACAAAAGCTGTTTACATATCACATAACTGTATTTGCAAAATACATAATAAAATCACTGTGTCCCACTAAACCCCAAACAGTTGAATCTGAACAATCATTACCTCCACCTCTCCACAGTCACACTCCTCCCCTTCTTCCAAGTAGCCATTTCCACATTTCTTCCCACCATACATTTTTTTGGTATCTGGCATATTGGAGAGACACATCCCTCCGCCAGACTGCAGATACTTCTCCAGCTCTTTTCTATTGCACTGGTTGAACACCTTGGGGAATGGATGCCTGCATATAGACAGTGTAGAAAAACATCAAGACAGATCTGGGCAATGGTTTAGAGCACCCAAAATGCGCGCATGCAAATCCTGACAAGTGGCAAAGGACTCGGGTCTCTCTCTGAAATCTATGAAACTGTGGTAATGATTTTCTGTGCCTGTTCAAAATCAGATCCATCTGGATTACAGTTGAAGAGAAGGTGTGATTGCACTGCAAGACTGTCTGGTAATATAATGGCCTTAAAAAATAAACTTTATTGAAACAAAACATGTTGAGTTTGATTTGGCTTTGATAGCGGACAAGTACGGCTGTCCTTACCTGCTCAGTACTGAAGCTGTGGTTTATTCCTAATTGGTCGAACAAACCCGAGAATCCAGCACTCAGACTGTAAAAAACTGCTTGTGAATCTAACTGCTAAAAATAATATTTCCTTTTTCCTATCTACTGCCTCATTGCAAAAGATAGGAATATTTTCTGTTAAATTGATTATTAATTTCTGTTACTGCAGTGCCAGGACCTATGCACTCTAGATATGACTGTGTATGTGTGCATTTGTGTTGCATGCTCTACTTGCATGCCACTACGTCTTCACTCCTCACCTAAGTGTTTTTCCTTATTTGGAAGAAATCATGCACATAAAAGATGATATCTATGGAAAAAGTTTCGTTAAAACCTGCTAAACCCCAAGAAGGAATGCTTGAGGAAATAGGGAATGTGGCTTTAAGTGAATAGGCTCATCTGACATTTTTACGTGACTGAAACATAGAAGCTGTTGTGGTTCCTCACCCAAAAGGAGCTCTGGAATCCCTGTGGGTTTCCAGAGTCACTCTTGCTTCCCTTTCTCTCACAGACAGCTATTTCTTCCCTTTTAAACACAGATTTTCTGTGGCTCGCTGAAACCAAGCAGTATTCTTAAGACAACATACATTCAACCTGTTTTCACATCTCCTGACATAGAAATACAGCCCTATTGCTGTGCCTTTTAATAAAAATCAGTTCTTTCCTGAAACAATCCTTTTTCCTGTTGTTACCATACTATAACGCCCATTACTTTTGCACAAGATGCTTTAGAAACCCTATCAACTATCTACCTATGCATCTCATGTGCTACACAGGCGTGAAACCCATGTAAACCTCTGCACACCGAGGTCACATATGTTCTGGTCACCCCTCGTTTCTCTGTACCTGCTGGCAACAGGCAGTCCAGAAGGATGTGTGCATTTATGCATTGAACTTGCTTTGGGGTGATAGATTGTTTGGTGGTACACAGTGGGAAGCACAAACTCAGAGATGAGGGGTTAGAGGGGTCCTGAGACAGTCTCTCAAGACAGCAGTTAGGAACATTTTCCTTTTTACCAGACAGTTTAGAGTTCCACTTCTAAATGCTGCCAGGTCCCTACATTACCTAAAGCCAGTCTCAAGCAGGAATACGCTCGATGGGAATTTAGCAAATTGCTACGGATACACGAGCCAGGGTTTGGCCAGCAGCGTTTTCTCTATAAACACACTGGCTCCAGCAGGCAGCAACAGACCCACCTTCAGTCTGCATTTCTAGCTGTTCCGCCGCCAAGGGTCTTGTAACGAAGCCCTTTGCATTTCCACAAGACCCTGTAGGACAAACTCACCCAGTTGCAGAAGCCATGATGCAGCCTCCATCTTCTGCAGGGGTGGTACAGCAGCCAGCTGAATCATGATTCATGCCAAAATTGTGTCCCATCTCATGGGCAATGGTAGCAGCCACACCAATGGCGTTATCAGAGTGATCCTGTGCGAGATCAAAGAGGCACGTCAGCATTTCACCTGTGCCTGTCCTGTGCACCTCTGAGTCAATGGGGTAAGCAGTACTTCTCATTACTACATGTAGAAAACATCTACTGAAGGTATTCCTGTCTATAATCAGGTAAGTTAGAGGCCTTCACAGGAAATACTTTCTTCCAAGGCTTTAGGAGGCATCTATCCCACGAATTCACTGCGGGAAAGATACCTCATATTAGGTATTAGAAATTACTTACCATGTTTACTCCTCCTGACTGGAATTCAGAGCACATGGCCATCACAGGAGCCAAGCCTACTGTGGTACCTTGGAAAGGCACACCCCTAAAATCAACCCAGAAAGACCGTGAAATGGCACTGAGGCACCGGAGAAGGCAAGGCAGAGAAGCGCGCCCTGCAGTCCACAGCTTTATACGTATACACAGCGTCAGGTGAATACATTTTCTTTAGTAGTATCTCCAAGTACAGCACATTATAGCAGAGCTACAAAGCCTTAAGACCTATTTTTCTTGCACTACTATGTTGTTTTAGGGGCCAACCAGCCAATCCTAGTTTTTTTATGAGTCTGGTGCCAAGAAGTACTCCTGCTGAGCTTTGTAACAAGCACAAAAAAGACTATTTCTGGATCCTTAACTGGGTACTGTTTGTGAAGACTTCATTCACCCTAAATCTGATATTTGCCAGCTTGGGATTCAGGGACTTGACAGAGTACTAGATAACACCTTTGAGATGCAGGCATGCTCAGCTCCTGCCTGGCGAGTCAGAATTCTGCCCGGTCTCTGCCAGCAGGTACAGAGAGCCCTGGAGATTGTGCTCAGAAGATGACCAGATGAAGATGAAATACAGTAATGTTAAAGGGGGAAAAAAACCAACCAACCAAACAAAACAGGGGAAAAGGCATTGTATCTCTACACTTCAGTCCTCTGACTCACCCCTGTTTACTGGCAGATGAATTACCGTGGAGGAGGTAAGGAGGTCTAAGAGCTGCTGCAGATTTTTCTTCCAATGACATCTGCATTTGCTGGCCATAGCTACTGGCCCTAACGAGATCAGCAGGATGAGTCACAGACCATCAGCTAGCCTCCAGCACCGTGTCCCCTGTGCCTCAGCGGGATGAGTTGGGAATGAACGCCTTCCGCAAAGAGCTTAGTTCCCCTTTATGGGTTTGGCTTATGGTTCGGATTTTCTTGAAGTTTTACACGTAGCTGTGACAGATCATGTGCAGTTGCTTGTGATAGGGACACACAATAAGGCTGATGCATTTTGGTGCGTGTGTAGCGAGAGGGCTGCATAGCCGCCACCTCCACTTTTCCCAGTGATGGGTGCCAGAGCTCAGTGCTGGCTGAGTGGCTTCTACGTCAACCTGCCACTCTGAATCTTAGAACAATATAATCTTGCACACTGCTCTCCCACCCACCCACCCCACCTCTCAGAGTCAGGTTATTTCAGAAGTAAACTTACGTGATTAGTTGGGCATTATCGTGTTTTCTGTGCACCCGCTCCTTGCTACTCCAGGCCAGAAAGGACTTCAGGGTGGAGTAAGGATTCTCAGTTACATCACATTTATTCCAATTGCTCCAGATCTCCAGCCCCACCAAGGCAATCCGGATATTCAGGGATCTGTAAAACTAAGATACAAGAATGAAAAGAGATGAAAAAATGAGCACCATTAATTTATTTTACTGTGTTTAAAATCCTGACTATAAACTCTGCTAAATGCTACTACAGATACACCTGTCCAGAGAAAATGGTCCCTCTGGAAGTGCACTGCAACTTGGTGCTACAGCTCTGCAGAGTAATGTGCACCACCCACAAACCTAAACTCAGCCGAACTAGAGACACTGAACTTTCATTTTGAAATCAATAACAGAGATAATCTAGAGAAACAATGACTGGAGACTGACACCATGTCTATCTTTAGATATATCAAAATTCCTGAAAGGAGGAAGGAAATAATCTGCTGCCCACGTCAAGTACAAACAGAACAAGTCTGGCAGTGGGGTCAGGGGAGTGGTGGAAGGAGTTTAAGGGGAGAAGGGGAGTATGAAGGGAGAACTGAAAAGTAGTGAGGTTTACTTCAGCAGCGTTGCGTACCACTGCGAGGACGACCTCTGAAGGCTCCTTCCAGCCCTGCCTGCCAAGATTTCCACAATTTGAAGTGAATAACTTAGTCCCTTGTCCAAAAACGTTATTTAGGTGACACAGTTAATACAGATATGTATTAAAACACAGAGATGCTCATGCTAGCTCCAAGGTAAGGAACGAAGATTCTCCCACCCCATCCCTGATGTCCAACAACAGAATTGTTTGGCAGATGCTCTCCACTCCCCGAGTCACTGGGCAGCACTGCTGAAACATCATTTTCTCCCCCAAGACGACATTCCTCCTCTGTTGCAATTAATTCCCGTAATTCATGATTCGACCTTTGCTTTCCTCATTTCACACACACCTGATCTCACCTTATCTACGTAATTAGCAGCCTCCACTAATTTAAGTCTTGTTGCTTCGATGCTGAAGTGATTCTTCTGAAACTGAACAAAATGAACATGTCAGGCAGCACAGAGGCAGCTAGGAAGAGCTGAAATGAGTTAAAACAAGTCACACTACTCTGGGAATAAGAAGGTAACTATGAAGTGAAAAAACTAGGAAGCCCGAAAGCCTTCCTTCACTGTACATCTGAGTATAAGCTGACCCATACCTGTATATTCAGAATTCTTCCCTGGCATCCCACTGTAGCGGTGTTACTCAAGTGGTATTAGTAACACAGTGGAGCAACCCAAACTTACCAGACTCCCCCAGAGCCAGAGGCTGACAAAGAACTAACAAATGTGCCAGGTAAAATAAATGGTAACATGACTTCATGCCTGAGGTCAAGGCTACTGTAGTGCTCATCCCATCTCACTCACCCAACAAATTTGCCTATTTGAAACCACCTGGCAATTAATGAGTTAATTTTCACAAACCATTTGATTCAAGGAATTGGAGTTGCAAAGCATTTCAATTTTTGTTTAACAGATGACAAAACCTGGGACATTTCTTCTAGCGAGGAAGACAGTAAGGGCAATTAACGACACTGTGAGGGCATCTACCCCAGCTTGTCTAATCAAACGGCGAACAACATATGGCAGTTCCTGGGTATAATGTGTTTTCTCATCGCTTCCCTGGTATCCTGCTGCCTAACAGAGACACCAAAATAGGTTCTGCCTCTTTAGTTTTGTTCAGAATGTTGTAAATTATGAATAGGACCAGCCTGACTCCTGTCTGTGCTGGAGATTAAATGATCAGCAAAACACTGCGCGGTTTCCACTGTCAGTAAGTACGTCTGGCATGCTGTCCAGGCTGGGGATGGGGGAGGGATTGCTGACTTCACTTCCAACCCTATTCCTATGATCTGGAGCCTTAAAAATGTGTATTTATGTATGTGCTACCAGCTCAGAGCAGAGGCTATCACAGTTATCTTCTCTAGAGATTAAGTGTACTGCAGAGTCAGATGGATGTTGTTCCTGGAGACCCACGAGTCACCCTAGGCTGAAGGCAGTCTCTCCCACCAAGAGATAGGGCCGACCACTGGTGCTTAGGAGGCCAGAGCTGACCTCCAACCCTAGTCCTTCATGCAGATCACAACCTGCATCTCTCCCCTGGCCAACGGTGGCTGACAGTGGTGGCAGGGGGGGTCACGGCTGCTAGGACAAAAATGACCAAGACACAGCTCTCCCTGGTGGGGGTAAGACCATTGGGATGGCAAGAGGAAACCTGCTGAGTTCCAGCTGCCCCCAGGAGACGCTGCAGGTGGGAACCTCACTCTGGGCCCAGGGCTCAGTTGGTATAAACATAAGCTCATTTCTTACCTCTGCATAATCTGCCACGAGCAGAAGCTCCACGTACTTTGTAGCCTGCAGAGCCTCCCGTTTCACCTGTAGCGGCAGCAACACAGATTTACTTTCCCAAGATCCCCCAAGAAAGTCCTTGCAAAATATATGTACAGCTCACCCAGTTCGTTTTCCACTGGCCATTCACCCCACCCCATCACACACAGGGACCTCCAGGTGTGACTGACTCAGCTACAGCAAGTGCCCACGCGCCTGTCCTCAGCCCACCCACTCGTTCACGTATCAGGTGCACAGACCTGTGCAGGAGCAGCTACAGCCCAGATTCCTCGTGCTGCACAGTGGTTCCCAACACTCATTTATTTCCCTGCTGGAGCCACTATTTGGCAACCAGCTTGCTACAAAACCTCTTAAATATTGTCCTTCATTTAACTTTCTGAGCTATGCTCCTGGAGAACAGCAGGCTCTTCAGGGTTGGAACAGGTGGGAAATTTGGAGCATCATGCATGGACCCCGTTTGAGCCCTGCTCACCCTCTGGCGGGGTGGTTTCATCCCAGCTGTGAAGTCCCTGAGCCAGTCTTCAGCTGCAGCCCCAGTGCCCTGGTAGGCACAGGCTCCTCTCTGCAACCTCAGATCATCCAACCTGTAAATCAAGTGCTGGTTTGGGCTGTCGGGAGCCGGCTCTAAGATATAGCTGGAATTGCTGCTCAGTACAATAAGTCCTCTGTTGAAATGGGAAATAATAAGAAGGAAAGTTAATTACTATCACAGCTACCAGAGACAAATCCTCCTGCTGCTGCTGAGTTCCCGCCTGACCCTGGCAAGGCACTTATCCTTACCAGGCCATTTAGTTCATTAATAAAAAGGATGGGAGTATTTTGAGTTCAGAGGGGGGAATCCCTGAGCTTGCATATATTAAAATCTATTCAGAGGGCCTCAGACATTCAATTAAGGGGCTATTGGAGCATGTGCTGCAACAGTGCTAACCTGAGAAGTCTGTTAAAGTACAGCTTTCTCTTTAGGGGCAGTGAAAGCTTTTCAACCTGTTAAAGACAAATTTATTCAACTGAACTGACCTAGAAAACACGAAGACTTTGTTTCTCAAGAGAAAAATACAAAACGGAGTGCTCTTTAAAACTTGCACATAGCCGTATGGTTCTGGTTTTCTCAATGCATGTGTTACAGCCAGGTTCTGGTTTTCTCAATGAACATGTTACAGCCAGGAGAGCTGGAAATCTGTGTTTGATGCCCACTGGAAGATGTGTGGCTCGATGGGCAGCACATCTCCCTGTGAAGGCTCAGAGTGAAAACACCCACACATGCTCAGCTCCCATGCAATAAGAAAATTAAATCGAGGACTTGCCAGCACATGCTGACAGCTCAGGGGTGCAGGAACCCTACTGCATGTGCATACCAAGACACCTCGGTCTCCTCTGAAGCTGGAAGGCAGAGCCTAGGGAAACGCAGGCTGGCAGAGCAAGGCACACCACCTTTAACTACTTTTGCTTTTGGATTATTTCCTGCAAGCCACAGGTGGCTGCACCGTCTTGTTTATCTCACTAGGCTCTTTGGCCGGTGCTATATTCACTTAAGATGTCTCAGGTTTGCTTTGGCATGGGCTGTTTCCTGGCTGGAGCTGGTCCCATCAGCACAGCTTCCAATCAGTGCTCTGGAGCAGATGACCACTAACATCAATAAAGGCCATGTGGTGTTTTGGACCACAAACTCTGAGCTGGTGTAAATGAATGCAGCAACTTGGGTCACCGCGATCCATTTCATTTACTCCTGCTGAGGATACAGACCGTCTTTTCCTGCCAAAGGCTCCATTACTACCAAAGCGAAGGTTTGAAATGCAGAACACACACAAGCGCCGCACCACCCAGAAAGCAGAAAGTGGGGCTGACAACCCAGGAGGAAGTTCAGACTTGAAGACTTTGCCCCAAAATGCACACAGAAACTTGCTAGTTGCAAGTGACTGGGAGAAGGAGCTGGGTCCTGCATTAGAGTATTGGGCTGGGCTGTGGCCAGTGTCCCTGTCTCTGTAACAGATGCAGCCCTGCGTCACTGACACGAGAGCCTTTTGCTCCAGTGGACTCCTGAATTAAATTCCCTTATTGCACAAGTCCACATTGCCAGCACAAAGGGGGAAGGGGGCTAGGGGCTGGCTAGAAGGCCACGGTTACTAATGACACCCAAATGTCTGCATTTCCCCTGCCACGCTCCCTTTTACACCCAGGTCTCTCAGCCGGCTGGCATTTAAGATCAGGTCTGTCTGAGCAGAAAAAATACAGCAACCAGGCTGCTGGGGAGCAGGGCTGGCGTGGCAGCACACTGCGGAGCTGAGCAGAGCATCCTGCAGCCCCGGCACCACCAGGCACTTACCGCAGCCCTCGGCACGTGCTGAGCATGACACTGGAGCGCTCCCAGCCCCTCACCACCCCGTGGTAAAAGCAGTGGTCCTGGAAGGCAGAAGGGAGCAGGGTTGGCAATGCCATTTCAGGATGGCCACGCGCTATATTTAGGCATTACTGAGTCCCTTGTGAGTACTGCCGATACTCCAGTAATTGTTCTCTTTCCACTGCATTTGGTAGTTGATGACTGTAACTGAATCTCTTAAGTCTGCATTGAAATTTAGCCTTTGAGCTGCCACGCGTGGTCCCTGCAAGCGCATCAAATGGCTCCTTGTTGCCAGTAAAGACTGAGAGCTTGGAACCCCCAAGGAAGCAACTTGGATGGCTGCAGCATTAGGGCCGATGCAAAGCTTTCTGCCTGTAACAGAAGCTGCCCACCGATGGCAGCTGGCCCTGGGTCGGGCCCCAAAGGACGTGCCTTCAGCCCCAGAGAGGGTGACACCATGGGCAGTGGGCAAGTCCCTCTTCTGGGGGCTCCTGGCAAGACAAAGGCAGCCTCTGGCAGGGACAAGGAGGCTTTGGGGCAGAAACGCCAACGTATTCATCACATCGCTTCCCCTCACCCTGGGGCAGCATTAGTAAAGATGATCTCATGGGATTTTTATCTTTTATTTTTGCATTGCAACCAATGCACATCTTTGTGCTGGTGCAGCGGAGAGTCAGCCAAGGACTGCGTGAGATCGGTAATTTATGGGATTTTTACTGAACAGGAGCCAGCTTACACGGGCTGGTTCTCCCGAAAGCTGGGAACGTCCCCAGCATGGAGCACCCAGTGGCAAACAAAAAGTAAGAGGATGAGCAGCAGGAGGAATAAACAATTCCCCAGCACCCAGAGAGAGGGAATCAATGCTGGCAGCTGACCTTGGCTCTCATAATGGAGCTCAGGTGAAACAGTGAGATGTTTTTACCATTTTGGGGGGATGGAGACACCTCCTCACTGGAACATCCCAGGTCAGAAAGCTGGACTGACCTCAAAGAAAGGCTCTGGAGAAAGAAACTCACCCGCTTCTCTGGACCCCCTGCCTGGTCTCCCCTGCATGCTGCAGGAGGGAAAGCGGTCTGCACTCACCGTGTGGGTCAGAGAGATGCTCTGGGTTTGTCCAGTCTGGCTGTAATGAGTCTCAGTGTAGCTTGGCGCAAACAGGTTTCTGTAGACATGGCAGAAAGGGTGGGAAAAAAAAAGAAAAAAAAATACTTTCTTTAAACCTGGGTTTCTGCTTCTTAGGTGTGCTAGAAAATCATCTAGATTTTCAGTTCTTTCTGAAGTCACTATAAACATCCCTGTTGCTGTGAACCACCACTGTGGACCTGGGGCAGTCGCTATTTGCTGCCTGTAGTGCAAACCCAACTGCAACACACTGAGAGGGCAGGTGGGAGGCAGGTACGTGGGACACCGGCTGTGCCGTGCCGCTGCACCGTGTTGCGGCAGGACGGGCACTGCAGGCTGTGGGTGCTCCCTGCGCAGAGCACGCTGTAATGGCAGTGGGTCAGAAGGTGGAAGGATAGCTGACCTTCCCACAGCCATCTATCTGCTGCCCTGGCAGGAGGCGAGCGCTTCTCATGGAGCACATGCACTTCTGAAAGGGTGCAGCCAGCCATCTTCCTAAGTGCTCTTCCAAGCACTTTTAATTTAATTTCAAGCACTGTAAAATTGAAACAATAAAGGAGAGCCTGTCCCTGACTTCAACTAGGCGCCAAGATCCAGTTCCAACAGCTGCAAGTGAACAACTCAATTTTTATGTGAGGACTTTAAAAAAACAAAACAAAACAGAAACCCAACATCGTCATTGTCCCTTTAATGGGTACAAGTTTGTGTGCAGTTTCCTTTACCACTGCCAAGTTATGCCCCAGATATACTGGGATGAGATTCAAAGCAGCAAGCCCAGCGTAGCAAGCACACCACAGGCCAGTTCAGGACACATCTGGGCACTGGTGTGAGTTCTCAGCTCAGACCCAGACTCTCTCCAATGCCCAAATCTGAGTACAATTATAAACCAATCTGCATCTGCACTGCAACTTCTGCCCAGAAGCCAATTCACATCTTTGTCCTAGGAAAATGCTGATTCCTCAGTTTGCATTTGTTCATGTCATATGCTTAAGTGTCATGTCTCACTTAAATAGACAATATTGTCCCTGTCTTCAGCCCAAGATCAGACCAAAAGTCTATAAAAGGAGCTCCTATGCACTAAATAGTAAGCATTTTGAATTTGTTCCAGAGGAAACAGCCTTCCCCTTCTTTTTAAACATCTGTATTCACTAAACAGTGATGTAAAAAAGTACAGCAAGTCAAAATGTGGGCCAAACCAAGAAGGTCATATCCTGTGTCCAACTCAGCAGCCATAAAATGTAGGTTTAAAACAGTTCTTTTAAGTAGCAGTTTCACTTCTGAAAATTTGCAGAAGGCTCACAGAACATGCCCCATCTAGGAAACACCCTTCTGCAGCAACCCTGCGGTGCAGTCAGGCCACCGAAGTGCCACGAGGATGCCATGTGCATCCTGGGCAGAGCGATGCCTGCGACACTACAGCTGCAGTTCAGTCCTCTCGCATCCCTGTTCAATGCATTTCACGCACCAGATTTTTGAACTATGACCTTCAAGAAAGCAAGAAAGAAAAGGTTTTCTTCTTTTCTTTGCTTCAGTTCTTTGGGCTGGATGAAGAAAGCTGTATTGAAAGCAAAACCAGATATTTTTCCATCTGTCTTGGTTTTTGCTATGTGGCAGGCAGGTCTAATCTACCTTGAAAGCTTCTCTGTTTAAACAAGAGATTGGGTGCTTGTGACATCTAATTAAATTAGGCCAGAAGAACAGGAAACACAACCTTTTATCAGAGTATTTGCAAGGTGTTCCCCCATCCAGCATCTAAAGGCTCAGACACTCATCAAAGTACCGATGGCTTTGTGTCAGACAAAACTGTGCGCCACTGTTTTATTTCATAGCATTTGATGTCGGCAATACAACACCCTTTATCTCTACTTTCAAAGTTCACTGTAGTTCAGGAAAGCTCATTTTGTTTCTTTCTGATGTGTTAATTCTCATCTCTAGATCCTGTCAGCGATCAGAAGGCGAGATTGCTGTGTTCAGCTATCTCCAATCTGTAAACTTAAGATAAGCACAGAAGCACCATCCCACAGAAAATAATTCTGTTCATCTCCCTGACTGCAGTAGCTTGCTCAGCATGAGGCTGCGAGAAACAAATGTTTAATCAACAGATTGCATTAACTCACAGGAAATTGCCTTGAGCAATGTGCTCTGGCAGGTATCTGCTCTGTGTAAGACTCATCTCGAGAGCAGACAGCAAACCAGTGTACATCTGCCCAGCGCTACTAAAGCCAGAATCAGACACCGGCCTGTGGATTTCCAGTAGCTGAGGCTTGCACAGCCTGTTTGTTTCACTCCCAAACAAGCACGCTTATGTTTTCTTCTTGCTCCTTTATTCTTGGAAAGCATTCACTATGAATAGCTGTTTTATCTCTCTTCCAGCATTCACCATGAAACTCCTCAGTGCTTTGACTCCTGCCCACCCCAGTGCCGAGCCAGGCCACGCTGAGCACCACAGCCCAGCACACCAGGTTTCAGGGCACAGGATGATGCCACACAACACACAGTGCATGCACATCTCTTCCTGCCTGCAGACTCAGGCTCTAGCCCCTTCTACAGTGGATTAAGGAGCTGAGAGGTCTGCTTGACTTTTTAGGGATGCTTAAGCAGCTGCATGCATCACCCGGCTGAGCAGTGCCATATAACAATTTCCAAGCCTCTCTCCACCAGCTGACTCCTATCCTACATCGCAAGCTCCCTATGAAAAATCCAGCTTCTTATTCTGATCTCAGAAGAGTTCTGTTTTGAAGACCCTTCCCTGCCTTAACAAGGGGAGCCCTGGGGCTCTTGCAGCACTGCTGAGGGCAGTCACAGTGCATTGCACAGTGCGCGGTGGGGAGGGCAGTGAGGAAAGAGGAAAAAACAACAGGACATCTTGCAACACCCCTGGGGTGCTATCTCACTTTGGGCCTGTGAACATTTGTTCCCAGCCCAACTCACTTCCTCAGCTAGCATCGAGCTTTCCACCAAACTGTAACTAAATAGGAAAGAAAGCTTCTTTCCATCTCAGGATGCACCAAAGTTACCAGCCAGCCCTGTCCCTCTTCTCCACATGTACCTGTTATTGGATAAACAGGAGAGATTAATGAGACACACATACCCCAAAACCTTATCTGCCATCATTTCAGGACAGCATCACTGCCAGGCCAAGGAGCTGATTCCAGGGGAGTCAGTCCTGCAAAACACTGATGGACATGCTTCATCGTTTCCAGAAGAGCACAGAGCTTACCTCCTTGCTGGAGAAGGAAAGCCTGGGAAAAACAGCCTAATTTGATCCTTTCTTCTCTGTTACATTCTATGTCTCGGTGACTAACTCTCCAGCAGCTCAAGATGAAGCTGCAAAAGCTTGGATGCAAAATAACATCATTTAAAGGCTTCTGAGATCCAGTCAGGCAGCTGGCAGATTGCTAGCACACATCATCTTCCTAAAAGGCAGCATGGAGTCCCTCATTAGAGTAGTTATCAGCATGAAGAATTGATGAAGTCAGAGGAAAAGCTGGTTTTGGATGGAAGCACTCCCCTTTGCTAAACCTCGATCACAGCTGCAGCCACGTGGGGCTGTCTGAGGCCAGGGCGTGCTCCGCAAGAGACTCAGGATGTTCTAGAGAAGCCCTCACACCTTTCCAACAGCGACCAGCTTTCGGCAACATCAGTTGCTCCCCAAGATCTGGCTCGGCATCCAGCTGAGGGTGGAATAGCCTGCTCTTGGCAGGGTTTGTTCCCCAGCAAGCCTTGGGAGCCAGGTTAAATAGAAGCGAGGAAGCCTAACAAAGAGTGGCTCGGTGCCATAATGTACAGATGGCTTGAGGCTGTTTCTGCTGATGACCGACGCGGAGTGATCTTGGTCCCGCTCCAGCCTGTCAATGATATCGTTGTCTGAAACAAACCCCGCTCCACACGCCGCCGTGCCGCTCGCGGGGCATCCCTCTGCTCGCCGCACAGAGACGCCGTGCCAGGGAGGTCACCTACTGCGCATGCCAGCCAATGGCATTCGGCAGGAGAGGCAGGATGAGGGTGTGGGGCCAAACACAGCTTTCTCAGCCGGCAGCTGCCCCTGCGGCACTTGGAGATGGTGCAAAGCACAGCCTCCAGCTCACCCGGCTGCTGCAGAGGGGCAGAGAAGCAGCGGGGGGCTGGGGGGCTCCCCCCATGCACACCCAAACACAGAAGGAAAACTGGGGCCTTTCTCACACGACCATGTTCACTCAAGGGAGTGCACATTTCCCAGCCACTCTGGGGAACCTCGCGCCTCTTTTCCTGATAAACAGGAGCAGCTTTCTCTTGCCTGTGAAACACCATTTGTTAGCACAAGCCCAAGGGGGGCTCAGAGCCTCCCACCCCAAGGGACCACCGTGATCATGCTCAGTGCCACCAGCTGGAGGGAGGTCACCCACAGGCACCAAGAGGGCCCCGGCAGCACACTGGTGCTCTTGCTAATTGGAGCAAGAGGGAATTTTTTTTATAATTTGGTCCCATTAGCAACTTTGTTTGGGTTCATTTTACAGAGGGGCTAAGTCCACATGGACAGCTGCCAATTTAAAAACACCCATGAGTAGCTAGGAGACAGACACATTTTTTATTTCCTCCCAAAAAACTAACGCCAGACGGTCCATGAAGCTCTCGTGAGAAACATGAACTCCTAATTTTTCAGTCAAGGGACCAACAAAAGTGAAGCCTGCAATCTTTTACATCTCTTTCCCTGTCCCTTTCCTCAAATCATAATAAATCTGTCCAGCCAGGCTGCCAGCATCTGGGGGTGGAGGGAATTGATTCTCCCAAGAAAGTTTAGACATAAGATTTCCATCTACAGTCTGTGGCCCCACTCAATTGCCTCTCAACAGGATCCAAGTAGGGTAAGAAGGGGAATTTGGCCCCTTACCTCCCAGTCACTTAAATGTTCCCTAAAGTCAGAATTTATTATCAAAGCCTGATGCGACCCCATCTTGACCACCACCAGCACATGACCCATGACAACACAAGCGGCCATGCCTGCTTTCTGTATCCACCACTAGTGGGAAATTGGAGATTTCACCTCTCTGGAATCCTCCAGCCAAAACCTGGCACTTCATAAAATTAAGGAAATCCAAACATATTTTTTTTTTTTCTTGGTGAGTTTCATCCAGACAAAGCCTGGAGCTCTTCAGCTCCCTTCCTCAAGAGCCTTTGCTGATGTATCTGAGAACATGTTTGTTGTGTGAAAAGCAGCAGTCTGGAAGGGAAAAGCAGCTTCCCAGCTATTGAGGTGGAACTAAGCTAGCTATTTGTAAGGCCTGGGAAAACACCACAGCCGAAAGGCTCTCCATCCCCTTCTGCCATCCACATCATCTGCAACATTCACTGCGTAAATCACGTTAGAGGACCCAAGTCAAATTTGTCACATAGCCCCTTGGCTTACCAATGGGACCCATAAAACTTGCCTGGAGAGGAAAAAGGAAATAAAATAAATGGAAAACTGGTTGATAAGAGTCAGTGTGCAAAAGATGTCAAGGGCTCCATTTCCTTGTCTCTTCCTCTTTGCCCTGCACAGAGATGTCCCTGAGTATCCCAAGGGAATCAGGAGGCTGAAAAGCAACTATGGCTTTCCAGGTCCCAACCTTGTTTTTCTGATAACTCCAAGAGACAGCAGAGCAGGATAAACTCAGTTTCCCTCCTTTACTTAACCCTTACCCCACTCCCCATGCAGGAAGCCCATTAGACACCGATGATATGAAGCCCATCGGTGGAATAATCTCATATATCCTTCCTGCTCAGAGGCAGGCAGCAACCTCCCCTCTTCCTCGCTCATTTGATAGAAAAGGCCCTGGAAAAGAGCAAAAGCAGGAAACAATGAAATACAAGTGACATCCAGCTCTCTTATCGCACTGCTGAGAGCAGCGAGCCGGGCGGGAGTGCTTGTCACCTTCCCAGGTGGGGTCAGAAGAGACTGGAAAACATACCGCGCCCCATCAGATCTGCCTGCCTATAAATAGCTGTCTGGATTGCTCCCGAGGTCAGACCAGGTGAGCTTTGGATTTCCTTCGCAGTGTCCTCGGTTGTTGCACATCTTCCCTGGGGCTCTGCCATCAAGTGCCCTGCGCCATCACAGCGGCTGTGGGCAGGCAGCAGCCAAAACACACAGCAAAAACGTGCAGCTGTGCCCCACGCTGCCCATGGGATTCACCCACAGGCAGGGACATCCCCTGGAGAAGCCTCCACTACCCCTTGCAGCTGAGGGGTCCTCTCCCCATGACGGATACAAAGAGGAAAAGAAGAGGGAGGAAAGTCTTGATACTCCTCCTGCACTCAGGTGAGAAGACAAATTCCACACAGGTTTTTGCTGTGCAAACATGAGCTGTCCTCTTCACCAGAAAGAACAGGCTCACACCAGGCAGCACTGCCACACACAGTCAGAGCATCTCAGCATCCCCTCCCCGCTTGGCTGAAAGCTGCTTTTTATTAACAAATGCAAATGCCTTTTAAAAAAAGTCACTTTTCATCCAAGGTTTGCAACTCAGATTCTTCCGTTCCTAAGCCCCAGCCAAATTTAAAGCTGCTTTATAGGCATCTCTCCATATATTTGTTGTTTGTGCAGCTTTGAGCTTTCCAATCCTGCAGCTGCAGGACATGGGTTTGAGTCATTTAAAACAAGCCCCAGTTGTTTGGGGGATATACTTTTGTCATTATTCAGAAACGTTAACCAGTGTTGTGACCTCTGCTTGGAATTACAGTGGGGTTCTGCCTTCTTATCAAACTCCTGAGCAGTAAATAATGCAATATTACGTTGACTGCTAATGCAATAATTGTATTCGTAGATATATGAAGTCCAAACTCAGATGCGTGGCAACCTTATTACAAAATACAGAGTTACACACAGCTCTGAGGAAAGATACGCAATCATTTCTGTGTTTCACCTCTGGGGATGAACACAATGTCCTGCTCATATAGAATATGAAATCACAGGCTTGGCATGAACATTTCCTCCACGTACTGAAAACGGCACATTTCTTCCAGAGCTAGTGCATCCCTACCAAAGCTGTACACATTATGCCTCTTTCACCACCCCCACCTCTTTCAAAGCAAGCTCATACTCTCATCAGTTTTTCCTCTCCATAAGGAGAGCGGTGAACATGTTAACAAGGCTGCCTAATCCACCGAGAACATCACAACCATTTCACTAGCTTGGTATACCTACTTTCTAGTTTTGGGAACCACCGAGTAAACCATATCCCAACCAGACCTGGATTGTACCAATCATTCCATGCTTTCTTTGAGCGGTGCGAGTCTGGGATGTGGATATGAGAATAAAACAGGAGCTAGGCAGATGCCTTCACACGCCTGTGCTGAGCCTGGGGACATGGGGAGCAAAGCACCAACCTCAGCAGCAAAGCTGGTTTCCAGAGTCTCCTCTAAGCTGGATCTGTTAAATGACCCAGAACTCCAGGGCTTATTTTAATTCAAAAAGCCCCAAGTACCTTCCCTAAAGTTGCAGTTCTGTTCTACCCACTTGCATGTGAACATGAAACCAGAAGCATCCAGGTGTCAAACAGCTTTGAAGGGACACTTCCCACTTAAGGATTTCACCTCTCCCTTGTCTGGGTGCCCAACAAACCCTTCAGAGGAGTCACTGATGCTGCAACTACTCAGCACCCAAACCTCAGGCTCCCCGATAAGATAAGCGGTAGCAGTGGTGAGCTCCTGGGTGCTGTGGAGCAACACCAGGCTGGGAGCCTGAGGAGCCAGGCTGGACACTGCCTCGCTGCATGCTTTGACAAGTTGAAGCAATTTGCCTCCACTTCGAAGTGCTCTATGGATGCTGGTAATTACAACATCCACAGGGCTCCCAGGGACTTTGTGTTTTTGTTTGCTTCATCGTTTCTCTTTTGAGTGTCTCTAATTCTGCACCTTCACAAGTGTGTGAGAAGTGGTGGCTCTCCAGAACCACTCATCTAATTAAGTTCAGAGTTGCATTTTGGGATTATACATCACCGTTTCCGAACAAGGACTTGAGGCCTGGCAAAACTCCCATGGGAAGCACTGCTATCTATGAATCACTTGCATTTTCCACAGAAAATAAAACTAAAAAACTTCAAGCCCCTTGCTGTATTTCATCAGTCCCAGTGAGGCAATTCATCCTGCAGTGGAAGTGTGTGCCCACACACTTCAGCCTGTGTATATACATCTCAACAAATGAAAATGCATTTCAGGAAATAAACACAATAGAAACCTTCTATTATTACAATTCTGTTTACTAACACCAGCAATGAGTTTGTCTGCACTGGAAGTAGCACGGCACCGCTCCCGCGAGGCACCTGGAGGTTACATCACCATGCTCAGAGCACAAGTGGATTAATTCAGCAAGAATCCTTGCTCTTGCCAGCTTCTATTGTGCCAGAAATAAATTCACCTTTGCATAGCGACTGCAGAATATGCAAGACCTGACAGTCCTTCCACCAGGAAGGAGACCCCCCCCAGCAGCATTAGCAGCAATGCTGCTTCCAGGTTCAGCTCAGACTGGCACCGCTGACCGCTCTCACCAGCAACAGCTGTTTTTCCTGCATTAGACAGGACTGAGTTAGCAGTGCTTATTGTGCCTGGCCTCTTCTACCACTTCTCTATTTTCCCAGATGCCAAACCACACAGAATTTATAGCTGTTCTATACAGGTGCATGCCTGCCTGAGAAACGTGTCCAGCTTTTGCAGCACTGGAACTCCAGCAGCGTATGTGGCCCATAATAGAAAACACCTCGTAGGCTGCACTCGCCTTTCGTCAGCCATCAGATTTCTCTCTTTACAGCAGACAATGCCAAGAAAAGTCTGGTTTTCCTCCAAAACACCCTGAATATCATTTAGGTTTATGTACTGACATCAGAACTAATAAGATCTTCTGACATTTCACTCTTTAGGAAGGAAAGCTGAGCCCCCAAGCTCCGTGGTTGGGATATCCATACAATAAATTTAAAAATATAACCAGGGGTTTTATTCCAAGGTTATTATCCCTACTGATTCTAGTAGACAAATATTTGGTTGTGTTTCCATAGATAAATCTTCAGACCCATTTAAAAATAAAACAGCAACAGTGCAATTGGACTGCTTAGCTTCTTGCAGCCAGATTTCCAGCTGTTGTTCCACCACTGGAAACTAATGTTTCACAGGCAGAAAGCCTCTGCAGCAGCCTCCGGACCAGAATCCTTCTACCTACCTCAATCTCCTGCAGCTTCAGCTGAATTCAATATACATCATACGCTATGATACCACACAGCATTGCTGTATCATGCCTGAGAGGAGGTTGCATTTCAGTTAATGCAAAAGCATTTTTTCAGTCTGCTTTAGCATGAAGGGCACTAATGGAATTGAAACTGTCAGATCATTTCTCCTAGGAAACGGAGCAGGACCTCTTCGGATCACAGCAAATGAAGTCCTCATTAGAGTCAGTATGACTCTTAGAGCATCAAGCCATTCAGTAAATAGTGCACTTCATATCAGCAACATTTTCTAGTTAATGTAATAAGAATTACGATGCAAAAATAAGTTTACACACTGAGGGCCAGGTCACCATCTGCTTTTTGCTGACAAAGCTCTGTTGCAGTCAGCACTGCTTGGCTGATTAACATCAGTGGGGACTCAGACCTGGAATAACCTTGAAATCCAGAAAAGGACTTCCTCATCCTGTCTTTATCAAAACCCTGAAGTCAGTGGAGGCTTTCCTGTTGACTTCACTCTAATCCTTATTCATTTTTTCAGTGAGACCCAATGCAAGACACAAGCACGCTTACCCATTTTTCTCCAGTTCCAAGATGAGCTCCTGGCCTTCTGCCTTTACCTTAACTTCAGCTCTGTATGGATACTGCATGCAAAAGAGAGAGCGCCTGTTACTTGTACATCAGAATTATGGACACACTCAGCAACAAAAATTGTTCCCCTGGAAATTGCAGATGACCTTAAAACCACTCCTCACCTTCTTCCTATCTTCAGACCTGAATTTCTGGGGGAAGGGATGGGTCCCAGCTCCAGGCAGGCTGCTGCATCCCCACAGCACAGCCACGCAGAGCTGGGAAGCAGCCAGGGACGCTGGTTGGATCCCATACCTGAGCTCATGACCCTGGTGTATCGGGAGGAATAGTGGGCTCAGATGAGGCAACAAGTCCTAGTGCTGGGGGGCTTGGTGGTGCAGCTGAGTAGGAGGGGTGTGCTGCACCCTCTTCTCCTGTACACTGTGTTCAGGACCACATGACACAACATCCCGACTTGCCCCAGAGGTTTACAAGTCAAATATATGAGTTAACCAAAGCTTCCTTTGTCATCACAGCAGAAAGACATTTTTAGGAGCCTGTTTCAGGACAAGAGGAATCATGCCTCTTCAAGAGATGTTCACTTAGCTCCGTTACTTGCACGAAATGCCAATAAAAGGCATGCAGCAGGGTCCCTTAGACGTCTTTAGGCTCTAGCCTTTGTTCAGACAGTATTTCACAGCTGCTTTTGTATTAGTCCCAGGCTGCCAAGGGACTGGAAACCATGACAGCAGCTTTCTAGCATGTTCAAGCACACAGGCACAGCCCTGGTTTGCAACGTGCCTACAGCTCCGAATGAGGACCCAGGACAGCCAGCTCCCCAAGACCCACTGGTGTTAACAGAAAGGACCCTCATTTCTTAGTGCAACAGCAAACACATACACTAAAACAGACACTGAAAAAATAATAATAAATCAAGAGGCCGAAAGTATAGAATATGCTTTCTAGAGGACCAAATAGAAGGGCCTCTGAAGGTCTCCAGTTTCAGTCCCCTCAAAGCAGAACCACTAGCTAAGCCATGGATTTCTGAGTCTGAGCACTTTCTCATAAAGCAAATGAATGAATGAACTCCCCAGAAGAGAAATAACCCATTTGATAAAAGCAGACTTCTCTATTCAGCTGAAAGAAAAAAAAAATCATAAGAACTTGTGAGATTATTAACCCACTGTAATTCCTAATTCAGCGTTGGAGGGGATTTTGCAGAACAGATAATTGAAAGCAAAATAAAGCAAGGCTGACTGCATGGGATGTTCTGATGAAAGACCTCAGCCCATAGATACGCTCACTCGCCACTTCATCAATTCCAAGCTCAGTTACAAACTTCTCCTTTCATCAGCTCCCTGCTCATATTCTGGGTTTTGTTCATCTTCCCTTCAGTTTCCAGGACATTGTGCACCAGGCCCATGCAGATGATGCAAAACAAGTTGATACATTGACTATATACAACAGCTGATTCCAAGGGGCTGAGTTCAGCTTACCGAGCCACAGGTGCTCAGTACGTCTCAGTATAGGTCTGCTGTTTTGCTAACTGATACGTAAGCAACAGAGGTTGTCTTGTCCCTAACTGGGGGGCTCTGACAGTCTCCATCATCATAAACTCTTCACAAAGTTTGTGCAAACATCATTATTACTAGTAATGTACTCCCTTCTCGTTCAATAATCCCACTGCTTCAGAGCCCGCCAGTTGCTGTGTAGCTGAGATATCCCCAGCTGTACACAAGCTTTGTTAACACAGGTTTTAGAGCCAACAGGAACTTGCCTGAAACAAACTAAGTACGACCCCTGAGACCCAGCAAATTTGTGCAAGGGAAAATGCTGTCCAGATGTATTTGGGTCACTATCAATAACAGAGAGAATGAAAACTTCCAACCAGCACTGCAAGAACATTTTAAAAAGAGAATTAAGATCAGGAGAGAGTCATAGTAGTGCTTTTTTTTTTTAACATGGCACAATTAAAGGCTATATCAAGTCTCATCATAAGGAGAAGACATAAACCCCAAAATAACACCACTTATGGGGAGACGCCATGATTTTTCTCTAGTATAGTATAACGCTGCAGCTTCCTTTTTCTGGTTCACAACGTAAATAACACCATCTGGATTTTCCTCTTTCATTTGATTAGGCAACTGATAACTTCTTGATTGTGGCAATGCAGAGGCTGGGAAGTTGAGCTGCGGTTTGTGGTTGAGGCTGAAGCCCAGCACCTCGGCGGGCCTCAGCATGGCTGCAGGGTGCCACACCGCTCCAGCCCCCACTTTACGGGAAGCAGGGGCGCGATCTGTCTCCACGCGTGTGGCATCTAAGCCACAGTGAGACCTGAGGTGCTGGGTGGCTTTCCTCAGTCAAGCACCCTCACAGCTGTGACTCACCTTCTCCTAAAGCGGATGCCTCTACCTGGCTGCTCCCCAAGCACCACTGAGCGCATCGTCTGCCCCCCCCCCCCCCCCCCTTTTGTTGGCACAGGGCGCAGGTGGTCCCGATGTAGGTTTTAAGGCATGGCAGAGGGCCAGCGCTTCCCAGCCGCTGGAACGATGGGGGCCAGGCACTGGAGCACCCCCCAGGCCAGATCAGCCCCCCGGGCTCGCCCCCGTGCTGCAGGTGGGCTCTCTGGCTCTTGGCACAGGGCTCAGCGCAAGCAGCAATCGCAGCCCCCCGGGAGGGTCGCGCAAACAGCACACACAGCGCTGGGCGCCACCTACCTTCTCGCTGCTGGGGGTCCCCAGGGCTGCCCAGCGCGGCACCACCACCTCGGGCTGCGGCTCCGCGCCGGCCCCGGCACCTGCGGGGACACAAGAGGGGCTGCTCAGGAACCCGACCCCATCCGCACCCCGAGGGGTTAAACACCCCAAAGCCAGGGCGGGAGGGGAGAGCTCCGCGCGGCTTGTAGAAGAAGCAGGAGGGTGGTCGTCCCCCCAAACCACCACCCCCCCCGGGGAGCTCATGCCGCCGGACCCCCGCACTCACGGGGCGGCGGCGGCAGCAGCAGCAGCAGCTGCGAGAGGGCGATGCCGCAGAGCAGCCCCCGGCCCCGCATGGCTCCGGGCAGGAGACGGCGCGCCGCCGCCGCCGCCCCGCGTATAAAACCTCCGGCGCGGCTTTCCCCTCCCACCACCGGCCCGCAATCCGCCCCTGCAGCCCCCTGCCCGGGGGGGGGGATAGGGGGGTGTCTCCTCTTCTTCCTTCTCTTCTTCCTCCACGCCCCCCACACCCCCCCCCCCCCCACACACACACCCCACAGCACCGCGGGGATGCGCCCCGGATGCGACAGCGGCTGTGCCCGGCGGGGCGGGGTGCGGGGCTGCGCTGTGCCCGGGGCAGGGGGCAGCCCGGGCACACCCCGGGGCTCCCGCTGCAGTGTCTTTCGCCTTCCCAGCTCTTTTCCCAGCACAGAAATCCATTGTGCTTCCCTCCAAAGCTGGCAAAGAGGGGAAACGTGGTGGCAGGAAGCTGCTACATCATTGCCAAGCGGCTCCTGTAGGAGCTGTGCCATCGCTTTAGTTGCTTATTTATGTATGTTATATCTATGTGTAATCCTAACCAGTCGAACCATTCACAGCCGAACCTGTGGTTCCAGAGGCATCCTAAATCCCTCTGCACCTGGGAAATGCATTGTCCCTGGACAGCTGAAGGGCTATAGGACAGATCTTTATGTGCCCATGTAAAAGGGTAGAGGCAAAAAGATGTTCGCTGCCTCTCTCCCCTTAAGGCAGATGGAGGGGCTGGGCCTGGGCAAGGGCTTGGCAACGTCCACAGCTCATATTCCCTGTACTGCCCTTCAGGGATATATCCGCTTACTCCCATGCTGCTCCCAAAGGAGCATCCCTGTCTTTTCCTGCATCCTTCAGGGCTGAGCCACGGGTTGACATCCACACGTCATCTCTTTGCTGGTCCTCTGTCCTTCAGGGAGATGAGCACCCAGAGGACTGCCAGCCACAGTGCCTCGCTGCTGGGGCAGCTCTGGTGGGGGGCAGGGTGGCACCAGAATAGGAGAGTCCAAGTCAGTGGGGCCATGCTGACTTGGTTACCGGCCGTGAACCCCTGAGCTCCATGGTGCTGTAGATGCTCCTCGCACACACTGAGCCCGTGAAAAGCAGCTGCCTTCTCATATGCCCCTGCTGTGACTCCTGCCCAGCTCAACTGCAGCTACATGAGCAAGGCTGTGAGGGTGGACTGATGTGGTTTTATGGGGTCAGCTCAGAGCGGCAGGCAAAGGCATTACCTCCTTGTCACACTCTTCAGACAGCCATCAATCTGCATTATCCATGCAACCCTTCCCATCCATCTCTATAAAGCACCTGTGTAGGTGAACCACCAGGAAACCAACTGAAGAAATGAGGAGAATTTGCACCTGGCTATGTTTCAGAGTGTATTGGTAAATCAGGCTGATAGGAAAGAAATACTCCATTTAGAATAAAGGTTCGCTAGATAATAATAACAATGACTTTGTCTCTTGTCCAGATGTTTATTTATGCTACTGAAACCACTGAGCTCTCTTTTACTGAAGGGCTTTGCTGACTCCTGCCACAGTTGCCCAAAGGAAATGTGACTGTTTCTGTTTGCAGATACCGTTTTGGCTTATGACTTTCATCCGCATCCCCCTTCTCCCCCAGCACTTCATATGCTGAACCTTTGTGATTTGTGAGGGCCACTTTGTCCCTGATATCACCCTGGCAGAGGAAAGCTAGGGCATCCTGGGGACACCTGGGGGGAACCATCAGGGTGAGCAGGCTATAAATGACAAATCAGCTGGCCTGCGACAGGTCACAAATTTTCAATGCACAACTGTTATTTCCCAGATCAAAAATCCAGGGACCAGACTTCAGCTCTTTTCTAATCATATGGAGTATCTTGAAGGGAAACCTTGTTTTTCTTTGTGAACTCCCCCATTTATTTATAGCTGCCTGTAATATAGAAGAAAACAATGGCACTGTTGTTGGTGCCCTTATTATAAATAAGTAAAAATGCATGCCAAATGTAGACACAAATTTAGCAATTCTGCTTTCATCCCTGCATAAAATTTTTGCCTGCCCAAAGGGAAAAAAAATACTTTGATGAAGAACATGTATATTTGCAGTGAAAGACTGTCACAAATCTTCTCAGTGCAACAAATCTCCACAGGAACTGCTCCATATATTTCTCTAAAAGAAGATCAGGTCCAAAAAAAAAAGGATAAAATGGAAAAAAAGGAGCCTTATTTTAAGATTGGTAAAATACTTAGGCCAACAACTATCTACTTGTGATTGTTGTTAGCACTCAAGTACCATACAAATATATGCAATATTTGCATGTGTTACATAGTGGCATTTTTATCTTTGGATCTTGGTAATATGAGAATTGATATCTTAATTTATAATCACTAGAAACTCCCTCCATAAAAATATAATCACAGACTGTGCAGTTGTTATATATAGTTTAATCTATATTTATATATGATATATCGCTCACATTACTGAGATGTTGTTGCATGGAAAGATTCAGGATATTCTAGCCTTATTCACAGTGCTCAGATGTGCAACGCCACGTGCCTCTGGCACAGGATGAGTCAGATCCTGCCTGTACCCACGTGTTCAAAAACCTCTTACCAAAGTCAGTGGGACATTTGCCTGATTCACAGAGCCAGGTCAGGCTTTCAGATAACTGGGAATTACACAGATTCATTTCCTCAAGGATCCCAACTGCCTGATTAAATGTACCAGCTGGGAATTTGGAGGTCTGTGCTCTGTTCCCTTACCTGTTGCATCCTCTGCGGCCAGGGGACGGTCATACCTGCCAGCAGCAGCCTCCATGCAGCACCCACAGCAAGGGCTGGTGCACGCAGTTGTTCAGTAGGCTTGAAAATGAGTGTTTCAGTTTCCCCAGGGGGAAGCTGGTGAGAGTGCTTTTGCAGTGGGGTTTCTGCACTTACTTGACAGTTTGCAAAATGATTTAACACTATTGTTGTTAGCTGGAAAGCAAAAGACGATGATTCTCCCATTATGTTCGCAGTAAATTAGGAGTTAACCACCTGGAAGGAACTAGAAAGACCTACAGAGGGGAATGCCTGTTCAAGAAACACACTTCTGCAGAGAATGACTTGGACATGAATCAGACTAAAAGCTCAGTAATATTTTATTGGAACTCTCTTTTTAGAAATAGGACAGCTCATTGAATGAGCTGCTCTGAAAAGACTCCTGCTGACACTGGAGAAAACGTTACCAAGAATCAAAGTTTTAGCAGGAGGAGGTAGAAGACTTTATCCTGCCGAACCTCTGGATTACAGACACTGATGAAAAATTTTTTATCTTTGGCTGACTTGAGTGGAATGTGAAATCTTCCACTTTTCAGATCATTTTTCTCCTTCAGATCACTTGAAATGATCAAAAGAGGAAGGCTGTGAAGGGAACTGGCGATTCAACAGCAAACTTCTTCATTTTGAGTCTTAACCATTGAGAACAGCTTTGGATGACCCAGAATATTCTGTTCAGCTTTGGTTTTCCACCACCCGTGTAGGACAGCGGGAATACTTGGAAGAGCCCTAGAGCAGCTGTCCTGCCAAAGAGGGAGAAACACTGTAAGATGATCAGGTACTAGACAAGGGCTTGTCCTGATGTGCTGTTAGGGAAATAATATCAAGCACTCCCTACGCTTTTTTTAAAGGGTGGGTCACTGCTGCTACTTTTGCTTCATTCCTACAGACAAGTGAACTTAAGGGTAGAATACCCCAGCTTGATGTATCGATGGTGCCTATTCCTTCTCCCAGGGCCATGCTTTGTTCACTATTTGTAACATCCTCTGTTTTTCAAATTCTTTCTTATTTTTCATTATAGATACTTACATATTTTGTCTAAATTTCAAGTGAAATAACAGACTGAGCTCCTATTAACCAGGTATCTGTGAGCCAGTTGACTACAATCCCCCTCTTTGAGACTACCTAATAACACTTTCCTTTAGATAAGTCTCACCTTATCTCCCGACTGTGACTGCGTTATCAACATCAAACAACACTTACAGGGACATTGGATCAATACTTAAACGCATACAAACACTAACAATCCAATTATCAATATGCTTAACAACCTTTCTATCCATGTGATTAAATCCTAGAGGTATCAACCTTTTGAGTTTCATGTAAAAATCTTAGTTTATTTCCAAATTTAATTCAAATCAGTAGAAATGCATCCACTTTGATCCACATACACACAACCAGTAGTTGGTACAGTACACAGTCCCCCTTGTGAAGCTAAAAGCATATCTAAAGCCATTCAATTTTGAATTGCAATCAATGTCAGCTAATGGTCTAACTGCCTGTTGTAAAGCCACCGTAGCACAAGCAGTTTCATTCCCACTTTTTTCTATGATTGCAGATACTTACAATAGATTTTTCTAATTCAATTACTCCTAGCCACAGAAGGAACCACCAAGCAAAAGAGTGGAAAGTTATACATCTCTCAGTGGATTATGGCCTCTTTTACATCTCTGGAAATAGGTTCTCAACCAGGCTTTAGAATGTGATTTTCACATTACTGTAATGCTCAGAACTAGTGCTCCTAATGTACATATTCCTGCCCAATTCTTTGGTAAAATTTTTCTAGCCTTTTTCCCGACAAAGCAAATACCAGCCTTTTCCTTCAGGAACAGGCCAGGAATTTTGAAAATCCCCTCCCCAATTAGCTTGAAGTGGACATTCTGGTCCCATGGACTTAAAAGACTGTCCTGGTTCCCTTTATGTGTTGGTAACATCAAGTAAAAGAGGACCGTTACCCCTTGTAGTTCATTCATTTCTAATTCTAAAAAGTCTGTATACTTGTGAAGATATAATAACATTGTTTTTATTACTAATAATACAAAATACAATAAATTTTTCTCCCTGTACACAATCCAAATAAACCACTGATCTCCAATTAGTTCAGGTACAGTTCATTAACTCCGTATTAATTTCAAAGATCCAGTCTCTCTTGACTTCCACTCTTCTAGAGGGGCACTCTTCACTGGAGTATAGTGAATCCAAGAGTTTATTCCTTTTACCTTGACTGTGTGGATGTGATTATTAATACCAAATATAGTCCTTTCCAGCGTTCTTTCAGAGGTTCATCTTTCCAGGTTCTGATACAAACCAGATCTCCTGGCTGGGAGGTATGTACTGGGGCGTCCAGAGGTACAGGTGCTCTTTTGTTCAGGTACCACAGCATACCTTGCTTTCCACTGCCCGTTGTCCATAAACTGCTTCCATCAGTGAAGAATTCCCTGTCTGGATTCTCTAAGGGTCTATCTTTCAGATCCAGTTGGCTGGAATACACCTGTTATATGACATGTAGACAGTCATGTTCCAGTTCATCATTTTCATTAACGGGAAATAGGGTGGCAGGATCCAGGATGGAAGTCACTTTCAAAGTGACATCACCTTGTTCAATCAAGGATGTCTGATACCAAATCAATCTGTTCGGGGACAACCAGCAATGGCCCTTCTGCTCCAGTACCGCCAGAACAAGCATGAGGCACAAAAACAATAATAGGTTGTCCCAAAGTCAATTTTCAAACTTCTGTAATTAATAAGACCGTTGCCACCACTGCTCTGAGGCGTGCTGGCCATCCCTTGCTCACTTCAACTAATCACTTAGGGAAGTATGCCACGGCCTTTTCCAGTCTCCAGGGACTGGAGTTAACAACTCCTAAGGCCACATGTTGTTCTTCATACACATGTAAAGTGCAAAGCTTACCCAGGTCTGGCAATGCCAGAGCAGGGGCCCTCATAAGTTCCAATTTTGTAGCGTCAAAGCTTTTACAACACTCAGGGGTCCATTCAAGAATTTCTTCAGGCCCTTTGGCAGCAGCATCTGAGGGCTTAGCAAATAAACTGAAGTTTGGTATCCACAGGCGACACCACCCGGCCATTCCTAAAAATCCTCTGAATTCTTTGATTTTGGAGGGGCTATGCAGCATATTGCCTCTTTTCATTCTGTTCCTAATGTTCTCTTGCCCTAAGAAATCTCAAAACCCAGTTATTCTACAGTCAGCTGAGAAATTTGTGCTTTTTCCCATGATACCAGTACCCAGCAAGTGCTTAGACATTCAGTAAGCTGATGGTGGCTGCCTGACATTCCTGTTTTGTCACAGCTCCCAGTAGGCTATCATCTACATATTGAGCAAGGTAATCGAAGAATTTTTACCTTGCCAATCTTTGCCCAATCCATTACCAAACAAAGCAGGGCTGTCATTGAATGCCTGGGGTAACACCGTCCAGTAGAGTTGAACTTTTTGTCCCATTGTTGGGTTTTCCCATCCAAACATAAAAAGTTTTTAACTCTCCTCCAGGGGTATGTAAAAGAAGGCATCTTTGAAATCTAATACTGAAAAACAGACATTGTTTTTAGATAAAGATGATAATGAGGTATAGGGGTTCGGAACCACAGGATGTACATCAACTGATGCTGATGTACATTTGATTAATTTCTCTCAAATATTACACCAATACGTAATCTTGAGTCTGGGATTTCTTAACTGGTAAGATTGGGGCATTATATTCAGATTGACACTCCTTCAATAGTCCACATTGAATAAAATAATTTATTAGTGGTTCTAAACCCATCTGAGCTTCTAACTTAATAGGATATCGCTGTTTTTCTTACTGGTTGTCCTCTGAGTTTTAATTCAACCTTCGCTGGTACTGCATTCTTTGCTCTTCTAGGTTCTGTTGGTTGCCCATACAGTGGGTATTACAGCATCCAAAGTTTTCTCTGGGATGTTTACATCTCCCCATTGTTTCTTCATTAATAACCAAATCTGAGCCTTCCAAGCTGTTTCCTTTGGCAGGTATAGCTGTATTCTCTTATCAGAGAGTTATTTGTGCTCTTAATTTACACAGCAGATCTTGCCCTGAGAGGGCTAAGGGATATTCTGGCATGTAGAGGAATTTGCAAGTTAAGAGTTTTACTTCAAATTTTACATTCCATTGGTTTTAAAAATCATTTCAAATCTCGCTTCCCTGTGACCCCCCATGAGTGGCACACAGCTGTTACTTGAAGGACCCTTACAACTAGTCACGACTGAATATGTCGCTCCTGTATCCACCAAGGAATCAACAGTTTTGTTCCCCAGCTGAACTGGAATCAGATCAGCTTCAGGGGTCATCCCTTCTTGGGGAATTGTTCTTCTTTTTGGGCACTCATTTTTCCAGTGTCCCTCTCCTTTACTTACAATAGGCACATTGATTCAGCCCTACGGAATTTTCTAAAACCAGTTCAGAATTCCAGCCCTGGCCTCCGTCTCTACTTTGGATATTTCCTCAATAATACCCTCACCTCTTCCCTTGCCTCTCACAGAATTCCCAGCAATTATGGCCGCTAACAAATTAGCCTTCATTTTATGATCTTTTAGTCTTTCTTTCTTCTCTACTTCATCTCGATTATTATATACTTCATAGGTTGTTTTTATCAATTGAAAGATTGTCATTCCTCCTACCCCTCCTATTTTCTGTATCTTTTTTCTTGTATCTGAAGTTGATAAGCTGATTGTTCAATAAAAAAACATATTAAACATTCTCCTATTAGTTTCATCTTCATGTTCTAAATCAGTCCTTTTTCTAGCTGCTTCACACCACCTCTTGTAAAATGCTGAGGGATTCTCATCATTTCCTTGTCTAACTTCACGTAACTTCGACACTTTCTTTGATTTCGGGACCCCATGTTGTATACCATATTAAATCAATTGCTGATACTGTTTAATCATTCCTCTCCCAGCACCAGTACTTGGGTCCCATTCTGGATCAGTTTTAGGCATAAATCTAGCAGGGTCATCATTAGCATTTCGCCTCTGAGTGTCTTGTTCAGCCTTTTCCAAAACCAACCGCTTTTCTTGTGTAGTAAAAAGAGTGTTTAACAGTGTTTTCATGCCACTCCAGACGGGATTATGATTCAACACAATTCATTCCCCTGATACATCTTGTGTGGATTATTGCTGTATGATCCCATTGATTGTTTCCAATTGAGTGAGTCTGAGCTGGTAAACGGGACGTGCCCAAACACCAGCAAACCTTCAACTGCCACTGCCGGCCGGAGCGGTGCCTGTAGCACCGGCGGCTGAGCCCAAGCTCTGCCTGAAACGGGAGAGAAATTTCCCCCTTCCATTTGAGGAGATGGCTCATCCGAATTAGTACTAGCCTCTTCTTGGCTGAGCAGCAGTACTGACACTTGTACATCCTCCGGCTCCTCGTTTCTCTTAATACAGCCCTTCCCAATACCACCAGCCTAACAGCACCTCTGCGTCTTCAGTTCACTTTCAGCCAACGCATTGGTACCACTCGGATTGCTCTGTAACAATTTACATTTCTTTCTTATGTCATAATTATCCCACAATGCAAAGAACAAATCATCCTTCAAATCAGTACTTCATCCCAGTTACCCACTCTCCTACAGAAAATTATTAAACACAATATTAGTATTCTAATTTGAAGTCCTATTTTCCAGCCATTTCTCACCACCACCCAACTTACACTCTGGCCACCACTTATTACAGGAGCTGTGTAATTTTCTTTTAGTTAAGGGTCCCCCACCGAAACAGTTCCAGTTTTTCAGGATGCATCCTAAAGGCATGCAAAGAGGTATCTCGGTGGAGCAGGTGGAACCTATATTACTTCCCAGGAAAGAAAAAAAAAAAAAAGTCTTTACCAGGACTTCGTGTACTCAGCAAACGGATCCTCGGGACTGAGCCAACCTGACACCCAGAGCAGCACCCAGATGCTGGGTCCACCCCATGCACCACTCCGGGCAAACCTGCTCGCACCCAGGTGGCCAGGGAGGGCTGTGTCACTGGCCCAGCTCACCACCCACTGTGTCCCACCAGCCCCTGCCCAGAGCCTGGGCACTGCTCACCGCGTGTCACACCGGACAGACATCCCATACACGCCGAAAAAGCACTTGCGATTCTGTCTGGTCACACTTAATTCTCACTGGGTCTTATAAGCCTCGCTCCATTGAAAGGTACCGTGGGCTGGGGGGTTTCCCACAGTCTGTGGGGAGGGGGCTGTATTAGTAGGGGGCTTTCCCAGCTGGAGGGTGGATCTCTCAGTGTGCTCATGAGGATGGTTCACACACAGTTCAAGTAATTTTCTGCTTGGTCTCATTAACCATTTGGTTCTCCTTGAGATTGTCTTGTTACCTCTTAGCTTGAGGTATTTATGGTGTCTATTCCTTCTCCCAAGGCTGTGTTCTGTTAACTGTAACATCCTCCTTTTTTCAAGTTCCCTCATTTTTCATTATAGATATTTACATATTTTGTCTAAATTTCAAGTTAAATAACAGACTGACCTTCCATTAACTACCGACCCACCAACTGGTCAGCTACAGCACTACTGAATGTCTTTAGATTTTTAGAGCAGCAGGAACAAAAGAAACTGGAAAATCTGCACCTCATTTGTTTTTCAAGCTGAGAAGCATGCAAGGTGGGTTTTAATGTAGATTAAGGCAAACAGCAAAGAAAGAAAAAATATCTCAAGAGTAGAATACACCTGTCTCATGTCCCAAGCGCCCTCTGTCCCGCCGAGCGGTGGGCTTGCAGGAGGGCACACGCTGGCCAAGGGGCTGACGGGCCCTGCCTGTGACCCACTCAGGGAGGGCTCAGCCCTACATTTTGTTTCCCATTAATATTCAGGATGTCTTAAACCTGTTTTCTCTTCTACTGGCTTTAGTGGTATATTGTCACCATGTACTGTTCATTTCAGTATAATTACTGTGGACTGTTTGTTTCAGTATAATTATTATGGATAATTGCTATCAAGCAGTAGTTGTGCAACATTAGATTGTTAAGGGAGGGTTAATCAGTAATTCCAAGACAGATCTAAACCAAAAGATCTTCTTGCAAAGCTGGATCTGAAATCAAAATTGCCAAAAGATGTTGAACTGTGGTCAAGACAAGTCCACATAGGGGAAGATAACTGAGGTTCAGTTCTCGATCAGCAGTAACTAGAGTGTCAACTGTTGTTTGAGACCTCCAGAATTTTTCTAAAATACCTGTAAGGAGCATGCGTGATGCTTAATTAATATAGTACTGCCTATTGAATGCATATGTATGATTTTTCTGAGAAATCTAATGTATAAACGTATGTATGGTCTATATAATCTCGTCAAAACATAACATACGGTATGCACGTTAGGTGGAAAGATCCCCCGTGCACCCAGCACAGCAATAAAGGAATGCCTGCTTCTTAATGCTGCCTTGGTGTTAAGGAGTTTTCTTATTCCCAATTTCAGTGACAGTATTAAACAGAACAGGTATCTACTGAGGGTATAATACTGTGTTTTCCTACATGAACAGCAAAGGTCCCGTTAGCAGATGGATCCTGTGCAGCAAATGCTGAATCCCTGGACCCACTGAAGCTCACTCTGATCTATCAGCACAACAAGCTCAGGGTACATACAACGAGGCAGCCCTGAGGCACCTCCCTTCAAACTTATAGGTATATGTATATAACGTATAGAAGGAAGTAAATTTGTAGTACCCATGGCAAGCACCCATTCTAGATTCCGGTGCATTGAAATATGTCTTACACCTGAGTTCACAGTGTGTAAAAAGAAAATTGGATTGGAGAAGAAGAAAGTTAGAGCTGGAGAATAATCCCACAAACAGCTGTTTTATACCCTAAAAGATAATTGTGTAGGAATTAGCACATTTGCCCACATGCATTCCTGCAGGCCAGATCAGCTTTCAGTAAGAAGATAATTTAGAAATAAACAGGCATTTTATACTATTTATAAGACTTTCCTCTTAAGGATCCATCTGCACTGCAGATGCAGTGGGAGCAGGGGCCTATTTACAACACAATTGCAATGTGTAGTAGGGTAGACAGGATTTACTCATGCTTTTGTGTTCCTTAACTACAAAATGTGTTCTTTAACTACAAAAAAGTAGTTCTCAAATGAGAGGTTTTGATCTTGGACTTGGAAAATGGAGTTATGAGCCCACAGAAGCAGAAAAGCATAATAAAAATGTTGATATGAGACTGAAAACTTAAAATGCAAAGATTCCAGAGTATATCTACTCTACACTGGCTTAGGATTTTTTGAGGCATAAGGAGATTTCATTCGTACCTGTCTTTATCAATAACGTAGTCTCAACGGACATCGGGGGCCGAAGCCTCAGGTTTGAGAGGACACTTGGGGTCCAACAGATAGCCCATAAAATACAGGATGTCCTACACGAGACGGTTGATGTAGCTTCCTCTGAATCATTCCTCAGCATCCTCTGGCAGCCCAGCACGGACTGACTTCTCTGCCCGTGGTTTTCAGTTCTTCCCATATTCTTGTGGTAGCTGGATTTACATAATGATAAATATTAAGACACACTTAAGTATATACACACACTAGTATTAATAGCCCAAATTGTGTGAAAAAGTTACTTCAGCTTGTCATTCTAGGCATATGCAGTTTAGCTGCGCGGGAAGTCTCTGAATTACACAAATTAGGATTTGGCTGTCCCCACTCAGTTCCAAGGCTTTGGTTTAAAATGAAACACTAGGGATACATTGTTCAGATTAGTTTATTCAAATACAACAGCAAAATAACAGGATTCCCGGAGGAAAATAACCATCTATTCTGCAAAGCAAGGGAGAAAGAAAAAAAAGTTACTAACATGAATTACAAAGTTTGGCCAAAAAGTTTTGAATTTCATTACTCTCCAAGTTCAGCACAGATACTCTCTCCATTAAAAGCCTTTGATATTCTTCAGATAATTTGGTTGTCTCTGGAGAATTCCTTACAATATAACTATGCTCAGGGATCAAGTCACAGCCCACTAGTGTAAGTCACAGGGCCAGATGCCATCCATTTTCCTCTCTCTGGGTGCTACCATGCCTTGCCATACCTTCTGGACAATCCCCCTTTTATTAATGGAACTGGTTGCAGACCAAGATATTACTGAAACTGATCTAAGTTTTCAATGTGTGATACAACAGTTGTACCACAAATACAGACTACAGTTAAGAATAACCACATTAAAACTGTCTCATCAAAGAAAAAATACAAAGCATTGCTGAATCATTCTTGACTTCACTCTCCAGGCCTTAAAATATTTTACTGCAGTAAGAATTATATTAAAGTCATAAACCAGAATTATTTCACTTGCTAAAACTCCTAAGTAATACCTACAGAATTATGACAAATACCATCAGAATGCCTATTTGGGCATTAAAAGGATGCACTTAAATACATCTCTCCTCAGGAAAGCACATTATCACATGCTTAAGGCTAAATTCCTGTGTTAAGTGCTTTTCTGACCCAAACAATGCCCTGATGAAGCAGGAAAAATTCCAGAGGCTTTTGACCTCCCCAGATCTGCATGCAATCTCTTAAAATACTAGCAGATCATCAAACTCTTCAAAGTTACCGTTTTCCATTGAACATACTGACTGAAAACATTTCTTGCCCACTCTCTATTTCTCTGGATTATAATTCGTTTTAAAAATTACAATGCTTGCAACAACTTTACTTCTTCTTCCTCATCGGTGTCAGTTACATTGACTATGCGGCTGGTGGAGGGAGTAGGTGGCCTGTATGGTGATAAAACCTCCCTCACTACGTCAACATCCAGTTGTTGTAGGGGGCTTAAATACTGCTCCTGGTTGTAGCTGCTGTGACAGGGCGCTACTTGAAGGCTCTCAGAGCTGCGCTGGTTCTGACGTGTACTTTCTTCTGGGGATTGCTTGAAAGGATAGCCTTCATCCATAGCAGAAAACATCACCTCCTGTCTTTGGTACCTATTTTTATAAAAGCCAAAGCATTCAGGCACTGAGCTGGAGAAATTCCCACAGGCAAATGGAGGTCGGCTGAATGGGCATATGCTGCAGTTAAAAGAGATCGAAAGTTGGCTTTCAGAAATGCACATTGCCTGGACTTCCATTCAACTAAAAAAAAGCAGAATTACATCAATTTTCTATGCTAGTCAGCTTATCCTGCTGGAATATTCAAAACATGCATACTTTAAACCATGCCTAATTTCAACACTAGGGTCCTAACAAGAGTCATGCACAGATTCCATGTCTCTGCATATGCAGCTCTTCATGCTAGCTACATGCTTGACATTGCTTTGAAAACAAACACACAAACCCATGGTATTTATCAATGAAATAGCATCATGGATAAGCCAGCATCTGATAAGCCTGCAGTATGTTAACCAATGTACTTCAAAATAGTAAAACAAAGCATCAAAACTCAGTTTGTGTTATTTCTGTATGCCAAAATTTGTGACAGAGCTGGGATAAACGCTCTTATTTAGTCTTTTGAGTGAACCCTTGCATCTGTTACGTTACCAAACAGGAAACTGACAGAAGAATCCTTGTGCCAAATATGTGGTTGTCAATGTTACTATTTAAAGAATATACAGTGATACATTTTTAACAAGCAACCACATAGTAGATTGCAGGAAATTACTATGTCAAATGTAACTGTATTCCTCCAGTGTCAGAAGTCTGAATTTTTATTCTGATGCGGAGTGGCACACATATTGTAATTTACACAATGTTACAGAAATTCACTACATTGTTAATAAAACAGCATATGAAGAAGTAATAGAGCTCTATATTGCAGACATTATAAAGACATTAATACAATGTCTATTGAGGTTTCAAGGAAACTATTCATCTTTCCAATCTAATATTTAAATTTTTAGTGCATAAATCTGCATGCATATATTTTTTACTGCCAGTGCTACTCAGAAATTCTGATTCTTGTATACAATAAATAAATTTATAGGAATACGAACTTACAGCTCATTGCATTATAAAGATCCTGGCATTAGCAAAGCTGGCAGCCTTCAGAAGTTCATTAATGTGTAAACTCAGAACAGTCTTTTATGGTACAAAACACTCCTCTCCCTCAGAGGCCTCACAAAATGGTCTAATTGCAGAGACCAAGGGCTAAGAAAAGTTCATCTTTAGCAATTTTGGGAATGTGTCCTCTGTTTCTTTAAAGGACCTCAAAAATAGAAATGTCTTGTATTGTGCTTACCAGCTCATAAAGTTCTTTTTAGTTTGATGGGTCATCAACAGCCCTAATTAATGACTGGGTAGTCTTATCACCATAGGAACATAATGGTTGCTGCTATTAGTAGGAATGAGCAGTGTATAAATGGGTGGAATTTAAGTCTAATAGTCATAATAATTTGTCATGTTAGATATTGCACAGTCATGAAAGAAAGATGATGCCTTACAAAGAACAAGCCTCAGTAGGCCATCAGATGACTTGCATTTGAGCAGCACACCTGTTGCTGGGAGGGCACTGGTGCTTTCTGTGCATGTTTAGCTTAGGAAATACCCATGGGATATTGCATTTGTTAGCCTGTGAATTCTTTGATCAAGCAATCTCTGATTGACTGCTCAGAGACTGCTGAGGAAAAACCAGGAACTGCTACTTACATATGAATTGTGAAGACATTTCCCACCAGGTTGGATTTCAGAAATATTGGTAGTTATGATAGCTGCGATCATAGTACCCAGGAGACATCTCACACACCTACTTTAATTCTATCCGATCATTTTCAAAATATATTTACACTATCTCTACCTAATGTTTTTCTGTGGAAATCAACTGCACTTAGATGCATAAAGTGGAAAGATGATACTTCTATTTACTGTGGGCTTGGGAGTGCCAATTACTGCAATAATACTATGGAGCCTTCAATAACTGGGCATGTATTACGAGCAGCCTCAGGCCAGCAGGTCCCACCACACAAGAGCTGTAGGAAGGGAAGAGCACCTTTCCTTCTGAATACTCCATCTGTTTTCTGCAAGTCAAAAGACTCTCTGCCTTTTAGCACTTGTTCTTACTGGTATTGAAATAAAGGGTTTCATTACCTTGAGGGGAAATACTGCGGTCCAGGTACAAAGTAACGGTGGTAAAACGAAAACTGAGGAGGCATTCCAAATAGACTGGCTGGCTGATGGGTGCGAGGAGGCTCATAGAGCTGTGAGTGAAGAAAAGGGGCAGTTTGGGGAAGAGGTATCCCTCTAGGAAAAACAGAAACCCCTGGGTACTCCTTTGGCAGCTCACTATTAGAGACAGAAATTCTGCCAATGGTGGTGGTTATGTTACTTGGGTTTCTGTTGAAAACTGGTGTAGGTCTTTTCAGAGAGCAATTGAGCCCAAATGATACATCAAGACCTGCTATCTGAGCAGGTTCAGCAATGTGCTGTGGTGAAATTACAGGGTGCAGGGGCAGAGCTGGAAGTGGAACAGCCACTGATGCAATGCTTGCACTAGTAGTCTGGAAAAGAGTAATTGGACCAGCATGTTGAATGGAAGAAGCTGACAGACAGCTGGCAGATGGAGGCTCACCTTTAGGAAACAGAACAGTTACTTATCAAACACGAGAGATTTCATAAACAGCAGTGTAGCAAACAACACCCAGAGCCAGAACCGTTTCTCCCAAAACACTTTCTAGCATTACTTCCCTGCAACTCAGTCATACACCACTTGGCCTGTATGTGTTCTGACAGATGGGTTTGCAGCCCACACATTCAAGCTTCCTTCTACAGAAATGCAAGGGTGAAAGAGGAAGGAATTGGCTGGCGAGTGTTGAGGCTGTGAGGCTGGTGAGGGCTGTATCTTGTCCTGATACGGCTACAGAATGGGGCTGGAAGATGCATTTAGTGCCTGAAGCTCAAAAGACCTTCCAAGTCTACTAGCTGAGTTGGAGTGAGACAAACTCTTAACAAAACTGTGTGGTGCCAAAGCAGCAGTGAGCAACAGAAGCAACAGTTCTAACACCCTACTCTCTGATATGTTTTCTTATTTGTTTCACCAATGAGTGTACTCACTAGCCAACTTCACTTTGAAATATTTTGCAGAACTTACACTTGAATGTACAGTCTCAAATAACACCTCATGTCAACAGGGCTGCCTTTATACAGAAAGATTTCAAAATACATTGCATAAGTATTTTCAAATCCCACTACCTAGTCTAAGAGTCTAAATTCTGAGTCAACAGCACGTAAATGCATCTAGACATTAACAGTTTGTATTTAAGAGTAATTTCAACCACAATAGGATAATAAATTCCAGAATAAAACATAGTGATACAAGAATATTTAATTTTTAAAAAGAGAGAAAACAGAAGAAATATATTAATATGTATAGTGGGGGAAAAAAAGGAAGAATTTGAAAAATGGAGGATGTTAGTTAATCCTTAGAAACAGTTAACAGCCTTGGGAGAAGGAATAGACACCATAAATACCTCAAGCTAAGAGGTAACAAGACAATCTCAAGGAGAACCAAATGGTTAATGAGACCAAGCAGAAAATTACTTGAACTATGTGTGAACCATCCTCCTGAGCACACTGAGAGATCCACCCTCCAGCTGGGAAAGCCCCCTACTAACACAGCCCCCTCCCCACAGAACATGAGCAGTGAAAAAAACCAAAACAAAAAAAACCCCAAAACACTGTATCTTTAAATGGAGATGAGGATCCTATGAACCTATGAGAATTAAGTGTGACCAAGTGGAATTGTCAACACTTGTTCAAAGTGTATAAAATGTTTTACCCTATGTTAAGAGGTGGGCTAGCTGTGTGGTGTTACCACCCAGCACCCGCCTCTGTGCAGACATTCAGTAAACAACTAGCTTGACTCTGTGTGTGGGTTGGCTCTTGAACACTGGGTGAAGAACCCAGATTTGGGATAACAATAGTAGCATCTGAGGACAATAAAACATTATAAAATACACCAGAGTAAGAAAACTAAGAATGTTCAGTCAATTTACAGAAGGATTTGAGAAAGGATCACATCACTAACTCTGAACTTCACCAGAACAAAGCTGAGCATTTTTTACATCTCCAAATATTACTGTTGCGGATTGTCTTTAAAACTTGCAGAAAGTTTGACTGAATCTTTCTATATTTTGTGAAACAGTCAGCTATAGGAACATCGTGATTTTTTAAGAGACCAGCCTCTATGTTACCATTATGTTAATACTTCCTAACCAGTGATGTAAGGGCTGCTGTGCTACTTGTCATTTGAGGCTGTGTTACTTGAAGTCCTTATTCTCTGGACCATAACCAGAGCACCTGGGTTCTATTGTGTATAGGATGAGTTATTGGACGACTTGGCAAGGTAGATACCTGGCCATCCAACTTGGCAACAAAACTTACTTTTAAGGTGTCCCAAATTGAACTACCTTCACTGTAATAGTAAAGAACACACCCACAGGTCAGGAAGACCCTTGCCCAGGTGAAGACCCTTCCTCTGTGCAAGCGTAGTAACTGAAGAGGCTGACACAGCAGATATTATAATTATGTGCAAATTGCCAACCAATCATTGTAACTGGGAGGGTGCTACCTTGTAAATTTTGTGTATAAATGTAATGGTGAAATTGGCATAGGCATACTTGATTTGTGGAGATTCCACCAAGTACCCAGTGCTGCAATACAGAAGTGCCTGCTTATCTACTTCGTGTAGACGGGTTTTTTGTTCCCTGGCTAACACTACCACACAGCGTAAAGTCACTTCATTCTCTTGTCTCATTATAAAGAGAGCAGCCCATGTCAGTAATGCTTAAAGAGAAAAATGCCATTGCCTGGATCTAAACTATTTGTTGCTGAAATCCGCTGTCCATGCACTGACAGAGTCAGAGCTCTTTCACTACAAAATATGCAGGTCAGTTGTTACACCTGACTGAGGGCTCTCAGGCTGCACCCTATTTCACTGCCCATATTGGCTTCTTATAAAAAGGAGAAGCCTTCCAGGTTAGGTGCACCTTTTTAATGCATTCCTTATGTAACTATATTTTTGTTTGTATAAAAGCTCAGCTACATATGCTCAAACTGTGGGTATGTGCAAGTTCATAGCAACTACATATAGAACTCTTCCAGATGTGCATAGATACCCAAGTTACTCTTCATGGAAAATATGCAAATGAAAAACGTCTTGTTCAGATTCAGTGACTGCTTTAATATTGCAGCAAGCACTAACACTCTACTGACTTCCCTTCTGATGACCTTGTTGACAATTCTGTCCTGCTGTCTCTTGCAAGCAATCCAAGTTGCTGAGCATTTACTCTCAAGCAATGCTGCCCCAAGGGACACTAACGCCAGGGTGGAGGCGCCATGGACTAAGCTAAGGAGCTTTTTCAGGCTTGGTAGGGAGGGTTTGAGCACTGTGCAGTTAGAGCTGGTGAGGTAGGATGAATGTGAGGTGCAGACAGAACAAGAAAAAGAAACAGCTGTAGCTTAACAGGAAGCAATTGAGATCCAAAAAGATCAGGAGGTAGGAGGAGGGAACCAGGAACTACAAAGACAATACCAAGGATCTGTGGGAGAAGAATTTAAGAGGCTGAGGAAACAGTAGGTAGAGACCAAGAGGCAGAGGTGTGTTGCAGAGGACTGGTAGAAACAGTGATGTCAAGAAAGTGAGAAGTTGTTCTGACTGTACGCAGCGTATGTATAACTTTTACTATAGTAGGTAAATTGTGAATTTTTAAAATAATTAATTCCTGAAAACTCACAGGGTGGATGTCCAATACTGTTCTTAACATTGGGGATGAATACAGAGAAAGCAGGTGACTGGAAGGGATAAATGCCACCTGGATTTGTAGTGACGATACTCTGAGAAGTGCTGGAAAATACAGTAGAAACGGGGAGTGGAAAACGCTTCCTTTTGCCTAGTCGTGGTTGATAAACCCAACCTGTCAGAGACGAAAAAAGATGCAGACATGTCAAACCAATGAGTTCAGCAACGGCACGTATAGTCAATGGCAGTACTCCATTTGTTTCAGCGAGCTAGCAAATCGGGCATTTCATCAGAGGTCGAAATAAAGTAGATGTATTTGGGCATAGTTTCTATGTTACTAAATAGTAACTGTGAGTGAAAGAAATACAGAACAGTGGGGGATGTGGCACAGCTGAGGAAAGCAGGTTAAGGGGAACATGACGCTGTACCATGGGCTTTCAGCGCAGAAATAAACCATGACTGTATTCAAAATGTGGGTCTTTCCTGATTGTTTCCTTAACCCCTTAAGTCTCACATATCCCCACAGGTTACAGGAGATAATGGAAAACACGACCCATTAGGAACCCTGTATAGATTTTGGAGGAGTGTGTTTGCCTTTGCCTTGCAAGATGTATAAATACGAAATTACACTGAGCAGCTCAGTTTCTTACACAGGCTAACTCTTAATGCAACTTTAAAGAAGATGCTTTTTTTCTTTTCTTCTTTGAAGGGTGCAATGAGAGAGGGAGAGTGCTGTCCTTCCTTTTCCTTGTTTATGACAGATTAGTCAGATTTTACCAGGATTAGCCATAATAATGAACTAGCAGGATTATGACAACAGAGAAAGGACCACAACACCTGGTATCTCATCAGCTTTTAAAAAGCATGTTCAAAGTACTTAGGCTCTGTTTTATTGAACTGCAGTGTTATGGAGAAAGGAGTTTGTGAAGGGTACAAATTTTTAACCCTTTTCACAAAAGGCTGAGAAACAACATCTTCCACACTGTTATTTGGGAATCCCAAGTCTACACACTGAAGAATCCCACAGAATACAATGCCATTTGTGCTTCCTATGGCATTTCCCTTTCCTGCTTTTAAGGAATGGATGTGTCACCACAGGCCACCTGGGCAGCTCTTTTTGGAGCATGTAAAATGATGCAGCAGGCCATGTTCACAATAAACTTGCTATCTGGCCAATAGACTAACGCATTCAGAAGAGCTGCTGCAGCTGTGGTGGTCTAAGACCATAAGAAACATTAGAGGCTATGAAGGATCAAACACCATTTTGGATGCTTTAAAAAAACTAATATGTTTTCAGGCACTAGAAGGCTGACAGAAGGACTGTGTGCTTGAAATTTTTGTAATTTTTTTCTGACTGTATTACTTGTTCTAATGAAAGAGATCGATTTTTTTTTTTCAAAAACTCTTGCACTTCTAAAGCATTCAGGTAAATAAATATGTTTACCAGGAAATTCTTCTCTGTGCCTTTGTTGTATTTTATGAGCTTCATCATAATAGGGCTGCTTCTGCTCTTCAGTCAGTTTGCTCCACTCCAATCCAAGCTGAACACTGATTTCTGCATTATTGGCAGTTGGGTTAGCTTTTGCTAGGGCAGGCCGATGAATCCTAGCCCACACCATAAATGCGTTCATTGGACGCTTTACATGGCCACTTTTGTCCTTGCTAAATGGAGCATCTGGCATGCCTATGCAACAAATGAGGAAAGATGATCATCTTCCAGGCAATATATGGAATACAGGTTACATTCAATAGTACATCAAAAGGATATTTGGCAACAGTCAAAAGAATCACTAGAGCTTTGGAACACATAAAACTGGGTGCACATTTGGAGAGTAGTTCCTAGAAAAATAACTAAGGCTAAGGGAGTACCCTCCACTAACCTTCAGTGAACCGCTGCATAAGGAATCCTGCATAAGGAGTCATTTACCTAATCATTTACCTGGGGTTTGTTACTTTTTTTTTTTTTTTTTTTTTTTTTTTTTAAAAAAGGCAGCATATGGGACTCCTAGCACACTGGTTTGCATTTCATTTGGCTAGATTGTTTTCTTAAGAATTTATGAACTTCTGAATTTATAACGTAAACACTGTATAGCATAGACCACCACTACAAATTTGTCATCACCACCAGAACTACGTACCCCAAGCCCTAGCGATGCAGGGACCAGATCTAATGATGGTATGGCAGGGACCTGTGCAGTCCCTGGCTTCTCAGCTGAGGTTGTTGCTGTTCTGGGGTTCTGGTTGGTGTCCCCCCGTCCCCCTTTTCTCAGATTTGAACACTCTTTTTGCTGGAGGAGCCTGTGTTACCAATGACTGCTAGATGATACTCAGCTTTGGCTCTTTGTAAACATGACAGCATTTAGATTGAGCTGGTGACAGGATGAACCCCAGGCCCCTCACAACTCGACTGATCCCTGAGAAAGCAGTTTCCTCTCTGGAAAAGCCTTCAAAATGAACTCCTTCACATTATCAATGAAGAACAAAAGTCTTCCAGTCTTCGAGACCTCACTTTTAAGTAATGAATTTTGAAAGCCTAGATCCCTTTCAAAAAAGTAAGCTTCTAATCCCGCTGTTCCAAAATGTTCCTCTTGTAATGTGTCCAGATTTTCTCAGAGAGGTGTATGAATGCTTCCCAGCTTTAAAAATCAAGCAGATCCCTGACCTTAAACTTGGAATCACAACCCAGTGCAACTCTGAACACTCTTATAAGGGGTTTAATGTAGTCAGGGAGCAAATGGACAAAACATTGACTTTAACAAACCCTAGAGAGCTCTCTGCTCCCATGCGTTTATGTCTCATGCTGAAGAAGAGCTGTACAAGCTGAGGTCCAGCCGAAGGGATGGTTTTCTGACAGAACCTTTGCACTACTAGTGTTCTGTCCGATAACCTGCCACCTGCGTGCCACTCGCCGAACCCCGGCGAGCTCTCATTAACACAATACCTGAATCGGAGGGCAGTACTGTGAAGGGAATATTTTTAGTTTCGATCTTTACTGAAGGCTCCGGTAAAGACTCTGTTTTGAGCGGCACTGGCTTCACCGGCAGCAGAGGGCCTTGTGTGCGGGACCCCGGAGCCAAGGGCTGGCGCACACCCGCGACCTTCTGATCTCCAGGGGGGACCCCAAGCCCCTCACACGGCTGCACCCTGCGCTCATCGGTGCCGGCACGGGCAGGCCCGCACGGGGGGGCAGCGGGGCCAGCGCCCGCTCCTGCCCTCACCCCGCGGGGCTCAAGGGCCACGTCGGGCGGCTCCACCTTGACAGCAACGGCTTCCCGCGGCTCCTTCCCACCGCCGCCTCGCTCACGGGCCATTTCTCTCCGGACGGAGCCGAGGGCCTCCCGACCCTCCCAGGGCGCCGGGAAGCACCTCAGCCCGCCCCCCGCCTCCCCCGGCTCGGGCTCCTCCACTTTGATGTGCGGCACCCTGGGGGGACCCTGCGCCTCCCCCTGCGGCCGGGGCGGCGGGGGGCGCCGGCGGGGCCCCGGGGCAGCCCTGGGGCGGAGCGGGGGCTCCCTCAGCCACCGCTCCATCCCGCCGCGGCCGTTTGCCGCCTGCGGGCGTTGGACCAACGCTCGCCGCGGCCCCGCGCCGCCGGCACCCGACACCGGGCGCGCACCGAGCGCTCTCGCCCCGGCCACGCAGTGCGGGCGCCACGGCGAGCGGCGGCGGCGCGGTCCGGCCCGGCCAGGCCACGCCCCACCCGACCGCGCCCCACCCCCCCGACCTCCGAGTAACATAGAGAGGTCCGCCTAGGCGCCCAGAAGGGCTCGGCGCCGCGCTCGCGGAGGGCGCCCGCCGCTTCCGCTTCCGTTCTGGCTATGCTGGGGAGCTGGCGGGCTGCGGCGGCTGTCGTTGCGCGGAGCGGGAGGTGGGCGTGCTGCCAGCGCGGCCGCTGCCGCCGCCTCTCCATGGCGAAAAGCAAGTTCGAGTATGTGCGGGACTTCGAGGCGGACGACACGTGTCTGCCCAACTGCTGGATAGTGGTCCGGCTGGACGGCCGCAACTTCCACAGGTGGAGGCCGGGCGGGCAGCCGGTGGCCGGGGCGCTTATAGCCGTGTCTCGGCCGGCGGGAAGGCGGGCGGGAGTTTCCTCGGCCTAAAGGCGCCGGGGGTGCGGGCCCCGGGTGCTGTGCCGGGAAGAGGGAACCCGAGTGGTGCCGGGCAGTTGGCCTCGGCTGTTCCGTGCCTGACCCGTGTGAGTCCTGCAGCGTGTGGCAGATTATCTGAAGATCTTACTGAATCTTTCTATATTTTGTGTTTATGTAACAGTTAGTTAGAAGAACGTTTTGATTCTAAGGAGTTAACTTTCACGATGGGATTATGTTAGCATTTATTAACCAGTGATGTATGAATCGCTGTACTGCTTGTTATCCGAGACTGTTACTGGAAGTCCCTGTGCTGCAGACCATAATACCCTTAGTCTTTACTCTCTAGACCATAACCAGAGCGCCCAGGTTCTGTTGTGTGTAGGATGAGTTATTGGACAGCTTGGCAAGGCCGATATCCAGCCTTCCAACTTGGCAACAAAGCTAACTTTTAAGGTGTCCTGAAGTGAACTACCTTCATTATAATACTGAAAGTCACACCCACAGGTCAAGAAGACCCTTGCCCAGGTGAAGACCCTTCCCCTGCGCAAGCGTAGTTACAGAAAAGGATGACACAGCAAATATTACAATTATATGCAAATTTCTAACCAATCATTGTAATTGGGAGTGTACGACCTTGTAATTTTGTGTATAAATGTAATGGTAAAATCCACACAGGTGTGCTTGATTTGTGGTGATGCCACTGAGCACCCAGCGCTGCAATAAAGGCGTGCCAGCTTCTTAATACTACATTGGTGTTAAGAGGCTTGATCCCCGATTTCAGTGACAGGTGCAGGGGTTGCAGGCCCTCCCCCCGCGCCCCCCCCCCCCCCCCCCCCCCCCCGAGGACCTACAGAGCCTTCACTCGGCCTCCCCAGCGCACAGGATTACTGCTGGTGTTTTGTCTCCAAGGGCCATGGGCAGCTTCAGAACCCTGCCTTTGCAGGGTGGCTGGGAAATGGCATACCAGTGCCTTGGGTGTGCTGGGGGAAGGCCAGCCACTGGTGTACAGGGATGTTTATTTGTGTTTGGAGTCAGTGCCTCTGTGGCATTCGCCTTTCTTGGGGGTAAATAGAGCACAGTTCTCACAAGGGTCAGTGACACGTATTCTTGCTGGGGATTTTATTTCTGGTTTGGATGTGTGGGGTTCTGGTAAAGCTCTCAAGTTTTGCCAAGTTTATTGTAATGTTGCCCCTATTGGACTGAGTATAAAAGGCACTCTAGGAGAAAGCGAGTTTTGTCATCCTTTTCCAAGTCAGATATGGAAACCAGTCGTTTTGAAGGACTGGTTAGGGTGAAGATACTGATGGGAAAGAGAATGGGTAATGGGTTATCCAGAGTGTATAAGAAAGCAGGGTTTTGTTAGTGCTTTTCATATCTGGAGGGAATTCAATGTCAGTATTGGCAGGATACCGGAAATCAGGATCCTGCCAGAAGGAGGAAAATGAATGGGCTAGCATTTGTGAGTAGCTCTTTAAGGGATTCATATTTGACCATTTTTGCTTTGAAGGTTTTCTGAGCAGCATGAGTTCAAAAAGCCAAATGATGACCGTGCTCTTCATCTGATGACCAAGTGTGCCCAGACAGTGATGCAAGAATTGGAGGATATTGCTATTGCTTATGGACAAAGTGATGAATATAGTTTTGTTTTCAAAAAGAACAGCAGATGGTTTAAAAGAAGAGCAAGGTAATGACTACTTTGATAGTGAAGTGAACATATTTTTAATATCTCTCTCTAAACCTGTAATTCTTCTTCAGAGTTGCCTTTATCTGCACAGAGGTTAGGAGTAGGGCTGTGTCTGGGTGCATATGCTGCAGGTAGTTCAAGTTCATGTGAATTCTTTGCCTGTGATCTCTCAGGAAAATACGTTCAGTGATACAGAGCTTTTAAAAAAGAAAGTTTTGATAGAACAAACATCAGAAACAAACATTGTTAGAACAAACATTCTTTTAACAAAATGTTACCTTTCCAAACTCTTGAATCTCAGTACTTCCTGTTCTTCCAAAGACTATGCAGCTGCTGATTTGTTGGGCCATTATTTAGGAAATGCTGCTATCCACCAGAACTATCGCTACTGATACCTCAGATAATCATGTATATAATCATATTTATATATTTCTTTCTTTTTCCTTTTACTTTGTGTTTGCAAGTAAGTTCATGACTCATGTGGTCTCCCAGTTTGCCTCAAGTTACGTTTTCTATTGGAAGGATTACTTTAAGGACCAGCAACTTCTGTACCCACCAGGATTTGATGGACGAATTGTGTTGTATCCAAGCAACCAAAATTTAAAGGATTACCTCAGCTGGAGACAAGCAGACTGTAAGCATTTCTAGAAAATGGAGATTTGTACAGTTGAGTTCTCTTTCTGTCTGACTAGAAACGCTTTCATTGCTAGTGTTTTTGTACATATAGGTATCAGTGAAAGGTAGGTAGGGTGGTAGTTTTAAACAATATTAGGATTGTTTTGGGCTCTGTATGGGTACAGGAAATACTGGTTGAAATTCTGCGTCTTCAGGCTACAGACTATTTGTTGCATCCTGGGAGTGAGTTCAGCACAGGAAATGTTATAATTATTAATAGAATTAAATTATTATCTTTCATGTTTTGGGTTCATTTATCCAAGGTAATCTTCTTAGTGAGGGGATGTGAATGTTCAGATTCACACCATGTAGCAATCAAAAGTGCTATATACTCCATGCTAGAACAGACCATTTGATTTACTTTCTAGGCTTTTTTTAGTTAGTACCTAGTCCCTGTTGCTGAAATGAAGATAATTTGTTACACATAACCCTTCACCCTCCGCTCTCCCTTTTCAAAAATATAATGAAATCTATCTTCTAATTGTTCTTACGGTGTGCATTACTATAAAAAATGGATCAGAAAGATTGTGTCTTCTCTAGCAATGGATATTATTAATTCCCTTTTATTCTTGGCTGTTTCTTGGATATGAGTCTGGAAATAAAGTTGGGGTTTTTTCCAACTAGTCACTCAGATTTGGTAAATACTGTTTCTCTCCTCTCTTTTTTTGGTAGGCCATATTAATAACCTTTATAATACAGTGTTTTGGATGCTTGTACAGCGAAGTGGTTTGACACCAGTGCAAGCACAGGACAGACTTCAGGTAAGAGTCTCTTGAGGTCATGCTTTTTTCCACTTACAAAGAAAATCATAAGATTTGCAAAGCTGTGTCTTGCCTACCCAGCAGCCCTGGCTGGCTTGCCTATTCTTACTGTAATAATTTTGTGGGTGTAGATTCAATAACTTCTTGAATTGTACACGTGTTAATATGATGAGCATATAATTTATGTTTGGTCAAATATTAGCAGGATTTTAATTTCTTAATTAGCAAGTTCAGAAATCTTGGAAATGTCATATAAACATCCAGTATCTATACACATAAGTACAATGGCAGGATTCAGCTACTATTGATTCCCAGTCCTTTCTGTAGTATTTGGTCTCATTCTGCGGACTTCAGCAGATTATTTCCGTTTTCTCCTGGAGTCCATTGACTGACTTCTGTTTGCCTTGAAAACGTAATAAAACCCCTCTCTGTTTTAATATCCCCATTTTGCAGTTGGGACAGGTAATTAAACCTTGTAACTTAAAGATGGATAAACCTGTATAAATGTCAGTTTTCCAATATTCGCCCATCTTTTACCCTAGTATTTTGATTTGTTTGTTTTCTATAAGGCGACGACTTCTTTTCATTTCCTCTCAGGGAACTTTGGCTGGAGATAAGAATGAAATCTTGTTTTCTGAATTCAACATCAACTACAACAATGAACCTTTGATGTACAGAAAAGGAACTGTCTTAATATGGCAGAAGGTAAAATACTATTACCACTTGCTTCATGTTCATGTTTTAAATAGGTACATTGTGGCAAAGAAGCTACACTTTTAATATCACCAGATGTATCCCAAATGTATGTCTTGGGTATAAATATGTTTTAAAACTAACCACATTTGCCATATAATGATGTGTAAGAGGGCTGATTGTTTTGGAGATGGTTTTGAGATCTGTATCTATGAGCATAGTATAAAAACTAGTCTCTGAAGTCTGGCTTAGATACAGGTTATGACAGCGGAGAAAAAATGTGTATCAACAGATGACAACGTATATGTGGAATTTCACAAGACTGATATATTTGCTAGATAAATCTTCCTCGTTTAATGAATCATTCACTTGGTTTCTTAGTGGTAACAGCTTTGAAAATTGAGGAAGTATCTTGCTTCCTGAAAAATTACATTTTAATGACTGTTGTCAGTTTGATATGGTGATCGCTGGGGCCTGTGCCAGGCCCTTCATAGGATTAGATCCTGAGTGTTTCCACTGCAAAGGAATTAGGACCTTTTGTTTAGTAAGGTAACTCAGCTTATAGTATGCTTGTCCTTGTCTACTGTGAAGGAGCAGAGTAAGGAGTGCAGCTGTTAATGGGGAATTCCTTTTAATCATAACTTGGAAATGTTCATCATTCTAGGATTACATCATTGATCCAGAATTAGTGGAAGAAATCCCTGTCCTGTGTTTTGTATGAGATGAGACCCCAGAGAATCACAAGTGTTTATGGCCTGAATGTCCTCCTGTACTAGGAGATCTTAACTAGAAATACACATTTCATGTGATCGGGATCCCATCTGTCTATGTTAAGAGTTCTCCATAACTTGCTCAGCCTTCTGTCTTCTATACATTAATAAAAATAGTAATTCTTTCGTTTCTTTTTAAAGTTGGCCAACAATTTCTATTGCTTCATTTGAACTAATTAGAACAGATAGAGGCTCCCACCTGGAAATACATTCCACTTGTTCTTTATGCATGGTTTTTTTCTTGGTGGTTGTAGAAATCTGCTTTATATAGTTCCAAAGTAAATATTGTACTTTATTCAAGAATACTTGCAATCGGGTGAATTTGCAGCTAATTTCTTCAAGTCAGGTGATGATGACGTGCAGTGTTAACTGCTCATCTGTTGGTCTTTGAATTGAGAATAGACTCTTTCAAAAGATACAGTGTTCAGATTCTGTAGTATGCTATAGGGTTAATCATTGCTTTTGTTGTAGCTCATTTGTGAATCCCTCCCGCTGGAGTCATACATGTCTGCTAATGTGTCAACTGTATTTTCAGGTTAACGAAGTCATGACTAAGAAAATAAAACTACCAACGGAAGCAGAAGAAAAGGAAGTTGAAGTTACCCGGCCTAGGACTAAAGTTGTTCCCCTGCACTGTGACATTATTGGGGACCAGTTCTGGGAGGAATATCCTCAGATTCTGGCGGAGGATAGTTGATCCCTCTGAGTATAACTGGTAGTTCACACTTTGCTCTGCTTGGGTTGTTGGCAAGTGAGCACGAATGGTGGCTGGCGGAGTTGGACCTGTAACCCTCTTCAACAACATTGGGTTTGGCACTGTTGTTGCCTGAAAAGATGACACTGGTATGTTATCTGATATACAAGGATATGCCCATATGGAAAACTAAAATCACAATATATTCCAATGTGAATTAATAATTGAAGACTTCTACAGATATGCATGTAGAAGGAAGGAGCAAAAGTGTATAGAAATTTCGTGTATTTCTACAGCATTTAAGCCATGAGGTATTTTACTGAACTGCTGAACTATAAAAAAGCTTGCATATTTGAACAGGTAAAAGTAGAGGAGAAAATAATTATTTTGATTTTTTTTGTTTCAACTGAGACAGACCAAGATACTTCAATTGGCGTTTAGTCACATTAGTGACAAACTGTTTAACTGCCTAATGTCTCTGATTCTTGCAGAAAGGGAGTAACCCAGCAGTTCCCTGTGACTGATTTTAAAAGCTTTTGTCAAATGTACAGGATTTTTATACTTTTAAAGAATAAAAATAATTTCTTCCCTGCCTTGTTCATTACTTGGCCTTTCTCATGCCTGAGACTTTTAGTAGTAATCAGTGAAAATTCCAAACGGTAAAGTTAACAATAAGGGTACTGTATAGACTTCAATTCTGTTAGGAGTTGTGCTCTCATCTTCCATGGTCTTGGGAAGTCATTTGTCTCCTGCTGTGCAGTGGAGTGAAAGGCAGGCACCACGAACATGCCTCTGTTGCTACAAAGAGGGTGCTGACAAGAACTTACGTTGCTGTCTGATTTTCTGGGAATGATGCAGACATAACAGTCCTGACAATACATGTTAGTTAAAGGGAAGGGAGGAATGTGTTGCCTGGTCTATGCACAGTTTTGTTCTGGCTTAACAATCAGCTAAGACCCTTTGTCAAAACACTTAAATCATACAGCCTCTCAGAGCAGAAATATTTCTGCTAATGTAAAGGGGCTTGTTCCAGTGTAACTGGAATTGGAGGGAAATAACCTACTTCAGTATATAAATACAACTATAATGATAGGTACTTGCATATTCTTACTGCTTTTAACCTTACTGGTTTCAAAAACATGTTGATAGAACAGTAATGTAGCAAGCTGTGGCTAAGGGAGAGAGAGCAGTGGAAAGAAAGAATCAAATGTGACTAAATAAGGTCAGTACTGAGTTGTTTCCCATGAATTTGCATAGAAGCCTATTTTGTTTGCCCTCTTCTCCCCACAGGAAGAACTTAGACATTTACGGCAATGTGCACTTTGTTTTGTGGGATTTTTTTTGTATGGGGTGGGTGGGTGTTTCTTTGGGGTTTTTTTAAACTATAAACAGCTACTGATGTATACTACTCTGCAGTTTCTTTCTGAAATTGAACAATGAGTCTTATGTGCTTGTAGTGCAGAGCTTCCCCTTTAGTGCTGTGTGCTAATAGCGAGCAGTTAAGTATGTGCAATGAGAGAATGCATATCACTTTCAATTTGTAGAATGGGCTGTATAATTCCCAGGAAGAGGATATGAGGGGTTGTGAGATAATGACTGGTGCGGTGAGTGATTCATTCGGAATCATTTCCTCCTAAGAACTTCCTATCTGCCTGTCTGGTGGTTTTGGGGGTGGGGGTTGGTCTTGTAACACAAATGTAATTTAATTGACTGAAATGCCGTGTCACTACCTGGTGCCTGACTTTGGACATAATGTATAAAGCAACTGTTCCAGAGGTGGTAACATTTGGATTTTGGGGTCTGAATAAAGGGGGGAAAAACATTTTGGCAACAGTGATTCATGTTGGGAAAGCTGTAGGTTTAGTGTATGCTATGACTACCTGATATATAAATAGATACACTGTAGAATATATGTACCTTTTGTGTGTATAAAAAAGGGGTTTGTAGTAGGTCTTGTCCTCAGTCTTTTCTAATTGACTCATCCTACAGCAATATGTAGTAATTAAACATACCTCTTTACAGATGGATGCAGACTTTGGAACCAAGGTAGGCATTGTCTGTACAGCCATTGCCTTTAATTTGTACTAACAAAAGTGCTAGAGAAAGAAAGTGCCTGGGGTATCCTCATGCATAAAGTCATACAACTTTGTAGCTGTAGGGGGAAAATAAATCTTCCCAAGCTTGAAGAACAAGCTGGCGTTAGCGGCACACACAGCTCCACCTGCGGCCCCTGCCGCTGCTCGCAGGTGCTTCTGCGGCTGCAGGGGTCCTGTCCTGCGGCGCCGGGCAGGAATGCGGGTTTCCTCTGCCATGCTGCTGGAACGGGAAGATGTTTGTGGAAGATTAACGGTGGGCGGTGGCATCAGTTACGGTACAGACCCTCGCAGTGCTCACGCACGCTGCCTCGGTTTTCTTCGGAGGAGTGTGCCTGCGCTGTTACAGCCTCTTAAAGATTAAAATGCCAATTCTCCTGCAGCCGCCTTTTGCCCAGGTGCCTTTCGGCTGCCCGGGGCAGGTGGCGGGGCGCACCCCGGACCGGCGGGGCGGTGCGGCCGCACCGGCAGTTGGCGGAGGGCGCGGCCCGAGCCCCCCGGGCCGCCGGCGGTGCCTCCCCCTCGCCGCCAGGGCCTGGGCGGGGCGGCAGCGGCCCCTAGCGGCGGCGGGCGGGGCCGCGGCCCGCAGCCCGGCATGGAGGAGGCCGAGGGGGCTGCGGGCGGCGCGGAGCAGCGGGGCCCCCGCCGCCGGCCCGGGCCCGAGCGCTCCCCCAGCCCCAGCCGCCTGGACGTGAGCTCCAGCCGGTTCGATCCGCTGCTGGCGCTGTACTCCGCCCGCACGCCGCTGCCCTTCCCCGCCGCGCCCTGCTTCAACAACCTGGCCGAGTACGAGAGCTTCCAGCGCGGCCTGCTCCGCCCGCGCGGCCGCCGCGCCGCTCCCTCCCGCCGCGGCCCGCCCGCCTCCCGCGCCGCCCGCCGCGGGCCGCCCGCCGCCGACCCCGAGCGCATCCAGCGCCTCCGCAGCCTCATGGTGAACGCGGGCCCCGAGCAGGAGGCGGCCGAGGGCGGCGCGGCCCGGCGCCGGCGGCCGCCGCGGAACGTCCTCACCCGGATGCCCCGTAAGCGCGGGCGGCCTGAGGGAGCGGGGCCGAGCCGGGGGGCTGCGGCGAGGCCTGAGGGCGCAGCCTGGGCCGGGGGGGGCTGAGGGGGGGCGAGGGCTGCGGGCCGGGCCGGCGGCGGCCGGGGGGCGCTGGGGGGCGGGGGGCTGTTGGTGCCGGCGGAGGCTGGCGGAGCTGGGGTGGAGACGGCCCGCGGGTGGCAGGTGAGGGGGCCCGGCCTCTGCCACTGCTGCTCACGGAGAGCTGGCGCTGGTGGCGGTGCGGCGGTGGCCCCACGGTGGTGGCCTGCTGTTACTCGGTTATGTTCACCCTCTTGATTTTGAGGAAAAAAGGATGAGAAACTGCAGCTGGTTTTAAACCGGGAAGCAGATTGGAGCCGGTGCCGCTCGTAGTTAAATCACAACCGCAGCATGAGGCTGTAACGCACGGCTGTACCTTGTCACTAACCCTACACCCTGGGGGCATAAATACAGGCGTGGGTTTCCAGTAACCTGATGGTAGAACAGTGGAATGAGGTGGCAGGCAGCTGTGATGTTGCTAAATTCATCAGCTGTGATGATGATGTGCGTTTCTTGCATGCATTTATGCCTACGGTGTAAGTATCAGAGTAGTAGCCCCTCACCGTGAAGGGGTGCAACTTACGCACCTACACCAAGAATCAAATGGCATTGCTATCAAATGAGTTGTAACTTCAGCACGCTTAATTACAAGTACCGTGTGTTTTTTGGAATCACAGCGTCTCTTCTAATCGCCAGCATCACCTTAATGTTCTTTTTATAAAAAGGCAAGGCCCAAAACATTCCATTCTGAATGCCCAAAGCAGCACTTTTTTCTTGCTTAGACACCAAAGCAATGCATTCGTTGCTGTAGGTGGTGCATGATCTTCAGTATCGTGTCACCTTCGCGTTCTGCACAAATGCAAAGGTTCTCTTGCCTTAGGATTTCCAACAGAACTGACCTTAAATATTGATTTAAGATCTTAATAGAAAGCATCTGTATCTAGAACACTGTGATGGAAATTGGAAAAAAAACCCCTCTCTGTAAGACTTAACTTTAGTGATGGTCTAGCAAATAAATCACACGCTTTCACTAAGGGCATGTATTTAATATCCATACTTCTAAGGCTGGACAGCGCGGACTTTGAAGAAGACTGGCACAACTGACACAGAAAGTGCTATTCAGCAGTCTGGAGAATTTTAAGAGTAGCTTATAGCCAAAATTGTGTGCTTTCCCTGTAAACGGGGGGGCTGTCTGCACTGCAGGTGGGCCAGCGTTTGAAGCTTCGATGTGAAGGCGGTAGCTGCCTCTGAAGGCAACTGTGATACGTGGTTTGCTGCGTCCAGCAGTTGTGATGCTGTGCTCCTAGATAGCTATGACAAGGTATGACGTGTTCCTTAAATTCAGTGGGTCAGAAACTTAAAATGGAGCTAAAATTTTGCCTGTCATGAGGGGTGATTTCATGTTGCCATCAAAGTAAGAAGGAAGCTACTTTAGCAGTGCTTGGTTTGGATCAGTTCAGGAGAAGCTAGTTCTAATTACTTTGCATTTACCAAGGGGCAGAGAACTCATGTGCAAGTGGTTACCACAGGCTGGTTAGAAAGGCGTTTGATGGTGTTCTGAAGTATTTCCACTCTTCTAACTTGCTTTTGCTCTTGTTTTTAAATTTTGCCATTTAAGGCTACCCTGAGGATAGGGACTTGAACTTAATCAGAGTTGGGATCTTTATTTTCTCTCTCCTGGGGTACTTGCCCTCTGGGTTACAGTGGAAAACCACTTTCTTGTGTCATTCTTATGAATCCTGGCATTAAGTATGTGCTTATTTTATATAAATAGGGATTGGATTTTGAGTACAAAACCAACTAGGTAACTATTTTCTCTACAGATTGAAATATTGATGCTAATACTTAGCAGCATCAGGTGAAGCTGGAGGTTTGCCCTGGTGAAGCCGGAGTCTTATGCAGCAAGGAAAAGTGGAAAAAGCATGGATTGTCTAGATGTGGTAGAGCTGTAAAGTAGTGTTTTCCGCCAGGCCTAAAGGGGTGCCAGCAAGCAAAGGCATAGTCAGAAATAAAGATTGTACTTGGATTTTTATAAGATGTAAATAAAGTTTGTATGTGAAGGGAACACCGGAATCTAAAATCTAAAAAAAATAAATAAATAAATAAATTAAATCTGAAATGATCCTGTAAATTATTAGGGTTGGTTAGAAAAACTACTGTTATCTGATTAAAAACATCAATCTGATATAGTAATAGTGTCATCTGTGGTTCCCCATGATGGATTTGTGACTTCAGAACGTAAGTTCATCATCAGTTCGGCTGCAGGAAGCACAGGGACTCCTGAACAGACCCCCATAAGCAAAGCTGGGAGGTACTGAGACAGCTTACGCTCTGTCTGAAAGCAATTTTCTCCAGCTGTCCAGCTGCAGAGGGCTGGCAAGGAGACAACGGATCTCAAAAAATAAACATGATAGGTTAATTCAGAGGAAACTGCTTTAGATTTCCCTGCTGTGGCTAAGAATTACCATGCAGCCAAATACTGCAGATCAGCTGTCACATGGTAACATTTTACACTCACAGGATGCATTTTCTGGTGTGCAAATCAAACCTTGAATACATAGTCCCTAAAGCACAAGGCACGAGATCATCTCTGACCCAGATATTTTATTAATATCAAGAACAGTGTGAGAATTTAGACCATTATTTTTCCCTGACTCTTAGTAGGAATTGTACAGCAATCCTGGGGCTGTGTTTGCACAAGCGAACGAGTAGCTGTAATTTATCACTGGAATGGCTTCATCCTGGTGCGGGTGGAAGTTGTAAAGTAAATAATATCTACCCCTCTAGATAGTTTACATTTGCAAAGATCTCTAGTGTGTAGGTAAGGCTTGTGTGTACCAGGTAAGCTGTATGTTTTACTGAATTCCTTTGGTTTTGCCCTGACTAAAAGCATTGAAGCAATGGATTTTCATAAATTTAAACTGATCCAGTTTAGCTGGTTGAAGAACTTGAGCCATTTGTTGTTTCAGAAATCTTGCAAGGAAAAGGAATGCATCTGATAATACTTTATTAACAGATCAAAACTAATCCATTTGTCTTTTCCGTGAAACTTTCTCTGTCTTTGTGGGCTTTCGGTTACCTATGAACCACTTTTATTTAAGATTAGCATTACTTAGTATGTTTTTTTAATGGAGCAAAAAGATTTTTGGCTAAGGCTGGTTTGGCTGTGGGTTATGTAAAGCAAAACCTTCATATTTTTTAAAGTCTTTGCTGTCCCCGTTATAAGAAGAGTTTTGGTGGTCCAGTAATGACAACTGCAGTGCATTACAGTGCTCTGGGGCTTCTCATTTCTTTTGCTGTGAACACAAGTGTTATACCAAGATCTGCCATACTTCTATGTAGAGTAGATTTCTGCATATTTTATTATATTTGTATATTTACATGTATTTTGTTGAAGACTGGTAATGTACTCTTTCTGTTTTAGTCCATGAAGGCAGCCCACTGGGGGAACTTCATCGCTGTGTCCGAGATGGTGTAAAAATCAATGTCCATATCCGCACTTTCAAAGGGCTTCGTGGAGTCTGCACAGGGTTTTTGGTTGCATTTGACAAGTTCTGGAATATGGTAATTATTGTTTCAGCCCTTAATTTATAACTGCTATATCAAAAACTTGAAATTTGCAACAGGTTTAAGCAAATTGTATTTTGAGAAAACTGACGTGGTATGGTGTTTCATAAAGCATTTGCTCTGGCACTGAGTGCTGGGTTTCAGGCTGAGTGGTTCTTGGTGTTGAGATTGGTACATCTGAGAGGTACCTAGCCATCTTAGAGAGATTTTAGGTGAGAGAGAAGCTTTGAAGAGTTCTCAGCATCTTCAAAGTTTTTTTCTAAAGAACCCAGAAAGGTGGAATATGAGGAATATCAGAAGCTTTCAAAGCTTTCTCTGCAACACCCAGTCGTCTTACAGTGGTAGCCGCTTCTCTGTTTTCTTTCACTAACATACCACTGGGATGTCACTGACAAAAGATTTTTTCCCCCTGTGTTCTACTTCATGAAGATCTTAAAGACAGTGGATGGAAAAGCAGCTCTTAAATATTTGTGAGCCTGGAGGTGTAAAAAGTTTGGAAATGGGGACAGTGTGAGGGATTTTGCAGGTAAGGCTCACGAAGATTTTGCAAGTAAAGCAGAATGGATTCTAGGCTTTGCTGTTGCTTTTATACCTCAGTATGACTTGGATGATTAAGAAGCCAGCTCCAAAGCACAGCTTGTTCCTAGGATGGAGTTTTTCTCAGATAGAACATAATTTCCTGATACTGTGACACAAAGCTGGTCCAAAGCTGCTTCAGACTTTAATTTTGAACTTTCCATTTCTTTTATCGTATTCTAGGCCCTTACAGATGTGGATGAGACATACAGGAAACCAGTAATGGGCAAAGCTTTCTATGCAGAACCTCAGCTCACCCTAACCCGGGTAGGTAAACATCTCCAGTTTTCTTTTTACCTTTTTTGGTATCTCCTTTTTCAAAGTAGTACAAGGGGAGCATCGATTGGAAAACTATATTTACATTTGAAATATTTTATCTCCTTTTATTACAGATGAATCTAAAATGGCTTGAACTGGGGGGGGGGGGGGGACACGGACACACAAACAGTTTTCTGACATTTTTGAAAGTACTATGGCCATAGTTCAGTGTTACAGAAGTTCCACTTGAGTTTCTAATGTCAGATCACCGTTGCTGACGCTGCTTAGTGCAATATGGTGACCTTCTGTAAGGTCACTGTGGTTTTTGACTTACTTGTTCTGTGCAATTTTCGCACCCATGACTGATCTGGTCCACATTTGTCTGCCGGGTGATCTGGCAGTGCCTAACTCTGATACTAATGTTCATGGAGCAACAGTCTTCGTCTCCAGCCAACAAAACAGTACATCTGTTTGGTCACTTGGACTTCTAGTCTAGGTGCTGTGAAGCCCAAGATTCTGCATGTTGCTCCAAAGCAAGACACTCTCTAGGATCCAGCTGCGAATAAAGATGTTTATGAAGTTGAGAACTGAGGAGATGATAGATGAACTTCTGAACAATGAAGGGGGAAAAAAAATAGTGACAGGGCTGTCCCTGTTGAATGGCATGGCTCTGGGCCTTCTGAACATCAGAGAAGCATCACAAAAACTTTTAAGCAGTTTCATTGTGAGGCATTTGCTTTCAAATTCCTGCCATTTAAATCTCTTTTCTGATAGATCCCACCCTTCCTTTTTTAAAGATTAGTTAAAAATTATCAAGTTGTCATTGTTCCTTTAGCCCACTCTTACAGGCATTGGCTTTCCATCCTGTTGCTGGGAAGACACAGGATAACCAAGAATCCTTTTCATTTGTCAGTATTTCATAAAAGCTTGCCTGCTGCCAGAGTAAAAGCAGTTTTTTTCCAGTTTCAGCACCATATATTCTTAGATTAATGAGTTCATACAGTGCTTTGGATCTGCTTCTCTAGATTTATTATTTTTCTATTGTTTGTGGTCTGCTCATCTCCCAGAATACCCGCACGGCATCTTTTAGTTTGTTTTGGGGAACATAAAAGTTCCATCATTTTTTCAGTATGCACTCTTTGCTGATTGAGGCCCCTTATCTTAGGGATTCATGTCCTGCCTGAGGACACATGGATGGAAATATCTCTAATACTATCTGATAACATTACAGGAGCGCTGGGGGAGAGTGAGCTAACAGAGAAACTTGGTAGCTCTCTGTTGTTCCTGACCAAAGTTAAATGCTACTGCACATCAGTATTGCTGTCCAAATTAAATTCCGTGGTGCTCACGTAAAGATACTCATGTGCATGCAAGAGATCCATTCACCTTATGTTGCTGTTTGACTTGGCAAGAAAACCTCGTCTTTATTGCTGGTAAAGATTCTTCACTCATTGTGTGTTGTGAGCTCCGATTTGAGATCGTACACACAAATACCATGTAGAAATGCTGAACAAGCAGCCTCTCTTGTTTTATGAATGTGGTCATATACACAAATGTTCTTTTACAGCTGTTTGACAGACTCAAACTGCAGGAGTCCTCAGTAAAGAAGGGAGCTGACTCAAAGACTGTCTCAGAGGAGCTAGCCTTGACAAATGACTCTCAGACGCTGGGATTGAAAATTGGATCGGGACGAGGGAGAGCAGAAGATGAGCGTGAGAAGCAGAAGCGCTTGGGCAGAGCTGGAGAAAAGAAGATGCCAGGTGACAGTTTGCATCTGGCTACCAGAGGTGAAGCTGATGTGGGTAGCAGGACTGCCCACGCAGAGGGTGCCACTGCTGGTGGTACCCATGCAAGAAGCCGTTCGCAGAGAAAAAGGCGGCCCAAAGTGGATTATCAGCAGGTGTTCACACGTCACATAAACCAGATTTTTATTCGAGGAGAGAATGTCTTGCTTGTGCACTTAGCACATTGACGTGGCTGAGCCTTTGTCAGTGTATTTATTTGATAGCATGAATTGCCGCTGTAGCTCTCATTGCTATTTAGCGTTCTCATTAAGTATGATGGTACTGTGACTGGTTTCCCCTTGCCAAACAAGGGAAATAATTCTAAGTGGAGCATCCTGAGCTTGATGCCAAAGCAGCCTCCTTAGATCTCTGTCAGGGGTCTCAGGACAAGGTCAGCAACACAGTTGTTTCTGTGAGATGAGGGAGGTAAGCACAGTCCCTCTGCTCCTTAAATAGAAGCTAAATGGAAAGGGCTGGAAGAGAATTTTGGTGTACTCTGTTATAGGAGCTAATTGTGGCACATGTTTAAGGAGTTTAAGATTAGATCTCCACTTGAAATGAATTATAAATGCTATTTTGCATGTTCTGAATAATCTCAAGAGAAGATTGAAAATGAAACCAACAGTTTATCTGCTGTTGTTACATGGATGTCCTCTTCTCCAGACATAATTCTGATAGTCATTTTGAAGTAGCCCATAAAAAGGTGGAGTGACATACTACTGATGGCTGTTAGCCTGTTCTTCATAGTTAGCTCTGTAATGCCCTGTGTGATAGACAACCTCTTAATCGAAAACTGCTCTGTTTGTGTGAACGATGGCAGGATTTTAATTTGTTTTCAGTATCAAAGCTTAGGCTTCTGTTGTAACGCTGTGCTTTAGCCCTGTGTCACCAGCAAGCAGCTAATGTAGCTGACCCAGGGACCTCCATATTTGGAGTTTATCTGTGAATGTTGTGGATGCAGATGGAAAATTGTACTTTCATATTTCACCAATTTGCTACTTAGTGAAATAGCGAAGTTTGCAAAGATGTAGTTTTTCTTCTCGGATTGAAGTGTTTGTGCTGAGCACAACTGTACTGTATCTAAGCGCCTTTCAAGTTCCCTGTGTTGAAACTAGAGGTGCTGTGTCTCCAGCAGTTCTCATGGAGCAGAAATCTTCATGGGTCTTTCCTATCCATATGAATGATGTGTCATCTAATTCCAGTTGAACTGAGCTTTGGAGGTGTGCCTAAAAAATCTTTTGAATTATAGAAGTCAAACTCAGCTCATTAGTAGTTTTATTTTAGCAAGGTTGTTAAGCTATTGTAGATCAGGCCAGGCTTCTGCAGGTATAAACTGCTTTCCAAGAGAACTGCATGCAGAAGTTTGGGGGTAAATGAAGCTGTTATGTTATCTAGTCTGTTCCCTTAGTTGTCGAAGGACACTAGATTGCACGCTGCTATTCCTGTATTCATCTCAACTACCTTATGCTTTGCAGCAGCGCCCTGTGTTTAAGGTGAAGTTGGGAGATTGCTTTGTAGCAGGTCTTGTATTCCATATAGAGGTCATAAGTCCTCAAACTGAGTGACTGTGGTCTCACTGACTTATATTTCTGTTCCTGCAAATGCAACATACTGCTTGCTAGTCGTTAGGGTATGTCTGTTGTTTGGGTGAATTACAGAAATGGTTTAGCAGGAGTTCTGGACAAACAAAGCAGCTGTATGCCTCTGGGGGAGCCTGAAACTTTTATGTCAGCATTTCAGATGACATGGGGCTTGGATGGCTGTTCAGCTCAGCCACTGAGCTGCAAACCCAAGTTCAGCTTGGGACAGAAATGCCTCAGAATAAAAAATACTGTTGAGGCAAAACAGTTTCATGAAGGGTATGGAAAAAAAAAGAAAAAAGGAAAAAAAAAGAAAAAGGAAAAGAGTTTCTACAGTTTCTTACCTACATATCATACATAGCTTTATTGCTGTAATCCCTTCCTACTGTGAACTGAGACTAGGCACTGAAAAGGTTCTTCTCTTGCAGGTTCTTGTTTCCTCTCCTTTTGTGCTGTTCTTGTTTGTGTTCATGTGGGCTGCAGTTCTTCCGTTCCCCCCCTTCTGTCAGTGCTTTGTCTCCTCAGGACATTCTAAATCTGGTTTAGGGAGATTGTTATTGAATACACCTCCAGTTGTCCTGGCTCTCTGAACCTTGCCTGGTTGGCTTTTCACGTGGTTGCCAACTAACCAGAACCCTCACCAACTGTTAGAAACATGTGAAGCTAGAAACAAGGAGCTTATTTCTGCTCCTGACATCTCAGCAGCTTTTATTATGTTTTTGGTTGTGCATTGTTTTTTCCACTCTGCTTTCTGACCGTTTGGGTTTTATTTCAGTTGCTTGGGATGACTTACCTCTGCCTTTTCCATTCATGCCAAAGGCTACTGGTTTTGACCTCTCCTCCTTCCTTTACGCTGGACCAAAGGGTGTCAGATCTCCACTCAAGCCTACGTACTATGACATCTAATTGAATTCTTGCTTTTCTTTACCTCATATTCTTAATTCTCTTTGTCAGCCTAGTTTATACTGCCTTGTGCATTAAGATACGACTACCAGGAATGTTTTTGTGGCTGTACTGCCCTCTTTCCTTGTCAGTTGACACTTTGCTGAGTCCTCAGTTGCTACTAGAAGTCTCAGTGTTTCCTTTCATCAGAAGTTTTTCTCTGAAACCTTGCAGGTGTTTGTTGCTTCACATCTACAAGTTTCTTTTTTCATGTTTTATGAAAAATGCTGGTGCTTAGACTTGCATTTGTGCCTTGATTTTTATATCATCACTGACCTGTTCTTCCAGAACCATCACCTCAGTCAACAAACCTAGTTAAGAACTATACAGTTTGTCTACTTTTTTTGCTCTACCTCATTATTAAACTGGTCCTCCTCTATTTTCGTTGTTGTCTTACCTGTAGAGTTGGTTAAAATTCTCTCTTCCAATTTAGATTTAATGGCTTATTTGGTGATTCTTTGTTTCCTACTTCCCTATCCACCTCTTATTATTACCAAGCTGCTTCCTAAATATAGCCTCTTCTACAATTTCAGATCTTCCAAAATGTCTTCCTTTTCCCTTTTTCTAAAATTGTATCTTTTTTAAGTCTATTATCAAAATGCTGTTTTACAAATTTTGTCTCTTTCAAGCATAGCATTTGTGATTTTCGTCTCTTTCAAGCATCATGATTGTGACTAAGCAAGTGATCCTGTATGTGTGTTGTCACTTGCATGTTTAATACTTCAAAGTTGCTCTTTAAATAAAATCAAATGTGACATTCTGAATAGAAGTCTCCTACCTCACTTCAGTATTCGTTGTAAATCTGTTTAACAAAAACAAAAAACAACCCTTGGAAACAAATGAGCTTTGGGTTTTTGATTGTTTCTGGTTATTTCTTTCCATGTTTTCCTTTTCCAAACTTAGCATAAAATCCAGGTTCTTTGTTCAAAAGGCTGTCTGCTCCTAGTCATTCCTCCGTTGCTCCAGCGTCACAAAGATGGTATGAGGGTAGATACCTGGAGCTATTATGCTAAAGCATGAAGAGTAGGAGCAGGAGGCAGTCTTAAGAAACAGAGAGCTGTGGGAGCGTGAAAAAGCTTTGGGCCAAATACAAAGAACTCTGTGGAAAGGATCAGCACACTGGTTGCAACCTGTCCAGAATTCCCAGGACGTTGTTCAGCCTGGTGCTCAGCAGTGATTCCTGTAGCGTGTTTATGGTGAGGTACCGAATTAGTACAAGGAACAGTTTTCTGAACTACCTTTGAAGAAGTATTGTGATAATTTGAGAATTCTTTAAGAATAATTTTAAAATAGGAGAGAAATAATGAAACTGGTGAAATGCTGCAGAAATGATGTAACGGAGTAGTCTTGGAATGTGATGTTACAGATACATCTCATGGTGTCGTCATGTATCTTTTCATTGCCAACACAGTTCAGCAGGGAGCCAAGTCTCATGGTTACTTTAGGAGTAGCAATTTTATTTGTATGGTGATAGAATTCTAGGGACGTTTGCCAATAGTCTGAATGAGGTTTTCATGGAATCGCAGCATAAAACCTTGCTGTGCTGTGGGGATGCAGGGAAACTGGGAGGGAGAATCAGGCTGAGTGCTGCATTGTTACCCTAGTTGTGGCTGTCGTGGCTGGGAATATTGCTTGGGAAGCTCTTCAGCACAGGTTTTACTGAACACTTCTTAAACAGGGCTGTGGTGGTAGAATAGATAAGGTCAAAGGGGAAAAAAGGAGCTTGTAAAAAAGTGTGTGTTTAGTTCCTTCTCTCAACTGACTTACCCAGCTTGTTAATTGCCTGGATTTTTTTTTTTTTTTTCTGATTTAGAGGCAGGTACTTAGCATAACCTCACCAGGTGATTATTGCAGTAGCTGGTGAGTACTGTTTTCCATCTGCTTCTTGTCCTTCAGTTTCTGGATTCATTTTTTCTGATGCAGCTTTCCCTTCTGTGTCATTGGGAAGCAGGGCGATGTCTCTCGGCAGGAGTAGGCTTGACTGCCTGCTGTTTTTTCCCCCTTCCTAAGGAATGTTACTCCATCCAGTTTTGCATCCAATAAATAGTTTAATTTATAGCCTTTGGCTATTCTTGATTTTCATACTACTCTGCAGACTTTTGGAATTACTTGATCAGAAAAATGATTTATCTTGGGTCGATTGGAGTAAACTGATTTTTTTTGAAAAAACTTTAATTCCTTTTTTACTTATTTTCCTTTCCGCGGTGCTAGGTTTCTCTAGTTTGCTGTTGCAGTAACCCACTTGCACCTATGAATCACTGTGGGTGAAGAAGTGTCCAGGAAAAGAGAAGCAAAGAAAAAAGATGTCTGATTTTTGTTGAATTTGACATTCAGTCCAACATGCTGCCTGTGCTTCCCTTTCTGTTGCTTACTGGCACTGACCTAAATGAGACAGGTGGAAACCGATTTAATCCAGAATCTTGAAAGCAAATGGAAAGGCAGCAGGGACAGCAAACTGTGAAAACAGAGTTTCTGAAGATGCATATCTCCAGGCAAACTTCTATATTTGATTAAACAGATCAGAATTATAATCACCATCTTAAACTGTAAGCTCTGCAACTGGATAAAATTGGAAGGCACAGTACTACACCCTTTGAGAGGCAGCGCAGCAGCAGTAGCAGTGATGCAGTGATTCCTTCAGCCAGGCAAGCTCTTTCCTCAGAAGCTGTGGAGTTATATGCTAGTGTCTGCCTCAGGGCATAACTGCAAAATACTGCAAATTAATATGAAGATGTTTTCTCTCCTGCCTGCATTGCAAAGTGTAAAACAAATGCTGAAATATGCGTCTTCGGCAGCCCAGAGCTATTTAACTTCATGCTTTTGCTTCTTGGTACTGGCTTAAAAATTTGAAGTTCATACTATAGCAATCCTAAGACAGTCTTTGCTTTATGAAAGGCTAACACTTACTAGAAATAATATTGGAAAACTAAGCTATTACAGAATTTGTGGATTTCTTAATTGTGTATTGCAAACCAAAAATAGCTATTCCTACGGATGTTATCAAGATGCACAAATGGAAATACATGAAGCCACAACTGGAAGGAGAGAGGATAAAGAAATACTTCTCTTCTTCTAGTGAAGGAAGATGATCTTCCTAGAGTGAGATAGTAATTTCAAAGCTAATTCTCCCAGTTTGGAGGCTTGATGGTAGGTGGGTGTAAACTCAAAGTGAATTAAGGATGCACCAAAAACGGAGCTGCAAGAGGCGTGGCTGTTTGCAGACTTGAGTATCAACAGTCTTAACTTTACAGTGAGAGTTTCTAGAGAAGCAACACCAGTCTATAGTCCTAATGTCTACAGCATTAATTTCCACAAAAAGTTTGCTTGGCATTATTATCCTCACCCATTAGAAGATGACAAATACAAGGGTCTGTGATGGGCTGCCCTATATTTTTCAAGATGCTGCAGCAGTGGTGAGATGTGATTAGGTGGACAGAGGAAGACAGGGGCAGCCAGTTGCAATAGGAACTCAAGGGGGGAGACCTAAAATCTTAGTGATGTCCTTCTAGCTAATGAGCTACAAGTCTAGCAAAGGAGGATAGAGTCCAAGCTTAGTTTTTAATTTACCGAAAATATTAGTATCAATGTTTTGATTTCATTAATATTAATAAAAATATTAATAAAATACTAATACTCTGGTAGGGTATGCTTGGACCAAAAATGAAGAATGTGCCCAAGTTTTCATTTAGAAACTTTAGCTTGGTCAGAGTTTTTTTCAGCAGTGCCTGTGTCTCACCTTCAGATAAACATTATTGCAACCTTTTTTTTTTTTAAAGTACTGCATTTTTCATGTAGCCAGTAATGTTCATTTCATACCTAAAAAGTGCTTTAAAGAGCCACTGTCATTAGGAGGATGCGCCCATTTTCAGGAGTTTACATACCTTTTCTTCTGTTCTGTCTTGCAACCTAAGATGAAACTGGCAACAGCTGGATGTAAGTAAAGCAATTAAAATTTCCTTGGAAAGTAAAAACAACATTTTAAAAATCACAGCTTTTTCTGTCAGGTGTTGCCCATGTATCACCAGGAAAAAGTATCCATTGCTGCATGGTAGTAAGGTTTTTCTCCACAAGTTTTCTATGTAAGAGCATCCTTTGCTGCATTTTATCCATTAGCAGCCTGGGCCGAAAAAAAAAAAAAAAGAAGCCACTTGAGAAGAGGTAGCTGAGGCAGTCCGGTGGTGGTCCTCCAAGTGGGCACTGCAGGATCAGTGCACTTGATGAAGACTTACCTTGATGGAAAAAAAATGTGCGTAATCTACTGTAAGTATAACTCTGTATGTTTTCCCGACTGTAGGCTTTCATGGCATGCTGAAAGTGTGAGAACAGGCAAAGAAAGAGGAGGGAGGCATTACTTGGTGATAACTCCTTGAAATGGGAGGTTGCTTTCTAGCCTGTACGCTTCGGCATAATTTGGCCAGCACTGGGCATTTGTATTCTATAGGTGAAGGGGGAGTATGCAGAGCCGGTTCTGAAGCGCAGCCTCCGTTGCGTTGTGAGCATTTCACAGCACGTGAACTATGCACCAGGAGTCTCTGCCAGACTCCGTCCCTAATAACTGACATGTTTGATCCTGCCTTTAAAATTTTGTAGAGGAAACCCAGTGGGAGAAAAAACACGCAAACAAATTTCCCCTTTTGAGGCAGGGATGGTAGCAGGCTCGGTTATCCTTGTTAGCTTCCTGGGGGTGCAGGAGTAAGGCCCGCTTTAGTGGAGGAATATCAGAGATGGCTTGTCTCGTGATGTTTACAAGTCCTTTTAGATGTCACTGTAAGTGCTCTTGCTCTTAGCTGGTAGAAGTAAAGGCCTGTCAGGGAAGGAAAATGCCTTCTGATGTTCCTGGATAACTATTTTATTAGCTGCTGGCTTCATAGTGTACACTTGGATGACTTAGCTGAAGAAAATTAGTACACCTGAGACTTTCAGTCAGTCTTGTATTCGTTTAGAATGAGAAGTAGTTTGATCAGTTTGTATAAAAACATATCCATCCTTTTTTCCTCTCAAAAGATCAGTGCTCTCCCTCAGGAAAGAAATGAAAGCTACTCCCACTCCTATAGCGATTGCTTCTGATTTCCACTGCTTCAGAGCAAAGTGCAGCTGTGTCATTGTATCTTCAGCGTGACAGATCATTCTGAGATGAGAAAATGAGAGAATCATTTGGTTTCTTTAGAGCTAAAATGGGCATTACGAGGGGAGCAGTTGTGTTGACCTCTTTTTAGGTGGTGCATGCATCCACTGTAGTTGCATGGATGGGGACTTGTTAACCAATTAGTCATCTATAAAACTTCCTTAACGAACCACAGAGGAGCAGCATGACCTACCAGACTGACACAGGATTGGAAGTCAGTTGCTGACAAATTCTGATCTCTTTACTGCCACTTGCTCACTGAATGGCCTTGGCAAGTCACTTCCCTCCCTCTCCCTTAGGCTGCCCAGCTGCAGTACATCAGAGAGCAGTCCTTGCCTGTCTCACCAGGATTTGGGGAAGTGGTAAGTGCTAAGTATTGTTATTAAAACTATAATATGTCAGGTAATGCAGATACATAGATCATCTGCCCTCTCCAGGCACTTGACTGTTAGCCTTATGTCCCAGCACACTAAAAGTGTGCAGGGTATCAGGTACAATGATGCACTTCAGTCCTGAAATTACTTATGTCTTCAAGGTCAGATTTGGTGACTTCAATATCTGTTTCAAAGCTGCAATATCACATTTTGGTCAAATGCTGATAAATGAGAATGTAACTCATTTGTAATACCTTCTCTGTCTTCCTAAATATTTTGTTTCTTAGGAAGCTGATGCTGCTATGAACATACTGAATAATACTGAATTTGCAATATTCTGCTTTCCAGATATATATGTTTATATTTAAAATTGCTATGACTGCAATGCAATAAATATATCCATGTAACAGTTTGCTTCAAAGCATGATTTTTTTTTGTGCTCTGTCAACGTGCTTGTGTCAGTGATGAAGCTGCTACTGCAGCAGTTAGGACAGATGCCTGGATGTGGAGACCACCAGGTTTGAATACTAGCACTGCTGTCGTCACATGATTTGGGGGCCAACCAGTCATCTGTTGTTCAAGAGTGCATTAATCTACAAAATAAGAATATCATCATACCTGTGTTTTAGAGGCGCAGAAGGGAAGCGAACTTGATGTTGAAGAATGTAATATCTATTGGCCTGATCACTCAAAGGACTGTTACCTTAGTGTATGGTCTTCTACCATGCCATCAGGAGATGGTTCTCCAGGAATTGGGGAGGTCCACAGCCAGCACCCAAGCACCTGGTCCAGTGTGTGCGTAGCCAGTGGGGAGCCTGACTTCCAGGAACCTTTTTATTCCCGTGGTCAATGAGGCTGATGTGTTTGGATCAGGGATGCTACCTATATAGATGCAGCTTGCTGGAGATGCATGGTAACATACCTGTGCTCTGGAATTCAGATGTTTGCTACAAGGACTAATTCCCCTTGCAAACTGGGAACTGTTTAAAGCAAACAAAATCTGCAGTGTAAAGCCAGGAGTGGCATTAGGAGGATGCACATAATGAGAAGGATCAGACAGAATTCACAGAAGAGGTCTGCAACCCATTGACTTTCATTTGCATTTTAAAGTGGTGTTTTACACTGGGTGTCTGCCCTGTCTTCCACGTGTCTGATGTTTCCCTGATGTCTTACAAGTTGATTTACTGTCAATGCAGCAGTAAACTCTTGCTCTTTCAGATTGCAGTTCTGTCCCTTTAATTTACAAGTGCAAAGGTCACGAGGTTTTCTTTGATAGTCATGCTGATGCTTAGGGGTAAGTGTGTGCTCAAATACCTTTCTAAATTGGGGTCGAAACTGTTGATTAAACTGCAAGAGTTGTACTCCCAAGCTGTTGGGGAAACAAGTTCTGAACTGCGACAGAAAACCTTACCTGAGCTTTTCTTACTGTGTTTTGCTGCCTATAAATTCTGAAAAATAAGCTCTGTAGCTTTTCTAGGGTGGAAAGGCCTGTTAAAACATGCTGCCACCTGAATTAGCAGCTTCCATCACCCGTGCTGATGCAGCAGCGCATTGGAGCATCGATTCTGCGCTGCCCGGGCGAGGTCAGACGGCCGGGTCAGTTCCTGCCGTGGGTGCGCAGAGCTCTCCCGACCCGCTCCATTGCCCCACGGTGAGTGCAGTGATGTCCTGGGTTGCTCCAGGTGCTCCTAAAGCAAATGCCCCAGCTCTGTCAGTTGGCTGCCTGTGATTTGTGGTGTGGGTTGTTGGGGTTTTTTTTTTGCATGAAGGTAGGATACTCCTTGGGAGTATTTAAACAGGCATTGTTCTCATCTCCAAGGAGAGTATTGCTCGAATTAAGGAAAAATGATAGCTGGAGTGGTAAGGTAGAGTCACAAATTCCAGTTCTGATTTTAGCCGCTCCTCTGGAGTTCTATAAAGCTTCCACCACCTCTTTCTGGTGTTGCTTTGTCCCTTATCGAGAAGAGAGTTGAAAATTTTAAAAAGAAAAACTAGGGGGAGGAGGAGGCATTCCTCCTAGCTACGAGAAGTTATGCCTTTTCTAGCAATGCTGAGGCAGGGTTTTTTTCTGATCAAATGCTACCTGAATTCTCTGAACAGTTCTTCTCAACTTCAAGTTGTATCTTCTTGCTGTGAATGATTTATTATCCCAAACAACTAGCTTATAAGCTAGTTATAAGTTTCTTATAAGCCTTGGCGATCTCTCTCATCTTGGCGTTTATGAGCCTGTCCAGTGATCTTTCGCAACACGGACAATTTCTTAGGTTTGATCATTCGTTCTTCACAGCCCTGCAGCCCCCCACTCCTTCGCTTGCAGCCCTGCCCGCTGCCGCCGCCCGCCAGGTGGCAGTAGCGTGACGGGAAACCCCGCCGGGCCCTGGGCAGCGCCGTGCGGGGGCGGGGCGACCGCGCGCCCGGGGAGCCCTAAGGGCCCCACCCACCGCGCGGGCCCCACCCACCGCGCGGGCCCCACCCACCGCGCGGGCCCCACCCACCGCGCGGGCCCCACCCACCGCGCGGGCCCGGCTGGAGGCGCGGCCGGTGCCCCGAGCGCTCCCGCGGGGCGCGGTGGCCGCTCGCCCGGGGCCGGGCTTTGGTCGCCCGTCGCACCGCGCTGCCTCCCGGTGCCCAGCGCACCGGTGGGTGCGGGTGAGGCCCCCGCGCAGCGCCGCATCCCACCTCAGTTGCCTAAACCCAGTTCCCCAGTACAACCAGTTGCTCTGGAGCAACCGCGTGGCTGGAGGCGCTGGGAACGAGCCCTGGCCTCCAGGCTGGCGGCCGGTCAGCGATGGCAGCCACACTGCATGGCGGCCGGTTCCTGGGCACGGGCCAGGGCTGGGGCCGGCAGAGCATCACCACGGGCACAACCGTGGGGGCCCGGCTGGGAGCAGCCCCGGGGCAGGGGCCTCGCCGGCTGCGGCACGGCAGCGCGGCTCTCACCGTGGCATCGGTGTAAGGGCAGCAGGAGTCCCACCGCCACCGGCCAGGGTGATGGCCTTGGCCCGAGGACACGTTGGCTGTGGGAGTCGAGCAGGGGTCGGTGCTGCACAGTGGTGGGCGTACTAGAGCTGGAAACAGCGGCCACCAGCAGGTATTTACTGGCAGAAATGGCGTCTCGTTTCTGCACAACGATGCGGTGGAGCAGATCCCACGATGTAATACGCTTGGAGAGTATGGATGCTGCGCTAGAGCTCTCCATACATGCACCAGCACAGGCCTGAGGAAGGAAACCAGCCCCTTTCTGTCCTGCCCTTCGGGGGGACGGGGCTCAAGCACAGTAAGTTTTTCCCCTCAGAGCGTGGCCGATGACACAAACGTACAATGCGTTGATCAGGAAAAGGATGTGGGAGTTTGAGTGGAAAAACTGATCCTGTTGTGCTAATGGCAAGGAAGCACGGCAAACAGGACACGGCACCACGTGTGGCGGAGGGAGCACGAAACGATGCTGTGACTGCAGAGGCTGGGGTCAGGCATGGGAAAAGCTGGACCAGAAAGTGGGAAGTTACTGATCTTACACTTCCCTGCTGGGAGAAGGGCTCTTTGCCGATACTTTTGGGGAAAAGCAAGCAAATGGTAGGCAACGTCCCAAAGTTGTCAAAATGGTGGAAGAACCAGCTGCGGGAGAACTTATTTTGAGTTGCTTGAAGGCTCCAAAATGAGGGCAGTGGGAAGCTAAAAAAGGCGGGGGGACTCCCGGCAAGACCTCCTTGCATCCAGGGCTTTGCTGGGAGCAGTTCCAAACTCAGGGATAAACAGGTTCAGAACAACAGTCAAGGGAATATGCTTATGCCTGTCCTGCTAGCTGCTCTAACGCCTTGTGAATGTGGCCGAGAGTGGGAACACGCCTGCCCTGTTGGTTTTTTTGGAAGTTAAGGTTTTGGTGTGGCTACCATAGCAGGTCATGTGGTGGGAAGGTCCTCGGACGGTAACTCTTCCAGTGTCACTTGGAGTTGTCTTTGGGGTGAATCAGTATTCTGGCAGGCTTGACAAACTGTTTGTGTGAGACGATAGTGCCTCCTGGCCTGCAGTTAGGTCTTGGTTAGAGGTTGGAGCTTCATAGCTGAAGACCACCTACCAGGTGTGCTCAGGCAGCTGTGAGAGCCGGGCAGGCAGCCGTCGCAGCCCCGCTGCTCCGCGAGGCTTCAGCCGAGTTGGTTGTTTCCGCAGCCCAGCCATGAGCTGCAGGAGTAGGTGTGTAAGGCAAGTCCTCAACTCGTCCTCTTGTCACCACCATCAAAATGGAATCTGAGAGCAAGGAAATGCATTCTAGTTGTCCTTGGAGGGCTGTCTCACAGGGAAGGGGTCCCATACAGAACAGTTGTTAGGGTTGCATGGGGTATATTAGACAATTACCAACTGTGGGTAGGGAAAGGGTTGTCTGGAGAGAAGCACTGGCTGTTTGCTTCTCCAATTGCCTGTGTTTGCAGTGTTTTGTAAACCAGATGTTTAAAAATTAAATATCTGTAATTGTGCAGAATATGCTCCTCCAAGCATGCTCCTGCAGGCACCGTGGGCAGGTGTGTCACCCTGCCGTGGGCTCCCGGCCCCGTCTCGTGTTGGCGTGAGTGCTGGCGGGTGATGGTGCAACACTGTGGGTGGCAGAGGCAAGGTGCGCTGAAACAAGTCGTTGATGTAACTCACCCTAAAATCAGCCCGACGGCGTGAATTGGTACTGACTCGTGTCTTCCAGCTCGCCTTTGGCACTCGGTGTGTTGCTGGTATTGCAGTAACATTTGCATGAACGTAGCCTAGTTTACAAAACTGCTTTGCATCTGGGTTTGCCCACTTTCCTCACGTGCTGACAGATTTATACCAGTAAGATAGTGGGTATTAATTAATTTATTTTAAAAGCAGCCATGTGCTTGTCATTCCTTGTTGGGTCAAAATGCTCTGAAGTCACCAATTCCTCAGCTTGCTGTTTTAATTAAAAACACAGACCCTTGAAAGAGGATTGTACTGTCTCCAGCTATTCAAGACATGGCAAATGTTAGTGCAGCAGAGTGTGAATCGCTTGCCAAGAGCCATCCTCTATCCTGGCCTCACATCTGTAAACTAATGAACAAAGAGCTGGCGTTTGTCACAATATCCAGTGTAAGGGCTTTCAAAAAGTGCTGCAGGCTGACATGAAAAGATTGCAAGAGGCTGCAGCCCCTGACCTCAATAAAGGCTTCAAAGGAGGCTCCTGAAAAGTTTTTGCAGCACAAAAAAGGAATTCTCCTGGTAATGTAGCAGCCAGCACACTTTAATAGCTAAAACTACGTCAAGGCTTCTGCTGACTGGGTGGAAACGACATCTTTGTTTTGCATGTAAATGCTGTTCCGTAATGTCTTTTTTTTGCTCCATTAAAAAAAAAGGACTTGAGGCTTACAAGATGAGGGTACCAGCTTATGCAAGCAGCCCACCTGCAGCGACTGAGCCGGGCAGCATGCGAGGGAAGGAGGAGCTGGGGAGCAAGAGCCACGCAGGTGCCAGTCCCTGCGATGGGCTGGGGTGCCGAGGTCCCAGCGCCCGGAGAGAGAGAAGACCCTGCCTGTCTCAAAGGAAAAGCTGGGGAAATGCAGCAACTGCTCAGGCACCCACCTTTGCTGCGAGGCTGTCTGTCCTTGGAGTGGGGGCAAACGAACAAGTCTGGGGGGGCTGAGGGAGCCCGGGGGCAGTGCAGCACAGGGCGCAGGCAGCGATGCGATGCACGGCGCTGCTGGGGGGTAAGAGGCTGCAGAGCTCCCGCAGCGGCTGTGCTGGGCGCGTGGCTGCGGCCAGCGCTTGGGCCATTTTCCCTCCCGCCAGCTCTCGGCTGCTCCAGCCGTTCTGCCCGGTGTTGGGGCTGCGCTCCATCACACACCGGGTCATCGGCTTTGCCAGCAGCACCGTCATGTCCCCTGTCAGGCCGCGAGCCCTACAACCGGCGACAGCCCCGCTCCCCGCCGTGCGCTGGACCGTGCCCCGCTCCATGGCGTTCCCGAGGCCACGAGCCATCGCTGCATGCGCTGGCTGCTGGCGAGAGGGGAGACTGGGGCAGCTCACTTGGCCCAAGCAGTTTGTCTCTAAGTTGAAAACTGTCATCCTGCCTCTCCTCCTGCCAGCCCAAGGCCCCGAACGCCGGCCGCGGCAGGTGACCCTCGCTGTGGGGCTGGGTGGGCGTCCCCGGCAGCGCAGGCAGAGCAGGTCGCTCCCATCAGTGACATTTTTCCAGCCCTTTTTTGTTGGCAGGTACTTAACGTTTCCCATGAGCTGCAGGCCCCAGCGTAGGGAAGGGAAGACACCAGGTCTGGCTCTTTCCAAGTCCACGGGACAAAGCTCAAGCACAGCCTACCCTCAGCAGCGCTGTCCTCAGGCCACCCAGCGCTGTTATGGACCTGGTCCGCAGGTGCAGGGGAAGGGAAGTGGCAGGGTGACAGTCCTACCTCTGAGACACAACTGGAGAATGTCCCAGCACCAGGTAGGGAGATCAATGTGCATCGAACTGGGCTGATAAAACCACCCCGAGGCCAGTTTAGGAAGCTCGAGGGGGAGGCAGATGCTTCCTCCTCCCCTTTTTGCACCTCAGCGGTCCCTGGGGAGGATGTGGTCCCCTGGGAAGGGCAAGGGCAGAGACACCTGAAAGAACCGCGTTTCCTGGCTTTTAGAAATTTAACCCTTAGCGTTCTCTCATCCCAGATTTTGTTGGCAAATCAAAAATGGGGACAGATTTTGGTAACCCCACGGTATCACCAACAGTTTGTTAAAAGACTAATTGCCAAGTAGCTTATGCATGTGGGACCATTAGTAATTCTGTAGCTATGCAAATTAAAACAGTGATGTATGATTTATAGCTTTAATAATGTTCTGAAGGCTCTTAAATTTTAATCACTTGCAACATCCTTTTTAATATTCAATTACTTTATTAACTAATTAGGTCACTTGCTGAAAAAGCACATAAGGCTGGTGCTATTTTAATATCAGCTGAACATCACAAAATACCTTTGAAATAGTGTAAATGGTTTATTTATTTTAAATAGATCATTAAGATGCTATAATTAATAAATCAATTGCAGAAAAAAGACAGGAAATTGATAGATGCCAAACCACAATAGTGGTGGCTTCTCCACTTACTTTATAAGCGTTCACAGGGATGCTGAACTCGGGGAACGTGGCCACTTGAGCACCTTTCTAGATAATTCGTATTCAGCTGAAGGAATAAGGTTCAAGATATGCTTCGTTCATTATAGATGCTTTCTGTATGAATTTAGCTTTCTGATTGATAAAAGCTCCACAAATGACCTTGAAAAGTTAAAGTATTTAAAAGGACAGCCCTCCTTTACAGCTTGCCCTTTTGTCTGTCTCAAAAAAGATAAAACCGTAACAACTTAGTCCTGCTAATGCTGGCAGAGCCCTTGAGGGAGGGAAGGTGGGTTGCGAATCAGTGACCTACCTGCCCTACTCAAAACAGACGAGCACTTGCTCCTGCCCAGAGACACTCGCCTCTGAAGCAAGAACAGAAAACTGTATCCCTGCAAAACCCACAAAGATGCTTGTCCGTAGTGCCAGAGGGTTACACCAACCCTTGGTGTAAAACCTGAAGTTTGAGAAGTTAAATTTGTCACCAGTGTGGCTGCAACTCTCAAACAGACTGAATAGTCTCCTGTTTTAAAACTTAGTAATTAAGGGTGAGACAAATACTGTTCTAGGAATTAATCTTTTTAACAAATTTTGGCTTAAATTACATCAATGTGACGATACAAAGCACAATAGTTTTCTCTCTTAAGAAGCTGCTAGAAAAGATCTGCAGTAATTAAACAGCACTTATCTCCCTGTAGTAACTTTTCTTGCTTCCATTTTCTCGTAACTAAAACCTGTAAATCGGAGCAAAAAGCTTAATGCTGCGGTGATTTTTCGGCTAAACGTGCAACCGAGTTGCAGACAAAACAATTCCAAATCTCCATTTACAGAGAGCTTCCTGGGAAACAAAACATGTATGGACCAAGTCTGGCTCTAAAGCGGAGTCAAAGTGAGGTACAAGCCTGCTGCTCCAGTTCCCCAGAACCAAAAATAAAAGCTGCTCCTACCTCTGCCCCAGGGGAGCCTGCAGACCAGTTATTCGGCAGTTGACAGTAACTTGTACCATTACTGCGGCTTAAGATGACATCAACGTTTTTCTCTTAGGAAAATTCTACCTAGTTAACATTTCTTATCAAAATGATTATCACCGCTTCAAGAGGCTACTGCTCGGGTGACAATCCATTGAAAGGAAGAACACACTAGACTAACCTGGGCTGGAAGACGGCTGTGCAGGAAGGGATAAGGATGCCTAAAATAACACTAAATCCATTTCACGTTTTATGGGAGCTGCCACAGGAAATAAAGGTGCAGAACACAAATAAAGATACCAAGTATTGCTACAGGCTGGGACAACAGAAGACGCTACGCACCTTGGACCAAGTGCATATACAACTGTTCAGGGATCAGAGATACAGTCAAATGAGGTCAACGTCACGGTTTAAGCGTGTTTGTTTCACCCTACAACAATCCTACTGTAGGACGTGGCTCGGGGGCTGTTCTTGGTCTCCTTCCAAAGCCCCAGGTCTCAGTCAAACAGGTGCATTTTTATCCCATTCCTGGAGCTTCCCCCCAGTCATTTATTCACACGATTGATTCCCTGGTCACTCACATCATTTGGGTAGGAAACCCCACATTTGCTCTCGGTCAAACCAAAAAAGGCAGACTAGCTGGAGCTGCAAATACAAGGTCACCAGCACCTCAAACCCAACTGGTACCAGAGAAATAAAGAGGCACACCGCGGCAGAGGCCGTCCACAAAGCTTTGCGAGTCCGGCCCTCTCCCTCCGCCGTGAGGCTGCCGCCGCTCTCGCCGCCGCAGAGCCACCGGTACCAAGGAGCGACTGTTAACCTCCCCTGCTCGATTCAATGTGACAGTGACACTTCACAGCACATTGCATCCAATCTCATTTGAAGCTGACAAAGATTGTTTCTGTTTTATATCTATTGGTTTATTAATGGCCTACAGCCTCTTAAGCAGATGCATATTCATTAGATAGCCAGCTGTTAGGAGGTTCCCAGATGTCGAAAGTAGCTCTGTCTTGGAATGCATTCTTTTTTTCCCTTATCATGAAACAAAGTAATTGTAGCTCTACTAAAGAACTAGTTAATTACTGAACCGGTACCTTATGGCATGATTAAAAAAAAAAAAAAAAAAAAAAAGTCTGCAAATTTGTGAGGAGTAAGGACATATTAGAAAACAGAGCTGAGCTGAGCCTTCACTGTGCTGTACATGCACTGAACTTCGATGTAGAGACCGGGATTACTCCATGTAAGGGACCCCCAGCTGCAGACATCCAGGGATATGCTAAATTCTGCAAAGGCACCTCTCTTCATTTTCCACATTCTGCAGAATTTTTCTCTTACCTCTTAGCCTTCCTTATCTGAACAGCGGACACAGCAGCACATAAAAAATGAAAACGAGACACATCTCAGTTTTTAAAGGTCATTTTACACAGAGAAGCAAACTTCCACGGCATCCCAGCTAGATAAAACTGTAACCAGATCATTGAACAAGCTGTACAGATTGACTTACAAATTCCACAGGCCATCCTTTCCAGTCTCACAACATTAACCAGGCTCACCTAGTTGTCTTTGCAACTTACTATTTTTTCCTTTCTTTCTTTCCTGAAAGCGCTAAAAGCGGCTCCCGAAGGCAGGTCTCTGGAAAGCCCTTCGCCCTACTAAAATGTTAAAACATTTAAGTCAGCGCCAAATCCAAGTGGTTTGGGCAAAAAGGTTCATACTGATTCTGTGTTTTTGGTTGCCAGGAACAGACTGCAGACCCGTTGGGTCCATCTCATCCATCCCACAGCGCCGGCCGCCGAGGAGCGGGCAGCACAGCGCTGCTTCGGCCCCAGCAAGCAGCTGCGCTTCCATTCCAGTATGGGAAGGCAAGGGCAGCTGCTGTTCCCATGCTGCAGGCACGGCTCCTGGGGGGAACAATTGGAAACATACAGGTATTCAGCATTTAGTTTCTAATTCCCTCATTCATACTTCTAGCTTTTGCCAGTCAAATCTGTCAGCGAGGACCTGGAACTGCACAGTAAGCAATTTTTCACTGTGCTGATGGTTCTAACAAAAAGAAAAAAAAGAAGTTTCCTTTGCAGTCAAATTAAGTATTTCCCTTAAAACAAAATAATTTCACTGTGTGTGAAACCCAGTGGGTTTGCCCAAAACGATTCTGAATTTTAGTCAGTGGCAGCTTGGAATAAAACTTGGGGGCAAAGAAAAAAAAATTAAAAATCACATCTCCATTAAAAGCTTTAATGAGAACCAAGTGATGGGACTGTAAAACGTCATATGCTATAAAAGTGTTTACAGTCATGCACAGAGGAACCTGGAGGCAATTTTGTAGAGTGACTCCTGGAGCAAAGGCCTCTGAGAATAAAAGTGTCTTTAGATATTTGTTATCGTGTTATAGTTGATATCACCTTGAGTATACAATGCCTGCCTGCATTATGTAAACACTTCATTGATAAATCCCTCCCCCACCTCCCTTAAGCTGTGTCAGACTGTTCTTAGCTGACAGATATAGCTGAAACAGATGCTGCTATAAATACCCTTGTTTAGCTGTTTTGAATATAATTTCTTTTGTAGAACATGGTAGATGCTCCAGTTATCACTGAGCTTGCACCTGTGCTGGAATTTATTACTCCTTTGTACACATCAAGATGCATTTTTTGAATGATTCTATTAAAAAAAAACCCAAAACCACAGAGGGTTGAATTCCGTTGCCCCTTTGTCCTCTTCAGCAGAGCCATCCTTTACAAAGGATTTTACTAATTTTAACTGAACTCATTATTAAGTTTAGAAGCTACAGAATATAAAGGTAGTAAAAGTTTACCTCTTACAACCAGACAATTAATTCCCTCTATTTACTCCCTGTAGGCTCCAACCTCCCATGACAGTTGCTGCTTTTTATAGCTGGGTGTGAAAAGCTCACACAGCCACACTGGCAGTGGTGACAAGGATTACAGCCCAGGTTTTTAAACCTCATGTGCTTTGGACACTTCCATGATAATATAAGCACACGCTGTGGGTTTGATTTTTTTTTTTTTTTTTTTTTTTAAAAACATGTAGAGTACAACTTGTGAATAGTCTGGGGGGAAGAGCAAGGAAGTCATATTTTTGCCAAGGGACAGCAGGGGAAAGCCCAACACACACCGGTACGATAGCACACCATGTTGCTGAGCGCTGTGTAGCACGGAGCCAGCCAAACCCAGGCTTGTAGGCAGTTCACAGTTACAGCTGGACCTGGTATTAAAAAAAAAATGAAGAAAGGAGTTGTACCGAGTCGCATGATTTAGGTTCTATTCAAGCCGTATTAGGCAGCAGCCGATAAATGGTAGATCCGTCACCATTCACACAGTAGCTCACTTGTATTTTCACCTGGAAAAATAAATTTGTATTTTTAATATATTACTTTGCTCGTACCTGCAGTACCAGAGGTGGAAACATTTTATGATGTCCATCTTAAGTTCAGTATTGACTTTAAGCAAACACAACACATTTTATACTCTGTTTTTATCTAAAGATGTAAGCCATATATTCTGCTAGGCACTGCTACCCATGATCCAGGTCCTTTAACTGGGGGAGAACGGGATAAAACTTCCATGCAACAGGCTCTCACCACTGCAGGCTGAAGAGGCATGGGGATACTCTTGGCCCATGTTCTGAAGAATCTTTCTTGGTGTTCTTTTCTGATGTTTGTTTTGGTTCAAAGGACTTAGTTCTCATCTACCTGCAGACATCCTGGCTGGCTGAAAAAACTTATTTTCACATTCTGTACAACCTTCCTCATAATTAGGATATTGATCTGTGGGATGAACAATGTATGGCAGGGGCAATGAATCAGTGCAGTACCACAACTGCTCCGTAAGCCTCTGTTCCCTTGGCTAAGATATAACGGCCGCAATCACAGAGATCCACTCTGAACTGACCATATGTTTTCCACTGGAATTATTCTAACCCCTGACAAATATGCTTCATTATAATTAATCTCTTGATTAGAAGCTAAATCACGGGTTCCCTCTGACGAGATGTGAGCAACCTAAACAAGGACATGATCTTTCAAGTGCAAGCTGATTATTTAAGCAGCTGGACTTACTTTAAAAGGCCAGCATTATGAATATCTGCTCCTCAGAAAACCTTCTAAAGACTACCGAGAAGCACTGCATCCTTCAGCACGACAGAGTGCAACACTGATTACAGGTTTCGTTTTCCTTGCCACCCATCTACCACCCTAGGAACCAGCTTTCTTCCCACCATAATTTTACATGTATTGAACCAGTTTGAGGCTTCCCATCTGTTAGAACAAGAGGTTTCGAAGATGATTATTCCAAATAAGTTTAAAGGTTTCAGAACAGGAACCAGAGTGATCGCCCTACTCAGCCGTTAAAGCCTGCCTTGATTACTTTGATGTAACAACACTTGAAAGCTCCTATTCTTTGAAACTAATTTAAACACATTGAATTGTTGAAAGATTAAAAACCGCAGTCAGCTAATTACACTCACTCTCATCTCTTATTCAGCAAATGAATCACTTTTCATTACCACTTAGCTGAAGTACATGAATTTCTGCCTAATTAGAAATGTTGTAGATGGAGCATTAGCAAGGCTGGAGCGGGTCAGGATATCTTGCCTGCTTCATTTTTAATTCCTAACAGTAGAGCCAGATAGGAAAGGCTTCAGATAAGAAGTCATTAAACAATTTTAAATTATTTATAAAAATTACTTTGCCCAAATTATAATTATTTTTTTTCCCAAATGCTCTCATAAACGTCAAATGAAATGAAAGGAAAAGCAGCCCAACATTGATTTTAATGAACATTTTAATGTTATGTATAACAGAACATTATGAATACAATGGAAACAAAGTTTTATCAATTTAATAATAAAAAAGAAATCCAACATAAGAAAAGGGAGGCAATAAATTTCATACCTATAGTATAGTGCTTATTCTTAACAATATTCCCAGCTTGTGAATATAACAATGCCTTTGTATTCCAGATTCTAGAATCATGATTCATGTGAACTTAAATGCAGAATTACAGAAGGAAAAACAAAAACCTCAAAAACTTCAATTCATTCTTTTGTTTTCAGTAAATCAGTAAAATCTTTGACTGCTACAGGTTTCCTTTATTAATATATATATTTTTTTACTCCTCTATTGGATTCCACAGCTGCTAATGCCATATTTACACAAAAGAATCACCAAGTGTTGTATAAAAGCTAAGATCCAATGCTGTTGGATTAGGCAGGGTTATAGATTTACACAACTTAAGTGTAATTCATATTATTTTTTTGTAATGATGCAAAAAGTAATTATTTTTGCTTTTTGACTGCTGCCAATGCCCTAGACCAGTGGCTCCATAGGGATATTGGTGGTACAAAGGATGCCAAGTGCCACTGTAAAAGAATTGCAAGGAAGTGCATTTTCTGGAGTTTTCTGAAAGGAAACCTTCCAGCAGTCTTGGAAAAAGCTTCTCCCAGACTTGCACAGGATATCAGTTATAACATTAGAAGCATGTTCAGACTCCAAAAATCCGTTGATCACCAAATTGCTAAGAGAGGATTTTTACAATAAAAATTTGGGTAATATAGCAGTGTGGCTGGAACATTAGCAAAAGTATATATACATTCCAGGTCCCTTTGAATTAGCCATAATCACATATGTAAGCCATTTTTGGACAAAAATATATATTCTTATAAAAAACTGATCATAGTACTTGAGTGACTTCAATTGTGGACTCAGCAGTAGTAAAAGGAATGATCCAATTATGACAAAGCGATCAGGGAGAGGAGGGAAAAAGAAAGTCAAGCTCTTCAAGAAAAAAGAAAAGTATAAAATTAGATTCAAACATTTTTACCCAACCCCCAATTCCAGTCTTCCATCAAGTCTCAAAGTTAAAATTGGTTCTTCTATGTAGGAAAGGTTTTTTTATGGTCTCAATACAAATTATTTTGCAAAATCATCTAACACATTCCTTCGAAGAACCTTTCACCTCTCCAGAATTTGAACACTAGTTATTTCAACACTTACAAAATAGCTTTTGGTTCTTTATGTAGACACTTTAACTGATAAAGAAGAAAAAAAAAAAAAAAGTATTGATCAGTGTTTTCCATCCCGTTCCCAGCTATATTTGTGCAGCTAAAAATCCTTCATTCACTCTGCCCATTGATTTTATTCTTATTTCGTTTTATTTATTTATTTTACAATCTTTATTTGCTAAAATTGGCAAAATTTGCAAAGGCATCTTGCTTGGGTTGCACAGTCCCAGGAGTCAGAGAGGTCATAGGGATACTGGGTAACCCCATTCCTATTGTGCCTGTCAAACCTATTCCTGTAGCCGGCACTCCCATGTTCACGCTTAATCCCATCATTCCCTGGTTGATCATATGCATGGGTCCCACGGAGGTCATTCCCATCGTACCTGACATCACACTGGGCATTCCCATCCCTGCAGGAACGGGCCCTCCCATCAGTGGGCTTGTCTGGGGTCGAACAGGCATCATGTTGGGCTGAGGATTGAGGTTCACTGCTGCAAAGTTTTGAGTCATGACATTCATCGGTTGTTGCATATCTGCAAAGAAGAGAACAGGATGCAAAAATCGTTAATCAGAATGTGATGCTGAAAGTGCTCACGCATTTTAAGAAACTGATGTGGTAACTGCCATGAGCAAGTATATGATGGCCAAAACCATGGCTATTTTGCTCATTTCCCTGTTTCTATGTGAAGACTCAGAAAACTTTTATAAACATTTCAAATGCATTTTATAACAATACAAGCTACTATGCATATTCTAGAGAAGTGCTAGAGATTAGGAAGCCTGAAATCAAGGTACAACAATGGCACAAACTACAGTGAAAACATGCACACAGCCTCCTAGTATGTCAGTCTCCATTTAGAAAATACCACTTGTCAGAACCGTCACAGTATTTTAAGAAACAGTTATGACTAAATGTAGGAAAACAGTAATTGACAGAATACACCAGCTCAAGGACAACCTAGCGAACACACACAGGACTCAGCACACATGCAAAACAGTGCAATATCACTTACTTTGTTGCTGCATCATGGTATTAAGTGATGGCTGCTGGGGTTTGGAAGGCTGCATCCCAGGTACTAAATTGTCCAAACTGATATTTACACTGGGATCTGACCAAGTTGAGGGTAGAGTTTTGCTTGCATTCTTCTGGACCATCTCTGTGCTTGCATTATAAAGAGGGTTAGGCTTCGGCATCATAGTGTTCATGCTTTGCAGTGGCTAAAAAAGAAAAGTTTGTTGGGATCCACTTGAAAAAAATCACCAGTATGAATCAGGACTAAACAGTAAGTGTTAATTTTTCCACAGAAGACAATAAAAAGCCAATGAGATTTTTAAGCTATGAACTTCAGCGCTTCCAAAGCAGTGTTGCCATGTGCTGTTACACCATTAGTGGGTTAAAAGAGTCTTTTTTTAAGCTAGCATCAAGCTCTCATATCAATACGTGGAATGACAGGAATCATCTGCAGTCAAGATCTGACTCAAACATACTGGTTTTTGCCTCCTAACACCACGCCGACCTGTTATGGTTTCCAAAAACACTCTCCACTGAAGCAGGCACCTTCCGTGTTTTGGCGAACAGACCAGTCGTCCCCTCCATCTACTTAAGGCTGGAAACCTGTAACATTCTCTGGAGGCTGGCTTTAAGGTTTAAAATACCAACTTGGTCTTCCCCAACAAAGCACAGAACAATGAAGACCATCTCAGAGAACACTAACTTATAAAAGGAGGCTTTTCAAGAACATTTGACACCTTCTTTTTAGGAGGCTACTCAAACATTTTTGGACAAAACTTTCTTACAAAATGCTGATCACGTCTGAGTGACTAGGTATGGGTTCCAGGAATGGAACAGATGAATTTTCACTGTTGTGATTAAGGAGAAGGCAAAAGATTTAATTAAGAAAGGTCATTAGCAAACTGTACAAATAGCAGCATACCTGTGACCTTGACATGGGTAAACTGATGCCCACAGCATTGGAGCTCATCATAGAGAAATTCATACTTTGTGAAGAGGTCATGGTTGTCTGAGAGGGGCCCATCAAATCAAAAAGATCAGTAGAATTTGAAGCAGTTGGAGGCTGTCCAGAAGGTGGCTGTGAGCTGAAGAGCTCTATAGCTGGCTGCTGTGCCGTGCTGCTGAAGAGCTCGCCAGATGAAGCACTGGGACAAGGAGAAGCTTGGTTGAAGGCACTCCAGTCACCAAAGTCACCATTTCCACTTGTTGCTGTACCTGAAGGTGACAGTGTGAGAAAAAGGAAGACAGAGAGAAGAAAGGCAGAAGACTTAAGAGAAGGACACTGAGCAAATGCCACACTCTATGAACTGAAACAAATGAGAGCTGATCTGTGTCCGTCCAGATTAACATCTGCAGGTAGAACCTCCATCTGGACATCATTCCCTCTCATGAATATTCCAACAATTTTTACAAGGTAGCAAAGGAAATATGGAACATCTATGCACAGAAAGTAGAAGGATGTTTGATAACATGTCACCTGTGGATGCAGGACAAGTAGGGACAGGTTTTCTTTAGTTGAAATACAACTCAAAAGATAACTTAGGGGGGTAGATTGGAGGCTCTAGTCAAAACACCACCTGGAACTTTGATAATTTATCCACTTTCTATTTCAGCACTCTGGTATTTGCCAAGAGAAAAGTTATCAGGAATGAGCTGCTTGATAAACCAAATTCCATCACAATAAAACAAAGACGACTACTTCAGAATTTGGTTATATACAATTAATAGATCTTTGTATTGAACAATGCTGCAGAGAATGAAACCCAGAACTTTGGAAGCAGGTTGCCAGGAAAATTCTTATTTGAGGTGGTATGAAATAATTTCTTCCCATCCCATGAGGCACTCATGTAAAACACATTACGTTTTTTATATTTGAATCCTGACCTAAATGCTTTGCCTTGAAGCAGAAATTCAGTCTTGGATCTAGCGATTCTCTCAGCAGAAGCTTTGCTGAATTCTTAGTTCACCGCTTAAGCTTTGTTTCATTTCAATATACCAGGGTTTTTGTAGACAAACATATAAAGTAAAACAGCAACTTACAGCTCTCTCTGTATCTTACTGTGAAGAGACTAACAGTATAAGCGGTTTGCAGACAACTGCAAGGGTACCTATTTCAGGATCACAGATGCCCAGAGACACAAACCAGTGAACTGAGAATATGTTGTAACCTTTGAGTCAAATGGGAGGAGATGTTATCTCCCTTAAAACCACATGTTTTTCTATTAACAAGAAAAGGGTTACTTCGCAGGAGTGATAGGGGAAGAAAAGCTTACAAAAACATCTATATGAGATGCTAAAAATAAAGCAACACCATTTAAACAGCTCTCATTGCTACACAGTGAATCGTGTTCCAAGTTTGGGCCATTGCACAGGTCAGCTTTTTGATTATGTCACTGATATACTTTTGGTACTTTAGCTAAATCACAAGCAGCATCATTACCATATGAAATGTACTTTGAGTTCTAACGAACAGTTAAATCATCCCTTGAATTTCTTTAGAGTGAATGAAGACTCAAACACTGAAGCAGATGAATGCAGTGCCAGTTTCCACTTCCTAACCTATACGACAGCTACTTCTATGCTGGCCATCCATAGCAATTTTCTACAACCGTGTTCTACCCACTCAAAAGGTAACTACAGTAGTCTTTTACACTTCATGTAAATATTCATCAATATACACCTTCAACATTTATTCATTTTTTTAACTTTTCCAATACATTAGAATTTAACAAATAGAAGGAGAGTAAATCTGTTCACAAAATCCAAGTATTGCCAATAACTTCAGTGCACGAAACTGGACTAATATCCATTAGCTTAGGGCCTTACTGGAACGTTTGCTTTGATCTCCCTCACAAAGAGGGGCTATATTAGAATGTTTCAATTAGTATCACATATTAAAAATTAAAACCTACTTTAAATATTCCTGATAGATAAGTAAATGCTGAGTGTGCTCCTTCTATGTTCAGACCTGTGCACTGAGCAGCAATAATGGAAGCGGGGGTAAAAGGGATCACATTTTGCCCCTTCAGTACAACTTCAAAGATGATTAATCAAGAAGGAAAAGATTTCTAGAGGGGCTTATGCTGTTCAGGAATGATTAATCATTTCACAGGACTCCTTGTCCCTTGCATAATGGTGATTGGAATAGATTAATCATGTTAATGCAGATAAAGGATTGTATCAGTTTAGACTGTATTAACACAGAAATTATTTGCATAGTAGGAGGCTTTCTGTTTGCAAAACAACTTGGTTTTGAATAAGAAAGCCTGTGAAAAAATTAGAGCAGTTCTTTCCTGCCAAGCAAATTAAAGGTATATGAACTAATCGATGCCCAGTACAGCTCTCCTAACACAGCAAAACAGAGGAGGAGATATAAACACGCTGACTAAAAGCTGACTCACAGGTCGATTTGCTGATCAACCTTTTTGCTACTCTTTTCATATTTTGGACTTAATCCTGCACCCTGGCTGAGAACCCCCAGTCCCCAATACCACTACTACCCAAATTGACTGCACAAAAGATAGCCAGCCAGCTCCCTCTACTCCGTGCTTGTCTGCAGCACTGTTCTGTCTGGGTAGCGCTGTAAGCTTCCAAAAACACACCACCAAAAGGAAGGTTGCCGAGGAGATCTTCAGGGACTCTTCTTTTTCTAGCACAGGTGGGCTGCTATTCTCCACTGAACATAATCCCATCTTTTGGTTTTGTTCAATTTACCCATTTAATTTACTGTCCTGCCCATAACATTAAAATTCTTAAGACTGATCTGGACCCTCTGCAATGTCCAGTAACTATAAAAAAACAGCATAAAACCCTTCTAACAACATTCCAGTTCGCAGCATTATCACAAGCAAGCAAACCAGACTATCAAGCACATGAAGCAAGTCTTTTTATCCCACCAGATCAGCTAACTTTTAAAAAATAATTAATAACTACCTCTATCTGAAAAACTTGCAAACTGTTAGTTGAAGTATTAGAAAAATGACTGCTTTTTATTGCAAATATAATAGCTGAATAACCTTACATAAAACACTGGGAAGACTATGATGATTATTAACGTGAATGGTCCTATCACCACAGCCAATTTTCCAATCATTTTTGAAACACAAATACTGTCACCTTGAAGCATTCATTGCTGTAGAACTCAAATTAATATAGCTCCTTGCCCACGACTGCAAAACTGGGATGTGCTAGGCTCTTTATTCAATTGGTTATTGAGTGCTCTTCAGCTAGCATTCAGACCCACACTTGTTTATTTCACATTTCACTTTTCCACTCCAAAAGTAACATCATATTTCAGTGCATTTCAAAACTAGACTCAGAGGTATGCTTTAAGTTGTATTATATGCTTCTATTATATTACTAGATGAACAGTGATGTATTTTTAACTCCTACTAACATTTTTCTTTAATAAAATTCATGAAAAGTTTCAGGTCCAATGAGACATGTGCTGTGCCAGACAATAGGTGTCTTCCTTACTCAAATACAGCACTCATGGTACACGAACACAGTCTGCCCTGGAAAGGGAAGTAACTTTCAATAATGCCATGTGGCATCTCTTCCCCTCTTTCTGCCCTTAAACAGCATCTCAATCTGTAAATTAATCCTACCTTGTGATGATGGGAAACTTGCTGAAGCAGCAGCTGAACTAAAATCAGCAAATCCTCCAAATGGGTCAGTTGATCCACCTAGAAACAGAAGGAAGGCAAATGCTGTTACAGGATTGTGCAAAGATCCATTGCAACAACTACATGCAGGATTTACGATTAAAAGCTGCTCCGTATTCAGTAAAATGGATTTATTGATTCTGCTCCTTAAGTCGGCACTGTTTTTCCTGTTCATCACCATACTATATTTATACAAGCCTGAGCAACAATAAACTGGATTATTTCCAACTGCTTTGCAGATCTTGGAATTTTCTTTTCCTAGGAAAGAACTAAAAGACGCAAGTTTTTAAGTTTTAAAATGCATTTAGAAATATTAAGAAGGCTAACAAGTTTTTAAATACTGAGGGATGCTACTAGTTTGGCAGTTTGTAAAATTAAAACTTGGGAAGCATAATATATAAAAGCCAAACATTCTTATTGTGTAAAAGTTAATTTATTATGCTTACTATGAAAAATCACATGTCGCTTTATATTTAGTTTTTGTGTTACTTAAAGCATGAATGATTCTGCAATGATCTTGAATTGGGATTTCAAGGACAGAGCTTGCATTTGTGTTCATTTTTTATAAGTTTGCTTCCTTTCTACAGCAGAAACATTAAGTTTTTCAACCAGACATTTATATACAGCATATAAATTATTAACTTCTGGATACAGCACAGTAACAATTTTTCACTAAAAATACAGCCAAGGTATAAAAACAGAAGAAAGATTTAAGAACTATATTGGAAAGCTGGTTTGTTTTTTTTAAAACACACACACAAAGTTTACAAAGAAAAATAATCTGATTATTGTTGATACTGCTTTTAAATAAGTATTTCACTGACCAGAGAAAGCTAAGTTGACCTTAATTGTTTGTCCTCAAAGATTTCACCTCCAAGCAGTCCCACCCTTAGAAGAAGCTGCAGCAGTTCAATTATTTTGCTTTTAGTGTTATGCATACATTATATAGGTTACATCACAGCTGCTTAGCCTGCAGTGCTTAGAAACTAGCCAGGTGGGACTGGAACATCTGTGCTGCACTCAAACACCACCAGGGACAGCTTCCAACATCTGGTGCCATTTCTGAATTGTCTTATCGCTGCAAGACATTCTGCCCCATCTGCTACTCTCAACTGGGTTAATTAAACTAGAACCATCTCCTTTTTAATAAATGGCTAGCAGTAATAAAAGGAACCATTCACTTTCTAATACATGTGTACTTGTATTTCTTTTTAATGTTACTTTACTGTAGACATTGCCAGGAAGGCAACTGTTCTTCCAAGGGGAAATATCTTTACTTGCCGAGCATGTAGCATATGATATCAAATGTGAGAAGGGAATGCAAGGATGGTCTCTCTGACTTTTCAAAATATAGCACTACTGAAATCCTTTTACCTCCTTTTCAAGAGGGAGGAAGATTTCACACAAAGTTAAGAAATTACTTCAATACAAGTTCTGAACTGGTCTAAGAAGCATCTTAAATAGGTTTATATACAAGTTTTATACTGACTGCAACCTAAGAATGAAAAAGGGTAAGATAAGCCAGTGAAAGATCAAGCTAAAAAACCTGTCCAGATCATGTTTACTCTGCCTACTGCAACAAACATTTTGACATAATTTTCTTCATTGCATGTGTCCTTACAGAGTTCAGAACAGGTTAGTGGTTTGAGTTTATAGGGAAAGAGAGTAAGACAGATAACATACTGTCAACCACATCCTCAAAAAAACCCCAAAACCAGTGCTCTCATGCTACACCTATTATCCCTGGGCTGTTTGATAAAGTATCTGGAGATTAATTTACTTCTAACAACGGAACTGGGTTCAAACCCAAAATAACTCCTTAACATTTTCAGTCAAGTCAACTTTTCCTCCACCTCTATTGCCTGTTTTCAAATGAAACAGTTTCACAGAGAGTTGGCAGAGCTTAAGCTGAATGCAGTAACACTCTAAAGAAAGGTATCACCAGCTAAGATTAAAGAACCTCATCTCCAGTAACAACAAAAAATTCCTTCCAGCAGGTCTAATCACAGATTCTATGCCTTCTCAAACTGATTGTTCCTTTATGGCAACCAACCGCCCCCCTCATGTACAAACTGTGTTTCTGTAGTAACGTGTAACCCCCCCAAGCCTCACCAACCTTATTCCACATCTCAGCACCTGAAAATACACAGATAAGCAAATTCTGAGTTCCCTGAATTCACATGACTTCCCTGCCAGTTGCTTCACAAGATAGATCAAAGGCTGCATCTGACCCTTTCCCTGTGCCTTGCCTGACACTGGGAATGTTCCCACACCCTGTGCTGCAAGGAACAGTGGTCATAACAAGTGACCTGCACGTGAAGGACAGTGCTAATCTTCTCAACATGAGCTATCCTCAAAGATTCCCATGCGAGATCTGTCACTACAAATGAACCCTTTCCATCTGCCTTCCCAGGTCAGCAAAGAGGTTATTTAGCAGGACCAGCTGGTAATATGTCTCTTCTCAACACCATTTCTAAATGCTGCTTTGGAAAAAGAAGAAAAAAGGCAAAAAGAAAAAAGGCTTACTACAGCAAAGAACCAAACTGATGAAAGATTCAAATACACTGTAATATGGAAGCTGCCATAGTTCTGTTTCAAGTGTGAGAAGGCTCACTTTGAAGTGGAAACATCTATTCTCCACGTGATTTTGTTTTTATACACAAAAATAAAAACATACTCATATGTATTTAAATAAACCAAAAAATGCTTTAATCTCTTTTCCCATAATAATTGGATAGGAGAAGCTTCAGTATTGATTTGGGGTAGTGGTTCTGATCCAGGCTCTTAAAATTCCATGGAACTGTGGTAACTCCAATATACAGTGAACACCTTTGTATATGGAGTTAATAAAATAGAAAATAATGAAAAAAAATTTATTCCTTAAATTTGGGGGCATTTGTGCATGAAAGAACAGGTACATGAAATGAATTTTATTTCTTAACCATTTAGAATTAACACATATTTCAGAACAGACATGTAAACTTTATCTACTTTACTAAAGATAAAAGCGAACAAAGTTTTAAAGATCTACCAGAAATAAGAAAGATAAGATTGAGACACATCTTTGAGACTAAATTACCGTGACAATTTCCCTCCCCATCAATAGAGTTTTGGTGTATTTTATACGTACAGAGGTAGCGTTTTGGTAGCCTAGTGATGAAAGGAACTGTGTCGCACAGAGCGTTTGTAATACTGGCTTTGCTTATACATTCTAATAAAGATACCTACTGTGACGTATTACAGGGGTTCCCACTACAGTACACCCAGAAGTGGCGTAACTTCAGAGAGAAGTCAGAGTAGTCTTTACAGATGCAACCACACTGCCACACATGTGGACCTCCAGCCACTCTGGACTGCCATTTTTTGGTGATTTTACATTGTCTTTAAAACAAAGACTGGAGCTGAGTGTCTGTCATCCCCAAGATACACACACACTTCTACCAACGTGAGTGACACCATGCAAGAGAATTTGTTTATTTGGAATGGAGAGAAGTTACGCGAGAGGTTTCTATCTATGAAAAAGCACATGCTCATATTTTATTTGCTATTCAAAGTGAACTCTAAACTAAAACTCTGCCCACAGTTACCTCACTCCCAACTGTGCCATTAGAGCACAGCAGCATGGAAATCCCTTTTCTATTCCACGCTAGCCACAATCAAACCTGTTGCTATTAAGAACCTGTAAGCACAACAGTAAGTCTTTAAAGTTTTAGGTTTTGAAAAGCAAATGACCAAACCCCTGAACTCCTCTATCAATCCTGTATGCAATGCACTGGAATTTAACACACTCCTAAAGAGAAGCTGCATTTTGAGAGCATAAGGGTAAGCCCATACAAAGGTTAATGGACTTAAAATTCAACTGCATATTTAGAGAGCAAAGGGATGTGTTTTAGAACAATCATTTTACCTTTAGGTAGCAATTTCATTTTGGTATTAGGACTGGGATCAACCAAGTGCCAAGACAAAATAAGATAAAAAGAAACAAGTTTGCCATATACTTTAGATGCCAGGTTATATGAAGATCATCCATCTCCCACTGCATAGCCTTTGAACTGCACTATGGGAAACGCCTGAATTTGAATGGCTTGCACTTGCTTTTAGAGTTAATTATAAATAACTGCATTACAAACACAGTTTCTGACAGACTGACCTGGCATTTAATCTTTGTGCTGCTAACATTTATTAGTCCTGTGCAATAGCACATACACTACCTTGCTACAAAAGGTTCCAGGCCGCTCTATAAATTTTCTGAGAATTCATTTCTCAATTTTTCTACTACTTTCTATAGATAACAACAAACAAGCTTATCCTCAGAATCGGTACAAAATATGCATTAAGAAAATAAAAATCAAAACGTGCCTACCTGTTGAAACTGGCTGGCTAGATCCATCAAACAACAGATCAACCAGGTCACTAGATGACTTGCTGCTAGAGGGTACGGAAGCCTGAAGAAGAAATTACACAACAGATCTCATCTCATGATATCATCACTCGTCTTAAATGACCTTGAGAAGCTGTCTGGTTTTTTGGAGGTTTATTTGTTTTCTTTTGCTTTGGAGAGATGGCAGATCTGGCTTTGAGGCTAACAATCACTGGAGCATAGCTAAATTCGAAACCAAATACTGAAAAGCTAGTGGCTCAGTTTGGTGTTTTCTGTTTGGTTGGTTTTTTTTACAATAACATGAATTTGATAACTTTTCAGTAAGTGTGCAGGTTCAGAGAATCCTTCACACTTCAGGCCAAGATTTTCTCTTTGCTTTCCTAAAGAGAGTAAAACATGGTAATGACTATATTTAAAAAATTCAACATCTTAAACCAATCACATAATTAATTACAATTAAACTGTTCCACAGCCTTTGAAAACCCCATTTTTGATAATAGTTCCCTTGAAGGCTGCATAACAAAAATTTGACCCTAAACCAGAAACTGTCTGTGTTTAGAAGAAAACAGTTTCCAAAATCATGTTTTATTGTCTGTCTCACCTTTGCTGTCGGCTGTGCAGTATGAGCAGCAACACTCTGTTCTGGACTTGCTTTATCCCCTGTATAATGTGCTGCTGCTCCCAAGTCAATGGTTTTTGAAGGATTTGCTGTGCGTTTGTGTCGGGTGGTAGTAGTTTCCGTAGCTTGTGTAATATGAATGTGTTTTGTTGTCACGGTCTCTTCTTCATCTTTAAATTCAGCTTTAGGAGATTTACCTCTTCTTGATTTTTCCTCATCGCTGTCACTAGAAAAACAAAAGCAACAGAATACCATTTGTGATGGACTTCTCAGTATTTAAGTGAACATTTGGCTTAAGCCACAAAAATTTTGGTTACTGTAGTTCCTTGTAGCAACGGTTCATAATAAAAAAACCTGCTTCTTCGTACATTTGAGAAAAGAAATGTTTTACCCTGACAAAATGCATCTACATAACACAGCATTGCACATATTGTACAAAAGTGATGAATAAAAAAAGCAAGTTATTCTGTTAAACATTAACTGCAAGTCCATGGCAAAGGATAATAGGAAATAAGTGTTTAAATCCAGTACATTTAATTACCTTCTGACAGGAACTCCCCCACACGTTATGTAACACTTCAGCAACAAAAAGTTAAGTTAGCAGGTCTGCTAAGTACTTACACCACGAGACAGAAAGCAGTGAGCCAAATACAGGTACTATCTTTCAGGTTTCAAGAATTCCATGCCTATTTCAGCTCATTTCCCTTTGCAGACGACCAGGCTTTATTATTCTTTAAAATATTTGTGGAAAAAGAATGTTTACAGAATTAGGCACTGCAACAGTACTATTTTCTTTCAGAGAACACACATTTATTTTATCATATGCTTAGATATAAAGGAAGAAGTTCTTCACTACAAGAGTGGCGAGGCACTGGACCAGGCTGCCCAGAGCAGCTGTGGATGCCCCATCCCTGGGATGCTCAAGGCCAGGCTGGACGGGGCTTGGAGCACTTGCCCTGGTGGAAGGCGTCCTTGCCCACGGCAGGGGTGTAAAACTAGATGATCTTTAAGGTCCCTGCCAACCCCAACCGTTCTGTGATGTTCTTAACATGTAAAAGAACAAAAGCATCACCATTTTTGGCAAAAAAAAAATCAAAAAAAAAATAAATATCAGATGTCCCTGCATAATATTTCTGCTTTTTTATTTTAAATCTTTCACAAACCAACCAATTGCCCTCCCCCCAACCGTCACATTGCTTCTTACCATCAAGGTAAGATTTGTACATAACATTGAAAATTGCTGTAGAGAAAGCTTAAATACATTGAAATGTATTTTGATATAATAATTTCCTTAGCAACATAGTTGAAAGTGGAAGGGTTTTGTATGTTAATAATGCATTAGAATACTAAAACTGCACAAAATTTAAGACAGGCTGTCCCTTTGTCAGTGGGAATATGACAGTAACTGCAATATACTCTGGAGGGTAGCCTTTGTTCTCAGTTAACAATAGTGGGTTTTTGGAATACACTGCATGTGTCATTTCCTCTACGCACATTACCTACTCACCACTGGGGATGCCTCAATTCATTAACATCAGTGAATATAAATGCTGACTCCCTTTTTTAATTTTTTATTTTTTAAAGAAAAATATCATAGCTGCTAGCCAACCTAGTGACTACTGGCGTTTGCTTGAGCCAGCCTTACAGAGACAAGCGAGCTCAAAAGGTATCAACCTAACTTTATCCTTCCGAGGCACTTCAACCCCAACTTGCAACAACAGGCCTGCTGTTCCCGTTCTGGATTTCTGCAGATAGCCTACCTACAAGCACAGGTACAGAGGGGACCACTAACCACATTTTCATTTGTGACATCAGGATATTAACATAAGCCCCCAGAGAAGACTGATCACATTAGCATGGTATATATGGCACATCCAACCTAAAAGCCTCAGAGGAGCATGGATGACGTTGCCTTTTAGACAAGTAATGAAAATACCCAAGACCAGGTCAATCACAACTAGGGCTCAGTCTCTTAAAACCTGCTGCAACGTATTTCTTGTCATCGCTACACAGTCTGCCTAGTCCATAAACACAATCTGTGGGTTGAGGAACCGGTACAGACCAATCACAGTAATGTAAGAATGAGAAAAGTGAGTCTTTGGTGACCTACAGCAAAATAAATGTCTAAAAGCTTTCGAGATAAGAAATTAAACACATATGCCAAAAAGCAGGGCAAATATTACTACACTCAATTTTCTGTGACAACCTGTACTGCTTCCAGACTGTCTCAGGAGATCTGGTTTTTTGGGTTTTTTTAATGGTCACATTAACAAAAAGAAACAAGTATTACAGATTAATGTTCCCTTTAAGTGTGTTTATTGTGCTCAGAATAGTAAAATTGCTGTGCTTCATCTGAGAATTGCAGAATGAAATAAAAAATTATAGCTACCATTGTACCAAATAATTAAAAAAACACTTCTGCAAAGGAAGTACATGGTTGCAACTTCCAGAAGTCAAACGATCTTTTTCTTTGCCTTAAGGTTTTTGTGGTGTGGGGTTTTGTTGAACATTCTTTAACGCAATAAAAATAGTTTACTGATACTTTAAGACTATCTGAATTATACTCTAGTACAAAATAATTTCCATGGAAGTTGCCTTTGAACATGGCTGTTGCACCCTTTTATAGGCATACTAAAAGTTTTGCTTTCTTTCTATTCTGTTACCTGCATCAACCTTTCTGAATACTGGAGAAAAAAGGATTGCCAGTTTTAAGAATTCTTATGAAAAAAGTGTAGTGTTTTCAGAAAAACCTCTGTATATCTGAAAATAGAACTTCAGTATACAAGGCTAGACTCAGGGCAGCAATTGGTTTACTCACTCACCTAAGACTGAAGAACTAACAAGCACAATGAAAGAAAAACTAAGGTTTTCCAATGCCACATGGTATTGTTTCTGACCGTACCTACTTCCAAGGGATATATTACTGGAAAAAAGAATCCAATTTCCCCATAGAAGCACTAACATTTTTCTCCCAACTAGGCTTCTCCAGTTAGCTGTGTGAACCACAGTTTCACTGAAATCTACCGCGAATTCAAGCCAGCTATATCACAGGTTAAGTACTTAAGTTACTTCAAGCGTTTTTTTTCTTCTATGCTAACTATTAGCTCTGCAAGTAGAGTCAGAAATACAGGAGTTTGGTCAAGTTCTTCTTGTGTGTATGCTGGAAGTAAAGATTATGTCATCCAAACTTCATCAATCACTGAGAAGATGTGCAAGTCACATTTATTCTTTGTGCTTCAAGACCTTTATTGCCTTTACAGTACTAAGTAATAATGATTTATAAAGCTATTAAGATAGACACAATAGAACATACTACAGCAGATTTGCCAGCTGAGCGAGTATCACCATTTAGTCACTTCTCCAAGGGAAATGGCAACTTAATTCAATGTTGTTATATAGCAGCAGGCTACAAAAAATAATACATTTTTGGAGGCTTTTTTCTGGTTTTAGAAAAAAAGAATTGCGTAAGTGTGAAAACACAGAAATGCACGGATTTTGTGAAGTATTTACAAGAAAGTTACATTGTTATGAGCTTGTCACATGATAGATAAAACTTCCTGTTTCTTTCAGTTTCAATATTTTAAATATCGTATTCTGTTAATACAATGTGAATAAAGTTTGTATTTACAGTATCTTTAAATATAAATAGACAGGCATTCCATAATCTTGAGTTCAATCTTCTTCGATCCTTTTATGTCTTCTGTAGGAAGAAACCCCTTCACTTCAATACACTGATAAAATACATCCCATGTTGTCAGATCACCATGCCAAGAAAAGCCAAAAGGAAATTCCAGGCTGGTAGCTGAAGCAATATTGGAGAAGCCATACTGCTGCAACTTGGATTCCTGCTTAAGGCAGGATAACCTGTAACTACCAAACTGGTTTTGCTCATGTCTGTCCCAAAAAATCCTTCTTTTATTTCAAGTCCCAACTTTATTACTTTCACCAATTTTGAGACAAATTCTGCGCCTGACATTTACCAAGAAAATGGGGGGAAATTTAGAAACAAGGGACAAGGGTTACAAGAGCAAAACAAAAATGAAAATTATACTATAAGCCAGAGTGGGGCTGGGGAGGGGGAAGGATCTAGTGTTACTTGGGGTAGAGATGTGTACCTGCGGATAAGTCTTCAAGATACAATGCTTTTGATAAAGATCAGACTGTAGAAAGGACTGCCTAAAACACTGGAAGGTGCAAGACTTTATACCAGCACAAGTAAGAGACCAGGAGCTCATTTAGATATAAAGCAAAGGAAATAAGATTTAAAAAAAAATGTTTACTGTACATCCTCTACATGAAATGTGGATAGCGAGCTTTATGGACATCATGTGACAAGTTGCTCTTGAAAGGTATGTACAGAAAAGCACACAGCAATATAACATTGTTAAATTTGAAATTTGTTTACTTTTCTTCTGATCCCTTCTCTTTGTAGTCTATTGATAGTAAGTTCTAAGAGGGAACCCTGATGTGTGCAAAGAATACCAGTTTTATGATTTATTAATGCCCTAGCAAGAAGACCATACTGCCTTTTTCTCAGAGATGCTACCATTATAATTATTTTGTTTCTGTGCAAAATTGTTTGAATTTTGTAATATATACACATGTGTGCGTGTTTACTTCTATACACACAAATATATATGTAAAAATGTGTGTGACTGTATCTGAAGATATTCCTGCAAAAAATATTAATCAAATCTCAGTGCAAATTTGAATTGGGAGTTGTTCCCCAAAAGGGAATTATTTCAATATATTTGTGCACTTTCTTTACAAAAATTTCAGATTCTGTTAAGCACAAATTTGATCTCCAGATAATAAAATCCAATGCACCTGTTGAAGTGGGATGTACATAAAGCTCTTTCTGAAGACAGCACAGGGTAGGTTTTCTTCCTTACTGAAAAAAAATTAATGGCCAGATGTAAAATACAATGAGTTTCATGAGAAGGTTCAATTGAAATTGACTTGTAATTTTAAAAATGCTTTTTTTAAGTCACTTGTATTCTGTTCTTCCCAAGATCATCTCAGGGAAGAAGCACTGCGTCAAGGTAGGTCTAAGCAATTTTGTATCTCCCTCTTCTTTGGCATTTCAGCATTCAGAGTAAGTGTAGCATTAAATGGCAGCCTTCAGTGTACTGGTGCAAGGAAGACCACTGAATTGCTGAGACAAGGAAAAGCTTAGGAAATTTCAGCCAAATTCCCTGCTTTGCCAGCAGCTATCTAAGCTAGGGGCAGTAATGGAAGGCAGCCAAGAGCAGTTAACAATTGACAGAGCTACATTATTCCCCAAGGCCAGTAAAAGCTGCGTAGGAAGTCCTGGAAGCAGGTACTGAACCCAAACATGCTTCCATACAGACAGACAGAATGAGAGAGTATTGTAACTAATAATCAGCAATGTTAAAGAGTTTTATAATATTTTGTAATACCAATTTTACAGAAGAAATTCATGTTAAAGTAACTCTAGTACCTGCATCTTTCTGGAGAGTCTTCTCTGTCTTTCCTTCGGAACTTGCTGATGGTATCATCGATTGTGCTTCCAATTTTGTCGCTTAGCTCACCTAACTTATCGCTGAATGGAAAAGCTGTTTTTTTATCCCATTCTTCATCCCATTTTGACTTGGGCTCAGGATCGTATCTTTCACCTGTGTAAGGCATTAAGATAAGAAATACTAAAGATAACAGGAAAAAAAAATATGCCTGTGGTCTTTCCAGAATGACTCTCAAGCCCCCCTGCCCTACATACATAAAACCTTCCAAGTTTTCAAAGCAAACTGAAAGCTCCCACCGTGCTGAATCAACACTATTACAGCAAGGCACAGCATGTAATGCCAGTCATTAAGTGGCAGGAATGCAGATTCAAAGACTTTTGTTTATGACACCACCACAATCTTAATGCACTGCACAGCACATCAGGATACTGTTGGACTCTGCTGGAGAAGCACAAGAGGCACAATCAACCCTGGCTGCATAAGCAGCTTATCACAAGTGATATGTGCCAGTTTTGTAACAGGCACTTAATGCATGATATTCCTTTCTTGGCCAAGCTGTGTTCTCAGAGGTAAATCAGTGGGGGTTTTTTATGCATTGACATTCATGAACACATAAAAGCATAGTACCAAAATGTTGAAAGATGTAGGTGTGCAATGCATGATAACTTTGTTTTCTTTACTACACTTGGTGATTAAAAACACATTTTAAAGAGATGAAAAAAAGAACAGGCAGTAAAGCAACTCACTTTTTCAGCAGCCACTGAGTACCCTGAACATCTTTATTAAACACTACAATCATGAATGAAAAACTTTTTCTCTAATCAAGTATTCAAGACCTCCATACAGGTGTCGTAACTTACAAACAGCTGATGGTTTTACTTGAAATAAGTACTTCTGCTGTACAATCTCATTAAGAAAGTTGAAAAAAACCTTAACCTTGGGTTTATTTATACACATTCAGCTAAACTGAGTTTACTTTAAAAGAAAAAAATCACACATTTTAACAAAGACTTAACTGTCAGAAGCACAACACACTTTACTAACTTGTATTATGATCTTGTATCAGACCCTCTGCTGAAAATATAGGTATCTGAAACAACCCAATATAGCTCAGTTTCTAGATAACACTTTTAGACAAACATTTTAGATTTTGGGCCACGCATATAAAACAAGGCATTTTTTGTATTATTGAAAAAATATGAAACACCAGTTAGATTTATTTTATTTTTTTTTACTTAAGCTGAGTAAAATTGAGTAGCAGAAAGGAAGAATGGTGAAAAATTAATTACCTCAAGTTACATACAAATTATGTTGTAGCTCAGATAACGTTCAAGATGTATTCAATTAAGTAATTTTTAATAAAAAGAAAACTATAGATTTCAGTGCCACAAGCTGCAAAATTTGAGTTATATCTGTCCAATAATATCATATACCAGAGGATGTATTTTCTTACTCAAGACATAAGTGCAAGTCTCCAAAGATATTTGTTTAGATCCATAAAGGACAGACGCTTTTTCGAAGTACAGAACCTGTTACAAATCAGTGAGATCCTTAGCAATTTCTCCTTTTTCAATAGTAAAAAAATGTACTACTGTTAAATATTGCAGGAGAATAATGTGGCCTTATTTCAGTTTATGTCAGGCTCTCAAGCATCTTAATGTAGATTCCATTAGGTTTCCTTGTGCAATAGAAATTATAAAACAAAAAAAACCCCAACCAATAAAGACCTTGGTATTTTCAGACCAAAAAACTATAGAAAGCTCTAAAAATACAATAATTTTATATTTAAATAACTCAAATCTTTTACATTAGAAGTCTGACCTGGGAAAATGTATGTTTTGTGCTGCTAGAAAGATTTTTTAAAAAAAATAAATAAATTACTCAACAAGTGAAGGTTTAATTAAAACCCTTTTACCATAAAAATTAAATGCAAGACAAAGGAGAGAGTCCTTTAAATTAAAAAACTTGAATGATGAACAAAGAGCCTATGGAGAAAGACTTCTCCCCAGCATGCAGGGATAGATCACGACTCTGTACAGAGCAAGTCAAAAGATAGGCTCGGTGAAGGAACAGGGGGACAAGTGCTTTAAGTATAAATGCAATGACTCATAAGCATTTCCTAAAAAGAAAATCACTAGAATTCCAAGCAGGTAGCAAAAGCCTAGAAGAATATAATAAAACAAAACAAAACACATCCTGCCATGGAGATAGAGATTTTCAACTCCTCTGCATACGAGGAACAAGAGAGAACAGAGGAACACAGAGAAGTAACATGTTATAAACAGAAGAAAGCAAATTAAGTTTAAGCTTACAGAGAAGAGTAAAAAAACATACATAGCACCAGAGAGGGACAGGTGAAGTTTAAGTTACTACTGCACAGTTACTACTCAGATCTTATACCAAATCCTTCTCTTGAAGAAACAGACTAGCAAACCAGAGCCCTGTGCCATTGTGACTTTGGGACTCATCCCTTACTAAAAGTGGCCAAGGATTTACTCAGGCCAAAGAAAACACTGATAAACATCTCGAGACTGACAGCCGGATCATGGACAACATGCTGGGATACACCAGATGTGAAAGCCAGTGCAAATTCAGAACCCTGCTACACATTATGGCAGGGACTGGGGAGCAAGGAAGAAGTTGCACACTTGGACTGGATAAGCAAAACATAGTATTGGTTGTGTGCCTTTATCTAACCAGGCTGTCATGTCCTCTCTAAAGAAAGACAAGCTGCTGGCATTTCATCCTCTAAAGCAAAGATCTTACAAACACACTATGTTGAAGATGCAAACAGTCTGACAGAACTCATTGCACACATGAAGAACATCAGTTACCTCAGCAAAATGAATGACTTCATTTCCAGAAGCAAGGGTACATCAGACTACCTGTCAACAGCATGCGGATGGTTTGTTTTGTATGTGTGTTTCTTAGTAAAGGACTTTAGTAATGAAAGTCCTATTGCAAGTACCAGACCCAAGCTAGATATAGGACTAGCACCTTGTGCAATGATACCTGAATTATTTTGGAAGATTTTTGGAATTTTGATTTTTGAAAATCTGATGGCAGGTTTTCTGGTGTTTCATGAGGCAGCAGATGACCAGGTCACGCTTCACACACATCATCTTCTAATATACATATATATCTTTTTATATATATATATATATATATTTTTTTTTTAATTCCAGAAAGAAAGTTCTAAGCTTTTTGTTAGCTATGATCTTTTCACTGGCAGCTGCAGTTCCCTAGGCTTTAGGGATGAACACCAGTGCATCAGATTTCCAGCCTGCATACAGGTCAGGTATGCTGTGCAACCAACATCCAGCTGCAAGCTTAGTACGTCTACACAAAGCAAATTTTTTTACCTCTGAAAGCCCTCCTTTGAAAAGCACATGTGACCTATAGTATCAAACAAGATTTTAAAAACTCACAAACTGAGACAGTAACAACTGTATTGGTAAACTCCTGAAATGTAAACTCCGTCACTTAGAAGGTACTTAGCGCATATATTTAAAGTCAGATCTGACAGACATCAGAATCCATACAGATAATCCACAGATATCTTTCAAGAGTCCAAACAGACTCCAGAAACCAAAAAGTTTAAAAGCATATATCATCTACATTGTTTCACCCAAACAGTATTAGTCCCTTAAAAGCCCTAAGCCAAATTAATCAATGGTTCTAAAAGGAGGTTGGCATGGGTAAGTGAAGCAATTTTGTGATGTGGTGGGTACAAAATACTGCCTTTTTTAACTAAGAAACCCTGACTTAAAGGGCATGCATTTACCTACTTCTGCTACAGCAGCATTCATTTCACAAGGAGACTCTGCCTATGGATAAAAGCAAGGCAGCTAAGTTTTGGCTAAGCCAATGCATTAATATCATTTGTATAAGTTTCTAGTTATTATCTAAAAAAATACTAACTTAAAGATTTTTAAAGTAATTCACTTAAAAATTTAAGTGGGGGAAAACGTGCAAGATTCCTTTTATAATAGTTAACACTGACAGTTAAAGAAATATAAAGCATCTAAAGAACATCTTAGAAATTCCTTAAGTTATCTGTGTTATCTAAGCCAAGCTGCAAGTCAGGATTGCCAACCCTTGACCAAGAAAGCCTAGTACTCACTGTATCTGAACCCTCCAACACTGTCCGAAGAAACCCCAACATATTTGTCTTTGTTCTTCTTTGCTTTCTTCCTCTCTTCCCGAAGTCGATCATCATCTTGAGCAAATTCAACCATTTCTTTTACCTTCTGGCGTATGTTTATACCTTGGTCTTTGCCATTTTCATCTGTACAGGTAATGCAGGATAGAGACAATGGATAGAATAGAGGAGAAAAAGGAAAAGAATATATCAGAGGCAGCAATATTGAGCATCAAACTGATAAGAAATTTTGAATTACAAACTCAAAAGTCCAAGAAAGATCTTATATGGCTAGTAAGGTCCACTGCATTTGTTTAAAAGGGACCAAATGTCGTGTTTTAACACAAACTTTCATCCTTAGATAAATGGTTTTCACTGAATGGTGCATTTAGAAACATCTAAATGCTGCTGAAACACTGAAAAGATTAACCAGACTGAGACATAAATTATATTCTCCACTTGAAAGATTTAAACTCTTCAAAATATAACCCCTTTTCCTCAGTCTTTTTAGTATAGTTTTTGCAAGTTTAATTGCAAGAACTCAGTTTTATTGCAAATATGAATTTTTGAAAAATTGCTTTCAGTTGGGATGTACTACAAGCTAAACGTGCTCCTTTCCCAGCCTTTTTCACATTCAAAACACACACTGGCCTTGCTGCCTTTGCACTGTAAATATTATTTGGTGGGAGGAAAAAACCCCAGCTTCAAACAGATGTGTGTGTTTTGGAGCTCTAACCTTTTCTTCCCATATGATTAAAGCTATTCCTTTACGGACACCACAGGGGACCAGTCTCTAGTGCATATTTTAATATAAACCCGAACACTCATGTTGTGTTGGTTCTGTTGTTATTAGCCAGTCTTTTCTGCAAGTTCTTGTCTTCACTAATTAATACTCTAGGGTCCCACGTCTTGGATTCTGCACTCTTCACACAACTGGCAACAGTCACATTCTAATTAGACTGGGGAAGCTTCTAAGCTGGTTCAGGTGACTGACAACTCCAACTACTGTTTTAATTTGCTTATAAGATTTTTCTATTGCTCACCTACAAAGTGGTAATTTTCCAGGGATCGCAAATCATAAATGTGTTCTCTGGCACTTGTAACAACACGCTCTGATCCATTCCTTATGAGGTAAGCTAGGAGCAGCAAAGACTATAAAAATACAAAGCACCTTATGATTGCATGAACAAAAGCTCTATCTTTAAAAAAAAAGCAATAGCAAACCAACCCTACCCCCCTCCCCAAATTAGTAAGTAATAAAGACCTACACCTTTTAAATAAATGCTTATTATATGGGTTCACGCTGAAAAAAAAAAAAACGTTTTCCCCACATGCATGTTTTGCTCTTTCGAATATCAAAACTGTATTTGTCAAACTCTGATTTGTTACTACTAAATCACAAGTAGCTACCTTCATCAGCTACAGCTTATTTTAAAACACATAGTTACTCAAGAAAAAAGAACCCAGCTAAACGAAGCATTTTCTTTTGCCTCTTTTGTTCACAATTTTCCAAAAGGTTTTCACTGAAAAGTAACTCCTACAGAAATTTAAGAAGTCTTCTGCAGGATGCAATGAATACAAAACTGCATTTCAGGACAAGTTTAAGCAAGCAACAAAACAAATGAACTTTAAGTAGTACTTTAATTGCAATTTTTTTATGTTGAGGATTTCTATCTAGAAAAAAAATAAGTGTGCTTTTTCCAAAGTAGTGCCTCTATCAGCTAAAACTATCATTATATTTCAACCTATCCAAACCTGATAAGCAATTCCAGGCAGTCTTTATAACATTAAGTAGCAATGTGTGATAGCATTAAATATTAATTTATATTGTACTTCAGGGAAAACAATTACTATGAATACAAAACATCAAGCACCTGTGAAAAGCACAAACTATGCCTTAGAATTAATTTTGTCTTGTTACAGCCCTGGCATCAAGAAAAACAAAATATAAACTAGTCTAATACTAAACTAAACTAAAAAATGAGGTTATATTTGCATAATTCAGTGAACACTGAACACCACTTTAAGTGCAGCATGATATAATCTTAAGCAAAAAGTTTCTGTACCATGCTAATTAGCCAAAGACAAGAAAAATGCAAATGATTCAGTTCTTTTTACAAAATGCCAGTAGGACATAAAAGCCTGATATGATAAGATCTGCAAGAAAATTTGGTCCACTCAAAGCTGAACTATAATTTTTAGAGAATTGTGAATTAGCAAAAAATTAAGATGAGTTTCTGTTTTATTTCAGGTATTCCTGAATACCTTCAAAGCCATTTTCCTGATAGCACAGTAACTTATCTACTTCTCATGCAGCACCACACAACTTCTTTAGGTAGATTCAAAATGTGAACGCTACTCCAATACTTGCATATCAGAAGAATGTAATTGCTTTATTATGTTCGTTAAGTAGCATCTTAGACAAACTTCTAAACCCAGAAATTTTGGTGGGGTTTTTTTCTGTATACAGCACTAAAAGACATCTTTGACTTCAGTAACAGAATTATAAAGCATATAGTTAGGAAAGAAATTTCAGGTTGCTAGTGGAGTAAGTACGGCAGCATCTAAACAAGACACTACACTAGCAACAAGCATTAAGTCCTTCACAGACCAATACAAAGTCTTGAATACTTCCAGCTCATATACATACACACCTTATAAACTCTCCTCCAGTTCTTTTTATTGTCTTTCAGCATTCGAGTCCAAAGCATGTTCATAAGTTCTGGAAACTGTTCATACATAAATGTAGCCCTAAAGAATTAAACAAAAAGAGTAAAGATACTTCACTCTCCGTGGTTTGCCACAATAGCTTCTTAAGACTCAGGGCTGACAGTAGATGGCAGGCTTGATCTAAGCCCACTCACGTTGGATGACATTACAAGGGGAAATCTATCCCTGCTTCTTACTCATATAGAAGTAATTTACATACCAGTACTACAAAAGAAAAAAGTAATTCTAAAAATCTGAGGCAGTAAAAGAACCTTCATTACAATTTATAACAAAAATAACGTTTAACGTGAATACCCTAATAACCATTGCAACTAGTTAAACATGCAACTTCCAAACACATTTTAACAGAAAAGAGTTCAAGAAGGAATGACATGTTTTGCTCTATTTGGAAAGTCACAAGAAAGCAGCTTGAAAAAAGACACTCCAAAAGAGTCAGATATATTGAAAGGATTATAAGGCTAACAAAAAAAAAATAATCAAGAATTATAAAAAATATTTTTGACTTCATTTTTTGTTTGACAGGTCCAATACATTATAAGATTATGCATTTAAAAAATAAGACAAATTACAGCAACTTTTCAGCATTATCAGTCAGCATATTGCAGAGTTCATTTAGCAGCAAATTTCACATTCTGGTATAAAATGCACCTTTCTTTTCTTCATCACTGAGCCAAATTATCACTTACTTGGCAATCTCTCCCATGAGTTGCCCCGAAGGTCCCCACGGATCATCATTGGTTGCTTCTCGAACCTTAGACTCTATTTCTGAATAATTCATAACCACATTGGTGCTGCAAAGGAAAAAAATTCACACACATGAAGATTAGCATCAAAACTGAGAAACACATGAAAACTTAATAATGACACTAGTGTGTTTCTCACTTAATGAGATACCTCTATAGGGTGGGAAAGAAAACATCTTTAGTGCAGAAGTTACCCTGAGGACACTAGACAACACATTTAAGTTACCTTTAAGAAGGTTTTACTATTCTATTAGTCTTCAAGAATACAGATGAGAAACTAGCGATTACATTACAGCTGGATTCAGTCTAGTAAAAATGGCTTTTGGTCAAAATAAAATCCAAACCAAACCACTAGAGTCAAAGCTGACAGCTTCCCAAACTAGATACTGTTTGCTTACAGGTTTGTACAGTGTACAGTTATTTGCAAGACACTTTGTAACTCAATCATAAGCAGATTTTTGGGGTTTTTAATAGTAAGTGCTACAAGAGAAACTCAAGAATATCAGTACCAAAAGGTGTTAGTAAAAAATACTTTAAAAAATCCATACAGAAGACTGAAGTAAGGGAGATGAGAGTCACTAGAAAGTCTGTTTCCTAGCTTGAATTTATTTAATTAAGGGAAAACAGCAAAAGAAAAGCTGCAGAGCACTCTGTTTTATGATTAAAGCAATGCAAATATAAGGAGCTCAGGCTGTCTCTACAAGAGTTCACAGAAAAATGTAACTTGGAAAAAGGAAGCAATTTTTCCATATCAGTTATATTAAAATAACAAATATGAGATTTGGTAATTTTTTTTTTTTTTTAATGAATCTCTCAAACTGGTAACCTTCAACTGTAAGCTCATCAACCTCCTTTGCATCCCTAAAAGCACCAGATAAATTTCATAACACTATTCTCTTCATATTTTAAGGTGAGCAAGCAGGTCCTAAACATTCATCCAAAACGTTTGCAAACCAGCTCTCTAGTCACGGAGCAATATAGCACACAATAGTAATGAAAACATCAGCCAAAGGAAAACCAGCAGCCTCTGCCTTCCCTACATACTTTGCAGTGTATCTGTAATAGTATGTTTACAACTATCGTATCAGAAGCTTGAAAGTTTACTTAACTGTTAAAAATACATTATACAACTGGTTTCAGAAGCTAAAAAAAAAAACCCCGTAAGATGACTGCGTTCAATACAAGCTATCCCATAAAGTCAAATTGCTTAAACTGTAGGAAAGTTCTAATGGTCTTATAATACAATATGGAAAAGGCATTTGCTGCTTAAAAACCTCCTCTGAACCTGAAAGGACTAGAGGGGGTAGAAATCAAGATGCTTAATAGTCATCCCTCTGTCCACGTAGGAGTTGGCACAAAGCTGCATTCAAGCAATACCCGTTCAATTTTGTTTGGCATAAGGATAGCAAAGATCTTGGAACTGGGAGTTATAAACAGCAGAAACAAGAATGAGATCCCCTCAAGTCTGAAAGGGGACACAGAAGGTAATTGTTATAACAGAATAAAATTCCTGGACTTAATCTTGGATTCTCAGCATGAAAATTCCCGCTGTCAGATTCTGATGTATGATTTTATTCAACTTTGTGTCTAAAGAGAGCATAAGCTACATGTCTGAATAAATAATCAGTAAGCTAACAGAACCTATCTAAGTAAAAAAAAAAAGCATGTAGGATCACAGCAGTAGCTCTGAACAACAGCAATTAAGGTTTTACAAATTCATTTATACCAAATACACCTCAAGCTTCTGTTTCTGACATTTTCTTTACCATACATACACACATAAGTTAATATCTTTATTTCCCATATGCACAGAACGTAAAAAACACCCACAAGCCCAAAGCTACAGGCTCCAGTGCTTTGCAGCTTTCAGCACACTAGTTCCCTTGTCCGAAGCAAGGAAAGGCAGGGATTGAATGGAAAGGTTCTGTTTGTTTTTATAACCCCTCCTTAAGCGCTTGTTTGAGAGACTTGATGGAGGGGGGGTGGGGGTGGAGAGAGCATAAAATGAAGCTTTTCCCTCATTTCTTAGCGCAAATAATTTAAGAATGGAAAAATGTGTGAAAAGATGCAAGCTTACCGTTAAAAAAAAAAAAGCCAGCATTAGGTAAGGAAGAGCTCAGAGCGCATGGCTAAAGCGGCATTAGGGTTGAAAGGGGGAAATGGAAGGAATACAAGGGCAATCAAGGAATGCCAAAAGAAAGAAGGTGCGGTTAAACCCCTGTAAGTACAGAAACATGCTCTATTTCTAAAACCCTCCTGTAGTAAAGTTATTGTTCTTAGCAACTAGAAGAAATCTCTTTTGTAAATGCCAAGATGAGATCTAATGGCAAAAAGTGTTCCAAAGCAAAGTATCTTTAAGCCGCATTTAATTCAGCAACAAATGTAAACTTCAAGGAAAAAAAAAACCCAACTGTTGTATAGTTTGGCATCATTCCAGGTCACTTAAAAATAACCATTTCTAAAAAGGTGGAAATACAGTTTTATTCTTCCTTTCCCATGTTTTCTATGGCCCTCATTCCATGCCCTACCCATGATTCCTGTGACCTTTGCAACAAAAAAATAATTTACGTCCAGATGTGAAGGGAAAAAGTGACTAGCTTGATTGCCAAGACTTCCTGTGATTGATATAAATTTAATATCCGAGGACCGTTTCAGACACCAGGGGGGGCTCTCTGATTAGCTTATACTGGGCAGCTTCCAGGGAATCGTGCCGGACTGCATGGACACGCTGCTTTGCAAACAAATGGACATACAACAGTCAAGACTGACAGCAAGCATCTTCCCAGTCAGTGCGTACAACACCCTATCAGCTGCAAGGCTACACGTGGATTTACCCCAAACCATTAACTGAAACCTTGAACAACTGGAATCCTGTGACAAGCACATTTACAGAAACTTCTGATACGGAAAAAGGCATTAAACACAAGTGTTATTTGGAAAGTTACATCCAAAATAACAGCAGAGCAAATAAATGGATTGACATCAACATTACAAACTTTTGCATTCTCTTCGGTTTGTGTCTTGCATTTCTTTTAAGTCTATTAAATCAGATGAGTGTCAACAGATGATTTTTACTCTTTATTGTAGCCCTTAAAAATTATTTCAGTATTGTTTCTTTTAAAACAAAACTTCAGAAAAGCCAAAAGAGGGCACTGTCACTCCTCTGTGAAACAGCAAGAATGGTGGCAGTGAGGAAAACGTTAGCTTTTAATTTCTTGCAAGAGAATCCTCAACTTTAAATGTTCGCACCTACAATTTATAGCAACACTGAACAGGTAGCTCAAGTCCGAAACTAAATTCCTCCCGGTGCATCATATTGCTAGTGAAAAGTCAGTAATAGTTGCAAATATCCAGTCATGTCTGACTGCAGACAATAAGACACAATTCCTCTTAAAAAAATAGTTTCACATACTTTTTATAAACTTAATAGGTGTACCACAGATTAAGTACCCCAAAAACAGTACTTTGTCCACAATTTTGTCTGCATTCTTCAAAGAAAAACCTTTCAAAGAATTTGACCAATTGTAAATAGCTTCAAATTTTGTTCTAAGTTACATTTTGACATTTGTAAATTTGAGAAAATTGTCATCTGGATCCAGGTGCCATATCCCATAGTGTGCTAAAAAACCCCACAAAATAAGCAAGAGGGAGAGGAGAGGGAGGTGAGGGGTAAGAGGAGGTATTGCACATATCTCAAATTGTACATTTGAGGCAAAACTAACGTTTAGTTGGTGTTAGGAAGAATAAGCAGACAAGCAAGACAGGACAAGTTCTGTACCTACCCATATAAAACTAAGGGGATCAGAGAGGCTACCAAGGTCCAGCCAAAAAGTTTATCGAGAATCTGCCACTCCAACCTTTACCATTGCAACAGTGTGAAAACCACTTCAGCTTTCAGGCATAAGAGGATTAAAATCCTCAGGTCTGAGACTGTCTTCTGAGCACTATTCCTTAAAAGACAAAAATGAAAGATAGCTTGTGGATGGCTTGCATGAAAACAAAACCTTACAGACTTGTAAGGAACTTGAAGGAACACTTCACAGGATGCCATACAAAAAAGGCATGCTTTAAGAGGGGTCCTGTCTTCTTCCCCCTCCCTTATCAGCAGATACTAAATGTAACCCACAACATGGACAATAAATACACATGAACACTAGTGAGTGATAAATATCTGCAGAAAACCTCTATTTGTGTTTAATTTCAACATACTCTGGTACAAGGCTACAATAGGTTTGTTTTGGCTACTCTGCTAGGGCTTCTGAACTTACATAGCAATACATGAATCACACTAGTAATGCTCAGAAGGGCGGTATTAGTGAAGATGCGGTTTACTCTGCTCAGTAACGTATTGATGCTTTTTCAGTGTTTTCTTCCATAGAATAGCCACAAAATAAATACTTGAGAAAGCTTTCCTCTTCCAGAGTAAGAAAAAAACTTCAGAAAAATCACTTTTATGCAGGAAAGTAAAATCACTGGGTTTCCACCCAACATTCTATTAAAAAATTAAATAATCACAACATCACAAATCAAAATGTTTCAGCATGAAGATTTTTTCATTGTTCAGGACCACAAGGTGCTCTCTACAGATTCATATGCTGTAACTGAAGTCAGCTCAATTATCTGTTAGGGGATTATCATCTCCTATAAAGTATTACACAACTATAACTATACTGCTTCTAGTAATAGCTTCTGACTGGTAACATTACAACCAGCTTTGTTGTGCCTGAACTAATTATCCCACATCAATCACTGCTGGTTCTACACTGGGCTAAAACCACACGTAAATCTCTCTATATCATATCCCTTGAACCAGGAACAATTTGGAAACATGGAAGTGGAAACACAAGGCTCTGAACATAGTCAGCAACAGAAATGGAAGGAGCCTATTTTGCTAAACTAATCTCTACTCTGAAATTAACCACCTAACTCTTAAAGTTAACCCTCAAACATTTCACAACAATGATTTACATACACTACCAGAAAACCTGCTAAAGAAAAAGGTGCAAGATTTTTTGTCTTTGTTCATTTGATTCAACATTTCTGTTAGAACCTTGGGTGCAGCATATGGCACCAGTAAGAGTAAATATTTCAACACCCACCATCTTCCCAAAAGAACACCACAGATATTTCTACTTCACACTCCCTGGCATCTCCTGTATCTTCCAGACTTTTTCCATGGTCAATGCTGTTCTGTTCCCTCATCACCCTAACAGTACATTCAAGTGCATGAAATCACAATTCACAAAGGACGCTTACAGTTCACTGCTAGATTTTGGGAGCAATGTTCTTTTCAAGGAAGTATTCCCAAGATAAACATTCATCAGAGAAGTCGAGTATGATCTCACAAAGTTTCAGATCTTCAAACAACATGTAAACTTTGCATTTCGTATTAATGCCCAAATAGCAGCAGTCTTAAACATGCAGAAACCTTTAAATAGCATATGCATAGGAAACCTACAATAGAGAAAATAAGTGCCATGAGAAAAGAAGGTATTTATACATTAAAGATAATGCAAGAATAATAAATATCTATCCATCCATCCATCCCAAGTGGAACTTACTTTAAAACATATTAAGGAATCAGAAAGCCTAACAGATCTTAGTCGATGTTTCTGCACAAACTTAAAAGCCTTGAATATGCCCTGGGGCAAGAGTCAGACCACTCCATTAAAAGCACCATTAGGATTAGAGCTGCTATTGATGTGGGTGGTGTCACTGAGGAGCCAGTACAATTCTGGACATGAGATCCACAGAAGATTTGTGAAATGCCATGTCTAATCTTGTGAAAACTAAAATAACCAGAAGTCACAGAGAGGGTACATTACAACAGTTTCTTTATAGTGATGATAAGGGTATTGGATTGGACAGGGTAAGCCTAATTAGAAACATTTCTCAAACCTCTGGGAAGCTGCCCACTGTGCTGAGGGACTGAGCAGCAGGAACAAGAAACCTGGTTACACAGTTAAATTTTTTTTTCAATGTATATTTCAAACCAATTACAATATCATGTATACATGGGACTCCTATGTGCATAATATTATGCCTTTAACTATTACTCCAAGGACATCACTGGATTATGCACCTTCTGTTTTCCTTTTTTTAATTTTACAACTGGGAACACTAAAATACTAAAAGCTGAGATGAGAAACTTTCTACATTTTACCACCATTAACAGTTTCCAATGAGACACCATTCTGCAAATATCTGTTTAAAGACTAAGTGCAGAAGAAAAAAATAAAAAGGCAAGTGTTACACACATATATGTCTATCACACATAAAAGTTTGAACATTAATGCTATTCAAACAAATAGTAACACTAAAGAAATTATATTATTTTTAAAGAAAAAACCTAGTCTGTTAGAGGGGGAAGGGTCTGGATGAACAGAGGACAACAGAAGCTGTTACTATACAGCACTATGTAGCGTGGTACCTACCAAAGTCTTGCAAGAAACAAGTATTTTAACCCTTTGTTATTTAAGGTGCCAAAACAGCCACGACATAATTTTAGCTTTTAAATAACTATGGGTTTAACATTCCTTTCAATAGGCTGTCTCATATACTAATACTTTTATGTCATTCTTTCTGCAATTTTTTTACCAGCTTTTTTATTTTTATAAAGTAATCTCCACATTTCCTATGACTTTCAAAGTGAATAAAACAAAGGAAGCTTTAAATTTGGTCCATGACAGATGTTACTGACTCAGAATAAAATCTTGTCACCCCACTTGGTGACATAGCAAAGGAGATTGTTACTGTAACAGTCTCTGATGTCTGCATGGACAAAACCCAGTAAGAATACACTTGCACAGCCCTATGATGTGCTGCTTTGATTTCAGGAAGAATAGATTGCATTGTCCAACCAGGAGGGACCATAAATGGCATATGAAAAATAGTTAAGAAATCATTAAATTACAGCATAAGGGAAGTTTGCCTTAACTCTAACTAAACAAGGAAGAACATGCACAGCTGGTTTGTTTATTCATCTTTCGGATCTCCATCTAAACATCACTATGATTTTTATGGAAAGGCACACAGATTAACAACAAGAGTGCTTTCTCGTATGGATGGTTTGTTACCAGTGTGGCGGTAGCTTCAACATAAACCTCTGAACAAAGGCAGCAGTAACTCACATCTGGAGGCTGAACTAAAGCTCTGGCTTACAGTTAAAGTGCTGGCTTTGTCTTCCAGCAGCTTGTTTTCTCTGAACAGTTAGGCTGTCTGCTCCCTTTCAGCTGAGAAGCCAGCAGTCTTCCACTGTAAGACCCACTACCTATTGATCATCTGATCCGTGTTGCACGTTTTAGGAATATAATCCAAACACAACAGCAATTTCCCAAAAACCAGTAGAGGGGCTGACAACTTAAGGCAGAACGAATATGTATAATGTAGCTTTGCTTTTAGACATTTGAGACTGCAACCATATTTTTTTTAAAAAAAAAAAAAGAACACACACACACACACTATAAAATAATATGAGCAAAGTGAACATTCAACATCTGGAGTAGAGATATAAGGCAGACCCCAGTAACCTTTTCACAATACTAAGACCCTCAAGCATAGACACCCATGCATTTAAGATGAAGCCTTTGGAGGGAGGGAACACACCACCTTATCCCCACCATTCAACTTCTATGAGTCACACATCTGCACTATTTTTAGTATCTAGATTAATAGGTTCCTGTAAAGCAGGAGTGGAAATAGATGGAAAGCTTTCTGAGAATGCTAAAAAGTTATTTTAATATTAAATGATCCATTTTTAAACTGTGTGCAGAAATTAGTTTCAACTAATGAGAGTACACAGTAAATAAAAAAGCTATGCAACTTGTCTGAGCACAGGCTACACCTCCCCCACTCCCAGGTGTGGGAACCTTGGCATCTATGAAATTGTTAATTAGTTTCCAGAAACATTTTTGCCAATTAAAAAAATCATTTAATACTTATCCATCTGGGCATGAAATACGTTCAACCGAGTATTTGAATTGGTGAGCTAAAAAAGAAATTATCCCGATGTGCACAGCAACACCTCCCAAACCGTACCAGCACAGGGGCCAGCACCCCAGGCAAGAAGCAGGGCCAGCACCCCAAGCAGAGTTAATACACGACGCCCCTTTGTATATTTCTGTTAGTATTGTTTCCTTTGGGCTCTGAGGGATTAAAGCTGATCACTGGTGCAAACCTGCATTTCAAGAAACTGAAAGGATTTAAGACAAAGTTAAACCAAAAGACGCATTTCAGCACCAGATTTTACCGCCCTGCGTCACTACCTTAGAAAGCTCAATATGCAGACTGGTTCATAGACAAAACAGAAAGATAAGATATTACTCATCCATTATCCCAAATAATATAACAGACATTCAGTGTACCTAAAAAAGTATTCCGAGAGAAAGATGTTAATTGCCTTCAAAATAAAGACGGTGCTGCTCTTCCCCTCAGTGAACCCGTACAATCTCAGCCAGCGTCTCTCTCCTTGCTTGGTGAAGACAAACTAAAAAACATGTAACAGACTTAATGCATTTTCATTTTGCTCCTGTCAGTAATGTCACTTTTGTTATAAAACACGCAGCTTAGATTTAGAGACTTACAGATGAAACATATGGATACCAAATATGAAGCCAGCAGTCCACAATCAACTCAGAAACAGATGGGTACCCATCTGCCAAAATGCCTCGTGAAATACCTCAGGTTACACAGAGGTAACAGCACAACATTAGCTTATGCTTGACCATTTGAAGTTACTTATTTTTAGGCCACTCCTCAGAAGCATTACAAATATGACATCGGTCAGTTTAGTATATGAATACTGGGTATTATTACAGACCTTCTACACAACTTGCAATTATGCTCTTTCTGACCAACAATACCATCTTCATTATGGTACAGTAGGATCTGAAATACATTTTCAGCTTTTCAAGTTAACAGTTTCATAATTTACGTGGCAGATGTGCAAGGCAAACTGCACAGAAAGAGATAAGCCAAGAAAAACATCCTGATGGCCACAAATGAATTACGACTTGTGGGAGGAAGGAACTATAAAGCTATTTCCTGTGCCTTACAACTTCTAATCACAAAAGACTACCAAATAAACAAGATAACCCAAAATCCACCACACACACACTTTCAAAAAGAACAGTGACTTCAAGAACTAAATTGAAGTCTGTTGGAGAACTCAGAAGATCTCCCACTCACAGAAACCACCACTGCACATTGCTGAAGTCTTCCCTTTCAAAGTTTCCCTCTCTCTCAAAGTTACCCAATTGCACTTTGCTATATTCTTAATGTTTTTGTAACTGCTGTGCTACAGCTGAAGTAGTTTTTACAGATGTTGGGAACACGAAGCAAGTAATATTATGGTAGTTTCAAAGCCTATTCGTGCAATGAATGAACACTGCCCCCCCAAGCTGATTTAAGACTGATTTCATCTCTTTTACTACAGATTCCCTGCAGTATGTATCAATCTTTCGTATTCTTATATATAACAATCCCTTGTGGTTTATACTAACATGGATGCTTTAAATATCTGAATTTGTCAACAACTGTAGAGTGGCAATATGTGGTGGTAAATAACTTCTCCAACTCACTGAGGATTTTGCCATCAATTGTGGGTTTGTGCCACCTCTGTATAAAGTACTTCATCTAAAGCCCAGGCCTATTTTTTATTTCCCCATTCTTTATGAGATTATCTTTTTGTTCCAAACACCCACCCTAACATTCTGCAGTTAGCATCCTCTGTTCTTCAATGGATAGACTACCTTCACTTCAAATATATACTTCTGCAGTTCCATTTTAAAGGCTTAGTAAGTCCTGTCAATTCACTTATTATACTTCATTCAACCTTCTTTAAAAAGGTGACTTGCCAAAAATAAATGCTATACTCCAGCAAATAGGATGAATTTAAATACTTCCTTTTAACTTACAATGTAAGAACACCACAACAGTATTTCCATTGTTTTTCAGTATTAGTTTTCAGGTCACATTTTTTAGTTGAAATTACAGTACAATTAAACCTAATGCATTCTTGTGACAAATCCGATTAAGATTAAGCATGAAAATGGATTTCACAAACAAGCGGGAAAAAAGCTGCCTTTCAGGCAACATTTGACACTTTGGTGGGATAGTTACACGCTAAAACAGCAACTCTGGTTTTGATTCAGACAGAAAGGCGACACCGTTACTGCCCTTTGCAAGTTTTCAGTCTCCTTGCACTCATGTAAGTATACATCTGGCATATCAGATTGAAGTCACTGCTTCATAGCTCCTATTCCTGTGGATTTAATTACTTTCAAAGTTCAATATGCTATGTTGAAACAATAGCAGCCATATAGTCAAAAAAGAAGTGGAATTACAGAACTTGGATAACCCTTTGCGACTGCAGAACTAAAGAGATTTCCATATGTATGTTGTAATCACATGACTAAATTTATTTTTTGCTCAGTTCTCACTTACTCTGCTCCCTACACTTCAGTTTTTCTTCTTCTGTAACGAACAAGCTACAACAATTTTAAAAATATTTTTTAGACTTCATATTTCTTTACAGAATTCAGTCAGATTGCACTTCCTCCTTCAAGACTCAGCAAGAGCCACTAACATATCTTCCATCAAGAGCTGTATCAATTTTTTGATATTTGTAGTCCAGTCAGGTTAACATTACTTATGCTGAAAACAAACGTTTAACGAAGCTGGACAAAGAACAAGAGAAATCTAATTAAAAATACACTTTCTGTAGAGCACTTTTTATATGAATAATATACCAGCACAAAAAAGTCAATCCCAATAAACACTGTCAGACTATAGCACACAACCAAAATTTACACTGCTGTGGGAGAGACTGAAACATTCTTCAGTATAGCTTACACCCTCCGATCAACTGTGTCTTTGTACTTTACTACATTCATAGAACGTCAAGACTAACTTTCCCCTGAAAACATAATGCTCCTTTCAGGTGTTCATAATGTCTTGCACAAGCCACCTTCTGAGTAAGGTATCAAGTGTTACCTGCTTCTTTATATGCACACAGTATTAAGATACCATATTCAAGCTCACAGCTCAAGTATTTTATGTGTTTACAGAAACCTTCAACAGATAAAGAGACTCAAGTACTCCCAGTCAGTGAGCTTTGAGGATCGGGGCACAATATTTTAAATGTTGAGAGAAGCATCTACAAGAAGAACGAAGAGTCATCCTGCTTTCAAAACAATAAATACAAGGGTAAAAGTTTTCAGAGGACAAGCAAGTTGTAGTTAGGCTCAACATGAGACAGCAATCAGCTTTGAAGCTGTGTAACTTCAACCCACTTGTGCATCACAGACTTCGTATTTTTGACCATAAACATTTTTGAGACCCCCTGGATGGAAGAGGAAGATAGGGAGAGGAAAGAAAAAAAACCCCAAACCACCAAAAAACCAACCTCACAGTAAAAGGAATACTCTTCACAATAGTTACAACACTCCAAACCCTCCAGAATGTTGCATAATGGCCTCTGTACTTAAGACTCTCTCCTACTCCCAAAACAAACCTTAAGTTTTCAGAGCATCAAAAGAGCTGTGTCATTAGTGCTTTAGCATGATCCCCAAAAGGCATTACTCCTTTGATAAGTCCCCCTCTCTTCTAAAGCTTCTGCAATTCTGTGCTCTTTGTAACTATTCACTCACTATTTATGTGAAATGCATTTACCAAAAAGTTCATACCAGGGTTTTCTGACACCATGAAGAGCATGTACCAGTTGTGAGTTTACAGTAATGCAACAACTAGTCAAGGAAGCCTCCTGATGCTATATATGCTTGAAGTGTATTAGCTGAAGAGTTACAGATAAGAGATGTCACTCTGGAAAGCTGGAACACTGCCTGGTAGTTGCTATACCTATGAATGGTGTATTCAGCGTCACAAATCACACTATATTCTAAATAATCCAGACTTTCCTTACTCAAATAATTGTTTCAAATATTTGTCAACTGACAAGGTATTTGGTGTAGACTGAAGGCGGCACGTGCAGTAATACGGAGTTTAATATTGCCAAAAAACACCTCCCCCCAACATTAATGGACTGCGCTTAATGATCCTTGTAGTTTCAGCTATCCCTTCACTGCAAGCCGAGCACCATTAAAACATTGCCCTAATTCCACATTTATTACAAATTAAGCATTACTCTATAAACACATGCTAGCTGTTCCACTAGGGAGGGCTGATTAAAGTTTAAACAATGCAGGCGCTGAAGCTTTTAACACACAAACTGATCATTCTCTGCTACTGTATAATCACTTTGGCACTGTGACATCCCATGCACCCCTGTACTTTGCAGTATCAATCTTCTGCAATCCTTTTGAGAGGAATAAACCCGAGTAAGGTAACTCCCCAACAGGAGCACCCGTCACATGCTCTTTGACCAGATCCACAGGCATGGTACAGGTATGGTTACCAGATCTGTCCGGAGTCCCTCTCTGAAAGCACAACCCGTTTTCTCCAGCCTGTCCAAGGGCTCCAGCTCCTGCCAGCTCCTCTCCTTGCTCCTTCAGGCTCAAGGCAACCAGACTCAGACAACAGGATCCCAACAGCATGTAAACCATATATGTCAAACGCCCAATTTTTACACCACCAGTTGTCCTCTATCCCCAACACCCAGCCTAGCTTTAAAGGGCTTGCAGCTTCCTTCTACCTTCAACTACATAGCTATGGCTCTGTACAGCTTCACATTTCATCTGTGAGGTAGCAAAGTGTTAACATACTAACTCAAAAAGCCTGAGATGAGCATCTCATCAGCAACAGAATCTAGAAGAATGGTACAAGTAGCAGGTAAAGCAACTAATCAAGAAAACCTTCAGCTCTTGTTTTAATACACCCTTGTGTCCTGGAAAATGTCTTAGGACTGAGGCAGAAGCTGCACTGCACTTTTCAGAGTAGGAGAAAGAGGAAGCAACAGTTTACACAAATTTATCAAATTACATGTTCATAATCAGTGGTTTTCCTTCATTTATCCAAGTGTCTTTCAGTGGAATTGCTATGCAGGAGGTATTCAGTAGGAGAGGCGGCCATTTGAGACTACTATCTTCATCTTTGTTTTTTTAAAGTGAACTGCGTTATCATTTGCTGATCTTACTTCTAGACACACTGGAATTAATTCTATAGTTGCTGTTGTTTGCAAAAAAAACCCAACATTCAGATTTCAGGCCTTTTATTTCCTGAAAAGAATTAATACAAAATCAGAACATGAATACTGATGTCACTACAGAAAAGCTCGCCAGCTTCTCTTATCAAAATTGGTTCCTTACCGTTTGCTTGCTTATTATTTGAAGCCAAAAGCAAGAACTACTCCCCTATTCCATGCAGTGCTACAATACCTGCTACACTCAGTAGCTGTAACGCACCTGCAGTGTTTCCTTTCATACACATTACTGAAATTCCATCCAGAAAAGACCATTACATCTGTCAGACTTAAGGAAGATGCTGTCTATAAGTAAGACCGCACAGAGTATATCTGGATGCAAGAACCTTATTTCTTGATTTTACTACACACGGCCCTTGAAACTTGTGTTCAGTGCCTCTAAGGGTATCTCCTTTTTCCTAGGAAGGAAGCTATCAAACTAAGCCTTTACTTGCATCACCTTGCTAACAAGAACAAGAAATTCAACATCTTATAAACAGAAGTACAATTAAGACTTCGCAGTCTCCCAGTGAGTACTTTGTACTTACGGGACTGTGCAAAGGTAAACCTGTTTGGTATTGTCATCTCCGACAGTGTCAAAAGATGTCTATTGTATCATATAAAAAAGGCAACTACGTAGTAGTAACTCCACAGAAAAAGCTATGAGTATCCAACAGTTTAAAGCTAGGGGCCGAGAATTCAGGGGGAGTTCCTGCTATACCTTCCCCTTTTGCTAGTGCTCCTTCAGCATTCAGTGGCCCTAACTTGGTTCCAATTTGTTTTGAACTAGGGTGTATGCCTTTCACAAGTTGTTCTTCAAACTTGCTCACCTGTCTTGTTTTTGTTTTCACATGAGAATGACCAGCAACTCTGAACTTTACATGTTCTTCAAATGGACATTTCAGCTTTCTGAAACATGTTTCCGCTTTGATTTATTTCCTTAACCCTCCTCTTTACCAATGATGTTTGTTTCATCACCATCTTCGAGAAGCGATAAGTATCATTATGGGCCACCAATACAGTATTTTTGTTATCTCCACATCACCTCTCTTGCTCACAAAAAGGCTTCTAATCCAAGTACTTTTAAGTTCACTATTACAGAGTGGCACTGAAAGCAGTATCCTGAACCAGAATCAATGCATGGCTCAGAATCAAGTCAAGGCTTACCACTTTTTTTTCACTAGCTCTTTGGTGAACCAATCACTCATCATCCAAATTTGTACTGTTCTCAGTATAATACGCTGATGCAATGTGTATCTAACCTACATAGGATACATGAAATCACCCACCGCTATCACATTTCCTGCCCACATCACCTCTCTGCCACCCACATGGGGTGGGAGGATATCAAGCAATACAGTCCTCTTCCTGTTCTTGTTCTGCCCTCACGCCTTTAGTCCTGAATTTTCAGCTCATTGGGACTGACTGGTTGACACAGTTTGCTTGTTAATTTGGTCTGAAAAAGTTTTCTTCAGTGTATTGCTCATCTTCAGTCGTGCCTGTGTTATTTTGTGCTTGGCCTATAACAGAGTCCTGCTAACCACACTGTTTTAAAATGGGACACTGACAGAACAGATTTATTCAAAATCTTCTGAAAAAAATATTCCAGGTTCCACCTTATTCTTCAGTCTTTTAAAATCTGTCTTACACCAAGACAGATACCCTTTGTAACAGATGTACACCTCATACAATAGACCCACAAGAACTATTTTACCCTTCACAAACTGAAGGCTTTCCTCCCATTAGTTTTCATCTGATCAAGCTAATTTAGTATAATCATAACAAAGTTATGCTGACAACCAGTTCTGACAATCAGCCGTTTCCCCACTATTTCTTTCTCTAACACCTTATTACATGGGATAAGCACTCCATATATAATCAAAAGCACATCAACATAGTTTACTGATACAAGAATTATAGATAAGGCTCATGGCACATGAAACAATAACAAAATACTATAGGAGGGCTGCACAATGCACATTGTGTCACTACTATTTCTGCTGGCAGAAATACCATAAAAGTGTTTTTTTCCCCACCAAAACTGACTGGTTTGAAACTGAAATACAGGGCCATCATACCTTCTTAGTCCACTTTCATTTGATATATTCTAGCTGATCTTCATTTTAGTATTCTGTAAAGAGTCTTACAGTTCCAGAGAGTCGAGTCAGAGCCAGAGAACAGCTGAGGCTGGGTAATCCCAGCCCACCCGCTCTGCTCAAGCAGGCTCAGTAGGAGCAGGTTGCCTAGGACCACGTGCAGACAGGTTCTGAATATCACCAGGGATGGAGCCCCCGCAGCAGTTCCAAGCAACCTGTCTGACCACCTTCATAGTAATAAAAAAAGCGTTTTCTTCTGTCCAGATGTGATTTGATGTGTTTTAATCTGTGCCCATTACCTCTTGTCCTGTCAAGCTTTATTACTATTTACTGTGTCTTCTAGGACTATTACTGGGATATGATGCTTTAGTCTTTTTTTTGCTATAAAAAAAAAAAATCTTTGATTTCAAGCACTTCTTTATAAAGACAAAATTTAAAGTTTCTTACTAAACCATGCCAGAAAAATTACTAAAAGGAAAAAGAAAAAAAGCGCATGAGAAAAGCAAACATCACTGTTCCAAGACACACTGGGGAAAAAAAAACACTTACACATAGAATTTAAGTCAAACGCAGTTCCAAGGAATAGCACAATTACTTAGTTTTTAGCTTATTATACTGCAGCCAGTAAGTTAACCAAAAAAAAAATGCATCTCACCACAGAAAAGCAGAACAAAAGGATGGAGAGATGCTCTGCTCTGAACTGCCCAAAATGGTCCTAAAGCTCTCAGGGTCTTGACATCCCTGCCAGCCACTCAGTGCTAGCTGGTCAGGGAGGATGGCACTACCTTCTCAAAAAATATATGTAAGCTTGACTGACAAAAAGTTAGCTTTCCCTTGTATTAGTTACGTATTTCCAGTGCCTATGATGTATAATGCATTAAAAAAATATATAATCTTTTCCTACTTCAGATTGTTTATTCTTTAATAAACCTTAATTACTATGTTTCTTTCCTGGTACAAGGTATCCAAGAATAAAAAGCATCCACCATAATCCTAAACAGACTATATTTGAATAACAAAAGAAAACAGGTATTACACCATTTTCTATGAAGGCAGGTCATAACCTAGAAATCCTTCTACTACTGTATTAAGCAGTTGGACAAATTAACTTTGGCTAGTAGTTAATGGCAGAGTTCACAGCAGACTGTCCAAAAATGGGCATAAGCAGTAAGAATACACCATTCAGAACAAGTATTATGATTTCAATGTTATAGTAACATTCATTATTTCATTAAATTTTTCAGATTGGTATCTCACATTAAATAAAAAAGGTAGCTTGGTAAACTAAAACCCCACAAGTTCATAAACATGGATTTTCACTCAAAGCAAGCGTTCTTTTGCAGAATGACTCTGGCAAATTACATACAAATTAACTTTCAAAATGCCAAGCCACGTTTATTTGTGAAGGACAACAATGTTTCCTCTCCTTTCATAGGTATCATTTGTTAAACTGGTTCCTCCAGGAGATCAAGTAACTCTTACCTCCTAAAAAGGTAACAAGAGAGGTTTCATTTGCCTTGAAGCCCCAGTTTCTAGTTCCTGTCCACAAATAGATGATAATTTCAAATTACACTATGTATTTACAACAAACAATTTCACTATTGTTCAATACAGGAACTACTTATTTATTTACTCACTAATGGTTAAGATTACTGGATTTTTATGATCTAATGCCTGCAGCCACAGAAGTTACAGTTACCATGTAATTAACAAAAAACCGACACTGGAAGTTTAATGGCTAAGAAACTTCACTTTCTAATTAGAAGTCTGTCAGCACTAAATTTTCAAGCTGTCTCAAATGCAATCATCTGTTTGGTGGCAAGGAGAGATAAGCCACTGTGATAGAAGTTAACTCATTTAGACAAACACATCTGAACAGAGGGCTTTTTTTCCCCACCTCTCTTTGCATGATCATATGGAAGAATAGTTAAAATAATTAAGTAATCATCAAAACAAAGAATAATTAGAAGTGACAGTAATCATTAAGGTATTGGCTCTATTTGCAGATGTAAGATATCAAGAATGTAATCTGTTTTTCAGAAGATACATTCACTCACTGCAACTCCAGTAAAATTATTTAATGTTATCAAAAGCCTTTTTCTTCTCTTTACATTCAAAATGGCCTTAGAAAAACGTTCAGCTGAGTAATCTCATAGAACACAAAACACACACCTCCCAAGAATCATTGGGATGTATTTGTTTACCAAATATAAAGTTATGTCTTGAGAGGAAACATTGAACAGTCTCATTAGAATGCTTCTAAACAGCTTGACAGGACGGGGAGAGCAACCAACAAGAAAAACATTTATTATTACCACTCAGAATGGAGCAGAGGAAAAAAAAAATGTATTCCCTAACTCCCAATAGGTCTCATTATTATTACAACAGATTAAAAAAAATGCAGGTCAGTCTCATTAAACAAGTTGAACATACACTAATATTTCTAATTGTATCCCAAATGAACCAGTTAATATCTATTAAGCATGCAGTCAATACGTAACTGGTTAGGATAGGACACACTATGCGGATGAGAGAAAGGAAGAGTACAACAGCTTTGAGGTAGTTTCCTTAAAATACATAAATACACACTAATAATACTTATTTTGTCACATTAATTTTTAGTGGCAAACCAAACGTTCAGAAAAATTTAATCTACTTAATTACAGTCTACACAGAATACCATTCCCATCACTTTGTGATAACTGAAATATATACCACCAGTATTCCTAATATAATTACCTGCACTTTTAAATTTAATTGAAAGCATCTCATATGAAGATCTGCTGGATCCTGACATCACTTCCAGCCTGAATCATTCAAACCAGCACCATACAAGGAACACAACTACATTTCAATTTATATTCTTTATCCCAAATTTGGGCCCTGAGAGTGGAACCAGAAATAGATGCATATCCCCCATCACAACATGATACAAACACAGAAAGGTTAGCTCGGGAGCTTGAAGTAGTGATAAACAATACAGAAGAGCAACCTTAAATTTAAACTTAGAACATTAAACTGTTAACTTTTAGAGCAGTTTAGCAGCTAACAATCCACTAAGTGCAGTTTCAAATAATAAAGTTATGATAAAACATATCATCATCGAACAAGAGTGCCAGGCTATCTTCCCGTCCTTTCCCCTATCAACACAAGTGCTTGTGGTGCCACAAGCAGCTGCTCATGCCCCTATCAACACAAGTGCTTGTGGTGCCACAAGCAGCTGCTCATGCAGCACACTGCTAAACCAGTTATAAACCATAAAAACAGGGTTTTTCTCAGCTCTTTCAGCAACATAGCACAAGCAAATACTGAACTACACAACAGCAGCATAAGGAAGGCAAAGACAGTGAATGGCCAGGTCTAAAAGCAGGACATTCTCTTTTAGTGGTGGAAGAATAATCTCAGAGCTTCTCAACCTGCTTGCGAAACCACATGCTAAGGGCGTACTTCAATCACTAAACCTGTACTTCGCCCTCCTTTGCCCCCAGTCACTTATTCTTACCCAAATACCATGCCTGCCTTTATGCCAGTACAAATATTTGTGTGACCATGGAGTTAACTGCACCAGGGAACTGATCCAGTAGAGAATTAAACTGGCAAAAACAACTGGTTAGTCAGAAAGACATTCTCTCATCAAGTAGAAAGTATGCTAGTGCCAGCCAAAGTGAGAGAGAAGAGCATGCAGTCTGCGGCAGATGGAAGGCTGCGAAACCTCTTTTACCATCAGCCCACGCTTACAGTGACTGTGAAACTACAACCTAAGATTTCCTGGCTTAGGCTATGTTTTCATATTTGTGATAGTGCTGATGGCATTTGAGACTTCAGGGCAACTTCAAGGCAAGACTGCCACGTGTCGCTCTGTCCTCCACTTACACCAGCTTTAACGGTCCCTTCTCTCCCTTTCCTTCCCATCTCAACACTGCTTCTGCAGATGTAAAACACAAACACTTGTGCATTTGTATGGCAAACCAATCTAGGGAACTAATCTAACTTCAAAACAAATAACCTACGAAGTCCTCTTGGGAGGAAGAAACAATGGAAGAGAGAATGCTTCCAACTAGATCTGTTCCTCTATCCAGTTCACTACACAGCAACCCAAACCACCATACCTACACAGCACACAATACAATAAATAATGAACACTTTTTCTAACATGGTTATTGAAAAAAATACTCCGAGAACCACAGTCTACACAGCTTTCTGGAAAGAAGCAAACTACCAACTTGTAACAATTTCCATGACCTTATCTTAAAAGACACTTGTACCTTAAAAAAAAAAAGTGCACTCCAGTTAGAATCAGACCTTATTTTTCAGAAAGGCAGAACAGAGGGATCGTTTTGTCATGAAAGAGCTATGCTCTCCTATACAACTGTTCTTTTCTAAAGAGACTACCAAGCACCCTGAAAAGAAAGTTTTAGCTATACTGCAGCCGTTTATTCCTAATTGAACATGTAAAATGAAAGACAACAGCAGCTGTCAATCTTTGTCTATAACTGGGCCCATACTTGACCAATTTCAGTAAGATCCAGCACACTATAAGGAGCTGGGAAAAAAATCAACCACAAAACTGAGTACTTTATTCACTTTGTACGTTGGCTACTAATTTAGTTCTTCATTTTCTTGCCCTTAGTTTTGCCTTATGAATAAAAAAAAATTGAGATAAGCATTTAAACAGATACTGTACAACTTGTTTTAGTAATAAAGCACTTAAAGGGAACAGCTCTCCCACCTTTTCCAAAACCAAGGAGTCTCAATCTCCTGCCCTCCTTTTTTAAATACTGTTTCAGGATTAATTTGGAATACGCAGTGATAATTTGGAAGTTGAAGTTTCACACCAAGCACATGCCAGCAAAGTATTTGAAACATACTTGAAGCAACAGGTCACGTTTTGCATGTTGGAGATGAGTTTCCCAGCTTCAGATGGGATTTCTTATATTATGACTTGTGGACAAGCTATATTCCAAACTTCAGAACAAACCAATGAGAAAAATTCCAGAAGTTCCAAGCTGAAGCATGTAACTCTTAAGATCATCATATATTGGGTTCTAAACCTACCATCCTACAAGACAATGCTTTACTCATTCTCTAACATCTCATCTCTTTTTACAAAAGCTTATCATTTTCACATAAATCCAGAAATTAATTTAAAACCTGAAATTAAGAGAGGCAAATATGAGATGCAAGAATCAGATTGCAATTTCAAGATTGCATTTTAGAGCCACTGCAATGCAGATTTGCATCTTGAAATAGGCAAGCCTGAGGAGAGAAAGCAATAGTGTATTCCACATTTGCACAATGCTTTGGAAGTAATTATACCTTGTATAGGAAATAATCATGCAAATCAGCTACTATTTTATAATACACTAGCTGGCAACATGACCAAGAGGAATTAGCATGAACTGAATTAAGCACCTTGATCTTTTTGACCACAGTGGCACACAGTGATGTAGGTAAGGCTCTTATCTTTGACCAGCTTCATTTACTTCCCTTTCTACTTACAAGCAGAAGCCTAGTCTTATTTCTGGCAAGGTGAGGCGAAGCTATGTTTTAAAATACTTCAAGGACATAGCTGTTGTCACACATACACACATCATTTAGATTCCCTGAAAATACATAAGGTCAACACCTTAGCTAGTCTTATACTATGTAACACAAACTATCGTTAGCTTCCATAGGGTGTAAAAAGGCAATAAGACATTTGGAAGAGCAGTAACGAAACAACACTTCAAGGAGTGTGTTGATCGAACTTGCATGTTTGGTCACAACTACCTTATTCTAACTATTAGTATATACTTCAGCTTGTAACATTTGCCTTCTTTGGATTACTCCACCAGCTGAATATTCAAACAGGAGAAAAGAGAGCATAATGCTTTCAAAGATGCTTATCACGAATACTAGATTATATGGCCCAAAGACTATTGCTATTTCTAATCCTTATTAAGAACAGCAACTTTTTGGAGGCTTTTTTAAAGAAAGGAAGAAGGCCCTAAGAAATAAGTGCTGTGACAAGTGCTTGGCAGACACCACCACACACTGCTGCTGAGCCAAATATTTTCAAATACAGTCTTCCTTTGCAAAGACTATTTCTTCTCTCTCTCTGGTAACCAGGCAGAGGATAAGTCCTTACAGGGCTGGAGATAATAATCATCACCTTGCTTGTAATAATGATACAAAATGCTGTTCTTAAAGCAGTTATCAGCAGGACATCTCTTAAGCAGCAATAGGAGGATAACTCATGCAGTGAGGGTTAACTGTCCCTTACATAAAATGATGGAAGTATTCACTGCTCTGAAGATCTTGCTTATGCAAACTAAAATAAATCTTAAATATAAAGAAAACTAAATGATCCTGGAACTGGAGCAAGGGAGTTTATGGGAAGGTCAGATAGCAATGGACTTTTGTTAGACAGTTATTTACCCTTTCATTGGATATATCATATGATGGATCATTTACCATAATACCTGCTATTATTAAACCAGCAAACAGCACTTCATTACAGAAGAGCTCAATAGTCTGGGTGGACAAATCCATGAACCGTAAGAAAATCGCCTGTAAACAAGAACGATTACAGGCACACGAAAAAAGAAAGAAATTAGTTAGGCAAGAGGATTTAAACTCCCAGCTAAGCATACACAGGATCCTGCTTATATGTTAGTCAAACATGGGCATACTACAGGCAATAAGCAACTGAAAGTGAACTGTAAGCCACATAATTGTAGGGTAAATTACTGGTATGCATTTACTGTATTAATAAGCATAATGCAGACATAGTGTGAGCTAGCACACAACATCATGAGACTGAAAGTAAGCAAATCCAGAGTTTTAACTGTTATAAACTCACTGTGATTTGGGTTTACTTGACACAATTGTCTTTTTAGTTTTCCTCATCCATGAGGTGAGGGTAGTCCAGAAACCTCTACTCATCAGCTGAAGGTCTAATTTACATGCCATGCTTCAGGCTACTAACAGCTAGGAATTGCAATGACAATCAAAGCTGTAATTCAGTCTATTTTACCAATAATTTACCCTTCTCCTTACAGCTTTTACAATTAGAGGTACTCAAGAAAACATGGTTTATTAACTAAGAGAACTTCTCCCCTATCTAGTCACACTGGAGCAGATAACAGCAGCTCCTTTAATCCCTCATTTTCCACTAACATTAAAAATCCTTCCTCCTTGCAGAGATGTAACATCAGAACAAATAAGAGAGGACTCTACTGCTTAACTCTACAAATAAATTCTCAAGTATTACAAATGCTTCCAACATTTAGTATCCATATGAGCATTACAATCGGTTCTAAACAAGATAATTTGCTCTCCATTTAAAAACAGCTTAAAATATTACACACTTGGGCAATTCATCAAGCTTGCAAAACGTATGAAAACATAGCTCTGTAACACTTCCACTCTGCAACATGAGGGAGTGCAAATACATTCCTGCTTGGTCACTAGAAAGGTGTGGCTAAGCGCAGTACTAGCAAAGAAGTTACGACTCAACTAGGTGGACAAACAACTGAACTGAAAGCGGCATGGAAAAAACAGGAGGGTGGTGCTCTCATGTTCCTAATCCTGGCAAGGAAGTCACAGGCCCTCTCCTTTTTAAGTATACATCCAAGAAGCTCAAAAATTCAGTGACAATTCTCACCCAACTTCAGTAATTCAGATGAACATCTGGAATATATTGTCCTTACTACACACAGATCTGACACCACCAAATTCTTAATTAGACTGTTTCTTACTCTTTGACATGTGGAAGGTACTTAAAAGGAGCTCTCCTGATGCATGTAGAAGATCACAAAAACTAAGAATGGTAATGAAATTCTAAAGAAAGTGGCCATAAAGTCTCATCACATTGTGAAACATGCAGTGATCTCATCTCAATGGGCCCAAAAGTCTTCCATCCTGCTTACTGCATGTCCTACATGTCTGTGACAAACCAGTTAGCAAAAACATTAAGTTACAATGACATATTAAGAGAGGAATTACTGCTATGAGAAGTCCAACTAGCCTTGCTAACTATATATTTAGCAATGCTGTGCTAAACCTTGTGCTAGGTTAACGACATAGAGCAACATGTCAGGAAAATAATCAGCAGATTCTGCTTCAAGAAAAAAGAATTCAACAAAACTAGAGAGAGAGATATGGCCTGGCTTTTGAACTTGGCCACAAGACCAGGTTAACACCTTCCTCCTTCTGCCAAACTAAAAAATCTTTTAACAGGGTTTCTTAATATTCCTTCTTTTGAAAAAGCTATGGGGTTTTCTTAGTAGAACTCCCCTAGAAATTTCACAGGGAACACAAAACACAACATATATTTGTCTATGAAGATTAATAAAGGAAGTTAGAGTTGCATAATTCTCTAGATCTCCGTTGCCAGGACTCCAGAACCATATCTTAGGGACTACACTAGCTTTTGCCAGTTCTGTTATCAAGCAGTAAGGAAATACTTGGTTGGAGCCTTTGATGGTTTGATTATCAAAGTACAGATGCACCTATACCAATAAAACCACATCATTTCTTGTAAGGCTGCTTCTACACAGTACTGGCCAGCCTACAGATCCTTTGTCTCATACAGCTCACAAGCAGTTCAAATGCAATGCTTGCCCTCGAGTTTCATCACAACTACAAGGGTGTTTCCGAACAGGCACGAGGTAACCTGAATCCGCTGCTATGGGAAGCTGCAGAACAGTTGGGACTACTGTCACCAGGTCATCCAGAGACAATGCTGCAGAACTCGTAGTACAGTAGGAAAGCTGGTGACAAGCCCACTTTCCACCTGCCAAATGTTCCTAGAGCTCACACTCCCACCAGCTACTGAAGCACATGATGTGTGCCTCTGCAGACCGTCACGTTAAGATGCTGGTATGCAGCTCATTAGGTGAGAAAAATTGGCTACCTCTTGCATATAGTAATGCCGCAGATCTAACCTAAGTCTATGACAAAAGAGAATCTAACAAAAAAAAAAAAAAAGTCTACTGCATTACTTCAGGAGTGACTCAGAACTGCCACCTGACTCACTAGCTTTGCATCAAGCACCACCCTGATCTTGAGCCGTCAGAAACCTCTGGCTTTCAACTGAGTTTACTGTTACCGAGCAAACAAGTTGTGCACAGAGGGCTGCGTTTATTTTCCAATTCTTTTGTTTACTTTCCAATTCAGTTTTGACCTACTGGGTAAAAGGAACCCATAACAAGTGAACATCTAAAAAAAAAAGTGAAATGCTGCCTTGTGAAGTTAATTTATTCACATAATAATGTGAAATAGAATTATTCCAGAAGAAATAAGAAAATGTAGACCTACACTTTCTAAAGTACAAGTTAATGAGAAACAGAAATTCAATATAATTCCACACATTTGAAGAACTCACACGTGTTGTAGCACCTGGGAAGAAACTGAACGGTGGAAGAAGATCAACATTCATTTAGAAACTGCAAGAATAAAGCTTAGGACAAGCAAATTTTACTAGGCATAGACAGGCTTTATTATTTGGTTTAAGCTCCAAACTTCTTCACAACGTCCAGTTAGAAACAAGGTATTACTGTTCAAGTAATTGAGGCACTCAAATTTTAAGGACAGGTAGTTATATTAGAACTAAGAACAATCAGGTTAAAGAGGAGAACAACACACAAAGTATCTTGCCACATCTTAGAACAGTCTAAATCTATTACTCTATCACATACTCTTCCTAGATTCCATAGAAAATAGGACCACCATTCAGTATTAAAAATACCTGTCTTACGCACGAAAGTATGTAGAGCCATACTTTTTAGTGACAAGAAAACGCTACAATACAAATAATAGAGGTCAATTAGCATGAAGAGAACTACAGAGCAGAACTGACCTAATGAACTTGATTGCTCAATTGCTATGAAACCAAGGAAAACACAAATACCAAGTACTTCTGTAATAAATATAAACTTGATTTTTTCCTGTGCATTTTGCAGTTAACGTACTTTTAGTTCTAAAACTTTGAAGAATTTTAATAGGTTATCATTTTTACTTAGTATTTTTGCTGTTAAAGTAGTCCACAGACACTGAAAAAACAATAATAGCTTAACTATGTATCATCACTTGTTGATCTTCAATACACCAAAAAAACTGAAAATTGTTTAACAGAAGTCCTCCACCATGAAATACCTCTAACCTAACCAAGCTCTCAGCCACCTGAAGCCCAGATGAGGTTCAAAAACCCCAGATAAGTTGAAATTCTAAGATAAGTATCAGCTGAATATGGAACCAAGCTGCAGTGCTAACCACCACTACAAAGCAATTAAAGTTTGAACTAGCAAAATTGCAAGCAATCTGCACATTTTAAAAATCCCCATATAACCATATTCCTTTTTTAAGGAAAGGGACTTTCTTGTTGAAGTTCAGTATGTTCCTGACAGCATCAGCAGATATTTATGAGGTAGATAATATCAGTCAGTCTCTTCTTCAGAGAATTGTGTAAGTCATGGCCTTAAGACAGAAGACATTATGACAAATCTGCACCACACACAATAGGACTATTGATTTTGAGGTCTCTAAATACTATTTACTCTGCAAGCTCCACTTTCCCCCTGCCCGCCCCCCCTCCCCTTTTTTTGTTTGTTTGGGTTTTTTGTTTACATACACAATCTGTTTTATTTTGATATTGTTATTCTCAGAAATTGAAGTTTAAACAAAACACCTCCACTTCTTGCACCTGCTCTGGAAATTGAATGCCTTGTCCAAACAAGATTTTGATGTACTGTTTGGCTTAGTAACTTACGAAATACCATTACTAGTAAACATTTTAAAAAGAGTTACAATATTATAATGCAATAGTGATCATTAATCCTATACAAACAAACATACACAAGCTAAACTTACAACAACTCGATTTCCCTCAAAGTGTCCTTTTAGGTCCTGGAACTCAAGACAGGCCTATTTGGGTTGTCCTACTATACACCCCATTTGTCCATTATTAAGACCACTTTAGCAAGGATTGACTCTGCATGCAAGAAGCTGTAAAAAGTAAACAACCTTCTCAGGAAGTGTCTTATTCACAGCAGTTTTTAAATGTCATCTGATTCTTGGCCTAGAAAAAGTCTAAAGCTGGTATACAGCGCCATAAGCAAAATACTTGATTATCATGAATAAGCTGTCATTCCCCTTCAGTTTGCTGTCTTTAAGTCTATATATAAAGCAGGCCAGTTTAAGAACTATTTAGAGGGCCAAAAATAAAAAAAGTGTTGAAAATGGAACCTAAATTTTGAAAGGCTCACCCTTTGACTTCTTAGTTCATGTAATTTATTTGGCACATACTAATGCACAGACCTTCCACCAGTTATTCCTCTAAGTGGTCCACAATTCATGGAAAAGTGCTTGAAGTTTGCCCCCTAGATTTTTTTTATTTAAGGGAGCAAAACATAATCTTTGTTAAGTTCTCCACCATACCAAATAATAAAGGAGTGGCTGAGAAACATAACATCACATACTCAGGCTACATCACAGTGATCATGATAACCAAGATTGCAGCCAAGTTTGCAGTGGGAGGTGGTTCTAGTCAAGGAAGCAAAGTTGCAAGTAACTGAGTTATTTAAATGTTTAAGGGGTGGGACAGCGCCTTTCAGTCCTCTGTCATGCTCCCTCTGCAAGGCCCAGGGGTGGTGAATCAATGGCAGTTACAGCAGGAACCTGTCCTTAGGGAGGAGGGAAAAACACTTAGGGAGTATGTGGTGACTTTAGAAGCACTCTGAAAATTCACTGCTGTACAGGTGGCTCTTCTCTCCGAGTGACTTCTCTGTTTCTTCCTAAGGGGCCTAGGGGCCAATGGCAGGAGCCAATCCAGCACAGACAGATTTTAAGGGCTCATGTACCAAAACGGGCACACACACCCTGGGACCCTGGCAGAGAACAGGGTACCCACATAAGTGGTGCAGCTCGCCAAGAGCTGGGAGGGCCCAGATAAGCCCAAGAGGGGCGGGAGAGCAGCCAGCCATAATGGAAAGGCCACAGGCTACCTGGAAAGCGGCCCCCGCCTGCTGAAGGGACCAAAGCCGCCCGGGAGGACGAGCAGGGGCCAGACCGGGCAGTCACCCGGGAAGCAGGGACAGAGGCGGGGAGAGGAGCGGGGAAAGGGGTCAGCTGGGCACGGAATGGGTGTGAGACAGCCACCTCAGCAGGGGGAGGGGCAGCGGCCATGTTGTGAGGGGGGTGGGGGGAGCACGGGCCCGGCCGAGGGGCCACGACCAAGCAGCCCCCGGCCCCCCGCCCCGCCCGCCTGCCCGCGCCCTGTCGTACTCACGCCTTGTCCACCAGCTCCCGCACTTTCCACATGTTCAACATGGCGCCGACCGTCTGGAGACCCCCCCGGCCTCGCTGCCCTCCGCCGCCGGCCCAGGAGGCCCCGCTCGCCGCGCTCCGGGCAGCCGCCGCCGCGCCAGGCCCGCTCCGGCTCGCCGCCGCCTCTGCCAAGCGAGGGACGCGGCACCGCTCCCGGAAATGGAGGGTCTCGTGGCCGCGCGGCCTGCTGGGAGGTGTAGTCTTCCCGCCGGCGGGGCGGGGAGGCGCAAAGCCTGCTGGGAGCCGGGCGCGGGGCCTGCTGGGAATTTTAGTCTCCAGTGAAGGGTGCCGCCTCCGCGCGCAATGCTTGCTGGGAGCTGTAGTGCTGCGTCTGTCCCTGAGGGGAAGCGGGAGGCGGGCGGGTGGGTCTCACCTCGCCAGGCTGCTTCGAGGGGACTCCCTGGAAACTGTCACACAAGCTGTGGAACCGAGGCTTTGTGCCCTTCTCAGCTTGGGGTGCAGGTTACAGCTTGGCTCTGAGCCACCCTCACGCCACTGTGGCACCTAGCCTGTGGTGAATTGCTTGACCAGCAGCGCGGTGAGGCACAGGAGGGAGAAAGGTCTATGCAAATAGCTGGCTAAGGCGCAAAACAGAGGTGTAAAACTCATATCTGACTAGAATATGGTTTTATGTCCTGCTTTATTGCAAAGAACTCATTTAAGAGCAGCGTTCTGTCTTTATGACTGCCTGTTTGCTGATCATGGTGTACAGAGTACAGTGAATTTGCAGTGGACTTTCTGGATTCCTTCTGCAGGTCGAGATGGATTTCTGCAAGAAATGCCACGCATGAAAGCCCATGAAAGGGTGCAGCATGTGCACTAAGGTAGCACAGCCTTATCAGGACACAGCACGTGTGGGAACCATGCCTTCGCTTCTTGGGAAAGACCAAGTCAATTGACAAAATGCCAAGGAACAGCTACGTACATTAAAGCTGCCTCAGGAGAACATTAATGGTTTAACATACTTGTCAACAAGCATTTCAAGACCATCTTCAAATATTGCCTATGCAGGGTATTGAACAGAAATCACAGCTCCCTGGGTATAATGAAAACTGAAGTCAGTGAAGTGATTTTATAATCAGGATTGTCAGACAGTTTCATTATGTACATTTACTTCTGTCCTCTATCAACTTGCTTTTAATGTGAGTTTGGAATGTTCAGTCATAATGGAGGGATTTTCTTCTCAAGAGAAGTGAAAGTCTGTTGGCTATTTCTTTGCATGCTGAAGGACATGAACAGAGTGCCTGGGTATTAGTTAGTCCATAATATGTTCTTGATATATATTTGTTATTTGTGTGCTTCTGTCATAAATGAACATGTTTGCCTGAAGATGCTACACCTCTGCAAACTTTTACCCAAAGGCAACATATATCTTTGAACTTTTTGCCTTTTAATTGTTTAGCCTAAGCAAGCAAAAAAAGTCATGAGAAAGACAAGTTGCAACTGCACTTGCTGCTCAAATAACAGTCACCTCTTTTAAAAGCTGGTGGTTCTCTGAACTATTCAGGAAAGCTAAACAGCTGATCACCCGCCTGTTTTCTGACATCCCATTATACCTTTTTACATAGGTATTTCCATGGCTTCTGTCTCCTGAATATCTCATTGAAATCTATTTGAATATAAGAACATCCTGGACACATCATCAAATCCAGCATCATCTCACCCAAGAGTGGTAAGTATTAAATGTTCATGTTAAGAATGTAAGAACTGGTGAATGTGGATGGACCAGTCCCTGGGTACATCTTCCCCATTTTCAGCTTTCTGTAACTTAGGGACTTGGTTCTGGAGTATTGGTGCTAAAGCTTTCTTTTTAGGACCACTGGATGGACTTCTGTTCTATGAGTTTAACTGATTGCTTTTTGAATCCTTTTAGATTAACTTACACAACACAATGAATGCGGCGATATAACAACCATTTGAATTTGTATGTTTCACATTCTTTGCTTAATAGCATTACTAGTTCAAAGGTTGTATATTAACAATTCCTTGTCAGCTGCGAATTCAGAAATCTGTAGATTTCTTACTACACTGTAGACTTGCAGTATACTCAGTTTCTCCTTGTTCAGAAGTTGTGCCATCCCAATTCTACTGTAGCTTTTGAAACTGACCGGGAAGAACCGGCACTGCATGCAGTAGTGAAGACACTGAACAGCCTAGTGATGTTTTATGGTTTTTTTTTTCTCAGTTCCCAACACAGTTCTCAACAAGAGTTTGCCTTTTTGAATGCTACTCTCAAGAGTTCTCAACACAGTTTGCCTTTTTGAATGCTACTGAATGCTGAGATGACATTTTAATCTGCAGCACAACATCTATGGTGACTATGGTTGTTTAACTGAACTCAGCATCAGTTTTGTGACCCCTACAAATGTGGGGCACATTGCCATGTGCCCTTTGCATTGCAGACTGGGAGGATGGATATCCTTAATTTCATATTGTAACACCTGGCAAAGCAAGCTGGGTGAGGACTCTTGCTCTTTGATGTCTGCCCTTCAGTTTTTTTCTGTGAATAAACTGAGGACATTGGTTTCAGGAGTAGAAGAGGACATTTATAATCTCTGTTTAAAGAAGAAATAATATAAAGTATTATAATTGGAGCTTGCAGAAACACAACTTACCTGATTTGCTAGAAATGTTGTTATTTTTAAATTTGGCTTCAGTCCATATTGGATCAAAATCAAAGTTCTAAATATATTTCTGATGAACTGCAGATTTGGCTGTGGTGCAGGAAATTGGTGCTCTTGTTAGTGCTGGTTTCCTTGAGCAGCTGCAAGCAGCTCCCAGAGTTCAGAGTGCCCAAACAGATCTGCCAATTCATGATGGGCTGCAAGAGGCAGTTTACAGGGTCCAGACTCTAGCCACACCTCAAGGTGCCCATATCCCCAAAGTCAAATCCACCCATTCCTCCCTGTTTTCCCAACAGGCATGACATTTGAACTGAAACAGTTAAGGGTCAGTAAGCTATCAGGATTTGGTTGATTTGTTTGTTTTTTACATGTTGTTTCCATGTGAAAAAAAATACAACCCACTGTAATCATGCACTTCAGAAAAAGAGAATAGTAGAGAGTATTTTAGATGCAGGCATAGGAGAATAACTGTATGCAGAAGAAAGAAAGAATGAAACTGGAATTTAAAAGCAGTTAAGATGAAGGTGCATATCTTTTAAGCATTACTAGCTGTGTCTGGATGCAGTAATGGGGCAAGGAGAGACGACTGGCATTTATTGTCAATTTTAAGGTATAGTAAAAAGCAGGTCTTTATGTGACATTGAATGCAACATGACTGACAGTAATTTTGCCATCCCCATTCTGTCAGCAACTGATAAAGTGCGTGAGCATATGTATAATTTCTGAATGATTTGAAGACACTTTCTGGTTCATAAGTAGTTCCTTTAAAGGAAAGATCTGATCGGTGTAGGTAGATGGTAATGCAGTTTCAAAGCAATGCAATATTCAGCATAACAGGTAGTAGTTGTAACATATATCATGTAGAGGAACTGTACTTTATTATAATTTGAGCCATCAATTACTGGAGAAGCAGTTAGAGAAATTGAACTAATTTGAAACACTGCAATAGAGTTTGCACCTGGCTATTCCACAAGTTAATATGAGCCATTTGGTGCACAAAAAGTCTTGCACATTCCAAATGCCTGGAGAGCAATATTGTTGTTAATATCAACCATATTAATGCACAGTAGAGAATGTCCAAGTCAGTGATTAATTTACAATTAAAATGTAGAGGTTGAAAGAGGAATGTCAAGTACAATCACATTGTGCAGGAGAGGGAGGCAGTGGCACAGACTGAGACAAGCTTTTCATTTAAAGCTGTATTTGTTTTCATGATTTCATAAAGCTCCACTTTTTACCCACTTACGCAGCTGAAGTCTGAATTTCGTAAAGTCTGTTTGTTCTAAGAATTAGTCAATAGGGCAGAAGTAACATGGAAATAATGTTCTCTGTAGGCTGGTTAACATCCCAGGCTTTTCTGAACAATTGCAGCCTCTCCAAATCCAGATCTGTCTTTCTGTAACACATCCCATACACACAAATGTACCATGTTACAGACAGAAGGTTGCTAGGTGGGCTCTTTCAGAATCTCTTTTCCTGTTCTGCCACAGAATGGTTCTGCCTCTGGTAAAAATGGCAGAATCTTCCTGTCACTTCCATGGTTGTAAAACTGCCTGTAAAGTTTCCACCACTCAGCACCTGAGCCCATTATCACACACATATCAGAAGGAGGGAATCTTGGGGTGCATGCAGTAATAGGGAATACTGGCAGTGAACATCCCCTTTGGAAATTGTGGAGAGAGTGAAAAGGAAACTCTTGCAGTGATGTATGCTGTTCCAACTTTATTCACCCTAACACTGCTCTCTTTCCCGCTACACTGAGGTGTTACACCCATTTACTAACAGCAATCGTATGTCCTGGACCTGTCTGATTCACTATAAAGGAATGTAGGTAGCAAACTTCTTCAAAGTTTTTTAAGAAGTAAAAATGATCCTATTTTAAGCTTTAGAGCCAAGGCTACAGCTGCCCATGTTATGCTTGTGGAAGACTGGGAGTGTCAGGCAAAGGTGATGACTTACCTCAGAAGCTGGGAGCACTACTCTGCCACTCAGACAGCTTCTTCGGCCAAGATAACACTAGCATTTTTTTTCAGGAAGTCCCCGCAGGGAGGCTGTATTGAATGTGAACACTGTTCTGCATTCAGCCCTAATGCTGCTTTATTTTCTAGCCTGAAGAAATGAAGGTTGATTCCATACTGTGGGCATACTGTGGATTTCATTCTGTCTCCTCACAATCTTTTGAAAGAGTTGAACCATTTCACTTACATGAGGCAGAGGTGGTTAGTTCTCAAAATGAATTACAAATGTATGCAAAATTCATACAAGTTTCCTGAAAATAAGTGACAGGAGAGACCTTATTGTTACTGCTCCTGAAAACGTAGTGCAAGCTGAGCTCAACCTTTAATGGAAAGCAGGTGAGGTCAAGGTTCCCTTTTCAGGGTTCTTCATTGTCCAGTAAGCAGTAAATTTTGGCTTTTCCTGTGCCTAGGGCATTCACAATATTGCTCTTTGTTGTGGATTCACTGATGTCTAGAAAGGGGTGAATTCCTGCTGCCAAAATATTACCATTTAATTTTCAAACCAATCAGCTGTGAGACAAATGTCCCCAGGGAAGCAGTCTTCATTAGTTCCACTTTTACAGAGCTACTTGGGGGTTTTTTTGGTTTCTTATTTTCTCCCACATTAGCAATTGGAAGTGTGTGTAGGGCTCCAAATTAAGATGAAAATGTGGGGTTTGGGGATTGCCATCTAATGGTTGATATTAGATGTTCTGAGCTTTCCTTCAGGCTGATGATGTGGCATCATTATCTGACACTTCTTGAGGAGGCTTTGGAGCCATAGTTTTGTAAATGGTCCCACTGTTAGAAGTGTAAAATATGGGGAAAACCCCTCTGAATTATCCTGATGTCACAGCTGTCTCTCATGCCCTTAGATGCCTCCTTCAAGTGGCTGTGGTATTTTCCAAGGGAAATTTAGGAGTTTGTATTTGAGAACTGGTCCTCAGAGTAGAACCCTCTTCTCTCGCGTGAATCACGTGTTATCTGTATTCTTCTCACAGAAACTCATCTCCAGATTCCTCAGTCTTTTGCTTAAGCTCCAGTATATTCTAAGAATCTAGAGCCTGGATTGTTGCTGGTATTTGCTATTGTGCAGCTGTTCCAGTAAGTTCTTTTGTCCACTGACAACAATCCATGTCACTTTAGCATTTAAACTACACAGGAGGAGGAGAAAAGGGCAAGCCACTGTCTGCTTTTTGTTAACAGTCAGCCCTTGACAGGTTTGTCTTGGTTAGCAGTCTGGGTTTCAAGTTCCAAAATTCCTGTGACGGTGGCCAGAGTTAGAAAACTGGTAGCAGAACAGGGCTGAACCAGAAGCACATGCCAGACTAGTGAGGTCATAACGGTTGCAGCCCCTAAGTGTTCCATTTGTTACGTTGTCAGTTTGACTGTAGTCCAAGTAACTCAGCTTTGTGCCAAATCCCAAGCCAGAAAGGTCTTGTTTGCCTGTTTCCTAAGGATACAAAGCTTATGAGATCTTGCTGTCTCTGTATTTGTGTGTCTCAGTCCCTTTGCAATTACTGTTGGGCCAATTTCAAACAAATCGAATACAGGGGTGGCAGGCTTAAGGACATGAAGTTATGTTTTGTGAAAATGCACAGCTGTATGGAGAGAGATACCATATGAATGCCCCTGCAAGCCTGTAGTAGGAGTAGAAAGGCTGTAGTAGGAGTTCAAGTGGATAGCTAGGAATCCCCTTGGAGAGCACTATTACCAGTGTTCCTGCTTCTGAGGGAGTTTGTTCTTACACACAGGAGAATCCAACCACGAGACACAAAACTGCAAGAAAACAGATCTCCTTTATTGCTCACTGAAGACCTTGTTTCTCTTTGGTCTGGCTATTCTCATATATATTGACTAGTACCATGGCTTTCCATCAGATGTGAACAATGAGGGGGCAGAACTGTAGTCATGCTTCCCTCTTGACACTACTAAATAGCCCCCTAAACACGTGAAGGAAATGGCAAATCAGAATTGTGTTCAAGCTGGGGTCCAGGGCAGCTGCTGTTTGGTAAGCCAATAAAACATGGTCAATGAAATCACTGCAACTTTTTTTCTTAAAGGTCATACATGTATATTTTCATGGATGCAAGCTAAAAACCAAACAACAGGGAGATATGAAAGCAGTGTTTGAACAGCCAAAAAGTAGTCTTATTTTTATTTGGCTGGAAATCAAAACTGCCATGGCAACACTTCACAAGATGGTCTTCAAACTCCTTTTTCAGAATGTTTAGCTGGACTTTGATCGAAACACAGTAGATGGAGACATTTTCACAGACTGGCAGCCTGGGACTCTCCAGCCTGGAATTATCCAGCCAGTTTTAGTCAGGGAAACTGGCTTTCTATCTCAAAGTGAGAAACAATGCTTTAAAATGCTGCTTCCAGCACCCCCCCACCCCCACCCCCAATTTTTAATTGGATCATGTTCTGAAGAAAAGAATGGAAATGCTGCCTATTTTTCTACATTCAAATAAATTAAAAAGCGCACTGTTTAATGAGTTTCTTTTCTCTATATCAGTTCATGTAATAAGTAATATGCATCAACAGGAAAACAGTGCAAATGCAAGTACTGTAATGAAGGTTTCCCACTTGAGTACCTCCTGTGAGGGGGAGGAAGTGGTGCTTTAGCAACTTGTACTTCCATGCTTCCCTAATCCTTCTTTTCTATTTCAGTTGATTGCATGGAGTGTGGTTGTTTTGGTTCATGCTGTTTTACAAAAATAAGGCTTTAAAAGCTGCTGTTGACTATTAGTATTTTACAAAAGCAAACTGCAAGCACCGTCACCAACATAAAAGCTACTGAGGTTATAATGAATTAAAAGGAAAGTTGAAAGAGGAAAATCAATCTCAAAGGTGAAACCGATGAGGTTTATTGTCAAGTTGACAGGAATATGAGATGGAAAAAAATGTCATAGATGAACAGCATGTACTTCTTGTGCTGTCTACAAGAGCTAGATTTGATCTCCTGGGATTTAAGTGGACATTTTCTTGCAGCATTGAGTAACCTTATCCACTGTTTCTTTCTCACAATTATTTGGTACTGGCCACCGTCAGGTAAAGACAGTGACTTAAACAGATTTATCATCTTCAGGTCCAGAGTTCTGTAAGGTTCTTCACAGCTCATTCAGCATTGAATTTACTGTGTCTGGGACCATCAGTTCTTTGATCCTGACAAAGAAAGTAAGAGCTACCATCTACTCTTTCTCTGATCTTGAGGGTAGCTCTGGGAACAAAGTGATGCTCATTTCCAACTGCCTGTCTCCTCCTTCTGGAATAATTGCCAGATAGATCTAAAATTTTTCCTTGCACGTAGTACCACCCAGTAAAACAAGTACGTTGTGCAAGACCATAATGCAGTGGCCTGGTTAATCTTGTACCAGTTGTTCTACTGCTTTCTTCTTTTGCAATAGTTTCAATTCCTCTTTTGTTCCCATTGGTGCGGCTTTTATTTTCTGTCTCCCCTTGTGTCATGAGCTTAATGCTTACCTTTAGATGAAGGCTGAGGGATGAGCTGAGAGGGAGTATATTAGCAGCCCTTAAAGCTTCAATGTGCTTGTTCATTAGAGTTATCAGTTTGGGAACTGCTTGCTGTGGAAGATGGGAACGGAAAAAGAAGATTAAAATGCTGCTAGCCTGAATAAAAGGTTCTGCTATTGGGAAAGGGGGGGCGGGGGGGGAACAAACCACCACAAACCCAAACCAGAACAAAAACAAAGAGGTAAGAGCTCTGGAGAGGCAGGAGTTGTCAAAAAGCCTTCTCCATCAAATGGACATCAGAGAACCATAGCAGACGGATTTTCAGTATCAGTCAAATGTAAGAGTGTAGGAAGTTGACATGCTGTCCCTTGGAGAGCAGAGGTATTGACAAAGGACATGCAAACTTTAAAAATGTACGTTTGTGGAAAAATCCATCCTGACAAGTGACTGCACTTAAGTCACCAAATGGACTTCACCCATGGGATGAAACTCAATTATTGTTGCACATCCAATGAATCCATCCATGGAGAAAGCACATGGCAAATAAAAGGGAACCGATTAGTAATCAGATCTTTCAAAAACTATTTAGCTCTTTACCACTGAATACCTGCTATAAGTGACGTGTACTTTCCTGCAAACCTACTTGGGTCCTCGACTAGCTGGTTAGAAGTGCTGAGCCATTCTGAGCTGTTCCGGAGCACAAACATCCTGCACAAGTCATTCAAAAGAATTTCTCAAATCCTTCTGAGGAGATGTCTGACATCATAGCTTTTTTCAGTTGCAGTTTGTATTTAGTACATATGAAGGATGCTTTTGTGTTTGGAGATATTTTTATGATACTGGCAGTATTTAATACTAAAAGGATTGTGTTAAGTGGTTTAGTCCAGAAAGTACCAGTCAAGGCTTCATTCAGTAAGAAGCTTGCAAGCTGTAAGTCATTAAGACAGTCTTCCATTTTGAGTGAGGAAGTGTCTAGTGTGCAGCTGCTGCTCAGTTTATCTTTCCATACCAATATTTACTAGGTGCCATCTCTCTTTTGAAATTACATTATCCTTTGCACAATCTGTGTAGTTTTTATTTGCCATCCTCCTGATTTCAGCATGGACACAGTTATGATCATGAATAAATCCTTCTTAGTGAAAGAGCTATTTTGGGTCATTTTTATTTTCTGCTTCATAAATGAAAGCCAGTCCCACTGATGGCATCTAAGCCATTTGTTTTAGGATGCACCTGCACACATATTTGTTTTGTAACAAAAACATCTTTGTGAAACTGAAACACTGCAACTGTTGTTTGCAAAAAACCAGGCAACAGTTGCTGGCAACAGATGATTTTAAGAACATGGGTATTAGGTGCAAGTGTTTCGTAAGTCCACTTAGTGGCTATGGCCAAATTTGAAACCTTTGCTTCTTTTACCAGACATCTAGTTCTCTGCTGTGTCTGTCTGTTTTCATGGATCTGTCATGGTGCTTTTTAGAAGATGTTGTTCTCTACAATAAATTGAATATCCAGTTTTTCATGACACTTCAGAATGCAGTTTCCCTCAGATAGGTGAAATTCCAATTCCAGCACTGTGTACACACACACACACACACACATATATGGACATGCACACAGACATCAGCCCTCCCACCCAGCAGTAAAAGGGAAAATGTCTGAGGGACTAAGCTGTACTTTTTTTAAAAAAAAAAATTTCTTTTTTACACTCATTGTTTCAACCAAGCTTTTTTCATGATCTGTTCGCCTTTCTCTTTACAAGCTGGCAATTTGGTCTTGGAACATTCTCTGGGCTGCCAGGCAACAAGCTTCTCCTTATTAAGATTTTCAGGGAACAATGTAGTGCATCCGTTTACACTGTCACCCTGACATAAGTTTGAGCCCACTACCAAGACAAGAGTTATCAGGCACTATCAAGTCAAGCAACAGTGATGAAGGGTCAAGCATCAATCATCAGGTCTGCACCATCCCAGCCTCAGAGCTGAGAGCTGAAGAAAACTGTTTAGCACAGTTTTATTCATATGGTGTGAGTGGATATGGACAGGGTACTGGATTTAACTCTTCTTTCAGCTGTAGGTGTTCAGAACTTGACTGTTCTGAAGCATTAAGTGATCTCAATCCATAGTCAGCAATGGAAATGGAAATGCAGGGGGACACATGGCCTAACAAGCATAAGTCCACTTCCGAGCCTACTCTTCATTTCTTGATATAATAAGAGCCAAAGACTATTTAACCTTTCTATTTACCAATTTTATCTCAACAAAGTAAAAATTCCACATTTTTTGTAGAATCTCCTTGGGGAACAGAAAATAATGCCTTTAAACCCAGCAACACATTTTCATAAAAACACTCCATTATTTGCTTCATATTTATGACAGATCTTCATCACACTCAAAGTCTATCTAGCAAAGTTGTTTTTCTATCTAATATTCTTTTCAGCATTTGTCTTCACAGATACAGTGACTCAGCACAACAAGAACATAGCATGCAAGTCTACCATTAAGCAAATATTTTTCATTGTTTGCAGAATCCCTAGAATTCAGCAGAGGAATAGACTGATATTTGAGCCAAGAAACATCTGAATGTCATGTAAAGTTCAGTTAATTATTTTCTAAATAGTCACCAGCACTACTGTAGCTTAGAGTAGGGTTCAACTGGTATTGTTGTGATCACGCTGGAGCTTTTCAGAGAAGGGGAATGTTTGCTTTCACTTTGGTCTACTTAGTTTCACATTGTGACAAAGCCATTTCAGTAAAGGATGCATTCTCAAAGACTTAGAAAAACCACGGCTGTGGTCTTTTGAAAATTGCACCATTGTGCTTCCAGGGAATTGGCTTAGTCCCATCAGTACTCTGCACATATTCCATGTGCCCTTCAGCCAGAAGAATACAAACCAGCTGTGGCCACAGCAAAATTCAGGTGAAATGCGTCTTCATTGTTATATCCCGTATCTATGTTTATGGCAACATAAAATAAAGAGGAAGTGCTTCTGAGTGTTTAGGTTCAATGCCACAAGGCTTGAGCCTTCTGGTTCTGTTCTGGGCTCCCTGACCTGTTCTAGCAGTGCTGAGGGGATGGGCAGCTGATTATAGAAGAGTGGCACTAGCAGCAATGAGTCAACACTAGTAAGCAACCTCTGAACACACCTCAGCAGGTCTACTGCTCTAACGTCAGAGGTTCCAAGGGTAGCAAAGAATGACCTGATTGTAGTTCATACTCCAAATCTTGAGATCTGCAAGGTAAGTTAGAAGGTCTGACTTTGTTCTATTACCAAAACCCTAAAAAGCAAACTAAGGAGCATGGGAGTACACCTTTGCCCAGGTTTACAAAGGTATTTAAGCATACAAAGATGCAGACAGACACCTAATAGGATTAATAAAAGTGCCTAAGGGAGTTTGGGACCTAATTCCCACTGGCTGTCAATGGGAATTAGATGCGTAATCTACTTGGGCAATTTGAAAATCCCACTGGCTGCATCTTTTCATGGCTAAGTACCATTACAAGCCTTAGCCTTAATGAATAGAATTATTATTATACTTGGTTTTGTTTCCTAAAACTGATCTGGGTATGAAGGCTCAGAGAAAAACTGTTTGACTCCAAGCACAGATGGGTGCTGTGGATATGAAGCATCAGGAAGGAATAACTGAGCTGCTGCAATAGTCTTCATATCACCATTGTGCCTGCAACTAGCCCATAGAGCTCCCAGGGGTTTTGTGTATTGGTCAGCTTGGCTTTAATGTGTGTCGTTTAAAAAATGCAAGTGACTTGGTGAAGGAAAATTCTGCTCACTCACAGCAAAGTAATAAAGAAAACAAAACCATAAGTACCCAGAGGCTGTGACTAGCCAGTTGAAAGGGTTTCATTTTTCCTGCAAAGAACTGCGTTGGAATCTTCTCACCACTCCATGGACTGCATTAAGTCCCATCTGGTGCTGGAGAGAATTCACAGCTTTGGGCAGTACAAGGACTCTTTGGTTACCCTCTTTTGCTCAGGCAACCCAGACACAGGCTGCAGTGCAGAGTTTAACTAAACAACAGTCTATTCCTTTCCTTTTTTCTTGTCAGGCTTGGACTCAAACAATAACCAAAATTTCCCTATCCATACAACTTTTCAAAAGCTGTGAAAAGTTTGATTTCCCTAGATTTCTACATGATGGAGTTTTCATTAAGCCCAATTTGAACCTCTTGTAATTGTTTATCCACTTAACTTTACATGCTTAGAGTTATGTTGTGAGAGTCAGTTCAGCATACAAAAGGATCTGAATGAGGAATTGGGGTCGGAAATAGCTGGGATGGGTTTCTATATTGTGTGAAGCTGCAAGAAGATACTAATTATTATAGGGTTTCCATGAACAAAACAAGGTGGTTGACATGTTTTTTGAGCTTGGTGGAATTTGAAAATACTGTTTTGTATTGTTTTGACACTGAAATTTCTAACAATCAAGAACTCTTTTAAAATCTTACATGTACTGCTGGGTGAGAACCTTGCTCAGAGTCTGTGGAGTCCTTGACCAGACAGCATGCTTTATACATGTAGCTAGTGGCTGTTACATGCAATGACATAAATTGGCTGAAAATCTGGTCAAAGTCTTTAAGCACATGATTGTGCACTTTTTGTCATGTCTCACTGAGTGTGTAGTGAGTAGAGAAGAAACCTGAGGACTGCTAGAAGAGATAGTAAGTTCTTGTGTGGGAAAGTGAGTCAGCACTTCAGACTATCTGACAATAATTTTGCAAATGCTGCTTTTTACTATGTCACTGTTTGCATTTTATATAGACAGTGGTTATAACAAGCCAGTATATGCCTATTCCAGCCTGACACTTAAAACACAGACAGCTGTTTTCCGATGTATTAGGCCAGAGAACATGTTCCATAGCAAGATTTCGTGATCTCCTGGCCAGAACTATTACCATTTCTGCATCTGTATGCGTTCAGAGCTGAACACAGCCAATCTGCTGTACAGGATGGTCTCACTTGAGGTGCAGTATAGTTTTTTGAATCATAAAGAAAAAGATACGTGCTGAATGTGGCTGTAATGCCCACTGACAGACTTCAAGGCAAAGAAAGAGCTGAATACCCTGTGAAAATGGGCAAGTGCCTAGGTGCAGCCAGCCCTGGGGACCGTGATTGTCTGAACAGTCACCAGGAACCCACACAAGGCTTGGCTATAGCCAACTGAATTCAGTTTTACTGCAGACTGCAACTGCCTGCTGAAATCTTGCCACAGCTAGAATTTCTTCCCAGCACACCCATTGCTGAGCAACAATGTGTGTCCTTTTCCAGAGAATGGGATCAGCCCAGTCTGGCTCTTGAGAAACACACCAGCTGCACTTGAGAGGATGATGGGATGAATGTTAAAGGAGCTCTGCAGACCCAGCAGAATGTTAGATTTCCATAGCTCACGGCAATTAGGCAGTGTAATCCCTCATGTGAAAGAGACACCCTTGCCAGAGGCAATGGCATTTAGGTGCAAGGGGGATATGCCTTTACAGGGAGGAGAGGGGTATGTATGTACAGAAGGGAATTGATCTGTAGGAATAAGGACAGCCAGCTTCTTTCTTCCACCCCCCCACCCCCACCCCTTGTAAGTCTATTTGATGCTAATGAACTGGAGGGGTATTAGGACTAACTGCTTCCTGGCACAGAGTACACAGACATTGTGCAAGATTCCTTTCAGCTCAGCTTTGCTGACATGCTTGGTTCTGACCTCAAATATCTCAAGTTTTTCCAGTTCTGAGTTCCTCTACAAGTGAAAAGGCCTGTGTCAGTGAAATCGTGCCAAAATACCTGGGGAGCTGGGGCGGGCTGGAAAGACTGGGTTGTTCTCCCTATGATCTCAGGCAGGGGGTTGAGTTGCACTGCAACTCTGGGAGGCCAGTCTCCAGAGGCATCAGGTGGGATGTGGAGGGTTAGTCTGAGTGGGATGAGAGAACATATTGACTGCCAGCAGGCAAATGGCTCAGTTCCTTTATTTCCAGTGGAAAATATTTCAATTACAATTTTTTTTTTCCTTTTCATCAACATTTTTCTTAGATCCTTTTTCATTTTCTGAATAAAAGGAAATCATCCTTGGCATAATAGTGGGTGAATACTGTCATGAAAAAGCCAGTTCCCACTAAATGCCCCCTGCTCTTTCAGTAGACATTTTCCAACAAAAGACTCTGGAATTTCAGCTGTCCCTGCGTGTGCTCCAGATGAGTTTTACTTGGGGTGGTTCGTGGTCCGTGTTCCTTCCAGTCTCTGCATGGTTTGTTTTTTTCAGTTAGTCTGATTCAGCATCCCTTGAAAAGAATGGACATCTTCCTGGTGACTCCAGGACTGACTGAGCTGTATACACAACACAGAGGAAGCACAGGTTCTGGTTTCTCCTCATCTCTTCCCTTCCTGATAATGACCACAGCAATAATTTTCACTCTACCTGGCTTTTGTCAGTCTTGACTGGCAAGCTACAGAACTAATTCTCCTGCCTCACAAGGGTTTTATAACCTTCCCTCTGAATATGCCTCTTAAATATGGGTATTTCCTAAATTATTTTATATTTCTTATTTTCTTCCACTTCCTCCTTTAATTAGTGAGAAAAAGTTAGATGACAGCTGGGAAAACCTGCCCATACAGTTTTATTTCCTTGTGTTTTCTCTGTTCTGAGTTTTTCTTCATCATTTTATTTGGAAATGTCCTTGAAGAAGTGTTTATTTGCCCATCCAGTCCCACGGCAGGATCTGTGTCTGTGTAAATATGGCACATACATGTATGCGTAGCTAGTAGTGTGTTCGTGAAACATCTCTCTTTCTTGGCTCTACTGTTTGAACTGCACATCACAGCACATTGACTGACAACTGCAAAGATATTAGTTACTGTATATGGGGGGGAAATAATGACACGATCATTATTTTATAAACTTGCTTACCTGTAGCTGTAAAGAGCAGTTTACATATCCAGAAGTCCTAAAGGACGCTGCTGGAGAGGCTGAGGGAGTGTTTAATAACATTACTTATTTATTGCCATTTGAGAGTTCTGCTTTGTCTTTGATCTGTGTGCGGGCATCTGTATTTATCAACTTTACTCACCATTGCCCATGTTAGGTCTCTTAAAGCACAGGAATGGTTTTAATACTTTTTACTCAGATTGCTCTAAGGTGTTAGTTCTGTTTGGAGAAGGGAGCACTTAGGCTGGAAGCTTTACAAGGCCTGATACCCCCTCCTCCGTTGTTTCATGTTCAGTAGTTTTAACTGCTGGAGCTCTTCCCAGAAGTTGAAGAGCTGTGTGACATAGAGGAGACTTCACTCAACTTGAGCTCAAGGGGCCTGGGATTGATTTGAAAGTCTATTTTTGAATAGCTGGATTTAGCTAGTCAAAGTTTACACAGCTGTGGACAAATACAGCTGTGCTGGTAGAAGATGTTGCTGTTCCCAGGAGATCATCATCATCTACCTTGCCAGAGGTTACTGCCCCAGCCATTCTGCCAATGAAACATCCCATGAGTGATCCTGAATTCAAGCAGTACCAGGTGGATGGATGGATGAACTGAGCCAAATGATTTTGCAGGAAGTAAATGACAGCACACTCACATGTGCGGGAAAAGGTGGTATACTCTGGTAGGCAGGTCAGTGTCACATAGCTGGGGACAGGGTCTCACACTGGTACAATTTCATGGAGAAGAGGACATCTCTCCTTGGCTTAAGTCATAACATAACCTTCCTCAGTTTCAGCTTCACTTCCCTCCCTGTGTCACCAGGGCTGGTTAGAGTAGAACTTGTGAAAGTGTCTCATTCTATGCACACTGTGCAAACAAAGTGTTTAGTGCTCATCCCATCCAACAGAGTACAAATTCTAGAGATAAGAAAAATTTACATCTTTTGAGGATGCGTGGAAGTGGCAGGCAGAGTCTGACCAAAGGTCAGAGAGTGACATGGAAACCCGCCAGAATGAGAATTGATTATTTTTAGCAGGCAGCTCCATTTTCAACATTGCTCTGTCTGGCTTGCTGTAGCCTTGAAGCCACTCCTCCTAAACGCATACGGTGAAGGTTGCTCTTGAAGAATGAGGGTGGAAAGGGATTAATCAGTGCTCCCAGCAAACATAACATGGTACAGAAGAGAAGAAAGATTTGTCAGGCTTTAAAGTAGCCAAAAATTGGCAGCAGTTACAAAAAAGCCTTAAACTGGTAGGCAAATATGGAAAGCAAACATATTTGCTCTGCTGAGCAGGGACAAATATATCTAGATAAACTAAGAGGAAGATTTCACTTTTGCCTAATCCTCATGGCATTTCCAGCCCACAGATTTCTGGGAATCTGGTGGAGGCCAAATCGTATGACATTTCTAGCCAGATTTGCTGACCAAGGACTTTGGGATCAGCCCTGAACTTTGGACGATTAGTCAAAATTAAATACTTTGGGCTTAGCTATTAACAGAGTGTCTGGAGCTCTGTGCTGTGAGAGTTCAGCACCCATCAGCTCAGTGCAGGAAGCCTGACTGATTCCTAACAGCCTTGCCCTTGTCTCTAACAGACACAGCCTAGATTGTCAGACCCAAACCCTAGATGTCTGCTTTGTATTTTAACTAGCTCTCCTAGGGTAAAGGAGGTTAGGGAAAGAAGCTACCAAATATATGGTACCCTGAAACAGTGCTACAGAAGTACCTGTTCCTCACCCTTGGATTTATCAACTTCTGCCTCCTCTTTGCTTGCTCCACGCTTTCAAGGTTGCTTCTTTCCTTCTTCCCTCATTCCCAACCCTGTGGAGTAAAGGCTGTGGCTTCATTTTGTCTTCTGCCAAATTTGGGACTGTTGTATTGCCTCCAGCCTGGGCATGGTCTGAGCTGTTGCTATCCAGAGCTGCTCCACTGTTCCTGTTTTAGGCTTTCCAGCCCCACAGGCTCTGGTCATGCAGCATCAAGCTGCCCTGCTTCAACCTGCAGAAGCTGGCTCGCGTCTGGCAGGGCTGCTGCATTCAGGCTCCATGTTGGGCAAATGCAGCTGCAGCACTGGAGCCTGACTGTCCTTTGAAGTGCTGTAGCCACATACAAGTAGTGCTGCATTTTGGCAAATATCTATGGCTCAGGTAATGTGCAGTAATCTTCCTCTTGACATCTTGGAGTCAACTGTGCTTGTCTGGGCACCTGTCACAGACGCAGAAGGGATCTCGATGGGAGTTGCCAGAGTGAGTATGATTCAGGCATGCAACCTTCAGCAGGCTTGAGCGTACTTGGCATGGGGTCAAGACTCTCACAACAGCCATGCCCCTTTGCTAATGGTTTGACAAATATGAACATTTTTGCATTTGTCACAAAATCCCCAGGCCTGTAGCTTTCATGTTTCCCAGGGCTTTAATTCCATGCCAGTATATTGGGCAGGGGGGAGAGAGGGAGAAGCAATGCTCCACAGATGGCCAAGGCTGGAATATCCTGGGAAGCATTAATCCTCTGAAAACAAATATTCCTTGAAGAGAGAGTTTTTTAATATGTGCCACATTTCTACAAACACTTTAAGCTGGCATGAAACAGCTCTGCAACAACCTCTTTCAGAGGGAGGTCCACCATTCCTGTTCCTCTGTCTCCTCCTTCCTGGCCCAGGGCTGCTTCTTTCCCCATGCTGGCACCAGCACACACATGGTTGTGCAGTGAACCAGGCCAGGGAACTCTGCCAGGTTAAAACTAAACAATTTCCTTTTCCCCAGGTTAGTTTCAACCTGGATGAGTTCCCTGATCTGGTTCATTGCGGGGCCACAAGAACACTTGTGTTGGCACAAGGCAGGGAGTAGCAGAGGGAATGAAGAGGAATGTGGGCTGGGGGTGAGGGGAAGGAAGGGCCGTTTCCTTTAGCAGCAGTGCTGGTTTATGCTGGCTTAGAGACTTGGTGTATCTGTGGTGTTAATTGCTGAAAATGATGTGCCTCAAACCGTGTGTCACAGCCGAGAGATTTTCAGGAATAAAAGCCTCTCTCCCTTTCAAAATGGGCCCTTATTTCTTAGGTTCTTATTAGATTAAAGTTTGGCGGGTCACAATCAAAACTGAGTCCCTAATGTTATTATGCCAAATAATTGACAATCTACCTAAGCATGATAAAAGGGGAGATGGAGGCATGGGGAAGGAAAAAAACGCTTCTAAAATTATACAGCAGATTAGGAGCAGAGCCACAATGATCTGGCATGTCTCCTTGCAGCTTGGTCCCCGCCAGTGGCTGCCTTGTCTCTCTCTGTGACAACAAGAGGACTGAGACAGTTGTCTGCCACACTGCACTCAGTTCCCATGTGCATTGATGGTACATACTTATTATGTGTTTATTTAAATACCAAGGAGAATAAATCTTCTGAATGGCAGCTTGGTGAATGATTTGTCAAAAGTTGGCTCATTTACCCTAATAAAATGTGAACTCATTCCATTTATCTGAGCAGAACTTTCTCTGAATTTACAGCAACTAAAAGTAGGATCAGCCCCGCTGACTTTATAGCAATATTAGCAAGTATTCTGCTGTCCAGATCATACCACTGGTTTTCTATTAAGTTCATCTGAGGCGTCCATTAAACTGTGGGGCACAAACACAGTCTTTCATTTATAGCTGTAGTCAATAGGAAGATATCAGAATCTGACCCATTAATGGAAAAGTGGATATTGGCAAAAGTTTCCAGTATGTGCTCCCCTGCAGTCCCACTGAGTGAGAGACTTATTTCAGTCATGCTGAGCAGTGCCAAGGTCAGTGCGGCTGTTCTGGCTTTACATGCTTTTCTCTAATGTGAAGATATGACACGTTCATTATGCTTGGTGTGTATGTAATTCATGCTGAATCATACCCAGTTGCATTTTGAAGGTGAGGTTCTTGTGTACTGATTATGGCCAAGTGCATAAGAAATTCCTCTTTTTAAGGAAAAAAAGGAAGTTAATTTTAGTTACTTTCTTCCCCTTTTCTTTGGTTCCTTAGAGTGTTATTGTTTTCTACTCAGAAGATAATTTAAAGTGATTCTTGACCATGTTCCCATACCTTTTCCCACCTGAGGAGAGATATACTTGAACTGATTTGCATATTTTTTGAATATATGTTTCTAGGATGGCCACACTGTGATGTCGTATCTCATTTACAGCATGTTCCTGCTGGCTCTGTAGCTTGTTAAAAGAAAGACATTGTAAAAATAAAAAAATGTGTAATGCATTATATGTGGACTACAAACATAAAAGTGACTGAAGTATTGAGGGAAAGGGATAGATTGGCAGCCTGGAGATATAATAAGCCATTAAACCATTTAAGGGAGGCCTGCTGAGTTTGTTGTTCAATTACTGCTACTGATGAAGAATGTCAATAATTATGATTTTCAACCCTGTATGACATTTACATTTATAAAAGTTTCGGAGATTGGCTTTACTAAAACCTGGTGAGGCTACTATTAAGGACCTAAGATGAGGCTCACAGTGTATCTTTTCACAAAAAGAATTTATTATGCATATGTGTTCAGCTTACAAAGCCCACAGCCTTTAGTCAAGCCTGGCAAGCCCGAGCCAGCTGAAGCAATAGGATGGTCTGACCTCACATATACGTCAGTCTGAGATGAATGGAAAAAATGGGAATGTTTACTCTTCACTGAGCCAGACACATGGTTGAGTACTTCTGTGTAGTGTAACTCCATGAAAACTTTTCCTAGGAATGATAGAAGAGTGCTGATTTCATCCATTCATCATCATCGCCATGACCATAACTTGAATACTTTGAAGACAACCTTATTCATCTTTTTTATTTTATGAAAGTGACTGTTAGCTGATACAACTAGATACAACACTTTATCTTTGATAATAGACAGGAGGGTAGTTTTGCCTATAATAAAATGCCTGCATAGGATTTTTGCCAGTGGCTTAATTTCAGTCTCTGAGAGGCAGATCTGTATTTGCCAATTGCTAGCAATATGGCATTATTTTGTATGCTCCTACCCCACATTCTTATTTATTTCTTTATTTTCTAGATCTAGAAAGTTGACGTGTAGAGTAAACAAAAAGAATTTAGATTAACCCTTCAAACAGTGGTTATGTGTGAATGCCGTTGGCATCTATTGTTTTACAGGTATATCACTAATGAGAATTAAAGTGGCCCTAGATACTTGCTGTGATAAGAAAAGATTAAAGGATTAATAAACTCTGGGTTTCTAGAGGTTGTCTGGGACAGGTTCATGTAATCCTACAAACCGACTTTTCTATAGTCCTTTTTACCCAATGGAGATGACAAAACAATTAAGATGGTCAAAAAAAGAGAAATGAAGGTAATTTTAAAATGCCATGTGGTAATTTATCTGAAGAGTCTCATAATTCTAGATTAATTTCCTATGCACTGTAATAGTATTGGTCCTTATAACTGTCTTTGGCATTCAGATGGATATTACAGCTGAAATCTGTAAGTACTGGGTTAAATTTTGGCATAGGTTATTGGAAACTATAAATAAGATTTCACTTTGATTATAATCCTGCAGTGATACGTAAAATAATAATATAAAAAATCAGAACTTATTATAGTATCAAATAAGATTAATTTGTAACAAATGTAATACACTGTTTTGGTTTAGTATCAGACAAAATGTCTATACTTAATGAAAAGATGATGGCCAGGTGTTTTTTAATACATATCAGTGTCAATTAGCTTTTGTTTCTTATTTGTACTGGTACAGGTGAGAGGAGAACCTGATCCCAAATTCTGCAAGGCTTACTGTACATTGTATTATATCATTATAAAAATATTTTAATGAAAAAATACAACATTTGAAAATCCTCACTTCAAAGAGTTTGAAAATACTCATTTTGTTTTTATACACCTCCACAATTATTACTTTTCAATTTTTTAACTGGAATGCTGATGAAGACATTATCCTTATTTTGCTTCCTCAACACCAGAATAATAAGTACTGTTGGAGAGCCAGGGAGAAATTTTTCTATTTTTGTACAAAAAATGTTAAAAAATATTTTTAAAGGCATAAGATGTTTTACGTTAAATATTGCCAGTGCTGAAAGATGCTGAAGGTTTCATTTGAACAGTTTGGTGCAAGGTTCCCTCTTTCAACAAGTCTGTGTCTCAAACCCTGTTGTGTAATAACTCTAGCTGCCAACTGTTTTGAAAAATAAACTGCCTAAGTTGGATTCCTGTTAAGCAATCAGCTTTAATCCTCTGGAGAAAGGGTGAGCAGCTTTGTTCCTCTTCACTGAAGGCTGGGTTAACCTCCTTCATTTCTTTGTCTATAAGAATTCTGGGTCATAGAGACAGCCTTCCTTGTGCTAAAAGCTCTGCCTGGACACTGGGCACTTCCCAGCTCCCAGTGCGGTTGGTTTGTGTGTTTATATACCTCTTGAACCAACCAACCCTGATCTTTACAAAGGATTCTGAATACCGTAGAAAAGTCCTTGGGACTTGGAGAGCAGTTTCACAGTTACCTTGAACAGATCTAAATCAGCACAATACCAAGAGGGCTGGTCTTGCCCTCCTATCTCTATATGGAGACAGGTCTTTTGGAAAAGTAAGAATTACTTGGGGCATGGCTTCACAACAGCCTAAACTGGACTATGCTGGGACTGGCACAGTCTAGTTGTGTGTTCCCTCCACACTCACTCTCAGTTCAGAGTTCAACTTAGTAGAAAATAATGACTTTTCTTTTTGTGGTGTTACTTTTCTGCCACCTTAGTGAGCTGAACAGGGTCATGCAGGAGCAAGCCCAAACAGCACCTTTTCCTGAGCCAAGAAAGAAATGGAATGTGCACAAGAGTTCAGATCTGCTAGGGCAGACCTTAACAAAAAGGGTAAAGAGTGTGAGACCATCAGCATGAGAAAGAAGTCTGACTCTGCCAATTGCCTTAGGACTTTACTGTTTTGGTTGCCCAATACATTTGCAAACACACTTGTATTTGTGATTTTTGTTTAAACACCTACCTTTCTTGTCTGGGACATTTAGTTTTCCTGGTCTGACAGCTGACGATGCACTTCCCTCTGCTGAGAGTCATCACAGACTCCCCGGGGTTGCCAATACACAGAGAAGAGGGTTGCTAGAGGAGCTTTCACACCTGTTAATGGAGGAATCATCAAAACAGGTCACTGGGAAAATTATTTTCTCTTGGAAAAGACTTAAATCATGGTGGGTGCTTCCTAGCATGAAATGCAGCCCATGAGAAGAGACTGCTGCAGGGGAGGGTTTTTTTAGGAGTATACCCAGCTTCTAAGCACTGTATCTCTGCTTGTTTCTGTCTTGCCAGAGTATGCAAGACATGACAGGTATCTTTTGCAAGAACTGCAGCTGTTTACTACGGGATTGGTAGAGGAAAGTAATACAGCCTCCCTGATTCCCCTCCAAAACTAGGACTGTGAGACTATTGCTGCAGCAAAAGAATGAGGCCCTTGCTGAAAGAGAAAAACTCACTCCCTTGCATGGGAGTTACAGGCAGGACTTGGGTAAAGGGCTAATACCCATCAACACATTTTTGATGTCACTGTGCTGTTCCCCTCTATTTGAGCTGACAGCTAATGCCAGGACTTGGCTACACCTCCCCTGCACTGAGAGGAGTTTGGATGTCAGACGCAGGGAGATGGAGCAAGCTTGGGCAGCCAGCCGTGAGCAGAGTGAAACAGTGAGGAATGACTCTTTGCTCCAGGGCATGAGGTGCCATTGCCAGTCTGACCTTTTGAATACAAAGCATTTGTCAGAAATCCAGAGAAAAGCAAGCCTAACCAGTCAGGGTGGCTCTGCCTTTCTTCTAAAGAGAAGCTCATGTATTCAAGCAGACACACCTACCCCCAGGTCTCACCCAGACATTACAGGCAAGTATCTCCGATGGAACTGGGCCCCGGTGTTCCCTCCCATTAGCAGGAGAAAGGAACCTTGCACCTTTGTGTAGGTTTTTCACTTATTCCAGCTGGGAGTCCAGTAACTCCCAGTCCTGCCAAGGGAAGCTGTAAAATACTAACATGATGTTAAAGACGCCATGACGTGGGTGCAGGCTGCTCTAGTGACAGGTGTGTGACTCTTCCTTGTGCTTCGGTCTTCAGTTATCCTGTCCTGCATCTTGGACCTTCAGTGCCCAGGGTCTGACACACAGACAGCCTGTCTCCCAACACCTCTGACTCTCTGAGCCACCACTCTCCAATGCAGATATCCCAGAGTCTCATGCCTTGAGCTCTGGACTCACATGACTGAATCCCCTGTCATGGTCTTCCACAGGCAGCCCAGTGCACCACTGTCTCGTTGTCATGTAGGTTCTCAGCCTTACATCTTGGTGGTCATGGCAGGAAGGTGAGGATGTGAATGGCAGCTCAGGGTCAGGAGAGGGGAGGTGAAGTTTTTGCACCCTAAAATCTCTGTCAGGGCTACTTTTCTGCACCACAGCGGAGAGCTCTGTCCATTCCCCATCTGGAGATCTGATACACAGCACGTATCTTCCCATGTGTGACAGGTCACAGGCTGCTCTGTGTGGCAGAGTGAGTAGGATGAACAACCGTTATGCTCCACCATGCCAAATACTCTTTCCCTAGGATCTTTTCCTCCCTTCTGCTTTAGATCTGCCTTAGGCTGCTGCAGAGGTGCACCCCCAGTAACCTCCCAGGGACCTCTGGTAACATTGCAGGTTGCACATTCCAGAGTAATACATCAGCACATTCCAGTCTCACTTTTAACTCTGCTTTCCTAGATTTATTTTTTGCTAGATTTTCTAACACGCAAATCTCCTCTGCAGATTAAGGAAGGCAGGACATCAGCTGGGAAGGGTCCCCTCCTGTTTCCTGAGCCTTTCTTCGGCAGCATGCAGAACGGTTTGCCTTCCAAGCTGACCCTCAAGGCCACGCAGGGCTGCCTGTAAGTGGTGAGGGGATGCAGAGCAGTTGTTTCACCAGACCAGCTGAACACGGAGCTGGGTCTTACCTGGTCGCTTCATGCTCGGCCCTGACATCTAGTGGAATAATTGCACTAAAGCATTTAAGAATCTGAGCAGAAAAGATCAGGGCTGGCTTCAACTGCAAGGCTCAATGGAGCGATCATTTCCTCTGTATGCTGGTTTCTTTTATTGCACTTACTACTGGCAAAGGATTTGCTGTGAGAGAAAGGAGGAGGCCCCAACATGAACAAAGGGCAAACCTGTTGGGTAGTCCTTTTTTCCTTTTCCTCCAAATATGAACTTTTTGCTGCCAGGTGAATGGTTTTCTAGCTGCAGCGGTGACAAACATGTTTCACAGTTACTCCTTGATTAACAACATTAAATGAAAACCAACTGTGACACGATCCCAAGAGACCATAGGGTAAAACTGTCAGAAAGCTCATAATAAGCCCTGTGAAAAATGCAAAATTGCTATAGGCTAAATTTTCCACCCAGCTTCTCAGAACACATCTGTGCCACTTGTAAGTACAACTGTTTGCACATGCGACCTGTGCACTGTTTTCACAGGTGAGAAAGGAGCTCTCAGTGCACGGAAACATTTTTTGTATATAAAGCAAATTTTTCAAGTGCTCAGCTGGAAGTGATGCGCACAATTGTCTTTCATAAGGAAATGTATAAATACCTCATCTCAGCTGAGAGGACAAACATGCAGTTTTGTGCTCTTGGAAGGTTGTTGAATGTTTGTGATGCCCTTTGTGTAGGAGCTGAAAGCATTATGTGACAACGAAGATGACCAGCTGTTGTTGAGGTACAACAGGAATCTTTATTTGTAACATTTAGAGACTGTGTATTTGTGGTGCTTGATCACAATCACAGACAAATTGGGTTTCCTATGGCCAGACATCCCTGCAAACGGGTTGGGTCTGAGGGGTTCATGCTCAGATACAGGCTCAGTGGCCCTCCAACATGCAAGGCATATCTTGACAAAGGCCAAAACTCATTCTTTTAGCTCCTGCTTGAGGGCAGAGACTTCCAACAGGGGCACAGAGCAAGGGTCAGGAATGCTTTAAATTGCCCCAGGAACTTCCAGCCCAGGGCTGGAGTACTCCTCAGAGACACACTTCAAAGTGCCTGGTCAAGCGACCAACTAGCCCTGGTAACAAGTTACTGCCGATCAGCTGACTCTGCTTGTGAGGCACATCTTGCTTCTTCACTGATGCCAACAGAGCTGATTACTGTGGCTGTGCTGATTGTTGGCAACTTACTAAACTGCTTTCAGCTGTGTGTCTAGACCCTACGAATCTGATCTGAGACAGCTAAAGTAGAATCAGAGCCAAAGCTTTTGTACTTTTTGAGGCTGCTACTTGATTCTCCATCAAATGGGGCAGTGACATTCAGTGCCAGGGAACATGCCGAGTGCTCATTGTGTAGGGGGAGAGGCAGTGTCAGAGAGCTCCTGCAGAACTGTGGCACTTCTGCTGCTAACGCGTTGGGCAGTGCTGCTGTCTCAGGGCCGTGGCTTCTCCTGGTGGGTTTATTTAGGATTTGCGCAGTTCAATCACTGCACAAGTCTTAAACAAGGAATTAATTGAGATTTTAATAAATGGTCACTGCATGCTAATTGAATACCCACTTGATTATTTAAAAATATTATGTGAAGTTTGTGTAATTGGTTACATTGGTATTAAATTAGCATATAAAATCTTCTGCAACTCTCATATGATTTAATGAGGCTGTTATCGTGCGTGAATAAAACGGTGATTGATGAGCGAAAACCTCTTTTCCAAGCATGGAGGTTCTTTAATAAGGTCAGGAATATTTCTGATGTGTACTGAGTTACTGATATTATGCAGGTCACTTCTTGACGACAGAGTGACCCATGTGTATAATGAGAACTTTGGGATTGAAATGGATTCCTAACTACCCAGCATGTGACTGGATTTGGATCTGCAGTCATGCGGCAGCTCGTGAAAAAAGAGAGGTCACTTCTCTGTCCTGGCTGATCTCCTCTCTTTTTAATTGTTAAGCACTGAAATGGACTGAGCTGTAATTCAGGGTGCAAAAGAACAGAAAATATAAAAGGCAAATCAGTAATCTGGAAAAGGAGGATTTGAAGCTTCTCCTCACATTAATCCTGATGCCACTTCCATCTGGCAGGTCAGAGTTGTCTCATGTGTGGTCTGTCTTGGGTGTGCTGAAAACCCAACATCAGCCCAGGGACAGTCCAGCCAAGCCTCCTTTCCTCTGGCTATAACTCCCATCTCCTACTGTTCTGGCAGGAGAAAGGTGGAGCATCTTAAGAGACTCTTTGATGGCCATTACAGGAATTAGCCTTGTGGTGTATTGAACTGATTTGGGGCCAGAGTGTGGACGAAATGGAACAAGTAGATGCATTAGACCACAGCCACTCTAGCATTGTGTGTGGGAGAAGGAACATTGCCCTGCAGTGAAGCCTTTTGGTAGAATGTATTAGAGTTCACTGGCACTGGGTGTAAGGAAGAACAGCCACATGGGCAGGAACTGAGGGATGTTTGCAGGGGTGTGAAGTCACTTAAACTCCAGTCTTCCTAAGCTGTACTGATGGCAGTGTAGTCAGCCGCATAAGATTAAAATATGGATGCTAGGATCTGATGTAACTGATCTCTGCTCAGCCCATGTGGAAAGCAGATGTTCTCAAGTTTCCAGGTGCTGAGAAATGCTGTGTCAAGCTCATGGAAGAGCTTGCCAGGTAGCTTGAAGATAGCCAGTTTTCTCATCTCCTGGGCACACTCCCAAGCCAGTGCTCAATGCCTGATACAAGGCAGACAAACATCTGTCAAGACTAATGTAGGCAGAGCTGCTCCTGCCTTGGGGCAGGCAGATAGTCTAGGTGATCTCTTGGGGTCCTTTCCAGCCCTCATCTGAGACTGATTTCCCGGGGAAATGGTGCTTGTACAGCCCTTCTGCTTGTCTATCCTCCCTTCCCCAACAGTTTTGGAGCCAGTTGGCCAATTTCAAGCATGTTTGAACTCAGAGGTACTAAATTCCTAGAGATTCATGAAAATCAGCAGCTGGGTAAAGAAGAAAGACCCAAATTAGTGCCCCCACTGAGAAATGCAGTTATAGTTCATCTTATTCATTCAGAGAGGCAGCAGCCAGCTGGCCGGTCATATGTAATGCCCAACCTCTGGGCACAAATGGAGCCATGAAACACCCACAGCTCATGCTGCTTCGTGCTTACCAAACAGGGGAGGAGGAGGCAGTTGTGGAAGTTACTGTGTGGGACAGGAGGGAGAGGGTCACAGCAACAGCTTAGGGGATGTGGAACACAAAGGTGGAGGGAACTGAGTTTCGTTACTGCTTTGTGCCTCTAACAAGTTATGATTTCATGGTTACTTGCCCGCCCTCTACACTCTCTGTTAATGATCCTGTTCTTTAGTTACTCACAGATCTAACTTCAGAGTGATCAAGCAGCAGCAACACATTATCAAAAATTGTCCGACTTCCTCCATCTGGTGATTTCTGGTCTAACCCTATACTCACTGTGGATTATGTTTGAGGAAACGTTGAGAAGGTGTCCAGGAGCGTATGAGCATGTAGCAGGGATAATTGCTATGTGGGAGGGTAAGAATGAAGGAGAATATATACCTAAGGTTGTGTAACTGTGCAGGTACGTGATTCCTGAGAATCATACTACTGGTGCTCAGTGTGGGAAGGAAACAGAAAATGTACCTGGGTTGGTATTTTTTGTTGCCACACATCTCTGTTCCCCTGGTCTGGGCTCTGCAGTAAAATGACTATGCAGGTTCCTGGTGTCTGTGTGTGAACAGACTGCCCAGGCCTTCCACTGGTCTATGGATACAGGGAAAAATTTTGAAAACACATTTTCACTGCATTCCTTCTAGAGTTCTGATTCCTTATCTCTTTCCCTCCTAACCACTGGCTTGACTTTGCATGCTTATCTGTTACATCCTTTTCCTGCCCAATAAAACCCCTTTTTTGGAGCCGGATGTACATATGTGCCTGACTGCTGACCTCTACAAGATTTTTAAATATCCCTAGCTGTAAGTACACATTTAACTGACTGTTGTTTGAGTTAGTATTCTTATTTATTTGCACTTATGGCAGAACCCTGCCACTTGGCAGACCTAATGAAGTTGGATATCACAAGTAATGGGGTGGCTAGTTTGCTTTTGATTGTGGTGTGAGTGTGGGGTTCAGCCAGATGATACTTCGCTGCACCACAGAGCCTTGAGGCAGGGTCTTGTCTGTGACTTGTACCCATGTCTGCTCAAACACGTAAGGGTCAAAACACAAGCTGGGCTTTTGATCATGCCAGAGCTCATTTCAGGGAGGAGCAAACTCACTTGTGTGTTGATTCTTCCTCAAAACTTCTCCCTCGGTTTGCCACCATAGCTCTCCTGCCAGCATCAGAGAAGTAATCCCAAAGTGTCTCAGCCCAGAGAACCACAGGGAATACCAGGCACCAGTGGCTACAGAAAAAGTGAGTACCCAGAGCACTGTGAGAGAGGACCAGATTTCCCTAAGTGCATATGTAGAGCCTGCAGACAGGGCAGTCAGTATGTGTCCCCAAGGGCAAACAGCACCCCATTTACTCAAGCACCTCCATAGCCTGTCTGCTAGGCCAGCGTGTACAGGGGCAGCAGGCAAGCAACCTGGAACCTGCCAGGCAAAGCTGAGGGTGAAGCTAAGGTGAGCATTAAGACCAAAGTCTAACTACACAGCGAAAACATGCTCCAGGCTTGGGGTGTTTCTTGCTGCAAAGAGAGAAAACAAAGAAGGGAAGAAATAAGGTAGAAAGCCTCAAAGTGATGAGTGGTTTGCTTAGGGTCACACAACAGGATAGTGACAGAAGTTGAACTGAGCTTTCTTGGTGCCTGGTTTAGTGTTATTTCAGCTCAGCTGCCTGGCTTTCACGATGTTGTGACTGCAGAGTGTACAGTCACTTATGCCTATTATTATTTGCACTTCTGTTGAAGTAGGTTTCTGGATTTCACCCATGCTGGTCTATCCTCCTGGGAAGTCAAATGGAAATGCTATAGTCTATAACGATCTCATTCCCCTGGCAATGCACTGGAATCACAAGTGTTTACGTTAGCTAAATATAGCAAAGAGGGACCTGTGGTTGATCAGTATTTCTCCCATTAGTGCTGTAGGTGGAACTGCACTTAATAGGAATTACACTAAATGGATATAGGAGACATGGGGATAATTGACCAAACTTGTCTTAAATGTGTTTGTGGAGAGAAAGAAGCCGCAAAATGACAGGCATTTTCCCCATTAGCCTCTATGGAGAAGTTAGCAGGCACTGTCGGCCAGATTCTCAGCTAGAGGGACTTGCCATTGCCTTTTTGTCTTCACTAGAATCAAGCTGATTTACCCCAGATGCAAACAGCATATTGGTGTCGCCTGAAATATTAAATGTCTTAGGCCTATGGGAAAGTGAGGAAAAGGCATAACTACTACAACCACAGGTTTATTGTCATGAGTTTGAGCTTTTTAAATAGGAATAACTGAGCCTGCTGAATAGTAGAATTGAGGCCAATATGCCCACTGGTGTAAATGAGCATGCAGCTGTATGGCCAGCAATAGAATTCCACATATTATGCCAGGAAGTAATTTAACACTGAATATATTATTTCCTTAATAGACAATGTATGCAAGCTGACAGGCTCATTTCCCAGAAGGTATTTTTTAGTACCAGTGTACCTGAAACTGCAAAATAGATGTGTCTTTGCAGTCTTTCCTCTTTACAAACACAAAGCTGTTCATTTAAATGAAAGGGAACTTAATGCACCATTTATAGCTGTGCATTTTGCACTGGTATTTGCATTCAACATTGATTCTCTTTTATTTCAAAGGAGGTAGTGACAAGATTTGTAAATTATTCCCAGCCACTATCCACATCAGTCTAAACATGAGAGGTTGTGTTTTTTTCACAATCACCATTGGGGATTGTGCTAAATAGTAACCTCCATGTAATGGTTCTGGTCTCTGACCCCACCTCCAGTGAAGTCTTCTACAAACATCTCTTTATACCACTGCATTCATCTTCTGATGACATGTATATTTCTCAGGTCTCAGAAAGATCTTCCTTTGAGGGGAGTGTATACTGCAATGCATTGACATACTGCTTCATATCTCTTAATTCAGAAAAAAAAAATCGTCTTGAAGTGTGCTGTTAAGATTGAAGGAAGGAGCTTTATATTTAAGAAACTTCCTAGCCACCATAGTGACAGGGAAAAATAACATCTAGGTACGCTTTTTTTTCCTCAGTGTCATGCCAGTCTAATGATTCTAGGACCTGAGTCATGATTTTGGAATGCTCCATTGACTCCATTGGAAATTAAACACTTCAGGTTGAAGTGCTTGTGTAAGTCTTGTCTTGAGTAAGATTAGATTTATACTTGTGCTTAAGTGCTTTGCTGAACAAGGGCCCAATTAAGTTAAATATGATTATTTTGTTTCCAGAGACAAACCCTTTTCACAAGTCTGCAGCAACCAGCTCTTGCAAAGGCATTCATCCTTAGGAATGAACACAAATGCCTTTACCAAGAATCAAATTAAAATAGAGCCGTTTAAAGAGAAGCTGGATTTTCATCTTTTCTAATAAAAAAAGGAAACCTGATTAAACTCTTTACACTTATAAGTGCCCTACTTTCAAATCAGACTTGACACTAAGTAGGTTAGTGGGAGGGGAGCTTTAACAAATTTCCTTTAACAGAACTTGATGTGGTCCTCTTGACCTGAATTTTCAGACTTAATCTCCTTTAAAGGACATGCTTGAACCCAAACCGACAGTAAAATTCACAAAAGAGCTAAGCTGTTAATTTAAAACAACAACAACACAACAATAACCCCCCCCACCCCAAACAAACCTAAAACCCAACCTAGGACCATACCCAGTCAGCCTGTTAGGATATTGTTTGTGCATGTGTGTGTGCTTGTGTGTATGCTTTTTTTTTTTTCCCCGTGTCTTTTTTTAAAGGAAGAAAAGTTCCTATTGAAAGTGTTAAAGAAGCAAACCTGGGACTAAGCCCAATGCTACTGAAAGGGGCTTTTGATGATACATCCCCTGAAAAACTACAGTCCTCCCATAAGTCATCAGATATGGAATTGCGAAGGCATTTAAATGTGAGGTCCTGTCAAGTTATGTGAAAGCCCCATGATATATGGCCCAAAGGAGTTTATCTTGCTCTGGGAAAAAAAGACCTTGGAACTGACACTTTATATTCCAAAGCCAATAAAAACATCTTAAAATAACGCCCCCTCCCTTCCTCAAAGAGTAACTGACAGTGAGAGAGCAAGCAGGGGTGGGAGAGCAGTGATCAGCAATGATTCAGTTTCTGGGTCTGAGAACTTTGTTGTGGGCAGTGCAACTCCAATGATTTATAATTAACTCCAACATGAAGAAGAAAATGCCAGGCTTTCATAACAGCACTACAAAAATAACCACATTCTCAGTGTTCGCAAAATTGGAAACAAATGTCCCAAGGAAAACAAGAGCTCTTTACAGCCCTATCCATGCTTTAGAGCAAGGAAAATACTGGAATTCAGTCATGACCACAGATGATGAGCCAATATCATTTGTCATGGGAAATTCATCTGGGTAAAACAGGATTGCTCCATTACCCTTCCATCACTCTAACAAATAACTGGATTGAAATCTCTTAAATTAAAAGCAGTTAAGACGTTTTCTTCTTTTTGGCAGGGAAATGTTGTCATCTTCTGTACCCCAAGGACCTGAAAGTGAAAAGCGATAGACTTAAATATATACATTTCTTGCATCCAGCTAGTGATACAAGATTCCTGGGTTTTGGCTGATCATGTGAGTGATCTCAGTAGTTATGTAAAGACACCTGATGGTTTTGGGGTCTGGGCCCAGTAGATCCCGGTTTATGTGATTTTAAGTAGAGCATGTTATTTCAATTTGGCAAGATACTACTTTTAAACATGGGAGTAATCCCACTACAGCTAGTGGGGCTACTAGGCAGAGATGTAAGTATCTTGCTGACTCAGGACCTGAATTAGACAAGTAGCAGTGGCGTAAAGGTCCCTGGGGAATAACAGTGAAAATCCTGAACTGGGTCATGAGGAAGTAGTAAAGATGAAAAGTTTCTCTAAGGAGGTTTCATAAGGGAAGCCCTGAACAGATCATTGCTGGCTTCCATTATGTTAGTAGCAGTCTTGTGCTAATGGATCTTTTTCCTTAAAAATTAATCTCTGAGGTCCTGGGATTTTAGAAACCTCTCTATTTCTGCATCTCTCCCCTCTCCTACCCCCTCCCAATTCTTAGAGTTGAAGATTTTAAAAAAGCTGATATAATAATTTAAGACCTGACTCCTTTTTCCCGAATGTCAGTGCCTGTCCTCCATGGTCCACAGAGGAGCAGACATATTCTGAAAAGAACACGCAGGAAGAGGTTCTTTTTGAATTTCTTTGTGAATCCTTATTTTGTGGATCCCGAGGTGAGATGTGTCAGGGACATGCTCAGCCCTCCACAGCTGTATCCTCTGGGGGCTTCACCATTTTTATTGATATATTTCATGCTAAGTACTATACAGAATGTAGTCATGCCAAGCAATGATGACAGCCCCTGACCAGGAGCGTTTGCAGTATAAAAAACACAAATCAATAAAAGTCACTGCTACTACACAACAGAGCAAATGCAACACTAACCTGACAAAGGAAGACAAAAGCAAATGTATAATGAAAACATCCTCTCAATGTGATTTTTATACTCCAGTGACCCTATGGCTAACATTTATAAGTACAACCACCTATATAGCTGTCATTCCATTTCTGATAAGACGTATCCCTGTTTAAGTTGACAGCTTCTTTGGAGAAAGGAAATACTTGAAAAGAAAGCACTGTGATTCTCAGTCATTATTATTTTGGTCCAGACCTAACATTTTTCTTTTTTCCTTCTCTGCTCCAGTTGAACTCCTGTCAAATGCACCCATTGGAAACAATAAGATAAACCACCTCTGTCATTTACTTCCAATGCAGGAAGTCTTAACTGTGCTTTCTGTTCATTAGCACCCCTGGCTTTCAGAGCAGCCATCCGCAGAGCTGCTGCAGGATTCAGCGACTACAAGCCTGTGAAACCTAATTTTGATTCATGAGCTGAAATCTCTCTAGCAAAGCCCTTGTGGAGCTTGAAATCTAGCAGGTTTTTACCTGGTTTTGTGTGTGCAGAGTCAATATTTGGCCATATTTGGAAGATTTTGCAGAAGAAGTCTAGAAATCTCTTGTTGAAGGGTACCCTCTTTAGAGTGGCTTTGCAGTAAGGGAGTTTGACAAGATGATTTTTGCCTGGCTGTTGTTTGGAGGTTGTTGTCAGACTTCTGCAAAAATTTACTACTTTTCTCTTTTGCTGCCTAGTACAAATTTTATTGTTTTGCAAAATATAATAATACGTTTCTCAAATTAACAATTATCAGAGGCACTGGCTACTTTTTACTTTTATGAAAAACAGAAGAACTTCAATTTTATGTCTGTTTTACTCTGCAAGATATTTCTCTGTGTAGCATGCATTAGAATTAGTCCACTGGAAAATATCCATTTAATAAAACAGAAATATTTTCAGAAATGTAACAGCTTTATCAACATTTTTGTGGGAAGATATTTCAAAATTCACTTAGATAAGACTGAAATGCTTTACTTTGGTAAGAAAAGGACCTATAATTCCAAGAGGGCCAAGATGTTTCGTTTCAGTTTCAGTATAATTTCTTATAATACATGAATGAAATAAAAAGGAAATACAGTGTGAAAACATTTTGACCTTACTGATGGAAAATATTTTTAAGCAGCATAAATGAAGAATATTCTAACAGAAAGTTTGGAGGTTTTTAATTTTGTTCCAAATTCAGAATGAAACATATCTTTAAAATGTTGCTATTTCTTTTCATATTTTTATGTTTTGAATAATATAAATTTTCTCCAAGAGCTGCAAATGTTTATTATATTGATATCTAATGGTGAAGGTGTTGCAACTTGAGTTTTTCCTAATGATTAGGACCACAATTGTCCTTAAAAAAATATGGGCCATTTAGGAACCCATAACCATACCTGGAAATACTTGAGAAAGCCCCATTTTGACAAATGGATTATAACACTGATCTGGGATAGTGGAGATCTCCATAAACACTGGCTAACAGTTATAACATGTCTGTGAGGCAGGTAAGTATTATATTAATTTAATCGATAGATGATATGTTGTACAAAAATGTCTTCTGTCAATCCAGTATCTCTGCCAATATTATGATTCCTGACTGGGTGAAATTGGAATTTGAGTCAATACATTGCAATGAAGGAACCAGTGGTGGAATCTATCTAGCCAGCCAGCCTTTCCTTCACCATTTCCTTAGAATTTAGACATCAGCACTTGGCAAATTCTTGTATCTTTCCCAAATTTTTCTCGAGTACAGTGTTGCGCAATACACTGGCAGCTTCCAGTCCTTCTGTAACTACACATCGATGGGAGAGTTTTTTCTGGGAGAAATTTTCTAGGTTGAAGGAAACATTAAGGAGGCTGTATCCCCTCTTGCTTTAGGATCTCATAGTGCATGGCATATTTCTGGTTGTGAGATGGAGGATAGCCCATACAGCTGCAAACTCCCCTCATGCGTATGACTTCCAGTCCTGCTCCCTGTGGCGTCACCAATTTATCTCTGTGTTCTAAGCTGGTTCAAACAGCACCCTCCTGCTGCTTTTCTCTCTGTTGAGCTCTGCTAAGGATGCCAGTCCTAAGGTGGGGCTTCATGATGGAGAAACACACCTCCTGGTTCTTGTGGGATTTAACTACCTATAAGCCCTGGAGAACTGGACATATTTGGCTATATAGTGCTAATGTGAATTGTGCTATAAACAAATGTAACCTCCTGTATGTGTTTTCTATGAGTTTTTACCTCTTTTTCCTAGATAAGAATTGGCCCATTTTTTATTTCCCTATGCAAAATAAGTTCTTCTATTTTAGACCTTAGAGATGCTTGTATTGAAGCAACTAAGGAGGAGCTTGGCAATGAAAGACTATCCCAAATATGCCAAATAAAACTGGCCTTTGTTTTGTGCCATTTCCGGACTCTGCAACATTATAATAACAAATCCTGAAACCATATGACAGTAATACAGAGCATCTTTTTATGATAAACATAAGTAATGATCCTTGTCAAAGAGATGCAGGAATGAGTAATACATAGCAATCTCCATTCAAAGGAAAAGAAAGAACAACTGTTGGGAAAAAAAAGTGACATTTTCCTAAATCTCTGCATATCGGTGGCCATAAAGCAATAAAATTCCAGGACACTGTGAGCTTAGGCACACAGAGAAGTAAATGGGAAAAAATGTTTGGGAAGACAATGTAACATTGTCTCATAATTTACAAACCCCTAATGATTTCCAAAGCTGGTATGTGAGATTTACCCTCCTTTTTTGGCATTCAAATTGACGCAGGAGCTTTTTCTTGCCAACTAGAACATTCTTTAGGTGTTTTTTTTCTTTGCATGAAGTTCGTTGTGATCCCATGCATGCTATTATTCATAAATTAATTTCTGGCATTGCAATAAATTCTAGGAAAACCAATAAACCACAAACGTACAGCTAATTCTTTGTCATTTTTCTTTCTTTCTTTAAAAAAAAAAACATTCTGTGGGAAAGAAAAAAAAAAAGAAGCAGTAAATGTTTGCCGAGGTGCTGGATCCACAGCATGAATTTATGTTTCCAATTGTTCTTCCTAACTTGTCAAAGAAGTTTTATTGCAGTCGACAATCTTTATTGGGTCTGTTGGGCAGGGCCAGCTTCAGAACGTATCTCAGAGCGAGCCTGTGTAATACATGGAAACACATTTCCAATGACTGGTAAAACTGGGGCAGATCCCAAAACTGATTCAGTTTCTGCTTGATCCTAACTATGAGATCAACAGGTTTTCTGTGTGAAAAAAACTCACCTCTGAGAAAGTTCTCTGAGAAAGTTATGGGGTCCTTAACTATTGCACGAAGTAAATGTTCACATCTGCATCGAATTGAAATTTCAGCCCACCAGACATTTTCATTTCAGAAGTAGAAAGGGTTGGTCACTGAGGTGTGCATTTATGCATGCATATTGCACACCACATGCACCACACGTGCACAAACTGCTTTGGGGGATAAAGTCATACTTCTTATAGCAACTGTACCTAGTAGGCTGTCACGGGCCAGGCAATAGAAGAAAGCATCATTAACAACCAGGGGAGAGCCTGTCACTTACAGCTCATTCCCCAAGACAAAGGAAAATGTGTGTCTAGTCCATTAGGCAACTGAGATGTGAAAATAGCTCCATTTTTCTTGGTGCGATAATACAGATTTAGAGCCTCATTTCCATTAAAATTACTGGGTTGAAATGTCCACACCAGATCCTTATTATGATTAATCTATATACAGGCAGGTATGTACATATAGTAGCTCTAGCTCATCTATCTGTCTTTTTTGGCAGAGCTGGGTTCAGATTCAAATTTGCTTTGGGAAACAACAGGCAGGGGTTGTAAAGTCCTTCTCTGCTTGGAGATTTTACTCCAGAATTCAACGGTATTTAGGCACCAAATTCCCACTGAAATATTAGATCAAGAGTATCTAAGTGCACTGAGGAGCTGGGCATTTCAGCTTCAGTTCTAATGAAGCTTCAAGTATTTTAGCTACTTAAAGAGTGTTAGTTGACTAGAAATCATAGAAGTTTTCCTGGCCATCTGGAAGCTGAGCTCATTCTCCTGCAAGTTTTTCTCTTTGAGGCTTTCATGCTACAGCTTGGGAACACTTCCATGGACTGCCATGTCCTGCCCTTGAAAGCATGGAGGCTCCTTCAGGCTTGATAGTCATTGCTGGCAGAAAGAACAGATTTACTGACAGAAGGGATGAATGAACTTTCAGTATCATTCTTAATGAGGAATAGCCCTGCCTGGAGTTTTCTGATGTGAACTGACTAGTTTCAGTTCAAGCATTACAGCAATTAGGAAAATCCTACTTTTTGCCAAAAGGGAAGGATTAACAGAAAGTTTTCTTTTTTTAACACTCTTCCTTCTGAGTTAGTCCCATCAAGACCCAACGAGGCCTGCAACAACACTTGGAATTACCAGCATGCCAGGTGGTAACACTAATCCAGAGGTAAAACTCCTGCAAAGTGTTTTTCTTGGAATTCCTCACCTTGCTTACAAAAGTCGAGTGCATACAGGCTTAGTGTGTTATCCTCAGGCAGGAGGTTTGCACAGGACTGTAGATTCCTTTCAGCTGACAACAAGGATAGTAAATAATATGTACTATATGTACATAGATGTCACCCACAGTCCTCTGGGGTCAAATGGTGAAGGGTACTGCTGGGGGGGACTGCAGCACATACCAAGTAGAAGCTGCAGTTTTTCCCAGCCTCTGAGCTCAGTGTTGCTTGTGGGCATGCTTGGGCTTTGCTCTGATCTGATTAGCTTTGTGATAGCTACTGCCTTCAGTTACAGAATCTGTGGATTCAGTGATATGCCAGAGTTAGAGTTGTTTAACAAGATACAACCCATCAGCTGCACTGTAGTAGCATCCACACATGCACTTCTAGCACACTCGAGCAGCACAGTAGTGCAGTTTAGCATCAATGCCTTTCCCTAAGGTCAAGTGGGAACAAATTACATCACAGATGATGCAGACTATGAGCTTGTGCATGCTGAGCTCGTAGTTCAGCAGAATGCAGTAATTTGTGGCATGAACATCTATCCGAGCCTCTTGTCTGTCTTTGTTTTTTTGAGAGAACTGTGAAGGCTTTCAGAAGGAGACTCCATCTATGAATGGCTCTTAGGGTAGCGTGGAAGAAGTGGGTGTGAATGTGATACCAGGAAGACCATGCTAAAAACACACAATTTGGATGGTGGAGACTGGGCAGCCACATATCTCATCACCAGGATGACACAGATATATATGCCTTACTCTGGAAAAGACTCCTTCCTTTACTTCGCTTCCTTCAGTCCATTTCTCGTGCTCCGCAGTCTAAACAGAAAAAACTGCGATGGTATCCAGTTCACTACAGGACTGAAAGCAGTGGACAGTCAGCTGTGGGTTAGCAAGAAATGATTAATTTTTCCAGAACACTGCACTGCTCTTTTATAAAACATATTAGTGTTGTTATAAATCAATGAACATGGTTTATAATAGCAATGATGCCCTTGAAATCTGTTAATACTGCAGTCAGTGGTGGTTTGCCAGAGCATTTAGTGCCCTTGGTTTCACCTTGGGCTATTAACTAACAAATCGGTTATTAGCCAGTGGTAATGACCAATTTTCTAGGGATGATTGCTTAAATATTGCCCACCTTGAAAAGAGAATTATTGCTCAACTGAAAACCGAACCCTTATTTTCAACTCGACAGAGCTAATGATCTTATCTGATTTCTTTATCTTCCTCCACCTACTCAAAGGTGGTCTGAGACTGTATTACTAGAGAACGGCTTCACCTTCTGCCTTCTGTGACTTGAATCCAGGAAAAGTTCCATATTTAATATTTATTCCCTAAGCATCGGTGGATGAAGACAGATGGTAATGAAACCAGTGTTGCTGAAAGTGACCACAATGATAATAGATTCTTTATGATGTCCAGAAATTCTGGACTCTCAGTCTCGGCTTAAATGTAGCATGGCGCCAAGCCCGTCACCTTAAGCTTAGTATTCCTGTCATCTCCCTGACCTGTCTTTAGCCCTGATGAGTGCAGGCTGCACTAAAGGCATCAATCTGTCTTTCTCCCCCTATAAATGTTTAAAATACCCAAAGCTGGTCACAAATGACACATTCTGCAAGAGAACCTTTGTGGGGTGGGGGCTGGGAGGCAAAATATCTAGGGTAAAAGAAAAAAGAATATTTACTTTGGAGCTTATTGGATGTATATGTTTGGTAACATGTTATACACTGGAGGTATATGCCTGTGGTTTGTGCTTTCTGCTTCTTACCAACTTCCAAAAGCAGCAAGTTTTAGATGTTTTTGGAATCAGGAACCTCTCCATTTTTTTCAGGAGAAGGGCAAACAACTACGTTTTGAATTCAGTATATGGAAAGTAGAATTTTGGTTGTTAACTTTTGAGGATCCCTTAGGATGCACCCAGGTTTGAGGACCGCTGGGTGAATGAAAGGATTTTGACTAGAAGCTAGATTTCCCTTTCTTCTCAGGCTAATTCTCCTGCTAAATAAAACCAAAATTAAATGAAAAACCTAAGTGTGGTTGTAACCAGCAGTTGTTTGGACCTTGTGTGGATGGGGTGGGCTTGGAACAAGAAGTCAGAGGAAGAATTTGGGCAACATGTTTGCGTCTTTGAGCTCCTGTGGTCTGCAATGCTCTCTTGCAACACACATGCTGTCCTGCAGGTGCAGTTTGTGCACCATGGCTTCCTGACCAGCTCAGGGCCAGACCCACCCATACTAAGGTTAAAAAAAAAGTCCATGATATCCACAGGCATGGAGGATATTGTATGCTTACCACTTTCTTCCTCCATCAGGAATTATAAATGAGAATTTAAACCTGTGGTATGGCACCAAATGCTCTCAGCTTCTCCCTGCCAAGAAGTCTTTGGCCTGCAGAGACAGCAGTAGCTTAGGAAACAAACAAACAAACAAACAAACCCAGAAAACAAACAACAGTGTTCTGTGGACAACTAACTTCTTTTTTTATACCATCTCCTGCTTTTCTTTTATTTCATTTATTTTTTTCCTTGAAGGCTGTGCAGTTTGTGCTATGGTAAAGGAAGCTGTATGTACAACTGAACTCAGTAAAATCAATGGCAGAAGTACCCATGGGTCCTAGCAGGTTGAGATGTATATGTCAAGTATTTGAGGAGAGGTGGAGATGATTCCCTAGCTAAAAGTGGAAAAGCTCTTATGCCCATGCAGGATTTTGATGCCTTTGTTCTGTGTATTATACCGCTTCACTTTTTATGGTTGGACTTGACGATCGTAAAGGTCTTTTCCAACCTAAATGATTCTATGATTATGTTATTTTATAAAATAACAGCACTTAAACCACTACAAAAAGACTACAACATGGGTGTAAAAAACTTTATCTTACAGGGCAACAATGGAAAAACAGGCCCACCAAGCAGGGAATGAATCTTCTAAGATGCTGATGGATAAATAAATAAATAGAATTTCTTTTTTCTTATTTTCCAAACAAGAGCAACATGCAGCGCTCTTCATCTGGCTGAGACAGCAGGAACAGTCTGCTGAGGACATTGGGGAGCATCTTTCTTGCCTCCACTCTCTATGCTGGCAGTGTCAGGTCACTGGTGCTGGGTCTTGTTCAGATTCCCAGTTCAACAGAAGTAAATAATGGATGTTGCACCAGCTGGCTGGTTGGCCTGTAAAATTCTGTTTCTAAACACAAGATAAAAGGAGAGAAAAAAAATACATGCTGTCCTGTCCATATTCCTAATACTGCTTCACTCTAAAGTATATAGCGATGTTTTTAAAAGACTTGTAGTGCATTAAGCCAAAGCATAGTCATTCTGCATTGTAGGGCCATGCAATTATCTGTTTTCTGTAGTTAAATTAGGTATGCCACTGTTTTATGCAAACTAAAACACTTGCAGCCTGGTAACCATCAGTAGTGCTCTATAAATCCGGTACTAACAAACCAGAAGACTTCACTAGGCTGGGTGCAGACAGAATATAAAGGGGAAAGGGATTGTACAATTGTGTTGCTACTACTTTACCACAGGAGCCAAGGTATATGTTCAGCGAATGCACCTTTTCAAAGTCTTCATTTTGCCTTCAGTGAAAGCTGAGAACAATTCCCACAGAGGGCAGCTTTATGCCATTACTAACTGGATTGGAACCATCCCTCCTTAAACCAACTATCTTGAGGACAGACACTTAGGGAGAGACATCCAAAGTGACTTCTTTGTCCAGAAAGAAATTGTATTTGGAAATACTTGAAAAATTACTGCATTTCAGGAAATGGATGCTGAACTCTGCTTGAAAACTCACTAAGTCGTTTGAGCCCTCGGAATAGAAGTCCTCATAACCACTAGGCATTTTGGAAAGCCTGGTGATAGTTACCCTGTCAAACTTTTGAGTAACTATATGAAGCAGGTAAAGCTCAACAATTATTAGGTCCTTGCTCTCAAGGCAGAACATGAAGTCTCAAGAGAGGCACTAAAATTTAGCATGACAAAGTGCAAAACGAATTAAATCATGGTCGTGCAATTGAAGTTTCCTCCTTTCGGTATTCCACAGAACACACAAATGCACCTTAACATGCAAAATTTATTGCCACCAGCAGCATAGCTTCAAGAAATGATGATTTTTTTCCTGCTTTCAACTGACTTCTTGCAAGTGTTTATGGCACTTTCTGTATGCCTCAAACCCCAAAGAATAAATTAGCCCAACAGGTCAGCAGCGAACAGGTTAACACTATGCCTTTGGGTAGACAGTCTGCTCACAGCAGAGTGAAGGGGTGAGGCAGCAGTAGGGCATAATCTGCCCGATGCAGATGAGATGCTTTGTGAGAGAAATGGCTTAAAAAAAGGAAGGAGAGAGGCCAGGGGCTTTGCCAGAACCTTTTACCATGGTGAGGGTTTAAATTTCCCTTTCTGCTTTTACTTGCCTTTACTCAAGGTGTTTCTAAGATGCTTTTAACAGGTAGGATAATTTCCTTTTAGAAGTACTGAGGGCTATGATTAGGATATTGTGTATCTCTGTTCTTCTGAGTGTCCTCTGCAGAGCACGGAAAATGAAATGACCCTAATTCTTCTTGAGCTGAGGTTTGGCTGCATTTGTCTAGTGCTTCTAGGTAGGTGGTAGCTCTCATCCAAAGGCAGGCTGACCTCTTAAGAGACATGGGCTGCAGTACCTTCTGCATGGGAACAGCAGGTCTGAAGCTCTCTGAAAGATTCTGACTTGCACAAAGGGGTGTAAACAGCACACGCAGTGAGGTTGTCCAAGAAATCCTGGACATATGGCATTCTGTGATGTGGTATGTTCTCCATTACTGGAAACTTTTCTATAGCAATTGGATGGCTTTCTAAAAGATACATGAATTCAGCTGTAGCTATTGGACTTGATGTGGAATTTAATTTAGAGGAGCCCTACGGCCTGTGTTGTGCAGGAGACTAGATCAGGTGATCAGTAGTACCTTCTGGCCTGAAATCACAACTGCCTGAATCTATAACTTATCTAGTTAAATATGGTTTTGGCTTTTACAGTGACCAGGTTGCCCCTGGCAGTGTGATTTTTCTAAACCTTACCCTAGAAAAGACTGCCAAAATCTTCTGCTACAAAGAGCACAGGCAAATACATAGTGTGTTATACGTCTGCTCTGTGTATTTGTGGTGAGCAAAATATAAATCTTTCCAGTAAAAGAACTCAGAAGAAGTCTGTTTGCCAAGTTACTTTCCTCCTTGGCTGGGAGTTTAAGGGAACTTTTTATTTTTTGTAATTTAAATGAGAAAACAATTGAATAAATTCTCTAGTTCTGACCCCTGTTCTCCAAGGCACATGCTCCCACCATCCCGGGTTTTGCATAGCTTCACAGGGAAAATCAGGAGCAAAAAGTTCACTCTTAGGGCTTATCTGAGCAGGAAGTTAGTACAGAATAAGTTTAGGGGTATGTTTTAGGCACTGTAACTGTTCTGTGTTAACTCCCAGAGTGGATATTCTTCTGTACTAAAGTGCCTTTGTGCAACTTGGGTTGATCTGCTTTACAAGTGGATTAATTTAAACCACATGAAAGGCAGTCATAGTTCAGGAGTTTGTGAAATGGGTACTATGTTTTAGATTTTCATCCCCCTTTATTTTGTGCTGCTTTGCTATATGGTCAAGTCCTTACTACAGCAGCATTGATACTTGCTTAGAGTAGCAGCAGAGAATCATATTATGTTTTTTCTTCTTTTAAAAGGCCAGAATAAACTCAAAACATTGTTCTCTTTTAGTAAAACAGACAGTGAGATATTTAAGGGTTCCTATGGTAGCCTTTTGTGGTTCAAAAAACCCTGCCTTGTAGGCAGTGTCTACTGCAAACCTGTTGCCAAAGTAGTTTGGCAGTACCTTGAAAACAGGAAGGGTGAGGGCACTGAATGGCTGCTGAGCAAAGCAAGCCTATTAAAGTCCTGATGGGAACATGCACCTGAATGACACTTGCAGAAAATTTTCGTAAGTCTGAGGAAACAAATTTGTAATTGTTCTGTTTTTAAACCCAGTAGATGTTAATTATAGCGATGTCCAGCCTATGGTCTGTCTTGGAGAAGCTCTGGCTTAAGCAGTGCATGTGCAGACTCGGGGAGGGTCCCTAAAATACCGTTATGTGCAATAACTTTGCTGATTACAGCATGGAAGTTGTAGGTGCAAGTCACCTATTAAATGAAATTTTTTCCAAGTTGATAAAGTTGTTCCTTCTGGTGTCTTGTATGTTGATTTATTTATGTTTACTGGAAAACTGTTCCAGGCAATGGTCATCTCGGTAGTGATAATTGAGGTGTGCACTGAAAGTTGACCAGTATGAAAGGCTGTCAGGGAATGAGGTGATAGACCCTACAGATACTTTAGCATGTCTGTGGCTATCTGTGAGATAGTACTACTTGTGTGAACACTAGTCATGAAGGCTCAGTTATCCCTAACTGCAGCATGCTTTGATCTAGGTAAGATTCTTGTGCTTTCTGCTGTGTAGTGTGACATTTTGACGCATGTGCAATGCCATGGCAGAGACACAAGAGATCAGAACTGAAAGAGCAGATTCAGAATGACACAAATGCCAGAACGACACGAACATCTGGAAACTCCATTAGGAGTGTGGATTCACAGATGGTGTTAAGAGAGGAGGGAAAATTGGGCTGGAGACACCAGACGGGCTCACCTTGCCTTGGCTTGGAGAGAAAGGAGGTGGAGGGGTCAGTAGCAACAGAAAAACAATGCAGAAGATCTACTGAAGCTTGTCTCCATTCTCTCATCTCTTTCCACTGCCTTCCATTGCCTTGGCCAAGTTGCCTGATGAATTTTCCTACTCTCAGCTCTTGGCTTTTTTTCTTTGAAGTCATGCTGTGCTCCGCTCCCAGATGGCTTCTCCTATGCCCCTGTGCTTCCCCTCTGTCAAGCACATCATTAAAACTTACTCCTTCCAAAATGTAATTTATACACTCATAACACTCCACATTAAATATCTGGGGATTTTCAAAGGGAAACAGTAGAAATCATTTCCAAACATGCTAACTTTGCCATCATTTCTAGTTCTACCATTCTCCCTCCCCTTCCCCCATGTTTCTATTGGTTTTACTCAGATTCAAGGATACCAGCCCCAAGGTGATACTTATTTCTTAAGAGCCCGGGAGACTGAAAAAGACTATCTTCAAGTGAATATGATACGTTGCTCATTTACAACAGCTAGTGAATAGATGAAACCACTAGGTAGAGTTTTGTCTTAACAATCTGACTTAAGAACAGATTTTGATCTATTTCAGTGCTGAAGGCTATTTTTTTCTCTTAGTAACCATGCCAGTACATTCTGCAAAAGGCAGCACATCCTATCCTTTGTGTTAATAGGGAACCCACTGTTTCTGTGAAGAACTTCCTAAAAAGCCAGGAAGAGGTAAACAGTGAACTTGGCGTCCTCTGGTATTACTTTCTTCTCCACCTGTCTATAGAATCTAACATGCTACATGTATTATGTAGGTCATGAATAATGAAGTAGTTTGGCTGGAACTAGACAAAGGCAACAGGTAGGAGGGTTAAGTTTGCTATTTCTTTTGCAGACTAGGCACTTGCATTTTTTTCACAGAACAGAAGACTAACAAAAACATCAATACTCTTGCACTGCTTGTGGTGTGCCAAAGTTCTTACAGTCTGTTTGCTACATGGCTATGCTGTCAGGATAAAATTTTCAGTGATGTCAGATGAAAAAAACCACCACGCTGATGAGTGATGGTGATGGTTGTTATCTTTATGATAAACTTGGTGATGATCCACACCTTTGCCCATTGCTTGAACAGACAGTAGGCCTTCTCCTTCCCATAGCCTAGGAAACCTCTGCTAGCTTGCTTAATACTTTTCCCTCTAGTGTCCTTTTGTGATGGTCTCAGCAAAACTTTGAAGGTGAAGGTGAAACACATCAAATAAAATATTGTTGCAGTAGTGCTGGTACAGCCAGGGAGAGAGCAGTAATGAAAATAGCATGAAAACACTTGATTATGTTTCCAGCTCTGTTTGGCAGGTCAAAAGACTTTGGAGGAAACACAGGGAGACACCAAACACTGTAGTGAGCTAAATAATAATAGAGTATTCATTAGTCATTAAAAGTAATCATTACTTTTAATAATAGCATGAAATGGCAAATAGTTCCAAATGAGGCTGATATGGAGCAGTTGCTTTACTTCTCTTAAAAACAGAAGACAAAACAACAAATACAATGTGTAACCAAGCAATAATATTGTCTTTTATAGTCTCTGGCAATAAGTTAATAATGGCTCTGTGGTGTTAAGGGCTCAGGACAATTTTAAAGGAATTTCATGTTTTGGTCATCCGGGGAACCATTTTTAAAGCCAGGCTGGTCTTATTTGTGTGATGGAGCCCTGAAATCATAGAAGCTGACCTGCAACAAAAAAGCAAACAAAAAGAAGGCTTTTTGATTCTGTCATAAACATTTGGCTGTAAATCACCACCAGCCTCAGAACCCGCTTAAAAAATATGATGTTATTTGACATTTTCTTAGCAGTCAACTAGAAAGCTCCAGCTCCCAGATCATACAAATTTAGTTTAATGTAAAAGTACAGTAAGTTACCCAGTGCCTTTCATGATTATATCAACAGCACTTTCTGTTGGCTGACACATCAGGCTTGTTTAAAATCACTAGACCAAAGCAGACGTGCTTTCCTTCACCTTTTTTCCTTTTCTCGTAATTTCTGAATTGATCGATTATAGGAGATTTTGAGAAAGTAGTAATAAAAAATAAAAAAAAAACTAAACAGAAGATGGACAGTATAAGTGCCAACTGTTAAATCATTATTACTAACAACAAAACAGTGTTTTATGGCTTTGGAAATAAACAGATTTACTAACCTGAAAACTGTCTCTCTTGCTCCTTGCTGTTTTCTTCACGAGTGCAATTTATAAGAAGAAGCTGTCCGGCTGCATTTCAGGGATACAAGAGAAAGCAGCTTCTGTGTGAAAATTAGAAATAGATTTCAATTTTCTTGCTGCTGTTGTAACTAAACAGCCTGTTAACCTATTTAAATAGGAGAACATACTATGTATTCCTGGTCTAGAATACATCAAAAGTAATGTGATTATGTCTGTTTTGATACAACTGTATCTCACTGCTACCTAGATGCTCTTACATGAATGATACATGGAATTAGTTCCACGTTTCTTCTCTTACAATTAGCATATTAATGTACCAGACAGATAATGCTAAAAGCCTGGATGCTTGAGCACACACAGCGCCTTCTTCATTGAGCTCCAACACTCAGCTCCTGTGAGTCCTCAGGAATGTTCCCTGCCTCCTGCTTGTCCTGGGAGCAGCCCTGACCTAGGGACCACAGCTGAGATACTTTAGGCGCTTATTTACTTTGTTGGCCTCAGAAATTCCATTTGGAAAAATGGCTCAGTGTCAGGCTGGCTACAATGAGGCCTTTGCTTTTCCTCTGTATGTGTGTTGGTGTGTGTATGTACGCACATCACGGCTACATGCATTCCTTGATACATGCAGAGACAGTGTAAGGGGGTTTTAAACACCCGGCTCTCGCACACATGTTTTTGATACATGCTTGTATGTATGTTTAGACCTATGTATACAGTATGCATGTTCATGCACACAGGCCATGTATTTGTATATGTAATGTGGAGGTTTAGACAGTCCCCCATGACTTTATATGTCAGGGATCCAGCATGGCTGGTGAAAGTTTCTAATCTTTAGTCTATCTTGGTGAAACACTAATGAACTTGTAAAAACAGGAAGCAGTGGAAAACAAATGAATTTCAGCTGGTGTTTGAAGAGCTGTCAGATCCCCTTGCTGAAATGTTTCAGAGGAACATCTTTCTGATAAAACCTCTGAGAAAAGTGGAGGAGTTTCAGAAGAGTGATTGGAAAAACAGGATGCCGACTGGCAGGCTTTGCTAATGCATTGCATCTGTAAAGACTCCAGCAACCAAACGCAGCATTAGCTATGTGAGAGCCACGGAACTAGGGAAAGTTATTACATCTGAGTGTGATGGGAAGAAGGGGGAAGGGTAAAAGCAGGCTGCTCCCTTTATGCATCTTGAATTTTGCAGTTTTTTTGAGACTTTGACATTTTTCATTCCATCTACTTTGCTGTCAGCACGCAGGCTTAATTCTAACACTAATGAACAATGCTACTTTGCTGTCCAATATCATCTTTCATAAGAGGCTCTCCAGCCATTTCACAAATGTTAAGGAAGCTTTGCAATACCAGCATGAGACAAAGCTAGGGCTTGCTGTCTTCACACAGGATGCTGTAGTGTCTGCACCTCATTGGCAGATGTTATCCTCGTTTTAAAGTGGTTTAAATCGTGGAATTGCAGGATCCTCAAGTTTCTATTAATTTCCCCTTTTCTCCATTCCAGAGTCTCTATGACTGTTAAACTGACCTCCTGGTGCTGGCCACTGCTTTTGAGGGGCTGCCTCTTCCACTACCTAGGTCAGGAGTTTGTTGCTTTGTGTTTTAACTCCTGCTTGACCCATGCTTTTGAAAATCAGGGTAAGGGAGTGAGACTGGAGCAGGGCCCGCATGGATAAAGAAGCTCAAGAATATTCTTGGTTCCTCCAGTCTAGACATAGCCGTGCTTCAGAAAGCTAACACCCCTTAAAAACAAAGGGGTGTTAAAAGCAGAGTGAAGTGACTTGGCAGCGAGCATGAAGCCAATTATGGCAGAACTATTGATTACACAGAACCAGTCCTGGTTCTGTGGCTTTACCCACATCCTTTCAGTTCTGCTTTCACTGGAGTTGTCCCCCTGAGCTGAACTACCATCCAAGGGACATGCATGAGGGCAGGAGCCTGTAGAGTCTCAGTCATGTGAGACTCTAATACAACTTGTCAGCCTTACAATAAGGCTTTTACAAAAAAAACCAACTTTGTGTATTTTCCCTCCTGCAGTCAGTTGCTTCTTGTTTCTTTGCATTCAATCAATTTGCAATTCAGCAAAATGTTTACATGTGAGGTTTAGTTACTCAGCAAAGTACCGAAACTTCGGTCTGCAAAAAACCTCCCATCCATTCAGAGAATGACGCTGAGGATATGGACATGCCCTGTTTGACGGTGGTGCGCCCAAGGTGTCATGGTGGAGCTGAGAACTTCCTTTGGATGTCTTTCTCGGGCTGTCACAACCCTCTTTGGGGGAGAGCCTCTGAAGGTTGTGGGCTTTGTTTATGCCTAGGCAGTTTCTAACATCTGAGTCACAGCAGCAGAACAGCAATTCCAAACATCCTGGTCTCCACAAGAGGATCTAACAGTGAGCCCAGGAAAGCCAAGGACGAAGCAGCAACTGAAACAATGTAAACAGGAATACATCTTTAAAACAACAAGATGCAGAAAAGTATCTAACAAAGCTGGTCTTCATTAAACCATTTCTCAGCTGTCTCTTCCAGCCATTCCCACTGCCGCTTCAGTGCATCGTAGTTCTTTCTGCTCCAACAGCCCTTCCCTGGAAGGCAGATGCTTTTGTGGGTGAAGCATCAGGCTGGGAGTTGGGAGACTTAGTTTTGCTACTGAGTTGGGCAAAAGCAGTGTCACGTTTTCCTTTTCAGCGCCTGTCCTGTGATTCTTACCACCCCTAACTCCCAAAGGCTTGTGTTCATGCTTAGTTTTATGTACGCGAGTCGCAGCAGCTGTAGTGGGTGGGTTTACGTGTGTGTGTAAGGTTGTATGGGCAGGCTGAGAGCAGCTCTTCCACGCAGAATCTCTCTTTGAGGAGACTATTCAGGGCATAGCTCAAAAAGTCGCTGCTCTCACTTCTGAATGTCAGGCAGTGTTTACAGAGATATAAAAATATTTTTCAGTCACATAAAAATATCTACTTCTTAATTTCTGTATGCTGTGCTCCTTCCATAACCAATTAATCATCACAATGTCCTATGAAAAATGTAATTATCTCAGTTGTCATTGTCCCATTTCACAGGCAAGGAAAACCCTGAGGACACCTTGCTGTATTGTACCAGTATTTTGTTGATCTCAGTAAGCTTGCGTGCCTCTTAAGTACAAGACAAGATTTACAAATCCTACCTTGGTTCTGGAAGGAAATATATGATGAAATAGATGATGTGCTTTTACTTACAGAGAAGAACTATTTTCATATTTCTAACATACTGCTTACTTGTCTATCTGTTGCTTTGCTTTGATCTGCTTCATCTTTTTGAGGCAACGGGCTTCCTAGGGCGAGGGCTGCCTTCTGTTAGCTGATTACATGCCATGTTCTAACACCCACTCTAACCCTGGCAGGCCCGTCAAGTTCTGCAGTTGTTATCTATTATTTTTGATTCGATAAATGCTTTTGTTTATCTTTTTGTTGTATCTGTGTGATCACTGGGCTGTTTGAACAAATTGCAATAATGATGCGTTGCATTTCTTTTATTCAGACTGCTGATATTTTGATAGCAAAGAGTCCACTTCTATGAGATGTACTTTGTTAATCTGCCAAAAATAAGGGAGAGTTCTCGGCCATGTAGAAAGGTGATGGAGATGTCCATTCACAGGTCTAGAAAACATGTGTGCTTCTAACAGTAGTCAATGCAAAAATGGAAATCTGGAACGATGTAAAAACTTAGGTTTTTTGGTCTAAGACTCTAGGCATCCAAGTTTAGAAAGAATTTTAATTTTTGAACCCTGTTATTCAGTATCTGTCACACACATCCGACTTCACACTATCATATTTGTTAGTACTGTCTAATGCTGGCTTTGACTGGAGATCAGATATTGGATGAGGACTTTGTCGTTGGGTGGTTCTGGGGTTGTGTCCCTTGATGTTTGCTTCAACCCCATCTTAACTGCTGGACCCCAGTGAACTTAGACTCTTAGAAATGGCCATGGGATGTGTGACGTTAACGCTGCAAATCTGTTTTGCAGTGAAATCCTCTATTGTTCTAGGTTTGAGGCCTTGAGAATTCTCTCCATCAGAAAAAATAATTTGCCAGATGGCTTAATGAGCCCTGTGCATTGACGGTTCTATATAAGGAAGATTTTTAAAAGCAGAGGAAGTGTATTTTTGGCAGCTTCTGTCATTTAACGATTTTCCTGCTCCAGCTACCTTCCAGAAAACTGATAAGTGTATCCTCTTCCCATCTTTTAAATTAGAGATGAGCCTCAGTACTCAGTCCAGTCTATATATTTGGCCCAAATCCAAACACTGAACATGGCAGATTTGGGGAAAGTTCTAGTCCATGTGTAAAGCCATGCAGGTTACAGAATCTTTGGGTCTGCTATTTTGCTTTTGTTCGTTAAGGATTTAAAGGTTTAGCCCGGATTTCTATTATTTAAAAAAGCATGGATGTGTGTATATAACGGGAAAGAGAAATAGAACATTGTCTTGAAAATCCTCCAGTTCTAATAAGGGAAACAGCTTTCTCATAGGTTCCCACATCATCAGTCAGCTCATCACATGCATGCTGCTGCAAGACATTTTTCTTGTAATGAATTGAATAATCGCATCTGTTTCTCAAGCTTGAGAAAAGTTTAAAAAGTCATTAACATTCTCCCGTTTACATCATTGGCAGAATCTACTTTTTTTTTTTTTTTTTTTTTTTCCCCCTAATCGGCATCTCGGCAGTGTAGACACGTGTGCATGTGAAAAAATGTCTGTGTGTGCATGTGTGTGCCTGCAGCTAAAATGATGTGCCTGTGTTTGCATCCACTTCCACACAGGCAGGTGGCACTCAGTTCTGCACATGCACACAGTCCTCGCTTGCAAGCATGGGCACAGCGATGGACTTTGGGTACAGCAGTGCCTGCACACACCTCTTCTTCGGTAGTTCGGACTCTTCCCATCACAACCACGTAGGAAACTTTCCGTGTGGCTGTAAATCTGCTCGCAGGCACATGCCGGCAGAAGGCACGAGAGGGCAGGCTTTCCCTCCGCTGCCTTCCTCCGCCTGGGATCTCGGCTATTGTTATGTTTATGCAAACAGTCTTTGACATAATAGCTTTGAAACAGTTGAAAATTGGATTGTGCCTTTAGGCCAAACATTCAGACCACCACCTTGGCTATATTCATCTGCCACAGTAAATTGGGTTCAGCGTTGGCTCCACACACTGTATTTCAGGGAAAGATTACAGCTTGGCAATAACTTTTGTACAGGAAAGACAAATGCAAACTCCTGGCAGAAACATTGGAGCTGTTTAGTTGTGCAACCCCCTATCTGGAGGAATACAGATTGTGCTGAGAATTTCTTTGGACATCTGAGGAGCAAATAAAACAAATTCCCAGGCTGGAATCTCCATTCTTTTCTTTTTTGGCTTCCTAATGCAATCTAATTATGGTTTAACCTCCTGAAATAAATACCTAATAAAGGATGAACCTATTAGAAGAGTAAATTTACTGCCCACTAGTTAGCAGAAATTCTTGCCGTGCTCCCTTTAAGCGATAATGTTATTGGGATTGAACATTGTTTGACTGGTTAATGGTCCCTCTACTGCAAGACAGATTATATGGAAAATAAAAGTCAAAGTGAAGCCAGTCACAGTATTAAAACCCATGGTCAAAAACACTTTTAACACAGAAAGATGTGTTGAAAAGAAGTGAAAGGGTAACAGCCCCTCCAACAGGGGTTCAGCAAGAATCTAAGCTGTGGTCTGAAAAAGAGACAATGTTCCCTGGATTCACCGTAGTCAGTGTCGCAATTAATTTTCTACAGGCTGTGTTACTATTTTATTGCACATTTAAGAAAGTGAAGGTTTATTTGGGCCTGATCCCAGAGGCAATGTGCTAGTTTCAACCTTTTCCAATTCATCCTAGCAGATGTGATGCGTCCATGGAATTTGGGGCTATATTCTTCCCTCTATCTCCAAGAAGGGTAGGGAACCAGGTGGAAAGGAGGAGATGGTGGCAAGCACTCTGAGAGCTGTCAGGAGGGATCTGAAGGTGAGGTTAGGGTGGGAGCAAGGTGAAGGCTGGGGAGAGAAGAAAAGCGGCAATTCCTCTGGCACTCTTTCCTGCCGCATCTCTAGTTTCCATCGTGGTGCTGGCCCATCAGCGGATTAATGAGGCCATTGACTTTGCCAGGGGTGGAGAATATAAATAAAAGCAATTTCCTGGCCTAGCTCCCACTGAAATCTAATCCAGTGGGAAGAGAAAGGCTCTCGTCTTAAGAAGGCGGCTTTTTTAGCTTGGGAGGTGGCTGAGCTGCTGATAAGTTTATTGTGAAAACAAGATTTTTTTGCAAAATGCGTATTTGGCTTTCTGAATTCATGCTGCACATCAGCTATTTGTGGTGTGCAAATGAGGTGACACATGTATTGTTAGCAGGAATGAATAATAACGGGTGCAGTAGAAACACATTTCTTGCATGAGTACCTAAATGTTTCCTGGGCTGGAATTTGCCCAGATCTCGTTATGCTGTACCTGTGGAGGTCTCCCAGTTGGATGATCTTAACTCTGCTTTATTCATTGCATACACCAGTCTCATCCCCTGCTTTTAAGACTACAGAATACAGCAAGAATTTTACCTCCCTAACACGTCGTTCATGCTTCTGAATGAAGCAGTCCTCTTATGTTAGCATTGGAAGCAGTAGTTACATTTAAACAAGATGTAAAGCAAGCATGAGAAACTCTGCTCATCCCTCATTGGTTATGATGGACCAAATTCTGAAGCAAACCCCCCCATGTTCGTGTTTTAAACAGGAACTCTGAGCACCTGCCCTATGATAACTGGCCTGCAGTACCTTCTGCAGTCAAGAGACATCAGCTTAGAGGGAGCGTGACAGCAGGTACATTACACATGCTCTGTTCCAAGAAGAAAATGTCATAATTAGCCCACTTGACTTTTTTTTTTTTTTTTTAATTTTTCTAGTCTGCTCAGTCACACTTTGCTGTCTTAAGCAACTTGGTTTTGCTTGTGGGTAAAATATTTGCTACTGGACTTTGCCAGAAAGCAGAAGTCACTAGCTGAAAATGGATAGGAAGTCACACATAATAGGAGAATCATATATTTCTGTAGTACTGTGGGGAAGTTTTGCTGCTTGAAAAAATGTTTGTTTTACAAAAACAATTAATCTATTTTTCTGTCTCCGGCTGTTTCCCCCAGAAAGGAAAAAAATATAATCTCCCTAGATGCCTTTGGTATGGTCCCCCCCATTTATCAGGCCTCTCGCACTGAATAGAGCAGTATTTTTATGGACAAAACTTGAGTGAGCTGGCTGAATTTTGCTGTAGCAGACTCTGATGTGGTAAGGCTCTTTGTCATATATCACAGTCAGAAATCATTTATTATCCTGTGTTCCGTTGGGAAGAGACTGGGGCAAAAGATCCAAATTCTACCTTTCTTTTTCCTCAAGTGTGTGTTTTATAATCATCACTTATTAGCAGGATTATGGTAGCATCTAGGTAATCTTGCCAGGATCGGGGCATTATTATGATGAACAATGACAGAAGTCTATTCATTAGAGTCCAGAGAAATTGTTTTGCTTGGCTGTAAAAGCACTTGGGCCAAGGAGGTCAGACAGCTTTATTCAAAGTCTTCTGTCCGTGTTACCAACTCTCGTGATATTATCAAAGTCTCCCACCATTCTGGGCTTTTCAGCGAGCAGCACCTCCTGCTGTCATGTGAGTCCACAAGAAGCTCAGCCTTCATTAAACGAGAGAGATGATTCAAGCCCTGTTGATTTCAAGTGAAAAGACTGAAAAATATGGGAAGAAGAAGGCAAAGAATTACCCACTTGAGATATATATATATATAAAAATACATATATGTATTATTTGTAAAATTTTCTTTGAAGGTCAGCTTTGTACTTTCTTGGAGCCTGACTCATTGGAGATAGGACAGGAAGGGACCTTGGAAGTCCTTAGCCCCATGTTTTTCAGTCTGCAAGTCTGTGCTCCCCATGCTGCTGCAGAGCAGGAAGGCAGATGTGAAACACCTCTTTGTGTGACTCAGGGCCCTGCCAAGGCATGAAGGATTCCTCATCATTTGAAGGAGGTAGAAACAGTGTGGGCTAAATACTCCGTAGTTATTTACTTCATAAAGCAAGTCTCTATTTCAGTCTAGCCTACCCATCCCAACAGGATGGCTATTCCTTTTTCATTTAGAGGGTGAAAAGTTGGGAGCCGAGAATAAGGAGAGAGAGAGAGGGGCTACGATAAAAATACTTCTTTCCTCTTTCTCAAGATTGCCTTTACCACAGCCAAACACACATGAATGCCACTAACTGTATCTCATTTATCCTTGGTTTCTCCTTTCCCCTGTCTAGCCCTTTTGTCTCCTGTCTCTATGGCTTGTCAGATATATTTACCCATCCAGGCTCCCAGGCTTTTGCCCAACTGTAGCAGTGCTTGAAATGCTCGTTTTCAGGAAAGCACTACTTCCAGCAGGCAGCAGAAAGATCTGAATTAGAATTGACCGAAAGAAAGCAATTCCCTTTACTGGAGGTTTATTGATAGCCCCAATTTCAGTTTTGTTCCACTTTTGGAAGGTCCAAATGGAATCTTTTCTGCCAATATGATCTCCAGAATAGAAGAAACCCTGAGCTCTCTTTTTTAGTCCCTTTGAGCCACAAATGCTGGGACCCCTGAGGCCCTAACTGATGGGCAGAGCTTGCTGAAATGCAGATTGCCCCACTCACGGGAAACCAAAATTGTTGGAACAAATGCTGGAACAAAACTCAGGAATGAGAAGGCTTTCCATGGACTGGAATTGCCAGTTCTCAGTTTGTTTTGTTCTCAGAAGACTTTGAAGCATTTGGGTTGATGTTTTTTGGTTTTAGAAACAAAACAGCTGCCTGGTCTCCTGAGGCTGTGCCAGGAGTCCCCCACTCCCAGGGGCCCTGTTGTGCTGTCTCCACACTATGTTCCAACAGAAAACTATTTCACAGGAGAGTTTCCATCCAGTTCCACTGGGAACATCATCTCAGTCCTAACGAGCCTGGTACTACCAGGGGGAATCCTGGAGCCCATTTTGAGCTCAGCTTAGTTCTTATTCCTTCTTGTTTGAATCTTTGCCTTGCCATTCCGAACTACATGTGAAAAAGGGCCTTGTTGTCTGCGTAAAAGCTTCCAGGCTCAGGGTCTTCCTTCCTATTCTGAAAGCCTACAAGAAGAATTTTCAGTCCTGTCCTTTCAGGCATTTCCCCCCCTCTTTCTTTCCCTTCCCTTTACAATTAATTAGCTAATAATTTTGCTACTGATCCATTCTTCATGAAAAAGCTGAATCCCGTTTGTTAGATCTGGTCAGAACAAAGGTAGGAGAATTTATGTCTTAATTTTAGTTCATTATGGCAGAGAGCATCCCACCCCATCACTCTTCTTCTCCCCCTCCCCTTCCAAGCCCTCCCTCTATCTTTAGAGGATCAGTTATCACTTTGCCCCTAAACTCCTCACACTCTGCAGAGGCATTGGAGGAGCCTTCACTGCCCTTTATCTTCTGCTGCCTCATTAAGAGAAATGAACCTGAGTCTGAGAGAAATGACACAAGGGAAATAAAAATATAATCCCTTGGTGCCACCTATAATGAATTGTTATGAAAACCATGAAAATATCTGTCTGCAGATATTGTTCTTTGATTTGAAGTCAGTGTTGTAAGCGGTAATTTTTGTCATTAAATCTGTTAATCTGCACAGCGTTCCTCATAAGTTTTTATGAAGAAAAACAGCCCTGCTGCCTACATGCTCATGCAGGGAGCTTCTGAGCAGTGCTACATGGACAGGGTGCCTTTGAATAATTAGCTTTAATTATAGCCAAGGAGGCTGTCTGTCTCAGAGATGGGACTGTTTCATGGCAGCCTGCTGTCCACTGTCGTGATGGGATAGAATGAACTGGTTCATCTGAACCTCACTGACACGTTACTCCCCCAGCTGGCTGATGGTGGGGTGTGGGCATGTCCCAAAGCACTAAGCCATATGTGTGTGTGTGTGTGCAATTAGCCACAGTGATTGTCCTAACCATATGCTTTTGCATTTGGGATGGGTCTGTAAGGGATCATTGCATCCTAAGCAAAGATGAGCTGTGGTGAGCAGAGGAGTGCTTACAAGTATTGTTCTTTTTTGTCCTTAGCCAGATGGCACAGAGCTGACCTCCTTCCTGCAACCCATCTTCAGTCTTTCTTGAGTGAGGGTCCTCTTTTGCCACATCTGAGTGCTTCCCTGAGATCCCAGGTAGCTGCTTTTCATGCTGTGCATTTCAAGACAGGGCTGTAGTCAAGATAAGGGAGGGGGGTTCCTGCCGCCCCTTTCATCAATGCAGTAGGATTATTGTATGCATTTCCAGTGCACTCACCATGTACTCCGAAGGAGTGAGCACTCTGGAAAGAAAACGCTGTTGTCAGGGAAGGTAAAAAGCATGAGAGTCTTCCAGTGTTTAGATTGCTCTGAAAGGAATTATGGGCATAAATGTTTTCCTGAGTAACTTCCAGCTGTTACAGAAGTTTCATTTTGTGTCTTCAAAGCAATTATCTGCAGCAAAAGAAGGTGGAAATTAGAGTAGCTCAGCAGGGAAAATGGGGAGAGATGGGGACATACAAAGCTCTGCAGTCAGGAATCTGCGCAGCCTCCCTTCTGTGGTCACAGCCCACCACAGCCTCTGGCCTTCACAAGCAGGGAAGTCACTTCTACATAGCACAACTTAGAAGTGCCCTTCAGAGAAAACAGGCTGTAGGAGAGAGTGTAATGCAAACTCAGAACCTGGATTAGCTGGAGGGAGCGCTAAATCTAGGGCTGGCACCTGAGGTTGTTGCATGCTGTGAATTGGGAGAAAAGGGTGCACACACGGACTGAAAAGAGGCCCCTCTGCCTCCTTGTGAGGCTGACCTCACTTTCCCCCAGGGCTAAGGATGCCCACATAGTCATCTCCTTGCCTGCTGTAATGGGAAGCCAGTTTTGCTGGAGATCTTGCTCCATTGCAGTTAAAGAAAGGAAATCCCAGGTCCTGAAGGTGTTAAGCCTCAAATCGTAGAATTCAAAGCAGTCTCCAACCATTAAAGATTTCAGAGGAGAGCTAATATAAGAGGAAAATCGGACTTTGGAAGGTTTTGTACACTTCCCTCAAAGAATTACCTCCCTGCTGAAAATAGGCTATATGAACCTGCAGTCTGATCTTGTAAGGATTCCCTTATACCCATCAGAAATGAGGTAAAGCCTCAGTGCTGATTTACACCAAGCAAAGGTTTGGCTCATTGGCTTGACTTCCTGGATCTTAGCACAACCACAGACACCCTTGTGCTCTGCAAACATTTAGGTTCCCATTTGCAGAAAAGATGAAGGCTGAGACCGATCTCCACTGACTTTGCAGAGAGACCATTGTGAAGTGCATGAGAACAGAAGCAACATTAGAGACTTAAAAATAGAAATAAAAGACCAATAAAGAGAATGAGTTAATAAATCTTTCAAGACACTAAGTTGATGAAATAATGAAAAGAACTAGCAGGAATTGCCACAGCCCCTGCCCCTTATAGGAAGCCTCTTCCCCATTTGGTCTCTGCTTTAAGAGCAGAAGGGATGTAAATAGCTTATGATTCAAGGCGCAAAGCATTCATTGTCTTTTCTATCCTTATGTAACTGTCCACTCTGAAGTCCTGGTATTTTACCCTTAAGTATCTGGAACTAGGCAGGATCGAATATAAACTCCTGTGCAAACCAGATCAGGCAAGATTCCTGTATATGATGCCCATAATCTCTGTAGAGAAAATCAGTTATGTTTCCTGAAATTCTCAATAGCATTACTAACACCAGGTCTTTTATATAGGCAGCTTGGGGCTTTGCGAATTCCTGAGAAGAAGCTATTGATCTGCTCTGCTTCAAGGTAGAGGGCTCCAAAATTTGGCACATTACCCTTTATACTCCGGGTAGAGCAGCAGTACAGGACAGGCAATTCTTTCTTTGCTTCTGATATCCTACAGCGCAGCAAGAATTTTCCAGCATTTTTTGGGATGCAAGAACAAGATGGTCAGGGAAGAGGGCTCTGCAGACACCATTAACATGGTAGGCTGAATCTGCTGACAGTAAGTCAATGATTCTTTCTGACATGACTCTAAGGGTAGCAGAAAGACGTCTGTAGGATGACTCATGTTAATGGAAGAATGGTATGTATGACTTGAGATTTAGGACAGATGTCAGGTTCAGAGAAGTGTGGTGTAAGGAAGATCATTTTTATTGGCATAGTAGCAGGAGACAACTTGTCAGAGTGATGTTGACTCCTTTTTTTCTATTGTTTTGGAAAGTACCGTTGGAAGATGGCAAATGGAAAGGGCAGAGGAAGGCGTGGCAACATCCCCAGCCAAATGGAAAAGGTTGCTTTCCTGCAGACAAGTAGACCGTGTGGTGGTGGTGATTCCATTACCTTCAGTTTGCAAAGGAGCAGCCTTGGAAGACTTGGGAAGAGGGTCCTTACCGTCTCTCAGGGTGGTTCCTCCCTCTCAGGCCTGCCTATGTGTTGAGTTTGCACCATTCCCATGTGTTGACTTAAATAAGGGACCTATTTTAAACATGGCAAACCTCTATGCAGGCATCACTTCAAGGCTTAAGAAATTCTCTTTCTGCCTTGCACAAGCATGCTCACCAAAAGAAGTTAAATATTAGTAAGTCTAAGTTTAAAATATAAGAGAGCAACCCACAAAGTTAAATCAGGCTTCTAATGAGATCAGAATATACACATCATCTGCTTCTGCTGCCACTGATTTCAAGCTCCTGGGCTTACTTTTCCTGCTTTTGAAGAATGCTAAGTATTTCAGGACAGCTTCATGGTCCAAGAGAGGCCCAGTGAAGACATTAAGCAAAACAGTGATACTTCCTTTTCTTTGTTCAAGAAGTGTATGTGGGTTGCATTCTTAGCTTCATTCTGGTAACTATAACAGTAAGATCTACAGTAATGACTAAAAAAGCCTTTGAATGAATTCCAGTCTCTCCTCCCACCTCCTGAAAGCTGGGGTGAAGTTCTATCCAGCTCTCATTGGGAACAAGAAATTCAACCAGGCACTTCAGCAATATTAGTCTTATTTACATAAAGTCAATTCTTAATTAATACTGATGTACAATCTATAAGGCATGGATCATAGAGCTCTCTACTTCCATTTCCATGGGTGACCTGCACCCTATCCCAGACCTTATTCTTTTCTTGTTGCCTCTTTGGGCACATGACATTTATCATCTACCACGATCTCTGCTGCGTTTTGTCCCTCCTGTTCACAGAAATGATTGCAGCTGGAATTTGAGTGGAATTTCCTGCTCTCTCTGGTTTCCGTGTTCCCTCTTGCCATGGGGTCAGGACAGGAAGTGGGATTTTGCAGAATATTTTGAATGCAGTGTGGGAGACTTAAGAAAAAAGTGAGGTTAAAATGGTATCCACTGCTGCATCTGTAGATGTGCCAGTGTTTGTTCCATTGTACTGCTGTTTATAGGGTCTTATGTTTTCTGTACACAATGGGATCCCGATTCATGATAAGGCCTCCAGACAGTTCTGCCTTATACAGATAACATTAGGAATGCACACAATAATTTGAAAGTTATTAGCTAAGTAATAAATTTCACAAGGCTCCACTGAATAGTCAGTATTGTAATTTGCAAGTAGAAAAGTGAAGACCTAAAACTCAGCATGAATTGCTGGCTTAGAAAGAGAGAAAGAACCCAGGACAAGGATCACATACCCTGAACTCCTGGCTGGTAGGCACCCAAGCATCTCTCTGTGCCTTCAGATATATCTGCAAGTGCCCTAAAAAGACATGTTTCTTCCATGGGGCTGTAACAGATTCCAGAGCCAGTGTGAGCTGAATAAACAGGTGACACAGTATATTCTGTATTACCTCTGGTTGCCATAGCAGAATGACACCTACAGACAAAGCCTTAGAGTTGCATTGCCTTTTTTGTGGATGGAAGAGGAGGAGCAAGATGATGTACAAAAAGGGGAGCTGGATACAGTCTGGGACTTGAAAGCCACAGGGTTGTATCCCTTTTCTGCCTTCTCCATTGTGACCTTGTGTTTGTTCCTCATCTGGACAGTGAGGTTTCTCCTCTCCTCACATAGGCATTACAGGGATGAATGTGTTACAGGTTGTCAAGTGGCTAACGTGCCAGGAGATCGGAGACCTTACAGTACTAGCCATTGTGAAGGGCTGTTGTGCATCACATCTCTGTCCTCCAACGTCCACTCCAACTCTTGCAGCTCAAATAGCCAGGGTCTGTAAGCTGTAAGGATGAACCAGCTTCCCGTACTTTCACAGCAAGAGTCAGGCTCTGAGCCATGGCCAGCAGAATCTGGCTGAGAAGCGTGGGAAACTTAACAGTAAGAGAGCAAATCTGCTCTATCAAGGGCTGTTTTCCTGGGGCTGCAATTTCTGATGCATCCAGCACATTTTTTGGGTAATCTGCACTCCTGGAGCAACATTTGAAAGAGTGGAAAGAAAAGTATTTTATCTTCAAAAAAACAATTCATCCAACAAACTGAAAGGGTCATGTCAGTCACTAACAAAGTAAACGGAGCTCCTCAGGACTCAGACTGCCACCTTTTGCTGAACCCATTAACTGTTTCCTTAATGGCAGAAGAGTGAAGTGGATTTTCCTCTTCATTACTTTTAGAGTAGGATATAGGTTTTTAATGTTGATCCTTTCAGAAGGAAGGAATAAATTAATACTTCAGAGGGTTTTTTTTCCCAGGCTAATCTTTATGTCAATTCAGGAGATTCACTTCACCTTATTTTCTCTTGAAGTCTCTATTTATTTAAGTTCGAAGTAGATAGTTTTCCTTCAATATCTCATTGTAACCACTTCCTTTACTAGGACAGTTAAGGGATATTGACGTGATTGTTGTAGACATGCTTTGCTCAGCAGTTTCTCCACCGTGAGTTGTTACAGTTTTCCAACAATCATAATTTTGAAGTGTTTCAGACTACAAGTCAGGCTGGACTGAACTTATGGGAGAAGCATTCATTTAGGGTTGGTGCTTGTGCAAGCCCTAGGAACAGCTATTAAGAAGCCAATAGCTCTGACCCAGGGGAAGCAATTGGGACCTGCCTGTTGCAATCACTTATTCCAAAACTGTGGTATTTGCTTATTTAGCCAATCAACACACCTTCAGTTCTACATTAACAGTTGAGACCCACTGGAAAATTGCCCTAAGGAACAGACAAACTTACTGGCTACTCTTGTCAGGCAGATTCATGGGACTTCTACCAAAATTCTGCCCTGCGCTCCTTCCATTTCATCTCTTGGTCTGGGGTATGCCAAAGTGTGCTGGGCAATAGCAGGCATCCCATAAAGACATCCCTAGAAGTAGCTTATAAGCCTGTTTCTAAAATAGCCCTGCTTTGTAGGCAAGGAGCACTGTGTGAATGATTTTGACAGACTGTGAGCTATTCCATAAATGAGGAGTATGATCAAAGTGCACAGGGCTGGTGCAAGATGACCTCAAAGTTTGCTATAACCATTGTGTAGACAAAACCTGAATGGCAGGAAAGCAGCATATTTGTCATGGATGAACATGAATGTTCAGTTTTCCCATATTAGATGCAGACTAGGTAGATGGAGACTGTCCAAACAGGCAAAACTGTTTCTTGTCTCATTGTTCAATAGTGGTTCCTGCTGCATAAAACCAATGGCATTACCTTCCTGACTGGCTAAGGGGGTCTGAGAGGCAAGGTGTCATTTCCACTAAAATATACAAACATTGACCATTTTTCTTTAGCATTTGGAATTTTTTAGTGGGATTTTGGACAATATTTGACAGGGTTGACATATGGGACAAAGTCTGCATGAAGTTCTTTTTAATAGACTTTCCAGGAAAAAATGTTGACATACTTAGTGGATTTTACTTGGGGTAAATAACTTGATATAGCCATGGCTGTACAACATCATGGGAAAACAGTACTGCCAACTGTACAGCACTCCTCAGCTGGATTGCAACTGTTACCTGTGAATTACCCTGCTGTATGCACATGTGTTATTTCTGCTTCCTTCTCTCATGGTCCTGAATTAGGACTTCCTCCAACACTTCTGCGAAAGAAACGCTACTACCTCGCTGTTTTCCACATTACTATCTGTGTTTCATAATTACTTTAAAATTCTTATTTTCACCCCATTCCAATGAGATAAACTCTAGTGTTCTTACTTAAGATGTAGGGAATTAAGGCCACAGAAATAGTAAGGGCTACGCTCACAAAGACATCCAGACATCTAATGTCTATTTGGTTCCTAACGGGAATTTACTTGATATCTCTTTATGGACTAGGGTCTGAAAAACTATTTGCAGAGCCTAATTTTCAGGTGGAGATGAATATTGCCTTACAAAAAACCCTATGAAATTTATGTCCTGTATGACTTTTCCAAAATCCTTCAGGAAGCCTGCAACTGAGCAAGGCACTAGATTCACATCTCCTGACGCTGAGCTGCACCACCCAATCGATGCTTTTCATACTTGTAGGAATGTAGCCAACTTTTAAACTTTGATCTGGTGTGAACTTAAGTGATGTTATAAATGTTGAACTTTTAGTGTATTTTTGTACTTTACAATTATGAAATTGACTTCTTATATTTATCTTCCTTCAGGAAACTGAATAACATGATTATTGGAATTGGTTCTTTGAAGCCTGCAATTCCACAGTATTTTTTTTTCTTTAGGCTGTCTCCAAGCAGTGACACCATGTCTAGGTCTCATCATAACAGCCCTAATGAAAAAGCAAACTGAACAACCCATCATTAGGTTCATATGTCCTTTAGGATTCACTAATATCACAGTGAGTCAAGCTGTAGTGCTATCGTTTTGGCTGCAGTGTTTTATGGTCTCCCTGACCGAGTGAAGTCACCCGGTCATCGGTGCTGAGGTGTGGGGTGAACAGCATGCAGTCTCCTTGGAAACTGCAGAGTTGTGCGGGAGGCAGGAGTGCATGTCCCAGAAACAGCAGAGAGAGGAGAGCTTGATAGGAGATCTACAACTGGAATTTCACTGGAGGAAAGCACGTCTGATAACTTGGCCTGCCGATCCTTTCATCTGACCTGCTGCTGCCCACATCTCTCACCCCTCTAACCTCCCGTTAAAAATACCAGCATGTTTCCTCGCTGGCCAGACATCCTGCCAGGGAGCTTTGGTATCACAGGGAGCTGAAACACAGCGATACCTTGCTGCTCCAGCATGCGCAGTGGGCTGTTATCCTGAAGAAGTGCAAGCTGTGCACGGACAATCAGCAGTTCTGCCATCCGCTTCAGGGCCTCCTTTCAGAGGAGTCATCTTCCCCACATTATATACGATTAAAGATACTGTGCTTACAGCTAAGGGGTTCCCAGGTGTAGCAGTGTGTTAAAAGCAACGCCTGCCAACAATCAGCTGCCAATGCCAAATATCTTCCCTTCCATTGTTATAACAGCTTAATAATCTGTAGAAAGGCACTGCCAGCTTTGAAAATCAGAATATGGGTTGTCTCCAGGTCCTCTGCTGAAGCTCTCCATTGTCACAGATTCCCCCTATTTAGCTGGTGGTTTGTTTTTTTGTTTTATTGGTATTACAAGAGCAACTGGGAATCCCAGTTACAACCTGCAGCCTTGCGGGAACAGGAGCTCCCTGGCAGGTCCAGCTCCAGAGAGCTCACAGGCAATGTGCCACGGTGCAGCGATGGATGAAGAACTGGACAAATGGGGCAGATGTGTTACGGAAAAAACTTACTGCCATGGGATACACAGAGTTTAGCAGAAAGGTCAGCTGGCTGCTTGATTAATAGAAAGCAATGGGAATAATCTGTAAGCACTGAGCACAAGTAAATGATAAGATATGGTTTACCAGAGGATAGGTAATTGGACAGGTTTTTGGCACAAGTGGGTGGTGCAGTGTGGGAGAACACATGGCAGTACTTAAGGGAGAAGTTGGCTTACAGCTTCTCAGACTTGTCTGGGACACAGTAAGCCCAGGAAGTTCCTGGGTTTTTTTCCTGCAGAGAAAGAAAATCAGCTTTTTTTTTTTTTTTAAACACTGAGATTTAGTTTTAGCAATTCTTTTTCATTGGTGCTCAGAAAAAATTCCTAACTTTGTTTTTATTTGATTTATATTTTCTATGAAATTTACAGTGAACAAAATTTTAAAATGTATCTTTTGGTAGAAATTTTCAGACTTCTTACAAAGCCACATTTTGAAAACCAAACATTGCATTTTTAAAGGGAAAGCATTTCACCAAGAAACTCCTTATTCATTTTCTTGAGCAGGTTTTCATGAGGAAGAATCTGTGTAAAGCGCTAACCACGCTGAATGCTTTGGCTAGCAAAAATTTCCATGTTTGTTGAAAAGGTATTTTTCCTGAGAAACATTCTGATGAAAACACTTCAACCAACTCCTGAAATGAGAAAGAAACAACATTAAAAGATACTTGCTGATGTTTCCTAAATGGAAACAAGTGTCAGTGTTAGATAATCAAAAACCAGGGACTCAGCCTTTTCTCAAACGACTGAACAGAGCTTCCTTGAGCTCATCTTGGCATTTCAGTGCTGTGCCAGAGTTTGGAGATTAGCACTGGAAAATGTGCTAGAGACAGGTGTGAATGCTGTACTGTTTAAGAATGAAAAAATTGCAGACCAAGCCCTTCCCCCCCCCCTTCCTCAGCTACAGCTCTTGCTTCGGGAGACAGGGTATGTCTCAATTACAGGAGTGCCTAGCAGCCGAGGTGCTGGATGGAGGTTCTCTACGTAACAGGGAAGCAGTCGCTGCACTGAAGAGCTTGCAGGCAACAAACCAAAAATGATGGAAGGAATGAAGAGGTTCAAGGACAGCTTCTGCTGATAGTGATAGGAAATCTGGAAGTGGTAAGGAACACTGAGCATCCACGTCCAGGGAAGGAGCAGTATACTGGAAAGGGGAACTGCACTGGCAGAAATGTGTAAAGAAAAATTATGCTCTTTGTTCAGAGGAAAATTTTGGATTGGAATGCAGTTCACTGCCTTAACTATTGAGGAAAGTACACAGAAAGAGAGTGCTTCTGGGAGATTTCCATTAGAAATTGCAAAATCTTTTTCCCCCCTTTCTCTGCCCAATGCAATTAAACAGTAATAGGAGTGCGTTGCACAGTTTATGAAGCAATAATCCTGTTCCCAAATGGCTAAACCGGGAGACTGATGGCCAAGTCATTTATCCCAATGAGGAAAATAGATTATTGCTCAGGAAAGCAGCAGGATGGCATTGTTACAATTACTCTACTGTCTGAGTTTATCTGTTCAAAAATCTAGATAAAAATTCTTTCTCTGGGATCAGTTTCTGCTTTGCTTGCTTGCATTGCCAGCCCTATGTGAGGAGTCCCACTGACTTTGCCATGATTACCTGTGAAGCAAAGTATAGGTCTCAGAGAATGAGTGACAGGACAAGTGTTTCAAGGCTGTAACAAAACATGGTAGCTAGTGAAATCAGTGCAATTTTGGCTGGGATATGTGGAGACATAACATTATGAAGTAGGAATGTAACAGCTCTCATGTGACTGAACTGGGGATATTGTACTTAGTTCTAAGCACCTCGTTAACAGAAACGTATTAACAAATTGGAGGGGATCCAGAGAAGAGAAAGTCAGTTGGGTATGTTGATTTACGAATTAAGATGGGCCTGAGTGGCTGATGTCCAATCTGAATCCATATTGGAATGCCTCCAGATCTTGCAGATGTTTGTGGGTTCAGGACTTTATGATCCTGAGTCCGCTGGAGTCAGTAGAAAGATTCCCATTGGCTCCACAGATGCTAGATTTGAGTTTGCTTGAAGAAACCTTGGCTGAATAGTGATTAAGGCTAAGGTTATATATATAACTTGGAAAAAGAGTAAATAAAGGGGAATGTGATGTAAGCTTGGAAGTATTAGAAGAGTGCAAATGTGAGGACCACCGTCTTGGCTGACATACTGGGAAAATGAACTGGGGACCTTCAGAGCTGGAAGCAAGAACTTTTTAACATCCTGAGCCAAGGTGGCCAGACTGCAGTGTGTCCCTGTTCTCTGGGTCTGGGAAGTGTTGAGTACAGGGTGCCCTTGTGGATGGTATTACCCCTGTCTGACAGGCATAAGGGACTCCTTAGCATTAATTGACCGAGCCATCATTTTAGAAGTATGGTGATAAATTTAAGAAAAAAAAAAATTTTGCAGTGATTAACTGATGAATCAGAGTTACAATACCCCTGTATGTTTTTTTGCCTAAGCTTTCTGAATGAACAGGTTGGACAGCTACTCGGAGAGCAGATTGTTCTTGCTGATCATCTAGTTTTTGGCATTGTAGGACTATAATATAACTCCCTCTCTCTCCTTCATTGTACAAAACCAGCCCTTTCTTTGATCCTGAGACCGTGCATTATATGATCATAGTTACCGTTTCAGGTAGAGCTGAGTCTGCTACACAGGTACTAGTCGCTGCCCTGAAGCTATCTCCCTTAAATCTGCTGGTGTATCTGTGTGTTTCCTCCCTGACCCGGTTCTGGTGAGATGATCCTGACCACTTCTCCACACTATTATGAAAAGTGTGGCTCATCTGAATCATTTTGACAGAGCCAGGTTGGAGAGTGTGTGCAGCCAAATCTGCAGGACAGTTACCTCTGTGGGGAGGGCTGCAGTAGCAGTCAGACCATTTGCTTAGCTGGAAGGTGAGGGAATGCTCATGGTATGGGGAGATATGTGCAACGGTGGCCATGCAGCTTGTGTCTAATATAACACTGAAGAACTCAGACACTCCAGATCCTGAAAACAGAGAAGATAAGCACCCTAGACCATGCAGAAAATCAGAAAAAAAACCCTAAAACCCCAACTTGGTCCATGGTGAGTAGCAACAAGAAAGCATGCTATCTCATGCATTTTGTGTCATGGCTGGATTCTCTGTCCAAGAGGGTCTTTTCCTGTGGTTGGGGTGTTCTTGCTATTTCTTTCTAATATGAAGCTTCCTTCTCTAATATGAACACAGTGCTCACAACACAGGATTTTTCTTCCTTGGGAGCACTAATGTTGGCTCTTTTCTCTACCCAGTTCTTTCCAGAAATTTCGTATCATGGAGATTTCCACCCCTTCCTTTCTACCCACAGAGATTTCCACCCTTTCCACCTTCAATCTGGCTGAAGTTGGCTAGCAGGTATACAAGTTGTTAGATGAGAAGAATGACAAACAGAAATGTGATGATCTCACAAGCCTTTTCCTTAGTAAATCTGGCCAAAAAGATGTTTATTTACATATTCCCAATGGCATACAAATCTGATTCAGGTGGAGAGCCGACTTGCTCCCAGAACACCAAGAAATTTCAAAGTAATTTAGGTTAAAAGCTCTATTGTTTCAAAATCTGCATGTTTGCTGCCTGCTTTTTTCTCTTAGCTTGGCTGTAAAGCAAGAGTATAACAGTGTTGATGCTGTGAGCCTTGCTTTCAGATCCTTGCTAACATCTGCTTATTTTATATTTCAAATGCTGCTTACAATATAAAATCATATCACAAACGAAAGATATTTCTCTGCAAATAGGGAACCAATTAATGTCACAAAGTCTAAACCGATATATTAAAAATCAAAAAAAGGAAAGCGAATGTCAACTAACTTTGAGTAACTGATAGTGCTGCCAATGTCCATTGTAAGGCGGTTGGCTCCAGCCAGTGCGTGTTGTGATTGAATTTACTTAGTTCTGTATAAACAGTGGATCAAACAGGGCTTTTCTGATCTTTTTTTCAAAAGTACAAATGTGATGCTGGAAAGCCCCAATGGATGTTGTTTCGTGTCAGTGACATAAGATGGGGCTAAAATCTTTCCAAACTTAGTACTGTAGGTGCCTTAGCAGACTTAGTAATATCACAGCAGGGAACAGCAACGTCACATCTGGAACATTATAAAATTGGCAATGCTGAAAAGGCATTAGTAAACATTATTAAGAATTCCTTGCAGGCAATTAGACTGCAACAATATCTTTGGAGAAAGTTTTTTTTTCCTTTTGCATCTTTATTTCTGTCTTGCTAATGAGAGACTAATGAGCCACAGACTTGTTACCTAGGAGGAATATCTCAACAAAGCTCTAGTGAACTTAAAACTAGTATTTACAGACTGATAACTGTTCACATTCATTATATGTTTTAAATGAGGAGGGACTACACTAGGAAAAAAAAAAAAAAGGAAACAAGTTGTTCCTTGCTAAGAGACTTCTGAAACTCTAAATGTCAGAAGTTTCCTAATGTCGAGGTTAGAGCCTTCCACCTTTCCCACCATTTAAGGCTGAGCACAGCTATGTGTAATTTTTTTGTATTTCTGCTTTGCTGTTACCAAAATATTAGTCTTTGACCATTGCAAAACCTACTTGTTGGTTTCAATGATTTCGAGAGATTTTTATTTTGGTTTTTTTGCTAGAAAGCAAAACCTGTTGGACCCACTGTCTATGTAGGTGTACATTTGTATATACCTGTTCCAATAACCCCCTGTTCACAGGTTTTTGTGAACAGTGTCTGTCTTTTTTCTGGCTTCCTAATCTTAACTATCTGAAAGGCTGCAGATAAGACACTGGAGAATCTCAAGCAGAGCACACTTACAGTTCCAAGCACAAGGAAATCACTCACAGCTTATCAGCAGCTCTGATACAAGTCTTCATGATTGCAGCACATGGATGGGACTTGGGAACCATGGCTGATATGAGTTGCTCTGCTACAACGTTCCTATGTGTCCTTGAGCAAGCCATGCACAAGTAGGTTTTTGAAAAGTCTGTCTTACAGGCTGGAGTCCTAAATCCATCCTGAGACATCAGGCTTGGGTAGCCCATGGACTGAGACAAACATCTCTAGGATGTGCCTCTTAGGAGCACTGAACACATAGACCTTTGCAACTGGATCCTATTCAGCACTTCAGCAAGCACTTGATGTCAAGTGAGGGGAACTTAGTCTCCAAAGAGCACAGTCACCCAAAATAGAGCGTGTGTGACTGCACTATAAATCTGCTTGCACCTTCCTCTCCTCATCCCACCCCAAATCTTCATGTGTTCAGGACATGGTGAAAAAAAGCAGCTTCACAGAGTCTTTGCTCACAGAGACAGGGAGTGTGCAACCCCTTTTTGATTCAGAAACGGCTGTTTTGACATCTTTCCCTTTGTGAGGATGCACAAAAAGTTTTGGTTTTGTTCCAGACTAAGTTAGGAAACCTTGAATGTTGCCATAGAAGAGTTCTTGGGCTGCTCACTTTCTCTTGAATTTTCAGGGTTATTTTCTCTTGGGATGTCTGGGTAACTTTTTAAGTTGCCGGTTCCTCTGGCATCTTGGATCTTTCACCTTGACCCTCTTATCCTTGGCGTCTCCCTTTTCCCAGTCTGTATCCCACATGCTTATTTGTTTTATCTGGTCCCTTACAGAAGCCATTGTGTTCACTGGAAGCTGATGTCGGGGACTTGGCACCCACTACAGGGCTAACAGAAGACTGTAATCCAGGCTTTTGAACTGTTCATCCACACAGCTTTACGTCAGCTGTGCAGGGGTGTAAACCTGTGATTACCAAGAGCAGGGTGGCTATCCCACCTGTTCCATCATTTCTCCACCTTATGTGCACTCACTCTGAGGACTGTAAGCAATTACTCTGCTAGGTACTAAATACGATATGCAGCACATGGTAGTGTAAAATTATGGAATTTGGGGGTTTTAATGAGCTCAGGTGCAATACAAAAGAACTTTTTTTTTTTTTCCTGTCCATAAAATTATATGGCTTGGAATCAGGGGTTTATACAGCTCTGGACAAAGCCATTTTATTTAAAGGGTCGGTATGGGGGGGTAGGTGTGTGTGGAATAGAACAACAACAACACTCTAGCCCAGCACAATTATATGCAGATTTGTTCATAAATCTGGGCTGCAGCAGATGTGCTGCACATGTTGAAAATCCAGAGCATGTTGCTGGAACTTAAAACATAAACATGAACCTGTTTCCAAAGAGGAAAATCTGCTCACAGTGAGAAGCTGACCCCGTGCTTTAAACAAAGATCAGGTCCGTTCTGCCTATTGTGCCTTTGCTATGTGTTTACTTTCCTTGCTTGGTGCCTAGGGTAGCTTAAGGAATAGCTAGAAGAAAAGAAGCAATTTACCTATGTCAGAAAAGAGCCTGTGACACTCTGGGCATAAGGAAACAAGAGGTAGGATGTGACCCAACTCATCTTGCTATCAAGGATCCCTTCCGACCCAAACCATTCTATGATTCTATGATTCTATTAGGCTGGGTCAGCAGTATCATGCTGGATCTCTCATCTGTATTTTTAGATGCTTGAAGTCTTTTGCCCTGTAGCTAAATCTTGTAGAAAAACATAACTGCACTTCACAGTGGGTAAGGCTGTAAGAAACAGTCTGCTTTAAACACAAACCTGCACTCTGTAGGTAGTTGGAAGTGAAGTTCCTGTAGCCAGCTGCGTGATTAAATTCCTTTGGTGGGTAGCAGGGCACGCTCTTGAAGACTCTGCACCCTGACTGAGTGCCACCATACTTGCTCTTCTTAACAGTGACAAGCTGAAATGCTGGCAACTCCTCCTATCCAAGGCTGTGAGCTTCCAGATTTCAGCATGGTCTGATGCATGCCTGATACATGTGGTAGCATGTGATGCATTTTTGTCTTTTCTTGGCTTTTTATTTTGACAGAAAGGGGTGTGGGTTGATCAAGGGACACTGAGAATGCAAAGTGCTTTCTTCCTGACCCTTGAAAAAGATTAGCCCTGCAGGTAAGGAGCAAAGGTGACTTTCTGGTTAATACAAGGCTGCTTACATCCCATCTGCTCCCACTGGGTTGGGTGTTTAGATGAAGAATGGAGTACATTCTCCATTACCAGACATGATAATACTATGACCTACATGAATACAGAGGTTTCAGCTCTCTTTCCTCTTCTGGAGGAAAGGCAGTGGTAGATGTGGTCATCTGTGTGAGTGTTCAAGTGTTCTCTTAACTTTCCGTGGAAGATGTTGGATTAAGGCATGATGTTGAGATCTGTGCTCATCCACTTATTCCTGCAGGCTGGGCTGCAGTATCCTGCTTACAGGAGGAGGATATTTGTCTGGAGGTTTTAGAGCTTGAGAAACCTGCATCTCTCTGGTAAACTGCTCATGTTTTATTTTTCTTTAAATCAAAGAGCCATGAAGGGGAATGACTGATAAAAATAGTCAGGATGACGTAGATGTGGATTAAGTCAGAAAGGGAATGAGCAGTTTATGCTGAGAACAGTCACAAATGCAACATATGTCTTTGGTTAGTTAAGGCAAAGAGATGTGTATCTGGATCAGCCCCCTACTTGCTGCCACCTTTCCTGCCCAATGTCCTCGTTTGCCAGCTGTACAGCCAGAGATTGGACTTTTACGGACATTAAATTTGCCAAAGGTAGTGAGGTACCTCCATGCTTTGTTGAACAGGGTTGAACAGGTACTGTGATGACTAATTGAAAATGAGTTTTCATTTGAGAAACACTCAGACGTACGAACTCCATTAGCTAATCAGGTTTCCAAGAGGTTTTACAGTTTTGAAGCCCAAAGGCTCCTACCACTGACAGTACACAGCCCAGGCACCACTCCACACCGACAAAGCTAAAAGGGCTGTCAGTGCTGACATGTTCACCTTAAACTGGAAAATTTTAAATGTTCCCAGTGGCCCAACTATTTGTCCTTTCACCTGACTACCGTTCAATCCATTGCCCGCAAATATGGTAAGAGGAAGAAAAGATGCATTATTATTAATAAATGAATGGAGCTATTTGCTATTTATTATTTAAGCCCTCAATACTGGCAGGCTTTAGTGATACATGAAATATAGGCAAGTAATTTATTTATTAGGGAAAATAATGATTTTTTTCCCCCCATTCCGGAGCCCTCTCTGACCCAAAACAGCAGGGGGTTTATCAAATACAAATACAATGACTTGTAATTTTAGAGTCTTTCAGAGCACTGTAACTGACAACCTTTTTAACATAAGTACATTGAACAAATAATTTATAGAAGTATTCTGGGAATATTTTAGGGTGTTTTATTACTACTTCTGAAAGCTATGGCATGTTATTGATTTTGGTGTATTAATATAACCTAAAAGTGAGGGCACATGCTTGCCTCCTAATCCAAATCAGCTTTGATGGCAACCCATATATTTTACTGAAAGGAGCCTTGAACTAACGACAGAGGTTAACAATTACACATCATAGCCAAAAGTTTAAGATAATGAATTTTGCTCATTACACACTGTCCAGCCTCAGCCATAGGAAGTTCCCCTCTGCTCCCTCCTCGATGTCTAATCCAGATTCCTCCAGTAGCTATTTGTCAGAAATTTGAAGCCTTATTCTTACATTCATGTCATGCAATTTACATTGTATTCATGAAGGCTTCCACTAAGGAAGTGTAATCATCATTACTGTTTTCTGTATGCCATAAAAATAGTGTATTTCTCTTAAAATGGGATTGCTTGCTTGCTTTATACTTTTTCATGTGTATATGTATGTGTGTGTATACACTAGTGTAGGTATATATAACAATAGCTGTGATATATACATTACTGGATGTATTTCTCTATCTTGTTCTTTGCTGTTCCTGGAGTACTGCTCCTGGGCGCTACAGGGATGTTTGGTCCCTCCATTTGCTTCTCTCCCTCTGTCCAAAGGGTACAGAGCAGCTTCAGTGCGTCATGTCAGGACGATTGGCGCCTCTAGCCCTTGCTTTCTGGTGACCTGGGTGCCTGTCTGTTTAATGCTTCAGTGGAACTAGACCAATTCACCCGGCTGCTGAAAATTGTCCAATGGTACCAATGCCTATTCATTGCCGTCATGGTGGGTATGTCAGCAAGATGACTCATACCACCAAATATGTGGTCCTTTTTTTTTTTTTCTTTTCTTCCTAAGTTTTCTTAGTAATCTTTTCTGCTGACAGTTGATTTAACTGTACACTCAGTTCTGGAGGACTTTTTAGCTCACATTTAGTTCTTGGCTTTAAAAAGGAATGGTGGGCAGTTTTTAAGTGCCTTGACAAAGCAACCATGTGAATTAGGGTTCTTCTCTAGCTGCACTTTCTTAAGAGCATCCAGATTGTTTAATTGACGTTATCTTCCCCCCCTTTCAACAAACAATGTTTTTTTTATCTCATCTTTATGTTTTCCTGATCACTTGGTGGCTCCATCAGTGATGGCTTGGCCATAGGAACTCCTGATTCTGCCCAGCTTGACAAGTGGAGACAATCTTTGGGGACACTTTGCACTCTGCTTCAAACTTTCTGGGAACTCCATGATTGGGGCAGTCGGAGACTTGTGCTGCGCTTTACCAGCTCTGGCCCCTTGTTGCCCTCCTTTGGTGTTGTCAGCACGGATATAAAAGCATCATGATGCTATCACTGCTGCAGCTCAGATTAGGAGCAAAAGGCATGAGGTGCTCAATGGAAGAGACTTTTAAGTCTTGAGGTGCTGTTCTCAAAGCCAGAAAGACCCTTGCTTACCTTTACGCCACAATTTCTGTTTAAAAGCCTGTGTGAGGTGGACTGAGAAGTATGCATTGAAATAGTATAAAATATGGACTTTTTTTGCTGGGGGGTAAGGTATTTGATCAAAATAACTCTGGAGGAGGAAAAAAGTATACAGATCTTGAGGAGCAGGGAATAGGCCATCTGGCTGAACATGCTGCCTGTTAAAATGTACCTTAATCCCCACTTCCTGCTTTTTTGCCATATGCTTCGCTGTGTGAGAAGTCAGGTACAAAGCGGAGCCCTTAAAAGAGAAGTTTAATTCCTGGTCACCTAAAAAGGTGACTCCTAATTAAATCCAAAAGAGGCATTTTATATTCATCATAGTAGACTTACTCACATCTTTATTTTCCAATAAAATGCACTTGCTCCTCATGTCCTTGTGGCATGACTGATGTCACTTCCCACCCAAGAAGTTTCTGGAGGAAGGACTTTTTCTTCTCCTTTTTTACACAACTTAAAATTTGCTTTACTGTTTTTGATAGTAGAAGTCCAGCACCATTTGTGTCCTGGTGTAGTTAATGTTCTCATTCTCAAAGGAGGTACACCAAGGGCCTTGAGTTAAAATGGAAGTTATACCCTGTGCGCCTGCTTCCTTTGCAGTCAACATTTAATGATTTGTAAGTAGCAATAATATATTAGCAAAGGAGAGAAGATGCTTAAATGCAGTGCTAAGCAATTGCGAAGGCAAATTAGTTTTTGGGTCTGTCACAAACAGGGTTTTGGACAGGTTTTGGAACATACTGGACTGGGCTTGACACCGAGGAGCATTCCTTAAACTTTGTGATTGTCAAGCTTCGTAAACTTCTCAAGCTTTAAAAGCAAATCTTCAAGCCCAGGCTAATTTACTGGTCTTCCTGGAAGTTGGTCCAGACTTTTTATATGGCTTTGATGCTGGAACTTGTGTCTCACAGTATCACAGAGTTAGACCAAGACAGGGACCCCTTGGAAAGGGCTGTTAAGCCCTTTAAAAACTAATGGGAACCAAGGAACTTGAAAATCTGTGAATAAGCTCAACCATCCATACATTGCATCACTTGCATAGGATAGTCCAGAAGAGTGGTGGGACAAGCAGGCAGTTTGCCCCAGGTCCCTTGTTTAGTGGGATATAGACAGGGCCACTACACTATCGTATTTCCGAATGTGCAATAGATGGCACGAACTACAACACTCCTTTCCTCCAGGTGCACATGATACAGAGAGCTCCTGTTGTTGTTTTGGGTTCTTTATTTTTAGGTTCAGTAGATTTTATTGGGTTATTTTCCTATCCTGTGAACACAGGCACCAGGTAGTCAATAACAATCGCTCCATTAAAAAGGAAAAATAAAATCTTCAGTGTTAGCTGCACACACTAGAAATAAAAAAAAAAAAAAAGGAAGGGGGAAAGATGAAGGGAAAAACAGATGCCAAACATTGTTTTACATGTCACGGAGGCTGCTGTTCTATAGAATCATGTCTTCAAATAAGTGCAAGTAAAATGTTACAGAAAAGGCGCATTGCATTGCATTCTTCTTCTACTCTTTGATATTGTCACCTCTGAAAATCAAAATGCTTATTTGACAGTGGCATTATCTTAAATTAACTTCAGGCTTCCAATCTGAGAACGTTTTGGCCCAAAAAAGACTATTCTGAGGTTACAAACAAATCAATAGGAGGGCCAGGAATAGAAGACAAATAGGCCTTCTGCACTCCTTTTAGCTACCAGACCTCCTTCGGCTCAAAATCACATTGCATCTGAACCTGTAGCCAAGGGAACACTGGGATTTTAGTCCCAGAAAGAATGAGCTCCAGTTCCTGCTCTCCCATTCCCTGGAAGTGCTTGGTTGGCATTCAGCACCTCCTGGGCTGTACCCTCCCTTAATGCTGCTTCTTCCACTGTCTCCACAAAAAGCAAAAAAAAAAAACAACAACAACCCACCCATGTCTTCTACTCCTAAGCGTTTGGCTTCGAGCACCAGTCACAACTGGTTTGTGTTCCGTGCTTGCTTCTGCCATTGAAGTTTTATTTAGGCTTGATAGTGAGTGAAACAGTCAGGTGTAAGATTTTAAGTCTCCACTCAGACGAATCGTGCAAGGTACATGCCAAGCAGCCCGAGTGTTTACAACAGCCCGTGACAGAACATGTTATGCGTTGCAACTTGAGGCACTGCCATAGAAATATGGCACATTGCACAGAAATTGCTTTTGCAACAAGCTGAAAGTTGTGTTATTAGGTTCTGCTACTGGATTAACCCATGGACTTGCAATCTAACCTGATACCAGCAGCGAGGATTTATTACCAGCTGTGACTTTCAGTCCCATCAGAGCTCATAATGAAATCGCAGGGTGTGGGTATGGGTGTTTTTGTGCATGTGTGTCTGTGTGCATGGTTGCTGTGAGGGACAGAGAGGGTCACCCACCTGTAAGGGAGCTGTGAACGGGTTCCTGTGGTGTGGCACCACAGCTGGGGCCCCTTGCAGCATGTAATTTTCTGTGCTTGGGGTTAAAATCTTCTCCAGTGGTGCTCATTTGCAAATTATTTGTGTCACTGGAAGGCACTTGGGGATAAAGGAGGGGTGTAATTTGTGTCTTGGTTACACAGATGGAACCTGTTGAGGTTATGGAATAACTGGGGGTAGTGGTAGGTCCCAAAGTCTTTCCCGTGTAGTTCACCAGCCCTATGAATATTCAGATTACATCCTCTCCACTGATGCTGCCACCCAGAGTGCCAATTTGTTTCAAAGCTGTTAGTGTTTTGGGGGAGATATGAACACCTGTCCAGGGGGATTTGGGCAGAGATACCACCCGTCCAGTTTGTGTATAGCCCGGCAGCCTGCTGACAGATGGCACTGATTTTCAGCCACAGTTCGCCGACTGTCACCAGTTTCTTACCTGCAACTAAAGCACCCAAAAGCTCCGTCCTTCACTGCCAGCTAGGATCAGCTATAATTTACCTCTTTTAGCCATGCAAATAGTTTAGAAAAAAGCAAAATATTTCTACTTTTCCTCTCAGCTGTTTGACAAATGTCCCATCACCCCTTCACTCCAATCCTGTGAAATACAAATAGTCATTTCGTTAAGAAATGGCAATTTTTCTCAATTACCAACCTGTGAGTAACCAGATCACCATTGTACCTGGTAATAATGAGCAAGTTTTAATGTAAAAAAAAAAAAAAGCCAACTAATGAGGTAATTAACCAGTTATTATATGATAATGACTATGCACTTGCATGCTTGATGGCTTCAATGTAATTAAAAACGTCTAATATGTGCCTGTTTGTGACCTGTAAAACAATTAAGAGGTTCTGAGGGTTTGGGCATTTCTTTCTGTCTTCAGTTTTTATACATAGAGTTTTTCTGTCTTTGAGCCCTCTGATTTGAAAGCAGTAAAATTACATCTGAGACTGAGAAATAGATTTGACTCTATGCAAATTCTTTGGAGGAGTTAGAGGACTGCAGCCTACACACCAGTGACCATTGCGACCTCAATGACATTGCTTTCCTCAATGGGGAAAAGAGTATCTGTTTTGGATTAAATCACAGTGAGTTAAGAGACACTGTAATTTTAATCTTTGATTTAGGAGAAGATTTAGGCTGCTGCCATACAGTACTCCAATACTTTAATTTAAATCTGAGCATGATTATTTCTGAAATAAGTGGAACTGCTGATGGGTTCAAGTTAAGCATATGCTTAAAATATTGCTGAATCAGCTGGGACCATCTAAAAGGCTGCCCTTTCTTAAACTTTAAATCCACAAAAGGAATAGCCTTCTTCTGAGTAACGTGTACCTTGTTGAGTTTGTATCCTGAATGCCTCTGTCTAACAGCACTGGGGATCAATAAATTCATATTTCTTCTGAATATTTTTTTCCTGTATTTAAGACTGCGCTTGTTGCCACAAGAGTCTTTTTCCTCCTCCTTTAGATGTCCCTCCCCAATTGGTAATTTATTATTATTTTAAATCAGTACAAACATAAACATTGCTATTTTAATTAGGGAGAAGCAAACAGAAGTCACAGGCTATAAGGCACTGCGAGTACGCTTGCTACTCTCACATTTTAATTATTTATTGGAGTAAATAAAATTAAATATTTTCATAGCGATCCAGAACAGGATTTGAAGTAATTACTCTGTCAAATTCATCAAAAATTCCCTCATCAAAATAAAAACCTTGATGTCATTGAATAATTTATAGTACAAATACACAGAAATTGTAAAGTATTATAAATAGAAAACTGCAGGGTAAGTGAACATGAATTAGTTAAGGGTTATGTTTCTGAAAGAGCCTGTCATAAGCTGTATAAATTTTTAATAAGTGTTTTTGAGGCCTAATTTTCAGTGTACAGTATATACCAACAACTACAGGAAACAACCCGAAAATGGTGATTTAGAAACACAGCTGTTTATGGTAGAGGCCAGATTGTGACTCCTCTTCCTGGGCCTTTCTCTCACACAATTTGAACTAATGATGTTTGCCACTGAATGCCGATGGCTTAGCATGAATCATCTGCCTAAATAGCAAATACATTAAGTAAACCTAATTTTTATTATTATGTATGAATACCAAATGCTGGGATGATATCTAGCCTATTAAACCCCCAACTGTTTGGTGAGACATCTGTATGCCGATGACTTGACACCAGCCTGCCCGTGCTCAGCCTTTGATAGGGTTTCTGGTGTGACTGAGGATCTCTCTTCCTTGTGCAGAAGCTGGAAAGAGCTATTGGTCTTCCCTGACACCCACAGGGCCTGATCCTGCAAGCTGCCATCTCCCCACCAAGTGTAAAAGGAGCTGGAAGCACTCAGCACCTTGCAGGTTGATAGTAACTTTTGCATTTGCTCTTGTAATGCCAAAGGTGACTCTCCACTTTACTGGTAGCTAAGGATGTCTCAGAGGCAAAAGCTCTGATCTTGAGTCCCCTGACTTTACTGCTTTTCTTTCTAATCCTACTGAGTTCTGGATCAAAATTCTTTGCTAAAGGCCTCCCATAAAACAAATTAGCAACAGATCTGGACCTTACCATGCTAAAGCCATTGTTTTCAGTGGATCTAAGATGGATACAAATATCAACAGCGTTTTTACAAAACTACCATTGTCAATTCATGGTAGATTTGAAAAATAAAACTTCCTCCTTCCCAGTCAAATGAAACCTGAGATTTATGGTGGGATCTGGATCTAAGGCAGCAAAGGAAACCTGCTGCAGCTCCACTGATGCTGGGGGAGTTCTGGATGCAGCAGTGTAAGGCTGAGGTAAGGCCACTGGAGTCTCTGGATTTGTTCTGACTTAATCCCATCCTAATGAAGCCTGGAATTCCTTTTTCACTTTCTTGTTATAAAGGTCATTATGCAAATTCTATTTCTATTCCTAAAAGTAGTTCTGGGAATTAAAGAAAATAGATTTGGTGCCATTTTCTGTTTATTCTATTTTAAGAGGGATCATTTAAGGGAGGTTTTTTTCCTTGGCTTTCTTGTAGCACATCACCATTTTGGTAGACATGTCAGTTCAGATCATATCTGGCTAAAACTTTGTTTTTTGAGAACCAGTAAGAAGCACGCACTTTTTTGATCGATATGCGTTACAGAAATAGACACAGGTAATGATTTTCAGACAGCTAAGCCAAGGAAGCTTTATCAGATGTAGAATATGCTATCTCATTTCATGCATGCATCTACCCCTGGCAAAGTTCTTTCTATTTCTGGGACCTAAAGGGCCTCAGCAAGGTAGTTCTGCTTGTAAATCTCTGCTACATCAGAAAGGTCAATATACAAGATTCAGAGCAGGCACAGAATGACAGGAAGTGGGAGCAGGATTGGAACAAGTTAAAAATTGCAATCCTTCGCTGTTAGAAAATGAAAAGCCATGTACGGAACTCATGGGAACAGTTAGGAAGTACTCAGGAAGCTTTGGAAACCTTTGACTTACACAAACTTAAATGGAGCCTAAATTTTGCATTGTTTCTTTGTACAAGATGAAAAACACCCAGCTTCGATATAGTGCAAGATAAATCTATTGACAGCAGAATAGAGATAGGAATTTATTGCTGTACTGTTTCTCTTCCCAGTCATCACCCAAGATTTTCCTAACTGGCTGCATAAGCAGTGCTACCAAGCATTTTGTGGAGATTTTCAGTGACTCAGGAATTTAGTCCTCAGTGTCACTACCGCCTAATTCTCTGTCTTCCGTTCTGGATGATGTGGGAAACATTTGACTAGTACCCCAAAGATTATGTTGCTTTACATCAGATTGATATCAAACAAGTTTTTTAATGACTATTTAATTAATAAGAAACCATTTGCTTTTTTTTTAAACTTAAATTTTATCTATAATAAAGCTTCCTCTTCTCATAAATCTAGGCTACCGAAGTCTGCATGGAGCACAGAGATGGAGGCTTCCAGGCATTAGTTATTCTCTGGGTCCTTCCTTTCTCTCTGTTTAATAATTGATAGGCACAATCGTTCCTCCTACTTCTTCACTGTAGTCAATAGTGTGTCATCCTCTGCTGTCATCTGAGGTCACCTTCCTGAACTGCTTAGGTTTAGGAGTCAAGTCTGGTATAGACAAGTTAAAACTTTTGATAGTAGAAAGAGATATTCATTTAATATGTTGGTTGCTAATCATTATCAACTCATTTTAAAATGAGAAACTAGCTCGTATAGGGAATCGCTTAATTTCCCTAAGCACATTTGGGTCTCACTTGCTTTAAAGACGTGCTCTTAGCTTGATTTTTCTCTTTGGGTTTGGGGTCTTTAACATTTCCTCTTCTGTTGCTTGTGGTTTCATTGTAACATTATTCTTACCGCTTTTCCTCTTCCATCTGTTTCGCTTTCTACTCCACAAGGATATTGTAGTTTTTTTGGACGTCAAATGGAACGACAAAGGGAAAAAATCCCCGCAATTCTTTTTTCAAACTATGAATAGTTTTCCTTTAAAAAAAAAAGTTCTGGTTCATCTGCAGCCAAGTTTATTGGAAATGACAGCTCAAAAGTTCAGTGAGTGAGTGAAGTTCCTAGAGATCAGAAGCCCTCTGCTGTGTCTACTGTTTCCAGGCCTCAATACAAGGGCACCTTTTGGAAGTTTCAAGGTCAGCTGTAGGTCTATTATTATGTTGAATGGAAAGGAAATAATTTTGCACTTGTATCCAACTTCTTGTCATCTTTCTCCTTACCCTACTTGGGTTCTTTGTAGTACTTGAAGGCCTCAGCTACATCTCTTTTGGCCATTGTAAATGGTTTGATTGGTGTTGGCCATCCTATCCCTTCTTTCCTCTTTATAAAAAGCAAATGATCATGTTGCATTGAAGAAACCATTATTGCCATCAAACAATCTGCCTTAATTTTCACCTTCTCCGAAAGTTTCAACTCCTCATCAACATTTCAGAAGGGAGTAACTGTGTTGGTTTTCAGTGACTCTGAGAAACCCTACCAGTTCTGATCCACACTTTGGATAAGTCATAGCACAGAGACCACTTTGGACAAAGGATGCACTGGTCTTTTCCTTTTATTTTTTCCTCTTTGCTGCTTCTGTTTTTTTTTTTTTTAAGCATTTGTTCAAGCCCCCTGAAGCTAAGGCAGAGACATGAATCTGTACAAAGTTCCATTAACCAACCATCTCTCCTAACTGGCAACATAGAGCACTCTAGGATAAAAATTGTGTATGTTATGCCCAGAACTGCAGCTTTGTCTTCCTCTGAAGGACTTAGGCTGGTGTGTTGGAATCAAGCATTTGCAGGAAGTCCACCCACAGATATTTTTTCTCAAACATCTCTTGGCAGCTTCTCCTTCGTCTGTGCCCAAGAGAATATTGCTATAGTTGGTACATTAGTCTGGCTCAGCCCTGTCTGACTGTCTGAAACATAACACCAATTCAGCGACATGCTCCTTGCCCTACCTCCCTTTTTCTGATTCACAGCAAAGATAAACGGGACACCAGGACATGTCCCTCTGAGTTACTATTTCTGCCAGTGACTGGTTTTAAACCAGGGCTCAGGATTTAAAAAGTGCTGCTGTGCCCTAAAGCACCTTCTGCGTTTTGCTTGGCACACAGAGTTAGCAGCGGCTTCTTAACCACTTGGTTTTGTATATGGTCACTGGGGCTGAGTGTGGGGCCACAGAGCACCTTCAGCTCTTAGGTCTGTTGAGTTCCTTGGCTTTTATGGAATTACTCCTAACTGATATCAGTGTCACAGGGATAAGGACTTGAGCCTTCTGTCATCCCCAAACCACGGGAATGATTCGCTCTTCAGAGCTTACAGCTCTTCAGAGCTTACATGGTGCTTTTCATGTATTATACCTGAAGTGCAGTACACGTTTGTCTGGAAACTAAAGGCTAAAGGCACACTTCAAGTCTGAGAGGTTTTAATTACAGGTCAAAGGGAGCAACAGAGAAAAGAATAAATATATAGAGAAGGAACTGTGTGAGGGACTTGCCTGGCAATAGCAATCGTCTTAAGTAAAATGATGGGAAGTGCCTTCAGGCAGCTTTGGTTGTACATGCTTATTTATGACTGTCTCCCACTTTCACACTGCTAGAAGCAGTGGCAGCACCTGATCTCAGGGACTGCAGTGTCGTGTGACGATTACTATCCAGAAAGATATGAGAAGGCTCTATAATTTTCCTAGGAGAAAAGAAAAAATGGCACAAGCTCAGACTGGTGGGCAAGGTTACTGCTACTCTGACATGCCTAGAGTGGTTTGGCAGGTGTGAGGAAGTCGCATTAGCTCCCAGCTACATATTAAGTGGATTTTCAAAGAGCTTGTGATAACTTATAAAACAGAACATGGTTTGGGGTTTGAGTATTTATCTGAGCAGCTGTCTCCCTCTGTATGGGCCTAAGCACTGTTTGACATCATCTAAAGCTGTTTTATTGGCCATTCCAAAACAAACAAAACGCAAATAGGCTTAACACCTTTGGAAGGCAACTGCTTAGTTATTGTGTGGAATTAATTTTGGGCTGGGGATCCGTAAAGCTGAGTCAATATGTTGATCTGAATCTAAGCTGCAAGCTTACCTTTTAACCTGCACTTGTTCCTTCTTCTAATAGAGCTTTTTTTTTAACCACATATTATTGTGCCTTTATTGTCAACTGCCTTGCATGCATTTACATGAGAAATACTGTGGGCTCTTGCTTTGAGTTCATACTGCCTAGGAAAGAGTTTGAAATAAAACCTGCACTTCTGGTCCTGGTCTTCTTGGTTTACAGAGGGATACTCTTGGGCTGATAACTTGAAGATCTGGAGCTCTTTCACATCCTTAGCATCCACTGCCTTTTCTGGAAGGCCTGACCATTGGGCAGCTACACTGTTTTCCCTTGAGGAATCCGAGAGGGTTATACTGAGCAAGTCCTCCTCGTCTCTTGTGCAGCTGCTGCTGAAGTGCTGCTGGGTGCTTTACTGGTGATACCAGGGGCTGTGATGTCTTCAGCTTATCAATAACCTGCATTAAGCTGCCATTGCTTTTAGAACAGCCTAGGCAATGACTGAGAGGATTGACTCAAAGGATGAAAGTTATCTGGCTGGAAGTCTGCTCAGGTCAGACAGATAATACTTACAGGAAGGAGGCAATGTCTGGTGAGCTAGAAGTAAAGGGCAGCAAGGGGAGCTGAATCCTTCCTTCCTATTTGCTACTTTGATGATATTAAATCTGGTGACATGAAGTATGCCAATTTCCTTTCCTAGGATCTTCCTAGGAAGCATTTTATATCTGGGCTTACAGGCATGGTGCCAAGACATTATTTTCTTATGAAGTATGGCCACTGCTTGTGTTTTGGAATGGCTATGCATCTTGAAGGGTTTAAACTTAGCCTAAAAAATCTATCTCAGACTTTCCAGACCTAAATCTAGAAAGTCAGGTTCATATTTAGAAGGTGCTTGTTTGTTTTGCTATTTTATTTTACTTGATTTTCCTTGTGGTGTGCCCTGAGACACTTCATGTCATCATGCTTTGAGCTGGCAGCTGGGCAGGAGGGGGACATAGTGAGTTCCTCAGTGTCTTCATTGTCCTCTATTTCCCTCTGTTTCCCTGGTAAGAGTCATGAGCACCTTTGTATTTCTTTAGCACTCTAGGAAAATAAGAGCAATGTGCTAGTGTCATTTCTTCAGAAAAGAAGTGAACTGTCTGGGCTCCTTGGGCCAAAATTCAAGGAAGAAAATACAGATTTTGGGTGCTTACTGTGAAAAACCTTTAATAGCTGAAATACTGGGAATTAAATCTGGGCGTGACTCTCAGCAAAAATCAGCCATCTGAAAAACCAGGCTCTGGAAACTGAGTGCTGCATAAAGGGGAAACATGCCCAAACTTTCTGAAAGTCTCTGGCAGTGCCACGTTATGGAAACAGGGACCTGTCAATTTGTGTGTTGGTTAGGTAAGGTCCTTGTGTGACCTCCATTCCTGGGTCATCTCAGTACCTTAAGATCTTTTATAATTTTTGTGTTCATGGGGCCAGATTTACATAACAGAATATATCTGATTAAAATCAACAGGATATAACTGATTCTCTAACTAAAACGGTCTTTACACAGTCTTTGCTTGCATTTCTTCTAAAGTCACTTTTGCTGGAATTTTGCAAAGTGCAACCAGAATCACCCAAAACAGAGCACAAACACATGCACTGGAATAGATATGTGACCCCTTCACCTTGTGTTCCCACATGGCAGCACTTACAGTTGCCACAATGCCACTGCATTGGCTCTTACAAATGATTCTGCCACCCCACACCATGATTAAGTATTGCTGTTATAAACCAGGTACCTCTCATGTTAATAACAACATCTGTTAACTAACAAATTGCTCATTAACCAAGAGTAGCAGTGGATTTCACCAGATTACAGCTCTGCAGGTCTTTTATGAAAGAGCTATCAACAAAATGTTGTGCCTTTCTTATTCTTTAAAGAATCAAAGTAATTTTCTTTTTAGTATTGAGTTTCTTAAAGCAGTGGTTATCCCATACACTTCTGTATTATGTAAAAGCACTGTAAGATGATATTTAAAAAGAACCGGTACTTTCCCTTACCATTTTGCAGAATAAAATGTCTTTTCTATATGCCATCTTTGAATGGATTCCTGAACAATGCACCAAAACTTAGCTATAAACACACTACTGTCATATAACAGACCCTATACTTCATGATATCTACAGGGAATCACTTTTTAAAGTCTATAACATACAGTAGTCTTTTTATATGACTGAATCATATAAAAATAAAAATTGATAAAAAATAGTAATAAATCTGGATTTTATATCATGCACTGAGCAAAGTCTAAATTAAACTACTGTATTAAACCTTCTATGAAGTAGACCTAATTAATTAAAAACACCATGGTGAAGCAATTTAGCCATCAATCTCTTTGCTTAAGTGGGGGATGAGGTACATATGGTAGTTTACTGAGAAAGAAAAATGAAAGACCTGTTCTCTCCAGACTCACATTGACATGATCTAGGGGAGGTTAAATATGAGCTGCTATTCCCAGGGAGACTTCTCCTACAGTTCCTCCAGCAAGATGACTTTCCCAAAGCCCTCGGCAAGTTGGAGTGTGTCACTTATCTCCTGCTTCCAGAACAGCGAGTGGAACAAAGCAGGCTTGCAATGCTTTTCTGAACGAGTCAAATGTTGATTGAAACGGCAGTGGTGCCACGGAAGAGGGATTTCTCTATGAGTGCAGACTAGCTAGTTACATTGCTCATGCAACGGAGTTTGCCAGCACTCCTAGGAAGGAAAAGGAGATGCCAGTGTTTCCTGCCTCTCCAGAGATGTGTCCTGGCCCTAGCAGCATTGCTCTTGCATGCTGGACACTGGGGCTGAGGGTGATACTCAAACTGAGAGGGTAACGGGGCTGGAGGGTGGCCAGCAGTACCCTTTCAGAAAGGCAGCCCAGTGACTTGATGTATCGTTTCAGTTTCCAAATTGTCAGTGCCTTTATAAGAAGGGGGCAGCTCAGGAAACGGCTAGCTGAAAATTTTCCATTCAACCCTCCCTCACCACATTCCCTCCAACTGTCTACTTTGGTTTTGTGAAAAAAAATTGAGATTATTTTTGTTGCAAGCCCTCTGTTTTTCATGGAATGACCAAATGCCCAAGAGATGAAACTTCTAGGATCTAGTTCATTTCTAAATTCAGATTTGATGTGCCTTTTCACATGGCTCCTGCCAAAACAATGGTGATGGAAGAAGCAAAATATGTTGCTGCACATTAATGAATGAAGAACCCCCAACACTGATGAGACCTACTTTTTCAGTCTTTGGCTCTTCACCATCACAGATGCTACAAATAAGAAGAGATTTCCTAGGCCCCTGCTCAACAAGGGCACAGGCATTCAGCTGGGTTGCTTGTGGATGAAGCTGTGGGTAGTGACATGGCTGGGCCTTGGGGGACTAAGTTTAGGAGAAGATCATGGAGTTTCTTTAATTTTCTTGAGTCCCACAGAGAGAATTGTTGTTTGGTGCTCCTGGCCTTTTTAGTAAAATCATCGTGTTCCATGTGTAGATAACAGTACGCTTAGTATAGTATTTTCATAATTTCCCACTCTTTAATTCGATCCCGTTCCGTCAAATCTTGCAGCCTCCCAGGGTGACCATACAGAAAATGAATGTAGCTGTATCACCCCCATCAAGATGCTGCAATTGCCCAAAAGAAAAACTCTTAGCAAAGGCCTTTGCATGGAAGTAGAAATGAAATTCAATAGTATTTGGACTTGGATGTCAAAAAGTGATGCAAATTATAAGCAAGCCATACATTGCTTGATGATTTGCTCAAAACTTCTCAAATATCACATAGTTGGACTTTCTGAATGCTTAAACAGTGGACTGGAAGTTAAGCATCCACTGTGTAACACATAATCAGTTCCTCGTACCATTCTTTTAATTTACTATTTCTTCATCCACTTGTATCTCTCATGAAATCTTAAATCAATGTGACAATTAATATTGCATGCACATGAAGGCCATCTACCTTTTTCACCTCCCTGCTACTTTTTTTTTTTGCCCCAGACAAGCTAAGGGAGAGGTTTCATGTTGCACTGAGAAGCTCTGATGAAGAGCTGTACCCAAAAATCAGATTGACTCCTGCTGTATGCAGAAATCCCCCATTGGATCAGATGTGTCCTTATGGGATATGTCGATCCAAGTGGCTGATTCAGCAGAAAAATATTAATTTAATTTGTAAGTCAACCAGATGTCTGAGCTGCCCAGTGACCATATAATGAATACATCCATCAAGGAAGGGAGAGGTAGAGGCTTGTGGCTGTAGATAAAGGCTGAAGTGGGATCCTCCTTTTGGCAGGGGCTTTGTATTTGACCAACTTGGCTGTAATGTGAAGATGCACCCATGGAGTATCAAAGATCCCCCACACCAAAGCCAGGAGTTAAGCTTGTTTGCAGGCTTTTGAGACAGCAGCTGTATTTGTGGTTGGAGATGCACTTCAGAGCTCAAGTGGCATTGGGAACACTCTGCATAATGTGCAGCCCACTTGAGCTGAGCTAGTGAATATAGGCAGCCGCTGGGAATCACACGGTGGCTCTTAGAGGAAGTCCCAAACCTTGAAGATCTTGCTCATTATTTCATATTCATCCTGTATTCAAGCAAACCCTTCATTCTGTAGAGGAGATTGAAACTAAGGAAGGACCCTGAGACTTGGCCTCCTATAAAAAAAAAGTTTACGGGCACTTGTCTCTCAGAGATCCTTTAAAAGAAATTATTCAGTGGTATGTGCTCCTACAGACATGGCCTTTTAGCTCAGGATTGTTATGGATCTAGCATACTAAAATCAATACTTCATAAAGGGGATTCTAGGTATATCAGCTAGGTCCCTAAGATAAGATGGGATAAATTCCTCATCTCAATAAAGAGAAATAAGACCCTCTTGAGCTTCATTCAAGCTACTTAAAATCTAATTCTCTCCTGTTGGTGCATCTCTCTCTTCTTTGCCTGCTTGGGAAGCCAAGAGTGACAGTTCCCAACTTCGGGGGACGTTGCACACAATGAAACCTGGCAGATGTATGTGATAAGGACTTGAGTTGCCATTTTTGGAAATATCATAAACTTTTGAAGTGAACTCAGCACACGCAAAATGCATTTATCTGGAAATAGTGCATGTAACTCTCCTTTTAGTGTTACCTAACTTCACTGCTGGCAAATCCTGGTGAATAAAAAATAAAAGTGTTACCAGTGCAGCACTGGTCTTTTACATTTATAAACAAGGAAGCCAGAACAGAGGGATCAACAGAGCAGGCTAAAAATGTATCTTAATGCGCCTGCAGGGACCTTTGCAAAAAGTCACTAAGATAAGGGCATTTTGACATGACACAGTGAGCCATGAAGGAGCTACTTTAAAAAGAAACAATACATTTGAATATTCAGACGAAGCACTGAGCAGTAAGTCAAAAAGAAACTACTACACTCAAATCTTCTGCAGCTTAGAGCTAATTAGACCTGTGCCTCGGAATGGCCCGAGCCTCATGCAATGTGGCAATGGTTATGATAATTATATTTTCATCCTGTGTTGGGCTGTGAGTTATATGTATATTGCCTATAAATGCTAATAGGAGCTATGTATGTAAAACCCCTCCTCAATGAGGTGAGATTATGCTCTGATGTATCTTAAGTAGCGTGTAAATGCAGCCATTGGGGTGGTGACTGCTCAAGACTGGAAAATGGAGGGCTTTGCAAACCTTGAAAAGGAAGCGATAGCTGTGTGGTCAGGCTGTTTACTGGTGAAGGTGGGAAGGGGCAACCTGAAAATCTGGAATTAGCAGTGATCACACTGATTTCCTTAGCATGCATTTCCCACCAAATGTAACTAGTGGTAGTGATACAAAACCAATATCAATGTCCTATATGTAGTAAGAACTTTATCTGCATAGGTACATACAATTACAGATTTCTAAGTTAGCTGATGAATTATATATGATCTACTGATGCTAGTTATGTCACCTGGACTGAAGAAAGTTAGCATTTCTGATTGTATGACCATTCCTTCCTCTCAGCAACTTATTTGCTACCTGAAGACTAATTAAAGTGGTCTGTTGGTGCCTAGCTAGCCACCTGTGCCCATAATGATGTTAATAATACATACAAATGAGATAATGATGTGCAAAGAGACATACCTTCCTCTGTCCTGTAGTCTGCTGACTGTAGGACTGCTCACGCATTATTTCTGTTATGCCCTGACTTGTACCTTGATGTACAGTGTCTCTAGATCCCTGCTGCACCATTCCTGCATTTTAGCTAGAAACTTCGGGCATGGCTTTGTTCCAGTCACTGCCCGGGGCCTGGAAGCTGTCAGTCTTCTGAGGAACATGCAGAAAACTAGATCCTCCACTTTCCCAGTGTATCACCAGCTTTCCTCGGTGTGCCGCGCATCCTTGCTTCTCCAAACAGACACAGATCTGACCTACAGTGGAGCAGGTCCAAACCCATATGGGCCTGAGCAGCTTGGTGCTTTTCAGTAGAAGCCTGTCCCAAAGTGGCTGAAAAAGCCCAGGGGAGGCAGAGGAGAAATGCCCTTTGTTGGAGGAATTTCCCACATCAAGGACCTAAATCAGGCACGTCAATTTGTCACACCACCCTCTGCAGCATTTGAGAGTTCATAAAGTTTCCAAGCTGTTTCCTGGTATCTGGCCTCAAACAGCAGAGCTGGAGTAAAGAAGGGAAGGTTAGGGTCACACTGTCTTTGTGACAGCTGCTGAGGTGATGGCAGGGGTCTTGGTCCTCCTATCCTGGTATCTGCTTTCCATTAGGATGAATCCACTGACCTCAGCAAAGCAACTTTTGATTTGCTCTACTTGTACGTTTGAGGGGTGCCAGGCTCAGAGCCTGTTTAATAATAAATAACAGCAAACCACATACAGGAGGTTTCATGACCTGGATAAAGACCTTTCCAGAGTGTGCTCTGAGACCCGCAACTCCATGAAGTCTGGACTGAAGCAAGGCAGGAGGGGAGAGGCTGGATTTTCTTTTGGGAAGCGTTCCTTCATACAAAGAAATGCGCATCAGCTGAATGGCACAAATGAACTCCAAGGTGAATGGTCCTGAGCAGCACTTGAACAGTAATGTCTCCCATTCTGCCCCTTTCTTTGTATTACTCTGTTCTTATTCTAAGTATTTATTTACTGATTATGAGAAGAAACACACGACCTCACAGGACCCCCAGCAGGTGCTCACAGCCTCCACGGGCTCCTCGAACAACCATGGTATTCTCTCCCTGCCTTATTATGGTCCTTTCTCGAATGTGGGAATGTAGAGTTCAGACCTGCTGGAGTATTTGGGGAGATTGCAAGATATAAATAAGCCAGCTGGGGCTTCAACCCACCAGCTCAGCAACATTATATCGTGCTAGTCTTTGTTTTCACTGTATCACCTATTTTTCGGACCAGCGGTATAACCAAGTTGTAAACTGCACACCTTACAAATCAGTCTATCCTGACATTGCTGGAGCGTTCATTACAAGCTGTAAAAAAACACTAGCAAGGAAGGTTTCAGTTCTGCAGCCCAATTTTCCATTGCAATAACCCAATTAACTGGTGTGTGTTTGTTTTACAAAGCTCTAAGCTACAATAAACCATGCCGATACACAGGCTGCAGAAAGCTTCGTAATTAGGACAAGGTGTACAAATTAAACCACTCTTTTTAAACTTCAAACCAGCTAACTTCTGACATACTGTACTGCTGGGGCTTCTGGGACTAAACCCAATTAACATCTTAGTATTTTATAAGCATCGTTTTAATTGCATTTGTATGCAATCTTCTCTCCAAGAGCCTTTCAAGGTGCTAGCCCTCGTTCAGATTTTATTACTTTAGTGATTTAAATCTCCTCTATCTGTGCTTCCCGTTAATAATGACTAGTGCTACTTCAAATGCCGGCCCAACATAAAACTGAGCTCTCCAAAGAATTATACTTTAAAACAGTTACATTTAACTTTATTATTACATTTTTAATTTTTTTTCTCTCTCTGTTTGAACATTATGCCTTGAACCATTTTATCAAGCTGTCAGTGTAGTAAGTGCTGGAAGAGTGAATGTTTTACTTCTCGGTGCTTTGCTATGGCACAGCCTCTTGGCCTACACATGACTCCGTTTGAGCTGCACGACATTGTCTTGGAAAAAGAGCTTTTCTAGGGGCAGCTTAACCACTTGCATGTCCATGGATTTTCAAGATGCAGGGGGTTGGGGGGGAGGTATAATTCTATGAGAGACAGCAAAGCTGATCCCTCAGGCTGACTCGCTTTTGTCTTTTTTAGGACAAGACCTGCCCTCCTTCCTTGCTCATCAGAATTGAGCCCTGTGAAGCTTTACTTATGTTAGTAGTTTTACTGACTGTAATGGGGTTGCTCAAGTTTGGATGAACTGGGCCTTGATGGGAGCAGTGGAACATTCCATGGAAAATCTGATGTGCTCTAAGGAATGTCAATTCCCATCACTATAATTTCTCCCTGTATAAAATTCTCTCAAGTGCTCTGTTTTTCTTTATGCATCTGCTTCTTTGGAAAATGACCTGCATTTCAGAGTTAGGGATTTGAAAAGAACTATAGAAGCATTAAGTAGTATAATGGAATGCCCTCAGCCCAATTAATAAAATAATATATAAAATGTGTCCTGAGATCCTTTTTCCAGCACATTATTATCCTGTTTCGCATTCTTCCAAGGAAGGAAAAAAGAAACAGGAATGTGTTGGATCTTATTGAAATGATGAAATGAATAAAATGTTTATTTTAAAATGCTGGCAGCCAAGCTCAAAATATTTTCCTCCTTGCAAAATGCAACTTAGGGTGAATATAGACTAATGTTACTCTCATTTAGGATTTCTGTTATGTGGATACAAATATTGGGTCTTAAAAATGCAGAAGGTTCCTCCTGAAATATTTTGAACCTTTTCACTTGATTGAGTATCTTGTCAAACAAAACTGGCAGCAGATCTCTTGGAACTGCCTGAATCTATGCAGATACGATTTCTATCATGCCCTTATTATGTGTAGTCCATAATAAGGATGAGCATGTATAAATCATTTCTGGCTGGCACTTAGGATGCAATACTCAAAGGAGAAAGACATTTCTGTCTTCAAATGTCTAGCAATTTCTGATATTATACAGTAAGTCTCCCCAGAACCATACAATCCTCAATTCGACGCAGCCCTCTTACGAAAGAATGAGACTTTCATATCTTCCTTGCAAGAGCCACCAGTGAGATAAGAATTGTGCAGTTCAGATGTGTGCTGTGCTTCAGCCAGGGTGGCTATATTGAACTTTCATTTGCAAAGCCTTCGCTAGCAAAATTGCACAGAGATGAAGGTTTTTGCCTCTGTCATTCCTATATACAATTATCTATGAGTAAGCATTACGTTATATATAGTAGATTATATAGTTATATATTATAGGAACACATTTCCCATGGAATGGTCTTCTATGTGCACACCTATAATGTGCACTAAAATAAACACATATATTGTGTGAATGTGTTTGTGTTTTCTCAGCAGTGATAATCTAGCTAAGCTTTGGTATTGTAAAATGTAATAGCATATGAAATGATAGATGATCTGAAAAGTTCTAACAAATCATGCCTTCCCCAGATACAGAAATGCAGAGAGCTGGTCAAAACTAAAGAAGCCATTTTACGAAAATAGTATAAAAAGATATACGTCGTCTATTTTCCAGGACTAGATTTATAGTTATTTTACGCTCCAGCTCTTTAAAAAATATTTTTCTGCAACATATTCCAACACCCCACCCCCCACCCCCCCCAACCCCCCCGTCCTTCTGAAGAATCCTTTTCAATGTTCTTCTTTTTTTATAGGACTTTCCAGGAGAAAAATATGGGATTTGGAAAACAAATTTTTAAGTAATTTGAAACATCATTCTGATCAAATCTTTAATAACAGTATCAGCAGAAACAGACAGAGGGAATGCCACGGAAAATGGATTATGTTAATTAAGTTAACAATTTTTAATGACAAATTTTGTTTCAAGGAGTAAAGGTGATTTTTTTTTTTATTAAAAGCATTTTGTGCAAAATATTTCAACCACTCTATAAAAACATAAAAGACTAGATATTTTCTATGAAACAGTTCTTCACTGTAAGATGATGAGTGATATCTTTAGTATTATAGTTATACATAATAAAATGTTTTTTTGTCAGGCTTTATACATTTTATATCTGATTCATTTACACACAAATATGTATGTTACAGTGGAAAGAAATCTATATTGATATTTTACTTGACAGATTCTGATTGTTTCCTAATATGCAAACAACTAGAATGTCTCAATGAATGGTTTAGTTGTTAGGAATGTGAAAAGCAGAGGGCATTTTAGACCAGGAGTTCAGTGTATGGAACTGTCAGACTTGATATCCCTGAATTTTAGGTGAATCGGGGCACCTTGTTCCTACAGAGGTTGTTCTAAAGGGGACTAATGTCTTTTGGGAGCCAAGCTCTAGGGAGTGAGGGGCAGAGAGCATGAGAATATTTTATGCAAAAGAACCGTCTGTCGAGAATGGAATAGAAAATTACACTTCTTTAATGACAAGCTTTTTGTAAAATATGGGGAGCCATGGGGAAGCACATTATTCTGTTTTCTTTCTTTCTATACAGTGGAAAATAAGAGGTGTCACAGTGAGTTATCAAGTGCAGTGACCACTAATGCTCCTGTTTAGTGTACAATTGCCTGCCACATTACACACAATCACATGTGTCATTATATTAACTGGGTTTATATACTGTTCACCTGACTTCACCTAACAGTGCTTGCATAATTATAGCAAAAGGAAGAAGATCATTTGCTAAGGGAGGTTGCTTATAATTCTGTCTTCTGCCCTTTTAAAATGATGGGACCACAGAAAAAAGAACAACAAACCCTTCCCCCCGAAAGAAACCTTTATGAAAACTAACACTTTCTTAAAAACCTGTCAGAGGGCAGATCCAAGTCTCATTCATGCCAGTCCAGTGGGTGCTGCATTAGGCCCTGACCTCTTTTGCCTTCCCTGCAGGTTCAGCAGATGGAGTACTTCTCGAGCAAAAAAAATAAAGCTGCAAGGTTTCCACAGCAAAGTACGTACAAAATTGGTGTATTGCATAGCTCTGAGTGCAGTTTTGATAGCACAGTGATAAATAAATACAAACTAATTTGCAGTAATTGACAGAACAATTAGCAAAGCTGCAGTTGCAGAGTCTTTATTCCTGGTGGCAACGGAAAGAACTCAAAGTCACTTTCAGATTTCAGGTTTAATTTGGAACTAAAAAGGCAATCTTTTGTGTGCCAGCTAAGACAATTTTCTGGGAAGTCACTAAGATACAGGAAATGTGGAACCCAGTAATACCATTTCTAGAGCTCCTTTTCAGAACAAAATGGCACTTTCACTGCAGTTAGAAATGCTGATAAGGGTATTCTGGGATTTGAGCTACAGTTCAGGCTTTGTGGAACAATGGGAAAAGCAAAAATGAGTCTAGTGATGCAGTACTTGCTGGGAATCAATATCCAGCTACTGGTGTGCACCCTGCGAGTGTGTGCACTGATGGCAGCTCCCTGACCTGGCCACCACTCCCTTGTGCTGCTGTGTGTGGTGCACAAAGCCACACCAGACTGGGAGAGCCAGAGCATCCCCAGCTGCCCCTCACAAACAAATCCTCATTGTATGAAGTTCATATGGCTTTATCATACTTCTAGACACTAGGAACAAAGTATCCTGGAAAATGCTGGGAAGCAGAAATCCAAAGCAATTGATGTTTTTTCACTCCTGTTTCGCCCAGAATTAAATGTAGATAGCAATTTCCACACCACAGAGGAATCTGTCATGGCACATCCAGTTCTATGGCAATGGTGCTTCGACCACAGCATGCCCAAGCTGGAGCTCAGTCATTACTCCTGTCAGCAAGTACTATATGTGAGGACACTCAGATTCCAAAATCATCTCCAGTTACACCCTCTCTGCTCAGCAAATGTCAGATGTAGCTCTACCAGTGGTGTTACTAGAGCATTTTGGGCTTCTCTTGAGAAGGCAGCTGAGGACAGGGACAGGCAAAATGTTGCACAGGCACAGAGACTGTGAAAAGCCTGACTACAGTGACCTGGAAGGTGTCTGGGAGAAGCGGCAATGGCCAGTGCCGCTGATCCGTGGGTTGTATCGCCTAGCAAGAAGCCCTTTTATCTGCATTTGTCCTGAGTCTCCACTGCCCAGTCATCTGGCTCCTGTGGTGGGGCTCTGGCTTAACAACAGCAGTGCAATGCCGCAGCCAAGTGCCCTGGCTTCCCGAGGTGTTGACTGGTTTGTGTTTCCAAGTGTTACTTTAAGAAACCCAGAGAAGTTGAAGTGTGAAAGTTTTATGTTACGTGAGAGAAGAGGTCAGCAGGCATCTGAGTTAGAAAGAAACAGTGAGCGTGTTTTATTTCTGAAGCTGATGGTAAGAGCTTCAGAGCCGCTCTTTCAGCAGAGGACTTTGTCCTGCAGACAGTGGGGCTCTTTAAGAAGTGAAGGGGTGGGGGATGGGCGGTGGGGGGTTGGGGAGACCACAATATTTAGTCTGCTACAAAAGCTTTAGTTTCCAAGGGTCAAGATGGACTTTGGAAAGGTCTTTTTATCCAGTACTGTTGACTGTGTGCACACAAGGCTTAGCATGAGCTTCAGCTGTCTTCAGTGAGGTGTGAGAGGTGGCATGCCTCTCTCGGGTGACAAGCAATGACGAAATGTCCTGTTCTGACTCTTCAGGCTGTGAGGAGTACTGCTGGGGTCACCTGGTTTACAGTGGAGTCAGGCAGAGTAGATACTCAGTCGCAAGGTCAGTAATCCATCTTTTTCCACCTTGGTATTGTGTTGACACCCTTGGAAATGGGTGCTGGCCACGTCAGCTTTGCCCCAGACTCCTTCACTTAGGGTGAGAAATGGTGCAAGAAAGCATGTTGGATTCAGCTCCCTTTGGTGGCTAATACCCAGCTTGAAAACAGCACCCCTGGTAAGTGCTCCTGGAGCAGGGGAGGTCAGGGCTGTTAACTTGCTCTGCTACCACGTGAAGACCTTATAGTCATGAGACAAATGCAGTGGGCAAACGCACACATCTGCCAACGGCGTTTCTGCAGCCCTCTCACTGCAACGCTTCGGTGCCATCTTCGAGGTACCACCTTCCATCTCGGCAGGAGCAGCAGAGAGAAGAGCATGGCACTACCTGCACAATTGTTTCACAGTTGTTTTTTCTTTTAAATGTAGCTCTCATTTCTGAGGCAAGTCTTTACAAAGCAACAATTCAGTATTTAGAATACCTAACAAAGCTTTTGTGGCTCTTCTCCAAGCTTAGCAGGCTCTGCAGCCTGGGGAGGCCTGAGCTTGCTTTCTGTGAAATTCTCCCTGTCTCCCACATTATCCTCTTCATTATTTGTCTGCAAAAGGATTACAAAATACTCAGTTATTTCACGTTGGGCCCGATCCAACACCACCAGCTCAACGAAAAACCACCTTGCTGTCCTCACTGGGGGCTGGCTCGGCTCTTGTTTGAAATGGCTTGAGAGTCACTTCATCGCCTTGTTCAGAGCTCTTCAGAGGGCACAGCTCATACAAGGGATGGTGGCGGTCCAGCAAAACGTTGTGCAAAGGCAAGGGGTGGGTTTTTTTCCCCTTCTGAATGCCTACTCTGACATTTCTTGCCCCCCCCTGTCCTGCAGCATGCACTGGGCATTTGTCACCACAAGCTTCTGAACCAGGTGGCGCCTAGAACCGCTGGGGAAGGCAACAACAACAACAAGAAGACAAACAAACACGAAGCCTGTCCCTGCAGCGAAGCCTCTCCACCAGGGCTGCTGGAAAAGGGGCTGTCGGGCGCCGTGTGGCCCTTCGCAGGTGGCCCGGGGCCCAAGCCCAGGGGAGATGTGGGGGGATGCGGGGGGATGCGGGGGGATGCGGGAGGATGCCGGGGGATGCGGGGGGATGCGGGGGGATCAGGGGGGTTGCGGGGGGATGCGGCTGCAGCGCCGCTCCAGCCGTCCGGGGAGCTCCGCAGGCGGGGTGGCGCAGGAAGGCCAGAAAGCGGCTTTTTGGGTAAGAGGGAGGCTGCCGGGGGGCTGTCGGGCGGCGGCGGGCCCTGCCCGGCTAGGTGGCGCTGGCAGCCCAGGAACGGCCCCGCCGCGGCCGCCCGCAGCCGGCGGGAGCAGCCCCGGAGCCGGGAGCAGCCCCGGAGCCGGCGGGAGCAGCCCCGGAGCCGCGCTCCCCGCAGCAGCGCGCACACACATACACACACACACACACACACACACACACACAGAGCACCCCCTCCCCCAGATGTGCCCTGAATTATGTATAGGTTTTAATAGATTGTGTCACACATCTGAAGTTATAGGGATTTGATATAAACCCACCATGCAGTAATTATGAGTGTAAAATACATTTGGGGGAAAACATTTTGCGGACTTGCCAAGACTAACAGCTTACAAATAAAGACCCATTCCTGCTCTGGCCTCGAGCTGTGCCCTGGAGAATTTGCACATGCATTTGAAATGAAACAATCCCCATATCTCTGTGTTTACTGGGGGGGGGGGGAAACCCCAAACGCTTCCCTTCCATAGGTCCTTCTATAAATACGTTCCTGGCACTGGGCAGTTTGCAGTCAGACAGACTGCTGGTCTTTAATGTGTAATAATGCAAGGTTTTTAAGCAAAAAGTTGGCTGCTCAAATTAATTGGTGTCTTATTTTCCCGGCTGGAGCTGCTGTTTGCGAGTGAGGGCCACATGAACGGTCCCACCATCTGTATCGTGCAAATCAGCCCTGTGAACAGCAGCTCCCACTGTGTTACAGTGGCAAAGATGGGAGAAGGCAGGGAAGAGACAGACAGGCAACAGAAGGAAGGAAGAGGGCGAGAGAAAGCAAGACAGGACTACCGAAAAGGATTTAAGATGAAAAAAAACTGAATGGGAGGGTGGAAAAGGAAAGGATGGAAACAGGACAGAAGAGAGGTGAGGGGGAGATAAGAGAGGATTAGAAGAGAGAAATGAGCCCAAGGGAGGTGAGGCTGAGCTGGGAGCAGAGGAAGGGCCAGGGTGGACTGTGACCAGGGTCTGGAGTGGGCTGTGACCAGGGTCCATCATTTTGACAGTAGTGTGTGCAGGGCATTGCCCTCACTTCGTAGCCTGTAAAGAGTAGCCATGTCTGATGCAGAGGATGGATGCTCTACTGTGATGTTCAAACCATGGTTCATTAACTCCCACGGTATTCATAGGAGCTTTCAATGGGATTTGCAAAAGGAAATCAAGAAAAACAAGTTTACAGCCAGTCAGCTCACACATGCAGCCATATTTTTAGGAACATGTAATGAGAACAAGGTTGAAAACCACAGGTAGAGAAATGAGGTTTGGGGATGGGACCACTCTTTTGTGCTCAAGTGCTGTGGCAGACCTCTCATTCCCTTACATGTACCATTTTTGCTTTGTGTATAGCAGCATCCCATCTATCACTTTTCTCTCCTCAGGGCTTCCTTCTCCAAGCTTGCCAATATGGTTTCACAGCTACTCAGAGCTCAGGATTTATTTTAGGGATGATCATCCAGTGAACAGAAGTAGCATGAGGCCATGGAACAATCTGAAACCTGCCTGTGCCTTATTTTTGAGGTTCAGGCAGAACTTCAGTGGCACCCAATTCCCATGAGACATCTCTTGTTCCTAGTGCTGCATGTACTGCTGCTGGGTTGTGGCCATTTTAAGTAGAAATGTGAGCACGTGCATCAACACACTTCTTACAAAATGAACGTATCTTTAAATAGAAAATGACCTGTTCGTTGCGATGTTGTTCAGTGGCCAGTTTCTGGCATATTAATACCTTGTTTCCCAATATATTAAACTGCCTTCCTTCCCAATAGGAAATGAAGGATTTCTACAAGATTGCCAAATCCTCGCTGCCACAGTTCCATTTCTTCCCACAGTCTTTGCTGTTGGAGGAGGAGGAAAAAAAGAAAAACAGAAAGAAAGAGAAGGAGAGGGGAGCCTGTTGGACTAAGGATAGAGCAGGAGCTGAGATTGTTTTTTCTGGCTGACACACTTAGTGTTGCTGGTGCATTTGCTGCTTCCTTGAAAGGCCAGTGGGGGGAAAAAAGAGATTAAGGTCATCAAGATAATACAAAGAATATTCAAACTGGAAGCAGAGGGGAAATATAGAAGGTCTGTTTTTCCAATAGTAAGTAATCAGAGTACAGGAGGATGTAATTTGCAGATTAGAAAAATGAACAAAGACTATAAAATTAACTTTATGACAGAGAGGAGAACAGTCCATTTGAAGGGGGGGAATAAACCAACCTCCATAAAGCTTTATGACTGATACAATCAGTATGTTGGTTTAAACTAAATAGGAAATACCAGCAAATAATCAACCATGGGGCAGTCTTCAAGCCCTGGTTGTGTTGTAAGCTGGATTGGATGTGACACACAACCCAAGCCTGTGATTTTGTGCCAGTGAAGTCTCCACAAATTTCCAGTCCTGGCCATGTGGGTGTGCTTAGGGGTGGGGAGCAGGAGGGGAGTGCTAATGTGTGCCAAACCTGTTGCTGACAGCTGTCAATCATCTGTCCTCTCTTCCTCTGGTGACTTTTTTCCAAGCAAACAAAGCTCAACCCTGTAAATGTGCTTCCTTCCCAATGAAATCAAATTGTCTCTCGCACTCATGCCAGCCTGGGAGCAGCTCAGTGGCTGGATTGGAAACAAAAGGTTTTAATTAGCAAGGGGACTGCAAGTTAGTTACACAGCAGGTTGCTATAACAGGGACCCCGCTATCTCAGTGATAGAAACTGTGCTCAGCTCAGAAGAAACCATAGACATCTTCAAGGAAAATGTCTCATTTTCCTCACAAGAGGAGCTGTCCTCTTGAATTGCTCAGTGATGAGCTCCTGGTCTGGTCCAAATGAATGATGTTGCCAAAGTGGAGCAGAAAGAGATTTTTCTTACATGATCTTCAAATTTCATCCTAACTTTTATTCCCTTCGCTGTCATTCTTGTTTCTCCTTTGACTATTTTTTTTTAAGGTGAAAAGAGGGAAAAGGAGGAGTAACTCACACTTGGTAGATTCTGTTGTTCCTGTTATTCACGCCTGTAAATAACATTTCCAGTAGCCTGTGAGCCTATGACAAGTTTTATAGGACTCAAATGCAAGCCCTCTGAGGAGCTGTAACTCCAGAGCCATGTTCTCTGAAGGACAATTCTCTTATGTCTCTTTGCTATTTCATTTTCTAGCAGAGAGGAAAAAATACAAGGGAAATAAACAAATATATCCAAAAAAGGCAAGTGAGGGGCTGATTGTCCTCTCATGAAATTCAAGGTAAATATTTAGGAGTAGCTCCAAAGGTTTTAATGAAGGTGCCTGGATGTAAAATTGCTGTAAGCTCACGAGTAAATCTCCCAGGCTGCTTAAAAAGGAGGAAAAGCAAGTTTGCTCAGGAAGCAAGTTCACTCAAGAAGAGAATTCTCCTCACTTGTGTGACAAGATCCCACAACAAGATGCTCAAATTTAAACAGTTTTTTCTTTTCATTTTAAATAAAGTGCCTGATCGTGAATCTTCGTGATACTGCTGTTCCTGAGGTCTATATACTCTCTTCAGAAATAGAGAGCAAAACTCTATAGGCTTGGGAAAGGTCAAGTGGCCTCAATAAAATACAAACAGATTCCAACAGTTGTTCAAACAATACAAGACAAAAGTATAAAAATCCTGAAGAATTAAATAGTCCTTTTGGTAAGAATGAGAAAGTTCTGCTACTAACAACATTTTTTCCAATTTGCTTTACATTTTGTTATCCCTGGAGATTTTCCTCAGGTGTTAAAAACAAAAGGTGTTAGAAACTTTTTGTGAACTTCTATTTTCTTGACATTTTGGGTTTGTCTTTGTAAAGCAGTTGTCTTCAGCTTTTTGAGTTGGGTCAATTGAAATTCAGGAAAAATCCCTAATAACTTTTTAATTTCCTCATTAAAAAAAAAAAAAAAGAAAGAAATAAACATTCAGCCATCTCTGTGAAATCCTTTTCAGTTATCAAGAAAAAAACCAACAAAAAAAATGTGCCTTTGAAAACGTGCAACCTGCTTTCTTTGTGCAAAACTTTCAGCATTAGTGGGCTTATATTTAGAATTAAGAATATGATTTTTTCCCATTGAAGTCGGTAAAAAATTCAGAGCCACTTTTATGGTAGAGATTTTGAAGCTTTGCTAGTTGTGTTTCATTAAACGACCGCGCTTGTCACATGGATGTACATCTTACTCCTTTAATGGGTCGTCCTGCCCCTTGTGATTAGCAGACGGAAGCAGTTTGATATATTTGTCAAAAAGACTGTCCTTTGTGAGCCAAAATAAAATGAATTCTCTGATATGCAAGAAGTTAAATACTTTTAGACTGGCTTGGCTTGGGATCTGACATCTTTTAATAATACTTATTTTTAGGTGGAATCAGTAGTCAGAGACCTTAAAGGCAAGGGCAAGGTTTCAAGACAGATTTATGCTCTTGAACACTTTGAAAAGTGTATGTGTGTATACACACATGTATCATTGCATTTATAGTGCCATGCTGTAACTATCTGCAATACTCCAGCTGCAATGCATCTGAATGCCATGCGGTCTTCAGTGCTTTTCACCTTTGTAGTTCCCTTGGGAGTTGAGAAAGTGCTATTTTTCCCATTTTACAGATGGGAAACAGAGGTTCATGGACAAGAAGGAAGACTGACAGTGTGAGGCATTATACACAAATTTTCCATGACAAAAACTGTGGATGTTTTTGTCTAGTGATCCCAAACACTGGGCTTCCTCAGTTTGAGACAGGAAGGGTAGTTTAAGAGGCTAAAGAAGTCCCCGGAAAGCTCAAAGTTTACCTGCAAGAGGCAGACCCCTGAAAATGAATAGCAGTGTCAGGTCCCCCAAACCCCACCACTCCCTTACTATGGATGGTCTTTCCAAGGGATGCAGGGGGCAGTGGGGGTGTGCAGACACAGAGGAGGGAAAGGAAGAGCTCCCCTGGTGTCCCAGAGGTCAGGATCTTACCTTGTTTCATAACTTGGCAGTTCTCCTGCTGACCTCAAGAAGTGCTGATGCTCACGTGGAAGAGCACATTTCCAGAAATGACAATCTTAAAAAAGGAGAGAAAAAAAAAAAACCCAAAAATCAAAAACAAATTCCAGTATGTTTTGCAGGAAAGTGTTTTATAGCTCTCCATCTAGACTACCAGGCACGCACCAGGCACTTCTAGGGGCCATTCCCTTGCCTGCATTGTGGACACTTCCCAACTGGAGCAACTATTAATACTGACCACACTGTAGGCCTGGATGTCTCACTGAGAGCAAGTGCTCAAGCTGAGGACAGCAGGGTGTTTGCATAGTGCTGGGCAGAAGGGGGTTGCACCATCTGCAGTGCAGCAGTATGAGGCAAACTGGTGCTCAGTGCCTGGCCATGCAGCAGGGTGAGCACTGGGTCAGTGCACTGTGGGGATGCAGGACAAAAGGGGTGGCTCCCGCGTCAAGAGACTGCAAGCTGAATTCCTTCTTTCTGTCTTTAAGGTACATAGCCATTGCTAATTTTTCAATTTTTTCCCCAACTATTCTTTCCACTTCAAACATAACACGTCTGTATTGTTTGTGTGGAAATGTACACAAACCCAGACTTTCCACCCTGCTGAGATTTTTGCCTCATTTGACAGCACAATGATACTCGCCTATTTTGAATGAACCTTAACAACCCCTCTTTGCTGCTTGATTTAGCCTTTGCTCATACTGTGTTTAGAACTTTGGCTTGACTGAGTTAGACAGTGACTTGCGTGATGAGTTTTCCCACTGAGGAAGCCTCTGAAAGGTATGAAGACGGTGGGTTAGCACCAGTCCTCCCCACTAACGTTGCTGTTGCCCTCCCCAGTGGCTTGATCTTGCATACGGATGTTACACACATGGCGGAGCATTGCCTGTCACAGCTGAGTCAGCACAACTGATTGTCTCCAGTCAATCTTCATTTTCTGTAACTGGAGTGGCATTTCAGCCCTCTGTGGCTGGTGGAGGTGACACTAAGAATATGGTCCTTTTGAGGACCAAGGTGGGACCCTGCCCACCTTGGGCTCCATACTGATGGTAGGTGGGAGCCCAGGGAGGGGAACGCAGTCCCCTTTTCTGTTTCATGGTTCATGCCACCACGGGTCAGGGTGCTTCCTCCATGCAGCCCTGTGTTACCCTTGCTAGGTGTCCTGGCAAGCTGAACTGTGACGGTCTAGCCCCTCTGTTTTGTTTGCATTATATTCACATTATTTCTGAACCTTAAGGTTGGTGAGTTTGCAGAGAAACAGATGCTGCTGGTTCTGCTCTTACTTGCTACTTTCGGAGGATGCAGGCAGTGAGCTGAGGCTGTGAAGGGGGAGAGCTGGGTTGTTACTGCCTGCCTCGAAGCCCAGGCAGGCAGTGCTCACTGCAGCATGCAATACGGCAATTCATAAAACGTGACATTCACATTGGCGGGACACTGCTGTGAGCCTATTTTACTCTGTGATAAAGACTACATCTGTCAGGGTTCATCTCCTTGTCGCCGGGTCCGTCGGGCAATCACGCAGGGCAAACTTGTTATATGCAGGGGAGAGGATTGGCTCCGCAGCGCGGGTACCCCCAGCCTGTGTTAGTGGATTATCTCTTGGAAGAGCTACGGCTGCAGAGACTCTCTGCATAGCCCAGGTTACATAGAGCCTTATCCTGCTGGGTGCTGGGTGGGATATCATCATCTGAACCTCTTCAGGAACCAGTCAACACCGCAATTCCTCTAGGCTTGAAAGGAAAAACCCATTGCGCATTTCAAAGCCAAGATTTTAGGAACAAAAATGAACCTTTTAATTGCATTTTTCACTTAGGAATGTGAAGGAATCACTGTGAACCTTGAAAGTTTGATATGTACCAGACCAGTAAATAGATTTGGCTTTGTTTTTTTACTGTTTTGCATACTTTGTTTTTCAAACTTTCACCAGCTCTGCTTTGTTTCAGTTAATGAAATTCTTCTGTTGCAGCACTGGGACTTTTAAAGCATTTTCGTAACCTCCTGTCTTGGTCTCCAAGGTATAAACATTATTTTATAATTAGCCTTCACAACTATGTTATACATTTGAAAAGGAGGAAAAAAATGTTTTTTCCCCATTTTTATATAGGGGAATTACAGTTTCTATCTGGGGACTGAAAGAATGTGTGTGTATGCGCGCGCAGGAGAGAGAGAGAGAGAGAGATTCAATCTGTTGAAATTTCATCTCCTGCCAGTTACACATGAAATCATCGTTTCGGAGAGAGAGTGGGAAATTACCGAATGCATTAGAAAAATCCTCACTCTGTCCTTAATGAAACTGCATTAAAATATGATGGGAGAAGGAAGACTTGGGGACATTTCTGTTCTACCAAAAAACCACGGGGAAAGAACAGTGACTTTTCACCCCCTGTTATGTAACTTGGCATCAGGCTCTCACTAGCTGATACTGATGGGAACTAATTTGTCTCTTGGCCTTATTCCTGCCAATCCCCTATGGTGTTTTCTTATGGCGACTTCATATCGGAGTAAAGCTGTCACCAAGGTAACCACATGTGCACATGCACAATCAAGTACATGAACTGTGTAATTAAGTCCAAGTGTAAATAATAGCATTCACCATAGTGTACAGTACTTGAGCGATGCTGCTGAAGGAGCCCTCACAATCTGTCTTCTGTTGAGTGTTAGCATCACATTTTTATAAGATGGGGAAACTGAGTCACGGAGGAAGAGGGGAGCCTTCCAGGTGCAGGGAGAGGCAGTGCAGCAGTCGGAACTGGGGAACTCAGTTCCCTGCAGTGTGGGGAGAACACCCAGCTTTTTCCATAGGCACCACTTATTTAATGCAGCCACTGATCTTTAAGCTCAGGTCCTTTGAAGTACTTCTGCCAGGTTTACTCTCATCCAGGCAGAATTTTCTGTGCATGCAATTAGTTGTAGACAGAAAAGCTTCTTCATCCAGCCTGGGAAGGATACACATGGACTCATGTAAGGATCCTTGCCTTGATTTCAGTAAGATTTGGATCCAGTCCCAATGATCTCTCCAGCCTTTGCAGCAGGGAACAGCCCCACACGAAGCGAAGCTGCTTTGAATCCTTTTTGAAGTGGTAGCTTTCCTTGCTGTACTAAATTTTCGGGATATTTTCAACAGAGAGAATAAATCCATAGAAGAGGGATGTCTTAATGGACTTAATATGGAGTATGCCAAGTCTTTCCCAGTAGAAATGTCCCCTTGAATCTTTCATTCAGGTATATGGCAGATGCTTGAGTTACTGTACATTTCCAAAGGTTTGTAGTTTGTTGGTTTTTTTTCTGTGGAGAAAGATGCTCAGCCAAAGCTTAACCTAGAGGGAAGCTTTTACAGATAAAAGAGTGATCCAATGAAGGGGATTATGTGGGAATCAAGTGGTTAATTTATGTTTTCAGCAATCTCAGAGAAAAAAATACATGTGGGCATGGAAAAATATTAGTCTATCTCTTTTGGAAGCCTCCAAAAAGATTTGTCTGAAGTGTGCATTTAAATGGGAAGGATACAGGTGTTTTCAGAGCTCTTCTAGCCTACAAGCAGGCCTGGGGCAAACCTGAGCATACAGTATAATGTAACGAGAAACACTCCTCCATGCTTCAGTGGGAAAATGCAAACAGGCTCATTTCCTCTTTTGAGGAGGACTTTAGATGAGGCGATCCTGGAGCAAAGTAACCTGTTTGCTGTCTTCACTGCCTGGAATATTGCGGTGAGAGAGGAGCGAGTGGCACACACTGAGCCGCACAGCGCAGCAGCAGCATGGCCACTGTGCTGAGGGATGCTACAGCCAATTCCCGCTGCTCTCTGCACCAGTTATCCACAAGATTTGTTGGGTGCCAATTTTGCACAGCTCCCTCTCCCCCTCTCTCTCTTCTCTCTGTCCATGCCTGCACATGCACGCGTTGAGCTGCTGTCGTTTGGGAATTACCAAAACTTGAAAATAAGTTGCCCAGGTGAGAAGTGCAGCAGAGACCTGAGTCCTGCCTGCCATGGAATAAAGCATCCGTGCTTTGCTGGAGTCTGTCTGGCTTCTGCTCCCCCTCCTCCTCCCACCCCATCCCTTTCAAGGAAATGCTCTGAAATATGTTTTGATTTCATTTTGCAAGTAGTCTGCTAAAAACATTTCTTTACAGCCTTTTGTCTAAGTTTGTTTTCTTTGCTAGTTCAGCCTTTAGAAGAAACAACAACTTTCTTTTTTTCTGTACCCATTAAGAATAATATTTTTTCAAAAGTTTAGGCAGAATCCAATAGCATATACTTCATTGCAAGAGCTAAAATGGGAAGGCAGGTCTTCTGAAAAATCTAGCCCCAGCTGTGACTGCTAAGCTATGCAGGTAACCAGCAAATAATTAAGGCTCGCACAGAAATTCAGTATCAGTTGGGTGACAAAATTCCCTTTCCACCAAAGAAAATCCCAGGTGAAAAGAAGATTATTTTAATTACGATGTTTTTTTTTCAGAAGGTTTACGAAGTATTCCCCTTCACCTCTCACTGAATGATGTTAATAATTCTTGGAAAATAGCAATTGCCATCAACTCTTGCCTTTGCTTTTTTTTTTTTTTTTTTTTTTTTTTTGGTTATTAGTTTTGTATAATCCATGGCTGTGGATGGCAAAGTAGTTAATATGTTCCCTAAAGCTCCAGCTCTAGGCATCATGTAAATACCTGCTTTTGTGGCAAAGCAGAAAACATGCTGGCAGGGGGAAGAACTCTAGCTACTCCTTGCGCAGCCTTAAATAAAGGCAGGAAAGGATTCTAAATATTTTTCTTATATTTTTTTAAGCAGAGCTCATCATACTTGAGGACCTGATTCATGGTGTCTGAAGACTTGAGCTTGACAATGCTACATTGATTGTGATATGATTTTTGTGTAATAGAGCAGAAAAAGGACTAGACTCGAATTCAGCTTGCCTAACTAGATGTTGATGTCTTTCATCAAAGAAAAATACTGACTTGCTATTTAGGGTTGCTCAGTTCAGTTTACAGAGCAGCTCTTCTATTTTTAAAAGTTAAAATATCTTTTCGTTTTGCTTTAAAAATAAACCGACCAATAACCAACCAACAAACCAGTAATATATCTAATTTATATAGACATTTCAAAGAACTAAAAGAAAATGGTAAGCTAAGTGTTCCCTTATATAAAATAAGTATTTTCAGTGAAAATTTCCATCTGCTTCTGAAATATAGGAAACTCAAAATTATCACTGGCATTCACACGCCAATTATTGAACTCGATTGCATGATTCTGAACTTCCACTGATTTAATTAAGAGTAACATTTGGCCCTAGCTAGAAGCAATAATAAGTGCCTCTTCATTAGGTGTTTTTGTGGTAATTTCTTAAGGGAAAAGATAGATGCTTCTCAATCTGTCATTTGGTGAACTGTTCTGTGTAATATATTAGAGCCATTGATTAGTGTAATATGGCAAAAAGCAAAGCCTGATTGATCATCCATTGCAGTCAATGGGTGTCTTTGATTAAGTCCAAAAAGAGCAATATAAAATCACGGTAATTCCAGGCAATATAGAGACACACTTCTGGCTTGCATCCCTAATTCCGCTACAGGGTTTGTCAGTACCTAATCTAGACTTCCTGGGAAGTGGCAATCCCATCTCATGGTGGCTTTCAAGGTTGCAACATTTCCCTTTTGTTCTACAGAGGAAGGAAAACCAGACCAGTTAAAGTCACAGGCACACAACCAAGTTTTGTTGAGGCATCTGTTGGCAGCTGCTAAAGGTCAGGGGGGTTTGTTTCATAGGAGCATGGAGGAGAAGAGCCCTCCCAGGTCAGTAAGTCAAATCTTTGCCTATAGTGGGCAACCAAGTCTTGAAGTCTTGGTCTTCAGCGCTCTGAAGGTGACTTTGAGCTCAGAAACCCCCAGAAATGTATCTCCAGGAGACATTTAGCTTCTGTGACAGTGTTGACATCCGTACACCTCATTTTGCACTGACAATGTCATGACCAGGTCTTCCTTGAACCCTCCGGAGTGCTGTGGGCTTCAGCGAGGCTGTGTGTGGCCGCAGCAGGCATTAGCACATCCTCACGCAGGATGGGATGTGACCTCTGCGAGCTATTACCTATCCACTCGGAGCAGTGATGAGGCTCATTATTGCTACATAATTAGTTTATTCAACAAAATTTCAAAAATATTTAACCTGGCTGTTTGCTACTTCGTCTCCTGGGTTCAGACTGCTTTGTTTTACATCAGCACTAGTATGAAGGTTATCCCTTTAATCAATGGGTAAGTCATGTTTTTTTCTTATGTGCCATTGCACCTAGTTTTTCATAGAGAACAGAGACACCAATAAGAACTTACAGGCATTTACAAGAGTTAAGTGAATTAGGTGCCTGATTTACTTTGCTGTTCATTTAGGATTAAGCACTTACTTGCCAAGTTGGTTTTGTACATCCTGCTGCATCCCTGACTACCTAAAGACCTTTAAAACTGACTCCATAAGCTTTTGATCTGGCCTCTGTGTTTTTCCCTAAAGTACAAAATGCTCCTTTCTATGGAAGCATTGGTATGTGCTAGCTATCTGTCTGGATGCTGTGTGATGAGGAGGGGAGGGAAATGGCCAGTGACAATGATTTCTCTAGCTGATTGTTTCCCCCCCCCCCCCCCCCCCCAATTTAAATCAAAATATCTAAACCTCAGACCTGAAACCAACTTCACAGTCTTACTTTGTATGTAAAAATATTCCATTTAAATCAGCAGTAAAGCTAACATGAAAGTGCCAATAAATAATATATGCAAAGAGTTTTTTTTATCAATATATAAAGAAATGTGGAGTTGTGAAGCTGCTGAAAACAAGCATTAGGAAATGTAATGAAGCAAGAATTAGAACAGCATAGTTCCTCTGGCCATTATAAATGAGAACGCCAGGTACCTGGAGAACAGGAAAACTGATGAGTACAGTCTGTTCAGGAGAGAAGGAGGAAAATTTCCCCCAGGAACACATTTCAAATTACTTATTTATGAACTGATGAACTGGGAGACCACCTATAGAGAGACAGGAGCAAGCAGTCTGCTGCAGACAGCTACAGAACTCCAGCTAATTGTGCTGCTGTTTTCTGTTATAACTCCTGCTCTCCAGCTGGGCTTCGGAGGCAGGAAATTTAGGCATTGACTAGAAGTTGCACTTTCCCTCCTTCTTGTCGGCATAAATATATACATGTATATTTTAATCTGCTGGAATAATTCAGCAAAGGCCTGGGAAAACAGCTGCTGCTTTTGTCATGACAGTGTTAGGGAGTTTGTGGGGTAGGGCTTCCAAGGGAAAAGTTCCTAAGCATGAGCCCATCGCTTGACAAAGGTCACCCCAAAATTTGGAGATATTCCTGGAATTGGAAATGTGGAATGTGCCCTTTATTTTCTTCTCTGCATGTCACTGTCAGGATATTAACTACACATACACAGAAATAGAAGCATGCATGCATATATAACAGCTAAATACAACATGTATTAACCATGTAAATGCATGGGGGAGGCTGCATACAGATATACTTCATATAAATTTCCTACATAAATCCCTGCCGGCAGATATTCTTTTCTCTGTCCATGCTCATATATACACAAGCATCAAAATATTATTTCATTTACACTGGTGTAAGTATAGAGTGGCTCCAGTTTGCTCCTTAATACAAAAATCAGAATGTAGCCCAAGTTACAAGAATTTTTAAAGCATATTAGAAAAGAAAAAAAAATAGCTTTAGGTACTTGTTAATGTGATAGAATAAGATAGAGAAGAGATAGTTAGTTTACTGTAAATATTCAGTAGTTGAAAATTAATTTCAGTAGACCTCATACCAGTTGAAGCACAGGAGCTTTTAACAAAGAATTCAGTTTATCAGCTTAGAAAACAGAATTTAGACGTCTGGCTTGTAGGAAGTAAAGAGAGACAGATGAACCATCGTCAGAGGACCGTGAGGCTCTGATATCATTTGTATGGTTCAACAGTCTCAGCCTGTGTTGTGATTTAGCACATGGGCTCTACATGGTGCTATCCAGTGTTTTGACTCGTGACCCACTAAAACTCCCCCAACTGATGGCTCACAAGACATGGCATGTCTGGCCAGCCTTGAGGGCAAATATAGAAGACCAAAGGACTGAGGAACAATGAGCACAAGACCGTATATGCCTTCCCGGAAGAAAGCAAATTTGATTGCCCTCAATGAAAATCAGCCTGAATATCTTGCTGCTTTCTCACTGAGGGTACTGTGCTTCCTCAGGTAGTCAGGGACCAGATGACTGAAGGGTTGGTAATTGTATATTGGGACCTCAGACTGTTCCTGGCATTCATGTGGTGGCCAGCACACGTCACAGAGCACTGGTGCAATGTCCTGCCTGCATGAACTGGCTCCTAAGAAGTTGTCTGCTGGATTCAGCACTGGCTGCAGCTTCTAAATGCAGCTGATTCAGGATGCGCTGCATTTAGCCCTCTGCAACATGGTGAAGGCAGAGAGTGAAGGAGTGAGAGACATGTCTGAAAGAGGAGGATGCAGTCATTTGCCATGTACTGGGTAATAAGGTGTGCCTGATGAATACTGAAACTTGTACCTTATAGAGGTTTAGAAGAAATGTCAAAGATTCAAACCTGCCAAGTACCAAGCATGGTTTCAGTGGGACCTGGGAGTGCTCTGATACAGCACAGAGACTATATTCCTTTCTTCTTTCCTGTAGGTACATTGGTAAGTCAATATAGAGAAAATGTGCAGTGCTGTTGCTGGGGCTGCATATGTTCCATGAATAGAGAATACAGTTTGCCATGCTGTCATTTATTGTAAAATGCTAACAAGAATGGGACTGGAGTGACACAGTGGATCTATCCCTACTCTTCATTAAGTTAGACACCAAGAACATTTAACAGTTTGCTGCAATAGGACTAGAAAAACTATTAACCCCAATAAAACCCCTGTAAGGATGTGAAGAGATAAAAGGGAACTTCAACAAAGTGGGAGTTTTTATAGAAATGAGAAGAGAGAGAGAAGGGCATCAAGATTTATTGCAAATGACTCTAGTAGCAAGAGGTTCAAGCATTAGCTAATTTTTATTTGCTTCTTTTATCATAGAAGTAGCTGAATTTTAAATAATCAAAGAATCAGTGATGATATTAACACCGCTTCAATGAGGAAACTTAAATTCTTTCATTTTTGCTTCTGTTCTTAAAAAATTCCTTCTGCTGAAATGAATATGTAACAGCGTCACACCTCAGTGAAACTTTTTTCTTTCAGTATTCAGAACATTTTGTGAGGCTGATCAATTGGGATTTTATTTTTTTTTTTTTTAATACTCGACTTGGTTACACTGGCAGGTATTCACAAGTGACAATTATTTCAACATTAATTTGATAGCTCCCGACAGCCTCGGAGATGGGGTAGAATCACCTGGAAGCTGGCATTTTGCATTGTACCACTCTGTCTATATAGTAACTGTCATCTTCCATTCAATATGGTAAATGCTACCTGCATACAGGCTTCTAAAAAGTTATAATTTCTTCTAAGTGATTGAAACTCATAGATCTCTCTTTCTCTCTCCCTTTTCAAGCTACACCTGAGAGGTAGCAATGATGACAGGCTGGTTTAACGCAGCTCTTGCCGAGATTAAGTAGTTGTCAGACAGATATCATTGGAGACTAAGGGATTGCTTTTGGAAGTCATTCTGAATTGCTAACTAACGGGGAGCTTGTTCCTAGACGGGTGTCGATTCTTTTGTTTCCAGGGATTGACACATCTGCAATAACAATGGAGCATGCAATCCTTGCCTGATACCTGATTTGTGCTGGCCACCTTTCTATCTGGAAAGGAGGATCTAATGAATGTCCCTTTCACCACTGATTTGCAAAAGCAGAAAACGCCCCAAGCTGCTATTTTTGGACTGGTGGCTTAAAAAATTTGATTATTTATAGCTAGGTGAATATGTTTGCAGCAATACTGTTCGTCTGTTAGAACAGACTTAAATATTGGATGAACCTATGTGGAGGTTCAACAATAATCTCTCCACTGTCAGCTCTGCCAGTTTTTAAGCAGGCTGTTTGGGAGGAATGTGTGTGTAACTGCCTGTTGTATTCTGCTCACCTCCCGTTTCATATACATCCAGTGACAGACAGCCCCCAATGAACAGGGAGTAGCTGAGGCTGACAGGTCAGCTGTAACACAACAAGTTGTCACTGTCATGGGAACATGGCAAGTGAAAAGTAGATGAAGTTGCCTAGAGGATGTTTTCATCAATTTAGTGTTATATACAAGCTAATAAATCTGCAGACACTCTCACTATACACAACGGGTGTGAGAGAGAAAATGACTGAGCTTTGGCTCTGTTGGCATTTACCGGACTAGGTGCAGTAGCCACTTGAGCTAATAGTGTGAATGATTTAACTCCTTTCACTCCCTGCCTTTCCTAACAAAGTATTTCCCATGGGACTTCAGACTGAAAAGTTTATTTTTAAGCATGGGAGAGAGAGCAACTCTCTAGAGAGCTTCGGGAGTTGCAGGAGGCTGCTTTCTCAGAAGAGGATGAGTTTGGTGGGAGGTAAGGGGATGCCTCCACCACTGGAATCAGAAAAGGTGGCAATTCGTGGGACAGGGAAGAGCTCATTTGCCAGAAACCCTGGAAAACACCCTAGACCCCCAGAACTGCCTGTGTTGGCTGCTTGGACATTCTTATATTGATCAAAATTTCAAGACCCTTGGCATGAGCACTCCCAGATATTAAAAAGGTGAACTCCAGCATAGCAGAAAGTAACACACTGGGGGATACAGATATTATAATAATTACTTAAGGAGCCCTGCTGGATGTTCTGCCATCATTCTGGATTATCTGCAACGTACATGCTAGTTTATTAAAGTATATTCTTTACAGAACAGTAGAGATTGTTTAAATTGTATAGTGAAGTAGTTTACCTTTATGAACAGCTCGTGGATAATTTGTAGCAAATATTGAAAGTTCAGAGTTGTGCTCTGTTGTGTTAGTTTAATAATTTGTACAGTATAATTTCTTTTTCCTACATGATTGACTACTCATTCAATTGACATAGCGCAAAAATTGAGTGATACAATCAAATAGACAGTTTGCAAGAGGCATTCAGTGACTTTTGAGTATTTATCCTTGTGGATGAACACGGGAAAACATACTGCTCTAGGTTAGATTTCTGTACTGTTGGGTTCAGCCACCACCAACTGATTCGTAGCAGATATACTGAGTAGTATCACTTCTTACGTGTTAGCACTTATCTACCGGAATCCCTGATTATTTCACAGTAATAAAGCATGCTCTCAGCTATAGAAGGGTCTTGACTGAACCCTTGCACTGGTATCATGCAAATAGTTCCATTGATTTAAAATAGAATTTTCTAATATATTCACCGTGGCATTATAACTTTGTTCAAAAGAAGCCTAAAATACCCCATAATTTAAAACTCTTTTATATCTGTAACTCTTGTCCCAATGTCTTCTTGGTACAGAACCTGTGCAAGCCATTAACTCTCAGTTCAAAGTTATGTACATTGAAGAACTTTGTGAATAAGGCTGAGATAGCAGTTAAATATGTAAATTCAACCTCAGTATCCTCAAAATGCTCTAGTAAATCAATGTTAATGATAGTAGTTTCCCATATAACATATTTAATTCTTCCTCTTCAAAGCATTTTACAAAGAAACTCCATTTTACAGTAAATACACAAAGTACAGAGTACAGGAAACAGGGAAAAGGAAATTGGTAGTCTGAAAAAATGGAAATAGGTTTAGAAACAAAAATTTTCACATAAGTGAAAAATTGGAATTTTGAGATTTTAAGAAATGTGACTATCTCTTGTTAGAAAAATGAAGGCTATAAAGCAATTTGGAAAATTTTATCAATTTCTACCTTAATTTTTAAACATAATAAAAATGTGAGAGTACAGGTACTTCAGGCAGAACTATGGTTTCAAGAGGGCATCAGCAGTGGCAACTAGCCACTCCCATTGCCTGTAAACTAGCATTTGCTTTCTGCAATATCACAGTTTTAAAAAAAAGAAAGGAAAAAGCACCCCATACCTTAAAAACAACTGAAAATAAAAAACCCCACTCCGCTACTACCACTCTTTTACACTTACTCACACAGTATTTCCTGTACCTCCCCTGCAATAATGAAGCCTCTGCAAGTTTGCAAAATTATGTGTAAATATGAAACTGACACACTGCTCAGAGACTGTTAAATACTGTCGCCTGACAAAGACTGGCTATATACTAAAATATTACTGCTCTGTATAATATTGCACACTATATACTAATCTGCGTATGTCAGTTGACACGAGACAATAAGTATAGTTATTAAAACAAACATGCAAATTACGTAAATAGTCTTAAATAAACCTACACTACCATTGCATTTTGTGACACCAAAAACTGTGCAATCCATCTACTACCATTGCAAATTGTTTCTTTAGATCTCAGTTCCGAGGCAAGAAACGGCATTACAGGGTAATTTAATCTATCGTGTGATTATGTTCTCCTAACCATGCCTTTAACACACCAGACTGAATTGTCTCTGTGAGTAACTCCAGTGCCACAAAAGCATTACACCAGTGGAGGCTTTGTCCCCCCAAATGTACCAAATCAAGGGCATGCAAAACCCAGCAGATTTCCATTATAACATGCACAAGGAAATGCATTTAAAGCCAGCTGAGCTTATGTATTTTAGGATTCCCTATCAGACAGTGCATGTCAGAAAAGATCTAAGGCCATGCTAACTTTTGCTTGGGTCGCTTTTTCTCCCCACTGGCCTGCAGGCTGAACAGAAACGGTTATAGCACTGACATAAAGACATTTATTCCGCTTGCCCCTGTTCCTGCATTGAGTAAAAAGCAGCTCATGAACCCTATATTTAAACTTTCTCTTCTGATTTTTTTATTCACTGATCCTTCCAGAAAAATCATGTTATGGCAAATGAAGTTTCCTAGGGATTTTTTTTTTGGCAAGGAGAGGGTCTAAAATAGGTCAGTGACAGATGAAAAATTGCATTCACCTCATATTCATTCGCTGAAGGAGACTGAAATATCTCCTGAGCACTGCTTCAATTTCATTTTCTTATTCTTGCCCCAAGTTTCCTCCATTAGGACTTTTTTACGGCAAGAAATGACTCAAAACTCAATCAGTGTGGGACTTGTATAGTTAAAAAACAGTTTGCCACAACAACAACAAAATGGCTGTTGTTTTGTACCTCACTGATAAATGGATGTCTATTGTTCTTCCACTCTGGAAATTAATAACTGGACCAGTTGCCTTAGAGACAGCCAGGCAGCCATTAGCAATCAGTAAAAATTAATGTACTGCAGGGAATTTAGCAAGGCGATGTGTTTAAGTGTGTAGGGGCACCTTAACCACCCATCCAATACAGGTGAGTGCCGGCAGTCCCCAAGCTGTTCCCGCTGCCGTGCCGTACCGATGCCTTCGGATACAGACAAGATGTGCTCAACAGCAAGGGGGGTCCCTGCTAGAGCCATAGCTCGGTGAGAAGCACTGTGTTTTCTGGGCTTTCCTTGCCTTGAAAGCATGCCTGCTGCTTTGGGCAACGTTGTAATACAGCGTTTTCACGGGGAGAGGTAAATCTGGGGATGCAGAGGGCCCAACACGGCAGCAGCTCTTTGTTCCCCCCCCAGTGCTCCGGCTCTTCCCGTCTGCACGGCTGTGGCTCCTGCCCCATGAAAGGTTCTCTCAGACGGGTTAGCTGTGTTTTAAAAAGTCCCTGAGCGCTTTTAAAACTGTCAGCACCATTATCATTCATGATGCAACTGGTTTCCAAGCCCGGCTTCTGTTTTTCCAGTGGGCAGCTAAAGTCCCCCTAGATAATTACCTTGGTTGTGCAGTAGCTGAGCTGGTGAGACCAAGTCAATTACTGGAGGTGTCTTTGTGCTGTGGATGCAGGGTGCTGTGAGTGCTACCGGTGTGGCCGCTCCGCAGCGGGGGCTGTGCCTGCCACGCTCTGCCTGGCCCCAGGACAATCCTGGGGGATGCCCTGGACACTCCCAGCCCTGCTTTCCAGTACTGGACTGGATTTGCACTGCAAGGAGCCCTCTTCCTGCAAGGGGAGCAGCTAAGGCTCATGCAGGGTTTGCATTTTGCTCTTGCCCCCTCCTGTTTCTCCACCCTCGATATGATACGAATGTGATTGCAAATGGGTGCTTAGAGTCTGGGAGGGTACGGCTGAGTCTGAACATTTGGTTTCCTGATGATAGCTGCCCTGTCCTGTGGTAGGACAAGCTGTTGTTAAATGATTACAAACTGTAATTAAAAGATCTGGTTTACAGGGGTTCAGACAGATCTAGCGAGGGCATAATCACTGCATCTGCACAAGGCTTCCACTGGCTGCCTTCCTCCTCTCTTCCTTATATCTTTGCAAGGGGGGTTGGCCGCCTTCTGCCTCTGCAGTTGCAGGGGAATTTCACCTTGATGTTGACCGCACGTGGTTCAGGAATATAACAAATCGGCTGGCAAGTGCCCTCCCGAGGGAACTCATTGCAGCATGGGAATGACCACTTTTGTACAGACGCTTGGATCAGAGCTAGACTGATCCGTCGGTAACACACGCATAAGTCCTGTTAAAGTCAGTGGGAACAGTGAGTCAGCAAATGAGAACAGAACCTGATACCTTACTGTCCAGAAGCACGGTTGCTTTATAGAAGTAGGTGAGTAAACAAGAGAAGCGGAGCTCTGTGAAATAACGAAGCAAAAAAAAAAAAAAAAAAAAAGAAAGTTTGCAAATGCAAAACACTGATGAGTTGCTGGCCGTCATTGCTTCCTGTAAAATCTGGCAAATGGGCAGGACGGCTGAATTAAATTATCTTCTGATTTTAGGGGGGAGTTAGAAAATTAATACTAGAGTGTCACCCACAGTTCTTCTCCAGCACAGCTAGAGAAAATGGAATCCAGAAATTCCTGGCCTTGAAACTTAGGGTGGTAGGAAAGGATATCTCCAAAACTGCCTGGTTTTTTGTCAGATGCCATCAATAGATCAGTCATTCAGGGACACCGAAAGGAGTTAGACTAACTAAAGGGAACTTTACCACATCCTACTGGCAAATAGACTGGTCTGAGCAGATATTCTCCCAACAACCGCATATTTTTTTTTAGAGTTTCTTGGAAAACTTCTTGTGTCATCGGTGTCAGACAAACCAGATGGGAGTTCTGAGTTGATGATCACATTTTGAGGCTGGAATGCAACATCTGGAGTTGGTCAGCATTCCTAACAAACTGATCAATCATTAGGTGGAACTGATTACTACCATCTCCTCCTTTTACTCTTGAATCACTTAGAACTGTTTTTTTTTTTCTTTTTATGAAAAAAAAGAAGAAGACAGAAAGCATGAAACACAGCTGCTTTATAGGGACTGAGGTTATGTGAGTCACAGTGACTAACCCATTACACATATCTCTTGTTGCAGTATCGAATGGAGCAGGGATGAGATAGATCTGCTCTAGTAAATATAAAATATCATGGGTCATATTACTCAGCAACAGTGATTTTGCAGCAGCAGCAGTTTTGAAGTAAGACCTTTTCAATAAGTCACTATATATAGAAAGATTAGGACTAATGCTACTAGCGTCAGTGTCTGAGATCAGGGTTATTTAGGAGTATGCTAACGTTTGATACAAACACACTCGACACACCATGCTGTGCCAGCCTTGCCACAAGCTAAATCAGAATTGCAAAACACCAAAATAATGTTCCAGCCCCTGAAAAGTCTATCATCTTCCATGCATTTGTCTTCCAGGAAAGAGAAAATGACAAGGCAACGTGCAAACCAGGCCACATGTGTACTTCACTGTCCTCACGTGTTTCATATATCGGTGCTATTGTCAGACACTGCAACCACTTCCCAAGTGGTGATAAAACCAGCTCCATCACTGCTCTCCAGGAGAACCCCCCATCTTGCCTCTCCCCATGCATCCCAGAGGTGTGCTGGAGGACCACATCTTTTGCATTGCTGGTATGCCACACAGCACAACAGACACACAGTTCAGAGCTGCATGGTCTGTGTTTCCAGCACGTGGCTCTAGAAAGACTGAAAGAACATACACAAACCAAGCCTGATATTTGGGTGGCATGTGCACATCTCTGCTGAGTTTGGACCTGTGTATCCCAGTGGATATTCCTGCACCCAGTATGGTTTGTGGAGGTGCAGATAAACTGCTCAAGAGAAAATGGACTGTGACTGAAACTGGGCAAAATGTCCATTGTGAAAGCTGAACATGACCCCATTTTAGGACTATCTTAATGTAACTCACTTTTGCTGCTTTTTTTTTATCACAAGAAACCCAGGTCGGGTTCATTGCATAGTTCCTGAGCACCGTTGCTATGAAACTTCTTTGCTTACTGTGGCATACATCAGGAATTCCCCACTGAAATCAGGAAAAAGTTTGATTAGGATCTTTCCTTAAGCCAGCTGATGGTTTTTCATAGAAAGTGCGAGCATTTTGTGGATTTTCCTGGATTTAAAACAAAGACCAAAGAAATGTGGTGGTTTCCAATGAGTTTTGCTTTGAGGTTCTGGGTCTGTTCATTATTTCATGCCCAAAATGAAACATGAGAAGTGAAAAAACAGAACTTGTGTCATGAAACTGAACAAAATGTTCCCATGAACTTTAAGTGAAAGAAACCACAGAGTAACCTGCAAGCTTTAGAGAGATGTGACCATGCAACTCACTTCCCACTGCTGAGTCAGGGTTCCCACGCAGTACTGCAGCCCTGGAAATGGACTGTACCCCTGAACCTCTGTGACCCAATCTCTCCCATCTTTCCTTTGTGCTCTGGCCATTAACAATGTGCATTTTGGGAGTTCTGCAAACTCTGAAGCCAGATCTGAGTTCCCGTGTGCTAGTGACTGGATGTGGAGAAAAGTGCTACCCAAACATCAGAGGACTTACAACTTTCCCATCAGTAAGCAGTTACCTGGATGATTTTCCTGATAAAGACACAGGCATTTGTTTTGAAAATAGCTGAATACTGATGGCACAAGAGGTTATTTATCTGGTTCTAAAGAAACAAAACAGAAGGAGACAATAATTAACACAGACATATTCAATGACTCGCCTAAAGTAAGTCAGGGAGCTTTTGGCAAAACCAAAAGCCAAACTTGTTCCTTGGAGTCCCTGCCTTGTCACAGGAACATCTCTCCAGACACTTTAATTCTGAATTTGATACCGTGCGTTTTCAGTTCTAACACTTTTAACAGCTCAACTTTTCAGACTGAGTAGTATTATAGGAAAACAATAACCCTGTAGCAGTGAAGGCAGCTGTAAGCAAGGAAATGCAGCGCTGTTCCTGTGAATTCCTGCAGCCCATTCCATCAGGATCTTCACATGCTAGCTATCCAAGAGAGAGATGAATTAAAACATTTAAACTGAAGTTAGGTTTTTCCCAGGGAAAGGAAAAGGGTTATGCACAGTTTTCTCCCTTTCAAAGTGACTTTGTTTGTTTACTATTTTAAAATTATTGCAAATGCTTTTTAAAAAGGGATAATGAAGTAGCAAGGAAGATGACAAACAGCTGATTATAGATAAAAGCTTCTTAACAGCAGTGTCAGCTAGAGCAAAATGAAGAGAATTGTGTTCAGAGACATTAGCTGGCATTGGCAGCCTGCTTCTCTCCAGAGCTTTGATCCCGTTCATGCGTAAGATGGTGATTTCCCCGAGAGGAGAGCTTGTCCCCACGGTGCCTGACACAAGCATCTGCCTTCTCTTCTAGCATCACCATACACCCACAAATTTCCTGGCTGGGAGTGCACTTGGACAACTCACCCAGGACATCCTAAAGGGCTCTGTGTTTCTGGCAGCTTGGGAATTAGAGGATTTAGGATTGACATGCAGAGCAGTGTCTCCTGTAAGAGCAGTAAGTCCTCCACTGCCCTGTTGTGGGGTGTAACAAAGCACCTCTTAGATATGGAACGAGAAGATTTGCGTGCATTTACTAAAGAAGCAAAAATACACATGAAATGTAAGCAGTAATGTGCACAAACAAGATACAGCCTAGAGAGCACAACACATGGGATTCAAACATTCTTAGTTCAATGGTTTTACACCCCAAAGCTCCTTCAGCACTTGTTGTATTCATAGTCATACTGTACGTGAAATTCATCTGAATCTTGTTTCCTTGGCCTATGGGGTATTTTCATGTACAAATTAGGCTGGCCAACATTCCCTTTCTGCAAAAATTCCCAGGAGTGCAACTTAAATGTTATTAAAAAGCCTAATAAAAGAAGAGTGCACATTTAATAATGTTAGAATAACACAGCCATTGCAGCGTGGTGCGCCTGCAGTTCCAAGCACAGTGAGAATATGGAGGCACTAATGCACTTATTCAGAAAAAAACCTGTAATTATCAACAGCTAGGAAGGACCATTGATGCCATGCAGAATGCACAGAAACATTTTCAGGACCTCCAGCTTGGACCTTGGCCATGACCTCCTTGTTTGGCCAGGATCTGGGCGCACTCCTGGCTGAACGGGGACTGTCCCGTTCCTGTGTGCAGTCCATGAAAGTCAGTGGCCACCAAGGCCAGTGCACTAGTGCCTCCCCCACAAGCATTAGCCCAGTTTCCCTTATCTGAGCCAGCTGATTACTATCAGTAGATGGTGCAAATTTTGCACCTTCATCAGCTACCATGCTGTGATACTTCTCTGTGCATTTTTCCTTCACCTTCACAGTAACATCTTCTCCTGACATTTATCCTTCCTCTACACCATGCCATGCTTTCCTCCCACTTACACATCCTAGGCTGACTTTTCTCCAGGGCACAAAGTCTTGACGCAAGACCTAGATATCAACTCAGGCCCACTTGTTGGAGGGATTAAATAGAGCACTTTCATGGCATTAATTAGCAACCACTCCTTCAGTAGGAGCAATGAAACCATGTATGAAACCAGAAGGGTGGGTGGTTTTGCTGAAGGGAAGGGAAGAGAAGCTTCAGGGCATGACCTCCTCCAAACCAAGCTTCAGATCTCCATAGCCTCTCCCCAAAGGCTCTATCCACCAGCCCACACCATCTCCCCAGAGCAGAAAGCAGTAAGCAGTATCCTTGGAAAAGTAAAGCCTCATGAACCATAATTTAATCCACTGCAAATAAATACCCTATATAAGAAACAAACCTTTAAAAAACAAAACAAAACCTGGAACAGCAGGCCAGTATCTGAGGTTTGAATAGAAATGGATTTAGTTTGGCTGTGGCACAATGACAGCAGGAGTGTTCAAAGAGCTGCAAGCCGCACGCAGGGACTCTGGTGGGGACGCTTCCTTCGAGGCAGGAATCCTCCCGCACACAATGACATTGTTATGCATTAAGCAATTTTTTTTTTTCCCTCTTGGGGTGCGGGGGTGTGATGGGAGAGGGGAAGGCTCACTCGCTTTGCGATGTGGTCACGTCAGCCACACTATGTTTGCTTAGAAATGAGTACTCCCCAGTTCAGCACCATGCTGGTGTTTTGTTTTTGGTTTGGTGTTTTTTTCTTCTTCTTTTTTTCTTCTTTTTTTCCTCTTCTTTTCCCCTAGGTTAAGCAAATAACAGCCCCCTCCCCGCCACCAACTGACTCCTTTGCAGGGGGCAGGCCCTATATGCTGGTATTTCAGACCCTCAGAAAAATCGACAATTTTGAGAAAGCAAAATGAAACACTGGCACTTTACTCCTGCAAAGGAGAGAGAGAAGTGGGACTGGGGTGGCGTAGAAGGAACTTGCATTTTCTTATTGCTTTTCTAGTTCAAAGTGAAGAAAATACAGAGCAGTGTGACAGGGGAAGGTGCTCTTAGCGGATGCTTCTCTCTAACAGTCCCACGTACTTTTCTGTCCTGACATGCAAGTAGTGGGGCTCCACAGTTCTGACTAGAGTGAGCCCCTACAGCCTCTTTGTCTTGTGTAGCTTCATATGACTTTTTTCTGCCTAGAACACTTTCTCCCTGTCCTCCTCCAGACCTGCTAGTTGTCTTTTGCAGAAAGTCGAAGAGAATGTCTGAAAAAAAAAAAAAGGAAGTTGATCAAGCTGGGTTTGAGTTACAGACCATTAAAGTTCACTGTAAGATGAAATTTTTACTGTATAAATACTGTTAAAGCCTAGACTACCAGCCAAATGTATCCATGAACCATGGGAAGCTCAGGAGCAGTGGAGGCAGGTAAACCTCAGCAGATCTATGCTAGATGCTTGTGCAATGCTTTCCTTGCTTGTTAAAGGAAAAGAGCAGTTGAAGACACTTTAACGTTAAAATTTAATACTATTGGGCTTGGTTACTTTAGGTAGACAAGATGACACTTCTTCCTGTAGGCTTTTTGTGCCTAGTAAAATCCAGCCACTGAGGGAATTTTTCTGCTTTTACATTTCAGCTCTAACATTAACAAATGCAAAGGTAATGAGATTTTCTGTCTTTTTTAAAACTAATTTTGCAAGTAAACTCCCCTGAATTCTTTGAACGTGTCGCTCAAAATTTTATGGTCATATCCTCTGGGATTATTTAAAACACTTTAGGTTTGAAGAATATGTTTTCTTTTCAAGTGTTATTTGTAGCGAGTATGGGAGAGAAAGGGTTAAATTTTTTTCTGGGGCTTATATGTAAGTGAAATGACATTTTAACAATCTCTTTAGTATAGCCTTGCTGTGCTGGGACCTCTGTTGCCTGCTGTCTTACTTCTTGGCCTCTAAATAGAGAGTTATTTTCAATTTCTCCAGTTCCTAATGTTTTAAATGGAACTACTGTTCCCCTTAGAGCACCCAGTGGCTGGCTGGAGACCTTTATTGATATATATAAATTACTCCATTCCCCAGGGCTAGCTACAGATCCAATCATATTGAGCTAATGCGCATATAAATAAAAACCTGGAAGTATGGTTTATGGCAATAAGTAGTGCAGTAGAAGTTTATACCATCCTGCAAAGACACCTTGATACATTGCTGATAATCTCTATAATGTATTTAAAGTGGCAGTCTGTAGATTCAAGGCTGAAAATTTCACTCATCAAAGCCATAAATCTCGGTGAGCTTCTGCTGATTGGCCTGGAAAAAAAGGCATTTCCCCAGTCCATACAAGAGCCAAAATTAAAGGATGTTGGTTGGCCTTTTGGTGGAAGGCACCAAGCAGGGTGATGCCAGTGTGTAAGTCAAGTGCACCTGGCCCAGCAGCTGGGCAAGGTTAAAGAGGTTGCCTGATTACTTTGATGTTTGTCCAGTTGCCAGCTTTTACAGTTCACAGATGATTCTCACTTTTGCATAGAATGATTTGCTGCCCTCTAAACAAAATGACAATAATCTGATGTCCAGCTGATAAAGCTGCCAGCAACTGACTTATTCAGGCAAGCAGTCGTTTCTCTAGGCAGGTGAAAACAAATTTCAAGGGTTAGGTTGAACCTTCAGGCTAAACGCTGAATGGAGGTGCAGCAAGTAACCGTTTTCCACTCAGGGCATCTCTGGGACGGGTACGGGACCCAGGCAGTCACACCACTGGCCTCTTGCTGCATTGGGAAGGTCACTCACTGCAGCCTCGGAAAGGCGCGGCTACATCTCAGCATCTCCCAGACCTTTCCTGAATCTGGATCTTGCTGGGTTTAAACACCTCAGCTGTTAAATTTCATTATCACTCAAACACACCAACGGTGGGACAATGACACCCTGGGAAGAGCTAGTCCTTATGACTCACCGGTGTCTCTTCTCTTCAGCAGTGGGCACTGGGGAAGGGACTGTCTTTTTTTTTCCCCTGCAGCGTCCAGGAGAATGACCATGGTGCCTCATCACTGTGGCTCTGCACAGAAAGCAAGGAGCAAACCTCAAACTGCTGATGACACTAATCTAGTAATTCCTGTTAGTAACCAGGAGTGCCTTGAGCAGAAAAGGTAATAGATGGACCCATTATCAGTGCTTGGGATGGTCTTAAGAAGGCCTGGGGGTGACTGAAAGTGATCGGAAGGGAGCAGGCTGGGTACCAGTGTGGCAGCCCGGGCCGTCATGCCACACTTGCTCTGTTTGCTGCTTTGAAGTTGCCAGAAGCAGAGCAGTAGCTTTATTAATAAACCACTGTACCATGGCATGGCAATAGGGTCTTGAGGCAACTTTGGCAGGTGTAAGACAGGGCATTATAAATATAACTGGTGCTCGATGAGCACTGTAAGATACTGCCAACTTTACACAACTTTATTTCTTCATTTTCAGATCCTTCAGGCACCAATTTTACTGCTTCAGAAAAATGATTGTAACTTAAAGGAAAACTCCAGTATGAGTTGTCAAAGCAGCCTTTAGAAATACTTGTCACTCTTTCAGTAGCATAGTCTGTGGAGCTGTCATTGCTGTCTCTGGGTGCTGCCATTTTAATGTCACCTCTGCTTTCCCTCTCAGAAAGTCATGGAGGAACCAAGAAAAAAAAAAGGTTTCTAAGTTCTTGTTAAGTCTCCTGGAGTGTTGAACCCAGCAGAGTCCAATGAATGTGAGAGCTGCAGAGATTTACTCTAGAAAACCATTTATCAGTAGTCAGCTGAATACTTAAATTGTACAGAACAATAAAGAAAGGAAATATATCAGGTTGTGGAAGTGATTCTGAGTCTCAGTGGACAAGGTTCAGTGTGTCCAGTGTGTTTAGCCAGGTGCCATGTCACCATCCTATATTTAATGATCTTGCTGTATTTAAGGGTTTTTCCACATTTACATGTAAGGTGGTTTGACTGAAACTGGGTTTAAAACTTGGTTTAGTTAAACTTGTGCATAGTACGGCATGGCTACTTGCAGAACAATTTAAAGTTAGTGCAGTTTAATTTAGTAAGGAATCATGAAGCCAATTCAATTTAAAACCATTAAAACAATTTTAGAGTGTCTGCCCAAGGGTTTTGCATGTTTTCACTAAATGAGTTTTAAAAATACATTTAGTTAAACTGATGGAACTTTAAGTATCAATAAAGGCTTTATCTTACAAACACTAATGCTTGTCTTCAACGAATTCTTTGCATCTGCTTAGATGTCTGTCTCCAGGATTAGGTCATTATCAGTTATCATATTTAAGAAAAAGATTTATTTTTGATCTCTGCCAAATGAACCTCTTCAAGGAAATGTCTTTATCTTTCTCTCCTGTTTTTGGGGTGAGACGATCTGATCTTTGCTTCCCTGGGCTGAAGTTTATGTGCTGAAACCTCAGTCTTGCTAAATCACATGAACCTGTCTGGCAGCAGTGGGCATGGTACCCAGCAACTTTTTCTCTCAGTCACACAGATCACAGTGAAGGTAAATAGCTCAGGCCAGAGCCTCTTCAAACCAAAGCAGTACCTACTCATCCAAAAGATGGTAAGATCCATACATCTATTTCTCCTCAACAAAACTTTCACCTTCAGAGTTTTATTAAGCCCATTTAATCTCATGGTTGGTTGGAAAAGGTTTGCTACAGTCCCTGCATCTCATTTTTTCTTTTTCTCATCTGGTCCAGGCAACTGACTTTGTGCAACTTGTTTTCTAGGACATAATTTTTAAGCCTGGGTCTAGGTTAGGTATGGTGAGAGTGGCTCTTGTAGTCTTAATCTCTGAAATTTTTTCTCCTCTCTGCTGCAATGCTGTGAGCTCCGTTGATCAGACTGCATGTACTTAAGGACAATATCAAGCAGATGAAGTGAGATGTATTTATGAAAAATAATACTGCAACTCACTCTTTTATGGTCCCAGTTTTTTCTCCACGTCTGAGAAAAAAAATAAATGAAACTGAGACAAGTAAATACAAGTTAGAAATTCAGAAGGAGTTTTCATGTCCCATGATCCTTGGGCTCCCACAGAAACCTTCTGCAAGATCTCCAAGGGATTTGTGTATGATAAATGTTGAGGACAAGGGAACCAGCAGCTTTTCTTTCAATTAGCAGCACAGCAGCAAAAGACTGGAGGGCACCTCCCGAGTCACTGAGTCCAGTGCTTTCTGGTTGCAAACAAACAATGGCACATAATCCCTTTAATAAAACTATCACGTTCTGCTTTGAAAGCCACTAGGTTTCGGGGGCAGGACTGATCCCTACTGCTAACCCTGTGAAGCCCAGAACAAATATCTGAGCTCAAGATAATGCTACTTACAACAGGATTAAATCCCTGCTGGGTGCCCTATAGTTGCAACCACAGGGGAACTCTGCCAGTAGCAGCACAGCTTTGGCACTCCATGTCCATGTAAGGGTAAAATTTGCTCTATTCTTCCTCATAATTAGGTGCAGTGACTAGACCAGGCTTTACATTGCATCATACTTGCTTCTATGCAGGGGCAGATGCAGCATGAAATGAAGAGCTGAGGAGCCACGTGACATGGGGACATGTGTGGTACAGACAGCACCGGAGGGATGCTCCAATCCCTTTGGTGCCCTCCAATTCCCGGTGCTCACACTGGGTAACGACCATCAGTTGGGATTTTGTGCATCGCCCTCCTATGAGCGAGGCTAGTTCACGGTCCCAGGAGAGAGCTGTGTGGTGAATGGGATGCAGGCAAAGGTAAATGCCTGCTTTCTGCTAAAGGTATTGCTTCGTCTCCTCCTTCTCTTGAAGGACCTGATCCACATGGCACTGAAATCCGCAGAACTCAGCTCACTTGAGGCAGATTTGGATCAGCGCCTGGGGCTCTTCCGCTGTGGGAATTCCTGCCATGCCTTCTCAGACAAAGAGGGCAACCACATCCTTACATCATGCGAGTTGTTTAGTTTGGACTGAGGGAACCAAACTGTCGAACAGGCAAACAAGTGGGCATGAGCCAAAGGGCTGGCAGGAGAGGTGGGATGACCCAGTGGTTAGGCTATAATGGCCCCTATAAGACTATAAGGAAAACCCATGTTCTTTTATGCTATGTGGTCAGTAGCAGTCATGTACTCTCTCCAGTTCAGTGTAGGGAGGGGCGGAGAAAGGTCTTCCGAGCCGTGCCTCCACCATGGACCCAGAGCAGGAACATTGCATATGTGGGATGCTAATGGGATGCTGCAGCCCCTATAACTCTGCTAAATGCCCTCCTGCCCTCTCTCCTGGGTGGTGCACAAATGCATGAGGGGGTGCCACCCCACAACAGGAGTGCAGAGAGCTGTAAGGAGGAGAGCACAGGCTGGGTGCTCCTGCATATGGCCCAGCATCAGAGCTGAATGCTGGCCTCGCTCGTGTGGCTGTGCTTAAGCCCACTCTGTAGGAGTTTAAAGGTGCAGAGTGCAGCAAAGGCAGCTGCAGGGCCATAATGTCACCTCACGTGGGAGCCCATGTGGTTTCCTTGGCTGCCAGCTCTCTTTTTGATGCCCTAACCTGCTGACCTGAGCCCTGCCCCGATCTTCTCATGTGCCTTGCGGAGTTGCCACCTGCTTAGTTGCTTTGTTTTCAAAAGAAAAGGTTTTTGGACAAACAGAAGTGCCGTTACTTCTCTTCTACCCTAAAAACCTGAGTCTTGTGGAACCTGCGGGGACCTGCGGCGGTGGGAAGCGTGCACGGGAGTTGCAGCAGTGGGACCTGCAGACCTGGCCCTGCTGCTGGCGGGGCAGTTGGTGAGGGGGGGGCAGCCCTTTGCAGCACGGGGGGAGACGCGTGGGGTGGGAGCGGTGCAGGCACTGGTGGGCTTGCTGAGTTTAAAGAAAAGGTATAAAAATGGGACAGAGCAATGGGTAGGAGATGTTGCCGTGACCACTTGTGTTGAAGATGAGCCATTTAATGCAAGCTTGGTCCAAAAAAAGAGAAACACAAAACCTCACTGACTTCAGCGGGGGACAGTCTCGCCCTGTCTAGGTTTTCATAGGACCCCATCCCACTCACAGTAGAAGGCCTCCTTCAGTTGCTTACATCCTCCACAAGCATTAAATTCATGCAAAAGGGGGTAAGGGGGAAAGGAAATGAATATTGTATACCGTCTGGATTTCAGAGATCCACACTATTTGTATCCTTCAAGCCATCACAAGCAATCTATGAGCAGTCTCCACAAGCACATGCAGACCCAACCATTAACATAATTCTCTCTTTTATTCCTCATCACTGTGGTACCGTATGCTACAGTCTTAAACATTATTTGTTTTATCCACTTTTCAGCATTTTAAGCTCATACTATGCTGGCTAAAAAAAAAATAAATCCCATTTTTATCTCATCTGATTTGATATTCATCTGTCCCTCACTGATTTTTTTCTCCCCCTTTACCATAATTTTGGTTGGTATTTTTTTTACCTCAGAGAACATTGAGAACTCTGTCTCAAGGCTTCCAGATTAGACAGAAGACTGATAGGATAATGATGATAGTATGTTAAATGCTATCTATGTAAATCAGCTCTCTCCATCAATGGATACAAGATGCAGCTACATTAGATCCCTTTTTGACATACATTTTCATTTTTTAAGGAAGAGAATATTGGATTGTTATTAAGCTACTTTAGAAAAATCTTTGCATTACCAGCCACATTACTATTGTGCATAAAGTCATATTAAATTTTGGGATGATGTACAACATCATTTTCTTTTAAAGGCTGCTTTTAACCTCGAAGTATCTTCTTTTTAGCTTCTGCTGAGGGATTTGTTTATGATAACCAATGACTGGGGGAGGGGGAAAAGGGTGTTTTTTATTAAGCTTCTTGTAGTAGATAAATCTGAATTTGCACCTCTGATAGGAAACTGGCCCTGGCTAAGGGAAAAAACTGCTGTTACAACTCATCTGTTTCAAATGCCTGGGAAAATAGCTCAGCAGATAGCCTAAAAAGTCAGACTCAGTCTGCCTTGGACTCAGTTGGAAGCCACTTGCAAAATCAAGACCCATTCACTGGAAAAATCTTGCCAACTAACCCCTCCCACTTCGACTTTTTTTTTTGAAAAAGGCTATTTTTGTTTTCCTCTTTGAACTCATCAATGCAGGAATGAATATGTTCCCAACAATAATAAGGAGTAAAGTGGTGAAAATCAGCTTTGCTTTATTCACGCCTGTAGACGCATGCTGATTTTCAGTGGCAGAGGAACTGGCCAGCTAAAAATATATCATTAAAATCCATTTTCAGCCTGTCAGTAATTTCGGGAATTTCATCTCAAATGTAGAGTGGGCTTTGTTTACTAATTTATACGAGAATGTGCAGGCAACTCTTAATTTTTTAGTTATCTTTGGCTGCGGTGGCCCAGAGCAAACTAAATCCAGATTATCCAATTTTTTCCATAGCAGCAGGACTGATGAGCTCGGATTCCAGCATTTCTTTTCTGCATTGACTCTCTAGCATCTAATAAAGGGTGAATGTATTGGTATTTTCTCTGTGGAAGGCATTAATAAGAGCAGTTTCCTCTATCCAGGAATCTATTTTCATAAAACCTGCGTGAACTTCATATCTCTGAGACCTCAGTTGCTCTGTCAAATTTTCTTTGAAATTAACCACTGCATCTTAAAGTTATTAAATGGGGACCTACAGCCATAAACACACGCAGTTACACACAGCGTGATAGATCTCATTTCTCCATTAGAAGAACAATGAGAGTACAGCAGAAAAAAGCTGGTGGTACTGGCGATCAGAGGCACAACTGCCAGGCTAGCGGTGATCTGAGCGGAGATCCAGCCTAATGCAAACACCGTGTATAGCTGTGCTGTTTCCCAGGCTGGCTCACAGAAACCAGCTGAAGTCTCCCTGTACTTGTGACACTGGTATCCGTAAGTAAGTGTTAGGGCTTGGGGTGGGGGTTGGAGTGTGATAATCCAGGCTAGCGGTTTCACCTGAAAGGATGGGAGGCTTTGATAGGGCTGGGGTTCAAAATGCAGACCAAGAGTAAAGCAGAGCTAGGAGGGGAGCCCGGCAGAACTGGAGAAAGAGGCTCAGGAGTGTGGTCAGGCTGCAGGGAAATGACTTACACATTCACCTTTCCAAATCCACTTACTCTTCTGGAGGTCTTGTCTGCTGAGTGTCCCCGTAAGTCACTTCCTCAGGGGTAAGGTAAGGGTTTGAGTTAGTGCTTTTTTGGGGAGCAGAGCTGTGGCTCAAAATAACGTGGATGGCCCATCAATGAAGATGTAACTATAATTATAAGACAGTTTAGTAGTTGTGCAAAGCATATCTGTGTTCGCACGTTTGTGTGTATCCTTTGGCATATAGCTATGTTTCCGCTGTGTTTTAAGTTATAGGTTAACCTTTTATGCATGCAAAATCTTCAATATATCTCAGGAACACTGAACTGAAGGCTGAGCTTATCATAGCAGGAGATATTAATTTGTAGCTTTGTGGAGGATGGTGGAGATGGGGTTTTTTTTGACTGAGCACCCCAGTCTCTAGATCTGAACACAACCCTGCAGTCCTGTCCATTACAGCTGTGCATCCAGCTGTGTGCCTGGGTCACTACTGTGGGCAGGCATGTGTGCACTTAAACCATGGCCCACTGGTGCCATTATGTCAGAAGGGATCAGAGCTGGAGTCACTCTGAAGGCATAAGTATTTTTCTTAACACGTCCTAAATGGCAAAATTCACATTGAATAATTTTGGTAATAAATGGCAACCTAAATATGTCAGGAATGATTTAGTACCTGTGAACCATGTAGCTGAAAATGTAGATGAGGCTAATTAGCTGATTCCTTATCCCAGCTCTCCCTTTCCTCTCCCTCTCTCTCCACCAAAAAAGTTGTGGGTTTTTTTTCCCCCTGCTGTTTTCAGAACATACAGGGTTGGGTTACAGCTTTGGCATTGCTCTGGTTATTTTGTCTGTGTGTCCTATGCTTAACACAAATAAGTAGAGACAAGAAGCTTGAGAGCAAGGTATGCCGCCAAATTCAGAGTGAGTAACGCAGGCGCTGAGGCAAAAAGGAGGTCAAGAAGAGCATTTGCAGGCAATGCTATGCAAAAAGGATGCTTCACCGCTACCTCTGTGCGAAGCTCCTGCCATTAGCCGCACGACGCTCTTGCGCTTTGCCCAGTTATTATACACAGAGGTGAAGCAGGATCAAAAATCAATTGCTGACTTGGAGAGATTTCTAACGCACCTCTGCCTGGGCCCAAGCTGCATGGTGCAGTTTGTGCTTTAGAGATGTGTGAATAATTAATTTTTCAGCTTGTTCACCATTTTAAGAGAGCACAAAGCAAGTTTTCTTCTGAAATAGCTCTCACCACTGTCATCTCTTCTGAAAACTATCACTTTGAATTATGCAAAACATGTTGTTTTGTTCTGTTTGGAAAAAAAATATACCTCTATATATAAAAAGTCTGAGTTTGAGCAAATTTGGTCTCAAAACCTTCCTGTTGAAATATGGAGCTGTAACATTTCATTTTCAAAATGTCAAACAAAATGATTGGACTTTTTCCTAAAAAATATTGGATAATTTTTTTTTTTTTTATCTGGAGCTGTGTAACCCTTAGCTGCATTTTCTGGATGAGTAAACTAATTACCTAGGAACTTGTCACTACCTCTGCACACAGACCCAGAGCTCTCACCTGGTTTAGCTGGACATGTGGAGAGCCTCAGAAAGGTGCACAGGTGGGGTTGCAGGCTCATGACCTCTGCATTTCCAATATGCACATCATACAAAAATACTTTCCCAGAGTAATTTGTGATGCCAAGGTGAAGGAGGCTTGAGCTAGTGCCTCTCACCCAAAGCACACAGGGCTTGGAGGCATCTATGTATCTGCACCCCTATCATCCCCTCTCCTAGGGAAGGGAGGTTAGTCAGCACCCTAAAAAATACTGGGGTGAAAAAACAGAGACAAGGAAGAAAACCTCTTTGTCTGGTGTGAGGGATTTTTCCTTCCTTGACGGCTTCCCTTTCGGGTCTGACTCTTGCTCACCTGTGTATGACCAGTGGCATAGATAGAGCCTGATACATCTGTCGTGCAGATGTGCAACGGTCCCTGCTGACAGCCAGCAGCCACTGGATTTTTGCTGCAGTGATGCTGCAGCAAGCTGAAAAGAGCATTTTGCATGAACTGGGACCTCCTCCTTCTGAACTAAAGGTGCACTCTGAGCCAGAGTAGCATGTTCTGCTGCTCTTCTCCAGTTTTGAGCTTCTCTCAGGCCTGTTCTTCAGCTCTCTGGAAGAAGGGAGTGGGATGAAATAGCCATCACATGGTGCTAACACTAGTTTCTCCCAGCCACAAGAAGTGGCCTGGCTGAGGCATTACAATGAATAAAAGCAGGAAGCAACTCTTGCCAAACAGCTGGCTGGCATAAGGAGGAGCTCTTGCTGGTAGGAGAATTTGGGAACAAATATTTGTCTTGTGCCAGCTCTGCTGAGCTACGCAGCTGATCACGTGTCAGCCCCAGTGCTTCCAATTCAACAGACTGGAGCAGTGCTGCTGACTCAAAACCGAATCCTGTGTGGGTCACCTCAAAGCATGGAGGTGGAACACACCAGAAGTTTCACCTACCATCTAGATAGGGGAGTGACAATAACCCTGTTGGTATCTGCTCACTGTGACTGTGTGTAATGGATGTGTAAAGCAGCCTGTGGTTTGCCCTGGATGCTGTCCTAGTCCCTGTCACCAGTAACTGCAGGCAGGACCCACTGCTGGGATGCTGCAGCTGGTACTCCCTGGTGCTCAAGGGGACACGCTTTCCTCTGCAACAGGAAGGACTGTGGCACTTTGTGATGCTTCCAGCTTTACCCTCTGCCTGTGCAATGCTGCAGGAAGGTGACCAGAGCCCCTCTCTGAGAGGGCTGGGGCTGCTTGCTGCAAGGGCTGGTGGCACTTGCGAACTCCACCACGCCTGGGGTGTCAGAAGTAACTTGTATCCATGTCGGCCCCTGGTAGTTCTTTAACAGACACTGGTTGAAGACAGCCACCAGGATCCGTGCTGCCCCAAGGCGGGGTCTCTGTGATGGCTTTAGCTCCCAAATCCCAAGCGCTGGGGTGAGTGTCTGTTCTGAGCTGTGGGACAGAGCAAGCCTTGGCAGAGTGAAGGGTCTGACTATGAGAGTTCAGCAACGTGCTGCTGCTTCTGTCTCCTGTGATCTGTGCTTCTAGGACCTGAGAGCCTTGACTGTAAACACACAACTGTATCATCTCATCCTTCTCAGAGCATTGTTTGTTTGGGGTCAACTTATCTCCTCCTCAAGAGCAGGATGTTTAGGAAAAAATGAAATAAAATATAAAGCCTATCTGTAATAGTCTTAATTGTAAACCAGCCTCTATACTTTCAGACTGGAACCTAATTAATCATTGGCTGTACAGAGAATTGATTAATTGCTTTGGTGCTCTTTACTCATATAAATCTTTGATTTAGTGATTACTGCATTTTGATTTATTGCTTACTACACAAGTAATCAATATTTATGATGAATGGAAAAATTCAAGTACCACCCATTTTGCAATGTTATATATATAATGTGATATATAAACCACATATTGTTTTTAATGTTTCTTTCTAATTATTCAGACTGGAAATATGTATCTTTTTACCCACGGTGATGTCTGTTTTCTGACAGTATCTTACAATGTTGTAAAGTAGGAGTAACCTTGTTATGACTGAAGTAGTGATAAAGAATCATCTGGGTTTGGGATAGAGAAAACATTCAAAGGGGAAAAGAACTTGTGCAAATAAAAAGTTTGCTGAAGAAAAGGCCTCACACTTTTGCTAAAAACCCTTATAGGGACAGACCTTTTAGTAGTGTAAACTGGTATAGATCCTGGCCTAATTCTCATTGTGTATCTTTCTTCAAAGTCCTTCAATTCAATGTGAATCTGATCTCAGGGATTATTACACAGGAGTCTGACTGTCTGCAGTCCTTCAGAATTACAAACTAATTGTGGGATAAGAGCTATATATAATTTACTAGCTATGGATTTGTTTTCCTGCTTTCAGAAGTCAGTTTACCCTGCCTCCCCCTAGTAGCTGAACATGGTTTGGGTGAGAATGGGACCCAACTCATCAAAAGCCCAGTGAATATGGTCACTCCAGACTCTGGGAGGGGGTAGGGGGTTGGTAGTTAGTGGGGAAGAGCCCCGTTCTGGGGTCTGACAGGGTTAAAACCCCCTGGCAATAAGACACAGTTGATAATGCTTTTGCTCTATCCCACAAGCGTGAGTGGCTATTATGGTAAAGACAATCTGCCTGGCCCATTGCCTCTTGAAGGAAATAGAGGGGTCTCATCAGCGTGGACCCCAGCCTGCTCTGAGAGCAGCATCTTCCTGTCCTTGCTGCGGAGAAAGGTACCTCACCAGTGCGTCATTCAGCTGTGAGCCTGGGCTGGGTCCAAGGCCAGCTGAAGTTGATGGAAGGACTCTTGCTGTCTTCAAAGGATCTGCGATCAGGTTTTTGTGCTTGCAAATGCTCTCAGGAAGGGATGATCCCCACTGGTCCTTTCATTGCCGCATGGCTGCTCATGCAATGGAAGGCCCAGCGGAAAGCTAAAGCAGGTATGTGCCCTTTTTTAAGGTCTATGTTAAGGCTTTGATCCATTTGAGGACACTCACTTATACAGTCAAAGGTCAGATTGGTTCATCCTGAAGCTTTTGGTAGAGCTGGGAAACCAGTAGACATCCATCTCTTTCATTGCTGCATACCAGTTTTATTCCTGTCACACCGGCCGTTGTCCCCTCTTGCAGTAGGGGAGCCACCCCAGCTCTTGTGGCTGCCAGCATTTCTCAAGAGGTCTCAGGTCGCAGCAAGTGTTTTGAGGTGTGATATATAGAAAAGTGATGTTCTTCTTCAGGGTTCTCATGATAAAACCAGGAGGTTTACTGTAATCCTTGCCCACAGGTGGTGGCGGAGTGTTTCTGAAAGGTGGCAAGGATGAAATGGGTATTGAAAAACCTGAGGGCAACTTGTAGACAACAGTCAGGGCACTGCTCTGCCTGTCACAGGGAGTATCTCCTCCATTCTGTTTCTGGCTTGTCTGTCTAGACCAGAAGGTCTTCATGGGAGCCTTTTAGTAGCTCTGTGAGGTACTGATTTTACCTGGTAATTATGAGTGGTGGCATAAAGCACACAGTGAGAAATGCAGCCTCTCAGTTTTCCCATAGTGCTCCCTATTTGTCTTAAACTATTTTACCAAAAAAATCTGCTCCCTAATAGAAGGAACTTTGGCATTTTATATAGGCCTATTTATCACCTAGAATACCTCAGTACAGTTCCTGTGATGTTCACATCACTATGGAAAATTAACTTGATACTCATTTAGAAAGGTATGTTGTTCTTCTGGGGAGTTGTGTTAAAGAAGGAGTGAGTCAGTTGGTTTTAAGGTTTCTTGGTTGTTTTTTTTTTTTCCCCCACCTCCTATAGATGTTCAGGTAAAAGTAGATGCTTACTGCAAGCAGAAGGGAGAGAGAAGCTCCTTGTCTGCAGCGTGTTTAGGCTCAACTCTCCTGCTCCAAGCAGCCGGTGAGCCCAGCACTTCTCATTATTTATTTTGTTCTGGGGCACTGTCCAAGAGTTATGACCAATGTTCTTGAGATACGGATATATATTACATGTGCTTAGAGGAAACCTATTCATCTGTTCCCTGTCTCTCTCCCCCAGAGCCCGGATTTCCTTGATTGTAAAGGAAGATAAAGCTGCTATCTTGACTTTAAAGACTCTGGGAAGAAATGTGTTCATGATCGCCCTCTCTCCAATGTACTATGCATCCTCTCTGTGATGGACACTATTTTTTTTTCTCCCTCCAGCTTCCTCCATGCTTGCCTAAATGGCTGAGAGTTTTCTAACTGAAGTGTTAAGAACCTTTTTCCTCCAGAGACTAATATATTCCCACCCCTTTGCTTTTGGATGAAGAAGGTAGAAGGTCAATGTCCCACTGTGTTTGTCCCATCTCTCCTGAAGCGATGTTGATGCCCCACTGGGGAGTATTCGTCTGGCACGTGCAACGGTTGGGTTATGGCTCTGGCAAAACAGTTGGTATATCCAGGTTTCAGGTGTATTTATGGTATCCTACAGGCTAGAAGAAGGCAAAAGGGCCCTGTTTTCCACTGTGTTATTGCACAAGGCATGGCAGCTGCTGCTGTTGTAGCTAGGATGGAGAGCCACAGAAGTCTACATAGGTGGAATTAAAGGAGGGAAGTAAAAAAAAAAAAAAAAAAAAAGGAAACAGAGCTAGGGAAGCTTTTGCAACTGGAAAAAAGATAATAAATCCATGAGCTATGCACAGCCCTAGGGCTTTATGACCATGAGCAGGCATGAGGGAATGACTTGAACTTAACCAAAGCCGTTAATTACCTGGCTGAGATCAAAAGCATAAGTAAGGGAGTATATTTACGATGCACCTTACAGGATATGTTTCAACTTTCTAGATTTTTTTTATTAATTGGTTTGATTAAATAGATTTAAAGAGCCTGGGCAGAGGCTCCTAAATCATACTCCATATTGATCTAATGAAATACTCAATAAATTTGCTAATATGGCTCCTTTGCTTTGTGCAGTCTGAAAGGAAATGCCACTCTAAATGGCGATAACTCAATGTGGAGCCTCAGTAGTGACTCATGGCGAGCAGGGAGGATGCCGGGAAAAGGCTCTCCTGTGATTTGCAGGAGAGCTCAGAGTTTAACAGCAGTTCCAGGCTCCTGTCCACTCTGCCCCACACCCGGCTTTCCTACCAATTTTCCATCGTACTGACCAGCTTTTTCTGTGACTTCTAGATTTCACTGACATTCACCAGCTTGCTAAAGCATGTGCGTGTTCAATATATGGCTCAGTTGAGACCTCCCCAAGCAGAACTGTATTTCAGAGGACTCTGCTTTATAAATACACCACACAATGTGTGGTCTAAATAAAATAAATCCTGTGCAGCTCAGGGTAGGTCTAATGTAGGAAATGTATGATGTTTATTCCCTCCTGATGCAATAAATTGAGAATGACTGGATGGAAAGTTTATGGTTTTTCAGCATTCTGTTATATTGATGAAAATCAAGAGTTTGGGCAAGGACAAGCCCTTCCTGCCCCAGGGCAGGAGGTTGTTATCATGTGGTCTCTTTTGGCTGTAGTTTTGCTGGCTGAGGACATCGCCATCTCCTGCTGCTGCCCCCTTCCATAGCTGGCTACTTCCTTAAGCACTGCTCAGCTATTCGTGTGTGGGGATCCTTAGACCTGTTTCTGCCTAAATGAGCTAACTCAGTGAAGGCTACTTAAACGGCTTTACCAAGCTGCAGCCATGTGGGTGCTCCGGCTGGCAGGCATATCGGTAAGGGGGCAAAGAAGGAGCCTGGAGGTGGTGGCAAGGCACTAAAAGCAGTGCCTCCTGGTTCAGCCTCCAGCCCCAGCCGCATACAGCACCTCAGCTGGGTGACCTGGATTGTTTGACCATTTAAATTTTCTTGAGCTAAATAAGTTAGTGTCCATTTAGCGTGTGGCTGGGAAATGCTAATGCAAACTAATCTGCTAGAAGTGAAGTTTAAACACGTGCCAGTCTGTCGGTACAGAGCTCTGGTAATTTGGAGTTGAATTTCACCAAATAATTACAGGACTTCCCAGTGGTTTGTGTGAGCAACCATTGCTTCTGGCAAATCAACAATTTCATTCATATGTAACTTTTGTGTCATGCTGAAATATAGTTTTAATAGTCTAACAGGGTCCTTAATTTTTTTTAATCTTCTCTATAGCTCGATTAATAAATTGAGAACAATATGTTTTTGAGCATTGTGACTCAAAGCCAGTGTATGGCATCAGGGCTCTCCCCATAAATTGGGCAGACTGTTCAGTCTCATCCAAACATTCATGTGATTTCTCTCTTTCTTACTTATTCTTTTTATTATCTTTTTTCTTTGGCACTTTTCTCCCTTCATCCTCTTTTCTAGGATGAAATTGATTTTTAACTATAAACATAAATCCTAGAGAAGAGATCCCACTGGTGATGTATTTACTAATGGCTGTGAAAATCAGAACCAGAGAGAGGCAGGAAAGGAGGAAGATGGCAAAGACAAATATATTTGGAAACAGCCAACCGAGGAACAAATTAAAAATGCCCTTTGAGTAAAAACAAAACAAATAAACAAAAGAGGCTCCCCTCTGAAGAACGTAACCTCAAATCTTTTGTCTGCCTTTATTAAATCTGCATCCCCGGATCTTGGGAACTGCTTATAACTTTTGTCTGCTAGAAAATAACTGCTGACATTAAGCAAAAAAGTCAGAGATTTCTTGGTCTCTCAAACCCTACAGTCCTCTCCTGTAGAGAGGTGCGGGTTTGTGATAGGTTGTGATGCATCTCAGATTCTGAGAATGAAAATGAGAAAGGAAAAGGATGAAACAGGTCTTACTTGCAAGACGACTTAAGGCCACAGCTTTGTGGGGGCCAGTGCTGGTGTAAATGCCCATCTAAAGCCTACTTCTGCTTGCACAGCTCTGCAGTCAGTTAACTTTTGCCCAAGGGATAACATAAAGTGTAACTCATAGCCCCAGTGTAGTTCCACTAATATCTGCTTGTTCCAGAGAGTTATGTCATGGTTCCCAAGGTAAGGGATGGCCGTAGGGACTTTGGTGTCCCTTAGCGTGGGAAACTTCTACCTCGTGCATCCATATGCCGATGGATTTTTTTTATTTTTTATTTTTTCTCCATCCTCCCAAGCAGGGAAGACCTGACTGGATCTGCAGTGAAAAGCCATAGCAGTGGCCCAAGTCCTCTTTGACAATCCCACGGGAGTAGCTTACTCCTGGAGTAAGTGCTGCAGATCTCCTGGTTGAGGTCTTGCCAGTATTTGCCCAGACAGGACTAGGATGTCAAAAGGTATGAATGTTCCCAGGCATTGAGGGTTGGTCAGTAGGCATAAGCAAGTAGGCCCAGGAGAGAATCAAAGGCTCTTGCATGACTTGGTCTGACCCCTGATCTTTTCCTGTTTCGCTGCCTCCTGTTAATTGCATACCTCACGGTGTGTAGCACGGGGGGCTGATGCACCTCCCACATTCATACACAGCTATTTCTCCAATGACTCTTTACAGCAGATGTTTCCATGTGTTTAGTTTTCTTCCTTGCAATTTTTTCACCTCCATGAACAGTAAACTACCATGCTTATTCCTTTTTAGATAGTTATATGATACCCATGCTACTGATGCTCCTTGTTTCCCATCTTTGCTTCTGGCTTACAGAAACACTTATTGCCCTTCTACATTTTCATTCAGTAAGGAAACTGTGGCTCTTTGGAAAATGTGCTAAGGTCAAAAGGAGAATATGATTTTGCTACATTGATGCATTCAGCAACGTCCACTGGTGGTAGGGATTGGGAGCAGGATCAGAGCGGTGCTCCTTCCTCCTTTGGTAAACATGCCTTCATCTCTCTGATGTGCAGCCATTCGATTCCTTTTAACACCACTGGCTCATTCTGACGGATACTCACAAGAGCAGAAGGGACTTCTTTGTTTCCAAGAAAAAAAGTTAAGAGGACTCCATACATACCCATACCTAGGTATTTGCTACAGAGGCATCTTAAGTTTCTGTCAGGAAAAAATACCCACAGAATACACCTGAAAATAATTTCTGAGTTTACAAGGCAACACGCGGCTTCTCAACACATGATCAAGTGTTGCTGTTTCTGAAGGTAAACACAATAAAAGGCGTCTAGGAAAGACTTGGTGAAGTTATCAGATTTCTGCATGAAAAAAAACAAAACAAAACACCCCCACCCCCGAACCAGTAAGATGCTCTAGCCATGATCTCAGGGTGTGTGGCTGTTGTGTGGGCCACCAGGGGATATAACACCTATGTGGAATGTGGTCCCAAGGAATTCACCACTTGCCTGTGAAAGGAACCAAAAGCTGTAATCAACTTACCCACTGTATTTGCTCCTGCTGTTCACTAATGAGTGAAGACAAAGCAAACAGCACACTTTCAACTCGATCAGACTGAGATATTTACCTGTAGCCAGTGAGTCCCTAATCAAAATTAAAGCAAAACAGGCAAAATTAGCATGTTAGCATTTTTCTTTGTTAGCATTGGAGAAATGTCACTTTTTGCCTGGGGCAGTTTTGGTAGCTTTACCACGAAGGGAAAAGCAATTGTACCAGCTATGTCCCTAAACATTTAGTCCTGGGCATTCAAACGTAGTAAGAGTGATGATATGACACTTTTCTATTAATTTATGCAGAAAAGGAAGGAGGCTGGGGACGGGGCAGAGCAGTTCCTTGGCTCAAAGCATAACGTAACTGGCAACTAACAAGCACTTCTTAGTTGTCTTTGATGTATGGATTTCTAACTTTTTTCTAACAGAGAGATGACCCTTTGTAGAATAATTTTAAGCCCATTGGAAATAGATTTGCTTCTCTTAGTTATAATTTCTGTGTCCTTTGGGAATAATCTTCACAGGCTAAAGATCTGATTCTCTTTCTTGTTTATTGTGACAATCAGCATGCAAGTTTGGGCTATTTTGCTTCTTTCTCCAAGCCCCCTCTACAGCCAAAAGCAGAAGGTCTGTATTAGTCCTTGGGAAGAGGTCTTGTCTTGGGGGAGGGTGCTCGGTTGCTCAGAGCCCCAAAACTTGTAAGACTTGTATTTAGTTTCCACCTCTGCCATAGATTCCCAGTATCACTTCAGGCAGGTCTCTTCTCTGCTTGGTACTTCAGCTCCCTGCCTGTAATACCAAGACAGCACCAGATCCCAAAGCTTGATAATCAGTAGGTGGGCAAGTGGGACATGATCCAGTAGTGGAGGCTGGTGTTAAATATATATGCTGATGACATTTTTAGTGAGTAGGCTGAAATTGCTCCTAAGGCTACAAGAGCTTTTGAGTTTGCTGGCCAGTCCATGCAGAAACAGAGGCATAAGTCAGCCTGACGGAGGAGAAGCTACAGAAAACAACGTGGACTTGGGAAAGCCGGGAATCTGTGTTAAAACAACAGGAAACAGTCCCTGTGCACAACAGTGCTGGCATTCAGAGTGAAGGCAGAGAGTCCCTGCCAGTCTTTAACTCACCAGAAAGAGCTTCAGCACTGCACAGTCATCTACTACCAGAATAGTGAAAATAAATTCTTTAGACAGCAGCTAACTGAATTGTTAATAACTAGATAAGGGGTTTCTAAAAAAGTGCCAAGCCCCAGTGCCTCCATTCACAGTGCCAATGCCACAAGCACAGTAACTTGGTGTGTATAACTTGGATCACCTCTGCAATTTGCAAACGTGCAAAGAGTAACCATATCTCTGTAAGCAAATACTGCAGAAGTGGTAGTGGCCACTGCTATAGCTGTAACTGAACTAGTGCTACTAGTGCACTTCCAATACCAGCAAAAACATCCTGGAAATTGGAGAATGTGTATCTAAGGCAACTCTTTAAAGCATTATTGCCTGTGCCTAGCTAAGTCTCAACAGCTGGTCTTTCATTATGCAGGGTAATACGGGGTAGGGGACAGTGGAAAACTCAGATGAGGGCTCTGTTTTTGTGAGGCAGGGCTCCTAGGGCAGAATAAGACAGAAACCATTTCTACTGGTGAGTGAAAGGGTGCTGCTGAGTTCATAAATCACTGCGTCTGAGCCAATATCAACCATGCTGAGAGCCCAAACCAGCCCGGACAGGGCAGCTGGGGTGCTTGCTCCCCCTGCCAGGCTGATCCAGCCCAGAAGAGCCCCTGTGGACAGCAGAGAATTGATTCTCCTGTCTTTTGGTGGTGAGCTGCTCACAGAGGCACAAGGTCTACGCCAAATTGCCTTCTTCCAAAACGAAGCCCTGTCTTTATTATTTGTCTAAAATACAGCCCTGGAATCAGCACATCCCTAAACGTTCCTTGTTTTAATATATTTTAAATAACACTGCTGATATAAGGCACTTTTGGAATAACATTAACATCTGGGCTGACCCCGCCTCCCTACCAAGTTTCAGCCTGATGTTAATTAAAACAGGCAAGTTATAAACCCCAGGAAATGGCAGCTGACCCTTGACTATGAATGTAATGCTGTAATAATATGCAGTAAAAAAGAAGCATAGTCAAATTGCTGCCCAGTTCATTCCTAGAATGATGCTCTTGCTCTTTCTTTCTCACCACTGTGCTCCCTCGCTCCCAGAAGTGAGACCATTACCTCACCGGCACCTTTGATGGGCTGCTCTCCATTTTCAGGGTGGTAGGTGGCAAGGAGGCAGCCTGCAAGCTCTGAGTCACCCGCAAGGAAATTATCCCAGTGTGACAGAGAAGCTGCCTCTCAGAAATCTGAAAACTGTTTCCTGACAACCTGTGGTTGCTGAGGGTCCTGTGATGCTCTTTGTCAGGACAGAGTTAGCCAGAGCATCCCTAATGTCTGGAAAAATATGGAGGATTGTTTTTTTCTTTCTGCTCCGTATTCCCAGCTGGACATGAATGGGGAGGGTGGAGGAGGATGGCCCTGGGAAAGGTGGATATAAACCCCACAGCTGAGGGCAGAGTGGAGGTTTGCTGTGTGCCACCTCCACAGATGCCATCCTGGCTTTGCGCCGGAGCAGCAAGAGGCTGCACTTTTTACTTGCAGGTGTCCATCACTGTAACTGGCCTTTCTTTGGTGGTCCATAAGTGGTGTAGGTGGCTACAATGGTGAGCCAGCTAACAGCTGAGGGCCAGGGTGGTGAGACAGGGTTGGGGTAGAACTGCAGAAACTCCTCAGATGCATTGCCACATCTCTCTCTGACTCAATATTAGATGTGATTTGGAAGTCATTAAAGGAACGTTTTTGTTGTTGTTGGAAAATGCAGTACTGTTGAAATTGGAGTGTTTCCTCTCAAGATGTTGCTTTTTGTCAAGCTATGAATGAAAAAAAAAAAAAAAACCCAACCCAAAAAACCCCTCCCAAAACAAAACAACCAAATCCAAAAGGCTCCTTGCCCTGCAAACCCCTCTGAATAGACCCTACAGGTTTCAGTTCCTGCGGCACATCGGAATCCAGCCCAGCAGCATTCGCAGGGTCCCAGAGAATACGTCCCATTGTTTGTAAACAAATTAAACTTGCTTTGAGCAGATACATTTTATCTTCTCTGTGAGCTGAAGGAACCAGGATATGAGCCTACGAAAGACTGGGTTGTAATGGATACACCCCTGCCCCTTCTCTCTTTGAGGCATGGGAAAGGTCAACTTTTGTCCTCTAAAATGTGTCACTGCTATAAATATGACTGTATAATTTATTGCAAATTGTTTAGCAAATTTATTGCAAACTATTAATAAACCTCCCTGAAACAGCACAATGAGAGTGTGCAATAAACAAGGAAAATATTTGCTTGATTCAAACCACATTGGATGATGTTAAATTAATGTTGAATAGATACATTTTGAAGGCCTAGAGGGATGAGTGCAGCCAGCAAGCGGATGCTGCATCGCTCGCCCAGAGCACACATGTCAGAAAATGTCGGGGAAGTGACCAAACCTTTTTGTCAATGGCTTAAAGCTGAGATAAGCCCCGAGTGTTTAAATTGGCAATTCTAATAGCTACCTGAATCCAATCCAATTCACAGCAGCTTGGCTTGTAAGGCAATCGGTGATACAGTGTTAATGCCAACTAATCTGATAAAAATTGACACAATGACAACGTTGGGCCATTAGTTACCAGCAGTTTTTATGTCTGTGTAAATCCATCGTGTTTTACAAGGTGCAGGGGATTCTGGGAGTCGGGGAATCTTTTTCTTTTTTTTTTTTTTTTCTTTTTCTTTCTAACTGTGGAAATAAAGTGGTTTTGCCAGTGAAGCAAACTCATCCTCTTGCTGTGTGTGCTGCCTCTGAGCACGAGAGTGTTAAATGGCAAAATTCATCACAACTAATTTCTATTTGCCGTCTATTAGGCTACATTGTTTTGTCCTCAACGTCAGGTTAAATAATGAACCTCTCGGAATAGAGTAAATTAACCTCCACTTTATGTTCATGTCATTGTCAAATGGAAACATCACTTGTACAAATGAAAAAGATTCATTAGTAAAGCTAATGCATAGGCTCCACTCCAGTAAAAGATAAGAGCGATTGAGGCCTTGTCATAATGCAGTGTCGAACTGCTGGCTTGTTATTTATGATGCCTGCCATAATCTTTGGAGATTATTTTCAGCAATGGTAATTAGCACACAATGCATCAGGAACAATTATGGAACAATGTCTTAGCTTGACAGGTATGCCACCCTGCTGCAGGCGAGCTATGATCCATGAGAAATTCAATCAAATCTGCATGCTGCAGGGAGTTTATTAATATTTCTCCTTCCGAGGCAGTTTGAAAGGCAGCCATGCTTGACCAGCCACCCAAAAATACTTAACGGTGTGATATGAGTGTACTCCTTGTTAATACACTCCTATCTGCACAGAGCCTTCCTATGCACTTACAGCTGATTGAAATAATATCTGTGAGTTTGCTGTTTGCCGTGGTGAAGAGAAAATTGCTACCTCTTCTAGCTGGCCACAGGGCCTCATTCAGGGTAGGCTGTTGCTAAAGGAGCTCTGTAACGAAGTGGCAAATTCCTGAACTGACACAAATCGTGTAAGTCTGCTAGAAGCAGTGGGACTATGCTGATTTACAGCTCCTTACATCCCAGTTTAGGAATCAAAGTGTCCCTGATGAAGGCAATTTTCCACTGAATAGCACAGATGCAACAGCGTGGCAGTTTCTTGTTTCAGGCATCCCAACAACCCTTGTGAAGCCTCTCCAGAGAGACCTGGCGCATCAACAGTGCACAAAGGAGAGATGTGGTTGAGGAGCACTGCACATGTATGGCAAGCGTGGGGCAGTTTAAAGGCTGGACACTAAAGTAAATGATCTTCCTTGGAGCGATGGTGGTTATTTGGCTTTACAGGCAGGATCAGGGTGGAGCAAGAAGTCTTATTTGCTGCTCTGTTTGAGTTGGAAAGTGGTCTCTTCCCAAAAAAACCCCAAAACTCCCAATTGCCAGGTGGCTGAATCCCACCACAGGATGCAGGAGCCCAGGACCCCAGGGTGGGGCTGTGGGAGTTACCAGCTCCTGTAGAGTTATAGGAGAGGAGTGGGAACAAGGATGTGTCCTTGGCAGAGCTGGCTTTGCAAAGCTCAAGGTTTGGGTCAGTCTTCCTTCCCACCAGCTATTCACATGATTCATAGCAACACCTCATTTCACCGGGCAGCGGAAGGGTCATCTCTTTTCCCAGACTATCTGGGCTAGCTTAGAGCTCCATAAAAGCCAGGCAGTAGCAGGAGGCGGAGGTCACTGAATGCAGGTAGAGCCTGATTTTTTCTGGGGCTGTAGGAGGTAGAACCCCAAATGCATTTAGGAGTGTTGGCGTGAGTACCAGGAACAACAGATGACATAGAAAGTTTTGAACAAGAGACTCAAAGATTGCTCTCCCAACACTTTTTCTCCTGCATTTAGCTGTTTGTTCAAGCTTTTCTCCATGAAGGGAAATTCAAAGAAGGCTGCACCTCTGTGCCTGGCAAGATCATGGAGCAGTTCCTCCTGGAAACTGCTAAGGCACATGGAAAATAAGGCAATTAGTGACAGCTAACATGACTTCACTAAGGGCAAATTGTGCCTGACAGATTTGGTGGACTCCTACAATGGGGTTACAGCACTGGCAGATGAGGGAGGAGCAGCTGATATCATCTACATGGAGTTGTGCAAAGCATTTGACACTGTCCCACATGACTTCCTTGTCTCTAAACTGTAAAGACATGGATTTAATAGTTGGACCACTTGGTGGATAAGGAATTGGCTGGATGGTCACACTCAAAGAGTTGTGGTCAACAGCTTGATGTCCCAGTGGAGACTGGCGATGAGTGGCAGTCCTCGGGGGTCCATGCTGGGACTAGCATTATTCAGCATCTTTGTCAGCAACATGGACAGCGGGATCGAGGGCACCCTCAGCCAGTTTGCCAATGACACCAAGCTGTGTTGTGTGGTTTACACGCTGGAGGGAAGGGATGCCATCTGGAGGGACCGTGACAGGCTTGAGAGGTGGGTCAAGTGCAAGGTCCTGCATGTGGATCGGGACAATCCTGTATCGCAAATACAGGCTGAGCAGGGAATGGTTTGAGGCAAGCCCTGAGAAGATAGACTTGGGGATTTTGGTGGATGAGAAGCTCAATGTGCACGTGCAGCCCAGAAAGCCAACGGAATCCTGAGCTGCATCATGAGCAGCATGACCAGCAGGGCGAGGGAGGGGATTCTCCCCTCTGCTCTGCTCTGGTGAGACCCCCCCTGCAGTGCTGCGTGCAGCTCTGGGGCCCCCAACATAAGGAGGACACGGACCCGTTGCAGCGAGGCCAGAGGAGGCCATGAAGGTGACCAGAGGGCTGCAGCACCTCTCCCGTGAAGACAGGCTGAGAGAGAGTTGGAGCTGTTCAGCCTGGAGAAGAGAAGGCTCCGGGGACAATATACAACCTTCCAATATCCAACGGGAGCCTACAGGAAAGCTGGAGGGGGACCTTTTACAAGGGCACGTAGTGACAGGGCAAGGGTGAATGTCTTTAAACTGAAACAGGGTAGATTTAGATTAATATTAGGAAGACATTATTTACTGTGAGGGTGGTGAGACACTGGAACAGGTTGCCCAGAGGAGCTGTGGATGGCCCATCCCTGGCAGTGTTCAAGGCCAGGCTGGACGGGGCTCTGAGCAACCTGGGCCAGTGGAAGCTGTTCCAGTGCATGGCAGGATGATCTTGAAGGTCCCTTCCAACCCAGACCATTCTATGATTCCGTATCTTTGCCCTGCTTGTGGTGTGAGACAGAACCTGGGGTCACAAGTGCCTTGCCAGGGGATCGCTGAGGCACTGCCTATCTGCTCAGCTGTGCCTGGTCCAGCCTTCTTTGTGCCCAGCTGCTGTCCTGTTCAGTAAAAACAGGTGCTTTGCTTTACAGAGGGTGGCAGAGGATTTCTCAGCCTTGTAAATAAAGACATCCCACTTGGATGGTCAAATCCTGACCTCAAGGAAATCAGGAATAATCCACTGGCTTCAGGAGAGCAATTCACACACACATCCCTCCAGCCTGACCCAGTCCAGAAGGTGTAATGGGAACATTAGTGTTGGTCTTCCCAGTTTGCTTTCTCTGGGCTCAGGGGGAAGAACTGGCCCTCAGCTGGGCAGTTCCCCAGAGACAAAAGCAGCTTCCAATAAACACAGAGCTTCCCATTTTCAATGCTGCCTTGAGTCTGTCTAACAAGTAGAATGGGCTCTGGTTTGCCTTCGAGAGTAAATAGTGCCTGAAGAGATGACTACAGATGCTCTGAAAGAGGGAAAATACTTCCCCCTTTCTGGTCCTCTGCCCAGACATCATTCACAGGGGGAAGCCTCATCACTGGGGTACACAAGCACTTCCCAGTGTGACACATGCAGAGATCGTTTCTAGCCTGTAGGTGCTGTCCGAAAGTGTGGAGATACCTGGGTGGCGGGTATAGTCAATACTAGCATCACTTCACAAGGATAACTTGCTAAAAAGTCCTGCTTAAGCAGGACAGGGCTCAGGTCTGCATTTACAGCTTGCAAACTCCTGAGAGCCAGGACCAGCCACCTGCAGTAGCTGTCAGCCTCTGTAGCTCCAGGTGACTCCAGCTGATCTGCCGTGAACAGTTTTTTCCCATAGAATTGCAGAGAATTGCTGCCATGTGGCTGCTCGTCCTGGCACTTACCAGAGCCAGCACAGAGCTAATGTGAATATGTGGCACACGTGGTGGTTGTAGCCACCCCTTGCAGTGTAGATGTAGCCTCTGTGGCTACAACTGATTTTAGTACCTGCTGAATAATCCTTCTGGTATTTTAGAGACGATTTCACAGGCACCGTTGGCTTTCGTCAGTAGTGACACGAGGATCTTCCAGCCAACTTCTAGACCTGCCCAGGAGTGCATGGCAGAACTGTACAAGCCAAGCTGAGGTGAGGTGATACACAAATCACATACCAGTCTTTGGAAATACAGTTGTTTTCAAACTTTATTAAAAAAATAACACTACAAAGCCAGAGCACGATTTGGCCAGGTATTGTAGAACTTTGACTTCATGTTTTCTAAGTGTGCAGATTGAGATAACTTCCTGATAGATACGGTTTAACATCTTCTTTGGTTACTAATAGACTGGGGAATACTTCATCATCCTCATTTAATAAAAACGCATGTCTGCTTCTTTCTACATGCAGAAGTGGAAGTGCTAACTGCACATTTCTGCGCATTCTGCATCATTACTAATGATTTATCATTGTCATCGTTTAATGGGCTTATATCATTATTAGGATTTCTTTTGTTCTTAATAATGCTTAAAGATCATTAAGAAAGAGAATTCATGTGCACGTGTCAGCGGGTGAAGAGACACCCTTAAAATAGGGGGAGAGTTGTGGGTGGATGGCAGGAGTGTGGGCTGGTTGCATTTACCAGCACCGACCATATTATAAAATCATCAGTCAGAAAGGAATTGTTGCTTTTTGTTTATTTTAACATTATTTTCCATAGGGACTGCTGCTAGGGCCTGAAAGGCATGTCTAAGTTGGTTTTTTTATAATGCAAACATTGTTTGGTATTTCTGTTGCACACAAGCTCTTTCCTTCCTCTTGTTTGGTATTTAAATGTATGGATGGCTTGTGATTAGGAGCAGGTGGAGGGGGAGAACAGGACAAAGTGATTTTAAGTCACTCCTCTTTTGTGCCACCATCTGTTCCTAGGCTGGAGTGAAACTGAATGCACAAAAAACTGATCGCCACCATAACTTTTCCAAAGAAAATGAGGATGATCAGGAGAATCCCAAGGGACATAGGCCTGATGGGAGAGGTCACACCCTCCTCCTCTATACCCTGACAGATTGCTGTGCTGCTTTTCTGCTTAGAACAGACAAGCCGCCATTTATTAATTATGGGTTGTTCTGCTGCTGAACTTAAAAATCGGGACCCCCCTGTGCTCAGTGCTGTATTAACACAGAGCTCAGTGGCAGTCATTGGCCCCAAAGACCTTACAGTTTGCATGTAAGAATAAAGAAAACAGATGGATACAACAAACCGACTGCGGGAGCATGAAGTAACCATGAGACAATTACGATCCGTTAAACTATTCAGGTCAGGAAATGCACTGCAATACTATCCTCAATTGAAACACTAGAAGGATGCTAAATGGGCAGAGGGCAGAGTGTAATGATTAGATTTGGGACAATGGATCGAACGTTCTATTGCAGAGACTGCCACAGGATTTTTAATGACCAGTTGTGATCATGGCTTGCGTTTTACATACTACCCAAGGAAATTGTGTCTCCAGTTGCTTTATGCCTTCTTGATGTGCACCTTGCGAAGGCCTGGAGGGCTGGTATTTAACACATTAACTTTGATGAGATAGTCTGCAATAACAAAGCAGCAATCAGCACTAACTGATCACTGCAGCTTACGCATCCCCGAAGTTGAGTACTTCCCCTCAGAAAACAGCTTTTCCTTGCCGTGGTCCTCCCTGCAAAAATACCTGCTGCTCCACATACCTAAGAGCACTGAAAATCGTTTGGGAACCGGCTCAGGATGTTCCAAGGGCGTTTGCTTAGTGTGCCTGTGTGTCAGCTCAAGGTGAGGGACCTTTAAAGGGCACTGAGAAATACCTGGCTGTGTGTCTGGCTTCTGCAGTGATGGTGCGGTGGATGTGGCACTTGGCAGAAGGAAGCCTGTGCTTATTCCCACCCCAGATTTAGCACAGTGACTGTGCTTGACTTGGATAGAGCCTAAAAGGAGTGCAGCTAGCCCAGAAGCTGGAGGTACGTGAGGTGCATGCAGCTGTCTGCAGGTCTCCTGTGCTGTCCCTGTGCTCAGGGACACCCTAAGCTCTGCATGCTCCTCGCTTGCCTTCTGTCCGGCACCTGCTTGCTTAGTGCAGAGCAACACCAGGCATGGCTGCTGTTTTGCCCAGCAGAAAAGATCCCTATGGACATTCTTGAGGGACTGAAGACAGTACTAACCTACCAGGCTCATGAGTGCTTTCCACCTCGAGGGGGACTGAGGTCCTTCAGCAGCTGAATATTAGTTCCTAGGTGGACTTCTCTGAAGGTGATGCTGGCCTGAGATTTTCAGTGATGCCCGATGCAAACCTCCAGTGAATAAGGGCAGGCTTTGAATAATTCATTGGTCAGAGCAAAGCGCCTGCCTGATGCTGAAGGAGCCTGTCCAGACTGCAGGGTTCACTGTGCTTGTACTCACCTTCTGTGAATGTTTGGCTTGGCTCCAGCCTATTGTAGCTCTCCAGTTTTACATCTTTCAATCAGTTATTCAGTGCTCTTTAGACTCCATGTTGGTCCAAACGGCCAAACCCTGACAAAAACTGTTTAATGCTTTATACAAGTATTTTCTTTTTAACGATTCCGGCCAGAGATGCTGAGTTGAAGAACCAAACTAATTTCATGTGCTTCTCCAACACCCCATTATGACATTTATGACATATTTTTCTGTTTAGAGGGATGATTTTTTCCAGATGCCAGCACATCTAAAACTACCTAATGAGATTTCCACAGATGTAGAGCTTAAAACCATCTACGGTATTTTTATTTTTCTCTCTAAGTGATGCTGCTTTCCAACTGAAACATTTCCCGTATAAAGCACTAGAAACAGTTGAATGTGCATCAGATTCATAGACAGAAGAGCTTGTTCATTGGAAGGCAGGTATTATGATCGAGTCTTGGCTTTTCTGACACTTGATTTAAAATGAGTTTTATTTTCTTTGGTGTTGGTCAAGATATAAAGTCTAAATTTCAGATCTAGAGTTCAAGGTGGACAGGGAGTACTTCAAAGGCCCTGTAGCTCTTCTGTGCAGTAACACCACCTCCCTACATACAGTGCCTTGCCTTGCACATTGCCAAGGAGGTATTACTGGCCATGTTTTACTGTGGGAAAAGACAGGAACAGAAAGATGAAGTGACCAAAGGGGGAATCTTCTTCTTTTCCGCATGGGTGGGAGAAGCCTCTGATTCCTTGAGGACAGTTAATGCTTTCCTTGTCTTGTATTTTCATCCTTTGCGGGAGGGTGATGATAAGTGGCCTGTGCAGGGTGGACTCTACCCCTCTGCTCCATGCTCTTCTTCCCTTCCCTAATCTGCCCATTTAGGAGGGAGGAAACCAGGCCCACGAGTGTGACCTCACCAGAGAAGGTACTGTGCAAGGTCATTTAGGGTCCCCAGAAGAAAACTGAGAATATGTAATGTGGTTATCTGACCTGAGCCTGAGCAAGGCAAGATGTTTATATTGCTGCTGGATGGTCATTTTCACCACTTTTGTTCTTCACACTTTTCTTTCCTAATGCAGTTGATGAGACCCATAGTTTGTTCAGGATCAGGAAAAGCATCTGACTCCATGAGAGCCATTCCCCCAGCAAATATGGAATAACACAGGGAAAGGATCCCGTGTTATTCTGTGGCTGTCACTGGGATTACTGGCTTGGGCGTGATACCCAGGATGTGGAGACATGAGGAAGCTGTTTAACTGTGTATTGGGTGGGTGTGAGTCTTGCTATCTACTGCTTCCCCACATTTCTTCTGCTTTCACACAGAACAATTATTATATTCTTTCAGTGAAGAATGACCCCTATTACACTTAAAATAAATTGCAGCATTGTCTGGAAATATTTAAGCTGAATCTCACTCTGTCTTGTAAGAGCAGAACACCCACAACCAAGGAAGGGAGGCTGGGCCGTTCCAGCGCTGAACTCAGCCTTGCAGATGTCTGTCACCTGTTTCTAAGGAAATGTGCAAGTGTTTGGGAAAGAGCTGGGCTTCGTTGTTATTGTGGGAATCTGAAACCACTCTGAACTTTGCCCTTCTATCCCCTTTCCAAATTTCTTCTGTTTTTTTACAGAAGAGAAATTGCTAGGCTCATACTTCACTAACTGGTTTGCATTAAGGGCTCTATTCTGCGAAGCGCCAAGTGCTCTTAACTCCTGCCCAAGCCAAAGTTGCTCATGACCTTGCCAGGGCTGAACCATGAGATTCCGATTTGGGCCATAAGCTAGAAAGTCAATCTCCAAGTCGTGTTAACCGATCTGTTCAGACAACTCCCCCAGTCCTGGCTGGGGAAGGGTGTCATTCGGCATGACACATGGTATTAATACATAAGAACAGGCTGTACCTGCAGCAGCTTTTCCACTCGTGGGGCCCACACCTTTTTCCCTACTAGGCAGTGTGCTGGGCAGGACAGCAATGAGTAGCATGCCTCCTACCTGCTGATGGGGGCTGCTGAACAAAAAGCTATTGGGCCCTCATGGGAAAAGGCAGAAGCTGGATGCCTGCAGAACAGGAGGGAAAATCTGGTCTGGATCCGGCCCCTGTTTTCTTTCTGAACAGCCCACAGCTAGGTCACTCCCTTTCCACCTTTCACCTGCTGCATGCGACTCTACTGTACTCCATCACTAAAATCCCATTCTTTCAACCCACTGGCTTGGCAGGTCACTGTGCTTCTCAGGAATGTGAATCAGAGAAAGCCTTAGCAAGTGAAAAGCATGGTATGATGCTCATCGAGAGGAATCTTCCCAAAATCATGCATGCTATTGTTATGCAGGAGTCTGTCCTCAGCCACAGAATGTCCTGGAGAAGCTGCTTTCCAGGCTCCAGATTGTTGGGCAGAGCTCAACCGACTCCACTTCTCCATGGGAAAGAAACACACTGCAGAGCTGGACGTTGTTTTACAGGAGAGGTGCCCCACATCTGGTACAACCTCATGGACACCAATTTTAATAAATTAAGAGCGGGATCAAGACCATCATCCAAATGCTGCATTGGGTGGGACTGCCAGCTGAGATCATTTTGGATTCAGAAGCAGGTTCATGTCCCAGCTAACAAAAGAGGTATGGGTTTACTTGGACTTAAAGCCAACTTGAGTATCTGCCTACCACTCACTCATTGGAATGTTTTGAAACCATCTTGAAGAGGGTGTGAATATTGTGCACCTTTGCATTTCATGTAATAAAATGGTTCCTGGTCAGCTACCCTGTCAGTTAAGAATTATGCATCCACCGCTTTGCACGATTAATCAGATGTCAGGATGTATGTGCTCTCCCAGCATATCATCCCATGGCAGGCAGCAGCATGTTTACAAATGTAGAAAGAAAAAAAAGAAAAAAAAAAAAGCAATAATAGGAAAAAGAATTATTTTTATGTGTACTTGTCTTAAGACATATTTTTCCATTCAGTAATTTGAAAAAAATAACCATCTGGAAAAAATCATATTATGGACAAGGCGTGTCATGACATTTACAGCAAATATTTTTGCTGCTAGTATCAAAACCAGCTCTTTACTCTGTCAAGGGCTGAATATTCGTATACACATAAATGTTCAGTAAATAAAAGGGCCTCTGCAGAAACTCAGCGCTGGGCGATCTTGTGCTTCCAACATTCACATTCTCATTTATTTATACTTTTTTCAAAACCATATTTTTTGCATCTCAGATGTAAGTGCCTGTAGTTCCTTTTTTTTTGCCCTTTTGGTCTCAGGAGAATGACAATAAATGGCACTACCGTGGAAGAAGTCCTGATGTAAGTAAAGGTATCAGGAGGTTACAAGGTCATGAGCATAAATGAGGCAAAGTTTCCAAGGAAATCACCAAGACAATTTATAATCATGGGCAGCCTAGTTCAGCCAGAAGAAGAAATGAAACGTGTGCACCGTGCACCAGCTTTTGAGAGGGAGCAGAGAAAGAAACCAAACAGCTTCTGTCATCTTCTAGATTGGTTGGAGCCTCCTAATGATGGTGCTGGTCCCTGCAAGCCACCCTCTGGCAGCAGTGCTTGGGGTCGAATGACAACTCCCCCCTCTCTGGCACTCCTCCGACTGAGGTGAAAGAGCCTTTATTAAAGCTCAGTGCTCTTTTGAAGTCTGGAGGCTAGTGCATGGTTTACATGGGGTGTAAGCCTTGCACAAGGTCCCGTCACATGGGCAGGTTGTATGTACAGCACCAACTTTAGGTTCTCCGCAGCCTGTGCATCCCACAGGCAGCACCTGGAGCCCTTTCCCAGGGTGCTGCAATGTCCAGTATCCCTACAAGTGTCCTCTGCAGCCCTGTCCAAAGCAGCAGCTCTGAGGGTACCATTTCAGTAAGGAACATGCCTTGAAAACGTGAATGTAAGTGAGATATCAGCGTCTACATTGGGGTGGTGAAAAGAAGGAAATGATGGCTTTGCTTTACAGAATAGGGACAGGGGCAATGGTGACACTGACAGCCGGGTGTTCCCAGGGTGTGGGTGTTCGGATGCACAGGTTTCCCAGAGTCTAACCTCTGTCTGTCCATGGGTTATGGGCTGTAATACCCACTACAGCTTGTAATGTCCAATTACATATGTGCTATAAACTCATATACATCATAGGCTTTAAATGTCGCTCTTAAAATACAGTTTAAAATATTAAATAAAACTATAGAAATTGTCAGGTAGTACTGATATATTTATCATATGTATTACCATGCTTTTAAAATCTAAAATGTTCCAGAAATTCTTCCTTTGGTTAGCATGGGTTTTGAACATAACGTACTATTTTACACAAAACAGGAACTTTGCAAATATTATGGTTGATTTTAAGTCTTTTAATTTAATATTGCCTTTTAACATCTCATGACCACTGTCTCCTAAGGTGCGTCCACAAAACACAGAGGTAGCAGGCAAGCTGTTCTGTTTAGCCCATGCTTACAAACCCTGAGTGTACCAAAATCTCCTTGAAATGGTAACGTGGTAATTCTTAATCGCAACATGTTACTACTTTGACATAAAGGAAGGGTGATTCTTTGTCTGGGAGGAGGGTCAGTGGAAATGAATCTCCTTAACAAAAATCAATACCCCAAAATTTGAAATCAGTTGATGCAACTATCTGCAATTCAACTTGCTTATTAGCAGACCTGACCAATGAGTTCCATGTTCTCCTTGTTGCTAAGTTGCCTCCATAAACAAATTGATTAATTGATTTATTTTTTTTTCCCCCAAGGCCTTTTAGTGTATAAGCAGGTCAGGCAGCTATGATTTCATTTTGCTTGTCTATTCAGTGCTGGCTTTGTAAATCAGTTTAGAATCCCAGTTCTTCACCTCAAAGATCAGTGGTGTCGTCTGCAAGCTCAGATGGAGAGGTGGATCCATGGAGAAACTTCAGTTCTCTGGGAAGATGGGGAGAGAGTGGGACTGGGTTTCAATGGGAGTGGAAACTATCCACCCTGTCCCTGAATTTGGAGCACTTGGGTCAGAACCTGTCCTGATGGCTTCAAGCCTAGGTTGAAATGGAAAAAAAAACCCACCCCAGCTACGGAATAAAAGTTTTTAATTTGGCTTTTACTTCCAGTTGTTTCTGAGCGAGATCTTGACTGAAAGTCTGTCTCAACAGGCTAATATTAGTCTACTTCGATAATGTGAGTCCAGATTCTAGTAAGAACAGTGTCTGAGATTTTAGAGATGTCACATGTGCCCTAGGCCTCAGTTTGCTGTTAGATTTGTGATATACCTCACCTGCACAGAAAGGAACCTCTGCAGGTCATCCTGGTAGCCCTATTGCTGGGCGCACTTAGGAGCTGGGTCTGTTTTGCTCAGTATGTTACTGCTTGAGAATTCACTGCTGTGTTTTTGAATCTGTGTTCCTGATCAGGCAGAAAGGCAACCAGAGCAAGTCTGTTGCAGTTTCAAAGTCAGAAAACAGGGATATGCCTATGTTACACTAAACAAAAATAATAATAATAAAAAAGACCATGGGCAGAAGAGGAAACCTAGAGTCTTCACTGGGTCAGCAGTAAGAAAGGAGAAACAAAGGGCCAGGGTCTGGAGCTAGCATAATCACAAGGAAAGGAAGAACCACAGCTGCCTGTTATTGCTAATGATGCAGAATGATGCAAGCTGGTTGCAGGCAACCCCTTTTACAACTTCCTTAAGCCCCATTTCTCTTCTTGTCATTCGACCCTACACGATGGGCTGTCTTGAGAAGTAATAAAAGCATCTTGCTGAATGGCTTTGGAGGCTTGTTGTCACTAGCAGAATATTTAACTCCTTAGCAAATGTTTTCTGCACTGCTATTTTTTTATTAATTTACTTCATTAGTCATAGTTGTATTGAACGAATCCCTAGTCTTAAAGCTGACTGGGAAGCAGCCGTGTTCCAGGACTAGGTACTGCAGGATCAATGCAAATGATAATTGCTGCCATGGAGGTATGTGAAAGGTACGGCTGGTGTGCGGCTTGGCAGGTTGTTGTTAATGAGGGAACAGGTTAGCAGAAATGGATAGTATTTTAGGAGACTGGCAAAACGGGCTTGTGTCTACTGGATGTCCTAGAAAAGAGATCAACCCCAAAATGTTTTAGCCAAAATTTGTAATTCTTTTAACCATGAAAGCATACCTTCCCTGCATCTGGCAACACACAACAAATTGGGTATCCTGTGAGTATTTTGGGAAACCAGCAATTTCAAAATATTAAGTTTGTGTGTTGGCACTTCAGATTACTACTTTACTTTCTGTTCCCCTACACCCCACGTAGATGAAGAAGCCCAAGAAGGCAAGAACATCCATATCTTTCTGGAATGGGTCCTCCTATACCTCCCTCATTTTTACTTCACCCTGAAAGTTGAAATTGTGGGGTTTGTGTGTTTTTTCTCTTCAGGGAAAAAAAACCCACCAAAAAACCCCAAAACAAACAAACAAAAAAAGCAGAAAGAAAACTGGAAAAAAAGGCCAGTAAAAATGGAAGAAAAACACTAGGGAAATATCAATGATTCCATCACACTCAGTGGCAAAACCTAGTGAAAAAGAAAAAATAAGAAAAAAAAAAAGGCTTAAATAAATGACCCCAAATATTTCAAAGTTAAAAGTTTTGGAAGGAAAAACCATGGTATTTTTTAACAGTTTTTCTTTTTCTATTTGTTTAAATTGGTTCCAGTGCTATCAAATTAGCTTAGAAACATAAGTGTTGGAGTCAAAGAGATTCAAAATGTCGTCTTCTAAACAGCAAATTGAATTTCCAGAAGTATTTCATGGTCTTTGCTAAAGAAAGATGGATGCTTTGGGGGAGTCAAGTTTTGGACTAGGCTTCTGGTTTAAGGCTGAAATCTTGCAAACTTGGTTTCTGCAGACTTTGGCTGTGCAGCCGCAAACATCTTGCTCCATTATCTCAATTTGCAAAAGCATCACAAAAGTAGTTGCTCTAATAAGCTGTTGGTCCTTTTCCCATTTTAGGTTAGATGCGAAACCAAAATACTGGTGGCTAATTCAGACCTTGGGATTTGAGCCTGAACTTATCCCAGAATGTAGAAACATTAATCTTCAAGATTTTGGCTTTTACCTATCTCCAGTGAAAATATGTTTTGCATGACTTCATCACTTAGTTAAGTAAATTGAAGGCAGTTAGTTCTTTGTTTCTTTCTTTATTCTCAAAATAATTAAAAGTTAATTCTCTCCATAGCTGAAACAATATTCTGAACCAGAAAAAATTAAGTTTTTATTACTAGCAAGGGTTTTGTTATCGATCCTAACAATATAATTATGCCTGTCTTCAAGGTGTTTCAAGGTAATAATGCCTTTTCTCCGTAAATTTGAGGTCTCACCAAACATTAATTGAATACCCGCGCTGGTTTTGGCTGGGGCAGAGTTAATTTTCTTCGTAGTAGCTAGAATGGGGCTATATTTTGGATTTGTGCTGGAAACAGTGATGGTAATACAGGGATATTTTGTTACAGCTGAGCAGTGCTTACACAGAGTCAAGGCCTTTTCTGCTTCTCACATCACTCCACCAGCGAGTAGGCTGGGTGTGCACAAAAAGTTGGGAGGAGATACAGCCAGAACAGCTGACCAAAGGTCATATTCCATATCACCCCATATGACTCCATTCCATATGACGTGTGCATACCAGCATGTGAAGCTGGGGGAAGGAGGAGGGGGGGACATTCAGAGTGATGGCGTTTGTCTTCCCAAGTCACCACTAGGCGTGATGGAGCCCTGCTTTCCTGGAGACGGCTGAACATGCCTGCCCATGGGAAGGAGTGAATGAATTCCTTCTTTTGCTTCGCTTGTGCGCGTGGCTTTGGCTTTACCCATTAAACTGTCTTTATCTCAACCCCTGAGTTTTCTCTCTTTCACTCTCCCAATTCTCTCCCCCATCCCACGGCGGGGGAGTGAGTGGCTGTGTGGGGCTTAGCTGCCAGCTGGGGTTAAATCACAACAATACCTCACCTATGAAACAAGACGGGCTAAAGCTTGTGTGCTATGGTGGATATTAGTATTACATCAGCTTTAAATGTAGGCAAACTGTGGCATAACCTTGCCAAGGAACACCTACAAGCATTGCTCTCCGCATCCTTACAGCCAGCCAAAGAAAGGCATGCAACAGTCCCTGGGCTGGTGCTGCTCTTGCCCTCAGTAGGACCATGCTGGTGGCCTCAGAGGTGGTCTGGATCCCACCAGCTGGGACAGCCATGGGCTGTGCCCCGTTTCATAGAGCAGATAGGATCCCAGAGCTGAATACAACTGAAGAATGACAGGCCCATGTATATTTAGGAGTAGCAAAAGAAGATATTCCAGTCTCCATCCATCCTTTCTCAGGCTGTCAGCAAGAAGATCAGTTCATCAACAGGACATGGCATACCCCTCCTACCTTGTGAGGCAGCCATGGCCTTTCCCTGGTACTTGCTAATTTTTTTTTTTTCTGTCCTCTTGTCACTTTGACCCTTATATACATTTCTTCAGTGTACTAGAAATTTCTTTTATATATCAAAGAAAAGAGCCTTAAAAGATCCCTTCAAATGCCAGAACCTCAGAAACAGTGGAGAAATGTAGCATGACATTCAAGTTTAGGCATGTTTTTCCTTTGAGTGCCTCTTTTAACCTCTAGAGGAAAGAGGGACTTTTTAATATGGGTCTTGTTGGGTATTCATTTTCTTTTCAGAGGTAGGGCACTAACTCTGCCATCCCCAGGAGTGTATGACCTCTATTCCTCAATAAATATGACAGACAAAACCACCCATCATCATTAATCTTAAACTTTATCTCTGATTAGAGCATCAACAAAACAACCTTTTCTTATGCCACCGTTTGATATGCTGGACATATGTCAGAAAGACATGGGCCATCCATATCTTATCTTACATTAAGAAGAGTTATCCAGAAATGTACCTTCATTACTGCGACAGTCATGTCAAAAAGAATCGATTTATTGTCAACGCATCTAACCCAACAATGTTAATGGACTCTTCAGACATCTTCTCCTTCTCATTTGTTTCCTACATGCCTATCAAAGAGACAAAGCAAGATAGTTACCAAGCTCTGGGGAGTGGGGTGTGTGTGTTAAGAGAGTCCGTGACTGCTCCTTGGGCTGCCTGTAATGAAGCGACATGGGGGTGCAGGAGAAGGAATCAGGAGGAGGTTTCTCCAACGCTGGGGCAGACCTAGACTAGAACTTCAGCTTTCTCTGCCACTGTATTTTCTCCAAGTTTAACAGTTCTTTGGGGATTAGTTAACAATGAGGTTGGTTACTCCACTAGTTAGTGATATCTGGAAAGGATTTACCTGTGTTTCACGACTGCTTATTTACTTGTGGCTCTGATGCAGACAAAAGCTTGAGCTGATGGTACTCAGCACCACTGTGAAGGATATATGTCCTCTGGAGCTGTCAAAAGGTGAATGTTTGATATTGGGCAGAAGTGTTTTCTATGTTGTGTCTTTGCCAAGTCAGTCACTGGGAAACCTATTCTGAGAAAGACTCTGCATTCCTGTTATGAATGAACTCGCCTTTTGCCAAAGTATGACTGGCTGTCTGGTGCTAATCAGTGGTAACAGGATGACCTTTGCAAGTGAATAGAGCAAAAGGCAATTTGTCTTATAGAACTTGTACAACTGTTTTGTTTAATGAAACAACATGATTATAATCTTCCCACAAAGGCACATAAACAATTACAGTAAATCTCCCTCACATGTTGCTAGGTGTTTACATAACTCATCCTTCTCTCTTATCAAATGATGTGTACAATGCACTCCTGACTCTGGCAGAATTTGGATCGCGCAAGCTTAATCAAACCTGATAAACAAATGTGTTTCCTATAATGCTGGAACGGTATCAGCACAAGTCAGCACACATTTATTTATGCACCCAGGTTTTGTTTTAAAAAAGACTTCCAGTCACCAGTGTGCAGTATTTAAACAGCTAGAGGGAGTGCAGAAATGTATGCTATTACTAAGGGCATAGATACTACTCTCTTGGTGCCTGTTACGTTCTTCACTTACTCAGAACTGCCAGTTTTGGATTTGAGTTTGTTATTCAAAAGATGATCGAGAGGGCCAGGTCGTCGGTACTTGTGTTTTTTATTTCAGGTTAAAGCTATCATGAAATTATTTGTTTACAAGCATTTACTAAGTGTACGCTGAAGAAGGCATGTGCAGATGTCTGCTGCCTACTTTGACACTGTCCTGCTGCGTCTGGTCTTGGTTCATTCAAATGTCATTTCACAGGGACTGAACTGATCAAACTGCTCACATAGCCCTAAGGTATGAGTCTTAAAAGTTTTCTTTTTCTCTTTCTTTTCTTTTTCTTTTTTTTGTTCCCACCACTTTATGTGAGAAAACTACAGAACCTACTTTCAGTGCACAGGAAAAAGTGTGTTAATGTGCCAACATCAAGTGAATTCCACGAGTCTTCTATTCATTAAACTCCCAGTTCCTCTGCATATAATTTATGTCAGTTCAGTTATGCTCCTCCAGGGTGTGCTACTAAAAGAAAAAAGAAACAGGTATTTAGCCAAAAAGAGGTGTTTTTGGCTCCAGAAATCAACTTGCACCTACTGACAAAGGAAAAACAGACATGTTTTGCCAAAAAAACAAATAACCAGGCATATTATTTAAAGCCTGCAGTCAGAAGGTATAACATTTACATTGTTCTTTAGTGATTCCCTTTTCCTAACACATACACAAAACAAACAACCCCCCTCCTATTTCTCTCCGTGATCGGACTTGTACAAACACGACCCGGCTCATAATATCTAGTGGTGAATTCATGCTTGTGGAGGACTGGTGACAACTCTGACCCAGACCCTGGGCCCAAATGCAGCGCGGCAGCTGGGAATGATTAACTGTGCCCAGGTTTGGGCTTGGGCTTCTGGATAGTGAAGCTGGGGGGATCGGATAGTGTGAGACAGACCGAGTCCAGAGCTCTTAGCCAAATACAGTAATGCTAAAACAAAGGGCTAAATTACTTCTGCTCACGGAAAAGTACTTTCATGATGAGCAAAACTTTGAGATTCCTGGTCCCCCTCTCCCCTTGTTCTGGCCCCCTCCCCAAAACCAGTCGGGTCCTCCTGGGTTTCCTTGAAGCCCAGGATCTGGGGGCTGGGGAGACCCTGTGAGGCTGATTTGCTGGGAGGTATCAGGTTGCACAGTGCCCTTTGTTAGACTCTCTAAATTAATTATGCTAATTGGAGCCCTGAGATTCCTCAAACCTGCTATGTTAAACTTGTCTGCTTCCTCTTTGGCAGAGCCGGGACTGGCGCTGTACAAGACCCTCTGCAGCCCTAGGGATGCAGGAGCAGATGGACACTTAGGGAGAGGGACTGGCTGCTGGGCTGCCTTGTGGTGGGGGCTGAGGAGGAGACGTGCTGTGAGAGTATCTGAACCTGGTTTCTGAGGTCCTGGCTGAATCCATGTTACTTCCCTCTATAAATTCTGGCAGACTCTGAAGCCTCATCTATTAAAGAAAGTGAGAGACAGAGAAACTCTGAAGACAGGCTCTGAGTGGGTGGGAGACTTGATTAATTGCAATGTCAGACAAAAAGAGAAGGACATATTTTAAAGTAACAGCAAGACCTTTCCACTGAAATAAAGTAATTCTTAAATCTGCTCTGCTACATGGGCATTAATCTCCAGGCCCTCCTAGAAAGCCAATGGAGGTGATGAGGGCTGGCAGGGGGAAAGTGAGAACAGGAGCGAGAGTGTAAGCACAGGGAGAAACAGGGCGAAGGGGAGGAACACTTTCCCTTTCTCTGGGGCATTTAATTGACTGGCATTTGGATAAACCCCTCCTGTTGGAGCAACATGCCCTACTCCATCCTCTACTGACCCGTTATGTCTTTAAAGCAAATAATGCCTTAAATCTGTAAGTTGGGAAACTCCTGAGCTTTATATTTATTGTCTTAGTATTTGGAAGAATCATGTAAAACATAATAACAGGGAGTGCAAATTGTTCAAAATTGTCTCCTTAATGAATTTCTTCCAGGTGAACTCTCTGATATAGCATGTAAGGGAAACCACGTAGTAAATAATTCAACTATTGGGGTCATAGTGCCCCTCCCTTCCCATATGCCCATTCAATAAAGCAGGAGGGAGAAAAGAAACCTTCCTTATTTTTACTAGTTGTGTCCACAGAAGTCCCATCTCTCTAATCTCTCATGGGAGGAACTAAGGAGTAGCTCTTTGTAATGTTTAGAGATTTATAGAGCTGGAGACAGGGAAAGCATTTACTGTTAATGGGTAGCATCATTTGCAACAATTGCCTGTACTTGAGAAGTTACATGGGTAAATCTCACTGAATGCCAAACCCCAAGAAAAACACACTATGGGAGGAAGAAATGTGCTTAGTTTCCAGAAACCTTACCCAAACATGCATAGTTAAAAGGTTAGAGTCCTTTACAGTTTAAATGCCATTTACCTTGCTAAGGTGCCCCGGTTTTGATTTAATTGCCTTTTGATGCTTTTAAGATAAAGCTGGAAATAAAAGAGCATGGTTTGGAGATCATTGGTGTCAACAGGAGTTGCTTAATTCACTTCAGTAGCCTTTGGTGTCAAACTTAAATGAAGAGATCTGAACCGGGATGCAACCTATAGCTCATTGAGGCCAGTGATAAAACAGACACTAATTTTAACGAATTTTGAACCAGACCGAAACGGACTGCTTGGGTGGGTGAAGTTAAATGCATATGCTGAATCTCAAGGATCAAAGCTTAAAAGCATACCCAGAATGCAAACCTGTATTTAGTGAAAGGCCAGTCATCATCAGACAGATAACTCCTTAGATTTCAGTTCAACTAATCCCAAATGGGTGGAGAGTCAGTTTGGCCAAATATCTGAACATCAGTCACTCCTTCAATAACTATTACAATGCGATCTCTGGACTGACTTGCCGGTTATTAAGATACAGGTTCAGGATGGGCTTCCCCCTGTTCATGCTGATGATATGATATGGTATGTACTGTACTTGCTGAAGGAAGTGCAGAAAAGTGCTCTCCTTTAGCTGTTAATCAGCTTACCAGTTCTTGCACAGAAAATGCTGTATCCCGGACTGTGATCCTGGCAAATAACCAAAGGGGAAGTGGATTTTCAGATGCTTATTTTATTAATCTTTAAATATCACCTCGCTAGGGCTCCAGGTGCTGAGTGGTTTATAACACTCTAAATTGTAATCATGGATAATTTTTAATCCTGTGCATACATTCCCTACTGTAGCTGAATGGGGATCTCACATACTGTAAAATGGAGAAGAGCTGCTTACCAGATCTGTTCCTCGTCTCTGGCACAGCAGTACAAAGGAAATTTCCTGCTAAACCATCAAGTACTTGAATGGTTTGTAAAATACCATAAGAGTCTGAGAGCATTTAAAAGGAGGAGAAAGATACAGAATCACACGTTCCTGCCCCCGGCACATCAGCCAAGTGGGACCTAATCCAACCACCCCCTGTAGTTAAATGAAGAACTTGACTAATTTTTGGATCAAACCCAGGTAGCGCACTGCCTCACATTAAGAGCAGTTCCACTTATCTTTGGGTTGTATTTTCCTTACTTTGTTTCTGTACAGATGGTTATTTTCTTGAGGGCTGGAGGATTTGCAGACCAACAATACTTGGTATTTTCACCACTATCTTCATGTTTCAGGCACGTTTTTACAAGGAATGTAGGGGCCCTGCATTATGACATTAAGTTTATTAAGTTGGCACAAGAGATATTTACGGAGGACTTCGGCTCACCCTCTTTTCAACATTTATTAACTCAAGGGTACAAGGCACAGACCTGATCACCTATTGACTGTGGCTTCCTTCCAGCAGAGGGAAGCTGGTATAAGTGATGATTTTTTTGAATTGCGGAAAGGAATGGACATAGGTCTGTTTGACTGAGGAATAAGTGTTAGCGGTAAAGGAATGGGGCTGGCAGCTGGCAGGGTTTGGGGAGATGGGGGAAAATTTCATTGCGAATTGAATTATAAGAGGATCTATGTGATAAAAGGAAGCCTTCTAATGGAGGTTAGTGCTCGCTCCCTGTGAAAAGCCATCAAGGTTTGGATGGCTGGCATTTCTAATTCTGTTAAGTGTCAAAATCGATGCTTGATGGGTCTGCAGGAGCCAGGCGGTGGGCATGCCTGTGCTGACATACCGATTTGGTACAAGAAAGGGATGAGGAAGGGACTTCCCAGAATAAGAGTGAGACATCTCTTGAAATTTAATTTGCTTAATAAGGTTTTAAAAGCATTAAAAAAAAATTAATTAAATAACAAGACCATTTCTACCCTCCTTCTAAAATAAACCTTGAGCTTCGTTTGCAGTTTTCCACTTGTAAGCGACACATGTAAGCGAAGGGCCTGTTGTTTCAACCCTGGAATGCTCCCAAGCAAATGATGCTTCTTTATTGAAAGCAAATGAAGAAAAAAGAGAATCTGTCAAGGGGAGAGAACAGTTTAATTGGATTAAAACCTATAAGCGTGTACAGTAGGGGAGGAGAGAGCTCCTCTATCCCTGATTCCTGTGGAGAAGGCAAGGAGATTACCGGGGGTGAAGCGAGAGCTATGCAACACGGCACAAGCAGGCATCCAAAGCCTGGAGTTAGCCAGTGCAGGGGCCCCGGAGGAATTGCCGGTTTCTTTTGGGTGGCTGGGGAGTTCTCCCTAGAAAAGGGTGGCTGGCAGTGCTCATTAGAGAGAGTGCAGGTCTCCTCTGGCACGGAATGCAAATTAAGGAGCAATGTTTGTGTTTCATAAGCAGTCAAGTGGTTTGTCCAAAATACATTTTGCATTTTCTCTAAAGGGACAGCTTGTAGATTCAAGCCTGAGATTTCTTCTGCATTTCAAATGACTTACTCCAGCCTTGGTCTTTCATCCCCACACTGTTATTTAAAAGAACACAGAGTTCTGGATTCTTTTTCATCGGCTCTCGGAAAAGCAGAGACTTTTCACAGGAAGGTACAGTTATGCTGTACAGCTAAAGTGGGAGGGTATAGAAAGTCACTTGGTTCGATGTGCTTGGATTAAAATATGGATGAAGAGGATCTTTGCAAATTCAAAGTCTTACTGCAAAGCCATGGCTCATGATGGTCCAGGGTCAAACTGTTCCACCAAACTGTTTCTGAGCTTTCAGGCTGATATCTCAGTTCTGGACCCTGTAGGCAAAATTTCTGAAGGGCTTAGCATTTTAAGAGCTTTTCTCAGTGATGGGTCTGGATCCTTGGCAATGTGGGTCCTGAGCCACTTCTGGAATACCACCTGAGACACGTGGTGGACCATGCCAGTGTTACGCTTCTGAAGTGTGGTTCTTGAAGTAAGCTGAAATTTTGAGGCCTGGGATGCGGTGCTGAGTTGATCCTGAAATGCTGCTACCCCTCACCCTCCCCCTGCCCCCCCTTCCACTGCCACCAGAAGGGACAGAAAGTAAAACTTGGATGGGCAGTTGCACAGCGAGACAGGGACAGGGAAAGGAAGAAGTTTTGTAGGTTGGGTTGGGGGAAGGGGCTTTGATTTGAATACGAAGAAGCATTTGGAGCCAAACCAGCAGCAGATTGTGGTACCTTCTTAATTCTGTGAGCCACACATGAATGACCTTTTTGTCTGCCTCCGCCTGCCTGCAGTGGGGGGTTCTCCCCCCTGCCTTTCCCCACCACACACACTCATTGATAATATACATGTGCTAAATAGGATTAACTCTCCCTCATCTGCATGAGTTGTTTCTCTCCCTTGCGCCACTCAACTTGGCTTCCCCCTCTCCCCTCCCGCACCCTCCAGCCCCCCAGCTCCTTCTGGAGCTCCATGTGGGCCTTGTGTGGAGTTTAGCTCCCTCATTGTAGGGCAGCTGGTAATGGGAGCGGGGCTGAAAAGCCGGCTGTCAGGCTCAGTGCTCAGGAAGAATAGGCGGACGTCTGCTCCGCAGCTTTCCCTTTGATAGACGAGGATAATCCCTGCTATGAGAAGGCTGAGTCAAATGGAAAGGGAGAGTGAGCCCAGCGCCCTCCCACAGCCCCAAAGCAGCACAAATTGCAAATCCTGGGATTTGAGGGGAGAGGGCTCATCCCTCTAAGCACCTTGTGATGAATCCATTTCTTCCCGGAGATGTCTTTTTCTGGGAGGGAAGGGAGGCCGTGAAGCCAGCTCTCTGGTGAGAGGTGCCCTGTGGCAGCCCGAGCACAGAGCTGGGAATAGCCCTTGGCAGGAGCTGAGGGCAGGGTGCAGGGGGGGGGCTGTGCCCCCTCCCCTCCGTCCATGCTTCGCTGGGGAGCACTCCTGGCTGCCACATGCAATTAGGCAGCGAGGGGAGTCTGGGAAACAAAGTCCCTCAAGACAGCCAGGAGCAAGACCTCCCAGATTTCCTCTCCAGCAGGAGCCATTCCATGCTGGAATTCATTCCGTGAATCGGGAAACCAGTGAGGGGACATGGCTCCAGGTGGGGATCTGGGGTGGCAGCCAAGAGGGGAGCAAGTCCCGAGGAAGACGCACTGGTGTTTGAGGGCCTCCTGCACAGCCAGAGCGTGATGCTCACGCAGCTGGATCAGGAATAGGGTGAAGGAGAGACCCAGTGGGGGAAATATTGCAGAGGTGGGAGCTGGTTGTTTGAATCTCAGTCCCAGTGTGTGAGATGTGATAGTTTATTGGCATCCCGTCAGTTAGGGACTCACCCTAGGAGGCAAACCCCCTGGTTCAAAGTTCCTCTCCAACTCAAGCGGTCTGGAAACTTGGATTCCCATCGCTCAAGTGGGTGCCTTGCCCTCTGTCAGGCACTGGTTGGGTGTCTCTGACTATATCTCACTTGCTGCAAAACAGTTTTGAAAAGTCTTGATGTTGAGATGTTCATCCGGCAGGAAATGGTGATTTAAAGTTAACCCAGAAAGGAGCCTTTTTCTTTTTTGCATCTAAGTGGTATGGGGCTGGCATTCCCTAGCGTGTATCCAGAGGTTTAAGACAATGTTCAGGCAGGATGTTAAATAATTTTATTCACTGATGTTTACAAAAACCCATGGTTTAGGACTTGGGCCAAGTATTACCATGTTGCTTGGTAACACCCATGGCCCACTGAGAGAAGATGATGAGGCAGAGCCAGAACAAGAAACAAGAAAATATAAACCAGCGAGAAACAAGCAGGGCTTTTTAGCTGATCTTTGAATTTCTTTTGGGTATTATATTGAATCTACTCTGTTATTCACTAATGGTGCAGCCAGTCCTTGAGATGCATAATGTTTATCTCCAGATTAAACACCTTGTTCCCTCGCATCTTCCAATGGTGAATATTCACCTCTGTTCAATGAACTTTTCCGATGAAAAAACTTTGGCTTAATGTTTCCGCAAAACAGGTTTCTTGCAAGCTCTCTCTCCTTCCAGCCAGCCTGGGAGGGCACTGGTAAAAAAGCTGCTATCCCAGTGTTTTAGAGTCTGCTCTCCCATATGGGATCCAAAAATGGAGCAGTGTAATAAGAAATGGGTGGCACTAACTGAGCATTTGAGAACCTGGAAGGAACTTTTATTTCCAATTCAGCTTTCAAAAGAGGCAAAAGGCCAAGGGCTTTCACATTATTTATTCCAAGCCATTTTCCCATCCTTACTTGAGGCTCAAACAAAAGTGGCCCGTGCCGAGTCTTGCAGATGGATTAGCAATCAAGCATACAGCTGCACATACCTGGCACTCAAGCGTTCATGCTAGCCAGCCTCCTAAGAGCCGATCTCATTTTTACTTTTTGGGTGCTGGAATGTTGGAGTGGGTGGAAGGTCCAGGATGTGAGAAGCCTCCACAGATGTTTTACAAGAAGGAAGTGAACCTATAGTTTAGACAATCTGATTTACTTGAATCTCCAGATTGTTTTCTTGGAGGATTATTTGAGTTTTACTGGAATATCTGATGGCAGTTTAGGCCATAGCTTATTTTATTGAAATTGATTTTCCTATGTACTTTTATATAGTCTTCCTCTCCTCCTCTGGAGACTATCCTGATCATCTGGAAGTGAGAATCTGACCTTACTGCATAAGCAATCACAGATATGGCAGCTTGCCTCCAACATAAAAGTCTTCATCATGTCACGAACAGCTTTATCATTATCATCCTAGATATACCTCGGAAGCCTTTCCCTAATTAATTTCAAAATGTCGAGGTTCCTTATTCAGAAAGACCTACCCACTGAATACCAGCTGAAGGCAGCTCAGTGTGTCACCCTGCTGTGTTAATCCAAGGGAGCAGTCTGCTGGACAGCAAGTTCCCCACCAAAGCAGCAGAGTGCTCAAAATACTGACAGCGGTTCAGGTAAAATTCATAGGCTTGTTACAACTGTGAGTGTAACTCTGTTGACAGGCTTGCATGTTGAAACCTGGCTGATAGCAGGCTGGAAACCACACGCACCTCGTATGGTGCCACCTAGACAAGGAGTATTGCAGAGGCTGCCAGAGTCGAGTGAGATTTCAACTGAGATTTTGGCTTTGTTCAAATCCAGAAACTTCAAAACGCAAATTCAGGGAACAAGAAACAGAGTAAGCTGGAAACGAAAAGCGTGGGGTTGGATTTGCTCAGAGGAATGTGATGCTGAGAGGGGCAATGGGGCTTCATTGCAAGGGGCTTTCTGCTGGCTTTAGAAATGCCCAGCCCAACAGAAACGCTTTGCCACAGTCTGTACTGGGCAAAGACCCTCCTCCACTGGAAATCCAAGGATTGTATCAAGGTGTACAAGGTGCCCTCTGTGTGGCCAGATCCCTGTCTTTGTCCATGTGCTTTGAGCAGAGGTCAACAAAATGTTGCAGCAAAGATGCTGCATGCCTGTATGCACACACCAGGTTGTAAAAATCTGTGAAACTCTTTCACAGAAAACTAATGGGCAGGCCTCCCTGTAATGCAAAGCAGCCTGTGTTCTGTTTGCACTTGGAAAGCTTGGAAATAGGAGTGAGGTCTGTGTTGGCGCAGGGAAAATCTTGAATCCTCACAGCCAGCAGTGCTGGCAGCCGGAGATGATCATTGTCAATAATACGCAGGAAGATTGTGCTCCATTGTTGCGGTTCATTATTAAATTACATAATTTTCATTTTTTCCATCCTTAAGCTTTACCACTTAAAATGGTTTGTCCTCTGCAATCAAATGTGATCCTTGAGCCTCAGCTTAAAACCCCAATAACAATGAGCATTCTCTGGAATGAAAAAATAGAAAGAAAATAAAGGGGCTATATACTAATTCACTTAAATATATGTGCAGAATCTAACTGAGAGCCTGATACAAAAATACCGAGTGAACTGCATCCAGACCACTGCTTTGAAGACACAGATATAACATCTTGGTGCTGGGGTCAGACTGATTTCATAGCCCAGGGACAAATACCTCTGGCATGGGGGTGGGCATCAGGCAAGATAATTTTCTCGGTGACTTTACTAGCTCCCTGATGAGAAATTTGATAATAGTTTAAGCTCCCCAGTATAGTGTTTGCAATGGACTTCAAGTTTTGATATGGTGGTCCCTGTGCCTCAACTGGAGAGAGGTAACTTTTAAAGTTAAGTAAGAGTCTAAACCCAGTTATCATACTCCAAGAATTAGTTGCTAATGGCTCCATGCAAGTACCCAGATACATTTTGGTCCCATCCCCCCACCCCATACCAGCAGCTCTCTGTAATACAGGTTCAAGTGTGCTGTGAAATGTTGCTGCAATTCATTGCCCTGAGATTTCAGCTAACCACCAAACGCTTGCTGTACTCCATGCCTTTTGATGTTCTCCTTTTTGAATCCAGTTTCTGCTGGTTTTGTGGGAATTTATATCCAACATCACACCCTTCTCCCCCACTACTAATGACAGGTCTTATGGTATCTGAGTTTGGATTTCCAGCCAAGGTCCATTTCTAGTTATGGAAAATAGTACGTTGCCAGTTGGGGAGATACTGGAAAAATAGACTCCGAGTGCTTATCTTCAGCCCCTTAGTGGTTATCCTTACTTGGTGTGTTCCTTCTTTTGTCCAACTGGGATGGAAGGTGTTTAGATGAGTTCTTGTTGACAGGTTAAATACACATCCCCACAGTCTGTGTAGGGAGAGCACAGAGCAGACATCCCACCGTGGTGGCTGGCTGCTTGTGTCCATCTGGAAGAAGTGCCTTTTGTTTTCATGGCCCTGTTGTTCTGGTGTGCCAAGGCCTGAGCTGCAACCTTTTTCTGGTACTTTCACTTGCCAGATCCTGGTCTGTGCTAGCCGTTGGGAATTGCATAGATTGCCTCCTTCCAGGCCAAGTCAGAACTGATGAAAATTAGCAATACCGCATTAAAAACAAAACTGAAACAAAGCAATCTTGTTCTGAGGTGCTCTGGACCAATCCTTTTTTGTCAGGTAGAGATGACAGGAAATTTCTGAGTTCTCCCAAAAGCCGCATCAGTGATTTTATGATTCTGGAGGTTTTGCTTTTTTCTTTTCTGTGGAGGGCGACTGACCTGAACCCAAATACCCTAAGCGGAGAGAGGAAGCAATGGAGTGAGCCTACACACACAAAGGGGCAAGCAGGAGCGAGATTTCAGCAGACCAAGCTGCCGTGTCGCAAGGATCTACTTAAGAGCTAGTGATTCACACTGGAAAAGTTGTTCCACTTTTTCTGTCTTTCTTCCCCCTCCTGCCTCTTTGTTTGGTTTTGTTGCATTGCTCCTGGGACGTTCAGAGTGACAATAAGGCAATTGTTCCTTCATGAACAGGGCTCAATGAAACAGTGCAAAAAAAGCGACATGGCAAGAAAATATGACAAATATTCTGTACTTCTATGCAGAATACTGCCATTTCCCCAGTATGTAATCCTGAGAAAAATATCCATCAAGATATTTATTTTAAACAGGGAGTTGCCATTGTGTTTTTCCTCTTTCTGAAAATATAAAGCTCAGATCTCTCCCTTGCCTGCCCTGTAAGGAGAAAACGCACCTAATATCAATTACGTTTTTAATCTCTAAGACCCAGTCTCCAAATGTGTTTGTGTCTGTATATACACACAAACTGTTTTCCCTTTGTCTTCCTATCCAAAATGCAAAAGCATCTCAGATGTTGTGATTCCTCCAGGTTTTTCCCCCGTGGGAGGATGGAAACATGTAACATTATCTTCTAGCTGCCTACTGCCTGTCTCTGAAATTAGCATTTCAGTGACTGAAAGGTAGTTAGTTTCCACACACACCAAAAAAAAAAAAAAAAGAAAAAAAAAAAGAAAGAAAGAAAGAAATGGAGGGTTAGTACAAGGCTGACACTAATAGTAATAGGAGATGAGGGAGAGGGTACGGGACATGTTGGATTACTAAATGAAAACTGTGATTTTATCAGACGTGCTAACAGAACAATGAAAGGGGTTTTTACAGAATAAATTAACTCTTTGAGTTTCTGTAATTAGCTACCTCATGAAGGAAAAGCTTCACAGGGCACGTTAACACAGAGTTAATGGAAGGCTCTTTTGCTATCTAAATCCAGGGTTTTTTTTAAGTGTTCTAGTTTTTATTTCTGGAATATTCTCCAGATGAGCAAGGGCAGAGTAGGTGCTGTTGGATGTAAAACTGAGGAACAACACAGACGCTCCAATCTCATGTTAATTAATGGAGTCTGTTTATGGCTGTCATGCCAACAAATCACTCTTTGTGCAGAAATTAATCACACCTCCTGTGTGGGGCTGGGGGGCCGAGTGGCTGGGCTTCACCAGCAAAGGCTCAAGCTGAAGTTCTCGCTTTCTGAGAGGGGTAGCGAGGGCTGGGGCTGCGGTTTGGCAGCTGGCTTTGCTAGGCTCAGCTCAGAGAGGCAGGAGTTGGAGGGGCACTAAGGAAAAAGAGTCTAAAGAAAACTTGTCCTTTCTCTTTCTCCTTCTTTCCCAAAAGACTCCATGTTTTTCCTGTGGCTGAAGATGCTCCTGTCCCAAATCAGTAACATGAGGCTTCCAGCCTTCTCCTGTTGCTATTAGCAAGTTCGCCTCTCTTGCTGCTGGGTAGTAGAGAGGGAATATGGTGGAAATCTTGGTCTTGGCTTTTTCTTCCCAGCTGAACTCTTCAGAGCCTGTAGCCAGGGGAAAAGATTTGCTCTGTGCTGCTCTTCTGAGCAGAAATCCTCAGGGATCTGCTGGCTGCCTATGGAGATCAGAGGGACATCCCCAGTGTATGCCAATGTCCCTCAAGAAACTTCACAGATTGGCATTGCTGGGCATCAGTGGTGTCACATCAGATGCAGAGCGGTTATTGAGTGTGAACATCCAAGTAAGGCCTCAAGGATGGACTTAAGTACTCATACCTGGAAAGGACTTGGTCACTGCCATAAGGCAGATGTAGAGGTGCGAAGTACCTGTGGTATTTTTTTGATGTGTTTCCATCTTTTTATTTAAAAAAGCCCGAAAAAAATCTAACACACCCACACCTGAGCCAAACCCATAGGGAAAAGAGAGTTGGGGGGGGAGAGAATATATCTTTGAAATCTCACAAAAAGATGTTAAGTTGAAGGAGTGAAAAAAATCCAAACTCTTTTCCTCAACACACTCATTCATTAGGTGCCTTTAAGATCAGGCCTTGTACAATCCACCCTGCTCCAGCAGATTTCAGACACCCCAAAAAATAAAATCTCCTGGTAGGGATAGGCGAGCAGAGGAATGTTTCTACTCTTGGGTGTTCCAGTTCCAGCTGGGTTCAGATATGGGTGGCAATACTGGGGAATGCTGGCTGCTGCCACACTCTGCGGATGGCCGGTTCATCAGCCTGTGAGCTTGTTCTGCAGTAGGCAGAGTACAAGCTTCTATGTATTTTAGGAAATGAATTAGAAGAATAATAAACTCTCCTGAAGTTTGAAATATTCAGAAGCTAGGTCTGTATGCAAATTTCCTAAATAGACTTACTGCTTTACTCAGCAAGCTCCTGCCCAGTGGAGGCTGATCCTTGGGTTGCTGGAGTTTCCCCAGTGCTGTCCATGACCCAGGAGGTGGGCTGGGGGGCACAGGCACAGTCTGTATCCCCCCAAAAATATCCCTCCTTGGGAGCTGAAGGGAAGCATGGAAGATGGGATGGGGTGGAGTGGGTGGGATGTCTCCTGTTCTTCGTAGGAATCTAATAGTTTCTGACCTGTTATGGGGAAACAATGACTTTGGCAATCCCTGTTCGGAGTGGAATGCTTTCGTTTGGTTTCACCACTCGCTACCCCTCTTGGAAAGCGAGAACTTCAGCTTGAGCCTTTGCTGGTGAAGCCCAGCCACTCGGCCCCCCAGCCCCACACAGGAGGTGTGATTAATTTCTGCACAAAGAGTGATTTGTTGGCATGACAGTCATAAGATCATGGCTTACTGCAGAGCCTAAAATAGGTAGATGTTGGTCCCTAGCCTGATGTTACCCAGCGTGGGACTGCACAACGCAGTATATTTTATCCCTGCTGGGATGGTGGCTTCCTAGATGGCCAACAGGGACAAGTTGGGGATCGCTTCAGACTGTCTGAGCGCCAGTTGCAGAGGGGCTGACGTCTGGTAGTGCTGGAGAGTGGGTGAACCAAATTCCTTGCTGTTCCCTTAGCCTTGGATGCTGCGTGGTAGCTGTCTGAACCTGTTGCAGGCACCCTCAACTGTGCTCTGAATTAGGAGTGCTAATCTCCTGGTTTAGGAGGTTTTTGGATGAGCTATCCAAACTCATGGTTCCCTTTCAATAATCTATTTCTCTTTTTTATTATTGTTTTGAGGAGGTCCTCCTGCTTTTTCCTGGGGGGAGGGAGCTTTGCAGGTGGGAAAAATAGGAATAATATTTATATTTGATGTTTTCTCCTAGCTGATATTTAAACTTGATAACTGGAGCATTCACAAGGAAAAATTAACAGCCTCTGCTCATGAGCTTGCCTATTTAAATCAGCAAGGGGCTCTGCTGGCTGTGGATATTTGGTCTCCATTGGCAGCTGGAGGCTCAGGCGGGTGCAGGATGAGTTCATCATACCCTGCACAAGGCAGACCTTGTCTCCAGAGGTGGGATAGGCCAAGGGAGAGAGCGAGGGCAGAGCCCCTGGGGATGGTTGGTGTGCTTTCCTGCAGACAGTGTCCTCCAGGGTAGGAAATGGGGCTGCTGGCTTCCTAGCACAGATAGTAGCATCCGCTGTGCTGGACTCCTACAGCCAGTGTAAAGGGAAACAGTATTAAGTGCCTTTAGCAACTTGGGAAGAAAATTTTGGGAAAAATAGCTTTTGGAAGACTTAAAATAATAGTTCACTTGTCCCCCAAAGGATTTAAAAGTAAATTCTTTTTTAGTGCTTGAATACTCTAAGTAATGGATGGTGTATTTACATGTACATCTCGTGTAGGTGGATGGTGCTGTTTGCTCTGCCTGTAGCCCAGGTGGCATGGCAAGGAGCCAGGCTGCTCAAAAGCAACGGGAGCATCGTGTGGGGTTTGAGCTCCTCTCAGAGCTCTCAGATAAGCAGTGCTTTGCTTACAGAGATTCCTTCGTCTCAGCAGGACCATGATTCTGATGCCTGATTTTAGGCACCGGCTTTGGTAGTGGGAGGATCAGCTGCAAGATTTGCAGCTTCCACCACTGTCCCAGACTCCATATGAAACTGAAACTCTGGAGGATGGTTTGTAGCCTTTCGTGCCACAATTAAGAATGTTGTGTTTAATACTAAATGTGCATTCATTTTTAATCCAGAAGCCTGGCTTTCTGTTCTCAAATAACCCATTTGTAATGGATTCTTCATCCAAGCAGGGGAAAGAAATACTTGGTCCTGGAAGCTAGCTCCATAAAGAAACACAAAGAGTATCTTTCTGAATAGCACACAAGTGTGAAAGGAAACATGCAATTGCTGGAGAAATGGAATCATTTGTACTCAGTGAAGGGAAAAAGAAAAAGAAAAAGAAAAAAAAAAAAAGCAAAAGCTTTTCAAAAGGAGATCTGTGACTGAAGCTCTCCAGAACTGTTTAACCTGTTGGGGATATTTAGCAGATGAATTCTGACCCACGTTCTCCACTTTGCTATACCCTGTGACAGAGCGACGCAGCATCTGCCGCTTGTGTTCCTCTCCAGGCACACTCACAATGCCGGAGGAAACGGGGGAGAAAATTATGCAAATTGCTCTGAGCAGATTACTTTGACCAGCTGCTCTTCTTCCTCCTCAATCAAAGGTCTGCCTGGGAAAGCCAATCTAGATTATATATGTCAGTCGCATACTCTGAGGCTGAGCCACTGCCTCTTGGTTTCTTTCTCCCCAAACAGGGACATTTCTTACAGTGAGGTAAAATGCAAAGCGCTGGGGATATCAATTGCTCAAAAGAGGGCACAAGGGGATGGGAATTCCTTTTGCTTTTTGTGTGGTAGCACCTTGCCAGGTCGCTTGCTGGTTTTTCAGGGCTATTCCCAGAGAAAGTTGTTCATCTCGACACTAGCAATTATTGAATTTTATTATTAAGCATGATGAAATGTGGCAAAGAGAAAAAAAATGAGCGAAAAGCCTCCCTAGACAGCATGTTCACGGCATGGCCTTAGGTGGTGTTATTAAGCACATGGGCTGAAAGCTGAGTAGCTTTACCCTATGCAGCCAGGGGTGTTGCTGGCTCTTTATTATTTTTTTTTTGTTGTTGCTTTTGCAAAGTGAAATTTATTCATGAACACAAACTAGAGGCCAACCCGCTGACGTGTGTTTCGCAAACCAGCCAGACATGGCTGTGACGTTGCTCTCAGACTGAGAGCTCCAGCCGTGTCCGGCTGCTCCAGGCTGAAGCTCCTCTCCCTCCCTGCCCTCTCCTGCCACACGCTGCCTACCCTGCGCCTTTAACAATGTTCAGAGTCCAGACAAGACTCCACAGCTTCATAAATGATTAATATATTCTTAAGTTAAAAAAAAAAAAAAAAAAAGGAATGCTGCTGAACCAGAGAGCACCTAACCCTGGCAGAAAAAAATACAGTCCTGTCACAGTCTTGTGGCAAGCCAGATTTCACTGCATTAAATCACCATTAAGGTGTTCCGTGAGTTTGATGGAAACTTCTTTTTTTTTATCCCATATACAAATCAAAGAAAGTCCCATGTTAGCATGTGATAAAACACACACACATAAATATGTGAGCTGAACCTCGCTGCATATCCATTGGGACGCATCCTCCAGAGGGTGCAGTTCCAGTAAGAGAGCCCTTACTGTGGTTTAGAGAGATTAATAATTCTTTTGCCCTGGTTTATTTTTTTATTGGTTCTATCCCATAGATTTTTCCCAGTAGATGCCGGAATTGCTGAAGATTTTAGCATTTCAATATACATCCCCTCCCCTGAATTTCTAATCCGTTTCAGCACGGCACTTCAGCAGGTGCTGAAGAGCAGGCATGCACCAAGGCTTGGAGCTGCTTTGCTGAGCTGGGGTCTTGGATCAAGGGGTTTAGCAGTTTGGCTCACTTTTTGCTGTTTTTACTTATTTTGTGTTCACCCGGTCAGTAGGGGAGTGGGTGTGATTAGTGTAAAAAAAAGTCAGTTAAGCAAGCAAATTTAAATGAGAGGGCCAAAGATTTCTGACAAAAACCGTGTCTGTGGAGATGCTCAAGGCAGTCAGCACAAAAGTGCAGACCTTGCCTTGCTTTCCACGTCACATGCTAATGGTGAAGACATTTTAAAAATCTGAATCAGCACAAATTATTTTAGTTTTTAATCGTGTGTTGTGAAAACTAGCTGAAATAAGTTAATGCAACCGAATATAGAATCCTTTTTTCTTCTCCTGGTTTTAAGATTGCTTTTCTAAAGGTGTATCCTGATATTTTTCCAGAGTTTAAAACCATGATTTGATGCTCTGGCATCATCCAGTAAAATTATTATTAGCTGTGTATTTCTGTGTACCACACTTTTAACATTCTGTGCAGAAAATGTTTATAAAAAGGAGACAGTGACAAATAAAACCCACCGTAGGTCTGCCCTATTATTTCTGGCTTGCCCGTAGCGCTTGCCTCGGTGGCACAGGATACGCGCTGACAACAGAAGAGTCTATGGGACTTGCTGCTTCGTCTAATTTCTGTTTGCTGCCGGATAAGTCTGAGCAGCCCCTGTTCAGGGAAAAGTTGCAATTATAGCTGTGATCCTGACACCAGAGTTCACCTGCTTTTCGGGAGAAGTTTACAGAGGTTTGGAAGCTAATGAGCTGCAGCCAAAGCAGGGGGAGCTCTGCAGCTACTTCTTTAGGGGGGTTTAAGTTCCTCGACACTGTGTGTTATTTAGCTTTTCTGGCTTGCTCTGGGCCCACAGAGTGCATGTTCTCCCTTTATTTTTCCAAGCCTTGGCTCTATTCTGCTTTATCAGGACTGTCTTGTACGAAGAATTGCTGCAGTGTATTGACGGAATGAAAGTTACCAGTAAAAAAACCCCAGCCCTTGAGATATGATGAATTAGCTGCAATTTCAGTGGTAAAAGCGGTCTCTCATAGCTGGCTATTAACTACACTCTTGTGAATACATTTTCATGCAAGAGATGGTTTGCTATTTCAAAGGAGTCTCATTGAGACTTGATCAAGTTATTTTCAAAAGTTTGAAGTATTATTAGATGGTAAATCCTACTGCTCAATTTTACAGTCGTATTTTTTATTTGCTGTTGCTTCTCTGTGTACGTTGAATGAAGATGCCTGGGTGGGTACCAAAGGAAAAGTGAAGCTAACTACCCTGAAGAAACGGGGAAAAAATAGAAATACTTTGCTGTTAATCTAGCTTAAAGGAGGTATGACCTTGTATTTCATGGTACTGTGGAGATGGCTGGAAATCACTCCCTCACCAGCAGGCTTGCATTTCAAAGCTGTGGCCAGGATTCTCCTTATTTTTTACAGAGCACAGGCACTGATGTGCCATTACGGGTCATTTGTTAAAAAAATCTGCTTGCTATTTTTGACACACAGTCAAGATTTTTTTGTTTTGTTTTGTTTTATTTTGGTTTTAGGTTAATAATGAAAGGAAAAAGCTAGCCAGCAGGATAGCTCAGAAAGTTAAGTAAAATGATTGCCTTTCAGATCAACATCTCTAAAAGAGGAAAGAGCGACAGAGGCTGCTGCCTGAGAACCCATCCGTGGCAAGTGGGAACATGAGCAAGCTTGGGAGATGGACGTTACTCAAGAGCCACTGATCAAAACAATTATAATTGGCTATTTGGCAGAGTGGCTAATGAGTTATGTATGAAACAGCTATCCTCTCACCTGAAGAAAGAAGTTTCTTTCCAGATCTAGACTGGACTCGACTGTTTCTGCAAATGATCTGAAGGCATCTCAGATGCACTAATGCCATCGGAAATTTGAAATCTGTAAGGTATTGGATCATCCTGTATTTACTGTGTCTCTGCAGGGAACCTTAATTACAGAGAGGAAATTACTTGCCAGCATTTGCACTTTCCTGCTTTGCCATTGAATTCATCATGGTCAGTGTTTTCCTTGTCTACTTCCAGTTTACTGAGGCTGTAACTTCAGTGGATTCTTCACTCAGTCCCAGTTAGCCCAGACCAGTGCATGGTTAGGAGATGTCCAAAGGAAAGCTCAAGAGTCGAAGTGATTTCTGTTGAACCAAGGGTATTTCAGGGGCATGTTCTTATTGGCTCCATGGTGTATGCATGGTGTAATTCTTATCCACATTCAGTGAGTAAATGAGGGGTGTTAACTTCTAAGCCCTACCTAAATTCTAACTCCTGCCCTCCCTGAAACCTGCAATTTCAGGTGGATAAAATGTACTTCAGTGATCTATGGCTATTTTTTCCTCATGACAGTTCTTTTTTGTCTTGCATCCCAGAATTTACTGCATTTCACCATGAAATAATTGCTGAACAAATCCATAAACGTATAGACAACTGGGTGATCCCATGAGCTCATTATTTCCTGGTTCACACAAGTCTTAAAAAGTTGTATCTTGTTTCCATATCTGGTCTTGGGAAAGGCACTGACAATAGAACACTGCCCAGTTAAGAAGCAGTTTCTGAGCTGACCAGTGCCACTGTCAGGGGCTGTGGGACACGGGGCTGGGCAGGATACGGAAATGGAGATCTGCTCTGTTGCAGCCCTGCTGCCCCGTCTCCTTTTCTCCTTCTTCTGAGGCATCCTTTGGATCTAAAAGCAATTCTGTCACAGTGGCACATGGTTCTTTCTCTCAGGATGCCTTGTGAGTTGGACCTACATAGTCTGTGTCAAGTTGCTGTCTGTGGCATGGTCAGAAGAACAGAGCAAAGAGTGGGAGGGAAGAACATGCTGTTTTGCTCAGCCTGTCACACTGAGGTGCACTATGGTTTGCTTGCTAAGTTCCTCCTGGGTTTACTCTAGCACTGGAGAGCAATTAATGGGGATTTATCCCATTTCATTTTCAGATGCACTAGCTGGACTTAAAGCTGGAATCAGTGGATGCAGCTGTTCCTGGCCTTCAGAGAGAGCCTGCTCAACGGGAGCATCAGCAAGGGAGAGTAAGGACAGAGAGACGCTCTGATATCATGATCACTCCTAAACCCACCTCCTTGATGCTTCTGAGTGGGATCACAACAGAAGCAAGGAAGCAAGGAAGCAACGGTTTCTCTGTCAACTTGGTCCTGCAATCCCCTCCCCCCCCCCCCCCCCCCCCCTTCTTTCTCTGCCCCCTTCCCAAAATCCCCAGGAAGGCAGTGAAATCTGATAGGCAGTGAAATCAAAGCTCTGTCCTGTTACCAGGTTACCCACCACTAAATCTGTGAGAGACTTGGGACATTCTCTATGACTGAACAAGTGAATGCTGTGTCCTGGGGGTATAAATCTAATGCAAGCTTGTCAGCATAAGCCTTGTATATTTATGGGAAGCTTTCAGATGAACTGCACAGGATCAGAGTTTCTGTTCAGCTCCAAGACACAGCATCCCCTGGCATGCCTGTGAATGCAGAGGCATGTCCCAGGCACAAGCCACTGCCTCACTGCCTCGCCCTGAAGAGCAGTGATGCATTTGTACTGATTTGTCACTTCTGGAACTGGTGTAAGAGACCCAGAGTGGGAGCATGAAGGATGGAAGTGACACCAGGGTAAGGGCAAGGAACATTCACACTATATTTAGTGCAGAAGCAGATAGTGGTAACAATTGCAGGGATCATATATAATGCAGTAAAACTGTCTACCTGAAATATAAACAAAAGCCCTTTCCTGAGGCAGTGTGGGGTCATCAGTTATGTTGACAGTCTCCTCAGCTAAGCAGCCAGGACATCTCATTCAGAAAGCGCGGACAAAGTGTAGGGCACTGCTTATTCCTTTAACAGCATCCTGGAAACAGGGTCTTTGCTCTGCTGCAGCCTAATGACTCCTCTTCAGACATTTCATGTGGGCCTCATGAGTGCATGCTAGCACCTTTGGTGTTTGCTACACCCTGAACAGCATGAGGGTGGTATACATGCCAGGACGCAGCAGAAGACTGGAGAATTTGACTTAGAGTATGCTCTAAATCTGAGCCACTTGTTCAAGGATATATGCTGATCAACTGTATTGTATCCCAGATCAAAACATTAATTTCACTCCTGGATGCATTCATTCTGCTTCTAGTGCACTTCCTTTAGCAAACAAAACAGCACAAAACCCAGCAGAATTCAGTCCTGCACAAATATGCCTCAGACCTGAGGAATGGACTCTGCTTTGATCTGCCCTTTCACATATTTTTTTTCAGCCCACATAGATCAAACATACTAAAAAATTTCAGTATGCTTTCTATATTGTTTTTTTACCCTTTCCCAAGACATCCATTTTTGGCCACTGTCAGTGAGAAGGTGCTGGCTGGGTCTCAGCCAGTACATCTTTACCTATGTTGCTCTAAGAAGGAAGACTGCCCTCATTCTTTGAGGAGTGGAAAGTAGGCAGATGCCATCCATTGCTTCTCAGGGTAATTCCCACGTTCAGGAGAGCATCATCTTTTCCAGGCAGCACCCACAGTGCCGACAATAGTGACAGAAAGCTCTGTGAGCTGCAGGCTGCTCAGTGTGCTCCCTGTTTCATGCTAATTCTTTACACGGTCTACTTTTAAAAGTCTCAGAAGAATGAAATTCCACTCTGAGATATCCAGATACAATTCAAGAACAAGCCCTTCAAAGTGGTAGATGGAAAGTAAGAGATACAGGGGGAACCTGAGCCCCAGCCTCCGCACACAGGAGGAAGGCATTTGATTGCAGTTTTATTGTTCTGCATGTCAAAACTGACAGACTGTTAGGAACAAGGGGCTGTCTCTGGGGAAAAGCGGCCCATGGCTGGGTTAGCAGCGGTTTCTCTGGGTCCAAGAGTGAGTGGCGGCGAGAGGCTGGGGCTGGGATTGGTGGCAGCCAGTCCCTGAACTGCCAAGCGTTACTGGGGCTTGAACTAGCAAAGTACCCCCTTCCTATCTGTTCCCTGTCCTGGCTACCAGCCCTTCATTTACACTCATAAGAAATTAACTTATTAATTGGAAGAAGTAAATATGATGAGCTTTTGATGCAGTTCAAAGGAGCAATAGCCAGTTTCTTGATTCCCAGGCTGGCAACTGTCCTTCCTGCATGCCCTAGAATCAAAGTGCAGCTCTTGCTCCAGCAACTGTCAGGGTTTTTCATCTTTTGATCAAAAGCCTGGCTGCAGAAAGAAAAAAAAAACAAAAAACCAACCACCACCCAACTGTTTGGATCTTTTTTCCCTACAATTATTATCACATCCATTACTCAGCAGAAGCCTGGGATGCCCTTTCATTCTTACACAAATACTTTCTTTTGGGATTCATTTAAAGTTTCCTTGTGCATGAAGTGGTCACTTGTCAGCTATCCACCTGAAGGGGTGAGGCAGAGAAAGCACAGTCAGCTAAAAAGGAACCCTGACTTCAAGCATTTAAAATGAATATTGACAAAAAAGAGGGGGGTGGAGTGGGAATGAAAAGCTTGAAAAATGCTGATTAGGTGAAACCTGACTGCCTCCTGCCTGTGGTAGGAAATGGCATCATTAGGAGGGATGCAACAGGGCTGGCATTATGCAATGCCTGGTCAGGAGCAGCGAATGGCACAGCAGTAACTCCCACCCAGACCAGAAAAGTAGGGGATTGCCCTTTTGTCTGGCCTGTGAAATTTCAGCCCTGGAAAAACCCCAGGCTCTGGTGGTCCCCAAACTGCATCACACTTGTGGTCCGTGCAACTCGGGCTCAGGTGCTCGCTGCCAGAGGTGCTGCACAGATCAACAGCAGGAACCCTGGAGTAGGCATGGCTGGGATAGTTTGTCTCCTTATTGCAGATTACCTCAAACCCTGTGTTAGCTAAACCGTGGAGTCTGGTGTTTCTATTCCTTCTTGTATTTTACCTCTTACCTAAGGTGGCGAGTGGTGGCATCACCAGTAGACCAGGTGACTCCCCGGATGGAGCAGCACCTCTGGCTGCTGGAGACCTCGGAAGAGACAGGGGTTGGGTACACAGAGGGCTGAGCATCCTGCACGGGGCCTTCCCTCTGCAGGGATGTGATGGGAAGTCGTGATGATCAGCCATTATTGGTTATTAAAGGCCTCTCAGCTAGTGAATGGTGCTCTCAGGCTGGCTGTGTCCACAGTATAAAGGAAAAGCATCAGGACTGGCATCTCCTAGCATTGCAGTGCTCAGAGAGATGGAGTTAACTTTATTTTGGTTTTTTATTTAATGATCTCCAAGCATTTACCATAAGTCAGGGCCGAGACACTGGAAGGGAAAGCTGCAGCACTGCTTCCCATGTACTCACTTCTGTGCTGAGCAGACCCAGGCCCCTGGGATATGGATTTCAAGAGCAATAAATTCAATCTAAAAATTTAAAGAGGATGACGCAGAAAACTTCAAAAAACCAAACCAACCAGCTCCACACAATAAAAGCCATTTCTCTCCTGACGTCTCTCTCTAGTTACGACATGACACATCAAGGTCAGATACCCTGTCCCACAGGAACATGGCTTTGTACAGGGTGAAAATCGTCCCCTGATGGTGTGTGATGTCTGGTGTTTCGTAACGATAAACTGTGCTTATATAAAACCCAGGATTCTCATAGTGGGATATCATTTATAGCCAGCCTTCCCCCTCACAGGGCAGGGAAGCTCTGAGCTGAAGTGCCTTCAGGAGGTAGGAAGTGTCAAAGAGATATTTAACCTGCAATTGCTGATCCCAGGCCCTGTTGTCTATCTCCTATATCATACTGCCTTCCTCATGTAAAGGAGAGCTCACATCTGTAGCTCAATAAATTAGCCATTCATACCAGGAGGTTTCTCTATGGCAGAAGCTGAACTCAACAGCAAGAATAATAATCCATATGTTTGTTATTGTGATCAGCTCCTCTGGAAGATAAAACTTAGAAAGCTCTGCTGGAGCATCATGAACGCTGCAGTGCTCAAGGCCCCCAGTGCTTTCTGTCAAGGAAGGGGATGGGAAAAAGGAGCCCCTGCCTGCCTACAGCATTTCCACCCCACCAGTCTCCTCCGTGGCTTGTTCAGCTTCTCTGCCATACTGATTTTTAGAAAATCTCAGGTTTTTTTGCTTTTAATGCAGTGGGTTTTCTCATGCATAGTCTCCTAAATGAATGCACAGGCTGTTTCTGGCATGCTTTAAAGCTTCATGCATTTTTAATGATTTACAAGGAAAAGAATTTTTTCTCTCTTTCTCTCTCTCTCTCTCTCTCTTCCCCCCTTTTCCTCCTCCTTGTTTCTCTTTCTTTTTCTTAAAAAAAAAAAAAAAAAAAAAAAAGAAGAAGTAATGACTTAATACATATCAAGTGGAATTGTTGGTTTGTGGTGACGGTTTTATAATTCCAGGTTCAAGTTTTTTCTATTTAATTATGCACTATAATTCTCATGAACTATAATGCAATAACAAAAGCATGCACCAGAGTTGGCATGTCTGTTCTTTATTAGTATGGGTATGGGTACCGTGCTTTATGTGTGAAATAAAATATTTGGAACTAATGCTGAGTCTGTTTCTTTAGAATTACACGGAACATGTCTTCCTTTAAAACACTGAAACTGGGTTCTCTGTTCCCTATTTGGCCTGCTTCCCCACTGATAAATTCAATTCTACTTCATTTCATGATGCCTTACTTGTTTGCAACTGCCTTTGTAATACCTTAATTGAATAGAGGGTTCATACATTAACCTGAAGTCCTCTATAGTATCTTAGTTTATGAAGGTTAAAAGTGATTAACTGATGAAAGGCTGCTTGCTGTAAATATTGACATTTCCCCAACCTACCAGGGTTTTGATTAGCTCCTGAAGTTGCCCTAACATTTTTGTTTATCAGGTTATCTGCAGTTCCAAAAGCTTATAAGCATCAGGACTTTTCTCATGCCAATAATTGCTGATGTTTCAGACATTGAAGGCAAATGCACAGAAATATATGGCTAGGTACATTCATCACCTTTGAGCAGGAGGGTGTGTGTAATAGTAAGCTTGACTGTAAATATTTGCGCAAATGGGTCTAATTTTGCAAAAATTAATTTCTCTTTCTTGCAGGCACTTCATTTCCTTTTCAATCAGTTTTGATGATAATATTTGTAAGTCATTTTGGTTTCTGGAAAGTAGAATAGTTTCTGGAGCAAGCAAGATTGCTTTTTACAGCTGCAAATGGTTTATGTGCAAGATCCTGCCTTGCCCAAAAGCAGCTCAGATTTGACAGCAAGTGCTGGTGAACTTTGTAACATTTGTAGCTGGTATTTTAGAGAATTCCTCTGAAATCTGCCTTTGGTCCCTGCTCTGACTTCTTCAGCATTTCCTTAAGTGTTCCTGGCAATGAATATTTAACCCTTCTGTTTACCAGAATGCTCGTAGAGATTAAAAACTCCTCAATCTGTAAAAAGTCAGATTTGGTGAGAAGGCTACCTTTGAAATGCCTTGTAGGCAACAAAACAATAGCAGGTAACTTCAGTAACCCGTCACACAGCTTGTAAAGTCAATACTATATATATCACATACTTTTAGCACTTTTTACTGCAAACTGCTCACAGGTGACCTAGGGGCTTCACAAACAGGAGGGGAAACCCTCCCACCCCCGGGAATAATGGGGCAAATTTAGTCAGGGCTGTGATGCGGGGTGGCTCCCTGGGGTGGGAGCTGCGGAGGGGTGCAGGGATGCTGCCACCGGTGCTGGGCTTGCAGCTGCCCTGAGCTGAGGGTCTCCCTCTCCTCTGAATGGCACAGGGGCACAGCAGCGAAGACCCTCCCGGCTCTTTGCCAAGTGGCTTTCAAATGCTGTCAGCTGCTTTGTTTTAAATTAAGCATTGCTATTGCGGGTTCAGGATCCATCCTTTGTATGCTTGTTCCTACCTAGGTATGTTGGGGAGGGGATTGCCTTGCTTTTTATTAGCTTGTGATGTCCATGATTTGCTGAGATGTAAAATCCCCTTGGGTGTGACCCAGCCTGACTTTCCTCAGGTGTTTGGACCGTTTCTAGCCCTCTTGCATAAGCCCTGTCCTTGTTGCCTATGCCAGGCTGTTTCTCAACAAACAGCAGCTGTACAAAGAGTGGATGCTAAGAAGTGTTAAACTCTGGTTTCTCTTTTGATTTAAAAAAAAAAAAAAAATCATAGGCACCTGTGACTTTATTTTTATGGCTTCTTTTCTCATGCAGAGGGGACATTTCTTAGCTATGATTGGTAAGATGTTCTTTATAACATTAAATATCTGTTTTCATAGTTGTGTTTTACTTTACAAACTGTGACTTGGCTGTGATGTGACCTGCCTAAAGGTGTTTTGTTAAGATTTTCAGAATCCTCAAAAACTATATAATGTAGCTGTGATTTCATCCCTGGCCATGGGCAAGAAATACAGAAGCACATGAATGATGCTTCTGACTTTTCTTGCAAGAGTAACAATTTGTAATCTAAAAATATTTAAAGTAATTGGGTTCTTCTGTGTAAGCGGAATTTCAAGGTTTGGGGCTTCTCTCTCCACACACCCCCCCACCCCCCCAACAAGTTACTATGCCTATGTTCATTTCTGTCATCCTGCTCTGAACTTCACAAGGGCTTACCCTGCACTAGAAGAATGAATGCTGAAAGTATTAGTTATGGCATTCATAAACTTCACCCTTAAGAGCTGCAACACATAGCAGACTTACTTGTAAGTGGACAGGGTATTTCTCAGTGAGTCCCAGAGTTGTGACACCATCAAGGAGCACTTGCAAAGAAAGCTGTGTGCTGAAGCTTGGAATGAAGCATAACATCAAAGAAGAATTCCTTGGGTTTTTTGTTAGGTGACAAATCTAACAATTGTTTAGCTTACCAGTCTTTCATTGATTCAGGGCAATGCTCAGTAGACAGGGAGATGTGATGATTTTGACTGAGTTCTGCTGTCCTTCTCCATCCTTGACTGCATTTACTTTCCCACAACTCCTTAGCTTAACTAAGCCTTGCTTGTACCCTGCACGTTGTTTCCATGCAACCACAGGGGATAAACATCTGGACACAGACACACTTCAGTTTCATCAGCCAGAAGCATGATGCAAAGGTCTCCAATCCATGCATTGTCCTGTGTCCCTGGAAAAAAGGCAGGTAAATAAAGCATCTTCTTTTTATGTATAAATGCTATTTATACTGAAACAGTGCTGCATGTTAATAAACACACTATATGGTGTGTTGCTTTAATCTTAAGAGGAAAATAGCTTTAGTTTTTTGCCACTTGATATGTTCCTAAGGGTATGCTGCACATTCAGTTGCTGGTTTACTTCTGATGGGGAAACTTTACATTTTAAGCTCTCCTCGACACCTGTTTCTACTCTCATGCTCAGGCTTTAAAGTGAACCCATGGGCTGAGTGCTGCAAGGATGGAATGGCTTCCTAAATGCTGTCCTTGAGCCTCATATATGTGGAAAAGATGTGTCGCTGCCTGCTCTAAGGGGTGGGCACTGTACTTGAGTGAATAAAGCAAAGGCATTGCCAACATCTGTCTGGCATTAAAGGCAGGAAGATTTCAAAGGCATCAAAGCAGTCAAGTTCCTCTGGAAGTGAATGGGTGTATACCATCTCCTTGAACTCCTTGCAGAACCCAAGCCCTGTTTGCTGGGAAAAGGAAGCGTAACCTTTCGCATCAGCTCCTCCTCCCTCACCTCTTTATGATGCACTGAAAAGTAATTCTGTGCCTCCCTGAAAGATCAGATCTCCCTGAACACCCATCCTGCAAGGGTGAGCCACTTGCATGAGTCATGGTTGTAGAGGCTTCTCATCCTTTTGATTGAAAGGTGTTTAATGACTATCATCATAAATGTATCTTGAATTAGTAACAGCCAGGCAGATGTAGATATTCTGGTGTTGGGTGTCAAAAAAAGAAGGGGGGGGTGAGTGGGAAAAGAAAGGCACTTTATGCATCTGAGCCTCTGGAAGGATGAAGGCACAGAGCTGCTGCTCTGCCACGTTGGATCCCATTACAGCTGCAGCAGCCCCATCCAGTCCTGTTACCTCCCCCTGGCTTGCAGCAGGGTGACACCCCGTGCAGCTCAGTTTGCTGCGGCATGGCACAGCCTTCCCTGATGGGATATATTATTGATGCTGAGGAAATGCAAGTGTTACAAGGGCTTTGTTCAGAGCCACTGAGCCAACTAACAGTGCAGAAGTAGCTAAAAGCAGGGAGTGCCCATAAATTCACAAATGCACTTGTTTAGCCATTGATTTAGTTGTCTGACTCTTTATTCCAGTTGCCCAAACCTCTAGTTGTATTTTTCTTGTATCTGCAATGAGGACTGTAAGTGTTACAGGGAGTCCTGTGGAGAAAGCAGGACCTCAAAGGCAGCTGCAGAGGAGTATTGCCTGTAAAGCTGGCCTCAGAGGTGAAAGGGGGGCAGGGGGGAAAAAAGGACATAAAGATTTGTGTGCCTCCACAAACCTGGTTCTAGTCACCAGGGAGAATCAGGAGCAAAACCTATAGCTGAAGAAATCTGTACGATTTTCATGTCTTGTATAAGATGGTGACTGTTCATGGTGTAAGTTGGCATTAAAGTTTGGAGAGAGTCCCTGAAGGATGGCACAAGTGCCTTGCCATGCTGCCCAGCCATGCTGCCCCTGTCTCTCTGCGTACCTGTCACGGGTGCAGAGCTGGTCTCTGCCGCGTGGCAACGCTGCTTGCTGGAAAGATTATGAAAGTCATAAAAATGTCAGCTTCTGTATTTCAGTTCTGTAAACTACACGTGCACAACACTCCCCTCGCATCCTGTACAATCAGCACGGGTTGCCTTTGGCTTTCTGCTTGAATAACAACGGGGACATCTCCCACCATCCTGATGAGGGTCTGTGGTGCAGACATCTCCCTGCCATTGCTGCCCTCAGACTGTTCTGGATGCAGCTCAAAGGGGTTTTGGGGCAGGAAGGTGTCGCCAGCTGCCACTAATTTAAAATAGGATGTGATGGAAAAAAGTTAGCTGGAGTTTTTAATGCTGCTGGTGCAGCTGCATGAAACGTGTATTGCTACTGATTGTTACTGGTGCCGAATGGGCTGGGTATTTCAGGAAGTTACCGCAGTTGCTGGTTTGCTTTGAACAGTATTAGAGCTGTTGTTTCAAAAGATGGCCCTCTAAAATGCATTATTAAAGTAATGTATAGCCGGTGGTAGTAAACCCCGCATTTTAGGGGGTGAATCTTGGCAGCTGCCCATGAAAAGCGAAGCCCTACTTTCGTTTTGAAGGGGGGGAAGAGGCAGACGAATACTGTGGAGCACGGAGCTGTGAGCGACTGTAGGCACCAGGTCTATCAAACCTCTCAGCGCACACTTAGGTTTAACATCCATCCTTACTTGGCAAAACCAGAAGTGTTTAGGCAGATACTTACTGGTTTTCTGGGCTGGATGCAGGACACAGCTGTGGGTCACACAGGGACTGTGCGGCTGCTCTACCTGTCACGTATCCCTGCATCAGGTAGGGCTTACAGCAAACCACAGCCCCTTTATCCCCCAAAGCAGGGCTTCAAGGGGAGTTGAAGGAGTCAGGAGCATGCGTTAACTGCTGTGCAAAAGGTCAGGTCTTTGGAGCCTGAGCCGCGTTCTGTTAGACTCCATATGAGCCTCTCCATTGATTTCAGGGCTTTGTATTGGTCCCTTATCTGTGATTAAAACTTTTTTTCAAATGGAACTTGGCATGAAAGCCAGGTGTGAGTGTTATGTTCCTGGCACAGAGCCAGCGCAGCCCGTGGTCTCCAAAGGTTGGTGGCCTTGGGTTTTGCACTACGTTGCCTATTGTTAGAGCAATGTCCTCCTGTTACGGAATGGTGGTGGCTTTTTTTTTTTTTTTTTTTTTTTTTTTGCTATTTGCAAAAGCGACTGGCTTTGCACACATGGAAGTTTTAATAATTATTCCCAAGCAGCTCTGAGACTTTTTTAACATGGAAACAAGTTCTACATTTCTCGTTAAATTGGTCAAATTTCAATAAAGTCAGGAAAACATCTTGAAAACAGCATGAATATAATTTACAAAGAAAACAATCCAAGCGTTACTGCCAAAGAGTTTTCCAACAGGAAGGAAGAAAAAATTTCTCTTTCCCCCCACACAGAATGACTGTACTGTACGTTAAATTAGTGGGTTTTGGAGTGAAGGAAGCCACCACAGGATCCACAATGTTAATAAGAGTGAAGCTGGTACCTGATGTGAAGATAGGTCTTACTTCTTTGTTATCTTCCTGGGATGGTTGTATGAATCCTGGTTGCCAATATTCATATTCCTGTAAGTAGCTCTATATCGGCCTCTTTATCTTAGGTAAGCTCATTTGCTGTGTTTTTAAATCTAGCAATCAAAATTTGCAGACACGCTGAAGTTTGGCAGAGGGGGCCTGGGTTCTTGGCAAACATTGAAGTGAATGTGATACCCTCTTCCCCTAACATCACGTTGTCCTTTAATCTGCTGAAATTGTGTGAACCAAGTGCAGAACCGTGGGCTGATGTGCCTGCTGCAAACCTCTCTGGAGTCCTCTGGGCCACTGGTCTTTGTTGGAGGGTCTCATCGCAGGTGAAACCCGTGTCGATTTTCCTACTCAGAGTTCAAAGTAAAAAGATGGGAATATACCAGAGCATTAATAGCAAATTTCACGCTTATTTCTTAACGAAGTAGTTTCAAACATATACATGCCATGCTGCATATACACAGCCATGTGCAGGGGTTGTCACAAACAGGTATTGACTGGAGGCATTATTGTTGTAATTACTTGTACTATCAACTCCACTACCTGAAAGGGAAATGTAAAGCAGACCTAAACTTGTCCGATCATAGAACTAGATGTAAAACTACAACTGTGTCTGGTGACCACATTTTGCAATTTTGAGATGTTTTTGTGCTGACATGAAAAGTAATCTTTCCAAGTTTTTTGCAATATAAAACTCAGACTTCAAGATCAGGGTCTGGACCGATTGCACATTCTCCCCTTCTTTCATTGAGAGGGACAAGTTAGTCCACCCTGAACTTCACAAAATTTTCCGTTGAAATCTTGGGAAAAATCAAGATTATTTTTGCAAAATATTTAAGCTTTGGTAACAGGGTGTTTTGTTGCTTTGTTTTGTGGGGGTTTTTTTTGGTTCCTTTTTTTTTTTTTTTCCTTAAAAAAAACCCCAAACCAACAAACCTTTCAGTAGAAACAGTTCCAACACATTTTCTCTGTCAATTTGTATATAGTCTTCCCTTGAGGTTCCTTTGCAACTGATACGAACACAGAGGGGCGGGGGGAGAGAGGCTGTGCAAAACCCACAAACACATTTTTGGAAGTGCTGCGTTTTGCAACGAGGCTGCTGCACTGTTTAGTTTGACACTTTCTGAAATGTTGTGAGGTTTAATTAACTAAAGCACTTCATCATCATTAGAGAAATGGAGTTCTACAAGGTTATTAGTAGACTTTTTAAGGGTGACTTCTGTATAGGAAAAATTAAAATCTCAAACTATGTTTCTCACCAATAGCATTGTAGGGAGAAACATGGAAAGGGCACAGCTACTAATTAAATTATTGTGTGCTACCCCCCCCCCCCCCTTCACTGTTAGTTTAACAGCTGTACTCCATCTCTGAGGCATATTTGTCTTTATCTTTGGCCACTTTGTCAGAGTTGGCAGAAGGAATCTTAGGTGGGGTTGTTCTCTTAGCAAATTAAACAATGACCAAAACTTTGCTCATTTCTTCCATGATTATTTCAGATTTCCATGTCTTCATTTTGACTTAGCAATATAGAGGCAGTATCTCTCTGTTCTTGAATATGGAGCAAGGGGTGGGGGCAGCTCAAGGGCTGTAGAGCCTACAAGGGTTTGCCTTTTTCATAAGGGTGTTCAGGGTCTGCTCTATGCACCGTACCATCCACCTACACATAAAAACAATATAGTAAAATGTTTTTACAGCATTTTAAGTGCATAAAAAAGCCCAGGTCTACAGCTTGAGCTCAGGCAGACTAATGCGTTGCTGAGATGGATTTTGTCTCAGCTAGGTGACTATTAGGGGTAGTAAACATTATTTCATATAAGTTATTTGAGGTCCAAACGGTTCCAGTATTTTCTATTTCTTCATTTTAATGCATAACAACCATCAGATGATTTAATTTGTCAATAAACTAAACAAATACCCAAGCCACCTCCATCTGCTGCTGTGACAGAATACAATTAACAGGAAAACCCCAGGCACTTGCCTTTGTTAATCTTTCAAGTCTCCTGGCCAGTTTGGCAAACTTGTGTAAAAAATCTGACTTTGAAGCTTAGGCTTGCATTCAGCCTTGTTTGGTTGGTTGTACCATTCTCAGCCGAGAATGCAGGTGAGGGGGGAAGGAGCAGGACAGGTAAAACCAGCACGAAGAAACACCAGGAGATGAATCTGAGTAGAATTCAAGGAAGCAAAAGCAGCTAGTGGGAGCAGTGGGAGGAGAAGGGGGCGAGGGCCAGAACACGGGACCCTGGATGCTCTGTGTCTTTTGTACAGAAAGTCCCATGTCTGTAATATCCCCGGGACCTAGGTGATGGCAGGGTTGCTTATTGCTGCAACAGATTTCAGGCATGTCCCAGGAAGACCTTTCCATCTGATGTTCAATCAAGAAAAAATGAAGGCCGGGTTCTGACGTTTAAATAGATGCTGGTTCATGTCCCCTGGTATCAGCAGGCCCGTTTGCAGCTGGTCAGTTTGGCTGAAGAGTATGTGCTTGTTTTGTGCATTGGTTTGTGGCTGATGAGGTCTTGGGCTGAGAAGCTTGATCGCAGGGTGTCAGCCACAGCCTGGGCTTCCCTTCCTTTCCCTTCCCCTTGCAAAACTTCAAAATCAAATAAGCAAAAACCTCCTGGGCCAGACAGGCTAAACCACCTGCAAACTGCTCCAAAAAGAAGAAGAAAAAAATACTTGAAATCTGAAGATATCTGTGGGTGTGCTGGGCAAGGTTTTCTGGGCTTAATGATGCTGACCAGCAGGTATGTTGTGGTGTAGTGCTGGAGATACCTCAGAGGACTGGAGCAGGACACACTCTGACGCAGCCTTCCTCTGACTGAAATCGATGTAAATCTGCAGGGAAAAGGCACTATCTCACTCAGCTGCTGACAGCCGCATCCCTGTGAGCTATTCCCAGTTGTACACCCAGAGCTGAATGTTGGCGTGTCTGGGAGGATGGCAACTGCTCTGGTGCCATGAGAGCTGCCCATCTCTACTAGAAAATACAGTCCATGCCTGCACATGACAAAACCATCCTGAAGTAACCTACTCACCCAGTAATGCTCGCTGGTGTCCCCTGTCACCCTTACCAGTGGCGTGCTGAAATGCTGGGTGAATGTTATGATGATATTTTGGCAACCCCCAATGGAAGAAATAGAACACCAATTTAAAACACAAAGAAAAGGCTCAAAGAATCTATCATTATTAATCCTGCTGTCAGTTTTAATTTTGGGGACATTACCTCACTCAACACTCGTTGGAGAGAGCTGCCAAAACTGGTGATGTCATCATCACCAGGCACATCTGACCCTGGCTGCTGATTGCCAGTGTTGAGTGCAAGTTAATAAATCCCCTGGTACCTAGATACACATTGGAGTTTTATTACAATGCAGGCATTCCGCGATACCCTGGTAATTAAATGGTCTGGGGCGGAAAGAAACCAAGCCACTATTTTCTCCTGTTTCAAGAAAATGTAAAATAGAATTGTCTTTCAGATCAGCTTCCTTCAACTGTCATGTAAACCTGTGTTTTGGTTGTACTGAAAGGCTAGGAGGGAAACTTGGATGTAGGCAGAAATGTGAGATGAAATATAGGTGTGAGATCAGATCTGCTTCCCCAGGACTGGTACTTGCAGACCAAGGTGGCTCCTGTTTGTGCATCCAGGCAGAAGCCTGAGGTCCCAAAGCAGCGAGGTGGTGGCTGCTGGACCAGCTCGGGGCAGGGGGTGTCTCTGACAGCTCCGTGTGTGTCTGTTAGTGCTGGTGGCCACCCATCCACCTCCATCGGTCTGTCACCTTGGCTGCTGCTGTCCTGAAACCCCATGGCAGGAAGAGGGAAGAATAATTATTTTGTGATCTGGCTGGTGGAGGCTCATAGGATGAGAGTCAACCCATGCCAGCCTGAAGCCCCCCTCGCACCATGGTACCTACATGGTGTGGTGCAGGCAGTGCTGTGTTGGTCCCCTGGCCTCCACAGCCACCCAGCCTGCCTTCTCTAAATGCTGGTGTCTCAGGCTCTGAATCTCCTCCCTCAGTGGGTTGCAGGATCTGGCCCAAGGTGCTGGACTGGTCCCCCGATGCCTGGTCTGCCCAGACCATAGCAGCAAGAGCTGGACTTGCCTTCAGGTGCTGAGCTTGCCAGATCTTCCTTCCCCTGGGAGCTTGGGGGAGGATGCTCCCAAATGTGGTCTAGGATGTCCTCATTGTGCAGCCCTGGGGACTTGCAGCGCAGATGGTGAAGGTGAGCTTTGAACCAAGCCTGACAATCAGGTCACTCCACCTCCAAGAGCCAGAAATATTTTGATTTCTAAGGAAAACTGCAATTCTGGCATCTCCCTGTGAACTCAGGAGCGAGGATCCCACCACAGCCATGCCTCTACCTCCCTGCCACCCCTGTAAGCTACTTGCCACGGGGATTCTGGGTGCTGTTCTCTAGCAGAACTGCAGGGTACAGGGTATCCAGGTCTAAGCCCTGCCTGAAGTCCTGAATAGGAGCAATATATATTGCTTATGAGTAATGGATCTGCATTTTTACTCTTAGCCCATCTCCAGACGTAGCCGCAAGATGAGACAAAGTATTCATAGAGTTGCCACATTCCCATGGCAGTAGCAGCATAACTACTCCCAAATTTATAGAGCCCATTGAATAAAAGAGCAATTGAAGAAGTCATGTTGATGAAGAAAAGCCTTTGAAAGTGGGAGCAGAGCTGGGGACTTTCACACTAAAGAAAGCTTTCAAGTCACGCTTGTTTGGAGCCGACATCTGTTTACCTTTAAAGGTCTATAAATAATATTACCTTTCCTCTTTACTGACTACTGGAGATGATGGTTTGCTTCTGTTTACGGACCCTCTCCTCCTCTGTCTTGATATTGGAGTTATCTGGCTGAGTGATTTGACATCATCATCATCATCACAGACGTTTCCCCTATCTCTATAGTAACAAATGATGATGCCACAAACAGAGGATTGTGCAATCTGTGTAGGCTCAGATGGAAGGAGAGGCAGGGCTGGGAGCTCTGATTTAAACACAAATGTCTCTAATAACAGTAAGGGGAATACAGAAACTTGTTGGCAAAGGAAATGTTTTTTTGTATAAACATTCTCATTTTCCAAGTCTTGCTCCAATGGGAAAGTCACTCCTTAAAGTCCTCATACGTGTATATATGTATGTATTATAAATACACATTCACACACAGATATGCATATTTCTGTGTAAATTAATATATGCAAATGCAGTTTTGTTCCCAGCATTGTGCAGGGAGATATTGGCAGCTCCCTATGCACAAACTCCTCTAACGGATCCAGGATCTACTGTCTACTGTGCTTCACTCACCCTGAGCGCAAAGGTACGGTGGGTCTGCCTAGACCTCACACTCCCTCGTCAGCAGAGTGTCCTCTGGATGTCCTCTTTCCCACCTGGGCTTGTTTGTGCCTTGGCCAGACGGGATCAGCAGCCTCCTTGTTCACACCCACCCTGTCTTGTCTCTACCAGGTTTGTCCTGTGGTTAAAGCAGAGGAGGAGAAGCATAAAGGCAGTTTTAAGTCTCTGTCCTCTCAAATTTTTTTTAACAGAGCCTAAGAAAATGCCTTTGAAGCACTCTGTGCCTCAGTTGCTCCGAGAAGATGAATCTCATTCATAAGGAGGCGGTGAGGATAACTTCTCTCTTGTTTCTGAGTGCTCTGACTCTTTGGTGAAGGGCTCCATGGAGACTCTGGAAAACATGCTTGTGGGCATTTCTTCTATGTTTATCTTATTTTTATTGAACATACGAATGCGTCCTATCTAGCACATGTTGTCAGAATCAATAACTGTGCCTTGTTAGCAGTTTTTCCATTTATGGCATATTGTCCTGACATAGCTGTAAAACCTCAATGAATATGGTTTTAATAACCCAATGGTATTTAACGTACAATCGCTGTCTTATTAAGTCTAAATTAAATCCTTACTTGAGACACTTAATTTAAAGTGTGACTGATCTTTTCCTGGCCTGGAAGGAGATACTTAAGTGACACTTCTTCCAATTTGGCCACATGGCTGAGGGGGTGGGATTTAAATAATGTATTTTGATGATACTACTCATCTGGTTAAAGCTGAATTGCATCATTTTATGAACACTCAGAGACAGGATCAAATTAAACCAAACTTCCCACCAAGTTAACTCAGCTGAGCTTCGGAGCTTAGCACTGTATTCAAAACACACACTTATTGTGACTATCCACTCATCAGCATCTGCTTGGCTTTTCCAAAGGAAAAAATGAAGTGCACCATATTTTTCTACTCAGAGCCTCTTGTGGGGTGCCTTTTGAGTTGACAAAGACAAGACTTACATTCTGCTGTGGGCACACTAATAAAATAAACCTAATAAAATAAACATTACATGCAATAACGATGCTACTAAATCTAAGTTCAATGTGTAGCTAAAGTGTTACCCACAGATCTATTTAGAGTGATGTGCTTGGACTTCTTTCCATCCTTTTCCAACCAAGAGTCACATAAACATTTGCTAAATTGAAAGCATCATTCAGGACCAATGGGAGCTCCGCAAGCAACTTTGGCATATGCAAAGCTGAGGAGGATGCAGAGCTCACAGATAAATGATGTTGCTGTCACTTCTGCATGCCAAGGCCACCACTGAAGAATGGCCAGGCCTAAGGGTTTGGAATAAAAATTCTGAACAAAAGTGCCGGGCAAGGCACTGGGAACTATCTCGTACATTGCTTCTTTGCTTTGTGTTTGGGCAAGAAAATAATCATTTTGTGGGATTAATGAGAGTTGTGTAGTTGAAGGCGTGTGGGAAAGGAAAGCATCCTTTAGTACAGGCAGATATGGGGCCTTCAGGTTTATGTCTGTAAAGAGAGTGCAGCCAGGGGACTAGGGCACTGTACTGGGAGCCAGAAGAAGTAGGAACGCTGGGCACTGGGGAGACTTCAGGCAGGACTTCAGTTCCCCCATCTGTTCAGCCTCTAGTCCTTTGACAGCATTGATGGACACTTGGGCGGTTCTATCATTATTATAGTTTGCAGCACACATTCTAGCTGCATCCTAAACTAGTGTCTCTGTATTATTTATTGAAAATAAACTCTGGAATATTTGAGTTCATTTTTCAGTATAAAGTGGAAGCTTGTTCCAAAAAAGAAATAGGAATGAGAATTCCTAGAATTGCAGAAATCTTTTTATCTGTGCTAAAACTCTGCTAAAAAGGCCTCTTTAGATTTGCCTGCTGTTGTGCTGAATGATGTGGCTCAGCCCCTATGCTGGCTACCGCACAGTGGCTCTTTAGGCAGTCACTGGAAGGATATGGTGGAACGGCCAGAGAATACATCCTCTAGAGGTGGTCTGGACAGGCTGTTTCATGGCTGTCTCCATATCGACCAAATTTGGTGAGTTGTGCTTGCTTGCTAGTGAGCTTGGTGGTGTTGCCCAATTTTAGAATGAATTTGTGCTTTGCAGTACTTCAAGATCTTCCTTTATCAAAGCCCAAGATGCTGGATTTATGGGATGATGCAAGAGCACCTGTTGTCATTCAGGACACCAATGGAAAACTCAGGTCCAAGTGATTTCAGGGGAAGGATTCAAAGTGTGACCAAACACAGAGGTTAAGCATGAGGATAATGTAAGGATATTCCTCCTTTAAAGACCTCAAAGTTATCTGTGAAGCATTGTCATGACTGCTTTAGAGACTTGATTCCATGATGTCAAGTGCTTAGAATTGGCAATACTGCTGCTGTATGCAAATAAAGGGGCAGGACAAAGTCAGTTAGTTGCAAGGGTCTCTCTGAGGTGGCTCACCATGGAGGTGCTTGGAGGTCTGCTGGCCAGGCAGCTGCTGGAGAGTAATCAGTGCTGTCTCTCACAATTAAAAACTTTGGGGTTTTGCAATGCCTATTACTGGGTGTGACCTCACAAGGGGCTTGGGATAAAGAAAATGTTATTGCTGTGTAATCCTCTGGAAAAAATTTGAAAGCACAGTCTGTCCACAGAAAGCAAGGAGAATGTGCATTTTTTTAACACCACCACCAGTAGAGTCTACACGGAGGGCAGTATAAGACTTCAAGTGAAAATACTTGTTTTTCTATTATGTCTTCCATCCAAGAATTTAACTGCTGTTTGGTTCAGTTCAGTCTTGATGATTGATTTTTCTTGGATGCTGGGGTGAGAATTGTTTTAACAGTTTACAGATGGACAAATGAAACAGGGAGGTGTTCAATGTATTGTCCAGCACTGTAAACTAAGCCAGTGGCAGAATGATTGCATCCCTGTTTGATCCCAGCCAGGTTTGATCCCCTTTTTTCCTTTTGTAAAAATTTGACTTCCTCCCTAGCATGTGTACATTTTAATAGCTGAATCACAGCAGTAGAAAATGATGAGGCTGAAGACACTGATGAAGACCTTTCACAGCGATAATTATTCTTCTTGTTCTAAATCTGGAACAATCCCTATTGCAATAATTCCAGTTCTGTGAGACGTATTAGCTGTGCACTCTTGTTGTTGCTGCTACTATACCTATGTATTAAACACTTTTCCAAATAATTTACTGAAGCTCACAAGTTTTAAGAGCTTTTCCAGGATGAAAGAGAAGGGAAAGGAATGTGCTCACCCAGAGTGTTTTCTCTATACCTCTTTTGTCTATTATTAATTAGGAAGGGTTTCAAGTGATAAAACCAGCTTGTTATAAGTCATCCACATGCTAAATTAAAGTGGGCAAACTGACATGGCAGTTAAACCCTCAAAGCCTGAAGTCAATCAATAAAATCTATGGAAAATTACTCTGAGCAAATTAACATCCTTTAATACATAAATGCAGATTTTTTTTTTCATGTCTCTGCATAATAACTACGCACAATTCTCCTGTCCATCCTAATCTCATCTCAAGCCAGGCACCACACATTCTCTTCTTTCCACCAGTACATCTTCACAGGACTCCATAAGTCTCCGGAGCGGAGTGCCAGCTGGGGTAAAGCAGCACGTAGGCTGGAAGCCAGGCTGGCTGGGGACACTGTGCCCCAGCAACACATCATTCAATGGTCTCAGAGTGATCCACTTTAGGAAAACCTACACAGGAAAGTGTTGAGGTTAATTCAGCTCTTTTTGACAGAGCCAAGCTACAGAGCAGCTATAGGGGACAGGAATGTCAGTGGGTTGGGAGGGGGCAGGAAAGGATGATGAGTACCTGGAGGCAGGAAAAATTCCTCATGTATGTTTGCTGTGCTGTTACCTGCAGAGTTAGTGCCTGATGCCTCTTGGTACTTGCCTGAATCCATGGCTGAGAGCAGCAGAGAGGAGCTGGAAGAGCAGGCTGGGGACAGCCAGCCACGGTGCCCACCAGCAGCGACCCCCTGCCCTGAACCAGGTCTGTGGTGTGTCCTCTGTTTCTAGTAGATTTTCTCCAAACCATCTTTTTAACTGTTTCCTTAAATTTACCAATCCCAACACCACTGAATATGCATGCCTGGATGCAAACAACTTTGGAGCGCAGAGCTAGCAGATCAGATGGGTTTGCAGGGCAATGGAACTGAATGGTTTCTGGGCGCTAAGGACACATGCCATCCATCTCTCTATGTACCTTTGCAAGCACTCGGCATTAATATCTGAGGGCCTTTTATTGCCACTGAAGAATTTATTCTCAACCGCCACTGGGAGAAAGAGGATTTCATAGCTCTGATTTCACTTTAAGTGGGAATTTGAGAAACTGAGCCATAAAGTTATTGCTTTCCACTTAGTTCCTGTCTGTGGATATCATCAAAAGATTACAAAGCTAGACAGGTGAACTAGAGAGTATCCCATGAATTTTATTCCCTTCCTAAGCATCAGTGTTTCTAGACATCTAAGGACTCAGTGTATGTAATTGTTTCAGATGATTTGGGCTAAGTCACCAGAGATAGAAAGTGCCAACAAACTAAAGGATTTGAGGTATTTTTAATTGTACGGTCAAAAGCTGACTGTTTGCTGAAGGAGAAAAGAGTCCGAAGTTATGAAATGCAGGAGTTCATTTCCTTGCCAATAAAGCTCTGGAATGGGTTTTCTAGATGTTTCCTATCAAGAAATTGTTCTAATAAAAATTTGTCTTTACGCAAATTGAAATTTTCTGCAGGAAAATTCTGACTTTGCTGAGTTGCCCCCTCGCCTTGGGAAAATTTAAACAGGGCTTCCTGGCTTCCTGCTGGGAAGATTTTTGCCAATTTTATTTTCTGCCTGAAGGGAAAAAAAACAAATTGATGCATGTTTTCCGACAGCCAGCAGAGCTGGGAGGAGGAAGGAAAGGCCAAGTGCCCTGGCTCTCTGCCTGCCACACAGCGCAGTCACCTCTGCCCGTTGGGCTGGGCAGGAGAAAAGGGAGGCAAGGGTCCTGGAGGACTGGGCTCTGGAAGCCTACCCAAAATTTTATTGTCGGTTTGAATTTTAACCTATTAAAAAAGCCGTTTTCAAACGTCCTCTAACCCATATTTTTTCATGGAGCGAAAGATGCAGATTTGTTCAATTTTTTTTTTGTTTTTTTTTTCCTTTGGAATGGATTTGCATTTTCTGGGCTGCTCCCCTCGCATGACAGCTACAAGAAAGCTGAAAGGACAATTGCTTTTGAGCAGAAGTCTACAATACCTTGGCAGCTGGAATTCCATCAGATAAGCAATATTTGATTAATATTGGACAGTAGGAGGAGACAAAAAAGGATAGTATGGACATATTGGAAAAACACTCACAAGAGCTACTCATGGATTTGCAATATTCCAGTACAGATTGCCAATGTTGCATTAAAATATTGCCTCAGAAGCAATTCCCTAGACCCAGTGCAGGATAAGCTGATGAACAACCCCCTCCTCCGTTCCACACATCTCCTTCAACGATATTGCCACCCATTCCCTCTGTCTATTGCCAGTGGCTTGAGTAAGGTTGGTTCAAATGAATTTAAAGCAGGGATAAATATTGTCAATTCAAATCACGGCTTTGCAGCCTGTCCCCAGGATTGTCCCCAGGGCAGGCGTCCCTTGCTGAAACAGGTCATATCCCCTCTTTAAATGAGGGGAACGAGGTGAGGGGTGGTAAGGAAAAGGCAGGAAAGAGAAAAGCAGCAAGCAAGCAAACGATTTACAGAGCAAGGACAGTCAAGCTTTTGCATTTCTTTTCTCATTGTAGTTTATTCCAAATCCTGGCGCAGCCTTCCTGGAGGAGGGGGAAGGGTATCGGCTGATTTGCATCTTATGTTACTGCTGACAGTAGGAGGTCTTAATTGGGGCACCAAAGAGCAGGTGTATGCTAAACGTTAATCTTCCCTTTCACCTGTCACTCATGCAATGAATATGATCTCTCCCTCTCATTAGCAGCCCTCTGTCACATGCCAGGGAGCTTTGGAAGGGTCCCTCTGAAACTTGTTGGGATTGATTTTGCTGCCTGCACTAGGTTATTACCGCCAAACCCTGGACAACCCGCCTCCCTAGGAACGTAGCCGTGCAGTGGAGGTATGGATGAGCACCGCCTAATAGCCTCAAATCATATGTGCCTTGTGGAAAAATGAACGGTAATTCCGTAAATCAGCCTTGCGATAAACAGATAAAGACTGGCAGATTTGAAAATAACACATCAAGTGCTTGAGTGTTACAGAGATGACCTTAGGAGGAAAGTTAATTTAGCAAAGATATTCAATTTGGTATTATCTTCAAATGTTGATTCCTGGAATCATTACTCACTCCATAGTCAGGCAAAACTTCCTTGGATTTCAAGGACTCCAGCTGGAGCCAAGAGGAAATTGGCTTGGGAGAGGATGAAATAGTAACTCTAGAATTTGAACCTCCATCTCTTGCATTTCACCTATCACAGCAACAAAAGCCTAATCCTTTGCTTGAGTGAGGCAGAATATTAGGAAACAATTATGTGCGGCCAAGAGCAACTAAACCTGCTTTGTTTTGCTCTTTGTGCACTGTGAACTCCGCGTCTCGTGAGGAACCTGCAGAAAGGACAATGATCTCTGTCTCCCAGCCACGCATTCCTCGCAAAGAGAAGGGAAAGAAGGAAAATAATATTGCAAAGCGTTTATCTAAGCTTTTTACATTCTGCTAGTGCTGCTCTGGAACAAGTTCCACTTTGGTTCATTCAGAGGTGAAATAAATAATTACTGTTGGGGGAAAAAATTCACATGGTTAAAAAGTATTATATTCAGAGAGCGAGTTAGTTGGCTGTGAGTGTGATCCAGGGGGATGAGCATCAGCTGCAGCCTGTGTTCTGAGTCAGAGCAGAGTCCCGTGGGAATCACAGCTGCTTCAGGGCCCTGGTGCTGCTGGATTTTCTTTAGGATGATGATGGTTGGCCTCTTCTTTTACTTTTATCGTTCTCATCAGTTGTAGGGAGGTGGCTTGCTTTATCATCAGATTCCTTCCAAAAGCAGTAATACTGTGATTCAATATAATGTAAACCAAGAAACAAATGGGAATGACACATTAATAATGTAATTCTAACTGATAATTTGTTTTTTTCCTCGCTGAGATTGGGTCATAGTATGAGACTTTTCTCTTTCCTGAGATTAGGGAAAGAAAGCCCAGTAGTAGTAGCTAATTGCTTAGCCCTTTTCAGGATAAAATACCTCTGGAAAAGCACAGGGAGAAGCCCTACCTTTCCCTCCAAGAGAGCACATTTGGGAGCAACCTGCCTTGTTCAGACAGTCCATTAGCAATGCAGAACGCTCCTGCCTGCTAATATTGCTCCTGGACACCCTCCTGCAAGGGCCAGGCTGCTGGCAAACACCCTGTTAAAAGCTAGGGTGGTTTTGAAATCTTCCAATATTATTTCTGGTATGAGGCAGAGGCGCCATGTCCCAGCCACCCAGATCAGATGCCACAAATTGCTGTTGCTTCCGCCTGTGGGTCTTTTCCCCAACCCATGCTGCAAGGGGAGACTGAACAGCCCTGTAGACAGGACAGGGGCTGGTGGTCAGGATCAGGACCCACATTTGCAGACCCCACATTTACCATCATCTACTACTGCTTAACTAGAAAAGATTCTCCAACAGCCACAGCCTAAATTTAATTACACTCCTGATTTGCAAGAGTGTTATTTGAATCAAACTTTCCAGGGTTAATCATGTGTAAAACTGAGGCTAATTATATCCCATAATGGTCCAATCTGCAATAGTGAGATGAAGTTAAGGGGAGGAAAGTGAGCTTTCTTTAGCTGTGCAATTGTCTTTCCCAGGAGCTTGCGGCAGCTGGCAGATGTCCTCTGTGTCTGCATCTTTCATATCAGCTTGGGAAATACCAGAGAGATGAATAGGCATTCTCCTGCTTTCCTGTTGGGTTTATCTATGGTCTTTATGTCTGTGTATGGTCTTTACTGCTACAAACTTACCTGCACTGGTGGAAGGATGCAGGAACTTTATGGCCTTTTTCACATCTAATTTCTGTAGTCCAGTGATGACGTGAGAGCTGCTGACCGGACAAAGGGCTGCAAAAGCACTTTGAGATCAGTAGGGGAGGGTCAAAAACTGATGGTGTCACATGCTTCCTAAAAGCCCGTGTGAAGGAAGTAAATATTTCCTATGAAAAGTTTTGAAAGAAAGCTTTCGTTTTGAAGATTTTTCAATGTGCTTTTCTCCAATGACAAATGGAAACTTCAAAATCAATTCTGAGTTGATGCATTTATATTTTTGAACTCTTTTATTCTAAAGTTTTGCATTCAGCTGTCCAGCGGAGGGAAAAAAGGACCTTTACAAGAAGAACCCATGTTCAGCTGAAGGCAGGGGGAGAAAACCTGTGAAGGCAACCCTACTCTGATCGTAATTTCTCCATTGGGCAATGGAAGGCATTTTATTTTAAATCCACAACCTCCTTATTGTCTTTCAGTGAATTTTGATAAACATGTTCTTCAGTTCCTGTGTTTGTCTAGCGTCCTATAATCAAGTAATTACCAAAATTATAAGGGATAATGATAGAATCATAATGCCTAAGTGCACGAGGAATAACGTGACTGATTTTAAGCATATGAATATTACAGATTTCATATGCCTGGTGAAGTGGGGCGAGGCAGCACCAGAGTCAGTGAAATACCTCATGTGCTTAATAGTAAGCCTGTGCTTAACCGTGTTCCTGGATGGGGAGCCTAAAATCTGTTATTCCAGTCTGTGAATGTGTTGTCTTGAAATGTACAAGCTGCAATTAAGAGCTATTGGATAATAACTATGCCATGAAAATGTCCTAAACTATTAAAGAGCTGAAGATGATAGTGTGCTTTTAATGTTTCACATAAACCATTTGGGATTTGAGAAACTTTCAGTGCTCATGAGGAAGGCAGAATGTATGCTTGCTTGGGTTAAAGGGAAGGAAGAGAAAAAGCCCTGAATTAAATTTTTGAGCTCGACAACCTCCATTTTTCTACATGTTGCTCAATTCTAAACAGGGAAAATAAAATCAGCTTTGTTCGTGAGCATATGCTTTTGACATTTTTTCTTCTTGGAGCCTGTGAATTATTAATAAACTAATTTCTCTTTATAGTTCAATCTTTGGAGACTTTAAGTGCTCACTCAAATGCACTGAACAAGAGGAATGCTTCAGCTCCAATCATCTCCTGTCTTCTTTGGAAATGCTGGCCTTGAGGTATCTTTGAGTCTTTGAAAGCAATCTTTTATTCAACCGGGAATTTCTGATGGCTTGGAGGTTTAGTCTGTTAATTCTGCCTAATGCCCTGTTTAAGTTCAGGGGGTTTCAATCAGCCGATTTTCTGCAGTTACTTCGCTGAGGGACTAAGAGCATCCCTCTCCCCCTTTGCCACACCCCTTGTTCCTTTGTCACCAAGCGGAAACAAAAACGTTTGTTGGGCTCAACAAGTAAGTGGGGGGTGGGATGATCTAGAAAATACCCAGAGTGGCACCTAGGCGAGATCTCACTGAGTTTTTCAAAGCCAATTTAATACAGGTTGATCTCCAGGATCAGGAGTGCAGATATCGAAGGGATGCCTGCGCTCTCTCTTACAGCCTTTTATTGCTACTGCCTCAGCTAAGGGTTTCTCATGCTGCTGGCATCAGTAGCACTCCCACAATGAAGCCAGAGGAGCCAGGGGAATCAGGGAAAGAAGGGCGTCAGGGCAGGGCCCCGAAGTCCTGTGCACACCAACCGTTCAGGATTCGGAATAGGCTGCAGTAACTGAGCTGTCCAGTTTTGTTTGCTGCCCTCTGAATAATTTGGACAAAATGTGAACCATAGGGTAAGCCTGCGACATCTACCGCAGAGTGCTAACGGGAACCAGAAATTGCAAGGTTAGGAGCCTTCGCCAATAAATTGTGATCTCCTCTTCACCAGAGCCTGGGCTGAGAGCTGAACAAACTCATTTCACTTGTGATCCTGTGTGCATGTGAAACAAAAGCTCTCGGTGATAAAGCAACATTGTTTGGTCCTTCCATTCTCATGCTTCTAAAAAAAACAAGCAAATGACTGAAGAAGGTCTATATGAAATATAAAAATAGACGGAGGGACTGGGTTACAAGTCACTGAGCTCCATGTGGTCAAATAAAACCAACAACAACAACAACAAAAATGACAGTGCTAAATTAAACTGTACAACAGAATTTCGTTTACCAGAAATGTTTAACTGAAGAAAAACACATTACGCAGTGACCTCATTAACAAAAATGTCCTGTGCAGAGGTGGCTTCCCAGTTAACACTGGGGAGACGAAGATCTGACTCCTGAAAGAAACTGAAAAAAATGGTTAAAGAAAAAACATCTGGGTTTCTTTCACATGTCTGATGTATTTTTCTTCCTTAGTCCTCATTACTGAGGTGATTTGCATGAAAACTGTGGGCCAGACGCTTGCTTTCCTTTACGCTGGGGTAAATCTGGAGCAGCTCCGCCGGGTGATGCGGAGCTCGGTGCCAGCTCGGAGCTCTGGTGGTGCAGAGCCATAGCATTGAGCAGTGACGGGGGTAGCACAGAGGGGCACAGCAGTGTTTGCTGTGCATGATTTATTTTCCAGCTCTCTCTGAGGCCTCGGCAGATTTGCAAGGCTAGGAAAACATGTCCGAACTTGGCAGAGGGAAATATTTGACTTTGCTGGTGTGCAGGGGGATTCCCAGCGAGGGATAAAAGCGATTTGGTTCCAGCCTCCCATTCAAGTTGATGGGATTTGAGCACCTCAGCCCATGAAGGTCTTTGGGAAATTCCAGCCATGAAGGTTAATTGTAAGCCTTTAATTAATCAGACATTCACTGTGGGCTGAAGTGGTCTGGCTGTCTGAGCACCAGCCTGGGAGCCGGGAGGTCCGTAATTAACAGTGCCACTCTCGGCAGCAGGGGAGCGGGGTGACTTTGAGGCAGCTGCAGGTCTCCTGTGAAGGGTGGGTTGTAGGGGACCAGTGCTGGAGATGCTGCAGGGCCAGGGCTGAGCGTTGGGTTGGTGGCAGCGGTTTGTGCCATGGGTACCAAGTGTGTGAGTGGGCTCCATCGGGCTCCCCAGAAGTGATCAGGAGATAGCATTTATCTGTAGAACAAGTTGTAGAACAAGGGGGAAAATTTGAGGGTTTTATTATACCTTATGCACTGAAAAATTAGAATACATTGGCAGCTGGAATTAAAAATCCAAACTGGCTAGCTCACTTTGCAAAACCTTTTGAAAGAGGCTTTTTTTTTAAATTTAAAAATGCCTAAAAATTAAGGTAGCAATAAATGACATCTCTGCACTTTTTTTTTATACGTGTGAAGAATAATTACAGAACTAACACAAGACTATATCCTCTGTTGGTCTTCCCTGGCTGGTTAAAGAAACTAACATGTGGCTGGTGCTCCGGTGGTACCTGCAGCAGGGAGGGACTTGGCTCTTTCTTTGCAGAATACGGGCTGAGAGAGAACTTCTGGCCTCCCTCAAACCCATGGCGAGGTAGCATTGACTTCAGGGGGTCTGGGATTTCTCTCAAGTAATGTTATTAGCAATGTTTCAATACCCTTTAACTTAATAAAAACAAAATGGCAGCACTAACTAGAGAGAGATGCTGACAAGGGAGGAAAAAAGCCATTTCTCTTCTCCCAAAATCACAGGAATACTATATTTTTTTTTCTTCAAACATATGCTGCATTTCTTAGTAAGAGAAAAAAATATGATGTGGGAGAAAATAACTTTCAGTTGATGCACCGAAACATTTTTAACTATCAAAATGATGGAAGCCGCATCCATGAGAAAATCATCGAGGACTCCTAAAACAATATGAGGCCAACAGAAAAAAGGAAATAAATATCCCCATTCCTGGAGGTTGCCTGTTTCTTTAAGCAGCTGTTTCTTGTCTCTGAGGTAACAAAGTTGTCATGTGATGCATCTGTTACCATGGCAATAATCTGTAATTGTGCAGAAAATCCACCAAAGTAGCGTGCAACTCCTTAGTGAATTGGAGGGAGAGAAAAATCACCCCTGTGCAAACCTTGAATTGATGATGTTGTGAAACTGCATTGGCCAAATCGGCCCAGTTTCACCTCCAATGAATTTCCTGTAGTTATTCGCTCTGGTTCTGGTGTCTAGCGTTTGCTCAGTCTTTAAATGTGCTCCTTGCTCGTGCACTCATGGCTGGTAAATGGTGTGCATCTTCACGTGCGCTTCCACCTTCCCCTGTCGCATTCAGGGCATTTTTTATAAAGGGTCTGGGCGCTCCTGCTGTTTTGGCCAAGGGTGCAAGAACTGTAATTGTTGAGCCATTCTTGTCAAGCACAGGTGATAAAATGGCATTAAATATCATGCCCTGCTAGACTTGCAATGGGAAGGGGTTTCCTATAATTATTTTATTTTACTCTCCCAAAGGGGCAGCCCCAACATCTGCGTTGTCTCTGTCTCTTCATCAGAATGAGTTGTTCCACCAGTACCTTGGGAACAACTCCCACACACTCTCATGTGCATGCAACGTTTTTATTTATATATAATATATAAATTTAAATAAATCTGCTGGCAGGCCAAGTTCAGTATCCTTTAAAAACCGACTGAAAATAGAAACACAGAAGGGTGAGAAGATGAAATCTGTAAAACTTTCTTCCCGCTTTAGTCATAAAATAAACTGCTGGAATTTACAAAGAAAATCCTTGAACATTTTTAGTCATCTGCTCATGATATCATTGGGCTAAAAGTGCTTGCTACTATCCAAATCAAAACGCCAGAGAAATCTCATGAGAATATGCCTCGTGGGCAAATCCCAAAGGGAGAACATCTGGATTTAAAATGCCATTGCCCTATACTTAACCTTAAGCCACTGAGAAAAATGACTATCCTCCTGCTCTCACTCTTGATATGTTATTAGTAAATATTTATACTATACAAGCACCCAAAGGCCTCAGATGAGAGTAGACTTCCATCTTGAGGCTTGTGCAGGCCTAACAGAGAGGAGAGACCCCCCTCTGCTTCTAGGAGCTTGCTCGTTATTTATTTTTCCTTTCGGCTACGGTGTGATAAGCTGGCCCACGGCCAGCAGCTGTCTGTGGTTTCATGTTCCTGGCCATTAGATGAGACCTCAGTTCTTCCATATGAAAATAAAAGGTATTGTGTTCAGTGGTGTTAGTCCAACTGAGGCACCTTAGAATCAGTAAAAACTCTCTTAAATTGTTCCCACGCCAACAGTGCTACCTTTGGCTTTGTCTACCCAGCCTCTAATGTAACTCATTTAGCCTGAGTTAATAACATAAAACTGCTTTGTCTTCCCTTGTAGTGTAGAAGGTGTTAATTAGACTGGTGTGGATGATTTAACACCACGTCACACTGAAATTCAAGCATGAACCAGACCTTCCCACAGCCCAGCATTTGCGGTGCGTAGGTTGGAGTTTCCCCCACCCATGTAAGTCCCTGCCTGGATTTTAAGGGCAATGCGAGTGTCTCATCTGCAGAAGTGTACCTGAGGGTGGAAAGACCTTACAGAAAGTATTTTGCTCTCTAGGATGTGTCCCAGCAGTTGAACCCAACCCCACTGAGTGGGCAACCTGAGATCTGCCTTTTTCCAGCCAATTTTGAAAGAAGGAATTGGACATCTGAGTTGTGGGAGCCTCACCAAGTCGTAACCAGAGCCTCCTGCAACCATTTCGGAAGAGGAGAGGTATGACCTCAGTGTAAAACAGAAGGAGCTTCCAAACAGCCATAGGGCCTTTGTTTCATATGGAGAGTTTGCTTCCAGACTCCTTCACCTGGTGGTTTCTGATGAGATGGAAACAAGCCAGTAACACCGTGGATGAACCTTCCCATTGCTGATGATGTCCCACATCTGTGCACACCTCAACACACCTGACAAAGGGAAAACACAATTAACATAATTAATTGAAGCAGGGTGGGGGCTGGCCTTCCTCAATTTTTTTAACGAGGAGCAGATCAAGCTGATGTTGTGCACTTGAGCAGCCTGAGCTTACAAAGGTTTTGGGCCAAACGGAAGGGAGCTGGTGGTTGAGATGTGCTGCTTGAAGGTGGCTTCCTTTGCTGTGAAGCTTTGCTTCTGCCTAGGCACAACATGAGTGTTGAGAGGTGCCTGAGAAACTATGTTCCTCTTTCCCTGGGGAAGCTGCAGAAGAGGTAAAGGGGTGGTGTGTGGATGTGCTGAATTTGGGAGGTCTCTAAGGGAAGGAATTGGCTTGGAGCAACACAGGGCTGGGTCTTTCAGGGCTTCTGAGCCTGGCCCCCTAACAGTTGGCTCTACCACAAGGGTCTGCTGCTCCTCTCCTATCTCTTAGCAACTTTTCTGCTGGACATGCTGAAACATTTCACCTCTGGAAAGAGCCTCCTTGAGATGACTCACCGTGCTCCCCCTGTCCTGTGAGATAGGAAAGCTGGTGGCCACTGTGGGAAGCCAGGAAGCGGCAGCCAAGGCAGAGCTGCTCTGAAATAAGTGCTTAGGAATGCTCTGACCTCTTGCCTCACTGAAGCACCGTTTGTTTTTTTTTCTTCTTAGTCTTCCTTTTTTTGCAGAGAGCACATTAAAAGAGCTATTTGTACATAGCTTTAATCTGTGTGCACACATACATGGATTCAGCCTGGGTGGGGGGAGAGGAAAAGGGATCACAGCTCTGCCAGTTGTAGGCGTTTGGGGCTCTAGACAGCTGTGACAAACTGCAGCCTTTTTACTACCTTAAAAAACATAATGGGCCACTTTTGTAATTTTAGCTGTAAATGCACTTCTGCTGTATCACAGGACAGTGCTTGAGTATGAGAAAAGAGAGAGAAATACAAGAGGTGCAGAAATAATGTGGTGACAGGCCAAAGAACAGAGCTTATAACACACCCACGGAGTGTTTCCTGTGAAAACAATATTCTCCTGGTTCTGTTGGAGATGGTCTTTCTTGTCTGCTTTAAGGAGTAATTTCTTAAAGCTGTGTTTTAGATGTTTGGCTCTTGTAAACTCTTCACAGTTTAATACATTGCTGCTTTTCTGCTTGCTGAGTTTGAGTCACTGGATTAAAATTGTACCCACCGCCACAGTCATCAATATTACTGTCAAAGTCCTGTCTCCTCTTGTCCCAGGCTCTACCTAATGATGGCAACCTGTGTTCCCAGTTTGTGCTGCATAAATGACTAAAGCAGCTTGTAGATCTCAGCCTTTCCATGATTTGGAAGAAACAGATAAATAAGGTGAGTGGTATGTGTGTAAAAGTGAATTCAGGTGAAGCTCATGAAGTAGCAGGAATCCTTGTGGCATGTGGTCATAGCTTGAAGAGAAAGATGAAAGCTGTGATGGTGTCCTCCTGAGTATGGGCCTGAGGGAGGGATGGTGCTCGGGAAGGGTGTCTGTTAGTGTGCTGCTGCTGCTACAGCAGAAGTTTTGAGGGTCTGCACAGACTGCAGTGATTGCTGGATCTCTCGCTGGGATGGCATTTTTTCCTGGATGAAGTTACCAGACTTGACGTCATTAGGGATGTAGCATGCAGTATGGTTCACAGGGTGGGACCTCCTAAGGAGTTCTTACCCACTGAGTCCCTGCCCTGATGGGGCTTAAGGTGCTGCTGTGCTCCATGTTGTGGTCACAACCCATCGGTGGTGGACATTGCACTGCTGGTGGCACGCCGTGGTGGGAGTGCAGGCCCTGTGGGGGGCAAAAGCTTGAGCGAGGGATGCAACAGCTCCTTCTAGTCTCAAAGTCTGTGAAATGAAAATCAAAGGAAAAAAATGATTCAAACAAGCAGCTGAGTTGTGGCTGTATTGGGTTTTACATTGTTGCTTGATGGTCAGTAGAGACTGGCTGGCAGCAAGGCAGGCGGTGTGGTGGAAAAAGGCTCAGGAAGGGCTTCATTAGCACCAACGCAGCATGAGGCCCTGCTTGTAGCTAAATGCTCTGGAAATTTGTGTAGCAAGGAAGGTGGTGGTGTTAGCGGGAGCCTGAAAGGCCAAACCTGAGCTTTGGGAGGCCTCGGTATTTGAATAAAGCCAACTGGGGATGCACCAAATGGAGGTGGGGATGTGGGATCAGAGGAGGAGACTTTAAGGTTGTTTAAATCTTTTAACAGAAATCTCAAGGAGCAACAGCTATAAATGGAAACATTTCACTGTAAGTCAATAAAACTGATCCAGTTTTTGTTAAAACAAAACAAAACAAAAACACACCCCTTCAAGCTATTAAAACTAACAGTTCAAATTCCTTAAGGCAGCCTGCTACACAGGCTTGTCTTTCCATAGGGGCTTACTGGCAGATTGCACCCGCTGCCTCCCATGCCTTGTTGGAAGGGATGCTGGCTCTTCAGGCATGTATTTCTGGTACAAGTCCTCCTCAAAAAGTGTTTGGATCTGTGTGCCATCTGAATGGTGGTGGCTAAAGCAGCCCATATGGCTCCACATCAGGAGAATGTGGGGCTGGACGTCCTGGGAGGTCATCTCGTCCCCCATGCTGGGACACCAGTTCTCCTCCAAAGGCTGAGTCACTTGCTCGGTTAGGGCTGTGACTGAGTGTTACAGCTGTCCCTGCTGGGCTCGCCTGCACTGCTGGCTGGGGCAGCAGGGAAGAACAGAGCTGCAGAGGGTGGAGGAGAGGAAACATATTTCTTCTTTCCCAAATGTAGATGTGGATACCTACAGACATCTCTACCCTTCCTCCCCTTGCCTTTCTTCCTGAGCTGTGAGGTTTGGGCATAATGTTTTTATATTGCCTCTGAAATCAATCTGTTCGGTAACCTGACTGAGAATAAGTAATGCAGCTAGGTACTTCTGAATAGTTATATGCACACGATCTGTTTGTACGATATGCTCCAGTCTTCCTAACATCTGTTTCTAGCCAGTCGCTATCAGCCCCTTGGTTTTATAAGCACTAAATTCACTCAGGTTTTAATGCGGGGAGGGGGGAAATACAGCCCAAAGAGCATAACATTTACAAGCATTTCTTGTGGGAGTGGAGACGGGAGGCCAAGTTCTGCTCTCAGACAGAGTCCAGCCTTTGCATTTTTGGGCGGGCCTCTAAAACCATATTTTTTCCTTAAGATGCCTCCTTTTCAGCCAAACTAAACTGATTCCTGTCAACTGTTATCACTGCAGTATGAATGGGTTTGGCATAAAGACTCAAGGGAGGGTCGGCAAGATGGCTTTTTGGGATGCGCTTCAAATACTAACTGAACTGTTGTACAGCAGTGTGCCTGCATGCCCTGACTTCTGGGGGGGAGGGGGGACGGGCAGGGACACAAGGGGGACACAAGGACAGGGTGGCTTCATGTTTCTGGTGGCCTAGCCTTTGTGCCTCCTCACCTGGTGTCCACAGAGTGCCGTGGAGCTACGGGGAGATAACTTGTGACTGCCCCAGCAGCTGCAGCATCCCAGGGGCCCTCTCCAGGGTGGGTTCAGTGCAGCCCTGAACATGTAAGAGAAGACCTTTATTTTCCAAAGCCACCTGCTCAGAATCAGCAGAGACAACTAAGGGCAAATTCTTATTAAGCACATATGAGAGTGGATGGTCCAAAAACACAGGGCAGCCTGACAGGCTCATTGAAATCCCTCAGTAAGAAACCCAAGCATCTACAAAACCACTGCCACCGAGCCAGCTGCTGACACAAGCAGCAAACCCATCAATGATGAGATACATAAAAACCACTCAAACCCTTGGATAACCCAAACTCATGTTATCTACACGCAGTTTACAAGAGGGCTGGCCAGCTGCTGGTGTGCTTTTGTAGCCAAATCACCTTTCTACTATTGTGTTATCCTTTGTCTTTTCATCTGTTTGGCATTTACCCTCTTCTCCTGTGCTAAGACTCTAAGGGATGAGAACTGCCCTTAAATAATTTGAATGATAACTGTCCTGAATAATTTGAATCAGATTAAGGCCACTAAAAACTTTAACAAAGTTAATTCTAATACAAATGCCACATACCTGTGGTCCTGTTTACTGTGCAAGGGGAACAGAAGTGCATTTGGGGGAGAAAGGGAGACAGCAAACCCAGAAATTTCTCATACTTTAAGTCACTGAAGGGTTGTGATTCACATATGGATGAAGTTTGGCTCTGGAATAACAAAATGTAGTTATAAGTGGAATAAATCTGGCCCACTAATTCTTTTTCTGCCTGTTTTGTTTTAAAAGACAAACTATCTTCACTTTACATATGCACATAAAACGTGGGTAGTTGAAACAGGTAACTGTAAGCCTCTGAGAGGGACTTGCTGGGTTTTTTTGGCCAAGCCTTACTTTCTGGAAAGGATCAGAGTGAACAGACACATGTCCTCGTAGAGGTCCTGCCTGTCTGCTCCTGAACTCTGGCTGTTAATCGTGTGGCACTAATTCAGATTCTGCAGAATTGCATATAGGTTTCCACAGTTATATTTCTGTTGTTACCAAACACTTGAAGTAAGGCTATTCTGTGCTCGTATAGACAGGAAAAATGACATCATTCTTAAAACCACTAATCCAAAAGCTTTGGAATCTGAAAGACAAACTATATTCTAATTAAGAACAAAAAACAATGACATTTGAAATGGAGAAATTTCTTGGATTGTTATTATTTTTAAATCCTTCCCAGCTTCCTTCCCAGTCAAAGCTGTGACAAGTGCATTGGAGCTGATAATAAACATATACCTCTGAGGTCACAGCTAGGATTTTTAATTTAAATAAATAAATAAGGATGAATTTTCTGGTCTCCAGGGATCCAGCACTCGGGAATGTGCAACAGAGTCTGTTCTGCAGGGTCAGTGTGGAAGATAGGGGTTTTCTGCTGTTTAGCATAGCTGTTTTTTTCCATTATTTGAAAATACAAAACAGCCTCATTCTATACTTCTCCTCCCTCCAAGGTTGATAGGTAGCAACAACAGGCTCTGGGATGGTGATGTTTTGTAGGGATTATTCACTGTGTGGGAAAAACCAGAATTACTCACAGCAGCCACACTGTTTGAGGAGGTCAGCAGATGTGATCAACTCATCCTGCTAGGGATGAGGAGAGCTGGTTGAGGAAGTGTTGGAGAACCTGTATTCCACCTGCAGTTGGGTCCTGCATGTCTCTGCTGCTGCACCTTCTGGAAATGAGTCAACTTTGTTTATGGGGGAAAACAGGGTGGAGGAATTCAGATAGCGTTAAAATTAATTTTTTGACACACAAAAAAGAAAAAGCTATTTCTTAATCTGAAACAGATTTTCTTTTAAATTTCTTAGCATTTTGTGGAAATCAAAACAGAAATGAAATATTTAATTCATCCAGAAAAGCTACTTTATTTTTTTCCTTAGAAACTTCTTTTGCAGAAAACTGAATTTTGGGTGAAGAGGAGGGTGTAGTTATTTAGAAGATAGCAACACTTTGAACTCCTGATTATAAATTCCTTGAGAAATGCACCTTCCACCCTTAAGCCAGGTCACATCATTTCCTGCCTGAGGCAAAATCATTACCCAAATGCAACAAAGCCTGCCATCACCTTCCCCCCTCCCCACAATGAGGTCCCCATAATACCCAAAGATGCATTGCAGAAGCTGGTGTCTACAGAGACACTTGAACCAATGCTGTATGTCATCCCCACTCAGGAAATTCAATTTGAGTGGTCCTTTGATTTTGCGTGACCAGTTACACTGCATGTTAGGCAAATGGGCTTTCCATCTCTGTCCTCTGCCCCTGCTCGCTTTACCGCTATCCCCATCTGGAGAATAATATAATGAGAATAGTTATAGAGGTTGTTGCAAGGAGTCGCATGCTATCATGCACCTGCCAACAGGGTGGATTAACTGTCTGGTTCTTTTAGGAACAGAATAAATCCTGACACATTTTGGAAATGCATCCTCACTTGCTTCTGAATTTGTGTTCTGCTTGGTTTCATCTCAGTCATAGCTGGTTTTCTAAAAGTGCCACTATTCATATTGAATTTGCACCTTGCAGGCACCTGCAGGCTTATTGTTTGGCGTGGACTGGTTTTTTATTGATTTGCTTTTTTTTCCTGTTGTGTTCTGTTTTGTTTTATAACATTTCATGGTGTAGACAGCAACTTTACGGGGACTGGGCTAGCCTGCTAATTGGTTTCACATCCCTCTTTGAGTGTGAATTTAGCAGGGTCTTTGCAGATTCTTGCTTATTTCTTTTTCCTGCAGAAATGAAAGCAAGAAGTAGCTTGGTAATGTTATAGTGCTATCCTTCCTATGTACACTGAGTACACTACCTCCTGTAGCTGCCTCTGTGCAGAACAGCACAATTGTTTAGCTGCTGAGAGAGGGCAGATGGCATGAGGTCCTCTAGATGAAGTATTCCATGTGGCAGAGAAGGTCTCTTCCAGTGTCAGTGGGGAGGGAGAAGGAGCAAGGCTGGTCCCAGCCCTGGATGTTGGCACACAGACACCTCTGAAAGCCAGCGCAGGGGCCTCGGCTGTGCCACGGTGACCACGCAGATCCTTAGTGCCAGGAGGAGCTTGTGGGACTCTTTCACAGCGGGTGTTACTTGGGATCAAAGCGCTCAACTTATTGTTCTGTCCTTTCACAGTATGGGAGGTGCATTTTTGGAGGCCCTTCGCTGTGGTGTGCAAGGGGCTATATAAGAGCATCACCCCGACTCAGGGCAGCCTCGTGCCTGTTAGAAGCAGCCCCTCAGCCCTGAGCTGGGGTCAGTCTCGTTCCTGCCAGATAAACAAGCTGTCACTCCCCAGTGATCGCTGCTCAGGTTCTGACATCAGTCTTAACTGCTTTTTTCTAACCTTGTCTAAAGCAGACTTTTTAAAAAGTGAAAAACAGATTTCTGCATTTATAAATTACAATTAAGTGATGAAATTATTTATACCTGTGTATTCATTTACTACAGTTACTGTTTTGGAAACTAAATGTGTCCTGACACTATTATGTCTCCGGCTTTGACTTATGTGGCAAGTAGGCTTTTCTAGAGACTATTTAAGAAAATGAATGCTAGGACTATATCACTAGTTTACTTTTGCCAACTAATAATGACAATGGTGCTTGGTTATGGGGAACAAAAGTCAGATGAAATAAGACATCCTTGTAATAGCATATACTGTTCTTCATGGTACTTAAGACACACACGAACAACAATAAAACAACTTTAGGTGAAGGGCCAGTGAATGAGAACACTGGGCTTCATTCTTTTTCCTTCAGAATAAATTCCCTTCTGTCTGCAAGCATCTCATTTGCTGTTTGTACAGAAAGTCCTTTGTTAGTCATTTCTCATTACAGCTATTGATAAGGCTTGTCCAAAAACACGCCAAAGTGCTTTTGTAAGTTAGGTATTTTACATCAGGTACCAACAGCTAGTAATCATATAGTGGGTCTCTCTTAAAAACTTTTTCACTGTTGCTTTTTTATTTAGATAATGTTGCCCTGATACTTACAGCAGGGGGATAGCCTGAATACTTCAGTATGGTATTTGGTCAGAAAAGTGACTGAGAATGCCTTAACTGTTAGGAAGGAAACTAATTAACTTGATTTCAAATATTACTACTTGTACAATATGAATGTCTTGTATTATAAGGACATTTGTTTCAATGAAAACAATATTGAAGACAGGACCACCTTTCTTCTGTGTTCCTAAGATACTATCACAGCAAAAAAATTAAGTGAATAGTATTTTCTCACATTTATACAGCTTTAATAAATATGTATGAAAATAGTAAAAGTCCATTTATTTATTTATCGTATATATGCAAAGTCATTTCCCTTCCCCTCTAAGTCTGATCTTTCTTGCAAACCTTTGCACATTTGTTTGCAATTTGCAACTTCAGTACTTTCCAGTATTGTCTATCCATTGCCAGTCTAAAATAAGCAATGATACGGAAAATGATTGTTGGGAATGGTTATTAGCTATTTCTCATAACATGAAACAGTACCACATGAAATGATTGCGTAACAGGCTGTAAACAAACAAAATCTACTTTTTCACACAATGCGTAATTAAATTGTGGAACTGATTGCCCAGGATATCGTAGATATCTAAAGTTCAAGAAGCAACTATGCAAGTGGATGGAAGCAAAGGTCTCTAAAGGGCTATTAAATGACATGACGCAGATGTAGGCTACAGTTCAGGAAGCCCTTAAACCACAAATTGCTTGAAATGTCGAAGATACGGAGAATTTCATACTTGCATCACTTTGTATACACTTTCTCCTAAATGTTCATTACTAGTCATTTCCAAAGACAGGGTATTGTGTCAGATGGGCATTTGGCATGGCCTGGTCCAAGGTGTCTTATGTGTGCCTGTGTCCCCTGGGGAACACCAGTAGGCTCATCCCTGAGCACTGGAAGAGGAGCAGGGGTTTTCATTCAGGTTAGCCACAAAGATAATTTTTTCAGGTGTGTATAATCTAAAAAAAATCTAAATCTCCTTTTAGGCGTATTAGAAATCTGTGAGTCTCCAGCTACCAAGAACCTTGGGCTCTGCTAGTTCCTTTAAGCTCAAGTCTTTGGGGAGAGAAACTGAGGTGATGTTATATATCAGGCTGGAAAACGTCTACCTTCTTGGGAAAAGCCTTCAGCAGTGTGTGTGAACCACAAGTGGAAAAACGTGGTGGGCTGGGCTGTGCTGAGAACAAGAGGAGATGGTGACAGCCTGGCTAAATTACTCATTATCTCTGCTTTGGTGGCCATGCTGTGGCATGGAGTCCTTCAGGTTCCAACTAAAGTCAAGTCCCAGGCACTTCAATAGCCCATCTGTCTCCCAAGGGTTTCCTTACTCAGAAAAACTAACCATGGGCTGAAGAAAGAGATGAGGAAATATATGATCCTTTGCTTCAGAAATTTCAGAGGCCCAGAGAAATGAAATGACTTTAAGGAGTATTGGATTTTTCTTAGTTTTTCTTCGTTTTTAGGGAACGTGAGACATTTTCTTTGGCAGTAGTTGTGACGGAGAGTAATGAAGATGGTATTTGCTTTTATTTTAAAGTAAGACCACATATCTCACTTGAAGAACCAAGATAGGTGTACCAGTCTCCATTCAGTCCATTTTATATTGACTTTAAGGAGACCAATTATGGGAAGCAAGAGACTTTCTCTTCTGAAAATAAACGTTAAGCTTCCCTCATTGGACACAAAGCAAAACAGCTACATTTTCAGGCTCCAGCTGCCAAGGACACCTATGAGCATTTTCCTACCACAGACATTTTGCAGGCAATGTGGAAAACATGTCAAATGCCAAAGGCATTAAAAGAAGGAGCCAATCATGAATAATTCATTTGGAATTCACTATAATGACATTAGTCATAATGAAACCTAAGCTGGTATTAACATGTGGGTAATAGGTACAGCACTTCCTGAGGAATCACTCTTTATTAGGAGGGAGTATTAAGGAGAGCTTGGAAAAGGGGTACTGTTTCTACCGTCATGATGCCCTGATCTAGGGATAGTGGTGCCTGATTGTCTCCAGGAAAATATACAAACTACGTTGGCTGTGATCACAGTTATGAGGTCTTCAGCCTTCTAGTTTAAAAAGAAACTGCTTACAAAATGACTATATGGCAGCTGCATAAAGCAGCAGTAGATGCGCCAGTAGGAGTTTTGGTTCAAAAGAATAAGTGATCTGATCGTATTTCTGTGCCTTTCTTGTTCTTCTTCCAACAAGCTTCTGTGCAAATGAGGTGGTTTTGTGTTTGCTTCACAGCTGCTGGGGGAACAGAAGAGCCTGTTGTTGCGTGGGGAGAGGAGGGTCGGTGTGTTAGGCTGGCCTTTGTCCTGGCTGGTCCGCCGGAGGGTAGAGCTTGGTCCCAAAAGGGAGGTGACATGCTGCTCTGGCACGCTGGGTGCTGGCATGCAGTCATTCACAGCGTAATTCACCAGGGAACAAAAAGCCTGTACTGTACAACTTTGGTAATGAGGTGATCCAGAATCAGTCAAGCCTTTAAGGATGTGCTTATGCTCTGTTGAAAGCCTGTGATGATCAGGTTTGGGTTTTTTCCCTAGACTTTGAAATAACTGAGCAGTAGGTGTGTGTTTGGAGTTGAGTGCTCTTGAACTGGGACTGCGTAAGGAGTAATGAAAGTCAAAGTAAATGGTTCACAGGCCACTCTAGTTGAAATGCGCTTGCATAAAGTTGTTATCAGAGTAAATCTGCAGAACAAGATGTGAATGATTCAGAAACAGGTGTAAGGGCTAAACCATTCATTCTAAATAATTTGTTTTGCTTTAGCCAAGACTATTCTAAATCTCAGCTTTGTCCAGTTACGTTAGACCGGCGTTCGCTGAGAGGGCAGGCTTACAGTTCAATTTTCATCATCCCTTCTGTTGCCATAATCCATATACAGTGACCACAGAGCCCTTCTAGAGATGCCCTGGACTGAGAAGGCAATCCGTTCAGGTAATGAACATCCTGCAAAGTTTAATTATGAGACCTTTGCCTCACGAGGTAGAACTAGTTAACCAAAAGACTAAAATCATAGTAGAAGTTAGGAATAGTTACCTAATGCAAGCAAGCCCCACAAGGTGTGTGGTTACAATATCACACGTGTAACCGTCAGGTGTAGCAAAGCACACGGCTCAGCAGGCAAGACCAGGAGGATGCCACAATGGTATGTTGGAGCCCTCCCTGCTGCATATTATTGTTTGTGCTTACTGTGCGCCGAGCAATACAGCTCCATTTCTTCAGTGTAAGAACTTGCAAAATAAAGGATGGAGGGAAGAAGAGTATTGTTCGTCTTTCCTTTATTTTCTGACACCAGAACTACAGGTCTGAAAAAAACAAAGGGCTTGACATTTACCATTCATAAATTCTGCAGAACAGAGATCCAGGCTCTGAAGCTGCAGGAGTGAAAGAATACAAAGTTCATCACCTGCTGACACTTGTCTTGAAAGGAGAGAGTCAGAGACAAATCCTGCCAGTTAGGACTGAGTGCCCAAGATAAGTGTCAGGTTCCAGATCTTTTGCAGCATGAATAGGATAGGTCTTCTATTGTGAGCCTGCAGAGATGCCAGGACCTGCACATGTCTGGACACAAAAGGGAAAAAGCCTTTTTCTTCCTCCTTGAAGATTATGACTCAGCTGGGCTTGGTAGGGACCCTGCAGACATCACAAGGCTGCCCCTCATCCCACCCTGTTCCACACATACCCAAAGGGCCATCAGCATGAAAATTAAGCTGGTCTGGGTTTGTTTTGTTATTCTAATGTTTTTCTGAAGAGGGTCCCAGGATACAGTACCTGTCAGCACACTGCTTCCCCTGTAAATGCTGAAGGAAGAGCTCTCTGAGAAGAAATTCCGAGTACCTCAGTGAGAACCCTGCTCGAAGTTGCCCACAGATGAGTTTATCCCTATTTGTTAATCATAGTGGCAACCTAGACATTCAAGTGTTTTTGGGGTAAGCCATATGTTTTAGTTCTCTAATGACTTCTTGTGACTTGGCTTTCTGTTCACATCAGGAAACTGAACTTGCTTGGAGGTAACAGACAGATTCTGGGTGGATTTCCCACCACTGGTGAGACTGTGTGTGCAAGGGACACCCTGACTTCATGCTTGAGGGCTCTCTGAATCAACAGTGCTGATGCTCAGGGTGGCCAGTGACTGCTTCCTTCTATCCATCTGCAGGAATGCAGGATTTTCCAAGAAGAACAGAGGGAAATACGTGTATCTCTTATCCCAAGCGTTGGCCTATGAGTTATGTCAGGCAAACACACGTGCTTCAGGGAATTCTAGCTCAGGTTATTATGAAGTACTGAATAATTGCCTCTGTTTTACCTTCCTCACCTTCTCTGTTAATGATACAACTTATCCTCTGGGGATCTAAACCTATCAGTGTCAGTAAATCCAGGTAATTCCAATAATAATTTTAAACTTTTGTCTTTCTTTACATTGTCAGAGTTATGGTATAATCTTTCCCTAGATGGCTGTATGATACAGGCAGGGTGTGCTTTGGAAGATGTAGAAACTGGGTGGGGTTTGTTATGGAGTAAGAGCAAACGAGGATTTGGATTTCCTTTCTTCTGAATGCGAAATCTTCTTTCCATTCCCATGGGAATCTGCTAGAACCTTCCCTCTACTACATTCACTTTTCTTAGCTCAGATTGGACTAAATGCTTGAGATCATTACTTGTCCATGTAATTGAGACCTACTGCTGATTACAAAAATCATACATAGCTGTAAACATCTTTAATTCTAATAACTTTAAACAAAATAATTAGTGGTTTAACTAAGTGAGCTTCACAACAACTTTTTAAAATAGGAATGACTTTCCCTATTTTACTAATGTTAATTTGTGGTGAACAGATTATGTGATTTACTGATGGTGACACAGTGAATGTGTAGTAAAGCCAGAAAATGGTTCCAAGACTCCGGCGAGGACACGAGCAAGCTGTCTCAACAGAGAAATATTTGCACCAAAAGTAGAGCTCAGCCAAACATGATTTTGGTTGTGGGTAGGAGATTGTGTTTTATTACATTTGCCATTTTATGGGAAAATTGTAAGAAAAAGCAACCCAGAACATTATTTTAAAGTCGAATTCTCATTTTGAATTTTGAGAATGCTTATGTTAATATTTTCCCATTTATTCCAGTGATTTTCACCAGTGATTGTGTTAGAATGAATTTTAGTTTGAAAGTTGGAATCCTGTTTTCTTTTTCATGCACATGATTTCCAGAGAATGTTTTTTGTATTTGTTTCTTTTACTAAATTGCTGCATTCTTTCCTCTGCATGCTTCGAGAGCTACTGTATGTCTCCTTATGATGGATGTTAAGAAAAAGTGATTTTTTTTTAATGTTTGATGAAAAGTTCTTTCAATGGAATACAATGTCTGAAGATAGTGTGATATACATTTAAGACTAGATGTCGTGAAAATGGCAGTACAGGCTAGTGTTCTGTGTGGAATATTTCCTTCACATTGGTAGTACTTGGGCTGCCTCCTGCTCCCTTCCTATGCTGTGCTAGGCTTCTGGCCTTTTTGGTTCTGGAGATCTGAATTTGGTGATGAGGCAATAATCATGGGTTGACTGATGGATTTACTAGGCACTTCAAAGATGGACTTATTCAGGATGTCCTGAGGAACTGCATTAGATGACCCAAATTTTTATTTTCATTCCCAGTTTTCAAGACACTGTCCCTCTGTGTTGTTCAATACATCAGGCAGGTAAAAATTCTGAACTTTCATTCAAATGCATGCAATGTGTCCCTTTTTAAGAAATAAAGAATGTGGCAAATCCATGAGGCAATGGCTCGAACAGCTTGGGAAGAAAAATTCAGGAGACTCACTCCACTAAAATGGAGGTATTTCTATTTGTGAAGTGTTACTGTTCCTGTTATTTTTAGCATGCTTCTTAAAAGGTGGGGGTTTTTTTATATTAAGTTGTATATATTGCTGTTGATGCCCTGTAGATTTTTTTTTTTTTGGTACAATGGCATGTGCTAAGGAGCTGTGCCTTGTAATGCAGCGTGGAGTACAGGAATGTATGTATCACTTTATGCAAGTACTTCGGACATCCTCATTTTATTTATACATATCCTTAGAAAAGTGCCACTTTTGGTGCTGCCAGCTAAGAACTGTTGGATTCCCATACTAAGATTTGAAGTATTAAATTAAGTAGACACTGTGCTGAGTTCTAGTAGAACTATAGCGCAAATTCACACAATTTGCATGAGCATCGTTAATTTTTCAGTTAATGATGCTGTTTGTTATGCTTACAGATTCCACATGTGCTTTGTATACAGTGCACAAGCAAACAAAATATAGGTATCTGGGAGTGCTGCAAAAACATACATATATGCGCTATGTTTAAGGCCTTTGAATGGAATTCCTGGGAAATTTGTTTTAATGGTAACACAATGGCTCTAAGCTAACGTAGTCCCAGGTAACTGGCCAACTGCAAGCCAGAACAGTAAAATTACAAACTTCAGAAGCCATCTTAGGAACAGATAACCACATGGCGAAGCTGCACTCATTTGGAATATTACCAGAAACAGAGAAAAGTGTGTAGGCATAATGAAGTATTTCCTGTGCTGTGTATTGTATGTTTAATGGACCACACAAGATTTTACCAGAAAATCCTATTTCACAAATGTTTTAAATCCACAAATGCCTGGTGATGACATAGCCGTAAAATACAGCTTTTAAAAATCCTCCATCAAGGGGATAGGTTCTCTGATGCTTTATATCAGCAACATTGATTTAAACAATGAAGAATTGATTATAAAATTGGATTCCAAATTGAACTCTGTGAGTAAATCCAGATCTGTGCTCAAACCTCAGTTTCAGCTGGAAGATCTGGACTGTGTTTGGTTTGGGAAACAGAACCTCTGGGTCTTCGGTGAGGTCCTGCTGCCACTGTTAGAGATGCTGTTTACATAAAATTAAATGGAAACAAATCCAGGCATGGTTTAAAGAGAAATCAAGTTTGACTGCATAGCATGTACAGGATATAGGTACCCTGCCAATGCTTAACCATCTTTTGTAACATAAGTAAGTGTTTGTAACACCTTGATGTGTGTTTAACTGTTAAATTTAGGAAACTACATTTCTGTATCAGTGTAGAATGACAGCTCTGAAAACTTTACATCTCCACTGTTGTGGATACCTGCCTTCTCAGCCCTGACAGACCACAGAAAGGGGGGACGTGAAAAGGTCAGAGATGAAAAGACAAAGCTACGATGTGCCAGGAGCACGTTGCCTCCCAGAGCCATAGGCTGTCTTGCAGGCGGTGAAATTCCACCAAAACCACTGGAGCTTCCTGGCTTCTGCTCCTTAAGACCACGACACGTGTGTTATTGCACAAGTAGTAGCCTGATTTTAGCTCTGGTTCTTGCACTGCTCCTGATGAAGCTCCTCTCAGAGGTAAAGTCATTGATGTGATTCTCAGGTTCCTCCCGAGCCATGAGCTCCTCATAACCTGTCATCTTTAGATGCAGAGTGCTTTGCCTGTGACAGCTGGCTGCATCAAAACCGCTTGGTGTGACATTTTGTTGCATGAATCAAGTCTCTTAACACTTGGCAGGTGGTGCTTGGTTGCAGTTATGTTTGTTGCATGACTTTTAGTTCACTACATTTAAAATGCCTTCCCTCTTTTCTTTGGGCAGTGTATTCCCAGCTCCTGTTCAAAGAGAAAAGGTAGAAAGTCCTTTAGCTAACATGGTTTGTAGGCACGAGCATGATCCCACTCTGTGGCTGGAAACCGCTGTTCTGTAGCACCAATAAGGCACAAGTCGCCTTTCTTGATATCTCAGGGAAGTCCAGAGGTTGCAGCAATCAGCTTGCCCCATTAGAAAGGGTGACCCTACTGCGGGGAGCTGTAGGAGGGAGTCTGACTCTGCCAGCCCCTCGCTTCGGTGCATCTTCAACAGTTACCAGCGACCTTGGCAACGCAGATGAAAATCTGCTAACCGAAAAGTTTTTATTTTCCTCCGCTGGACTCTGGATCAGTTGTATGAAACACCCCAGAGACCTGCTACGGTGTGGTATAACCAGTGCTGTGGAAGCCTGGGGAGATCTACCCTTCTCCCTGGGAAGCAGACAAAGCTGATGGACTTTTTGGACTTCTGTGCGTCGCCAGGTGTGTGTTGCCACCACGTCACGATGCATAGTGCTTTGGTAGCATTACAAGACTGCCAGCGGAGAGGCAGGAATTCATTCCTGACCCCATGAGTCACCCTCCTATGTCATGGAGTGTGCGGTTTCATCACCCTTGCCATTATTTTACCTTTCAGCTGAGTAGTTACAGGTACCATTAATCTGTAAAATAGATGTAGGCAGACAGGAGGACGTCATGTAAGGTCTGCAGAGACACAGAACCAACAGACACACACACACACAAAAAAAAAAGGAAAAAAGAAAAGCCAGCTTGAAAACATGACCCCAACTTTTTACTGTCGTGCGTTCCACAGGAATGATTTATTGTTGGCATGTACCCATGTCACACTGATACTCAGGACAAAGTAAAAGTCATGGTAGTCACTCAGGCCCTTGCTTCTGTCATTGTATTTTCAGATATTTCAAGGAATGAGGTAATGACTTTAAGATCAAGGTCATTTTCAGCTGCATCAATTATTTCACTTTCTCCTGGCAAAAGCATCTGCATACCTCTGCACAATGCTAACTACCAGGCAAACATTTCACTGGAAAACCTGACTGTTCTCAGCCATACGGAGTGCCTGGTTCATACATTAAATTGGTTTAATCATTTAAACTTTTACCATGTAACTTAGAAACTGGTATGCAGCAACACTGCATGTAACCAATTTAACGCATTTAAAACAAATTTAAGCGGGTTCCAATGTACTTAGTCATTGCTATACAAAGGAGAGACCCCATATTTCAAATAACAAGGCTGCAGCAGAGAGATGACGTTAGTGGTGGGTAATAAGCTGAACTATCTATCAAGATATCAAGTATGAAACAGATGGTGAGGAAAAAAAGGTCCAGATACATTTACAAGCCTTTTAACATGCTCGCCCATTTAATTCACCACAAGGTCACGATTTGATGTCTTAGACATGCAATCTCCTCTTCAGCTAGAAACGAAAGCAGAGTTTAAAAAAAAAAAAAAGGGTCTGTTACAGAAGACTTTGTGGGGTGTAGCCAGTGTTTCTGGGAAGGGGAAATGACCCATTGTCAAACCTTACAGATCTTTGCTTGCCAGCACTGAATCTTGAATATATGATTTGTAGACCTGTATGCATTGATTCCTCCAGTGGCTCAGTACATTAGGAGTGATTTGCTGTAATGATTCAGCTCTGAAAAATTCATACCCTTCCTTTAGGACAATAATTTTGGGGGTTGGGAATGTTCTTGGTTGTACCTCTTGTGGTTTTGTGTTCATAAAGATTTGTGGTTGATCAGTCAGGTGTTCCCCTCTCCTAATCTCTTAAACCACCCGCTCGCGTATCTGAGCGCTCATCAACAGGTCGTGAAGGCCACCTCTCTTTGGCTTGTGGGGTTCTCTCTCTCACACCCCATCCTCGAATTCTGATGCTGTACAACCTGACTATGTACGCACTTTCTCATAGCATAGATTAAAATGTTAAAGAACCTCTAGTAAAAGTTATACTTTTAGTTAAAGCCTTCATTCTAGTAGCTGGGGAATTGATGTCAGATGGAAAATGATTTCCCAATGGTTTGGTTTTGTAGCAAAAGTCTTCAACTTTTATGTAGATAGTCTTTGAAGTTAGAAATTGTTGTTAGACTATCAAATATTGTTTGAGGTGTCACTCATTTTTTTTTCCTCTTTCTATTATGGGAATGGGATCTTAGCAAGGAATTATTGTGGTAGAAAATGAATGTATGACTGACACTGGAAAGGAAGGTGTTTATGGGGCATATACAAGGGGAATTGTTGTGGAACCTAGACCTGTCAATATAATCTCGGTTAATTCTCCAAGTGTCTGGTTTCTCACTCAAAGAAGGCAGGGTTAAATCTCCAAAGGCATAATACTTGAATATGTCATCCATGGTGGGGAATATTTTCTAAAATATCTTTCTGCTGGTGTAATTTCATGTTGCTGGTGTATCTGAGTCACACCCGTACATTGAAACGGGGGGTGTGACTGCCTTTTGGGCTGCAGTTGGCTCGACCTGCCTAGAGAAATACATGTCCTTTCCCTGTTTTCTGGACAGCTTTGCCGTACGCGATCCCTGGCCTCCCACCTCCTGCTTTCTGGCCCTGCACAACTCTTCCACCGCTGCTTTTGTCTGAAGAAGAACTGAGCATGGGTTGGACCGATAGGTGGCACACAGGGAGCTCTGAAGTAGGCTGAAAAAAATTATACAAAGAGAAAATGAAAATAATAATACTTTAAATACCACAGAAAAGATTCCAGTTCTGGGTTAGTTGTTTTTTTTTTTTTTTCCCATCCTCTGGCTTTTTATTTTGCCTTTGCTTTTGAAATTCCAACCAGGTCTGGCTATCCAAATGAATCATTAACACTATACTGCCTGTCCAAAAGTGAATGTGATCCTTCTGTGCAAATATCTACATGACACAGCTAGTGCCTTAAGTACTTCTATCACGTGTGTTGCTTTAGCATCTCGGGCCAGGCACCAACATCCCGCTCCGCTAACAAAATCCTCTTGTCCTAAAGAGCTCGCCAGCAAAGTATGAAATAAGAAATCAGATGGTACAGGCAAGCAGAAGAGTACAAGGGAAAACTGAGACAGCAGTCATCAGCACGATGGGTCTTAACAGTATTTTGGTTTAAACAACAAATTTGCAAGCTCCAGGGAACGTCCAGTTGCCCTGAAGTCCTACAAAGAACAGTGGTTTGGATTTTTCCCAGTGTTTTGAAATATCTTCAGCATCTTCGGACTTCCCAAATAGAGCTAGAGCTTAAAGCAGTACCTCCAGGAACAGAGGGTTCAGTGACCTTTCCTTTGACTCCTGTTAGACTCAGATGACCAGTAAAAAAAATGCACAAGCCACTCATCCATGTAAAGGAGATGAGAGCCTAAATTCAGACAAGCAAAGTAATGATTGGTGGGATGGGTAAAGGCTAGATGAAATATGAAAGAAAATCTGGGTCCAGGTAACACAATCCCCATAGAGCCTGAATCACAAGTCTTCAAGAGCACTGCTGGAGTTTTCATGCCATCCCTGGTGAGCCTCCTTGGGAAAGAGTGCAGTCGGGCTTTGTGCATTTTCACACCTCTAAAAGCACAGGAGACAGTCTATAAAAAAGGGATGGCTGTCTTGAGATTACCCCCCCTTCCTCTATGTTCTGAAGGCGACAGAACGGAGTGGATAGCGAGCAACCTGCTTGCCTTGGGTGCAGATGGCTTTAATTGTCATTCCCAGATGTTCTGCCTCTTGAAGGTCAAATTCACCTTGTATAAATCGGGCTGGAACCATCCAGAGAAAGCACAGACATTTTATTTGAAAAAATGTAATAAAAGAATGTCCTTCTTTCTTGTTATTTCCTTCCTTGTAAATTTAAAGGGAACAGATTGAGAGGGAGGCCTGGCTGGCACAGGTCATGGTAACGGTATATAGAAGCTTTTGTCTGGAAGATGTGTGTTCCAATCCAGCTCTATATCACTGTGGTTAAAATATTATATTTTGGCTGGTGTAGCTCAGCTGTAGGTTTCTCGCTGCCGCATCTGACAGTGTCACTTTTTATAAATGGCAATACAAAAGCTAGACTCAAAAAGAGAGTTGCTAGATGAAGCATTCATTGTATCAGGAAAGGACGTGTGTCATTAAGGCCAGACATGCCAGGAAACCGATGATGCTTTTGCCTAGTCTCTACTTGCTTCGTAGGGGTGTAGGTCGCTTCGGTCTCCAAACTAGCATGTTGTGCATCTTTCTCACAAATGCACCGGTCTCCATCCTAAAACTACTTTGGCTGTTTCTCCTTCTTCTTCTTCTACTCCTGTAGGAAGTCTGGTTCATCAACTCACTCCACTGGGGTTGGAAACGTTTTTCTTCTGTCCAATGTAATTTATTAGCAGACATACATATATCCACTTGTTTTTGTGTCAGTAATGCACAGTGTACTTTTTAAGTGTACTGTAATTAGGTGGAAACATACTGTTATGTCAGGCATCACCAGATGGGGCTTTTACACATAGTCTGTAAAGCTTTTTTTTTTTTTTTTTTTTGAAAGCGCATGTGCAAGCTTTGACTCTGGGGAGGACGTACTGCAGAGTTGTTTAAAGTTATTTAGGTGTCTGTAGAGGCAGCTTTAAGAGCATTAAGATGTTACTTTTCTTGAGCTTGGATTAGAACCAGTTACTGAGACAGGAACCAAACTTCAGATTTAGATGTCCTCAGATGTCTCAAACAGCACCAAGAAGGGAAAGGCAGCCAGAATTACTAGATATCTTTTAAAATCTCAGGCAAAACCTATATTTTTCCAAGATGACTGTATATTCCATATTGTCTTACTGCAGATACAAAAGAAATGAATTTTCAGAATTGCAGCCTTGTTTGTTGATGGTTTCTTTGGGCAATTTTTGAAGAAAGGAATGAAAATTATACATGTGATAAATGTGGATTTTAATGGAGAAACAGCTAGAAATTCTAAAGGTGATTAATTAAAGGAAAATTAAGATGCCATTAAGCAACTGTTCAGGGCAATTTCACACTGGAAAATTTACAGATTCAAACACAGCACTTTGTAAATATAAGCCATGAGATGAATAGAGAATTTTTATGTGTGACATTTATTCTCTTACTTTTCTTGTGGACTGAGATATTTTGCCTCCGTGGTCTCAGAAGTTCTGAAATCCCAACTATCTTTGATTCATATTCCCATACTTTATGCTGCAGGCAGAGAACACTGGAATGAGACATTTGGTGGATAATTCAAGATACTGAGAAAATATATCAAAGAACTATTATGCACGCCAGGTCCTGTACTATAAGTTGTGTTCAGTGCCAGAACAGTCAGTTTGCTGCACACACAGACCCCAAAGTGCTGCCTGACCCCGTGACTGGGAGAACAGCATGAAAAGCAGCGCAAGTAAAGGTTGAAAATCTGGAGGAGACATCAATCTGCAGAGAAAAGGGAGTTTATGCAATTTAATGAGCATGGAGGTATCTGTATGGGAGTGTAACTGAGGCCAAGGTGAGAGTTGAGATGTCCAGCGACTAGAAGAGCTGGGGTTTGTTCAGGTTCTTGCTGTTTATTCATGTTCCACCCTTGGTCTATTGGTTGTACTGGTGAATGCATATTTGTGCCGGCTATTTGCTGGGAGGGGATGGTTTAGCTGCTATTGAAGGTCGAAGTCATGGGTCTGTGTGGCACGGTGGATGCTTGTGAGTGGGGTCAGTGTAGATGAGCTTTGGATTAGAGGTCTGAGAAGAAAAAACGAAGAGAAACCCAGCTGCTGTCTTACTGCTCTTTTATGCGTTCATGAAGTGAAGTCTTATGCTTGGGGTGGAAGTTCTTGTTCATGCCAGTTTGCCCTCTGACCAGTGAGTTCATCATGGAACCCAGGTTCCTTTTCTTCCTGATCCTTAAATTGTATTGGGCAGCATGCAGTCCCCCAGCCTTTATCTGGAGACATGTCATGAGTAGAAATGTCAGCGCATATAGTAATACAGGAGGGCTGGGGACTGCCCAAATGGGAGTGGAGCGGTCAGCAAGCGGCCACTGTGTGCGCCGCTCACTGCAGGTCCTGCAGTCACTAATGCTCTACAGAATTGTGCAGGGCACAGGTTTGCTCTTAATGCTGCTTGGCTATGCTAATGTCTTTGCTGAGCTCTCATTACTTTTCTGTGTGTTTCAAAACTGCACTGGGAATGAACTTGTAACTGAAAATTTTTGTACCACAACCAGACTAGCACAGTAGTGACAGATCGGAGCTCACCTTGTTTGCACTGTTCCAGCACTGGGTTAACACTAGTCCCTAAAGTTCCCCAAGATCTTGGTGCAATAATGGTGAAGCCACCATGTGGATACTTTAAACAAATAAGGAGGAAAAGCCAGGATAGAAGGAACTAATAAGTACACAACAAAACTGTTCTGCTCTGCAGCGTGTTTGAGAGGGAGGAAAAAAAAATATAAAAAATAAAAAACCCAGAAGTAACAGATGTATCTGCCAGAAGTTAAATACACATCTGTTAAGGATGCTCTTCTCATATTTGGGGTCAGAAAAATATGTACAAATGTAGCACCTTGCTGATTGACAGAAAATCCTCAGTTCTGGCACTGAGAATCTTGTTTTCTTGACAGCACTTTGTTTTAAGGCTAGAGGCAGAAAAATGTCTTATGCTTGTCCTTAAACTGGAAGGCCCTTTGTTCAGGATACTTATACCATTTGCAGATAATGATGTGCATTGCAGTTTCAGCTGTCTGCATATGCATTTTTATGTTTTTTTATGACAGCTCTGCGTACTGAACTAAAAGGCCATTTAGAGCTGTCAGGAAGTGACAAGCATTACCCTTTACATTTACAATTCTGTTAGCATGCGTTGTCAGGTGGGCTCACCATTCCACCGACATACGATTTTCTTTGAAACCTATGTATGACTTTAATTTAATACAGCAGTCTCCAAAAAAATAGGAAAAGAGAAAAGAACCTTATTAATATTTCCTTTTCCATTTATCTACTTTTTTTCTTTCAAGTAGTTCTTTTTTCCACTCTTCCCTTCTTTTTACTGTTTTCTTAAGCAAGAAACAGGGAGAGAGACAACAGTAGTTGTGTAGCCTGGAATACTGCAGCAAGCTCCTCCATTCCAGCCTGTGATGTTACATAGAAAAGAGTTCATTTTTAGTCCGTTGACTTAGGAAAAAAATAATGCTACCAGCATATGCTAAATATTGAACCAACTTCTGAAAGCAGGAAGATCAGAACACCTGTAACTTACAATCTTGATGTGAACTACAATAAATGTATATGACTTTTTTTTCTTCGTCAGCAATATAACAATCCAGCCGAGACCAGTTTCCATCCCTACGGGTCAATTTTGAATGCCCTCAGTGAGCTGTGCCCTGGTCTGTTTTCTGTTGGTTCACGTTGCTGTCTAGTGGTTGCACTGTAGCTAGCCTTCAAAGGTCCTCTTTAGCTTCCAAAAAGTCACTGTCCCCCAACCGTGTTTTGAGCAGGAACTGGCTTATTAATGGATTAACAAGGTTCCACCTGAGAAAGGCCCATTCTTGGAAGCACCAACCATCAGAGCCAGTCTCCCCTGAGGGTACAGTCCAAGTAGATGCATACAGGTGAGGGAGGGAAATGAAGGCACAGAGCTGTGAAGAAGGTTCAGCTTTATTCTCAGCTGGAGAGAAAGTGGTTAGGAGCATCCAAGTGACAATTAAAGCAACAATCTCCGTGTGAGCAGATTTTTGGCTGTATTTTTTATATGGTGATGATACGGATATATTATTTAACTGCTGACAGTATGTTCAGTCTCCCACAAGCCCCAGCAGAAGATGCATCCCCAAAAAGCTTGTAGTCCAGGCAGGCGCAACTGTCTAAATTGCAATCCCTGGATTGCACAGATTGGTGTGGTGGTTATTGAGAGTTGTTTGACTCGTACCAGTTCAGATCGAGTCGTCAGTATTGTATGGCTGGAAGGACTGGGTAATATTAAAAATAACGCAAGTATATTTACCCTAGGGTTTCAGTTTGCTTGTTGGATTTGTTCTGAAGGTTTTTTGGTTTTGGGGGGGTTTTTTTGGTTTTTTGTTTTGTGTGTTTTTGTTTGGTGTTTTTTTTTTGTTTTATATTATATGCAGGTCAGCCCAAATGGCAGGGTCATTAGCTCAGCAAATCCATTTGTTATTGGTAGGTAGTGTGGAGAGATCTGTATGGATGGATTTGTAGTTCAAGAAGGCATCATAAGTATTAAGGATCAGAGCATAGTGTGCTTTGGAGTAAAATAACACATGTGGCTAAATGCTCAGGCAACTTTGACACTGAATTCCTTTCCTGTCATTGCGTAAAGGCAAACCCTAAACATTATTTTTAAGCAGCTGTTTTTATGCATACTAGCTGACACATCTGAATCCATGTTTCTATACTTCCTAAGCTCTTCATCTGTCTTGAATATATGCTACTGATGTGTTGCATACCCAGGCAGACGCAGACTCAGTGAGGTCATCTCTGAATGTAAGCCATCCTCCACTTCTTCTGAGGATCTTTACTTACAATGCCCTAAGGTATTTTTTCCTGTTGTAGTTTGTGAGTGTGCACGTTTATTTGGGAAGTTTAGGTGGGCATCTTGATTCTGATTCACCTGAAGTCAGTGGCAATATCCATACTTCAGTGGAAGAAAGCCAGATTTTTCAGGCTGGAAGAAGGAAAATGGCAATAAATATCCGACAGGCTAATTGAGATAGAGATTGGTGAAATAATATACTGAAATAAATGATCCAAAGGGGCTGGCATAGACAGTGAGAACTGTTATTCTGCAGTGCATACTCAAAGATACAGGGTCACAATCTGAAGTGCTTCAACACCCCTGGAGCTGCTGTGCAATTCCCATTGACCTGCAACGAGACCCTGCATGGTCTCCTTTGAATGCAGGAGGAAAATAAGTAGTCCTTTAAAATTTCTGACTCTTAGTTTGGTCCCTGCTTGCAAGAGGAGGCAAGAACTGCTTGCACCAGCCTCCTCTGCTCTTGGCTGGACTGAGACTTGCTGTTCTTAATAAAAAGTGGAAAATTTCCCATGTATTCATTCCTCCTTCTCCTTTGTCACTATCTAACATTTTGCCCTAACCTGTAATACTCTGCAGAGACCAATTACATTATTCCAACATAGACATTTTCCATTAACTGCCTTTACAAGGTTTTCTTATTCTCTTCATCGACATTCTGACTTTATATCAAATTTCAGCTCCTTGCAAGTAAAGAAAGAGTCTGTATGTGCTCATAATCCTGTATCTGCATATAAATGTGTATATTGTAGGCAAATATTTGTCTTTACAAGGTATCCTTGAATATGGACCAGATTCCTTCTTTGCAGGTGTCCATTCCTCAAGGCCATGAAGCGCTTAATGTTTTTCTTCCTCCTACATTTTTCCTGTGCATTTTCCTACAGCTAATTCTTATACTTTATTTATTGCTTTTCAAGAGGTACTTAGCCTGGTCCTTACCAAAGTCCTGAAGTCATTAAATCTTGATTGTATTCACTAGTTTTTACTTCAGAGACTGGAAATTCTCTATCGGACCTTCCTCTACACACAATTCTCCAAAACTAGCTCAGAAGTGTGACCTCAAGATGTATTTTCAGAAGTCCTCCAGCACCATTCTTTCCTTTTAGTAGCAGCTCCAGGCTTCAGAATAACTTTTTTAATTGTCTCAAGCTTGTATTTGTCAGAAGCAGTTTGGAGGAAGATTCCCCCAATACTTTGGTGGATATTTTAATAAGATTTTGCAGATGTGAGCAACTATCATACAACAGGTCACAGAGGAGCAGAGCACGAAAGGCACTGAGCAGCTCCCCCTCCCTCTCTGCATGAATATGTATGTGAGGTAGGAAAGGGAAGAGGGGGCTGTGAGAGTAACTCTGTCATGAGAAGACGCGTAAAACCCTTACCAGGTGAAGCAGATTACAAACTCCAAATGGTTCAGCTCCTTAGAAGTTCTGAAGTGCTTATATTTTCTTTTCTGGAAGGCACTTGTGCAGTTGAGAGCTGAGAACGCTCTAGGAGACCCATGATATCTAGACTATAGCAGACTCCCCTCACAGAAATGAGGGGAACAAAAATCCGGTTCACTGTTGGTCAACCTCACTACAGCATCTCTGAAGGTATAACAAGCCCAGGGTGACGTCTATGGATATTTGAACAGTTTCTGATTAGTTGTGTGGGTTGCAACAGAAAACCCTTGAGGATAAGGCAGTATTCATCCTGCTTTTGTGTGAATTGCAGAAGCAGGAGGACCATGTCCTCAGAGGTTTCACGGGCTAATGGAGGATGGGGAGAGTGGAAACCCAGGCACAGAGAGCAGATGTGACTCGTCCATAGTTATGTGAGCAATCAGTGATAGTGTTAGAAGCAAAGCCTGGGTCTTGAAACTTAGGTACTAAGCCATTGCTCCTTCTTGTCACTGACATATCTATACGCCCTTGGAAGGCAGACCAGTGCGGTGTATTCATATATTTGTCCACAAGAAAGGTGCAATCATCTAGCAGAGGTCCCAGAGCTGGTTGCACAAGTGCTGTCCTGGGGCTGGAAGCAGAGTAACTCCATTCAAGGTGTACCTTAGCCAAGGAGGAGAGCTTGCTCCTTAGGTACAGCCCCACATGAGCCTGGTTGTGCCACTTGTGCAGCTGTGGGCTACGTCAGAAGGTGCTCTGGGATATCTAACACCTATGGGGCTCCAGCAGCACAGGGGTCTCCATTGCCCAGTGTGGACAGACCACAGTCACCTGAGAGCCAGCTATTTCTTAGATAAGGCTCAGGAGTGAGAAATGCTGCTAGAAGGCTCCACTCGGGCCAAACTGAAGTCCCAGAGAGAAAGACCCAAACTGAAGAGAATCCCCCAGTGCTTCCCCTCTTGATTCTTCCTGCTGACTCTGCAGCCTGGTGTGGTCCTAAGTGTGTGTTTTGCAAGGATTAGGACATCTTCGAAGCAGGAACAAGACTGAAATAATGTTTCATGCAAATTTGCTAAAAGCTGGGGTTCTCTCTTCTTGCTGACCCACCAAAGAGCCTGGCTAAGGCTTTCTGTGACATCTAAACCTATTAAAGACAAGTTAAATTTTAATTACATTTCATTTTAACAGTCTGTGCAGGGAGGCACCCATAAACTGTCAAGAGACACGTGTAAATAGTGATGATGACACAGTTATCAAGAGGTTATATGATCTTTTTCTTGGACACACCAGTTAAATTGCATGAAGTGTGGGGGATTCTTTGCAGCAAATCTGAATTATTCATAGCATTTCTATGGGATCATAGGAATTGCCATGGTGGATCAGATTGCTTGTCCGTCTAGTTCAGTACCCTGTCTCTCACAGTGAAGAGTACAAAACAAGACATTTCAGAGAAGGATCCAAGAAATCTCAGGGACAGCAGTCATGGAATGACCTGCCTATGGGGAAAATTTCTTCCTCCCTGCCTTCCCCTCAGGCAGCTGGTGGGTTGGATATGCCCTGCGGCAAGCTGGCTTATATCACGTATTCAGATTTAATCCCATTATTTTTATTTGTTATTTGGATTGCAGTGGTTTCTAGAGGAAGTCAGCTGGGTCAGGTCCCCTGATTGTAGGCACTGTACAAACACAAGGAAAATGACAGTCCTTGCATAATGCCATTGTAGTTGCTTTCATTACCCATGTTGTCATCTCTACATATTCATCATTTAAGCTTCCTCTGGAGTTGCTTCAGCAGTTCAGAGGAATTCATCATGCTGTTTCTCTAGGACTCCTTACGTCCTGAAGTAGCTTGTTAGTTAACCACTCCGATTACAGATTTCTTTACAGAAATCTGAATAGAAGCAGCAGGGCACCAGTGGTGGAAGTGCATCAGTGTTTCTGAAAGTTTATTAGTCTGAATTAAAGAAGAAGGAAAACACCCAACCCCAAAACCTGTGATGACATTGACTCTGTCCGGGAGCCTCTTCTCTTCTCTGTAGTGTGTGCTGAATTCTAAAGCTGAAGTGATATTTGCTATAACACATACCCACACCCCAAGCTTGCCTCCCTCATGCGGCCAGCGTGCATTAAGGCATTCAGCTTTGCACTCAATCTTGTTGTTTTGTTCTGCAACTCTTTTTGCACAAAACTTGTAACTTTGTTGTAAAACTACTATTTGACATTTTAACACCGCTGTCTAAGAAAAGATATTTTGGCTTCATTTTAGCCACGGATATTGCCCCAGTATTCTGCAAAAGAATCTTAATGGGGGCTCTGAAAACCATTTAGTAAATTGTCTACAGGTAAAGCTTTCCGAGAGGACAACAGCTGTCCTGTGCTGCCACTTTCTTGGAAGAAAATCACAGTACGGCACCTTTCCTAAGGGCTATATGCATCTACTTCCAGAATAGGAATAGAAGTGGAGTTTGATTGGATTAATTTTTCTGGTCAGGTTTTGGGGGATTTTTCTGTCTTTCTGTTTCACAGATTAGCCAAATATTTAATTTTAATGTAAGACCAAACCACAGAAGTTGAAATAAAACTGGCTGAACATAACCCAAAGGACTTTCCCCACCCGGGTTTTTAGCTTTTCAATTAGATGAAATGCATATATATATTTTTTTTTAAAGGAGGAAACAAACCTTTTGTGTTTGAGAAATATTTTTTCAAAACCACTAAAAGTTTTGTGGTTTTTTTTTTAGCAACTTTCAACCACTTCTAGTGTCTACAGGTATTTTGCTGGGATTTCTTTTGCAGGGGACTTCTTTCTCAGGTGTTTCATCCAACAGCTTTCAGCATTACAGATTTCTGTAGGCCTCCTGTTGTGTCCATTCAAGGTTATGCAGTTATAAGAGGATGGGGTTTTTAAGCTCTATTACTTAAATAATATTAGTGCAGAGAGCTGATGAAGCAATCTCCTGCCTCCTCGCTGTCATTACATGTCTTGTAAATGGTGAGCATTTGTAACCCTTTATTCCATACGTGAATTTCAGCTATCAAAAGAAAGAAATTAAACTAAAAACTTCAAATATAACAATTACAAACAAGATGCAAAATGTTTTAGATACAATTTGTACAGGTGGGGAGGGGGATAGAAAATAGCGATGGTCACTTGAAGTCTTGAGAGACATGAACTCCTACAGTAGCTGTAAAATTCCTTTTCAGAGAAAAAGGGAGAAATGAAAAAATCATTCCTTCAAGCCCAGTGGAGCTTTTTCCTACATGAAATTTCAGCAGATTCTGAGCATCAAGTGCACAGACAGCAAATGATTATTTTATAGGTTTACTCATTAAATGACGTGTATTTCCACAGCTTGTCAGAGCAATTAGAGTAACAGATAAGATGGCTGAAGACCCCTTGATGTTAAAACAAAAGGTTGGCATGATGCTCAGAGAGCAACTTCGGAGTGTGTCCTGAGGGACTCTCTTCAGGAGTGTACATGGATGCTCAGGATTGCAGTGGTGGGGCAGGGCTTCCTGGGGATAATGGGGTCACGGGAACATGCACTTCTTAGTTACGACTTTAGGTCAGCCTGAACTTAGGCACAATAATGGCTCAACATTACTGCGCAAAGTGATGGTGTCCAGCCTCTCATACGTGTCATGGGAGCTGGGGCAGCAGGGTAGAGAAAGAATCATAGAATCATTTAGGTTGGAAAGACATTTAAGATCATCAAGTCCAACTGTTAACCCTGGACTGCCAAGTCCATCACTAAACCAGGTCCCTAAGCACCGCATCTACCTGTTCTTTAAGCACCTCCAGGAATGGTGGTTCCACCACCTCCCTGGACAGCCTGTTTCAATGCTTCACCACCCTTTCAGGGAAGAAATTTTTCCTAATATCCAATCTAAACCTCCCCTGGCATAACTTGAGACTATTCCCTCTTGTTCTGTTGCTTGTTACTTAGGAGAAGAGACCAATCCCGACATGCCTACAGCCTCCTCTCAGACAGCTGTAGAGAGCAATAAGGTCCCCCCTGACTTTTCCTCTCCAGACTGAAGAACCCCAGTTCCCTCAGCCTCTGCTGATAAGATTTGTTCTCCAGACCCTTCCCCAGCTCCACTGCCCTTCTCTGGACATGCTCCAGCACCTCTATGTCCCTTTTGAAACAAAGAGCCCAAACCCCAACACAGTGTTCGAGGTGCAGCCTCACCAGTGCAGAGCACAGGGGGATGGTCACTGCCCTGGCCCTGCTGGCCACAGTTTCTGACACAAGCCAGGGTGCTGTTTGCCTTCTTGGGCAAATTTGCATTGCCTGATGGGTCTGGCACACCCTGTTTGAGGACAAATACAGTAAAATCTTTATTTGCTTTAGAAGACTTGCTCTCTGCATTTGTATTTCATTTCTGCCTGCTCATTTTCAGGCACTGTTCTATTTATATCCACATCTTTTGGGAAGCAGAAAATTGCTTTACTTGGACCTTTCAATCATGATCTTTTCCATATGGGTTGATCTTTGCAATTTTCCAAGTGCAGGTAACTCCTCCCGCAACAGCCAGAGCCGTCTGATGGCGTTGGGTTGTAAGGAGAAATCTGGTGGTCTGCTGCAAACAGTGGCCAAGCTCAGGCTTCAGTAGTCTCTCTTCTTGTCCTCTGGAAAAACAGATTGGCACACTGAATTTATTATATGGGCTGTTCATAATGAATCCCATGCTCACAGATTGCCGGGCTAGCGCAGAACAGAAATTTCTAAACCGTGATCTAAGAATTAGCACTATTTATTTGTATGCTGTAGCAGCCTCAGCCCGGGGCTAAATTCAAGGTCCCGCTGTGATAAGGGCCAGGCAAACACTCTGTCAGCCTGATTTGCCCCAAAGATCTGCAGCTGAAGGGGAGAAGATGGAGCCAGGGCTGGAGGAAGGCTTGCTGGTGGTCTTGAGAGCACTTGCTGGAGTTCCTCAAAGCTGATTGATCACTCGGTGCTGGCAGGCCTCCTCCTTTCCAGCTGGTAAATGTCATTAAAAGACAGCTATAAATACATTAAATACTTTCCTAATATTACTTTTCCATGTGATCCGCTGCTGCTGTTGCCACAGGGAAGCTGATCAAGAATGTGAGAGGAGGTGATCTCGGCGGCTGCGGGGGTGGGGTGGGGGCTGCGCAGCCCAGCCTCTCCGTTAGGACGTGATCCGCACAGCGCAATAACCTGCGAAGGCAGAGGAGAATCAGCGAAGGAACATTTGTCTGTTGGTTACTACTCATCGATTACTTAAGACAAAAAAGCTTGGCTCTGGGTCTTTGCTCAGCAAATTATGTCATTCTTGTCCACAAAAGGGAGAGCTTACAGTACGGTTTCTAAATTAAAGCTGGTGTTTCAAAATTAAAAGCAGACAGGGCAGATGTGCCTAGGAGAAATTTATATCCATATCTTTTGGGAATCGGTTAATCGCTCTGCCAGGACTTCAAATCAGCCTTTCCTGTGTAGGACTCGATTGCACCACACCTATACAAGCCACATTGAATAATGTGGAATTAAAATGTTACCAGATATTTCCTTAACTTTGCCATGTGAAAAATGAGGGCAAATGTTGATGAAACCCAGAAATTCCAGGGCTCCAACAACATGATTTAATATTACTCAAGATGATTTTACAAAGAGAGAAGGAGTTCAGAGTCCAAGTGATCATCTCTAGCTTAATAGGCAGACATGTAAGATACTAAAAGATTGATTAGAAACATCTGAAACTGGAACATATAGTATTACTGATAATTCCTGCACAGATATTGCAAGACAGACACATTTATTTTGGATCTCAGGTACATTATAGGGATGCTATATTGTTTTAGAGTAAAACTTGGCCAGAGCAGGTCAAAGAAAAGTCATTCTTCTTCTCTCTTACTCCAAAACAGACATTTTATGGAAGATGTTAAAAATGAGAATCTGCTATCAATTTGCAGAGTTCAGAATGGACTCATTTGCTATTTCAGTTATATTTTTCCCATATTTTCCCCTTTAAGAATACCCTAATGAAATTCAGGGTTCATTAGTGAATTGGGATATAAGCATGATAAAAATATTAATAAAAAAATCTGAAGCATTTTCTAAAATAGGATTTTTTTTAATAAGGTCAAATATATTTGGAAAATGTTTCACTTACTATAAATGATGTTATATTCTAAGAAAAAGCTAATTTTCTCAAAATTTTACTAAGACCATTGCCTGGAAATGTGTTATATATTGATATATAAGTATATAAATGAGCATACAGTAAACAATATGTACATATGCATTTGTTGACTTCTGATGTTAAACTCCTTGTCCGTTGACCCTGATCACTTGGTCACTGGGGCCAGCTGCCAGTGTTCAAGGGGGGAGTGCGGTTTTATACCAGCCGCTGGAGTGCATTGGCAGAGGGGAAAGTGATTTATCTGTGATAAATGCCCCCTCTATCACAGATCTGTGCCTTCAGGCCCTTCAACTCCTCCTTGCTGTAGGTGACTGCTGGCTGGAAACGGTGCGGGGTCTGGAGTACCTCTTTAGTAGCCTTCATTACAGACCCCAGCACGTCTGATTTGCAACCCTCAGCAAAGGATGAGGCTTTGCCCCTCTTTTTGAGCATGTCCTGCATATACATTTTACGTGAGATGGAAACACATCCTTCAGAAACGTTTCAATTTTAGGAAGTATTTTTTTAAAAATATATTTTTACAATTGACTGTTTTTGAAATCCCTCCTTAACAGTTGTGGGGTCTTAGCTTTCTGTCAGAGTACAAATGACAAAGAAAAACACTAATGCATTTTAAACACACCTGAAAGACAGCATAAAGTAGCTTCTTTATACAGCAAAGATATCACAGCTTTGAGGGCAGTTAGCCTGGATCCTTTCTGGGAATCTCTTTTTTTCAATAATATAAAGTTTGATGAAGTTTCTAGCCCTGCTGTTTCATGAGAATTTGAATTGTAAATCTGTCCCTGCTTCAGGAGTCAGACTAAATAATCCAGCCGTGGGCCCCTGGCCAGTGTGAATGCTGGGAGGGGAAATGTTGCTGTTAGAGGATGAAAAAAAGGAACGATTTCTCCTGTGGGTTTTTTTTTGTTGGTATTATTTTTATTTTTAAATAGCAGCTGTGTGAATCTGCTGATGGGTTTGGAAAGTTGGAAGTGGCCCTTGGGGAACAGGTTTTGAGGGCAGCCTGCAGGTGGAGGGGGGTGGGGGGGCTGCGGAGCCATGTGCGTTCCCTGCACCCAAAATCACAGCCTGCCGTGTGGGTGCCATGCTGCTACATGTGCTGTGCCTCTGTCACTGCCATCCCTATATATGCACTGAGACCTTCAGCACACACCCCTGTGTGCCACATAGCAACCGGCTGGCATTGAGCTGCCTGTGCGTGGATACAGCTTCTGGCAGTGCGTGGTGCCCCAGATGTGGCTTTTCTTGGCAAGGAGTGGTCTGGCCCTGCTCCTTTTTTTTTCTGGGGTGTACAGCTCCCCATAAGCAGCCCAAGCTGTACAGGAGCCCCTGCCATCTTCTCCAGGGCTTTGAAAGCACAGGGTCCTGGACTGTGCTGGCGGTGGTGTGTGTTTGGGGCAGAGGCACCAGCCCAGCACAGTTTGTGCTCTTTGAGATGTTGCCCACCAGCAGGTCCGGTGTAAGAAGTGTCCCTTGCTATAGGTGTCAGGGTGCTGCAGGTAGTGTCACTGGGCAGGACAGGGGACAAGCGGGCTCTCTGCTCACTGTGGCTCCAGTGGAGACAGCGTGCGAATGGGCTTATGGTATGGATTACAAGCAGCCTGATCCTGCTGGCGTATGGATCTGCATTTCCCTGGTAGCATAGGGAGGTCCATAGTGGTGAAGATGCCCCAAAATCCAGGAGCTAAGAAGCCCTTCAGTCCCAGGATGCAACACATCCTCCGTAGGATCAATCTGCTGATGTTGCTGAGGTATGTCCATAGAGCTGCAGCTGTTTTTGTTTGGTTTTGGTTTGCTTTTAAGGGCTTTTCATCACCAGGAGAACTGTCAGTAGGGCTGCTGTGAACACAGGAGAAGTGCAGTCACCCAGCTCTACAGCGTGAGCACTGAGTGCTCGTGCTGGCAGCAAGACAGGCTTCAGAAGCCACAGCATGCAAACCCTGGGGCACTGCGCCTCCTGTTTCATCCTTCAGTCTAGGAGAGTAGAAACGTCCAACTGAAGTCTGACGGGAAGAATGCACATGCCCTTTGAGCGGGCAACGAAACCCTGCCAAGCCTTGCAGACTTGAGAGGATGCGGGTACAATACAGACAGCGGAGGGGAAAAAAAAAACCCAACCTTCCCAAGGCTCAGTGTGTCTGGAGCACGCGAAGCTGAGGACAAAATGAAACTATCGGGCAGTTTATGTGCTGGTAAGCGTGATGTCGCAAGTTACCCTGTGGCCCCTCTGCTCCTCCAGCAGCACAGGGTGCTGTGTGGGCCAGGCTGGTTGAGGGTACCCAGGGCAGAGCCAATGTCCTGCCTGAGGATGCTGTGCCAGCCTGCTCTCAACCTCCACCCTCCAGGAAGGCCAGGTGCCACAAAGTGGTGGGTCACAGCCCGCTCTCTCATTACCTGGGAGACCTGAGGCAGGACATAAATCAAAGCAGCCCTGAGGGAGCCCTAACTTAAACTAGGGCTGTGCCTTGTAAGGGCCAAGATGTAGGGAGTTTATAGGCAGTCCAGAGTTTTGTGATCATGCCCTCCATCTCCCAGGGGTTGTCTCCTGAAAGTAGAATTTGGACAGCACAAGGATGATTTCAGACAAGAAAGATTTCGCCAAACTCATAGGGACCCTACTGTTTTCCTAGTCATGTTAGCTGTTTTCTGATAACAATATTATTTGCTGTTGGTCTTATGGGAGTGCCACCGACATCATTAATCAAAACCCCATGCTGCTTACCAGTACCGAAGTATCCGTACTACATCATCAATCATAAATGCAGCGAAGGGTGCACTCTGGGTATCTAAAGAGAGCAGGCGGTAGCATGGTGGGGTGAGGGGAGGGAAAAGGAAAGAGCCTTAATTATCCAGTGGTCTTTGGTCCATCGCTTACATTGGAAGCATCTCTACAGCTCTATTTTGGTTGTATCTCCCTTTTAAATCCTTGTAAACAGCAGTTAAGGTAGAAAGCTTCATTCCGCCGCACAGGGTACCCCACTGCTTCTCGAGCTATTATTTTAATAAGGCCTATTTTACAATTAAGGCACCATGGGCTTTAAATTACATATAAAATAAAATGTGGAAATTGAAGCATTAAGCGCGTGGCTGCCGTTGGAGGCTCGGCAGCCTCGCATTAAGCAGCTGCCTGTTCTTAAACAGAGTAACAGAAGGTAGAGGGTTTGTGCTACGGAAGGAGATGAACAATAACAGCCCCTTGCCTCTGGGGCAGGCGCTGCCATGGGATCTGCTCAGGGCTGTGCTGCCCCCCGGGCTGGGTGGGGTGACCGCAGCAGTGGGCACTGGCTGGGGACCCCGAGGAGGTGGCTCTTCCCTTCACCCTCCTCCTCCAGCTCTAGGCGAGGTGCCTGGCACAGCCTCGTAAAGCCCGGCAGTTTCAGTTACGCTTGTTGCCATTGCTGCGGTCCGCTGTGATATGAGGAGCAACTCTCGCTCCAGATGGTTGTAAAGGTTAACGAGGAATTTATGCAGAGCTATATACAAATCAGACTGAATCTTCTGGCTGGGAACAACGAGCCGCCGACATAAATTCAGTTTTCTGAACATATGTAGCTTGGTCACTAAGGGAAACTGGAGAATGGCAAGCTACTCTGCAGAACGTCACCTCTCGCTGCTGCAGCAGCAGGGAGGGGACAGCACTGCCCACGGCACAGGAGGGGTCCTGGGGTTTTGGGGCTGCTGATAAACAGTCACTTCACCTGGAGCCCCAGAACTCAGCCTCAGGTGTGAGATGCTCAGGTGCCAGGGGACATGGGGCTTGTGTTCCCAGAACCAAAGGAGAGGTTGGTGTTTCATGCATATCCCTCCACGTGGCACTGCTCTTGTATCAAAGCAGTCCAAAGGAGCCGCTTTCCTCAGGGCAGGATGCGGCCCTTGCATGAAGGGGGAAGGAACCGGGTCTTTGGTTCAAAGCATGAGCTACAGCCTTTCACCCCCTCACTGGTAAAAGGCTCTGGCATCTCCTCTGAGGGAAAGGGAATGATGGAGCCACTTTCTCTTCCTGTGCATGCACGTAGGCATTAGAAAGGTAACAGCTGGTTGCGCAAAGATAAAATTGTAGAACTTAAAGAATTTACATTTCCAGTGAGCACCTGGGAAGTGCTGTATTAATGTTCAGATTCATTGCAAGTGGGCACAACCCTTCATAGTGATACTCCCTGCCAGTCCCTACAAATTGTGCCTGCCTCTCTGTATCCATGGTGCACAGATGTCCCTGTGCCACCTTGGTAAGGTGGTCCAGGTCCCACACTTCTCCTCTGGCTGTTTTCACCTTCTCTTCACTTAAGTGCATGAGCTTGGGGCATTTGTCTTCTACCCTGCTCTGCCAAAAGCTCTCTTGCTCCTTTCAGAAACAATGGTCACGATGGCATGGGACTTATGTTTTCAGTTATTTGTCTATTTTTTTACGTTATAAACAGATCAAAGCCGGATGCAGCAGAGGCAGCTAAAGGGATTCCCTGTTGGCTTGTTGCATTCAGGAGCTGATGAGTTCCTCTGACGAGCTGGTTGTGCTGGGGACAGGGAAGCCAGCTGGAATTTAACCTCAGGATTGCATCTCCTCTGCAAGAGCAGGGGAAGGAGAGAGGAGGCTCCTGCTTTGTCTCCTTAGGATTAACCCGGGTCACAAGGATGTTGGCAAACAGTCTCCCCACTGAAAAAGAAATGTATATGTTGATATGATATGCAATAGGAGATAAAGAGTAATGTTTTTTTTTGGTGAATGTTTCTCAAATTTAGTAGTGTATAATTTTTAATTTTTCTGGGCATCTTAACTCTGGGTCTCAAGTGCTTTATTGAATTAATCTCTTTGCTTACTTAGGCTTAAGGATCTTCTATTTGCAGTTCTCCCCCTTGCCTTGCATGCAGCAGAATGGGGCTGTCAGGACTTTCTTGTGTGTGTCTTTCAGGGGGCACAGGGTGTTATTGACTTGCTGCTGGCTGGGCCTGCAGGAGAGACTGAAATGCGAATAGTTGCTGCTCTGTGCCAGTGAGATGATGGCTGGTGGCTTTACTTATAACACAGAAGCAATGAAAATGTTCAGCGCAAGATTGCCTTCCCGATCTGTATAACCTCGTGCAATAATGTGTACAAGCAGAAATACTCTGAGCCTGTTTTCAAGCCCGTGTTCCCAATACCCTGCCCTGCTTCACTCATCTGTGGGTGGGCTTTATCAAGCCCTCTGCAGTTCCCTGCCAGTCTCCCTGTGTGGCTTTTCCTCCTGCCGTACAGTCCTACCTGCAGACACCTTGGCATCGGGCATCCCTGAAGTCTGTGGGCATAGATGGCACTGACACGATTATAGATCCAGCGCTGACCATGAGCACAGGAAATAATTTCAATCCCTGTGTCTAACAGTGGGAAAAGCCTCCCACGACCACACAAGCTGCTTCTTATTGTACAATGCTCTGGGCCACAAACCAGATTCATAAAGAGCCCAGCTCCACCCTGTCTGGGCTCACAAGGCTTTTTTGGCAGCATCTCTGTCATTTGAAGATGGGCTAGGGGCATCCTGGAGAAGACTCCCCGCTCTCAAAGAGGCACCTCCAGTGGGAGTCTCTTCCCGAGGAGTTGATGGCTGACCAGAGGTAGCTCTGCTCCAGCTTTCTCTGCCGCTTTTCCTCTTTTGCATCTGAAGGAAACAGCAGATTCCAGAAAATACCCGACAGCCCTGGCTCCTTCCCCCTGCAGCAGTAAGCCCAGGCAGATTTTCACTGGCTAGCATTTCCAACCATACTCCAGTTTACCAGGCTTGAGGCTTGTCAACCCAAACAAGACTGAGGCTTTCCTTCTGCAATATTAAAAAAGCAAAAAAATAGTCATAAATCCTCCTGGCCCTGCTGGCTCACACCACTAAGCTATTCCATGCCAGTCCTATTGTTAAACTGTAAGCATCAGTTTCAATACTGTAATAAAATACTGCATTTGAAATTTTACAGTTCCCCATTAACCTCCTTTCTCCCTCTCTCCCCCACCTATTACATCATCCCTCTCTCTTATCCAGCCTGACATTGCTCTGACATAAAACTTGAAACTTCCCCACCTTTCACTTTTCCATTCTTCCCCTCTTTTTCAGAGCCTTTAGCTGTCACTTGTGCAATAGAACAGCTGAGCCAAAGCAATAAAGTGCTGCATACCGTCCCCGAACAGCCTGAGCAATTTTTGAAGACATCCATGCCAAATACCACTGCTTCCCACACTCGTGCGCACACCCCATCGCGTCCTCAGCCTTGATTCTACCCAGTACATTTACTTGAAAACTGGATTTTTCTCTCTGTGCATGCACCAGCAGCCTGAAAACAACCCTGCTTTTACAACTTCTCCTGCCAGGGCAGTGCTTTGTTCTTCTTTCTGTTTAGTTGTTCCTTTCTGCATGAACTGCCAGGCTTTTACTTAACAATAGGCACCAGGCTTTTTATTCCCAGGAACACCCTGTTTGAGGATGCCTTGTGGTCCCCCAGGACCTGGGCAAATGGCAGCTTCATCATGTACCATCCAAGTCCATCACCATGTGGTGCGCCAGTTCTCTCCATCCTGCAGTCTTCTTCCTCCACACAAAGGTAACCTCCCTGAAACCAGTGAAGCCCCCATAGCAGAGGAGCTAGGCCAGTATCTGATGGCTGTGATCTTCATGAATTACCTTGTTTCACATGTTCTCTCCTCCTCGCTCCTCTAATTTGTCTAATATGAGCCTGATGTAAGGGTGGGCAGGGGGTAGCACTGCCGCACTGAGCCAGGAGAAGACGTTTCCAGTCCCAGCATGATCCAGTTGGTCAAATTGAGTGGAAATGTTGTCGTTGACTTTGCTGGTCTTTGTGCGATGAGTCTCCTTTGCGGTTACGTCAGCTGAGAAATCTGGGGGCAGTAATAGAAGTGGTCTGTGAAGAACAGAAAGTGATTCTGGTTGAATGATGGTCGAGTGTGTTTTTATGTCCAAAGAACCGTGGGGATGTTCACTGCTGGGAGCTAACGATGCTGCGGGGTGGCCCACCCGCGTGGACCAGTGCCATCCTTTTTTTGACAGACACGAGACCTGGGGCAGGATGGGGAGCAGTTTGCCTTGGGTGCAGGGGTGTGTGATGGGGTGAGAGTGCCCGTGCCGAGGGTGCTGCGCCACTGCGAGCTGCCGCCAGCCTCTGGCCCTTCTCAGACAGCCTGGCTGCCAGTGTTCTGCTATAGAAAAAGCTCAAAGCCCAAACCTAACCTTAGAGGATGCTCTGACACTGACAACAATGAAGAGTTTGTGAAAATGCTGAAATGAGTCTTCTTCTATTTTGGGGGGTAGTTGTGGGTTTTTTGGGGTTTTTTTTTGGGGGTGGTGGTGGTGGTTTGGTTGTGGGTTTCTTTTTTTTCTTTTTAACTTTACCTCCTCTGGTTGGTTTTCTTATACATTTGGTGTCAAATAAGAAGAAATTTTTAAACGGCTGCTATTTCAGTTTTGTTTGTCCTGCATAATAATGTGATTTTCTGATGGTTTTTCCTGGTGTATGAGCTGGGAATATCGAAGACTGGCTGTATTGTGAGCTCTCCCTGTTCCTGCTTTTTATACACACACACTCTCTCTCTCTCTCTCTCACTGATCCGCCAGTGATCTTGAGCCTACCTAGACGGACCGCTCTCTCTAGGGATGTGTCTGCTGCATCCGCCTCAGGCTTTTCCTGAAGAGAGACAACTAATTGGGAAAAATTATGTTGCGTTATGTGTGGCGGCTCTGTGATGTGGACTCTGGTCTGAGGCCTCCCAAACTCGCTGCAAGCTTACAACTTGGGAATGCTGTGAGGGCTTGCAAAGTGTGGAGCATCGGGCAGATGTTTGTGCTTTGTGACCTGAGGTGGAGGATTTTCTGCTTCACAATTAATTAATGAATGAGCCCCGTACGTGGACTGAACTGTTAACATTAGGTCTGACAGCGGACATCCAGGCTTTTCAAATGCTCTAATTGATAAGTTTACTTTTAGAGGCTCAAGGGTCTTATTTACCTTTCAGAGTTTCAGTCTACACGCTGTTTTTATTTTGGGTGGAAAAAAGTGCTTTGACATATAGGTTGAACTCGGCTACCTGCATGCCTGTGTTTAGCTTGCTTTCCTTCCAACCTCCCCAAGGGTGCAGAAGAGAGAGGGGGAGAAGATGAAGGAGGCAGTGACTATCAAATTAATTACAGATGCTGGGTTAACTGCAAAAAATAGCAGAGAAGGAGGAAGCAGGGGAATAAAGTCTGACCTCATCTACGCTTTTCTCTAAAAGAAATAAGCAGGTAGACTGTCACAGAGAGGCTGCGAGCGAGACCCCAGCACCGCTCTGCTGGTTTCAGCGGAGAATGCCAAATCACACGATCTGAGATTTAGCCTACAAAGGTTTCATAGGCTATAAATATAATTTAAGACAATGGGGGAAGAACTGTATGTTTGGGAAAGGGCAGAGCTTCCCCCAAACAAACAAATACTGAGATTAATCTAAAAATAGCAAAATAAGTTAGGTGACTCCCCAGTTGCTTTGAATTATGTGGCAGGGTGATATTTGTCCTCACATGGAGCTTGTCCCACGTCTCTGACCGGTTGTGACTGAGCAAGGGGACATTGCTGTATTTGTTTTCTTTCTGTTGATTTCAACCAGATTGCCCCCGCTCTGCTTAATGTAGTGCCTGCTGTAGAAGTGGGACGAATATTCAGTCACATTAAAAATAAATCCAGAAATAGCAGCTTATAAATTTGGATTTTTCTCCTATTATTATTTATGGGTGAATCCTGTCAGATGCATAAATGCAATATCTTTGTAGGACGATGCTGGGATTTATATCAAAGGGGTTCTAACATATACTTCATGTACTCAGCTGCAACTATTATAAGCTATTTCATGTACAGCTAGAGACAAATGATCTCTCCCATGTTTGTCTTAACTTAAAATGCAGTTGGGTTGCCTGAATTCACTTCCATAGCTCCTGCGTGGGGGAGGGGGGCAGGAGATTTATGCCCCTTTAATATAATCAATTCTAAGCATATCTTTAGTCAAATTATTTAGAAATCTATGCATCGAGAAACACCTCTATTAATTTTCAGATACACCGTTTTATGCATTTTTTATGTGCATTAAAAAAAGGATTAAATTTTTAAAAGTAAAAACCCTTACTCTGTTAAGAAAGCAAATTCTAACAAGAACATTTTGAAATAAAATCCCAGAAGGCAACAATCCCTCCAACAATTAAACTGGGAGAAGGTCCCCTGAGGGCAGACCAACAAAATTTAGTAAAAATAATTGCCGTGCTGGGTCCTTGCTCTATTTTAGCTGAGTATAAGCAGACACACAAAAAATAACCTACTGAGAGCAAGAACATTCCTACATGAAACAGGCTAACAACAGAGCCATGTAACTACCTGGCCACACCACTCGGCTTTTGCTGGCACGGAACACAGATTTTTATACTTCAGCCAATATAAAATAACAATCAGGCTATTTACAAGGCTCTGCCAAATATTAACCTTATATCCAATTCTCTTCAAACCTTTCAAAGTCTCTAATGTGAACCATGCAAGTTCCTCATTACTTGATAATATTCTGTAACTACAATGTTATGGGCTAGTTATATTTTTTAAAAGATGGTGTGTTTATGCAAAGATAATGATGCGGTGCGTTTTATGCTGAAAAACTCAACAATTAATTAATTTATAATCCCCCTTACTCTTCACCCCCCTTCCTCAAAAAAGAGTAAAATAAAAGATTAATTTGCTGAAGAAAACAGGTTCATGTTTGCCCTCAAGACAGGGGACAAAATTACTTTAGCATGTGTACTGTGGTTAAAACAAGTTAGATGCATGCACGTTCACAACCAGGTGAGAGCTGTTGTAAAAGGGAGTTGAGAATGAAGAAAGCACAGAGCCGGCTATTAAAAACTGAAGGTTACCTCCAAAAAGCAACATCGGGTGTGCAAGGAGCTGTCAGGGTTACTAATTGTGAGAGAAAGGCTTTACGTCTGGTGGTGGGTAGCACTGTGTGGGAAAGGGGGCACTAGCAGAAGGGTGGTGGGAGGGAGGAGGAGGCACGGAGGGACCCTTTAGACCCCTCTTCCGTGTCAGATGCACACCTTTGGATTTAAAAAAAAATATTTGCTGCCTTGCCAAATTTTCTATTGTGGTCCCTTGGAGCTCTTTAATTATTTAAAGTGACTGTCTGCGGGTAGAGAAGGGTGAGCAGGGCAATGGGAGGCACTTGCCCATAGCCGGCCAGCCGGCCACATGCTGCCCCAGCAGCCGAGACGCCGGTGCTGGAGCCACGCAGGTGCCCAGGCAGCCACCCTGGGCCACCGCGGCTGCCCACGGGCTGGCATTGTGCCCTCCCGGCACTGTCTGAAATGGGGACCTGTCACCTGCGGAGGAAGCGCTTCTTCCCACAGCTCGGTGAGATCTTCCTAATCGGGCTCCTCTTTTCTCTCTAAACATCTGTGAATATCATTTTGGAAATAGGTTGTATCGAATATTGGGTTTCTTATTTTAAAGGGAGCCTTTAAGTCTATTTTTTTAGACACATTTTTACCAGCAGTACTTTTAACAATAGGTTACCAGATCCATCACACAATCTGACTAAAAGCCCATATTTATTTCCCTAATTTTATAAACATTTAATAGGTCCTTATTAAACACATCAGCCAGCATGATTTAATAACACAATCAGTCTAGAAGTTCAAGAAAATTGAAAACAGGATTTGAATGTAATACAGCCACAATTACCGGAGATTATAGGCAATCATTTCCATATGTCTGCAATGGGGAGCTGCTAATCTCTGTTTGCGTGGAGGTGATTTCCTCTGGAACACTTCCCAGCCTTCAACAGCGCTAGTGCTGAACAAATTAGATTTGAAAGTCCCCAATTTTATGACTAAGGTAATATACTCTGTGTATTTAGAGAAACACTGATTTCCTATTTTAACTGGCTTCCAAATGCTGGACAGAGACCTCAGCTTCATTTAGTTTGGCTCTGCTAGGTATATGGTAAAATATATATATTTTTTTAAAAAAGGGTCAGCACGTGTATTTTTGGGTGTCTCGGAGATACACCACAAGTTCCCTCCATCCATAGGAGGGAAAGAGTTAGCATCACGATCCAGTGACATCACGGCTGAGGAATGCGCAGCAATTAGCCCTGCAGTACTGCAGGCAGCCTACGGCCAGGGGACCAGCAGCTCCCTCCTGCTAAACTTTAGGAGTCCTAACACCTTATTCCCTGACCTACCGCTTATGAGATCCTGAATAGCGTCACTTGTGTTTTGTGGGAATTCATCTGGTAAACTAGGCTTTTTGTGCGTGGCCTTGGCTCAGCTTTGGCAGTTACTGTTGAGAATAGGACTGCTGTTGGGAAAGATTTCCTGTGCGGAGCGGCCAGGAGCTGGGCTGGTTTCAGTGGGAGCCAGTGACTGGTGGAGATGGGAGAGCTGCGGGGAGCTTCACAGCTGCCAACGTGCCAGCCCCTTTGGGCGATGTCAGGGGGCCGCCTGGCCTGATGGCATCAGAGGCATTTTTAGAATTTATTTTGTCACATGATTCACATTTATGAAATGTTTATGGCAGCTGCATGGTAAAGAACCCAAATAAGAAAGTCAGAAAGGAAATCTGTGCCAGCCAGTAATGGGAGAAAAGCGAAGGGACGAGTAGATTCCCTGTGTGCACGCACACGTTTGCAAATGGCATCACTCATTGCACCTCCCTGTTGCTGCTCCACGGTGTTGTGAGCACTTTGAACAAGCCTCAAAAGGGAGAGATCAGCTCTGCTGGGGAGGGAAGGAAGGGTGCGCAGACAGCTAAATGTCTAGAGCCCGTATCTATTGAGTGTTTGTATTTGCAAAGCTCGTAGCATCCTTGTATCATTACAAAAAGCTTTTCTTCATGGGATTTGGCCCTGCAGACTGAGGTTGTTCCTCTGCTATTTCATTAAATCAGAAAGCTGATACTTGTGTGCCAGACTAGGAAATGATAAAGCAGATGCCTCCACTGGAAAAGCTTGTTTGTGGCTAGATGATCTCCTTCCTCAGCTGAAGGAGGGAAAAGTGGCCCTTAACAGTCCTAAGTCAGGACTTCAGCCCATACTTAACTCTTATCACTGTTCTGGAAAGGACTTAAGCACATACCTGATTTAAAACTTGTGCTTAAATCACATTGGCTTCAATTCATTCAAGGTGCAGAACAACACACGATGTCTGGACACTGACTTTGCTAAATATGACACATGGTTTTTCAGTTGAGGGCATGATTAAGGACTTCCCTGAATCAGAGCCCTAATCTGAAATTTAGGTTTCTATTTTGCTGACTTGGGCCTTAGCAAAAGTTAGTACACGTGGACTGAAAATCTGAAAAAGTTAAAGGAAGAAGGTCTCTCACACTATTCTTGCTAAAAATACCAATAAACTGAAAAAACCCTGAAAAAAAATCCATGCAGAATAAAGCAATACATAGTATGGAAATACATTATGACTAGGAGTTGGCTTGTGGCAATTGCAAGCAAACTTTTACAGTGACCAGAGCTAGCACTTTCCACCTGCAGTGACACTAGAGAAGCCACGAAAGCGGATTTTGCTACCTGTTGTCCCGATATAACTGCAATGGAAGTTATGAATGCTGAGGTGTCAGGGTGATACATGGCACAAAACCTGCCATAGACGAATCTTGGCCGTAACAACTGACCCAGACTGAAATTCTATATAATGAATTAAACAGGGACAGGATTAAGTAGATAAAGATAGCAGGTCTGTCCTTTTCATTTCCAGCTAGCACAGAACGGATCTGAACATATAACACAGTATTCATTTGCAAAGCTTGCTGCTATGATCCGTCCTCAGCTTGGTTAGACCAAAAGGAAAGGAACACATTGGTTCTTGTAATAAAATAAATGTACAATCCCTGCACATTACTGCCTTTGTAGTTGCTTTTACCCTAAAAAAGCCCAGCTCTAGTGCACAGTATATTTTTCATCATAAACTTGCTCGTGTATGCATTCCAGATGGCGTGAAGAAGGGATTCAGGAATTCTAGTGGCAACCGCTAGTATTACGAAAATAAAGGTAGGGCCCGGTTTTATGATGAACCTTGATCTTAAGGAGTTTATAACTAGACTGGCTCCAAGTTATACTTGGAATACATGGATACATTTATTACATCAGTGGATTCCTTCACCCACTTAAAAAAAAACAACCCCAAAAAAACCTGCCTTGGTTTTTTTTGAGTGAAGAGGTTGCTTGCAGTTTTAAGATGTTTCATGGCCTTCATTCCATATATAAAAAAAAGTTGATTAAAAGGAAGTTGGCAAGACAACAACCCCCGGAATATTGTAATCATTCTCAATTTGGAAACAAAACATTCTCCCACATTCCAACTATCTAGGCTGATTAACTTTGCAAAGCATTACGGTGTACAACTATGCTAACTCATTTTGCTATGTATTTTTGATATGAAATACAATCTTTGCCTTAAAAAGGCCCATTAATAAATATTTGCATCAATACTCAAAAAGATGGCAATTAAGGATGCTAGAGTGGTCTGTTAAGTTCAACTTTTATGGGAAAGGTTTTTTCCTTCTTCTTGTTTTTAAGTCCTTGCCAACAAGAAACATAAGCTCAACCGAAATAGTTTTTAGGAAGAGGGAGGCAATAGGCCCCCATTCAGGAAAGGCTTTCAGCACATGCTTATGTTCCATTGCTTTCACTGGGGTTTAAGCACATTCTTAATTTATTTGTGAACAGAGTTGGGGTTTTTTACGAGGAAATCTTTACAGTGGACACTTTTTTTATGATAACGTGTTTGAGGCTACAGCCTCGTAAACTGGAATAAGGGTGGCATGGTGTGAGGCAGGAACCAAACCTGGGAGACAGAACCAGGGACACGGGGCTGGGCTGCTGGAAAACAATGTGGGGACAGAGCATCCATCTGGAGGGAAATCAGGGATACAGCTAGGAGCAAAGCCCACTGCGGGTGCAGGTCTGCTGTGTTACAGGGCCACTAAAGGTCGTAGTAATTTCTTGTAGTTTTGCCAAAGAAAGTCTGCTGCAGTTGTCTAGACTATGTATAACCCGGAGGGAACTCACCCCACCTGAAGGTCATCACATCACCTTTCTGAGATGCACTTTGGTTACAGCAGGCTGCTTCAGGAGATGCTGTTCTGTTTTTTGTGATGAAGGGGGAGCCCAGGTGATGGCTCCAGCTGGATGAATCCCATCCCAGCTCTCTGACTTCATAGGTCTTCTTTTCTGTTTTCATGAAAAAAGGAATCCATCAAAAATGTTTGTTTACCCCTCCAGCAGTAACTGGAGCAAGGAAAGGAATGGCCTTATTTAGTAAATTATTTTTTTTGTTGAATAATTAAGTGCATTACCTTGAAACAAGCTCCTAACGTACCCATGCTACTGAGCACAAAGGAACTGGAAGTCAGTCTGTCTGTCTGCAATGCTTCCTTGGTTCTGATTTGTCTTCTGGGCTGTGGCTTCAAGATTCAAGCACATCTTGGGGTAAGACATAAGCGAGTGAGCTAAACATGAGGCAGAAGCCTTTGCAGTAAATATCCTGGCTTGGGTTATTTTTTTGCTCTTTGAACTCTAAAAGCAGCTATTTGTCATTTATTTGATATCCCTTGACAATAAACATGATGTCTGTGGAGAAATAGCTACTGATAAGCTATCCAATAAGGTCAAAACATGCAAACAAATGACAGCAACAATAATATAAATGTTAACCACTGCATCCCTCTTTTTTACATAACTGTTTAGGTTGTACACTACTGTATTTTTGTTGGAAGCATGTGGTACTGTTGCTTCTGCAATAATTTGTCTTCATGCACAGCAAACAGAAAGGATTTCAAGCGTTTTATTTCCTTGTCAGCTTCAATAAATGCAAAACACCAAACAATTTACCTAAAAGAGCAAAATATCAGGACCAAATTTTTCAAAGCTTTCCTTTTTGTTTTGTCATTCAGAAAGCAAACTGTAACTGTATAAGCAGACAAAAAAAAAGTTGTTTGTTGGTTTTTTTTCTGCATAACTTATAAGCTCATTTCCTTTGATTCCTGCAAGTGATGTCATGGAGCCCAGCTGTTGTGTTGCTGCGATGATTTCCCTTACTCATGTTTCACCCAGTCATTTCAGGCCCTAATGGAATTACTTTGAGTGAAACCTGTTTTTTTCATGGTTCACCTCCCACATCAGCTGATACCAGGAACTCCTCTCTGGGATGCATGGAGAGTAGGCACAGGCAATTAAGTAGATTTGAAAGAATGTTATTCTGGTTTGTTTATAATCAACCCCTCACCCCGATGCAGATCAGCACGCTGTGGGCATAGGGCCAGTAAGGGACGCAGACATAAAATTTAATGTTGTCTAGTTTTCCTGTGCTTGGTTTCTCTGTGGAGTCCAGCAGCCTGGACATGCGTGTGGGCTCCCCAGCTGATGCTGATGCTGGGGGGAGTTAGAACCCTCCTGTAGATTTTTGGAGTGATGGAGGGAATTTTGATTACTAGTTTTGACCACGTTTATTGGCTGTGCTTTGCTAATGAAAACCACTATGCACAAGACTGATTATTCATTCCTACCACTCAGGCACCTCCCCGGACTTCAGTATAGCACCTTTGCCTACCCGTGCAGGGACTTCATCTGGCAAATATTTTCTCTTTAAAAAAACTGGGTGATATGGCTACTATCCTTCCATACCACCACCTAAATGTAACAACACTCCCTGGGTTAGAGGGAATAACAGTTTAGTGCCCTTTGAGTGGTTCAAATCCACATGTATCCTCTCCCAGGAGACTGTCCAATGCACTCAGGTGTGGAGTTATCTGACCCAAGGTGTAGCAGGTAGGTAGTAAATAACACAATTAGGGACCTGCAGAGCTGTTTTAGACTCAGGATTTTTGGTGCTTGAGGCATCATTCATGGAAAAATTAGGTTTCTCTGAAATATATAAACTATGTGTGCTTTCTCATGGAGTAATTGCATGAGCAATGCCTAGATTAAATGCTTCCGTACTTTATGTCCTTCACGTCCACCTTTGGCTGACCTGGATTATCAGTTGTGTGGACTTCTAAGAGCTTGAATTTGTGAGACCTTTAGTGTCTTCGTGGAGCCATTTTAGATGGAATATTCAATGAGTGTGTGTTTATATATAAATATATGTGGAAAACTATCTTGTTTTCTTTGCACTTGGGTTTTTTTAGGCTTTTTACTATTGCTGTTATTCTCTACTTGCTGCTGAGATGTTTTTATTTTGCCATTATTTGTATTCCAATGTTGACTGGAGGCATCAGTGAAGACTGAGCTGACATGCCAAATTGAAGAGACAAAGCGCAGGAAGGGGACCACCGGCATGGGGAGATGCAGTGATAAGCCAGCAAGTACAGAAAATCACTCATCCCACCTTTAGCTGAGGCACCTGTATTAAGGACACGTGGTTCCTGCAAAGTCAGGGGGGAGACTGGTGATTCCAGAGTGACTTAGCCCCTTCAGAGACCCGAAGGGGAGATGCCTCCCCTTCACCATTAGCACCTACAGTGATTGAGTCTAACCCGTGGAGCTCAACCTGCTCTAACGTGCTTTTCCGCCAACCCTTACTCAGTGTGGACCCTTCCAGCCTGTCCCCTTCCCATTTACTGTGGGGCCTCTGCTCTGCTTTGCCAAAAAAAAAACAAAAACCCACAAAAAAACCCCAAAAAAACTATTAGAAAAAGATGGAGCATGAAGAATTCCAGCCTGAGAGGGGAATGTGAGTTAATCTCTCCTGGTGAGGAGGAAATTAGTTTTGTTACTAGCAAAGGTTGTTTTTTCATTGGCATTTTCCCCCCAAACCTTTCAGACTTCCCTCAAAAACCCAACAGCTTAATTTCTGTAGATACAGTGTTTCACTTTTTAGTTGCCAAATAACCTCACATATTTAATTTTCCAGATTTTTTAGATGCTTTCAGGAAGTTGTCACAAAAGACCCTCCCTGGATAAATTTCCTTTTCCAAGAAATCCACTTTAAAAAAAAAAAAAATAACCTAAACAGAACAAAGATGATTCAAGCAGTTTTGTCCTACCCAGAAACAATGCTGCAGCTAAGCTTTGACTGCCTTTTATTAAACTCGGTCAGAATCTTTCTGGCCCTTTTTGTGTGCCAAGGGTGGGGGCTAATGATCCACTCTGCTTTTGCTACAGCTTGGCAGCCTGGCCTGGCTCAAGCAGGGACCCAAACTAGATGCTTTTCAGCTGTGCCTGTCCTCTTCTCCCCCTTTCCTTTTTGTTAAATGGAAGTTGACGTAACAGAAGAGAAGAGCCTGCCAGGAGGGTGTCAGAGTCAGCAACGATCACAATCAGACATTGCAATCAGATTGCTCTACCGACTCCTTAGGAAGAAATAACCATCTGTTTCAATGGTTATGGGGGCGGGCAGTAGAATAAAAAGAATAATATAAAAAAATAAAGAAAAAAGACTGAGCAATAACCAGGATTTTGCATGGCAAACAGTGCCTTATTGCCTGTCAGAAAGCATTGAAATAGGGTTTGATAGTGGTGCAAGTTCAGGGCCTTTTGCACCAGAGGCAAACATCCAGCGCTCAGCTAATGTGCAGTAAAATCGGGTATGGTGCATATGACAGTTTAAGTATTTCCATGTTCCTTCTGGGACCTGAGTTGGACAGTAGCCTGGGACATCTATGGAGCGGGCTTAGCCCATCTGGCCAATGGATTTCCAGCCCTTGTTTGCTCCAAAGTACACTGAGAAAAGCCTCTTGCCGTGATTGGGAGCGGCTTGGTCTGCTGGGGTAGGTGGGGGTCTGCAGTCCCCCCCCTCGCCTGTACCCCATCCTGCACAGGTGGCTGCCTGGCAGTGGCTGCACATTGCCCTCACTGCATGATGTCCTCCAAGCCCAGTAAATATTCCAGGCCACAGAGCACTACCGTGCATGCAACAAAGGCAAAATTCATTTATTCACTCAGGCAGGTGATGGATAGTCTGTCAATGTTTATACAGTAGACACAAGCCTAATTTTCAGGTATTAGTTGATTAACACTTGAGTCATAGTGTGTGTCCTGTGTCCAGTAATGTGGAACATCGAATGTGTGAAAAAGATTAATAGTGTGCACAGATGTTACTCAGAGGATCAATTTGTCTGGGGTTTGAAGAGGTGGTACCCTGCAGATCAATAGGAAAGGAGAAAATGAGAGTAATATGTTGAAAGAAATCACAGCCGAGTCTATGCATGGCTGGGTTATCTGCTCCAAATACTCAGCTTCTCGTAAAGACTTTCAAAGACTGCAACAAAATGTTAGGCACATTCTCCTGTAATTTTTTTTGTTGTTGTTTCTTACAGACCTACAGCTTCCCCAAATGGCAAGCCCTTAGCAAGGGACACAAAGCAGCCCTTGTGCGATGGGCTGAGCAGCCCAGGAAAACTTTTCCCTGGCATTTTGTATGAAAAACACTTCCCTATATTATAAATAGCAACAGGCAGGAGGGCAATAGAAATAAATGTTGCTCTGTAAATAAGAGAACCAAAGTTGGACTGCAGAAGGGCTCTTTCTGAACAAGCTCAAGTTTTCCTAAGTTTTAAAGGAGAAATGTTATGATATCTCTTTTCCCTGCTGTCTCCAAGTGCTGCCTGACAGGAGCTGCATGGCAGCAGAGTACCAGGGAGGCTGGAGCAGGTTCAGGCACTTGCACCCCCGTAGGGGTTACTGGGCTGCAACACTCCTGGGCTGCCCACCCCCTGACCTGCCTGTGCAGAAAGGATATAAGCATCAAACATTCTCAGACCAACCTATAGGGAACCTTTTTCTGCAATGGCAGAACCGTGTCTCGGGAATTTAATGCTCATTTTCCATAGCCGAGTGCTCCCACCCCTTCACTCTGTGCAGCAGAGGGTTACGAGCTGCCCAAGGGTGTTACAGCCCCGTTGCCCATCGCTGGGTTACGCAGCCTCTTGCAGGAGAGCGCTTTGAGATCTAGGAGTCTGTGGAAAGTTCCCCCGCAGGAGAAGGACAGGTTTCTGTTATCTTAAATAACCAAGAGTGGCTGGGCAAAGCTCTGGAGAGGACACTCCACCAAACTGCCCCGCATCTGTGGGCACAGCGGGCCCCTCTTTGACCTTTTTCTTCCTCACGATGGTTGCAAGCGATGCAAAGCTGTAAAGGTCTGAAAGGAGGGAGAAATTGTCTGGGGTCTGTTGTCCCGTGGGCAATGCCAACCCCATCCCCTGCCCAGCCGGGGCGAGGTGCGGAGGCTGCACCTCCCTCCCGCGATAGCTGCGGAGTGCAGGGCAGCCTGCTCACGGCTGGCACACACCCTGCCAAGTAACAGCACAGGGGTTCTGCATATCTGTTTATCTCTGTTATTCACAAACGGTTCCTTGCCACTGAGACAGAAAGCAGCTTTGGACAGAAATTTCAGCATATGATGGGAATGTCAGCACTGTTATGCTCTTTCATATTTTTTTTAAAAGCCTGGCTTTCTGCAAACTGACATATTTACATGCTTGCTTTATAACATTGGCATGGGATTTATGAAATCTCCTTAAAATTAATGTCTATTTCTAACAAATTTAAATTAAAAATGACCGTACCCACATGAGGAATAGGATAGGAAATTTAATTTAAGGGAAAGCTGGGAGTGTGCATATTTCTGTTGCATATATTTCAGACTATTTCTGTTGCAACCTAATAGCATGTGTGAATGAGTGCCTGATCCTTCAAACATAACCTGTGGAGGGTTGTACTTGTACAAGAAGTTGCTTTGTGAAATTAGCAGGAAAGCTCAGAAAGTAAGAACTACATTTTGTAGCAGATTTTTGCAGGTGTGTGAGTTCATCTTCCTGGGGAGCCACTCACCCAAAACAGGAGTAAGGAGGGTAAAGAGAGGGGCCGAGGTAGGGGGCAGGTGCTGGGCTACAAACAGCAGGAGGAAGAGGCAGGGTTAACAACAGGCTGGTCAGAAATGCCTTTTCCCTTCCCTGCACAGGTCCAGGCCAGCCACTCAGTGTCATTAGGAGCCCTTTATACGTACCCCTGCTTCGAGAAACAGCCATAGCTTCCTTGCTGAGGATTGGCGTAAACTGCTCTGAACCATCATAAAAACAGTATATACTCATTTTCTCAGCACAGGCAGTAGCAGCTGAGCTTACATGCCCCAGACCAAAGTCCAGAAGCCAGGCTTGGCGATATGTTTCCTGCACAATATATTTATATAGACAGCTAACCCGTCGCTAGTCTGCTGGCAGTTTTGCATTTTCCTTGTAAACTGTTCTTATGTGCTACAACACATCTGGGCATTCTTAATTCTGCCTCTCACTTCATTACCTTTCATAGGAGACTCTGGGTTTACAGCAAAAGAATCAATAGTTTGAAAGTTTTAAAAAGTGCAATATTAAAAATTTAAAAGAAACCAGGAAATCATAGTTTCCATTCAGAGGAGGGAAAAAAAACCCAACACAAAACCTTTTTCTTTAGGTAAGGATCAGGGCTCACAATTAATTATCTTTATACATAGCAGTTTGGGATTTCTTCAGATATTTTACTAAATCTATGTGTGAGCGCGCTTGTCTTCCGGAATCCACATTAAATATATTAAAAGAGTTTAGACATGACACGGTTTGGTGGCAGCATTCATGCAAAGTGGACTCCAGCAAACAATCTGTTGCTATTTACAGGACTGGAAAGAAGGGTCCCGGAGCAGGGGGAAGCGGGGGGTCTGTGGAGCACGTCCCGCTGCCCAGCCGCTGCCGGCGCGGCCAGGAGCCCCAGCCCGATGAGGCTGACTTCAGTGGAGGATCAATTCCCCGCTGCAGTATTTCTTTCCCTTGAGCAGATCTAATTGAAATCAGATCTTTGTGCTGTGTTAGGATTCCTCTGGCAAAGCCGGTCTTGGCATTGTTTGCTTTACCATTTTTCCTATTATTGTTAGTACCAATCACCAGAACAAGGCAGCAAGGAACAGAAGAGAAAAGCAACATGCTGTGAAATTGTTGAAATAATTCAAAGGTTTCCACAGGAAACATCATCTCCAAATGCTTGAACACAGCCTCCCAGATATAAATATAGTGCAGGGAAAGGGGGGTGGGGGGTGAAAAGGGAAGGGAGAAAGAGGTTTAGTGATATTAAGAGGCTAAAGCAATCAGAGTAATTTGTAAATTATATGGGCAGTCGTGTTCCCCGTGCAACATGCTTCGTGTAGCGCTGTGGAAAGAAGCAGATGTCCCGACAGTGCTTAACAGCCTGGTTTAACCTGGGTCTGTGCTCTGCGGCACCCTCCTTGCTTTGTTTTAAGGAGTATCAGTAGACTCTTTCCATTTTTTTTCTTGGAAAGTGAAAGTTTGAAAAACGAAAGTTGATTACCACACAATAACGTGCTCCGTTCAAAGGGGATCCTTCAGCACGTGCTGAGAGCAGCATCGATATTATCCATGTATTTATTGATCATCAGCATCTTTCAATCATTCAAGGAAACATTTTGGTTTTAGCAGATGGCATTCTTTCAGTATAATCCATTCAAGCTGATAGTAGCTGTATCATTTTACTATCTATAACGCTAAAATGTGCTGTATTTTAAAACGAAAAGTTAATTCACTTATTTTAAGAAACAAAGCAAGCTTATTTTCTAAGCCTGAATAGGCAGGTTAGATTTCCAAATTAGTAATTTGGTTCCTAGATGTAATATATTTGATTTGTAGAAGTGTACATTTTGGGAATGGTTAAATAATTCTATATTAAAACTGGTTTTTAATGGAAAAAATAACTATTCACTTAATCAGAATTTCCCAGAAGCAACAGTTATTCTTTCTGGAGGAAATTCTGTTTTGTATAGAAAAAATGGAACTGCGTTCTGTTTTTGAAACCATCGTTTTGGAGGGTTTGTAGTTTGATTGAGCAAGAAAGATAAATTCTACACAGGAACATTTTAATGAAAATAGTTTTTATTCAATTTTGGCTGCAATTTTGTAGTGAGAGGGAGGGGACCTTTCTGCAGCTAGTGCTTCTGAGTAGCCAAAAATCCCCATGCCATCCGTGGGAGTAGCTTACACTTTGGAAATTATTATTTAGATCTTGGATGGTAAACAGCCACGTTTGAAGCACTTGCCTTAGGAAGTTGCCAGACAAGAGCAGGAAATCCATCTCTCCTATTGTCTTCAGGAGCTCAGCAAATTCTGGGAGCCCCCAGCACCCCCCGCACAGGCTCTCTTTGTCTGTAAACAAACTTCAGCGTGACTCCCCCACCTCCAGCTTTCTAATCCTTCGCATGAAATCATTACCAGCTACTTGCAATGAACATGCCATTCTTCAGCTCACAATTGTTGTTGTCAGCTTCACATAACAGTTCATCCCTTTTCTGCTTAATCAGAGGCATTAGATTTCAGGTATTCGTGGAAATGGAGAGGAGGTTTGAGGTTTCCAAATACTTCGTTTAATGAATCTTGTGATATTTTTAACAAAGAGGTCAGAGATACATATTTTCTTCTTTTCTAAATGTTAACAAAATACAGAAAAAGAAAGAAAGAAGGGGTGGGGGAAGCAAGTTTCCAATGATTTTAGTCTGGTGACTGGATGTCCTTTGTGCATCTGTTCAAGTATTTTGTGGTTTGCATTTACGTCTGTATTTGCCCAATTTACAGCTTAAAAAAAATCAATAGTAATGTTATATTTTCATGAAACCAGCATTTTTTAACTGAGATCTCATGAGTAAATTAAATTTCATCCAAGCTGGATTGCATCCAAGTTGGATTACAGTTGCAGGCCCCGATCCTGCAAATGCTTATGCACAGGAATATTCCCGCTTAGTTTATACCTTGGGCTGGGACTTGAGAGACCTGGAACCTCGTTCTAGGTTTGCTAAAGACACCCTCTTCCCCAAGACCCCTATTTGCTCTGAAACAGTTTCTACTATGTACTAAAAAAAAAAAAGCAACAAAGAGAAAAAATGTGCTAATATTGGCAGTTGACTTAATGTTGGTGTTGCATATAGTTTTCATATATATTTATGAGATATTACTTGCTATGATCATATATGAGCTGTGAAATCAGAAAATATATCAAATACTATGGTAAAACAATCTTTATTAGCTATGTTCATCCCAGACTGTCCTGAAAACTAAAGTTAGTCTGTGACAGAAAAGCTCCTGTTGAGGATTCACTGCTTCTGCTCTTGTTCTTTGATATCCTGTTGTTTCTCCATCCTCCTGCTCTTGGCATAGGCAAGCAAATTAAACAAGAGCACGGCTAAGTTCTGCCATGCAGGGCCCCTCTTTTTAGTCTGTATACTACTTTGGGCTGGCAAAATGAAGCTGTCATATTACAAATAAATACTAATATTAGGAATAAATTCCAATACAGAGCTTCAAAGAAGCAAATGTTACGTCAAAAAAGAGAACCGCTGCAGCAGGTGGACACAAATGCTACAATGCAACGTACAGAACAAAATTGCCCATGTGGTTGAGAGATGATCTTTGCTGTAGGCAGTTCTCTAGGCTACAACATAAGGTAGTACATGAATTAAGAGAGGATCTTGAGCCTTAGAGACATTAAATGTGACTTAATATATTTATTGCATGTCAGCTGAGCTACTGTCACTGCTTGTGTATCAACTCTGCCTCAGTGCCTTTCATGCCAGGCTCAGGGAAGCCATACCACCCCGTACCTGCTGTAAGGGCTAAGAGCTCAATACATTGACTGTTGCCATAGCTCAGCTGAGGTATCGTAATTTGTTCTGCCACAGTGATCTGGGCTTGTTCCTGAAACCCTTGTGATCTGTGAAGGTCTCAGAAGTAGCTTGAGGGGAAATGGGGAGAAGGAGTTTTACCTATTTGTTTGTTTGCAGCAAGATAAAATAGCAGGCTGCCAAGCCATCCTTAAAATAGATGTTGGTGAAGAGATTGCCTTCTGAAAGATGTAAATGTCCTAAGAATGATGGTTTTTACTATTCACCATAGTACAGGTGATAGCACTTATAGTGCAGGTGAGGAGAGGTCCCACTGCAATAGACCCTGTGCAAGCAAGGTAGTAAAAATCCAGATCCCTGAAGAGTTCACAGTCAGCGATGACTAACCAGCCCAAGGGCCTGGAAAGTAGGAATGAAACATGCTGCTTAACCCTTCACTGGTCTGGGAAGCATTGTAGTGTGTGGCATGCGCCAAATTTCTTTTGAATGTTCATTAAGGTTAGCACGTTCCTTTGCAGTTTGCAGTTTTTATTGTGGGTGTTCTGGGATGCAGAAAACCCTGATCACTTTGCCCCGAAGTGGAATTGAAGTTCATTTGATCAAGCCCAAGTGCCAGAAAGTGAATATAGCAAATACATAAACAAATAAATGCAAAACAGAGACGATGAAATTAATTTCTCTAGTCTCCCCAGATGTCTTATAATATTGCTGTCTTTATGAAATTCAGCTCTGCGAGGTAACACAGCTGATCAGATATTGAACATTAGGTATACCAAATTATATGCATATATTCCTTACTAAAACACCAGACATGTATCTATGCATATAAAATAACTTCTCTATATAAAGCCTATACATCCGATGCATCTTTTTGAGTGCATTACATTGCTTTCCCTCCTCACTAAACATCAATGACTGCAGGACACAGACCTCCCTTCCAATCAATGTATGCACATCCCCTCCTTGAAAGAAGACCATTATCCTATGGTATTTAGGTGAAGAAGTACACGATAGGATCTTAGAGTGGCTGTGGCAAAAAAGATCCACTGTGATTTATGCAAGGTGCATTGGGAGCTGTCTGATGTGAAGTCAGCAGCTGAAGGGCAATGAATAATTCAGCACTAGGATCCGTCACATCATCTCTCTTCCCATGTTATTGCTGTTTTTACGTAATTGCAAAATGAAAAATAAATTGATGTCATAAAGAAAGCTGCATCATTTGTCTGGAAATACACATAAGAGTTATAGGTACCTTTCTGCTGCTTTGTGAGCCCTGTATGATCTTACTGTGTGCAAAATTAAAAATGTGTCTTTATTAACACCTTCTGTAGGGTTAGATGGGTGATCCATGCAGCATGACATCTTTTACATTGGTGTTAGTAGCCTGCATTGATAGAGAATGATGTCTCTGAATTGCTTCCTGCAAGCACTCCAGTGCCATTGCCCTTGCTCTGTGCCTGCCTAGCCAAGCTTTAATGCAGACCTGGAACTAAGGCGCCTGCCTGTGTCGTATGGGAAATTTTGTTTGTCGAACTGCAGACAGAAATAAAGCTGGGTAGAAGGGTTCACCTGCCTCGGGGGGAATTTGGAAAGAGGAGTTGTGTGCAACGTTGCATTTTTTTTTTTACTTTGTGCATCCAAAGTAAAGAACCCAACAAAAAGGTAGAATTTGGTCAGTGGGCTTGCTGATTCTGTACAATGTAAAAAGCTCAGCAGGGTGGCTAGGTACATACACACAGAGATATACATAAACACATATATCTCGTGCTTTCATAGAGTCCTTAGTGTTCATAGGAATTGGGGAGCGGAAGAGCCAGGTCAAGGGATGCTTTCCTTGCCTGTAAAATGGGCTGGTATTTTCTAGTGACTCTCAAGGTTTAGGTTGTATGAGAACCTCGAATGCCCTGCAATTCTTGCACTTGGGGCTGGAAGTTTAGGTTTTGCCCCTTCAGAGGTACATCTGAAAAGCAGAGTTCAGACCAGGACCAAAGAGACTGGCATATGGACTGGGTAAAGATCTGACTGATTTGTTCTCATTTTATGGTGAAGAGTGCATTATCCATCATTGTGTTTAAGTGTGACTTGTGCTCAATGCCTTTCTTGCTGTTATTATTTTGTGACTGGAAGAAAAAAACCAGCTTTGGTGTATTTCTGCCTTTTAATCTGAATTGTTCCAAAAGATGTCATAACCATCTCCAACCCCTGACTCTCCTGTCTCCCTTACAAAGCACAGTCCCTTCTCTGTTCTTGACTTTGTCCTTGCCTCACTAATGCAAGGCTGGTGTGAGCAAATGCTATTTCTTAGGAAAGTTCTGACTCAACAATGTAAGCTTTTCAAAGGAGAATGAATGCAATCTGTGAACTGAATTGGCAATGCAGGCAGATTAGAGGAAATGCTATGCAATACCCAGATCATGCCATTTTAATATCTAAAGATGATTGCTTTTAGGAAGGAGACAATAGGTTTAGCATAAAGGTGACAAAACATATTCTTTTTGCCTTTGCTCTTGGTAAACAAACTTCTTTCAGAGATGAAATGAAGCTGTATTATGCAACGGTGATGGAAAGGGGAAGACGTGGTACAGGGGCTGTCCTCCAGCTGGTAAGATAATAGGTATTTACCAATGGGAGCCAGTGGGCTGCAGAGACCTGCTGATACCTTTTGTCCTGCAGGGCTTCACATTCTTTAGGTTGTCAAAACTGTGTGATTTTTGTTCATTGATATTAGTTGCTTTTCTCAAAGGCCAGGTCAGCTGGAGAAGCCATCAGTTTTAGGGTCAATCATCCCTCAGAAGCAGGATTTAAAGGAGGGCTGGTGAGCGGGAAGAGCAGCAGAGGGATGCTGAAATAAGGGAAGAGACCTAGAGTTAAAGCAGTGTGAGGGGTAATACAGGTTGGAAGAAAATTATTTAACAGACAAGATCTGCAATTCTTAGTAGTTAGGTAAAACACCTCTGCAAAAGAATCATTTGGAGTTCTCAGCATTTCCAGCTGATCATACAAGATCAGATTTTTATCCAAAGCTTCCTTAATTTGTCTCTGTTCTCTTCCAGCCCTGCCTTGGATAGTGGAGGTTGATATTGGCTTTCTTACCTTTCATACTGATGTTATTCTATCAGTAGAGAAAGGAATGACTCTATTGTATGCTCTGCTTTCCACCAGCTGAAGTAATGGAGGGCTGGGATAGGCTGATTGTAGGAAAATGAGGATAATATAGTTATTATTCCGTCTGGATGCTAGAGAAAAAGTCTTGACAGAAGAATTAAAAAAGGGAAGTGTATAGATCACCAGCTGGATGGTGTAGTAGAGTTTTCTTCTTTATCAAATCCTGAACATCATATGTGACTACCCTGTGATGATCTATAGTATCACCAACCTACATACACTGGTTGTTAACCCAGTGTAAAAAACGTGATACTTGATTAATGCTCAGTGGTTTATAATTTCTAAAAACATTGTAATTCTTTGGTTTTTCCTATGGGCTCCAGGCCTTCAGTACATGTGTTTTTAAATGTTTCTCAAGCACAGTGACACAGTGAAATATCATGCACCTCCTTTTTAAAGAAAAAAAATAATAAAGAAAGAAAAAGAAGAAGAAAGAAATAAAAAAGAAAGAAACCTAAATAATTATAAAGCTACTGAAGTCAAAGAACTGGAGGTGTTCTAGGAAATTAAAGTTTGCCAGTATCTCAGTAACATGGTAAGTTTGGCAACACTGCAGGAATTTTGAACTGAGTAGTTTCTTACCAGAATTAAAATAAGACAGAAAAAGTAGAATTTTAAAAGGTCTTTTTTCTCTTATTACTGCTACAGCTGTTTTTTGGCGGGTTTTTTCCTTGGTTTTCTTCCCCCCCACTTCCCCCCTACCTCAGCCTGTTAGTTTAATGCTACAGGTTGGCCCTCCCTGCCAGGTGATCCTCTCTCTTGCTGGTCCTTAGCCCAGGTTCTCCTGCTTTATTCAGTGCTCTCAGGTCTCTGTTGCATTTTCATTCTCTCTGCAGTCCTTCTGGCAGTGTTAGCAAGTGAGCCTCTTCTAGGTCTTGCACCAACATCCTTCTCTTCTGCTTGCAAAGGCAGCTCTGCCCCATCTTCCCTTGTCATCTCCTGTTTCTAGCCAGTACTTCTCCCACTGAAGGACAGAATGTAAGTGACCGCCTTTATTTGCACTGGCTTAAGTGACCCTGCACCAAAGCAGTTTTGCTCCTTAACTGCCCCTATGACACAACAAATCGCAGGTCCAAGGCACAGGTTACTCCAATAGTAAGTAACAGGGATTACTTCCCTAGCTCAAGCAAAATATTTTTGCCCAGGATTCCTGGAAACTTACTGGTAATTGAAGCAAAGATTTGCGCATATGAGGAACTCTAATCTTTTTCCATGGAAATAAAGAAGTGACAAAGCTACGAAACAAGAAAAGTTTGTAGCTGGCTTCCAAATACCAAAAAAGTGGCAAAGATAGCCACCTACCATAAAGTGTCCTTTATAATCTCTTTTTAGAAAAAGTGCTTTGCCTTCTTGAAAATAAAATCTCAAGCAAATAACAACCTCCTCCTGCTCACTCCCATACCAGCAATCTTGAATATTTCAGGGATTGTAAATAATGACGACTCAGTTATCTTCATGGAGATGATGTTGTTCTTGAAAACACTTAACTGGGGTCTTGGTTTTAAGGAGAAATATTCCTCAGTGCATTATTGCTGTGAATTGTAAGTGCCGAGTTTCCAAGTATTTCCAAGCACATGCTTCACATTAAAATGTAGGGGTTTCGTCTAATTTCTCATCCATTAATGGATAAACTCTACTGGGGTTTTGAATGCAAAGGCATCAGAAAAACACATGGATAATTTATTTTAGTTTATAAGCAAAGTTTTCCTAAAGTCACTTGCGTGTATTGTCTTGTAGCTGGTCAGACAAAAAGTAAACCAGAGCTGTCACCTGAATTCTATTTTATTACATGTACCTTTAACACTAAGGAACTGTATAATCCAATATAGGATGTAGGTGAGAAGAGTCTAATCCAAACCAGTGGCTGATATTGTATTCCTTTTTCTGATGCTTAATTTCTAGCAGTTCCATGAAAAGTTTTGTAGACGCTTTCCTGATGTGGATAAAAAGGTCATTTCAAGTGCGTGTTACCTGGACTGTGCTCCCTTGGATCTGTCTGGGGTGGAGAACAAAGTTTACTTCTATCTGATGCTGTAATTGTTTTGCACAAAATATATAGGGGAGGGGAACGCCCAACAATTCAGCTGTTGTGTTCTTGCAAGTTTAATTTGGAAAGCAATCATATGTTTCCTATAAAGCCTGTTATAGCTATTTGGGGAGGGAACTGGGGAAGGGGTCTTGTTTGTTTTTATGCCCGAATTAGTTTCCAAGGAATGCTTTCCTTTCCGTTTGTCAGATAACTGCAGCACAGTATCGCTGAAAGCAGAACACTGGTGAGTTGACCTAGTCTACTGGTTCCAGTTTGGTGTGAATCCCAGGGATAAGTAAATGCAATTGCTGAAGTTCAGTAAGCTCAGAAAAATCTGCCAGGACCAACCATCACTGAATGAGGGATGTAGGAATGTAGCCTTTCTGCTTCGACAGAATCTGACTGAAGCAGGAACAACAGGAGGCTGGAGCAGAGGCTTTAAGCTGTGACTTTATTGCTTCTGTTGTTAAAATAGAGTATTACCACAAATTGTGCAGCCCGGGTCACTAGCTTTGAGGCTCCAGTCTCAGTCACCACATACAGCGTTTTCATTGATCCTTATCTAGACAAGCAACTTGTTTTTCTGCTAGGATTATAATCTTCTTTAAGACAGAGCATCCCGTGTTCTTTCCTCCAGCGCAAAAATATACTCTAATTAAAAATGTTTCTCAGCAGCTGGCACTGGTGTGCAACACTAAAAGAAGTTCAGCACTTCTGTGGAGGGGAAAGGGAATCCCAGGAACAGAAGAGTTTATTGTCAATCACTTAAGGTCAACAAGAATGCTTCAAGGTTTGGGTCTTTTTGTTCGTGTTGCTAATAAGAGTCATTTAGAATATGACTCTTTCAAGCAAATTCTCTTCCCAGAAAACACAAACCAAATGAAACTGGAACATTTAGTTCAAGCCTGTAAAGTGGCATACTAATTAATCTGTAAAAATTAATTAGTATAAGGAAGAGTAACATACGGTGGACCAAATTCTTTGGTGACGTCAATGGGAGAAGTGCCCGTATACCTGAGGGTGGTGTTTAGATTGCCCTTTGATCTTAACTTCTGGAGCTCAAGTGCCAAACTTTATTAAAGATTAATTCTTAGAGCCCATTTTTAAAGTACAGACAGCCATTCCCAGAAGCAGATGCATCCAGCCTGTGGCTGGGGGAAAGGTGACACTACAGATCTTGCAGAAAGCAGCTTCATAAGGCTGGGGACCTTGGCAGTGCTAAAGTGCAGCTTCAGACCCTGTAATCCCACTTCTTCCAGCAATTAGGCACCTGATTTCTGTTCTCATGAGATGACTAAATGGTGCTGCCCCTTTGTGCACTGAGGAAAAAAGGCAAGTTGCCCTGTCTTATTTCAGTCATTTGTGGACATTTATAGTTAAAGAAACTAGAACAGCATCATCCCACCACATACAGGCATCTTGGATATGGCTCTTCAATGGGGGTTTGTTAATTGTTTTTTTTTTCTCCCTGTAATTTTTTTACTTTTTTTCTATTGTTCTAAGATACTAGATTTTTCTCTCCATCAGCTCTTATATGTCACACCCATCTCTGCCCTGGGGGGCTGCTGACACCCAAGTGTGACAAATGCAGAATCGGCAGTTTACGTGGCAGTGCCCTCACAGAGGCAGGAAGCTGTGGTATGGCAGAGTGATGATAATAATTTTTAAACCAGGTTTCCTTTCAGACTAATTCTCAGTTGAGTTTGCAGTTTTGAAATATCTGAAATAAAGCAACTGCCTCCCCTCCCTCAGATGCCGCAATAGGCTATTATTTTTTGCAGAATATCTGAAAGAATTATAAATTTGGATATTTATGTAGTGATAAAGATTTTGTTCTATCATTGGCATAGAATTAAATATAACTTGGCAATATTTGATGTACATGCTGCCACCACTCTTCTGGGTAGTGTTGTTATTCCTGGTTTTCAGATGACAGGCTAGGGAAACCCACAAAGCTCTGACAGAAATCAGGAGTCGAGTGCTGAAGTGTTTTTCTGGGCCCATCTATATCACTTGTCCACAGTGAGGTGGGAAAAGGAGGACTGGTTCCATGCTGAGAAAGTTTCTCAGTACCTGTCCTGGTGTCCACTCCCTTGAGTTGGGAGCTCCATCCCAGGGAAAGTTCTACCTTGTGATCTCAGGGATTTCTGATCAAGCAGCTTGGCTACAGGTAGACAACAGAGTTCCTCCTACAGCATTTAGAAAATGGTCCTTTACTGGTTTGTGTGCCTGGCATGGAGAGGTCAGATGGCTGAGGCATTTGTGAAATAAGTATCTTTGGAAATCAGAATGGAATTTCCCAAGGATTGCATCTGACTTGAGTAATGACAATGTTGCCTGGATGAACATGTCGCTAATGTAAAAGAGTTCCCTTTCTGGCCATACAATTTTCTGGTATATGTATTTTTTTTTAATTTAATAAAGGGAGCTTTTATTTGCTCACTTTTGGGATAACGTAACTTGAGCTCATGACTCTTCCCCCTCCAAACAGTGTCAGGTCAGGGTGGTTTGGGTGATGCTCCCAGTGTCCCAGCAGAGTCATGGCTCAAGGGCTTCTCTTTTCTTTTTTGGCAGTTGGGGTGTGGGATGCTGATCTAACATCCTAGGAGAATGATCCTTTTCTTCCTTCACATATCTCCTCAGCTGCTGAGCAGCTGAAGAGCTGACAGAATTAAATTACATTGCTGCTGCTGCTATTAACAAAGAGTAAAGAGAAACTGTTACATCTGGCTCCACTTCTTTGCCAGAGTCTTCATTTAATTGTTTTCTAATTTGAAGAAAACCACAAATGACAAGATGAAACTGCTAGAAATGTAAATACAAGAGTCAAATTGCTCTTGTCAGATTTCTAGTTCGCAAACCACGGTAATGTGATTCTGCATATCTGACCAATAAATAAGGGTTGCAGCCGAGTGGTTGCTGTAGATTTCTATCTCCAAATTCTCAGTCCCCTCACTCACAGTCACGAAAATTCTTTCATTTGAAAGAACATTGAACATGCTGAATTTGAGGATCCAGGCTGACAGCTGCAAACTTCTTCAGTGCACGCTCCAGGACAGTGTTCCTCCTTGGCAGTAAATGGGGAATCCAGATTGAGCTGGCTGGAAAAGCTTTCATTATTTATTCTCCGCCACTTATACAATGATTCCCCCTCCCCCCCCCCCCCCCCCCCCCCCCCCCATTTCAGTCAGGTAATGATGGATTATATTTGAAGAATACAGAAAGCTTAATAGGCTGTGGTGTGAAGGGTCATCAGATTTCTAAATGCATGATCAAAAGCCAGTAGTTATGCTCTTTCCTGAAAAAAACCTAAACAAAATAGTACCACTTAGTCAAAGATTTTTCTCTAATAAATTTGCAAAAAGTTTGATCCTCAGATAAGAAATTTAAAGCAAAGTATTCCTGAACAGATTGTGGGTGAAGAATAAGGTTTATGCTTTGTAAAGTCCTTTGGAACACGTTAGTTTACAAATGGTTTGTTAGTCAAAAATAAGAAGTTGACAGGTAAAATACAGGAATGCAGAAAAAATCTGCAAGCTAATGTTTCTCTTCAAATTAATGTCTGACACTTACAAACTTAGTCATGGTCCTGAGCTCGGCTGGGCACGTTTACGCAGTCAAATAAGGAGATCAATCACCGCTAAGGGATTCCCTGGCTGAAAGAAATTCCCAGGGAACTTGAGGACCCTTTATTCCTTTACAAATGGGTTGCAGCCTATGGCGATGGCAGTGCCTGGCAGATAGCTGACCCTTTGTGAGATGTCCTCATTGCAGCTTTGAATGACACCCTTGCCCAAGTTGCTGAAACTCATATATTTTCTTGGAAGCTGCCCCATTGCGGAGGCTAACAACCTTACTGGCTTGATCCCTATCTGCTGCACAGGTCAGCTAGCAGGTCGGTTTGAAGGACAGCTTGTAGGGTCTGCAATGTCATGTGTGGAGGGTTATCAAAATGCTGTTTTTCCAATCTGTTTGGTTTGTTTGCCGTGGAGTTCTTGCAGCAAAGCTAAACATTGCTCGTGACGTGACTTAAACACAGAGCTGCAAGAGGGGAGCAGAGCCCTGGGGGTGCAGAGAGGAGTACAGCCAACAAGCACCAGTAGAAAGTGCAGCTGTCACAGAAAAGAGAGAAGTTAAAGAGGAAAGGGGGGGAAAAAAAGCCTTGACTGTCCCTCAGGGGCAGGGGCTGCTGTCGTTCCAAATGCCGACAGCTTTCCAAACCTAAACCAAAGCTATAAAATATGAAATATAATGAACAAAACTTGGCACCCACCCATGTGTAGCTGTCAACCTAATAAAAACAAAACTATCTGGCAGCTGGCACTTAGGTGCTGGGAGATGCCAGCTCTGGACTCCTGCAGAACAGGTCTTGCCTTTGCTTTCTGCTTCTGGATGTTTGCTAGATTTTAAAATGTGCACCAGAGAGTGAGGAAAGAGGAACCTCCATGTCTAGGCAGACCTTGGTCATCAAAATGAGCCTCTCCAAACTATGTGTCCCTTCACACTTTCCTGCTTAGAGAGGGCAAACAGAAAGGGAGCGGTGGAGACTGAAGTTACCAACATTTTGGTTCCACGTTCCCTGTCATTTATTTGTTAAGCACTGGTCTAAGCTGTCGAGCTGGCCACAGTGAGTGGAACTGACTTGCTTTTGATGTGGACAATTGGCAGATTTGGTGGCTCAAAGCTGGCGAAGGGCAAAACCCCAAATCACGACACTTACCAATTTTCTAAAGGAAATATATATATTAAAAAAAAAAATAAAAAAAAATTACTAGACCGTCTAAGATTCAACCAGAATTGGGATTCATGGGGGAAAAGGAGTCACCAGTCTTTCCTTTCACCAGTGCTGGGGCAAGTGTACAGTCTTTCTATATTAATAATTAATTCCAGACAGTTAGAGAGATGAGTAGGTCAAAGCAGCTGATGATGGCACCCCTACATCTCCACTCTGTGAGAGTCAGGGGTTTTACTCTGGATTAGACTTGGACCTGATTAGGTGTCCTCATGTGACACGTGATTTGAAGAGGTCTGAATGATCAGGTACCCATCTGGACTTCATGTTCCACAAGAAGCCCGGCCACATCTGGCATTCACCTGGACTGGAGCATCTCATGTAGTTTCCTCCAAAAGAAATCCCATGCCTAAGTGGAGAAACCGCCCTGTGACTGAAAGCGATGCATGGTAGGTGGGGCTGGGCAACGGAGTCACTTCAGAGCTGCACCGCTGCACCAGGCTGGCACGCTAGCACAGACAGAATCGGGGTGCTGCACCATGCTATAAGCAAAGAATACGTTTAAGAGCAGAATGTGTTATTTGGGAAGCAATCAGGTTGCAATGCTCTGGTGTTTTAGCCTGTGCTCACCGGGGAGCCTGGTTCCCCAGCCCTGGCTGAGAGGCAGGCTGCTTTCTGAGCCGACGCTAGCACAGTAAGGTACCATGTGTGGGAGGAATCGTGGCAAACCCAGGCCTTTAATTCCGATGTAATCCTAAGATATTATACCTGCTTTGTGCCCCCACACTCCAGGAATAAATAGCTACCTGCAACTGCATTGCAGGCATGTTTTTTTACATTTTCTCTGAAAACTGCTTCTCAGTACAGAAGAATCTACCTTGAGTGTGTCTCACTCCACATAGACAAATTGCTCGGTGGCATCTCCTGTGAATCTCCCCCTCTGTAGGTTAGAAAGTATTTGTTCATTTTTATGAAGGGCAGCCTCTTGATATTTAGTGCAAACAGACCATCCCTCAGGCACCTGACACTCATGGCAAACAGACAAGTCTTTCGGTAAATGACAGTGCCCCTGCAGAGTGGGGAGAGCAGTTGGTTACAGATGTTCAAGGGCAGAGAGTGAAGCTTTCCATTGCAGGGATGACACACTCATGGCTGGGTGCAGCCTCCTTTGCTCGTCTGCCAGCAGAACTGACCATGCTTTAAGGGTCTGGGACTTGTTCCTGTTTTTAATACAATAGGTTCTTTCTTAGCTGCCATGAATTTGTCAGCCATCCCCTCCCAGCTTTTGCTGGTGCTGAACCAATCTGCACAGCTCATCCCACTGGCTCATGGGCTCTGATGGTGATAGAGACAACACGCTTCCTATCGGAAAGGTTGGCTTCATACTATGCACTTCAGCTGTATAGATTATCACGGAAAAAACAGATTCTAGGGAGAGAATCTGAGAGGATCTCCTTTTGTCATTGTGTACTATGATGTCTGCACTGAGGGCTTTGTAGTTAAGGGAATTCTGCAAACAGGCACTAACAAATGTAGCGCTTCTCTCAGGCCTAAGTAAATACGACACCCAAGGTCCTCTCTCCTCTGAAATGTGTCCACCATGTGCACATACATACAGCATATGCATGCCTGTAATCCTGTATAGCTGTTTAGGAGCATTTGCATGGCCTCAAAGGTTTTCAGGGCTGAAAGGAAATTTTCATTAGAAATAACCCATGTGAAGATGTGATCTGTCATCGCCAACCTACAAATGGTTAGTTGCAGTGTACGTAAATAGGTGTGCTATGTACTGTTTATCTGGCTCTTATGTGCAATTAAGGTTGCTGTAGAAAGATTTGCTTCCAGTTCGCTCTGCCTGTGGGTCTGTCTAATGTCGGCTGAGATCCCTGCTTTATGTCACTCTTTGCAGTTGGGAGGCTCTTACATATCAATATGCTCTTGTGTCAAGATAATGAAGGAGCAGCAATGGATGTGTTTGTATAGCAAACATGAAGATCCAGGTGAAGCTATAAGGGCAGCCAATCTGGGTTTAAACCATGGATCCTTTTCACTTACTGGAGTTTTAAATGGTAACCATGTAATTTCTTTTTTTCTGGCACCAGAGATTACATTAATTTTTCACACAAGGTATGCTGAAAACCCCAGGAAAGGGAATTTTGGCATGGATATCAGATATGAAATATTGTCAGTGAGGGTGACCCACTGCTGGAACCTGCTTCCATCACTGTGGGAGACTCTGGTCTCATTTTAGCTTTTAGCTTTTAAAAATGTGTTCATATTAAGCTAGTTCTCCCGTATCCCATAAAGGTTAGCAGTGAGAAAGGCACCTTCAGGCTCAATCCAGCCAGCCGGTCCTGGGATATGTGGAAAATCCTTGCAGAGTCTGTGTCTCTCCACAGACTGCTGAAGGAGATTTAAGGAGTAATTTAGAGAGTTAACTGCTAGAGAGCTGAATTTGGATTATGGCAGGTCAGTCCTGCCCATAGAGACTTTGCAAGACAAGCTCTCACTGAACCCCTGGTGTCCTGGTTTAGATGTCTGCATCACTGACTGCAAACCATGGGATGTGCGATACAGGACATCAGGCTGGATAACAGCTTGGATAACCAAAATGGCCCGTTCTTCCCTTAAAAGTCTCAGATCTGGTGGTCTGGCCAGTACTGCGGTGTGCAGCTTGCATATTCTGTTGAAAAAGTCAGGACGGAGGGAAAAGCAGCATGATCCACAGAGGTGCTCTCTGAAGCTGCAGATGCTTTTCCAGATAGGAGATCTGCATATGGGGAGAGCTCGAACAATGGACCATTCAGGATGGTCTCTCTGGGACAGCACGCGGGTTGTTTTGGCTGCAGAGAGACTCTCCTTTGGAGAAGATATTCTTTCCTCGCTCTTGAGAGAGTGAGACAGAGTAATGTCACTGAAACAATGCCTCAGAAAGACCTTCTAGGGAGGTTTCTCTTTAGTCTCATTTGAAATGCTAGAAGCCCAAATTTTTTTGTGTGTTTTTGTTTTAATGATACATTCTTGCAAGGATTCAATCTGTCATCAGAGGGTGTATGAAATTCCCTCTGACAATTATGGGGGTTCCACCCATAGATCAAAAAAAAAAAAAAGAAAGAAAAGAGGAAGAAAGAATAGCTCCCTGTCTGTCAGCAGCCCAAGCCCCACGTTTGCACTGTGCCAAAGGCTGCACAGCATGTAAGTTGTTGTGATCATTCCCATCAGAAAACAAAATTGTTAGCTAGGAACAACTCAAAAGATTTCGCATGAGTAGCGCTTGCATGCACCCAAATTAGTAGCAGGTGTTCCAGCCTATTGTATGTTAGTTTTGCGGTGGAAAGAACATACTGCCAGGTCAGCGATAAAAGGGGTTCATGCCTCTTCCTCACCCCCCTCCATTCTTCAGCTTCCAATCCACGCGGATCCCTGGCTTGGCCATCCTGCATGCTTTCTTGTCATCAGCACCATCAGTAATGGTTTCCTCGCTTCGGGTATGAGTCGGGTTGTGCTCCGTGCCAGAATGCTTTGGAAGGAAATCATTCCGAGTCAGCCTAATGCCATAACAAGCTCTGCAACAGCTGCAGCAGTGATATGCTGGCAAGCTGTGTTGACCTTTTAAAATGAATAAAGAATGACTATTTCCACAGTACATATAACTCTTGTCCCAAACCCTATCTGTGTGCCCAGACAGCACAGGCATGCCACTGAATTTGCAAGGAAGCGTTTTTTATTTTTCCTTTTTTTTACTGTCACATTTTATCAAAGCCTGTAAAATTATTTTACAAAGGTTAATCCTCTGAAGTTTAAAGTCAAAATATCCCATTCTAGAGGATGGCAAACAGGCTCTGAGAGGTTGAGGAACTTTCTAACGATCATACAGTGCACTTGTAACAGGCATGAGAATAAAACCTGGAACTTTCAGGTCTCAGTTCCCTCTTAATCCAGGCTCCATCCTTTAAAGAAATGTGTAATTGAAGAAACAGGGTGTGTATACACAGTGATCTTTTCCAGCAGCCTGCAGTCTAGAGATTTCCCAAGCCAGAGAATCTGAAACCCAGATCTTGTTTACTAGACTCTTAGCAAGCTCCTCCACAGGTTTCCCTTTCATCCAACATCTGTTGTTGTCCTATAAGCCAGGGTGGTGGTCAGATGTGTGGAGACCTTCACTCCACAGCTGGTAATCCGGCACCATCCCTTGGAGAAGAGAGACTACTGAAAAACTCCAATTAAAAAAGGTTGTATCCCAATTCAGGGGAGACTTACTGGTTTCACCAAGTTCCTGGTTACCTGTCAGCTCACCCAGAGAGATTTTCAAGGTCCTCAGCCCTATAGTACCCCACCAGGGAGACAGCCCTAGGGTTGCATCCATGGGGTACACAGGTTTATTGCCCTGCAGCAGTCCTTCAGGCTGGGATGCTCCACATCCTGCCACATTTTCAATGTTGAAATTTTGGGAGCTTCATTCCAAATTTAAGAAAAAGCCAAACACCAAGCTAGCTTTTTCATCAGTGACCTCTCATTGATGAAAGCAACCTGAGAGCCCTCTGTTCTGTACCACTGGCACTGGTTCAGAAATCTGGAAACCCAGCCATTATTTTTTGCTCAGTCAAGAAGCTTGCTGTATGACCTGAAGAAAACCACGTATTTGTGTGTCTTGATTACCCTTGACAAAAAAAGGAGACAATAGCACTTAAGCTCACCAAATCATGGCAATGAAGACAGTGGGGCACTCAAGTTCTGGAGCTGCTTAGAGTTCTAAAATTGGGCTAAGTATGTATTGAATTTTAGCCATTTCAGTGATGCAATAGGAAAAATCCATCTATTGACCCAATGCATAAGAGACACCAAGCTAATGGGAAATAAATATATTTCCATTAGTGTGTCTTCATATTACATCTACATTCAAAAAATGTTGATGAAATTGTTACAACTGCGTTGTCAGGAATGTGGATTCATTGAAACTGCTATTTTCTTGCTGGAAGGAGGGCTAATTTAACAAAGTTTTCATCACTAGATATTTTTTTTTAACATTCCAAATTATCAAAATGCTTGCTTTCAGTATTTTCCAAATTAATTTTTTTTCCTGATTTTTTGGAACAAAAATTCACTCAATGCCTACAAAAATAGTAATAATTAAATGAAACATTTTAAAACTGTTTGAGACAAAATGTTTCACTTGGCCTGAACTGTGTCTCCCACTCGCAGCAATCGTCATATTAGACTTTCATCTCAATTCAGGATACAACTTCTTTTCTAAAACTGTGACTATCTTCATGGATGAAAAAAAAAAAAAATCCCATGCAATGTTAGTGTCCACATAAGAACACAAAAGCTATTTTTTTATGGAGATGCACTAAAATCAAGGCTGTTGTCAATGGATCATGAAAGTGGGCTTTCTTGTTGAGGTTTCCGTAATTCTCTAGGAAAACTCTTATTTTCTACCTCAATCTGTACAGGCAAACAATGTCTGCTGGAGACATTGTGGTCCATATGGAGAGGAATGTTGAACCCAAGCCAGATGTTTGTAAACGTTAACTTTGAAATGTGGCACAATACCACAAGCTGTCAAGTTGTGTAAAAGCTTAAGCAAAGACAAAAACAGAACGTAATATTTACCAGATGAGATTTCTCTGTAATCTTGTTGGAATTTTGGGAGTATCCAACTTTCATGGATTTTGAAATGAGCCCTGTATCATTTTTTTTTTCTTTTTTTCCTCTCTTATGAAGAGGGATAAGGAAAAAAAAAAACATGCTAATAAAAAGGAAACATCTTACATGGGCAAACAATGGACTTAGAATGTCCTTGGGCAATTTCAGATGGGTATATATTTCCTTGAAGACTGAATCCCATGGAAGATGCACATTTTTGGCATCATGTTTAAAGACTTCTCCTGAAAAAAAAAAAAATAAAATATCTATTTCTGGAACAAATTACTAAATTGGTAGTAAGTAGGACAATACTATAGTATTAACAACATTTTTCATAATGCCTGAATTATTGCTGTAACATACGTTAAAACAGTGCAAAGCTATCCAACATATTTTACATCTTTTGCCAAAAATATTTTAATTCATCCATATAAAAAGATGAGTAAAATATTTCACTACTTGAATTAAAGACATATGACTCAATCCAGAAATCAAATACTAACTCAAGGAGTTCGTATGTTTTGCTCTCTGCTGAGGAGCTTCTTATCGTTGTCAGTTTCCTGGTTTTAATTTTTGTGTGAGCCCCCAATATTTCCAAGGTGCTGTTCTCTACAGCACTTGGCTGGTATCCTAATAGACCTCTTCCACTGCTAATTAAAAACTAAAGGCCTGTCTGTAGATGTGATCCCAAGGCTTTTTACACCGCTCACCTAGCCCAAGAGAAGCTGGACTCTGGTTAACGAGAAAGTGCTGAGACCTCACCTGGGAGCAGGGAATGGGTATCTGAGGACAGCATTCCCACCCTGCAGAGATGTTATTGCCTCTGAGCCTCAAATTAATAGTGCCTGGGTGGGGGGAGCAACCAGTTTCTGCCATGTCTCAGCTGGCAGAAGACCAATAAAGGATTCTGTCCAGCTGGCATAATTTATTGCAGCCACTGGGCTGCTCAATATCACCCTGGATGGGATTGGCAGGGATTGTGCTGTAGAATCTGGGATTTCTCCAGTGCTTTGACACACCTCCCCGGTACTTAGGTTTGCTGTAAAAGAGATACATAGCATATCTGTTGTGGTGGTGAAGAAAACATTTGTTGAAGGAGTCCCTGAATTGGTGCCAGCAGTTCTGTCTTTTTCAAAATATCCTCGAGATCCAAAAATAGCAAATGCACAAATCTGTGAAGAATGATGGGCTATTTTGAGGGTTTTGTTGGATCTGATTCCCAGCATCAAGGAAACGAGAGCAGTGCATTCTGTTGAATCTCTGCTAAAACATAACTGAGAACAGCGATTTGTATCACTTTATACTCACCAGAATCATAGAGATTGTTGTTTGTGTTGCTTTGTTTTGCTGGTTGTGCCAACAGCAATTGAATTTAAGGACTTCATTTTCCAGGAAGTCTCCATCCAGCTACTGAATCGGTGTGCGCATCATTTGCATGCTCAAACAATAGAATGCGAATATACAAATAGTATTTGTGTGCACAAATCAAGTCATTAGCATGTTAGTTAATTTGCATTGCAAATTGAGTGCCAGACTTGCAATATTTGGCTCTCATTTGAGGCTATGAGATAGAGGAAAAGAAAGAAATACAGAAATCTTGAGGCTTTCTTTTCTGAGTTTTCCGAACACTGTAAAACATGATTATTGACATTTCTCCAAGTGTATTTAGTTGCATGGAAAATACAGCCCATGTGTATATACTCAAACTAATCTACTTCAGGCAGGTGGAGACCCAAGTTAGATGGCAAATATAGGAACATGAGGCAAACTCATGAAGCAAATATAGGAATAAACGCATCTCCAGGTTGTTTACTCAAAGTACATAAATCAGATCTCTGAAATAGCCAGAAATGTAGGATATGATGACTTTGCTTACCGCTGTGTTGAAGCAACACTGAATCACAAAAAGCTTGCCACCTCCCTCCCCCTGCCCCCATCTTCTAGAGCATCAGGATGCTGTAAGATCAACTAACAGCTAAGTAGGTTTTTCAGTACGTGACTGTGGGCACAAAGATCTCCCTCATTCTGAGCAAACAGTAGCTTCCATTTTCCCCAGCAGTTGCTGGATTGAGATTGTAATGCGAGTTCCCACACAGCAACCCCCCAAGTTCCTGGGTAAGATTTCAGCTGGAATAGTTTCCTTCTAATGGAGCACAGTCCTTTATTTAAATATTATTCACTTGATTCCTTTCCTAAAGACTTTGCCCAGTGGGACTTCCACAAGCAAAATTCTTGTAGGACCGCAGCTTGTGTTTTCCCTGGAAAAATAAGTATTTGTTAAATGATCAGTAAGTCATGTGAGATCAACAGGCAGCTCACTTCACTTATTTCCAGTAAAAATAACTCCTGGAAACTCTAATTCTAGGAATGGATTAGGATCATATTTTCTGGTTGTGCTTGACGAAAAGATAGGACTTAGAGATTGGATCAAGGTCACGTATCACCCACTTCAATACCCAGCATCCCAGATGTTTTCTCAGGGAAGTGAGGAATCTCTGATGCGTACAGATGCTGTCCATTTTCCACCAAGAAAACCTGGGGACGTCGAAGTCCCCAGTAAGTAGAAATGGGCATAAAACCCAAACCAAGAAGTTCAGCATCCTTCCTGGAAGCTGTGTGTTTTTAAAGTACTTCGTTAGCACTCATTACCCATTGTTGCTGATGGATGGATGGAAGTGTCTTATTAATGAGGAGCCAGAGATAAAGGTCCAAAATTTCTGTTTTAAAAGTGGGCAAGATGGTTTATATCACTGCTATAGATATGAAGGTGGAAGAGAAATGTTCGAGATCAGTGAAGATTTGGGTGTGATTTGCCTTTGAATAAAGGGTTTCATTCATCTCAAGGTGAGTTAATACAGCTTGTGCTAAAAGGGATATACAGAAGGACACTGCAGATGGCGAGTGAGGTGGAAGGAGTGCTGTACTAATGCCTTTAAAATCACTTTCTACAAAGTAGATTGTTAATTTAGAGTTGTTGTCGTAGCTGCTATTTTTTAATAGAAGATGAGCCAGAAGACGCATGAGATGTAATAATTACCCATCAAGACTTGACTTTAAAAAAAAAAAAAAAAAGGAAAAACAACAACCTGAAAACAGAAATAGGAGTTGTGAGGAAAGTGGGGAAAATAGGAAATATAATTCATTTATTCAATGCTGGTATTAAGGGAAAACCAAGGTTAAAAAGAAAGGGAAAAAAAAAAAAAAAAGTATGTCTTTGCAAAACTCTAATAGATATGCCAGATCCTCTCTCTTGCTTTCAGCAATTGTGGTGCATATTGTTGGCAGTGGTTCAAAGAAATGAAGTGTTCGTTCCCTGGGAATTGTCTTTCACACAAAAAAAGTAATTAGAGGAATAAAAGAATATGATGTATTAGAAAATGGGAGCCATAACAAACTACCAAGTAAGCTGCCATGGCTAATACTTCTTAACATTCTTTTAACTGCTCTCAAACTTGTAACCACATCCTAAACATTTCACATTTTCTATATCTTGTCGAAAAATTCTGTATGGCCCATCTGATGAGGGCAGAGATGTCAAACATCTAAGTGCGTATTGTGTGTCCTAGTGACAAATATGTTCCCTTGGTGTAGGAAGAGGGCCAGAAGGTACAAAGGGAGAGAGAGTAATCTATTTATAACTTTTACAATGCCTTGTAAGAGGAGATCTTGGGAACTCTTCTCCTGGGGTGGCTGATTGTGCTTTCTCTGATGTGGACTCTGCTAAGTACGGGTAGGAATCCTATTACTGACCACTACAAAGGACTGTGTGGTTTAGTTCAGAATATAAAATTCATATTATGAATGCTGTATGGGGGCGGAGGGGGAGAGGGAAGTAATATTAGCCTTCTGAAGAAGAGGAGACTGTCATGAATCATGCAACAGTGGCTCTCCGGGAGCCACACAAATGGATCAGATTTAAGATTCCTTTCCCAGTGATAAGGTCATCCATAGGGATGCTTTACATTTCTGCAGCACTTCCCAGGTACGGGTCTCAAAGCACTGTGAAGCTCATAAAGGACTGCGATTTCACAGAACCTGAGAGGCAGGCAAGTGTGAGTACACCCCGGATCCAAATGTGGGGAAAGGGCAGGAACACACAGAAGCAGAGCAGATCCCTGAGTTGGCACCAGCAGAGCCAGCACCACCCAGCTCTGCCCCCCGCTTTGGGATGTGTTCGGTCAGGGGTCGTTGAACCCGTGTCTCAGTGCCAGCACAGTATCTATGAGGGTCGGATGGAAGTCCGTGTCAGTGACTGTCCCAGGATAGGGGTTTTGAAAAACTCCAGGGAAATCTGGTGTCTCACATCAGCCACTGGGTCTTCAGGGCTGTCAGTGTCGTTGCCGGTGGTTTTGCACGGGGCTGTACAGAGGAGAGAGAAGCTGCATCCTGATGGCAGCATCCCAGCCATTTTCAGCATGGACCTGACAGCCTATGGAGCCCCTTCCCACCGCCTGCTTTGGACCTACACAGCCAAAGGCCTCCTGGGACAGCTGGGATGTGTCAGCCGAGGCATGTGGGCACCTTCAGCACAGCCCTGGCTGTGGCCGCGGGACAGTGGCCAGGGGGGCACCACTCGTGAGGGATGAGCGCGCCTGGCCAGCTTTGGGCACAACTCCTAGTGATGTTACCCCGTCCGTTCAGGATGGATAAAGCAGAAATATCAGACAGAGCCTGCGGGCTGCTTCACTGCCGTGTGACTTGCACTGCTACCAGCTACCTTAGGAGTCAATATTGGATACAGAAACAATGACTCCCTGGGAAAAACCTGTAACCCATGGCTCAGAGTCCCATCAGCTGAGTGCCAGCACTGTGGCAGTTGCATGCTGATACAATATTTCTGTGTGTTTTGGGTAGAGACTAAACATTTTTTGTTGCTTTTTTTTTTTTAAACCTGAACTAACGGCAGCAATAATGAAGTGGGAACACGTCTTTACATTAAAGAATATCCTTGATAGTCTGTGCTAACACCATCTGCAACAGTTCATAACTTAATGTGGACAAATAGAAGGATATCATCTTCAGGGAAGGTTATAACTTGCTCTCTCCTGTGGAGCTGAGTCTATAAGAAGTAAGACCATTTTACTAAGAATAAGCATTGACCCAGGAGAGATTTGTAAGTAAACACCGATAATACAATGTGCTTTAGAAAAAACAGCATTTTTCTGCCCCTTGATCTCACTCGGTCTTAAGCCAATTTTGGCAGGTACTGCTGTATTAAGTGGTCAGTACCCCATAGTGGTCACACACTGTTTTACTGGAGGTCTGACAACAGCTATAGGAGAGATAAAATTAACCCTTTGGCTCCAATGGATCTTATTGCCCACAACAGGGAACACATCAAGAATTTCTAGCTCTTGGCCTCATGGGGTTAATGGCAATCTGTTGCTGATTTCCCTGGACAATCAGAGTAGCAAACACTGGGCTTTTTAATGAGCCCCAGAGGACAATGCTGGCACACAAGGCTGTGAAGATCTGGACAAACCAAGGAAAAGTAAAATGAAAACAAACATGGACGTTTATTTTCTTAACTCGCCAGTTGCAAACAAAATTTCATTTAATAAACCATGAAATGATTCACAGAGTTTCTGTATATTATTGTAAGAGCAGCTGGGTAATGTAAAAGTTACTTTCCCTCCTCTTTGTTATGCCGTCCCATATCCAGTTCTCATCCAAACAAAGCTGTATTTATTTATATGTTAATATATTTATCATCTTACTCCTTACCATGCTTTTCTGAAATGAGTTTAGTTGTGACTGAAGTCATCATCACACGTAGGGTCTCCAACACGGAGAAGTACCAGCGAATTGCTGGGGTTGGAAGGGACATCGGGAGGTCTCCAGTCCAGCCCCCCTCTCCCCCTGCTCAAAGCAAAGCCAACCTGGAAATTGCATTAGGCTGCTCATAATAGAGCATGAAGGAAAAGCTTTTCCTGGTCATGGAATGGGGCAGATTTCGTGGTGAACTGGTGAGAAAACAGTTAGCCGAGTTCCAGTCTGCTTTTTTCCCCCCTATTTGAAACAAATTGGAATTTACATAAATGTTTTTCAATTATCCTAAGGGAGAAAAATCAGCATGTATTTCCTATATCAGGAAATTATCCGTACTCAGAGGAACACATAAAAAAGTGCTGAATTTTAGCATGTACTTGAGTCCCACTGTGGTAAACGAGCACATGCTTTGAGTTAATCTCCTACTGAAGTACTTTCCTGATTCAGGATGACATACTGCTTGTGAACAATTTTTCTTGTACACATCCTTGATGCATACATAATGCTTGGTACCTGATTTTTTACTGATACCCCCTGTTTTGTTTTTGTTCCTTGATTGGATGAATGTAAACTAGTGGAAAGGGCAATAAATCAAGAGACATTTCAAGACAGCAGAGAAAACTCTGTCACTGTAAATCTGTGAATTAACACAAGATATCTGCAAGACTTTTCTGTCGTTTAGCGAACCAAAAATTCTGTCATAATAATTCAGGGGTTTCACTTGTTCATATGTTTAGAGAAGTCATAGCATTTGGTTAAAGCTAGTTTGTAGCAAGCTGCTGTCCAGAACGAGTGAATGTCGGCTTTGTCTCACAAGTTTTATAAGGTTGCACTGAATTATGGTAGAACAATTAGTTGCATTCCAACATGATGAGGTTCTTATTTCTTTCAAAACTTCCCTCACTGCCAAATATGCAAGCACATCCACTTAAAACAATACAATTACTATTAGATTAAAAGAAAAAATAATAAAATTCTAGACTCTTCTAGTGAGCATCTCCAAAACTTCCCTGTAGGAGAAGATCAATGGGTGCATTTGTAACAGCTCTGTGTGCTTGAGAATATGATACTGATCTAATTGCGTGGTGTTACTGAAACCCATTTCCACACATCTGGGCATATGAGATAGAACATGAGATAGTCCTGTCCTGCCCTTTTAAACACACAGTGATCCCACTGGACTGAGGAATGAAGCAGAAGGGAATTGGTGCTATGTGGCAAATTCAGATAAGCATCGTGAAGGCAATAACACCTGCGATTTCATGCACAATGGCAAATGAACGACCAATTAGCAAGAGGGACAGTGTAATGTGGCACTATAATTACGTTCATTAATGGCACTGCAGGATTATATCTTCACTCTGTGGTTTTTGTCTTTTAGAAGGGAGTAAAGCATGGCTGAAGTGCGGCAATTGAAGGAGATTTTACTAGGGATAAAGGTAAAAGCAAACTGGGTACTGGTTTTCAGCTTGTAGCCAGTGAACTGATGGAGCTTCATGGACTAAAGATCGGTGAGAAGCAGCTGTTGTCAGTATGATGCGCCTGTGGTCTGCCACTCAGAAAAGGTTAGGAGACTCCTGGCTACTCCATGGCTATGGCCAAAAGCAGCAGGAAAACTCCTGTTTGCCAAGCGCTGGATGTGGCGATGGCAGAGCGGGCTCAGCATGGGTCCAGCCCCAGCTTTGGCAGCAGAAATAGGTTTCTTTTTAACCAGGCAGTTAACAGTCACTTTTGCTACCTCCCTCTGAAACACCTGAGCAAACTCAACAGGCAGGCAAGACAAGATGGATGGGTAGTTTAATCCAGTTTTATACACCTGCAGGAGCTGACTCACAGAAGGCTTGTACCTAATCTTTCTATTTGGCATCACAACTCCCATCCCTGTTTCGGTGGGAAATTGTGCTGTTCGGCGATGAGAGACTGAACCAGCCCGATGGACTGGGACCAAGTGGTGGGCAGGACACTCTGGAGACTCCCAGGCTCTGTGAAGGAGCACGGTAACCTTCACAATTCCCAGCCCAAATGACATCAAGAAAACTTTTCTGGGTCTCCTCGTTCACCTTTAATTTAATTTTTAAACATTTAGTAAACACAATTGTCAGGCTTCTCATTAACTTTGGAATCTTATAGTCATAATTTTTGATACACAACATTACTTACCAATTAGCTTGTCTTGTTCGTTTAAATTTCTTCGCTCATATTTTAATGGGAGCTAATGATGCCTTTGTTGACTTATTTAATGTTATGTAAATGTGGCTATAAACTGTGAAGGGTTTAAAGAGCAGCTCTTTTTTTGCTTACTCGTCAGTTTTCAGAAAATGTTGGGGATTCTCACAATCTGCACACATCACCCTGATGAATAGCAGGAACTAAGAAGGCAAATAATAATAATTCTGTAAGATAAGCAGCAAGAAGTATTGTGTAAAATTTGATTTCTTCTCTTTACTGATGCTTACTCTTTCTTTTTTTTTTTTTTTTTTTTCAATGGAGCCTAAGGGGACTTTGTGGCAGCTAATCTAGTTTATCAGGATATTAAGAAACTGTTAAACATAGGTGGATGTTTAGATTCTGCCACACTCAGGTTGCCAGTTCATGAGGACAGCTTGCTTAATTTTGCTTCACAAAACAGAACCTCTCATGTGTGGTAGTACAGGGACTTTTAATTCAATGTACACTTCCTCTTAAACTGAGATACACACAAGTACATATGGGTGTATATGGAAAATACTCACACACAAACATACATGTGTATATGACACACACACACTTTTCTGCAATAGGTAAATGTAGTTACTGCTACAAAAAATACATCTTTACTAAAGAAAGCATTGCCTCTTGCACATATCTCTGACATTTAGCCCTCTGGAGAAAGCAATGCAGCTTATTCAATATCCCCTTTCTTCTCTACAACTCAGGACTGCTTCCCTTTGTCCCCTTCCCACCGAGCTTTACTGGCTACCAAAGGTCAGCCAAAGGGGATTCCTAGAAACTCAGAGCGAAGCAGGCAGTGCAGCCTGTATTTGGTTACAATTACACTATTGCGTGTAAGAGCTATCCTGATTGCTAACAAACATGTAGAAGGTGGGGAGCAGGGAGGCTTGTGAAACTCTTCAGCAAGGAGTTTGTAACCAATTGAGTACTGATTTCTCAAATCTCATGATAACGCTTTGAAAATGCACTTCAAACATATCGTGAAAATTTAAATGTTTAAATAGTCATTTATTCTAATTTTCCTTTTGATAGGTACCAGCCAGTAGGCATACATTTCAGCAGCTATGGAGATCTACAGCACACTGTCTATCAATGTGGATTTTAGCACAATTCACTGTAGATTAGGGAACGATTTTCAGGTCCTTATCAATGTTTCAGGAGCTCCTTTAGTTCGATATTTAACAATTGAGGGCTGAGAAGGAACACTTCAAACCATGAATGAATACGTTTTACTTCCTGTTACTATGTAAGATCTGTTCTAAAGGTTGGGGAGCATGTGGCTGTTTTTCTTTAGAACAGATGCTATTTTTACCGCTGTGGATTTACGGAGACAACAGGTCTAAAAGTAGATTTGCAATAAACTCTTTAAAAATTCTTCAGGGATTTGACTTAAAAAAATAAAAGTCAAGCAGATGTGACATTCAAATGATCTGTACATTTTACATGATACATATAAAATCAAAATGCCATATTTTGTCATTGAGGTGTGTCCCGCACTATGTTGTCAAGACTTAAATGTTCCCTACCCTAGCAGTCATCTAATAATGAAAGTAATATTAGCATATTAAATCTGTCATGCCATAACTGCTAGAGAAACAAATTTAGTGCAGGAGATGTCAGTGATATTATAATAATGCTATCTTTGATTACCAGTATATTGTTTCTTGGATTTTTGCTTTCTTATGACGATTGTCAACTCTTTTATATGCATTTTCAAACTTCCACACTGTTTTTTGTTAAGGATGTTCTGTTGAGCACTGAAAACATACTTCACTTTTTTACCTAGTATGGCGAACAACAAATATATCTGCATATTTTACTAGCTGAAATGTGGAAATATGTATGTATTCTCTTTGATTAACTGTCTGCTATTAGATGAGTTCAAAAGCTCATGTCAAATGCACAGTGGTGCTATTAGTTTCACTGGTATGAAGTTTTAACAGCATCCATTTGCAGGAGACGCAGTACTCATCACTGGTGGGCTTTGAAACTCATTTCAAACGAGCGATACTGAATCCTTTATACCATAGCCCAGTGCTATCCGTACCAAACGTAGCAAATTCTTAAATCATCTCTGGCATAACAAAACTTTCTAAGACATGTTGTTCTATTTAAGTTTCCCATGAATGCGATAGGAGCTATGCTGATATGAAGTTCGGTTCTGCAATTACTGGGAACTATTATCTTGTACTGTTTGTTGTCGTTTATTTGTGTAATACAGTCACAGTGCCAATTGGTGCATGTCATGTGTCTTTAGCATAATCCCACTTTCACTTCTTTGCAAGCCCATTGCTTTCTGGGGTCTTTCACTGCTGAAAGGTGGCTTTTTGTGAGTACATCATCAGTGTAAAGTTCTTCAAGGCGTGCAAAAATATCTGAGCAGACTAATGCAGACTGCAAAACATGAGTGCCTTCTAAAAGGAATACTGTTACAATGAACAACCCATAATTGACATTTCAAACATACTTCTCTCTCTCCTCTTATTTTATAATCCAGTTGTTATGTGAAAAGAGGGTGGATTATTTTTTTTTTCATAAAACATCTTTCATAACAAGCAGATAATAAATTCTGTGGAGGTTACTGTTATGATTTTTTGGTAGGAAATCTCATTAATAAAGGTGATAGAAGGATGCTTAGATATTAGTTCTTGAGGGATATTTATTAATTTTTGTGTTTACTGGAAGCAGATGTTAGAAGTACTGTTCCTTGCTCTCAGATTAAATTCATTCTGCCAGTCTCAGCTGCCCAGCAGTCTCTGGCAGAACGTTATGTAGTTTTGGGAAAAAAAATGGAGTCCCAGTCCATGGTGAGTGGAAGTCAAGCTTATATAGCCCACAGTTAAATGGAAAATTATTGGGGCTGTGACTGAACATGCAGATTTCACAAGGTCCCAGGAGTTCACATAAATTCAGATCAGTCCCCAGGCTTTTGCTTCTTCTTCAAGTTTGATCTAAAGTGTCTTAATCTCAGGGGTTTTGAAAGTAGAGCAGGAAAGCCTGATGAAAACAGGGTTCTGTTAGCAGACTACTTCTAACTGCTCCTGCTGAGGCTGAAAGTTAGGAAATAACAAATTCATCTGGAAGCTTGGTTGAGAGACTAGGATTGCTGTATCACACTTCTCTTCAAAGCGAGAGGGGTGAAAGAGCATGCAGGCAAGGAGCCTGATGACCGAGAAAGTGCACCACAGATCATAACAAATACAGGCATTGCAGCCTATTTAGGTTACTCGCTGGGAGTAACCATGCCTTTTGTGCTGAGATCACCTTGTATGTGCTGTGTATGTACACGAGCAGACGGGGAGAGGAAGGGAGAAGGCTGTATTTTCTTGCAGGCAGGTAGAGGTGAGGGTGTTTTGTAATCACACACTCAAAGGACAGAGACAGATAAAAAGACTAAAAAAACCACCACAATTTCTGCTGTCTGTACTGAAAGAAGCCGTCTTACCATAGCTGCCTCCTTTACTTTTTCTGTCCTTTGTTTATACTTCATCACAGAATTCACTTGTGTAACACTTTGCATTAATTAAATCGTGCAAAGGCTAGGCACTTGTGCCTTACCAGAGCTAGAAGCACCCTGTGATTTTAAAATGAGTTGTGTGCAGAACGTACGAAACCCCTGCTATTCAATCTTACTTCTAATACAGCAAAATGCAGCTTAGATCTGCAACAGGCCAGTGCGCTTCAGACCCAGCCCTGCTTAGCCCACTCCATCTGCAGTTGCTGGCAAGTGAAACCAGAGGCCATTAAGAAAGCTAATGCTTAGCCATTTTTGTTGATGGATTCAGCACTAGAACAATATTTTGCAGGGAAGCTGGACAAAAATGCTGTTAGTTCTCATTAGAGATGGAAGAACTTTGTGAAGCTAGAGGTTTTTGCAAATCAATCATATTGCTTTTTAGGTACGCAAACTGAGCCTGACTTCACAAACCATTTTTTTTCCCTGTCATTGAATTCTCAGGGGGTTTCCCCCTCCCTATACCACCGATGATTAATAAAAAGGAAAAAAAAAAATATCCAAATGTTTTTCTAGCTCAGAGGAAACCTGTTCCTTGTGTTAGCAACAGTAATGCCCACCCTTTACAAAAGTAGACCTTGCAGAAAATAGGATAGGCTTTCTCGCTGGTATTTTTACTTCTGTTTTTATCATTTATGCTTTTAATTCTCTCTTTTTTTCCTTTGTGATCACTCTCTGTTCCCAGCTGTATGCTAGCCCAGCTCCTCTCCTTTTGCACCCATGCTTTCCTCACTCATAAATAAATTTCCCATTGAGGTTTCTATTTGAGTCCAATTTCCAGTTCCATTTTTTTCATACAAAATGAGTTTGTGTGTTTACTAAATCTTATGGGTCGTTAAGTGCCATTGTAATAAGGCCTCTGTGGTTAATGTACATATTTTCTAGAAGCCCGTCACGCTGTTGCTATAGCTGAGTACCCAAGCCTCCCATAAGGGGAAACTCAAGATGCAGGGGAGGGAAGGGGTAAACACCAGACAGATTTACTGGGGGGCTAATGGGCCTTTGGAGCCCATAATACTCCTCATCTTTGCAGTGCTGGCAGCCCCTTCCTCCCAGCAGCTTCCCTCTGGCTGCTCGGTCCCATCAGCTAAATGCAGCTGACTGGCCCGTGACCAATACATCTGGCACAGGAGTTGTTGGAGCAGAGAAAGTGCAGCAAATGCCTCTTTTTCTCCTCTCTCTCAACCCTCCTCTCCAACTTGGCTGAGCTTTTCTCCCAGGAGGGGAGCATGCCTGCCCCTAGGCATACCGTGGGCTGGCTCCACGCCATCTTCTTGGCATGAGCTTTGCATACCTGACCCAAAAGGTGAGCATGTGGGCAGGCTGGGGAGGTGGAGAGGGGTGGACATGCTCTGCCGTGATATGGCAGGACCGTGGCCATGCAGACGAACAGCCCTGTGTCTGCTTCTGTCAGGGAATAACTCTGCCCACCTCATTGCACAGATCCCGTATATTCTGTAGTAACCCTTACGCATGGTCGCTCCTGGCATACGGATGCAATACACATACTGCACCGCAGTGGCACCAAACACAAATCATTGGAGGGGGGTGGGGGTAGAACATGCTTCAGCTTTGCAAAATACGCTGTTAAATATTTATTCTAAGTGTATCTGTACCATTGTGTGATTAAACCTTCTCCATTATTCACAGCAATAGATCCGCTTATCATAATGACATGCCGTCTTTTGAGCATTAAATACCATCTCCAAGTTGCTGTTTGAGTTTTTTTTCTCCCCCTTTTAAAAAATACTGAGCTATAACAGTCTGTTTCTTACTGAATGAGTTGCTGCTCATAAGTGAGCAATCAGCATTATCTAAATAAATGAAATATTCTTCGGGGCTCAACAAAACGCTTGTTAGGTTGAAACTAATCTGTAGGAAATGAATGGCGTTTGTTAGTCTTTGAGAACACAGAAGAGATTCAGTTCGCGTTAGTATTTCCAATAGTGCCAACATAAATGTGCGAGTCTCTCAGATACAGAGCTTGTTATTGTTATCAGGTGAGGGGTGGAAAGGAATGTGGCGTTATGTAATTCAGAATTATTATTTAACACGGAAATAGGCTGCAGAACCCATTCAGAAAAACTAGTTAAAATGTCCAGCGGATGCTCTTTAGGGGCAGCAGAAACAGCCCTCTATGCTGGGGGCTCCCAGGATGCTGCAAATCCAGAGTCTGTGGAAGCCACTTGGACTCAGCACCCTGGAAAAATCAGTCCAAAATGTGATTTACTGAGTGGTTGTGCTGTTTCATGTTGTGTTTTTCATTATTATTTTTGCAAGCAAAGGCAGGCTGATAGGAGCTGCTCTCTTGAGGAGCATAATGAGTGTGTGATAGCGAAGCTGGCCTGCACTGCCACGGCCCCCGGACTCTGAGAAAGCTGCACCACTTTCAAACCTCACAAATTCCCAGAGACCACCGTGCAGCTTTATCATAAAACTTCTGATTGAAAACACGCAGCATCTCACACTGCTCCACAGCCCGTATTTGGCCCTTTGAACATAGCTTGGACCACCACTCACCCACAAAATGCTGTTCAGAAACAAGCCGTGGACCTGCTGGTTTCACTCTCATCTACATTCCACTAGCATGGTGCTTTCTAGATTGCTTTGTATTTCATGTTCTGTGTTTCTTTTTATGTCCAAAATAGCTTCTTAAGAGTAACAAGTGTCTTTGTATTTTTGGTCCTTCGTAGACCACATTCCCTGGTAGACTTTTCAAGCCATAGTGAGAGGAGAGATGATCCAGTGCTATGAGTCAGGGGACAGTCTTGCTTGACAAGAGCCTTCTGTGGGACCTTGGCAAGTCATTTAGGCTGAAATAAAGGTACTGGGGAACGTAAGCCAGGTGAGCTGCCCTTTGGAGCTGCTGCTTGCAAAGTGGCTAGCAAGGAAGCTGCCTCTATCGGATGTTTAAATTTAGACTTCTGGAGATGAACCTCACCTTCAGTAATTAAGAGATGGCAGTTGGAGACCTGGACTGGTTTTTGACTGTCTGCTGGGGTGAAAGGATCCATTTTCCGTCATCAGATCCTGTGCAGTTCTGAGCTAAGATATTTTCAGTCACAAACTTTTAGGTACAAAAGCAATTTGCAACTTAGAGGGGAAAAGACCTGACATTTTAAAGGCAAACTATCAACTAAAATAAAGTGAAAGGATTATTATGTGCATATGAAGGATGGGGAATAAATGAGATATTTGTAAGTGACATATACAGATTGTTCATGGAAAAATGATTGCTATGAGTAACATGAAAATTAGCACGGTACTGCACTTTGGCATGCTCATGATTTTGCTTCTATCTTTAGAGCTTGCTTTTATACTATGGCCATCTCAGTAGTGCCTGAAGTTTCTCTTCCTCTCTGTTTTTGAAGATATTTCTTTTGGACTTGTGAAGGCATTAGATTATGCTAGGTAGCACAATTCCTGATATTGAAGTCTCAGCACTGACCTGAAACCTTAAAAAGTTTTCTGTCATTCTGAAAAGCCTGAAAATTCAGTTGGAAGAATTTCCTGAAGACCAAGCAGGTGGTGGACCAAGGTGCCCTTCTTTGGCCCTAGATCTATAACACTAAAATGAACACCCATGTCCAACCCTGTGCCTTCAAAGTTCTGCAGGATGTGCTCAACGTTTAGCAAGGTCTTATCTACCATCAAAGCCAAACTGAAGCACGTCCCTGCACACTTTGTTGAGCAAAGAGCCTTCAGAGGTGTCACTACAGCCCCAGGCTAACAGCCTTCTCTTTCCCAGATGTACTAATTTCCACCATTAGTCCGTCCCTCAAAATAAACATGTAGCATGTTTCTTAAACAGGAGGACCAAGCTGGAAAGAGGATGAAAGACCTTAGAGGAGGGAGTGTGAAAAAGTATGGTTATTAGGAGGTCAAAGTCAAAGAAAAATAGAGCTGCCTCGTCTCTGAACAGTGTGTTTGTGCTAAGAACTTCTAGCACTGTTTAGTTTTGTTTTTCTATCTGCCATTGACTGTCACATTTTACAAGTTAAGAAACATGTTATTTCTTTGTTTATTTTGTCAGTCTTAGATAGTCTCTGGAGGGAAATTATATCACTGTTTCAGTGGAATAGATTTAATTTGTTTGTGTCTTGTTGTCTATAGCATCTATCTAACTACTTATCTCTGAAGTTACCTCTCAGTCAAAGGTTTTCTGTTTTGTTCACATTTTAACAGGAGGGAATTTGCACTTGATTGCTTTGAACATTTTCTAAGTTTGGTCAGCTATCTATGTATTTATTTTTCTGTTCTAGTGAGAGAAAATGGGAATTTAAAATGTATGGAGCCAGCAGAGGTTTAGCTGCGATTTGTTTCTAATGTAGAGGAAAATTGCCCAAGTAATCTTATCCCATTCATACAACTAATATGGCTATGAGGCTCTGATGTGTTGAACAGTAAACACCATGCAACATACCCTTAAGAACTGTGGCTTAAAAGATTTCTTATTTTCCATCACACGGTTCTAGCTTTCGATGAATAAATATCAGGTCCTGCTTGCATTAACGTCCATGGGAGTTTTCATGGGTTTAAACAGGAGTAATAGAAGTTCCTAGTTTATAAGCATATTTTATAAAAATGATAGTTATAATGTGTTATGGAGTTAAATGATACCACTGGGTAGCTATGTGAGGAGAAATATTTCTGATGCAAGCAGGCTACAACAGCCAATTCAGATTGAGAGTATATAAACCCACTATGAACATTTGGGCCAGGGACATCATGCATTCTCCAAGAGATGAGGGCTTGAAATCTGGAATAAATTTTTACTGTACTCTCCAAAAACCAAAAATTGAGATATCCATGCAAGGAAATGCTCTGACCCGTGTGATACACAAGACATTTTAGATGACTACGGCAATTTGTTTGGGCTTAGTATCTGTGGGTCAGCTCACTCACACCTTCATCAGGCAACATGATCTTTGAGCAAACTTTTATATGTGCATCAAAATCCCAGGGCTAGGATTGGAGAAGATGTAGGAAAGCATGGAGGAAAGAAAGCATTACATGTATCACCTTCCATACCAAACCATAGGAACTCAGACCTTGTCCCACTATCATCATTAATGCAGTTTTCAACTGGCACATGCTGAAATATTTAATTCTCTTTACGAAAGTCAAAGTGAAGCACATAGGCTACGTTTGAATCCCGTCTTTGCAGAATTTTAGGGACTCTCTCCTAATCAAATCTTATTAATCAAAATATCTTGTGACATTTGGCTCTGGCATTTCACACCCGATGCCAAGCATGTTGTAAAGTGGCAATTTAACACATTGTCTTGCAGGACTTTTAATGGATCAGACCTCATACAGTGGCTCGTTCTTCCAAAACGGTGGGAGAAACTGGCAGTTGGCTAACCTGGGGCTTTGCAGAAGGGGTGGTTTTAGGCACTAACCCCACCATATTTTATATTTATCTTTTGTGAAATTCTTCCCTGAAATTACAAAATATTAAATGTTGCTCATTCATCTGATGAAACCTACACATTTGACTACAATTCTGTTTCCTATATGGCACCTACCTCCTTTGCCATGTCCCCACTGTTCCTTTGAATCTTTTCCAGATCCAGTGGTCATTGAATTTACATTCTTCTCTGGGCTGTTAATGAGTATATTGATTAATACTGGCTCTGGTATCAATCCCTGTGGGAGACCAATTGATACTTCTCTCTCTTTTGACATAAAACCATTGATGATAACTCACTGGCTCCTAGCTGTTGGATAGATTTTTGCCTACCTTATTGTATTATTATGCAGGCTATGCAGCTCCATCCTTCCTATTGAGTTCATGTGTAGCTCTAAACTAACAATTTACTAAAAATCCAACTATGTTACGTCTGCCTTAATTAATTAAATTCTCGGTATAATTGGGCCTGAGCATCTTTTCACAGACCTGTACAAGCTATTACATGGTTCTACATAATCTTTACCATTTATTTTAGGTTTTATATCCATAGAATTATGGGATAAATTATGTTGGAAGGGGCTACGGAGGTCACCTAGTCCAAGCCCCTACTCAGAGCAGGTTCTATTACATCAGGTTGGTCAGGACTGTGTTCAGTCAAGTCTTGAGCACCTCCAGTGGCGGGGGTTACACAAGCTCTCTGGTCAACCTGGTCCCATATTTGATCACTTTCATGGTTAAAAAAACCACCCCACCCTTCCTTGTATTTGATATTCCTTCTGTTGTTCCACCTTGTGTCCATTGCCTCCTGTCTTACTGCTGTGCACCTCCAAGAGGTATCTGACTCCATCTTTTCTGTATCAGGCAGTTGCAGGCAGCAATAGACTCTCCCCTTTATCTTCTTTTTTCCAGGACGAGCAAGTCCAGCTCACTCAGTTTCTCAGCTCCAGCACTCAATCAAACTTGTGGCTTCTCTGGGATTTGCTCCAGTATGTCCATGCCCCTGTGGTAACTGGGAACCCCAAACTGGACACAGCGCTACAGATGTGGTCTTACAACTGCCAGACAGAGGGGACCACATTCCTAAGACCTGCTGGCTACTCTTTTGCTAATACAGCCCAGGATGGAGTTGACTTTCTCTGCTGCTTCCTAGAGAGCCAGCCTGCAGTCTGTACTGCTGCATAAGGCTATTTTATCCCACGTGTCGAGAATTTTTGGTTTTGCTGAACCTCATGAGGCTTCTGCCAGCACATTTCTCCAGCCTGTCCAGGTCTGTCTGAAGGGTAGCCCTGCCTTCTGGCATATTGACCACTCTCCCGGCTCTTTGGTGTCATCTACAAACTTGCTGAGAGTGCACTGCATCCCATCATGAGGTCATTAATGAAGACATTAAGCAGTAGTGGTCCCAGTACTGATCCCTGAGGGATGCCATGACTTACTGGCTGTTTTCTCTAGAAGCGTGATAGCTGATTTACCTCTCATGGTGGCAAGAACTAACGGTAAGAGCCAGGGACAGTGGAAGGAGCTCACTGGCATCAGCATGTGAATGAGAAATTGTGACACTTCTTAGCTGAAAGCACTCAGGATCTGCTCGGAGAGCTGGGGTTAGGCTGCTAGCTGGCAGCTGAGTCTCAGAACAGCTAGGTGTTTGGGGGGAGACAAAACTAGTGCTGCCTTGAGTGGCAGATTCAATACCCAGACAACTCAGTGAATCTGTGGTTCTGTAGATTGGGCATTTCATGGTGTTATCACACACCAGTTCCAGCTCCCAAACTGATGGGCAACAGATGCAACAGAGGCTGTTGCCGTCTGTCAAAGGCAGTGTGGACACAGCCCTGGGCTGTCTGTGCTATGGGCAAAGTTCATATTTCAAGTTTTACGTGGACCCATACACATTGGGACAGTGGAATGGACCCACCAGATCGAAGGACTTCCCAAGACATCCCTGCTGTCCTCTGCAAGCGCAGGCTCGCCTCCTGGACCTGTTGCCATACCAAGCACACTCAGCACAGCTTGCATAAATATTTGCTTACTTTGGAGGCTGCGATGTTGCTCCTTATCCCACTATCTTTCTAAGCGATTATGATGTGGGAAAAGAGCCTTTTCTTAATACCTTTGACACAATAAACATTCAGCTCCAGTAACTGAGGCCCTGATTCAGTGGGAACCCTTACTGGGGAGGAGTGCTTAAGCAAATTATATCTCCACGGAATCAATAGGACCGTGGCATATGCTGAATGTTTAAGCATGTGCTGAAGTGTTTACTATTCAGCCCCTCATTTAGTTCCCATTTAATTAAACAGAATCAGATTCTCAACATAAGTAAATCACTGGAGTTTGTCCCAAAGGAGTTTTCCCAGTTTGCAATAACTGAAGAGTTGATCTAATGTCCCAACTCTACTTTTTTTCAAACATCTAGGTACCTATCTGTCTGTCTGTCTGCCTGCCTCATCTGTGCTATTTTTACCTCCTAAGTGATAAACTATTCAAAGGAGAGGCACTGTCAGAAGCAGCCCAGAGGGACACAGGTCTCATTAGTTACAAACGAAGTTCTGAGCCTCTGGTAAATGAAACGAAACTTTTCTATTACTGTTCCTCAAGTCCAAGCTGATACAAGCATCTCTGCTTCTCCTAATACAGGCAAGGATTTCTTTGGAAGTTTCGTGCTTCCACTCCAGATAAAAGCAAGTCATTTGCTTCTTTCATCATGTCACTACTAATTTCCAAACAGTCAAAGCTGCTGCTAATTTATTTACTGAACACTGAAGCCCTGTTAGCAGGGGCTGCTACTGAAACTGCTTTCTGGCCTTCGGCTTTTGTTTGTTGACAGCCTGATTTCCCAGTAGGCCATTTCCACCTGTGTTTCTGTTGTTTTTAGTGCATGTCTTTCTTTCTTCTTCCCAGTGACTGTCTCCCAAATGGCTCCTGAAGGCTTTTCTCATCTTCCCTGGCTCTCTCATCCCCTTCTCCCTCCCAGCTGCAAGGACTCTCAGCTCTGCTTTCAGTCATTCTGCAGTTAGTGGTTGTCTACGCTGCCGAGCTCCCATGGGGCATTAATTTTTGTTTCAAGGACAAGATTCAAAAGAGTTTGCTACACACAGGTTGCAGGGTGCACCTTCAGATGTGCCTTCAAATAGACTTTGGAGATTTGAATATATGAGCTTCTGAAAATCAGTTTTTAAATTGCAAGGGAGGCCTATTAAGTGCTGTAAAAAAATTTTTTTTGCTTTTCTATTTTAAAAGCTGCATTAAAAAAATGATTTTTTTTCCCCTTTCCTCTCTCCCATGACATTGGGTGGAAATAGAAATTAGGAGACTGGCATTTCCCTTTAACTTCATGCATATCAAAGGGAGAGAGATGACAGGATAAAATGATTCAGAGAATGGGCAGCGCACTCTGTATCTGGAGGAGCTAGTGAAGAAGCTATTGAGATGTTGCAACAGTTTCTTTGCAACAAGTCAGTGTGCCAGGAGTTTTAAGTGTGCAAGAAAGGTTCTAAGATGATTTCCATGAATTGAAAAATTTGGAGACTGCACAGCATTGAGGTTTTATATACTATGATTTTCTTTTAATTTTGCTACTTAAAATTCTCTGGCCTCCTGTGTGTGTGTGTGTTGGGGGGGGGGGGTTCATATGCACTTCATTTTGTACGTAACTTCTGGTTTACACTTACTTCACTGTGAATCCAGCAACGTATGTAAATCTTCCTGAGGTCCATTATGAAAGGGCTCACAACTAATGTCTGTTATACTGGGCTTCAAAAAATCTCCTTTGCTTGCATGTTAAATTCAAGTGGGATTTTATGGCTTCAGTTTTGCTTGAAGACTTGGTTTCTAATGAGTCCATAAAACTCAGCACACAACTGCTTATCTTCTGGCTTAAACTAGAAACTGCGGCTTGAGCGGGGGGGTGTTCGGGTTAAAACTGCTGAGCCTTTGATTTCTCAAACTCGATGCTCACATCCAGTGAGTACTTCAGATATTTTTTATTTTTTTTTCACTTTGCCTCAGTTTCCCATTTGTAAAACAGAGGTGGTAAGACTGTCTGACACCAAATAGGCAGTGTGACATTGTTCAGAAATAAATATTGATGGGAAAATTTCCAAAACAGTCCTCAAAGCAAAGCTGGAGGAGTGCGCAGTGAGCCTCGAATGCCCAAAGACACGTGCTGTGCCAGGAAAGCATGCCTGCCCGCAGAACTGCAGGCTGGACATCCGAGCTATAATCCACTGACCTTGAGTGAGTCTCTTAACTCCTGTGTCTCTCCAGTTCCCCAAAATATTACGATAAGACTAATATTTATTTACCTCACCGTCACATAGTCAGAATGAATTAATGTTTATAAAGTACTTGGAAGTCCTCAGGTGAACGGTTTCATAGAAGCGCGGAGCAGAGCACGCATTGTCATTTCCTTGTAGATAAATACATATCATTTACATGGGTGTACGGAGCTGTTCACACAAGCATATGCAGTGTCTCATCTCAGTGCACTCAGGTTAGCGCAGGATATAAGAACAAACCCAACAGTCCTTGACAATTCATGTCATTTTGCTTTGAAATGAGTATATTTTCTCTGAGAACAGAGCTTATCATGTAATCTCCAATGAAAGTTATGTTCTGCCTTTTTACAGTTGCCATGATGCAAATGTCATTTGTACTCTCCTTCTTTATGAAAGTTAACGGTTATTTAAGAGATCAAAGTTAATTATCACTAAGGAGATCATTTTTACCTATCAACCCACTTTTGTAACCCCACTATCACAAGTAGAAGCTTTATGCTAATCAGTTTTCTAATTTCCATAAATTACTGATAGAGTTACTTTTTTTTTTTTTTTTAGCATGAAAGTAGATCTGTTGGTGAAAGCTCTTGAGAGGTAAAGAGACAGAGACAAAACGAGGTAAGGTGCATTTTCAGGAGTTCACCAGCTAAATGTGGTACCAAGAAAATAAAACCCAAATCGTTAGTTTCATCACATCACAAAACTTGTAGATGCTACAGTTCCCCTGCACTGCAGAAATCTGATGCACACACATTGTTTCAATTTAACATGGTGATAGGAATGGAATCGAACGTGAGGATCACTGTGTGACCCTATTACATGTGAAGTGTCTCTATTAGAGCTGCAAAGACAGCATGCCAGAGGAGCTGAAATCTGTTGATAGAAACAAACAGATATACCTTTTTAAAAGCAGCAGTCGGAAACTGCAGTGTGATCTAAGCGTGTTCTGCTGGAGAGGGCAAGATAGTCTGTCCTAGGGGAAGATGATATTAAGAAAGAAACCCCTTCCACTCCATCACACTTTCTGTACAGTGAGATTGCCAAATGGAAGCTGCTGCTGTGGAAGTTGTTACTGCCATGACTGACAGCTGCTGTAAAATAACCTCAGCTATAGCACGGAAGGAACAATAAGAAATCAAAATGAAACAGATGCGGGTATTTTGGGTAGCACCTTGGTCTAAAAGTTGAGTAAAATAATTGCTTAGTAATTAACAAGCTTGTTGCTATGCTGCCTCAGCCTTTTAGACCGATGCTGTTGAATTCCAGCATAAATTAAACCATCTCCAACTCAGAATCTACAACCTAGAGCTGAAATTGTATCCATGTGTCAATTGAACCACACCGTGCTTTTGGAGCTTTGTTTTGGGTTGGTAACAGAGCAGTTTGTCTTCTGGTGGGCATCAGTAGATTTCTGTTTGACCACTGCTCTCTAGAGTAGGGAGGGGACCTGCGCTGTCATTTTTATCATGTTGAAGTCCCAGTGTCTTCTGTCATTGCCATGTGTCTGTGGCATTTTCTACAGCATCCCTCTTAAGCCAGCTGAAGAGCTCAGCTGTTGGTCTAAGTGCCTGAAGCACTTTCCTTTTCCCCAGCTCCAGGAAGTGGTAGGGCAAAGCCCAGAGGGACCACGATCAGTGCCGCATCCCCCCTCTCTGTCACAGGCATCCTGTATCCCTCAGAGCATCGCCTGAGCGGCCCTGCCACCCCAATGGGTCTCCAGAGCAGAATGTAAGGGGTACCTGAACACACCCCAGAAAGAGGCAGTCACAGAGGAAACTGGAAGGACCTTAGCTTGCCCCTGGCTGTGAGTTTTTGTGTCACTGCTTAGTGAAAAGACACACAAAATCATATTCTCTCTCCGTTTTTTATTCGTTGACCTTCACCTCTCCTGCATGCACGCACCTATTTCTCTTCAAACGCATGAGCCATCCCACTGAAGCCAGCGGGACCCTTCCAGTGCTTCAAGTGAAGCATGCATATGCCTGGATCTAGTCGATATTTACAGAAGGCTCCATTTGAATTGCCTTTTGATTATACACCTGTGTCAGAGGGTTGTCCCTTATTGCATCTGTGGACAGTGAGGATCAGTGTGACTTGTCTCCGTGTGAGAAAGATGGCAAAAGATTGCAAATATAACCTTTAACATTACAGGCCTTTTTTAACTGTCATGTACTGCACTGAACTGTGTATTTGTGGTTGAAAGGGAACATAAACTATGATGCAGAGCACTAAAGGATTTGGAAAATGTAACCTTTGAGCGTATGGTTTGGGTTTTATTATCCCATTTATTTATTCTGCTGGATATCTGTAGGATAATATGATCAATGAGTTGGAATCCTTCTTGTTTCTACCAACAACAAATCAAACCATTAATAGGCCAATAAAACCCCAGGATTTGGAGAGAGGGGAGGAGGGGAAGTAATTGCATTGTTCTGATGCTAACGAGGCACATCTATCTTGAAATAACTGATTAAAGCTGGTCTCGACACGAGGCCTTTGCACAAAAAAGCATGTTGCTAACGTACAAGGTGTGTAGTGCTGGGGCTGCGGGAACACGAAGTCGGGGTGGCAGCTCTGTGTTTACTGCACGCACTGTGCAAGTGGGATGTGGGAAGCATCTCTGCTTAGGGGGATTTCATCCTGGTTAACCCTTTCTCTACAGCATAGCGACAGGCTCACAGCCCGGCGGGTCAGGAGCAGGCAGGGTTCATGGGGCACGTTGTGCGGCTGATAAATAGTTCCAGAGATGCGTGATTGCATAATAATAGCCACATTCATTCACCTGCCTATCAAAAGCGATGCATTAAAGTTTGAGTTCTCTTCCCCTGGGTCCACGAAGAGACATTTGAGTGTTAGCTTATAGTCTTTAACATTCCTCCTAGCAGTGGGCTAAGTGCAGTGGGGTTAAACAGAGTCCCTTTTGCTTAGTAATCCATTAGCTAATGGGTGTGTAAGCCCATCAATTTTCTGTTTATTCCCTAACCCCATTAGGGTACACCTGCTGTGCATAAAAAATACACCTGACAAATCAGAGTGATAGTTGAGATAAAATAAATATCAAGTGTTGTTATAGCTGATCCATAGTGTTTAAAGCAGAAAGGGCATAACAGTGATTTGTGACGGCGGAACAAAATCGTGCGTGCCGGCTCACAGTAGCTTGAGCAGGTTGATGTAAATCCTCCTGTGATCTTGCTCGTTCACCTGTAGACTCCAGCACGAGACTGCCTCTTTCACCAGCCCCACGGGCCCCTCTGGAGGGCTGGAGTTCACCTTCAAACACCATCTCCAAGCGCCTTCTGGAGATCCACAGCACTGCTAAGTGATAAATTAATTATTTGGGGGAGGGAGGGTGAGAGCTTGCAGGCTGCTCTCCCACGAAGGCAGCCAGAAGCTTCAAATCTGTCTCCAATACCAGGCCATTTGTTTTGTCACTTCATAGGCTTTATTTATTTATTTATCTTACAGCTCGCCTTGTGATTAAAACTGTTGAAACAGCTGTTAGCTGGTAGCAACTTTCGCTGTGCCGTTTCCTGACGTCAATCAGGCGATGGTGGGGCCGCAGCAGTGATGGGAGCTGCCCCGCGATGCTCTGCTGGGGCTGGGCGAGGGGCAGCAGCATCCCCAGCTGCCCCCGGCACCCCCGGGGCTGCTCCCATCAGGCAGGGACGGTTGCAGCAGCCGCACACCCCATGGCACAAGGGGTGAATAAGGGGATAACAGCAATGAACCTGCAAAGTCGTTGCCAAAAGCCGTTACTGAAATTTAGAGGTTATCTGAAATGTAGGTAGAATGGGGGGTTTATGTTTAAAAAAAGAAAAAGCACACCATCGCCTCCAGCTGGGGGGCTGATGATAATAAGATGAGCAGGGTTCTTGGTTCAAGGTGGTTGGTCCAGTGCGGAAAATTCCCTGGGGTAAATGAATGGGCTTTGAATGAGCCAGTCTTAGGCTTTATGGACGGGAGCTGGATGCCCTCTGCCATCAGGGTACTGAACAGCTGGGCCAGGGAGAGCAAATGGAGAACAACATGGTCAGAGAGTCACTGCCGTCTGGGCTAGCAGAGGGTGGAGAAGCCTTGCAGTCGTGGTCGGGGAAATGTGCACAGAACGTCTCTCAGGCTGGGGAAAGCTTAGGAGCAGGATTCTTGTACCAGGGGCACAGTGTAACCTCAGGTGTGAAGGCAGCCGTGACCACAAATGCTGCTACTCCTTCTGCTGTTGGAGAAAGCAAACATTGTGCAGGCTTCCTGCAATCACATCAGGCACCTCAGGGCTGGGCGTGCTGGCTGTGACAGGCCTGCTGACAGCTGCTCAATCCACAGTTGAGCAAGCTGAAGACCTCAGCTTGCATTTCAAAAAAAACACCCAACCACCAACTGAAAGGGAGTGAGAGAGACCAGGTCAACCCAGTCCTGCACTGGAGCCAGCAACTTGCCCAAACGCTCCGTTTGGGTAAGGCGGTGGAGGGAGGGTTTGGGAATCTGGCCTGGGTTGCCCAGACTGTGCAGATTGCCAGTGCTGCTGATGGGCTAAGGAGCAGTGATAAAGTGAACAAAGCAGGTCATTGCTGTTGGGTTGTATTATCCACAGGCTTTGGCATTTTCCAGCCGAGTGCTTTCCTCTTCCTTCCCGGCCCACTGCTGCTATTACTTTTACATCATGACTGTTGAGGAGTGTATCATTCATAACATACCTATCACAGAGAGACTCCTTTTTAAATGCTTAGGGAGATAGAGGGCTACAAACCCTGGGAAATCAGCTATGCCTAATATATTATGTAGAAGTTCTGTAATCATTATTGAACTAAAGTGCATTGAGTAAGTGGATAAAATCAGTCCCACTGTAGCATAAGTCTCCAGAGAGCACAGATAAAAATGCCTCGCACTTAAGTAGAAAAAGGTAACAAAATATTTCCAGTCCCGGCAACTGCATTTTCCCCTCTATATAAATAGGGAACCCTCAGGAGAAGGCAATGATGCAGCAGAGGTTGAAGGCAAAGTTAATGGTGGCAAGGTGGGGGAGCGAGGCAGTGCCTGGGGCAGGCTGACGGTGAGCAATGCGAGCAATGTGAGCAATGCTCTGTGGAGATGCGGCTGAAGGCAGAGCCCTTCCTGGCAGAGGCAGCCAGCAGGGAGGCAGCAGGGCACTGGGCAGGACCTCTGCAAAGCTGGGGGGACAGTGTGGGTCGGGGAGGGAGCAGAGGTGAAAGCTGCAAGACAAGAACCTTCCAGATGAGCCTCTGTGCAATGTTTGTGCTCCCCTTTCCTCTAAACACTGCAGAAAAGTGAACTTTTATGACAGAGTTCATCTTGGGGCTTGCTTCCCAGAGCTTTCCCAGGTTCTCATACAGTGTCCCACCTCAACACACACACACATCTCGGCATTTTTGCACCTCCTGGGCTGAGCTGTCGCCTTCTTGCAGGGAGGCAGCCTTTCTGGCAAATTTTTCTTGAGGTCATCCTCAACCAGACAACCTGTGCCCCTTCAGAGCACACTTGTACGTAGCTACAGACATGATCGGTCCCTGCCTTTCTCGTACGCTTGGTCAAGAGCTGCCAGGCTGCAGTGAATCACCACGACATGGTGAGTTTCTCATACACCAGCTGTAAACCCACTGAAACCCTTGTAAGGGCTTCCAGTGTAAGATACACTTTGACATGAATAAATGTGGGAAAATCAGCGGTTCAGATACTTTAACAAAAAAGGAAGTGAACAATTTCATCCCCCTTATACAAAACAGTTTGACTGGATTGGCATGTGTAGGACAGAGTTTCTGTGTGTTTCAGGAAAGGGTTAGGTGATCATCTAAATAATGATTTTGATGGAGATCTTCGAATGTGCATCCACATTAGTGATGAAGTTTGGGTCATCCATTGAAAATAAGGAGAAAAATATGTGTCAGAGCATTGTAATTGCTATTCTTGTTGTAGGCCTACACAAAAAAAAGCCGCATGGAATTGCAGTCCCTGCTGTTAGGCTGTGACCTGGGTAGTTATCGGCATTCGCATCCTGGAATGACTGTATTAAAGTTTTCTAAGATGTGTGCTATTTCACATGACCTGCCAATCATGTTGGAGCAGTGCCATAAGCTCTGCTCTGGCTGTATCCTCAAGGGCACCAAAGAGAGGAAGAGAGAAGGGGGTTGCGGAGCTGGAACTATTACTTATTTATCTAAAGTATTGACCTGACCTTCCCTACTGAAATATCAGCATTAGATGCTGGGGAAAAGGGATACCAGAGCTAGCTCCTTCTGGGAAACAGAGGTGTCAAATGAGGCCCAAATGAGGCAGCATCCCCTTGAGATAATGGCGCGGGCAGGGAGGGCAGGCAGGAGGTGGCAACGACATGAAGGAATACAGCTGGTGGGTGGGCAAAGAGGCAGCAACCCAACTGACCAGGTATCTTGCTGAAGCTCTGTGTCGGGCTGCTTCACAGCATCTCTGAGATGTGGTCTTATTGTATGGAGTGGGCTTTGGATGTTCACTGGTAAGTTTTGAACTTTTTATTAGTACAATGGTAATGAGGTGTGTTTGTGAAGAGAGAAGGAAAGAAGCGAGTAGAAAGTGGTATCTCTGTAATTTTGCTGTGGATGGATGGTGCTAAGCAAGTAAAGGGTCACAGCTCTAAGATGGTGGGATGGACAGTCCTCGTGGACTCCCCATCACCCGGTCCGAGATATGCACCCAGGCCTGAGCAAGAAAAGTACAGAGTGAAATGGAATTGGGAAAAAAAGCCACTGGGATTCTCCATGAAAAGGAGGGCAACTCTCAGTATGATACTAGAAGAGCTTGGCTTGCTTAGCACAGCAAAGCAAAGACTGTAGCAGCATTTGCTGTATATTTCAGAGGAGAGCTAACACAGGTGAGAAGATATTCAAAAGCACAGTGCTGGTGCAGGACGAAACTGTGTAATGTTTTCTGTGCACTAGAGGAACGGGCTTCAGGGACAACCTCCCTAAAAGAGTAATGAGGGCAAGTAAACTAAGATGCATTTTTGAAAAGCCTCGGGTGATGTGGCGTTTGCTAAAGCTTTTCCAAAACCTTCTGTCCCCTGAAACTGGAGGAGTCTGGAGCTGAGTTGGGGACCATGGACTCTGTGAGAGGCCTCCAACCCATCTTTAGTACAGCAGCACAATGTGTATATTTACAAGAGGACTGGGGAACAAGGGGTAGCTGCTAACAGGAAGGAGCTGAGGAAATCAAGTGTGTAACGTGAAATGTGTCTTTAGCTAACCCATGAAATGGCAGAAGATACACGGGCTGTGATGCTAAGCAGGGTTATGTAAATGATTACATGAAGCAGCTGTGGCAAGAGCCTGTAGAGACAGACTCCAAAGGGAATAAGCAGACACACAGACAAGGCCAGGAAGCTAACAGAGAAGGTAGCTCATTTTGCTGAGGTGTCTTTAAGCTAAATAAAAAATTCAGATGCATGCCCATACAAAAATACAACCAATCCCACTGCCAGATGCAAACTGTTAAGTCAAAATTGCTACTACAGTTGCTGAAAAATTAAAGAAGCCACCAGTCTGGAGGGAGCAATAAGCCTGGCTGTGACACACCTTACCCTAAGCCCCCACGCCTACATATTCTCTGTGCCATAACAGAAGACACTCCACTCCCTTTTAGCATATGACCCATCAGGGGATCTGTGTCTCACTGCAGCCATACCTGAATGTGCACCCTGCCACTGGTCCTCACATGGTTTGGGCTTTGGGGGCTTTCTTCTGGCATCAAAAAAGCAATGCATCACCTATAACAGTACTGTCACCCCAGGCGAGCTCAGTTTGGGTTGTCAGATGAATTGGTGGGGCTGACCAGCAGGCTTCAGCATCTGTCTGAACGAGAAGCCTGATGGTTCATGCCATCTTACCTCCCCTAGCACCCGCCACCTCCCCTTCTTTTTCAATGTGGCTGAAATTTCAGACAAAAACATTCTCACTGGATCCAAAGGGCTGGAGCAGTGCTCTGGTTCTGCTGCTCCTAGGACAGGTTGCCTAATATTACATCCTGAATTCCATCTTTAAGACGGTTTTTCAGCCACATGTGACCCAACATCTTCCTAGCAAGCTGAGCACTCCTAGAGCCCTCGGCTGCAGTGAGAGCTGCCAATATTCACACCATTTGAAAGAGAACCAGGAGAATTATCTCAGGCAGAGGAAACAGATCTCTTGTGCTGAAAGAGTAAACACAGTTGGGGTCTGACTTTGCCAACAGCTCTCTTTAATAACTACTGGAGTGGATCTGCTGCCATTTAAGAGCTATCCAACGCTTCACATTGCAAGAAGCCAGTCCTAGCTGCCTACGTTTTTAGCAAATTTATTTTTTTGAAGTAAAATTTAATTTAATTTAAACTGCAACCCCAACATCCCTATTCCTACCTTGGAAATGCTTGGAGCCTTGCCTTAGGTGTGGTGTTTAGAGAGTTTTGATTGTCCCCATACAGGTCTTCTGTATGACAGCCACGCTTCAGGCCCGGTTAAGTGCCATTATGTCAACCTTCCACATGCCAAAGGTAAAGCTCCTTATGGTCCTCTCCTGCCAGAGGAGTACAGAATGAAATTAAATGCCTGGAGTCAATTTAGCAGCTGATGGATTTGTCATTTTGGAAGGGGTAGCAGAATGGAAATGCTTTAGAAGAGCCTCCTTCATGGTCAAGCCAAGGAGCTAGTTACAGCTCAACATACTTTGATACAGTTCTTGGGGCTGGCCTTAAACAGGTCGCTTAAGACCTGATCCTGGAGGTGCTGCTTAGATAATACCAAGATGCAAACCTAAATCTCCCTGGGACTCTGGCACTGGATCTAATATGCCTTTGTCTTGAACCTCATGGTCACTGAGTTCAGAGAAACACAACTGGGTACCTAAAGCTCGATAGGCTCCTGAAATGCGCTAGAAAAATACATTGGCCCTTCAGGCAATCATTAGACTAAAGCAATGAAAATAATAACAATAACCATAACAGGACGAGTGTTCAGCGTTATAAGTGAGGATCCTTTGAAATCCAGTAGCGACGGAGGAAGGAGAGTTTCCGTGCACTAGCGTTCGCCATGTTTCACTGTGCAATTCCATGAATTTCTGCTTCTCCTTAATTTCAGAAAGACAATTCAGTAGCCTCTGGCTTCTGTATTTTATTTTTTCTCATCTACTAGCTAGCAGAAGCAGAAAAATAAACACACAACTAGGAGCTGTATTCACAGACAGGAAGTAACTTTAATTAAATATTGTGAAAGTTGAAAAGTTTTTACAGCTTGAATTTCTGCAAAAAAATTATAACAATCTCTACAGTAGTTAGTTTCTCTAACAATAGAACTGTACAGTGTGTGTGTCTATTCAAAAAGATTTAGATAAGAAGGTGAAAGGTTAGTAGTTTCAGAGATGACTTCATTTTAGCTGCATCCTAGTACAACTGTGAGGAAATAGGCATACTTTATGCAATCCAGTCATTGTGAAGCTTCACCTTGTTAAAACTGAAATCTGAATGTTTCCACTTAAAGCCATATTCTGTAAACAGCTGTATCTTTTACTTTGTAAAAGATAAGGGTGGCACAGGGGAGATTTTTATAAATTCCCATTCATCAGATCACTATAAATAGCTGCAACAAAACAAAACTATGCACATTGTCAAAGGATCTTTGGACACTGGCGTAGAAGACTACAAACATCGATGGCTAAAACTGGTGTCAAAATTACTATGATTTTGAGTGGAGCTCTACAGGGGTAATTGATGGTGTCACTGGACAAAATATGGCTTTAAATTTGATTACAGTGTCGTGCTGTTGCTTACTATGTGAATTAGAATAATCGCTTGGAATACAGAGAAGCAATTAACTGACGTCTCTCACATTTTCCAGTTTTCTCTCCTTTTATTTTCTCACCATGAAAAAAAAAAATCCTGTTTTCTTCCCTTCCCCCCAGAGATCACATTGTGACATTCTAGTGAAAACCATTGCAAAATTCATACAGGAAGCATGCACAGTTGCAGCATCGTTGTAAATGATTTCTTGCTCGACTAGAAAAAAGTTATATTGTTTTAAGGTAACAAAACAGTTCTTTTGTGCTTTTCAATTCCTTTTTTTTTTTTTTTTCTTAGAATGTTAGTGATGATTGACAGTTCTGGTGCACAGTACAATGTACAAGTGAAATGAATATGATTTGCATTGTTAAGGCATCCAATCTGCTGGTTTATATTTATGTGAAAGACAGAGAAATATACAAGCAGACTTAAGAAAGAAAGTATTTTCATTGAGTTCTATGAAGTTTCTCCCCATATTTAATGCACAAAAATGCGTCACTCCAAAGAGGAGAAATCCCATGCATATTAATAGAGTAAAACAGCATTAGTTTTTGTTAAGCCTCAAAAGCAAAGGATACATTTTTTTTTTAAAATCTACATAACTAAATGCTACAAGAATAATATGCTACTTTTTGCCATATATTGGAAAAAACTTCTTAACTTACAAATAATACAAAAATAGACAATGGCTTTTGGGTGGAAATTAAAAAAAATGGAAGCATGGTTTTAAACAATACTAAAAAAAACCCAAACAAACTATAAATGAAATGTTTTAAAATCACATTTAAACAGCTAATACAACGGTGAATGACCAAACAAATCAGCACTTTTCACATAGCAAACATACACAATAAAATAAACTTGTAGGGGACAAAAAGCAATGTACAAATTCCAAAGATAAATACATTATTTATATGGATATTTTACAAAATCCCCTTTAAAACAAACAAACAAAAAACAGAAACAAAAAGCTTTTTTTTCTTTAATTAATTTTGCAAGTATGTGCAAGCTAAAGGTAGTGAGCTCTTTTTGCAAAATATGCAGTAAAATTCTTTTTTTGTGATATTGAAAAACTGTCTTAAGACATTAAAATGTATAAATAGAACAACAACTTTGGCAAAAAATCACAAAAAATCTACAGTATTTATAACTACATACAAAACACAACAGCAAAGAAAAAATATCAGGTAATGCATCTTCAGAGCTTTGCTGCCTTTTTGACTAATAGTTTTTAAGAACACTTCCCAGATAATGATAGCAAAATTTTTGTAAAACAGAAGCTATGGTTTTGATTTGAAACCTTCCTAACAGCCCCCCCCCCCCCCCCCCCCCAACTCAGGTTTCCATTTACTATTCAAAAGCAGTTACCTGTTGCTTAATATATTATGATACAAACTGAGGGGGTCGACTGATACAGGAGCAATCCTAGTGGGAGGCTGACAAAAACATGTGCTTTTAGCTTGTGAGGGTGCAGAACCGTGGACCAGCCTGTTCTCAGTCTGCCCTGTTAAGACTGAGTAGGTCGAGGGGAGAGGGGCTGCGCTGAAAACACCCCACAGTGGTGGCCGCAGCCCGTGTCATTTGGTGGCTATGCAAAACCCAAGTGGCATTTTATGCACAGCTCAGGTGACACTGAGCTTCAAGAAGGCCACTCATTTGGAAAGATGCTGATATACAAGCTAGAAAGCCACGCTCGTCCAGTTCTGCAGTTGTAGCAGTGTACCTAGAGGCACTGGATTTTCAGTTCAAGAGGAAACGTGTTTGTTACTCGCATCCTTACCTTCCCTTTCACCAACTTTTCTTGTTGCGTTATTTACAGAATTACTTAGCCTGATATTAAAGACAGAGGCTACTAATCCCACCCCTCTTCCCACCCTCGTCATCCAAAAATACCAGCTTTCTAGGGAGTTATATCTATTTAATTAGTACATTAAAAATGCATCATATTAGCAAGTCACCACTGGATAAGCAACCTATATGAGCCGACCCTTAATTAAATGGCCATAATTCTTCTACGAAAAACTAACTGGCACTTCTATTCTGTCCCATACAGACTTGTATGTAAATGACACCACTTCATTTTTCTTTACATAGCTTTTTAAAAAAAATACCATAAATTAAAAATGTGGAGTTCCATTTCTAGTGTCCCTTGTGTAATTGTATGATTTATAAAAGACAAATGGTGTTGAGTTAAATCAAGCCTTAAAAAAACATAAAAAACAGAAGGAAATAAAAGCAAGACCCCGCTCCCCCACAAAAAAAAAAAAAAAAAAAGGTGGATTTTTTTAATCAACATACAATAAATATATCTCCCAGGTATTTGGGATGGACAACTTGAATCAACACCTTGCAATTGTAGATTGTTAATTTCAGTATTTGCAAGGATGGTGATTTTTGTTTTGTTTAAAAATCCGCAGTTATTGTAAGATCCTTCTTTATTTCTTTTTTATTTTTAAAAAGGCCTGAGTAAAAAGTTCCACTCTGGGACTTGTATCAGATTCTCTCTGAAGCAGAATTCAACCTCTTCATTAATAAAATTCTTCAAGGCAATTCTTTCACATGGGGGGAACAATCATGCCAGATATAGCTGTCAGAGGGAAAGGGGAGGAGGGGGGAGAAAGAGAGAGAGAGAGGAAATAAGTTACTTTTGTGCATTATCAAGCAACTTTTTAAATCCTCAGAGCTTTTAAACATCTACTAGCAATGTACTCATCTGAACTATGGATTAAATTAATATATAAGTTATCAACCAGTAGAGACAACTATGTGCACAGTAGTCACGGGAAGCTTTATTCTGATCAGAAAGTGGTTTAAATCGCAAGTGACTGCTGAAATTAGTGATTTTCTTGCAGAAAAAGTGCTCTTCCCCTGATGTCAGAATCGGATCCCAACTTAATTTTCTGATTTTAGCTTCAAGATCTCAAAATGCACAGGGGGCTTAAACCTGACCCAGCCATTGCCACACATTCTACTACTCTTTAAAGCAAAGCAGATACTTGTTGCACATGAGAGAATGGCTGAGGTCCCACAGGGCACCAGTATTACCGACCTGGCAGGGTGCTTGTTGCGTGAGGCACACCAGCAGTGGGTCATTCTCCTATGCCAGCTTTCTCTTACAAGTTCAATGTTCCAGCCAGGGACATACGTATGTATTTCCAGGTACTCAGAAAAGGGCTTAAACTCTCAAATCCAATTTTCAAACTGCAATATGTCATTAACTGGTGATTTGGCAGACTGGCGTCTCATGGGTTTCATGACACTTGTAGCAGACATCACCAACTACATTGAGTGAGGCTTATGATAGTGTTCATTTAGAATGTCTTCTCTTTTGTTGGCCAAGTTGAATCATCAGTATTTCTTTGTTATTATTATTATTCTATGTTGCTTCCCAACCTAATTTTCTATGAAATTACCATTCCTCACACTCCTTAAAACTCAACAGGTACAGTCTTCCTCATAGTTTGACCTCCAGCTTGGTCTCCCTCTATTTACCAGGGACTCTATGCAGATCAGACATACCAAGTGTCCAAGTGGCATACTGTGAGCAAGCGCATCATTACAGGAGGTAGACATGCAAGTTTATGATGAAAACTGTAACAACAATGGATCTTAAAAATGCCAGTTGTACGGTTGTCTGCCAAAAGGTAGAAAACAGTCACCTTCATGGGCACATTATTTAAATGCTAGAAGTGCCTGCCATCTCAGACATCTGGACATGTAATTTCTTAAGGAAGAACTCAACCCTGTGACTGGTGCTGATTCATTGTGCTTTAATTACAGCTGCAATTATTTGATAAGAACAGAGCCAAAGTAAAAGACTCACAGATTTGGGGTTGGGGGGGGAGAGGAGGGAAATGTTTTCTGCACAAACACCACCATATGTGCAAGAATTACAAGTCTAATCAGCAAGGGGAGAACAGCTCGAGTAAACTGCACTGATTAAATGAAATAAAATGAGAGGAGAAAGCGAGAATGCAAAACACATCCACATGTTTGCAACAGGCCATCCTCAGAGGTGACATGTTGCAACTATACAGCAGCATTTCGATTCTTGGAATTTATCATTCAGCAATGGTTTTACGTGGAATCACTCGACTGAGTGTTTCTGCTCTAGTAAGGGCTCTGCAAGGAGCTGAGAATGAGGATAAAAGGGATAGAGAGGTGAGTTAAGTTGCTTTAAGCCCTATAGGAAGACACTTAAGTGAGTAGCATCGAGGACGTGTCTGAGACTTTCCTTGTTGAGGTATTTCTTGTCATGGGCTTTTTTTGGCTCCACCATGGAGATAATCTGAGGATGCATTTTCACATTATCTCCACAGCTATGCTGTCTCCTTCATCTCAATCGCAGGATGAATTTGATATTGCCTTTTTTAGAATCCTTGCTGATTTAATCAACACTGGGTGAAAAAACCCAGCAGCTTTGTTTAAAAGAATTCTCAAAAGGTTTTATCTCACCAGTGTCTCAGACAATAAGTTCCGAATCCTCACAATTGTGCTGTCCCCATGGTACACGTGACTGAAAATGAAGCCAACCCAAGCCAAGCAATGCTCTCCCTGCTCTGCTTTTGGGATTCTTACACGTGGAGCAGGGTATGGACCCTGAACCACAGACCTCTATGGCATCAATAAAATAGGTGTCCAGCAATGGACACAGTCAACCAGACTGTAGTTCTGCTGTGGCAGCCCTTCAAGGCAGCAACCTGCAGTTAAGGGTGAGAGTGGAATTTTCCCTTCCTGAATATATGAAAGACTCATGTAGGCAGGGACCTGAGACACAGGTTTTGTCCCAGTTCTCCTTCTCGCTCATTGTATTAGATCAAGCAATTTGATTTGTTTCTGTTTCTTACCTGAGGATAACAATTTTTATCCCCATTAGTTATGCACTTGCAGACTTCTGGATGGCAGTTGTTTAGCAGAATACAGGGGTGGGACTGCAGTGCTTGGATGTCGGTGCTGTACGTTACAGCGCAGAGAAAAGCAAACCTGACAACAGTGCTCCCTCCTTTGCTGCTCAAATAGGCAAGAAATTAAGCGATAGGAACGGGTAGTCTTCCTAGATGTGATGAGTGCAACTGAGCAGAGTCAAATGGATAATTACTCCTCTGTGCATAATACTTAAAACGTTTTTGTCCTTTTCAGCCCTTGCTAAATTCTAAATTTAGCAAAACTGTAAAACAAGATGTTGTTTTGCTTTAGAAAAACTATCTACGCTTCAGAAAATGTCAAAATATTATTCCAACAAAAAAATATTGCAAGCTAAATGATTAATCAGAACCAAATCAATTTCACCAAAAAGTGGTCAAGAGTTGGCTCTCTCGGGACAGCACAGCTGTCTACCCTGGGTCAGAGCCCGAATAAAGGTGACATAATCGCAGCTCCTCCCTTTATGACTCAGACATTTCCCTGTAGTTACATACCAGCCATGCACCTTTTGCCATTGGAAACAAATAGTACAGCTGCAGATCTTAGCTCATTTTTTTTCAAAGCATTATTGTTTTTGAAGAGCTCTGAAATTCTGAATTAAATTACAAGGCAAATGGATACGATATCTTTTCTGCCTAAAAGCTTTGATATTTCCATTCTTTCCAAGCCTTCATTTATTTCACTCTATAAGTGTATCACATAAGTGCTGCATCTAGTCATGCAAATTCTCTCAGCTGTAGCATGTTATTGATCCTGAAAACAGAGATATCAGTGGGAAACAGTGTAGGTATGAGATCACACCACCTCCAAAAAGGGAGGGCAGAGAGTAGAAAAACTCCCACCAACAGCCATTACTTCTTGCATCATATACTAATTTGTATTTGCTGCTAGCAGATTACAGAAATAATGTATTTTGAGTTTTCCAAAATTGCATGGCAAAGAGAACAACGGGTAAGCCTAGCTGTTGTTTTAGTGAGTTCTGCTGATATCTAAGCTACATAAGGAAAGCTTGATTGCTTTCTGATGTATCCGGAAGCCCAAGAGAGATAAGACAGCCTCCTTATACATGGTTGTTTATTTAAGCAATAAGGCACAACAGGCAGTGCATTTCTGAGTGATTATTACAAGCCTCAGGTGGTGTCAGAAGGCATGGGACTAAAGGCTGTGTGTCTTTAACTCACCAAGAAGTTCAGTGATGACCTAGAAATGAACCATTTCTTGGTGTCTCATTCCTAGTATAAAAACAGAGTTGCTAAATAAAAATTAGGGGGAACACTCAGATCTGTGTGGTTTCTGGGCATTACAGGTGTGGATGTGACATAATGAGGAGGCAATCAGCAAGACCCGGTTGTGTTCAGTGCTCTCAGCTTGTTCCATAATTGTTTTTCGTAACCGAGTATGCGGAATCCAAGAATTCTGTGTCTTGTGAAAGGAAAACAGTGCCTGAAAAAGCTTTCTGCTGTTATTTGCTTTTTCTCTCCACCCGCAACAGCAAGCTGGGACAAGGTAAAGAGAAGAAAAAAACATTAACATGTTCAAAAGCTTCTAGCAGTCAACTCTTAGCTCCTTTTTTTATTATTTTTTTTTTAATTTGGAGGTGAAATGTTTTTAGCTCTTGCCTTTAAAATTTGTAGTATGTCGGCAGTGCCAAATTTTTTAAATGCACAAAACTTAACCTCCTAAATGCTACAGCTCATCTGAAAATTTTGTTGTGTTTTATTCCTGACACAGTCTGTGTTTATAACAAAGTCCTGACCAAAGGTACATAAATTCTGCTTACACATTCCTAGTATTTTCACAATTTCTGTGTGCATGTGTGTACATCTGCAAGGATTCCTCCCTCCAGTTCACCAATGTAAAACACACTGAGGACAATGCTTTCCTTCAGTCACAATAGCTCCCAGCTTTTATGAATTAATTCCTTCCACTCTACTTGTATATAGGCTTTTTTGGCTGTTAACGGTGCTATCAACATCATGCCCGCGAGCCCAGTGCTTCTCTTTCCAAAGGCCGTAGAGTGACATGTGGAGCCTGTGGAACCATCCTGCCCCTGCTCTGCACAGCTCCTTATAAACATGGTTTTAAAAATGATGGGTTTTATTCCCGGTTTGATGTTCTTTGGATAATTTGCACAGGGACATGGAAAAAAACCCCAGAGCTCAGGTCTGGGGGAAGCACAATGCGTACCGCACCATCTTTCCCACCTCTGGCACAGTTGGAGGCTGCTGGCTGCATCTGCTTTAGGGAAACTCCTCCGTCTAAGCGAGCATGAAAATATCTCTCCCAGCACACTAAGGCACAGTGAGGTAATTACACAGGAAGGTTGAGGCACAGTGTTGTAAAACAGGCTGAACCAAACAATGAAATGGGCAGTGCTGGTCTTTGCAGCATCCTCGGTTTGACAAGCTTTTGTCTGTCACTGCCTCGGCTTGCATCAACGCTTGAAAACGCATTTAGGTGCTAATGTTGGAATACTTTGTAATGAGAGGGGAAGGGATGCAGAAAGGAGCAGCCCCTTGATACCAACAGTTGAATAGGCTTTCAAAAAGGCCCTGCGCCATTTATGGAATTAATTGGCATAGAAGTACATTAATCAGTGGAAACTAATGTTTGCCCTGGTATGAGTTAAACTGGAAAATGCTGCTGTTAGTTTGTAATGTGTCTTCTATTTATGAAAGGCAAAGGTTTCTGCCAAGCTCTGTAACGGTCTATTTGCTCTCAGTAGGATTTCTGCACAAGTGTACTATGACAAAGGAAAAAAAGGAAGGGAAGATTGAGTGACGTACTTCAGGAGAAGGCCAGCCCCTGGAGAGACCCTGCAGTGGAGTACTTGCTAGAGTCCACAAAAGACTGGTCTGATAAAGGACGACAACAGGGAATAAGAGAGGAAAGAAAGAAAAAGGATGGTATTAGTAAGCTGAAATATTACTCGTTTTTATCATAACAGTAGGTCTGTGCTTTAAAAGACACAGCCTCTCAATTCAGCAGTATTAGTCGAGTTAGAGATAGGGTGGTTGCCAAATACCTGCATGGTACTAGGTGGGCTGGTGGTGGAGTCCAGTTACTCTTTACAGGAGGAAATTTTAGGACAGAGACCACCAGCAATCCCCCATTGTCTTCTATCCCCTTTGACAACTCAGTGTCGCTTAGAGCCTCGCAAGGCACCAGGAACTCGTGGTTTTGAGAGCAGCCATCTACGCTCCAGACTTGGTTTCACCTACCTTGCAGGCTATTGCCATTGGTGCTGGTGCAGGTGGGAGGAGGAGAAGTTTGCGGTCTCACAACAGGCGCAAAAGCACTCTTCTGTTTCACGGCTGAGACCATGTTGGCTGGTGAGAAGGAGAAAATCCCAGAGGAACTGCTACAGTTTGAGGGGAGGCTAGTGGACGAGGCCATTGTTGGACTTGATGGCACAACTAGAGGAAAAAAAGACACCCCGAGAGGCATTCCTTAGCATTAGATAATCAGTAGGCTGCAGAAACAAAAGAACTCTGCTTCTTGGATGCACTGGGTCTGATTTCAAATGGCCAAGGCCTTTACTGCAGTTAGATTTCTGGTTGTTCACAAAGTACGATCGATCACTACAGGAAACCTGCTTGTTTTGTTTTGTTTTGTTTTGCAGGTCTTCAGAAGCCATAATTCTAGGAGCTTTTAAACACTCACTTAATTCTCTGTCACTACAACTTTTCATTCTTACAACAACCCTGCCCTGCCATCCCATTTCAAACTTTTCTAATGAGTGGTATTAGCCAGTGCCTTGGTCTGAAACGGTAACGTCTTTGTGTAGGTGGATAAGAGGGAATCCAGACTGTGTAGGTAACTCAGGGATTACAAAGCTGATGGGAAAGAACAGCGATTGAAGTATGAATCTGAATCTGGAATTTTTAACTTGGAAAGGTTTGAGTTTTTAACTGGCCTCCAAACCCACCGTTTTAAGCCATGCTTTCCTTGTAGCAAGATGGTTCCAGAAAGACCTACAGGGTTTCAAGCAAACTTGCAGAAGGTAGAAAGTTCTTAGTGGTGACCCAGTCAATGTGCTTGCCAAAAGTCAGCAAAAATGGTTGGATTTCTTTCCTCTCTCAAACCCTGAAAAACTAGGGTTCAGAGGAGTTATTCTGAAAGTTGTGAATATATATACACAAACATATATATACATGGAGGCTGTCCAGCATGAAGCAACCAGTGAGATGGCTGCTCTGACAGTTTTATACTCCTTTGGTCTCCTGGCTCTAGTGTGTTCAGTTTCTGTTGCACAAAAGAATGTGTGGATAACTGACAGAAGTCATGTGGTTTTTTTTTTTATTTCTCTAAAAGGGAGAAACCACTAGAACCTTTCTCACAATGGCCACAGATGTTTTCCATGTTATAACTACTAGCACTAAAATCAGTCTCCACCTTCTCTGTGTCCATCAGCTTTGGGAAAGTTTCTGCTGTGGGGACTTCCTAGGAATTCTCAGAGACATGAAAACCAGTCATATTTCTCACATGGCCATTTTATTTATGCACAGGAATGGAGCTGAATTCACCTGAAACAGAGAATTTTGAAAATGAAAGTCTGTTTTATAATGGTCAAGACAATTCTCCCAGAGGATCTATGATCAGCATCTGAATGAATACAGTCAATACAACATTCTCATTCAGAGCCATTGACTGGAATCTCAGCTGGAATAGGTAAGCAATTCTGGTATGCATCAGATGAAGATCTGGCTTTAACTACAAGATTGACTATAATAAGAGTCTTTCCTAAGTAAATGTAGATCCTTTTTTTTTTTGGTTTTTGTTTTGGTTTTTTTTTTCAAAACTGAATTGATTGTCCAAAATGCAAAGCTGTTATATAGGAGATTCAGTTTGTAAACACATATTTACCATTGAGGTTTTAAGTGAATTTGTTTTTATGAAAATAAAGCCAATTACTTTTATAGGCAGACAATACTGCCAGTTTCCCCTCTTATCCAACGAAAAATAAAAAGGAAAGGACCAATAGTAAGATCCCATACTTTCATTGTTCATCCTGTTTAGAAACTGCTTATATGCACAAGGAGACTATGAATAATTACATATTATAGAGTAAAATTCCTATAATCTGGATTTTGCATTATTATTTTACTTGCATTTTACGTAGATAAAAATCACCCTATTTAAGTTCTTATTTGAGAATCTGATATCATATTTGTTAACACTGAGGAAATCAATTAATGGAAATTAAATGTTCAAAGTTTCACAGTCTGACAGATACAATCTTAGTCTGAAGTCACTCTATGTCTGGAAGTACTTGCTAAGGGAGAGCAATCAAAGCACCTAAATTGAATTGCTACTATACAGCAATTAGTTTATTGATTTAATTAAGAATGCCACCTTTTAATTTTCAGGTCATGATTGAAGTATTTTCTGATTCAATGGATTAGGCATTAGCAGAATGACAGATCAACCAAGAAAACCTCCCAAAATATAACTAGAATAGAGGAGCAGGGCTGGGAAGTGAAGTGCTATTCTAAAGAGGACTTTGTTCATAAATATGAAATAATACACTGCTAGAGTATTTTAAATGCATTACTGGCATCTGCTTCCAAAAGAGATGTCTCATCAATCATGTTATATTATGAATTCAGAGTGCACAGATTCTATGACAGTAAATTCAACTTAATAAGTAAGGTACTTTGTAACATTACATGTTACATTATTATTAGAGTACAAAAATAATAACTGGTTAGCAATTCCCACTTACAAGTACTAGTTATGTGGGTAAATATTTTCTTCTAAATTTGCAGCAGCTAAGAAGCCTTGGAAGTAACTTTTTAAATCAGGGTTACTATTCGCTTTTTAATTCTGAACTCTAGCAATGCAATTCACAATAATTCATTACTGCTGTTACACCATTAAACTTAAGATTTGCTGCGTAAACCTTGGTATGTTCAGCAGTCTGTTTGTCCTGTCCACACTAGGGTCTCAGCCTGTAAACCTATTTATATGATAAGACCTTCTGGCCTGATTCTGCTAGCAGCTTTCTACAGATGTCAGTGGAATCCTTTATCCCACGTGAGTAAAGTCGGAGGAATTGGACAGGTCCTTTTCATTTAATTTTCTCATGTGAATAGGGACTACTGATCTGTGTGAGAGGCAGCAGAAGACGTTCATAGGCTTTTACCAATAGAAATGTATTTATATTTAAACAGGTTACTAAACCTTTAATATCAAAATGCAGAAAGTTAGCCCTACACATAAATATTTCCATAACTGGGACTGCAGACCATAAGCTCTTTACACCACGGAATATATGATTTGTATGACTTACATCTTTGTGGCATTCGCTGTACAGACACTAAAACACAGGCTCTAAGAGCCATTGTCACATTTTACTGACTAATACTAAGCTCTTAGTGAAGTCAGTGTAATACCTACTTACAAAGCAAATGGAGTATAAGCAATCAAGATTAGGCCCAATAGTAATTCGTAATTTCTATAAAGGTTATGAACATATTATTTGCTCAGAGGTCTCAGAAACATCATCATGCAGCTTATGGAAATGTCAGTCTTATTACAGTAAACTTTTCTGCCCTTCACATCTTACAGCTGGAAAAAAATATTATTCCTGCAGCAAATATCCTTAGCTTCCTTTCATACCCACTTCAGCAAGTTGTGTGCTGACAACTGACCATTAAGCCACTCCAAGAGACCTTAAGTCACTTATGCCTTCCCTGATTTCTAGCAATGTTGAGGACAAGGTTTCTTATTTACAGAGTATATGTTAAGTTATGAAACTATCAACCCAAATCATGAGAGACATTATCCTTTTTAAGCTCTTATGAGACTCCCTAATGATGATGATGATGATAATAATAATGGTGATAATAATAATAATAATAATAATAGTCATAACAACAGCAATAATAATAATAATAAAAACCAGATAAAAGCATTGCTGGCAACACTAATGTCTTCAAACAGCTTCAAAGGTCAGTGCCTTGGAGAGGAGAGAAAGGACCAAGCTCTGTTTCAGTGCTCAAAATAGAAACTAAATATTGAGTATCACAGAAAAGTCACCATCTCCTTCTAATGAAAATATGCAAAATACAGAAAAGCCATATGATACTCACTGGCATAGGGAGAATTGGCAGCAGATCCATTCAGGAAGGTTGGAGAACCGCCTAAATTCGACATTCCAGCATTCCCATAGCCATTCATGCTTGTTGTGACAGAATTATAATTTGTCTGCTGAGGGGTGGTGCTTGGCACATAGCCATGAGGCGACACGCTGCTTGAGTTGCGAGTAAAACCTTTTGTGGGGAGGGAACATATTTAGAAATTGGTATTAGCCCGATGACAGTTTCTTACACAAACAGCTACAAGCAAGTAACTCTGGGCTACCAAGCCAGCAGCCTAGTCCAGCCGTGGTGTGCGTGGGGAGTGCCAGGGCTGACCACCACTACCACTGAGTAACTCAATTTTATAGAATCAGACTCATGCAATGGTTTGGGTTGGAACATCATCTAGTTCCAAACTCCCTGCCATGGGCAGGGACACCTTCCACTAGACTAGGCTGCTCCAAGCCTGGAGCATCTCCAGGGATGGGGCATCCACAGCTGCTCTGGGAAACCTGTGCCAGTGTCTCGCCACCCTCACAGTAAAGAATTTCTTCCTCATCTAATCTAAATCTACCTCTCTTTTAGTTTAAAAACATTACCCTTTGTCTTGTTGCTACAGACTCTACTAAAAAGTCTGTTCCCATCTTTCTTAGAATGGTGAACCTTCGCTGCTGGGAGCTCAAAGGGGGAGGAGGGAGCCTACAGCCTTCAAAGCTCCTCAGGCAACCCCCACCCTCAAGCAAAGGCTTGGGTATTACAGGAACACTCCCTCTAGTAGAGGTGTTTGTAGGAAATAGAGTTAAACATGACCTACATTTTCAAAGTGAGGAGTACATACCAACTTCGGATACATTAACCCTCTTCTGATGTCGCTCTCATTTAATGCATCTCAAATGAGATGCTCACTGCACACTTTAGAAAATGTAGGGTGTATTTCTTAAAGTAGTGGGATATCCTCAGTCTTTTTGCCCTGGTCTGGTCATCATGTTGGTAGAAAATGACTATCAAATTTGGCACCAAGTTAAAATTTTAATCTCTGCCTAATTGTGGAAAATACTTTGGGGAAAATTAACATGCAAACATGAAAAAAGGAAGATTTGTTTCTAGAAGCACAGAAATACAAAATGCATCTTCACTCCTAGAAGAAAAAAATGCCAACTTTTCTTCCTACCACACAGTAGATCCATAAAATATTTTAATCTACAAATCACTTCTATTTTTTTAATGTAATGCAAAATAATTTTGTCTGCCTTTCTAGAAAGCAGCCTTATTCTAATACTTTCACATTAAAGTGAATTTTTAAGTTGGCTAATAAATAGACCAGAGCAAAGGAGAGGGGAAAATGCAAAGGGTTCTTACAAAAATGTTCTTCACATTTTTTAGAATTATTCTTAACTGTAGGAATTAAAACAATATTGCTTTTACATAAAGTGAAACCCACTTTATTCTAAAAATTAAATAAGCTCTGAAAATGTCTTTGTAAATATTTCTGTTTTTTGCTAGTTTCAAAATCTAGAAAAATCTCAAACTCGGGGGAAAAAAAAATCAGTGCCTATATTATGTCTCTTGCAAAACCAAACCAAGCAGAGAAACATTCAAGGGATACTTTTGTGTTATAAAGAAAAGCTACATCAGCCCAGACTCAGAGATCATCCATGCTCAGGAAAATATATAAGCAAGTACTTAACACTAAGTACACACTAAAGTCGATAGAAATCCTTTTAAAATTAGTGGGATTTAAACACAGATACAAGTGTTACTCTGAGCAGAAGGAAAAGCTATTTAGATGTACGCAGAAGTGCTTTTCCTGATTTGGGGCAAAAGTCACTAAAGAAAGGCCCATCTCAGCATTGTGTCACTCAAAAGCTGTGCCTGCACACGGGATGGTGCCTGCCTGGGTGTGCTCCTAGCCTTCAGTTCTGAACCATCCCTCCTCCACTACTCTGCACATGTCCCTGACTCTTATCAGAAAAGGTTCATAGAGAGAGGAAGATGAGTCTTCTCCTGACCCTGGTTGGTGGCTTGTGAGGCTTCGGAAACATTGACAGCTAGTTGACCACTAAAAGAATTCACTCCCATCATTCCTGCATGGACTGACGTGTTAGCAAGGGCGGGGAGCTGGTTGTGATTGCGGGGGACACTGTAGAGTGCTTCTGCGATGTCTGCTGCTCTTTTCAGGATTATTTCCTGGAGGATAAGAAGGGAAAAAAAGAGTAAAAGTTACCAATGTGACTCTGACAAACCTTTCCTTACATACTAAAATGAAATGTTTCCCTGTCCAAAGGCAAACGCTAGATGCTTTTCTTTCCCAACCAGTTAGCTGACTGATAGCTAATTCCCATAAGATCTGCTGCCTTCGTGATAAATCCTGGCATCGGTGGTAAGAGAGTTGTTGGAAGTTTCAGTCCCAGCAGCCAGGCTTCTGTGTAACAAGACCAACTGGCAGAAAGGGGCTAGAGCCTAGACTTACTCCACCGTAAAGCTGTCTTTAGGGTAAGATTGAAAAATCCCAGGTGGCAAGACATAACGCGTATCATTGCCCGTATTATATAGTATCTGGTCAAAGTGGGCAAATGCCTCCAGGGTTAATAACACACTGCTTTTGCAAGCACTAAATTCACACCCTTTACAAAAGAAAACAAGCAAACTAAACTCCACTCCAGATATGACATTGCCCTCTATATTTATTCTTGTCTCACATTGTAGTATCACATACCTTTAGCCTCTGATCTATCTATACATCTAAGAAATAGCCATGTTTAAGAATTGCTGAAGTAGAATGCATTTACCTGGTTATTATGTGGCATACCATAGAGTGCTTCTACTAAATCAGCAGCCCTCTTAAGTATTACTTCCTGTCAATATAAAAACAGATGCATTCCTCTGAGTTCAGTACACTCCTTGTGGGGGAAAACAAATATTAGAATCTTTCATACTCTTCTATGAGTTGCACTGTGTTTTGTGGATTTTTTTCTTTCCCTCCCACCAGGTACTCCTTAATTGTAACAACTCTCAGCAACCACTGAATGGTGTTAAATCACTAGTTCATCCTATTCACACACACGCTTAATCAAGTCAAAAGGTGAGAATCATTGGTGCTGCAAAATAAAATACATCACTCAATTGTCTCTACCATCTGCACTATAAAACACTCATCAGTTTATTGCAGAATACAATCCTGAGGTCATTTACTAGATTACTGCAATCAATGTCGTTCAGAGCATGTTATGAATCCCTTCAATGTGTTTATTTTATTCTTAATTGCATACTGCAGGAATTGTGACCTTACCCAGCAGGCCACATTCAAAAGATATCCAATCAGTCCTATGCTACTGGTAACACAACCTTTCAACTACTTCAATTTGTATCCTGATACGATGGGTCAGGGTAGGATCCATGTACATAAAATGATGCACAAGAGGAAAACACATGTGGTATGAGAGAATGGCCCAGTACGGTGCCGTGATTCCTGGAAAAATTCCCTGCAAGGACAGCATAATTTAAAACAGTCTGGGATTTAGTTCTCTACTTTGGGCATTTTTATTTTTCTCCATTTTTCTAGTTGTTCCTTTTCACTTAATATTTCTTGGAGCATTTTAAACTGGCATTCAAGTAATAACAGAGTTTCCTGTGTTCTTACATTTTACAGTCTGGAAAAAATCCCTATGAGCAGTCCTGATAGAAAATGTAAAAATGCATTACAGAATTAACCCAGAAGAATTTTTTATTATTATTATTATTTCAAAACATCTAGCAGATTCCCAATTGCCTGAACAAAACCAGTCGAGACTGTCCTTTGAGAAAAACAATGTATTTTTGTAATTCCCAATCCCTAAGTATTGCTCTAATATACTAACACGATCCTATTCACCATGGCATATTTCTGCAGGTAGCTTACAAAAATAGTACCAATTCTAAGGATTTTACAGTTTTCTACAAAGTTAAACTTTTTAACTTAAAATATTTTACACAATAGCCATATTTTATACCAAAAAGAAACAGTAATGCTCAATTTTCATATACTGTAGACTTTGATCAGAAAATAGAGATATAATTGCATTCATTTTGCTGTCACCATAACCTCTTCAAAAATCCTTGAACAACTCTTCAAATGACAAGCTTTTAGATGCATATTAGCATTTTTTTCAATTTTAAATTCTCTATAATATAAGATAAAATAGTTGTCATACTGCAGTAACTACTTATGACATATATAATGTCCTAAATTCAAAAATGAGATGGAGGATTTTTGTACTCCCAGTAAACATTTAGGCTTACCTTCAGCTGCACACACCCCTCTCTCAGAACACACGTTGAAATTATTTTCCACATAAGAAGTGAGATGTAATATATAATTGATGGATTTTTAAGTCACTGCATTTGAAACAGATCCTGAGGAGTTAAGTTGCTACAGCCTTTTTCTGGTGTGTTTGTTTTTTGTTTTGTTTTCTTTTCTTTTTCTTTTTCTTTCTGTTGTGGTTGTTGTTTTGGGATCTTTTTGTGTACCTTGACCACAACAGTTACCAGTACAATCATGGACAGACAGAGTACAAACAAATTCCAGGTACAATCAATCCTTGTTGCTTTACCAGAATCATCCAAACACTAAGTTGCCCTTTTTTGCCTCATACTGAAGGGACAAACTAGAGAAGAATAGAGATGTTACTGAAAAATGTTACCTTTTTCAATCCATGATTTTAGGTGGAAAATTACTGCACAGGTGTTTGACTTTGCAAACTAGGATTTATTTCACTTCAGTAGAAAGTGTTTGCACTATATATTTCACTAACGGAAAATTAGAATGTGATAGAGAGCCCACAAACTGCTTTGGAATATTGTTAACCTAAGCTGTCATTATGCCAAATTACTAAAAAAAAAAAAAAAAAAAAAGAAAGTTTAAATAGTCACTTCTGCTCTACCTGACTAATCATAGTTATTTATGTAATGCTGAGCTAAAAACCTTAGAATGCATCTAAAAAGAGATTGAAGACCATGCTAAAAAATAAGGTAATTACATGGAATCTTACAGCCGCTCTACCTAATATCAAATATATTGCATTTCTTAAACACTGGAAGTTCTTTGATGCCATATCATATTGCATGTAAATAAAACTAATTGCCATGGTGGTTTATTGAAATATGCTTGACAAGTAGCATTCAATTTTCCCAGCCAGTCAATGGTTATATTTTTTTCAACATTTTCAGAGTCTGTAAATTTGAGTTTCATACTTTCTCTAACAATATTTTCACACAATAAAAGTATTTCTTTTTTATGACATTTTCAGATCACACAAAGTAGATGTTGCACAAAAACTCCTGTGTCAAATAGTAGTATCTTCTATTCCAGAGCTGACGGTAGTTCTTATAGACACAAACTAGGTTTAAAAATACAAATAAAATGCTACTAGAGACATTCTCAAGATATTAACTTCTTATTTTCTGAATCCATCTTAAACCCTTCACAGCTCTGCTTAAATTACCATAGAAGCTACTGTTAGAACTCGACATACAAAGGAGCCCCAAAAGTCCTCTATAAGTTAGAGCAACAGACCTTGCAAGGTGCTTGGATTGCAGTGACCAGAAAATTGTTCTCACCTCCATGTCATTACGCTCACAGTGAAGCAGCCCCCGAGCATGTTTGTGTTCGGGATCTAATATATTGCCTTTCAATCAGAGCTGAGAGCCACTGAACACATAGACAGAACATGACGAGCAGGTCAGGAAAGCAATAAAGATTTTACAGAGCTGTCCAAGGTGCTAAATTTACTCAATAATGGGTTTGGCACCATAGTGTTAACCTCTCATTTACTACCAGTTTGAGGGACTAAATTGAAGTAGCTGACTTCATTTACCTTGAAATGTATATTTTATGACATTATGTAAGTAGATTGAAAGGGCACTGCAGTTTTAACAATTTAAAGGCTAGAGCATGTTTAAGATGAAGCCCGAATATTTATTGTATATTGCACTTAAACTATATTGTATATTAAAATGCATTGATTAAATTTGTAAAAGGTATTATAAAAAAGGACAGCTAATATAAAAGATCTATATCTTTTAAAATGCAATTGATACTGCATGTTACCACTGCAATGGTGATAGATAAACAGATAGATAGGTGGACAGAGCAGCAGACAGACATATCAAAAAGTGAGTGAAACTCACATTCTATAAAAAGAAATCCCTGCATAAGCTCACGGTCTGTTATTCCAGATATTCTTTTGTTCACAGAAATTTTTTTGGCTTCATCTCAGAAGCCTAGATTTTCATAGCAGTAAGTGGGCATCATGTAAGGTCCTTCCAATTGAATATGCAAGTGGAAATATTTCCTGAGAGAGACAGAGTTTGACTAAAGCTAATATCTAATTTATGGGGGCATTTGTCAAGAAAGATCCACTCTTCTATTAAGGCTAAAAGTCTGACAGCTTTTGGTTTAGAATAAAGGACTTTGCAGCATGTAGTTAGAGCTAAAGGGAGGGTCTTCTTGTCTTGCATTTTATTTCAAATGAGCATCATTTTAGTTCTACAAAAATAACAATTGAGCAAATATTGAAAAGAGGAAAGATTAGTGATCATACCATGCATCAGAAATCTGCCCTCCATGCAGCTACACACCACAGATCCAGAGTCCATTTTTTGCCCAAAAAGAAGCTGATCTTATACGGAGTGATTTTTACTTTTTAAATTTTTGAAACAGGAATGCAGTTAAGTATTTTAATCAAATTTTCTTCCTGAAAATACTAAGGGGTGTTTACATAAGCAAAAGAGGAGGTTGGGTAGTGATGTCTGCTGCAGCTTTGCACATTCCAAGATTATTGTAGGAAAGATTATATAAATCATATCTGAATGACTGTGGTTTTGAAGCACAAAGACTGAAATTCAGACTGAATCCACTTCTGACAGAACGTACCTTGAACCGACATTACAGCAACTTTGCACGTTTTGTTTGTGGCATGCACTTCCTTCAGAAGGCACTCATTAAAATAATGAAACTTGCATTTCAAGTTTTAGCATGACAAAATCATTTTGTTCCAGCTTTAAAAAAGATGGGATATTTTTTCTGTTGACAACTCCTTACTTTTCATTCACCAACTAGTGAAAAAATATCCACTCTCTCTCCCAAAAGAGCTGTGAGTCTAGTCAGCTAAAGGGTATCTAGAGTAACTCTTATTCGGCTTAAGTAATTAAATTAGATAATGTTCAAGGTATTTCTTAAATCTAAATGAATTTTGTCAAGAAGAAGCTGACCACAATACATAATACTCATCAGCCACATACTGTATTATTGAGACCACCAAAGGATTTATGTACTTATGGAGGGTGTGGGGGAGAAGCTGTTCTAGCATACTCTGAGGCATTTATCTTATGTGTTGTCTAGATATCATATCACCTTCTAATGCTCTTTAGCATTGTAATACAAGAGAGAGCTCATTCATCTTCTGAGAGGGTACTTAGGGATTATGATGTCATTCATACTTCCTTGACTCTTATGTCTGACCTCCTGGCTCTGCCTTCTAACTTCCTACTCTCATGGCTACTTGCAAGAACACTTCTCTGCAGAGTCAAAACGCTGAACATCAGACTCCAGTTCCCTTCTTCACCATGCAAAGGTCACATTCTGAAATTTCAAGTCAAAATTACAATAATTTGTGCTCAAACTTTTCTTCTGATTTTCAACGGGTGAAACTATATATGTGCTAGTTAAAGATATGTGTTAGAACTAAGTTTTAAACATACACATGAAATTTGTCTATGCATTATATTTTAATAGATAAAGATAAAATTGTGAACACCTCTTTCAAGTGCAATGGGAAAACCAGCATGTTGGTAGAGAGCCATTTAGAAGGATGCCACAGATCTAAAATGCCAGTCATCTAGCTTGATATACAAGAGTTTCAGCCTGTCCAGAACCTCCCTTCTCTCCACATCTACACTGAGCACTGCATTATTGTATCATTTTCAGCAATTATAGTTTTATAAAGACTCATAAAAGCCATTCAAAATGTAAAGATCCTCCATTTACTGTAAAACTGAGGGAACTATGCCAGCCTAATGGAAAGTATAAAATAACAGGGCCATTTCACTAAAAAGGTATTTGTACTCACACAAAGATGAAAACTTCTCTAGCAAACAAACAACTGAATTGTTTCCATATATTATAATTGAATCATACTGAAGAAGTAAACACCATATAGACATTAGAAAGACAGGAAGGCAAAATGAGAGAGAAAGAGAACATACTTCACTTGAGGGGTAAAAAAACCCCTTCTGCTTACCGCTGCCTATAAGATGGAAGTGCACTGAATTCCTGCCACTGAATTTCAGTGGCAACTTCCAGAAAATAAGTCTACAGTGGGAGCTGGAACCTTAGCTTTTCCAAGCCATTGTAGTCTCATCAGCCTCCACCCAAACTGAAAATCACAGCCTAAATCTACAGCACTAAAAACAGTCATGCATGACCTTACCACCTGCTCCACAATGAGCCAACCTTATAAATAAAATATAGAAAGCCTATATGAGGCAGCAGAAAGAACAAACACTGAAGTGCAAATGCGAGCAGGCATCTAGCCATAAACATTGAGAATCGATGATTAAAACACCTCTTAACCACAAAGGTGATAAATGCGTCGCAATAGGGAAAACACAGCCTATTCAAACAGTCTCTGTTGCAAACTCTGCTGACAAAAGAAGGAACAAAATTATGATGATCATCTGTAAGTCTGTCCTTGCAAGTCTCCCATCTTACCCCTATTATCCTTCTGCTAACGGGGTATTCTTAGATACTAAAAAAAGGTATCAGCCTCCTTTTTTAATCCACACAACTCATTCTGCTGGTCTTCATTTCCATAAATGATGGGCATATAACAATGGCAACAGAATTAGTAGCTAGCACAGATGTGTACTTCATCTAGATACACAGTAGCCTGGAATAAACTGGCATTAATATAGTTGCATTGGAATAACTTTGAATAAACTGACATTTTAGAGTCTGGATGCTCCCACCATATTATCATCAACTGAAGCATCTGGCAAGTAATTTGGAGAGTTTTGTTGCTAAAAGCTCTGGGGTTCTCTGCTAGTGTTAGGTCTCTAAGTCAAAGGGAGAAGAGTGGGGTGTGTGAGAGGAGATACGCAGAACTAAAATCACTCTGCCAGTGCTTAAATCACCTCTTTTGTGGACTTTATCCAACCATGAACGCACGACTCACATCTACGTCCCTCTGATAGCTGTAGAACTTTGATCCTCCCAAGTGCATTTACGGTATGCCTCACCCTAGACCTCTAAGTTTACCAGAAAAAGGCACTTACAGATACCTGCAAGAACCTTCAAAACTGTCAAATTTTTACTCATGAGGCCGATCTACCTTCTGTGAATGCAGCGCAGGGCTGGTAGATATTACTATATAGTACTTTTATATCTATCCACATCCTACAACACATTACCTGGTAGCTGGTAGATGTCAGTCATATTTGGGACTTACTAACACTGTCATTAAGAAATCAACACTATGGTAATTCTCTGGCATCTCCTACAGCATTTCCCACAGGTTCTCCTGCAAGATCCCCCTGAGGATCTAAGGACAGATCCCCTCACTTTGAAACATAGCGAGATCACAAAAGGAAACACATTTTCCATGCTGTACCAAAGGCTGCAGTATTTATCGTAGCATGTAAAGGCAGTTCCTCTGCACCACTTTCCAATGATTCACACTATTCCTGTCTATCTAGACAACAAAAAGATTATTCCTGATTTATCCATGAACATATGAACAAACATTCTATTCTTCGATCTGACCTCAAAGGTTTGACACAATGACCTAAAAGCACATTTTGCACTATAAAGTTTCCTCATGTGCCACAGATACCTTCAGTCCCCGGGCAAAATACTCAGACACGTGTAGAAAGCAATCACAGATAGGAACCTCAGATATTTCTTTTTGAAAATTTACCCCAAACTATTTGTACCAGGATCTACAATACTGTGAAGCAGATGTTCATTATTGAGATTAATGAGCTTTTTAGGTTTGGGGTTTTTGGTGGTTTTTTGTTTTGTTTTGTTTTGCACATGTAAGATTTTCTGATAATTCTTCCTCTGCTCTTCATAGTATTAACATTCCTATTTTTGAAAACAGCTGCAGATGAGAGTTGCAAGAGAAAAGAAGAAAATAAAAGAGTTATTACTCAAAGTCTTGTCATGACCATTTTATACCCATATATTTTTGGAAAATTGTCAAAGTCCCCTTATGGAAGGAGAAGAATGTTTTGAATTATTTGAAGGGTCTGGACTTAAGTAAACTTAAAAAGAATTTGGAAAAATGAGCAGAGACACTAAATTCTGAGACTGTCATTCAAAGATACTGCACAGGCTGGTTTAGAAGCTCTATTTTATAGATCATATTATTGTGCCCATTAGAAAAAAAACCTGGAATGCTGGGGATTAAAAAAAGACTAAATGTGGCTTGTGATTTTGTGTGTGGCACAATGTATCTGTATGAGTGAAAAACATTTTACTTGGCAAATAGACAGGCTGATACCTATTTTTTATAATTTATATACACAAAGACTTTCTAAACACAGGTCAATTTGTATCACTTTTAAATTGTTTTCCCATTAGGTCAAATCTAGAAGTTATTGGGTGGCATAATTCACTTGGCTTCATTTAAATCTATAGAGATATATAACTATGTTTGGTATTACAAAGCAAGAATGTTTGCTGAGTTAAATCAGCAGAGCCATCTAGCAATTAAAATGTAAATTGTACATACGTGGTTTGTCCATTTAATTTTCAGAGTTGGTTTTTATTAATGCATTTATCGATATAAATATCTAAATACGCCAACCTAGCTATGTTCTGTAAAAACCAAGTGTTCACCTATATGCAATTAAAGACCCATCCACATTTTCTTCTAATGAAGGGGAAAAAACCTCAACAAACCAAAACAAACAAAAAAACCTCCAGCATATCAGTAAGATTTGTGAAACTCACACTTTTCTGGATTGTACGCTTAAGGTAGGAAATGTTAGTAGTTAGAAATTGAGAGTTCATGTTACTTTTAATAGCAGGAGGAAAACTGAAAAATAAGACACATTAAAATTCTGACCTACACTGATATTCCACTCCGTGCTGCGGAGAGTGAGTGCATAAAAACGTTGAAATAGAGACTGGAATAACGTTGGTAGGTTTTAGTATTACAGTTAAAACACTGCTCAGTCATAACCCCTACAAATGACTACTTTCACTTACATTTTATCATCGGTATAATTAAAAGAAGTCTCTTGAAAGGGGCATTCTCATTACAACGAAGGACCACTTCAGACCCAATTGAAATGAAAAGACAGACCATAGATTAGATGTAGATACCAAGTGGTAATTTCTAGGGAAGCATAAAATGCCAAATGTGTAACAACTGTATTTTATAACTATGTGTTCAAAGGACTTACAGTATTTTATTGTACAAAGAGGCTTTGGCTCGGAAAGACTACTCCAATGAAATGCCTCCTAGAATATATTCTAAAATATTTTCAACTTTATCAGAAACACAAGATATTTTATTCCTGATATTATTATTTTTAATTTACAGCCTTAAAAATTCAGCTGAAATTATCCAAAGCAGGTGTAGATGTTGAATAACCATGTAATTAATAAACTAAATTTATCCAACATTTCACCGAGATAACACTACCCTTCTGTGTACACCTTCACAGTGTAAAAGCAGGGGCACCACTTTACACAATCCAGGGCTCCTCTTCCAGTGGTGAGTGAAGAGATCACCACTGTCACTCGCCAACAGATTTTATGGAAGTGCTTCAAAACTCGCCACTGATTTTTCAAAATGTATCAATATTTCAGTAACTTTTTTGATTATCAAAAAACTCTTAGCTCTCACTAGTTTAAAGCTGAAAAAAAAAGGCAATTCATATTATTAAAATATTAGTATTATTTCCTATTGATTAAAAAATACTTTTACACACATTTCACTTGTCAGAAGATCATCTCTGGAAAAATTAACCACCTCTATTCTGTAAAATGTTAGGAGTTCCAGACAAGATGCTATGTCCAGATGAAATTATAAATATAGCATTATTACTAAAGACGCTTAGGTCATTCTAAAGAACAAAATTTAACAGAGTCAAATTCCAAAATTTCTGTCTCTTAGATCTCCCATAATATATGAACAAAATATGTGTTACACATATGTGGCACTGCTTTAAAAAAATGCTTCTGTGTTTTGTTTTCATTCTCCACTCAGCAAGCATATCATTTGTCATCTATAGCCACAAATATATTCCAAAAGATTCTTTAAAATAAATCCAAAATGCATATCCGTGTTTATACAAGTAGCATAAGATTGCATGCTATTGTACTTAGAGGACATTTAAGTCCAGTTGAGTTATATCAACATAAGTTACATGATTGACTTTTACAACAGAAAGAAAAGGTTGTACTCAAACAACTGTTATTGCCTCAATGGAAAAAAAAAATCAATGAAAGTAAAATGAACAAGAGATTTTGTCAGAGTTGCAGTTAATACTACTGAAGAGCTATGGATATTAAAAGGTCAACAAATAAATTAGTCCAAGTGTTATGAAATGAATGATTTGGCTTATAATTGTATTGAGTGCAAATTGTTCACTGCCTATTAGACCAGGTAATTTTTAACCATGGTGCCTCAATTACTGTTCCATAAGCAATAATACAGTTGTAAGAGCCACTGGTTCGATCGAGTGACCTATGAGACGCGCCAGGACAGCTGACTTTGCTATGATGGATCACTGAGCCTGATCTCCAAATGGTGCCAAACCTTCCTTTCCTGTGAGGAGATCTCATAAAAGAAACATTACTGCTTGATTCATTTTACCAAAATGTTTGAGTTTTCTAGTGTCAGCAGTTGAGTATAGATTGTGAAGCTCTGTATTTCTTAGAAGAATTACGACAACAGGCATCCTATTGCTTCCAGCACTCTCTGCTAAATGGCATCATGATGGTTAGGAGGATGCTTTTTCTGCTACTCAATTGGACTGTGTTGTGCGAAATACACAGCAATCATATTTTACATCACCACGTAAACCCCTGCATAACACCTAAAACTGGGCTAGAAATGGAAACCGTAGGTGAGATTATAGACATTACTTCACACTTTTGCAATGCCCTGCATTCAAAGATCTCAAAGCACCACTTTAATGGGAACAAATTAAACTTCACAACATACTTTCTAGGAAAATATTCTCTCTCCCCCATCTTCATCAGAGACAGGCCTTAAAGTGTAGCTGTTTGGCTTAAGTCACAATGGTCTACGGTTACAACCAAGGCAAGTTTTGTAGGGTGAGGTAATATCTTTTATTGGACCCACTGATAACAGGCAAGAAAAGGTGCAGTCAGCATGCAGGAGGCAAGGCTCGGGTGTCCAAAAGCTTCTCTGCTTTTTTCCAGTTATATCAGTTAGTCTAATAGAAGACCTTACCACTCCCTACAAATCCTGATAGCCTTGAACAGGGAAAAGAAATTGATCTGATACTGCTTTCACGAGATGAAGTAACATACATGGCGCTTCACGAGAAGGAAAAGCAGCAGCTGCGCTTCCCCATTGCTCCTAAGGGAATGGTGTTCCCTGCAAGCCAGGGCTCAAAATACGGCCAGAAAGGTCTCACCACACTTCCCACAGGACTGGGCCTTCAAGGGCTGTAGCTCCGCAGTAACTACGCCTATCTGCTCTTTGCCCATACATAAACCAAACTGAAGATGCAAATGCAAATCCTGAAATATCAAATAATCGGTGCAGAAGAAACCACAATAATAAAAGCCTAATTAGAATAGATTGTACCACATACAACCAAATGCTGTTTATACTGTCAGTCTGCTATATTTTTGATAAATCACTACATTCAAACAGTCTGTTGGGAGGGTGATTTTCCATTTCATCTCTCCATTGAGCAAAAAAGTGCCATGTGACTGGAGTCTGGATTTCAATTTCACCAGCATACAGTTGAACTGAATATTATTTGGCACAATACAGTGTACAACTGAGCCACTAAATGGCTGATTTACTAAATTATTATTAGATGAGCTCTTGCTGTTCCAAGTGAAAGTGCAGTCACTGTCTCTCTTCATGGTGTGTTCAAATTGTTCTGTGTTTAAATATTCAGCATGAGGCTAATGTGAACTGATGAACTGAGACTACAAACACTCACTTTCAATACAGACAGAGAGACAGAGATGCAACGTATCATGTGGCCTGCAGAGGTGAAAATGATTTATATTTAAGGATGCTGCTGCCTACTTCCATTACGATAAGATATTCTTAATTAGCTTTGTGTTTGATTCAGGAGTTTGGAAATGTAGCTAAAACCTAGCCTCAAAACCAAACTAGCTGTGTAGCTATGGAGGGTTCTGAATCCTGGGGAAGTGGGACTTGAGCCTGGATCTCTGTCAATAAAGTGCATGAGCTGCCACCATAGTTTCACACATTACTACCTTTAGCATTTGAGTTGCAACTTAAAAGCATCACCTGCATTTCCACCCTCAGCATCAGAACTCCCAGAAAATGTAGAGGACTGACCATGTTGTGTAATGCTATGACTTTTGGAGGCGAGGGAAGATAGGGAAAAAGGAAAATAATATTTTTTTTTAAAAAAAAAATAAAGATGAAAAAAAAAAGAAACAATTTCTTTACTGCCACCTGCTGGAGCTGACAATAACCCTTTGTCCCACCGAAAGAACAAGCATCTTCACTGAGGACAGTTACGGCAAGCATTTAAAATACTGTGATCCCAGACACTTACAGTAGATTAGAATTTTTTATTGGTGCCGTGTTGCCATAACAACATAAAGACAGCAGATGACTTAAGCTAAGCTTGCAAAGCAAAAGGCTGCTCATCTGGCAGTTAAAATGAATACAGTTCACTTCACAAGTTCCCCATATGGACCCTTAGTGTATGGTAATGAGGATACCATATGGTGGGAGAAAATGCACAGAGAACAATTGTGCTCTGCTGGATGAGTGAAGTGAGCAGGAAGTTATGAGGAAACGCAGGAGAGAAATTTGTGCGTGTGCTCTCTAACTCAAGGGTTTCTTTCAGAGGGGGGTTCTCTCTCTCCTTAATCTTCTTCTTAATATATACATGCACAGAAATGACAGAGAAACATCTTGTACGTTTTGCAACATCATTCATCATAAACTGTCAGCTCTGTTTGTAAATCAGCTTGGTAAGATCTTAGAAATTTGTAATTCTTAAAAGGTAAAAGTGCTAAGTTTTTAGATGAAGTGCAGGAAAATTTAAGCACTTCTGACAAGTAGAAACATTAGTGGTAATCATTTTAAAAATGCTTGCATCTTTCTGCCTGCATGTTTAGCTGTAAATAATGCCGCAATGAATAAAAGCTTTAAAAAGGGGAGGGGATGATGAAATGGAATAAATATTTTTTATTTTATTTCCAAAAGGATAAAAAGTAATAGGTGATCAGAACCATATGCATGCAAGATTCTGCCGTAAATGTACATATGCTATACAGTAAGCTGTACTAACCAGATCCTAAACCTGGTAAGACAGCTTGCTAAAGGCTGCAAAGTCAATTTTGTACTACACATGCTTCATAAAAGATGAATATAAATGCATTAGTTAGACACGGTGAGCTAAATTAGAAGGTCAGGCAGGGCTGGAAGGGCTGAAATATCACACAACCAATGACTGTAATTACTCTTTTTTTAAGTCTATTAAGTGGTGTTGTTCTATCAAGGCTCAGGGGTATAGGACATGAAGTACAAGATAAAGTAATGTGTATTTATTACTCCCACGGGATCAATTTACTAGATATTTTCAGCTCCGTGGAGCAAAATACACAAATGCAGCCTTTGTTACTTTCTTCAAACTGTGGCTTTTTCCTTCAGAAGCTCTGCTCCTCCAAAGGACCATGTTTACCTGTTTGGTACCTTCCTGGAACCCTCAGTTAATTGTTGTATTTAAAAACAATAACAATAAGGATACAGGAAGAGAGAAACGTGGGGATCCCTCTTACAGGATGTTCAAACAAGTGGTTCAAGTCGCTCAGACGGAATGTGCAGACTAGAAAATCCAATCCCAGGCATGATTTTTACCCCAAGGCAAAGCAGAAATCAGGAACAAAGAATGGCACAGAGCTCCTTGTCATCATGTTAGCCCTGATCTATTAAAAGTTTTGTCATAGATTCTAAATTACACCATCTGCTCTAATCATTTGCTGAGTAAATGCTGACCCACTTATAAAGAAAATTCACTGAAATGTGTATGCACGCCGTTGACCTTCAGAAAGGAAAGGGCTCCTTGCCAGCCATTTGTATGTGGCTCTGCCCTTCAGCGAGCAGCGTGGCTCGGTCTCTCAGCTCGCTCTCATTTCAGAATCTTTGCATACACCAGACATACCTCTGGCCTGCACCACACCATAAAGGTGATACTTTCATAGCCGCTTCAGGCATCTTGGTCATCTTCCTCTCAATAGTTTTGAATCTCTCTCCCTGAACGTTTTCAGTAGGATAAATTCAAAACCAAACTGCCAAAAAACCTAAACAAGTCCCTCAACCAACTAAATGCCCAAATTGGTAGGAAATTAAAAAAACCCAACTGTTAAGGGTTCAATACCAACCTGAACTCTGGTCTCACATTCTTATGAATTTTACAGTACAGTGTAAAAACCACCAAGCATATCTCATGCCCTCCTTGCTATACAGATGAAGTCCAACAGCTCTTCTCCACATGCTCTCCCTTCCTGCTCATAGTCTTAGTATAGAATATACTAGGTATAGAAGTCTTCTATAGTCTTAGTATAGAATATACTTAGTATAGAAGTCTTCTAACAGCCCTCTTGTTGCACTGGGTGGGAAAAAAAAACCCAAAATATGTGTTTTCATAGCTGAAAGTTACTAACTTAAGTTAAAATGCAGTATCTTGAGTTAGCAGATGGAGATCCATTCTGGAATTTCCATCGGCTGTGTCTGAAGCAGCAAACCTGAGTTGCCCTGACTTCATTGCTCTTCAAAACTCTGCTAGCAAGCCTGGGCCAACCCACCCACATTTAGTGACAACCTTCATTTGCAATATAAACAATATCCATGTCATGATGGATAAAGGGCAGATCTGTGGGATTTCACTATGGAAAAAGACAACTGTTTTTGCCAGCCACTGGTTCCCAATAACCACCTGTCCTCTATGAGTGTCTTAAACGCGGAGGTGGGGACATGTCTGGCGTGTTGTGTGTGTTGTGTATCTAACGAGTGACCAGAGAAAGGAGCTAAAGGGAAGGTGGAACCTGGTTATGTGTGCTGTCTGCTCAGCAGGGAGGCATGTGAGAGACAGAGACATGCTCCACCTTCATCTGCGTGAAGAGAAACCAAAAGTAAAGGTCCCTTTCAGGATAAGGGGTGTCCTAGACAGAGCATTTAAGCAACAGACTGGGAGGAAGAGGACATCAGATCATGGAGGGGGCTGATGCAATGACTTGCTTCTCAACAGAGTGAACAATCTTGTGCTTAATTTAAATACAAGTGATGAGTTGTAAGAGTGGTGGAAATGGCAAACAAATTCTAGGAAATTGCATATAAAGAGGAATCGTTGTTATTAAATCATTTAGGATGGATGTGTTTCAAATCTAGCTCACAGTTGAAACTGTTTTACAGCTATAGCTGTGGAGTTTTAACAAAATTGCAGAATCACAATGTATCTGCCAGGGATTTATTTTAAGGATTGTAGGGCAGTTACATGAATGAACCTCAGTAGACTCAACATGTTGTTGTGATCTGAACTCTTTAGTGATTTCCACTGCAGTTATGTATGCAAAAACCAGCAACACATGTATATTTGTGTGCACATATACAAACACATGAGACGGGGAAATTGCACACACATGTGCAGGCTTATTCCCCAGCTCCACAGGCAGGCTTTCTACAGACTGCTTCTACAGGACAACAGTATGATTTCTTAACATTAGCATCATGGTATTTCTTTTCACTTCTCCCCAGAGATCTCTTGTTTCCTCTGATCTGCCTCCTGTCTGTATTAGAAAGGAAAGACTATACTGCCCAGCACACTCCTGGTACTTGATCTCACTCCAAGCTTTGGGTGCTAATCCCACCACCTCTGTACTGCCTGTCTCTCATCGTGGTGCATGTGTTTCTGCGTGTGTGTGTATGTACAGACATGCACATCTGCTAGTCACAGCCCGACACTGGCTGCTTTCCCTGACCTGCTCTGTACAAGAAGGGAACACAACTCTGGCCCATAGCTAGCTCCATAGCCCAGCTGCCAACATCAGCTCCCACTCTTTTTTCTCCAGAAACTATATATTGCATTTTTACTTTAAACACATCAACTGTTGGTCTAGCAGTCCAAAGACCCTAGTTCCCAGGTGCTCCTGTTCTCCCCACTGTGGGAGAACATTCTCTGCTGGAATTTGGCTACTGAAGCACTGGGAGACAGAAAAAAAATAATCAAAATCTCACTTTTTTTCTTTGCCTACTTCCAGCAGATAGCTGGAACATTTCAAAAAATTCATCCCAAGCATGAACAATGAACACTTCTGAAACCAGTCATTCTAAACTAGTGGAGATTAAACTTCTCAAATAGCCTCAATGGTTTTAGAAATGCCTGTTGACACAGATATGGCTGTTACCTTCTCAGCTCATGGGCGTAAAGCATGTGCTAACTCACCTGATGGTCTCAGCAATTCACCTTGACTACAGGGATAAGTCACACAGCAGAATGTTCTTGGTCCATGGGAAGGACTGCATGCCCTTATGAACACAAAATTTATAACCATTGCTGCTTCTTGAAAGATCTCTAATTCAACAGTAGGTTTCAATGGAATAACGGCCACAAACCCTAGCAGCATTTACAGAAATGTGTTTTGTTTTATTTATTTAATGCATAATACAAGCTTTTTAATGAACAGAAAGTTACGATGAACTGGCAGGACAATGGGGGAAATGGAGGCAAGGATACTGAAAGCTTTAACCACTGCCCTTCTCTCTGCTGTCTCTCTGTCTCTGCTACATTTGCCCTCTCTGCCCGTGGTTCCACTGTGGAAGCCATATGGCTTCCAACTCTCTTCTAAGTAGCCACTGAGAATTGTCTATAGTGGAATACTGCCAAAGCCCTTCCTGGTTTAATGACATGGGGAAGAGCGCTGCTCACCCAGCACAGAGACTCACTGCGTCCTTGATTATGATCCTGGAGCCAGCAAGCGATGCTGGGAATTGAACCATCAGTGCCTCAAATACAGAAGTCGACATGTGCCAACCCCTGCTGCATTCAGCCTCTGTGCGTGGCATATTAATGAGTCCTGAACTTGAGGTCCAACCTTCAAGCTTGCACAGAAGGAATTACCCAAAGACAAAAAGTTAAAAAAAAAAAAAAAGATCCTCTTCATCCTGTTTCCCTCTAACCTTGCATAGTGATACCAGCTTCTTCCCTGAGTTTGTTCTTTCCTTAAACTGTAACTTTTTTTTTTTAGGCCATCAAATCATACCTCTGCATATATAACCACAATTTCCCTTGATTTAAAGATTTAAAAAAACAACTTGAAAAGATACTCAGAATAAACACATTAAGCAAAGAGGGTATATGAGGGGACAGATGACTTGGTACTAACCCTCACTGTCATACTCTATCCATAAATACCTGCTAAATGTTGGAATCAGGACATGGAGCTAGATGGAGCCTTCTGCTGTTTTTGTGTCCTGTGACACTAGATAGCAGGAGTGTGTGGTTATCAGTGTGGTAACAGCCTCAGTCTAAATGGGAAAGAGGAAGGTGCTCAGCCTGATGGCTGCATTCCCATATCAGCACAAAAGAGCATCGCTGGGGTCCCCCTCAGTGCCACAGGTGTCAGAACGGCACCCCAATACCTCCAGAAGCTGGTGATGTACTATAGCACCCAGCTGCGCAACCCAATTTGGAATTGCTCAGTCTTACTTTACTTCAATCTCTTGATTTGGAGGCAAGCACAGCCATCTACTAATCAGCTGAAACTTTGGGTTCAGGGAAGTTTTGCAGTGTTTCTTTTGGGCTTTGCGAATGCCTAATGCATAGTGAAGGCTGGCCTCTATTTTCTGAGAAACAGGTTTTATCCCCCCCAAAAATATCTGCACATTTGGTAGCAGAGGCACGATGCAGATGAAAGAGCCCCTACATAAGGATGCTCTCTTTCTTTGGAAAGGGTTGCATCTCTGGAGGGAAATTTGACAACCTATGAAAGCTGTGTCCTGCTGCAAATCTATCCAAAAGTCAAAGAAAGGGACAGCTTGTAGATAGTGAACAGAGCCAATGTAAAATGTAACTCTCCAGGACAGCATGTTTCACTGGTGGTAAGAGGGAAGGACAACACATCATTGACCCTAAAACCACAGTCTACAGCCTTCCTAGGCAAAGTTAAAAGGCTTAACAAGCCTGTAAAAATATCACATACTGAATTTTATTTGTCAAGATATAAAACAAAGGAAGTTACGGTGTTCATGAAATCTTCTCACCTTTAAGACACTAGAAATTTAACTAATCAAAGCCCACAACAATCCCTGATGAAAGTCTATTGATGGCCAAGGAAGCTACAGAAGAAAGGTCACAAGATTTACCCCACCACAAAGGCTATACTGGATGTGCATCATTCGAGGGATCTGGCCTAAGGCATCAAACCCAATTTGTTCTGCGTCTCAGGTCTGAAAATTCATATCTTCCTTTCCATCAGTCAAAGGCAGTGGTCTTCAAATAACACACACTTGGCCTATTTGATTCTCCAGCTCACTTAGTAACAGCCATGATGCTATAGTAGATAAAACACATGGTGGAAGTTGGTCACATAGAATAATTTATGTTGGAAAAGACCTTTGAGATCATCAAGTCCAACCGATAACCCTGGACTATCAAGTCCATCACTAAACCATGTCCCTAAGCACCACATCTATGTGGTTTTTAAGCACCTCCAGGAATGGTGGTTCCACCACCTCCCTGGGCAGCCTGTTCCAATGTTTCACCACCCTTTCAGTGATTTTTTTTTTTTTTTCCCCCAATATCCAATCTAAACCTCCCCTGGCATAACTTGAGGCCATTTCCTCTTGTCCTGTTGCTTGTTAATTAGAAGAGACTGATCCCCACCTACCTACAGCCTCCTTCCCAGCAGCTGTAGAGAGCAATAAAATCCCCCCAGGTCTCCTCCTCTCCAGACTAAATGACCTTAACGTTCCTCATAAGACTTGTTCTCTAGACCCTTCACCAGCTTCGCTGCCCTAAAAACAAAGGCAAGGTGTACGTGCCCTAAATGCACAGACAGCGACTCCAGCTCATGCATGCTATTGCTCAGGGTTCCTGTGGAAATCACAACACTTTTTCAAATGCCCCACCTCTTTCTCCAGTATATCACAAAATTCACCACAAATTCTCACCAGAGAAAGTACAGTATGGCAAGGTAGCAAGAACAGATGTGAGTGCAGACCCAGACAGCATTTTCACAGTACAAGACAGCAGTACTAGAAGCCTATGTGAACTATTCTGTTTCTTCATCATCTTTTACTTGACAGAAATCAACAAAAAACTCTCACTAATTTTTCTGGGAACAAACACCAAATCACTTCATTATGCATTGCTCTAATTATTTCAGCAATCCTGAAATAAAGCCATATATAATAATTAATATCCTAAACCAATACATGGTGCAACAGCAGCAGACACACGTTCCCTGAAGATCCAAATAACTTGATTTTATCAATGGTGAAGTTCTCAAAATTATACTGGCAAGTACTACTGTGATACCAAAACCAAGAAGAGTCATTCTTCTATGAATAAGCTGTTCAGGTTCCAAAATACCAACCGAAAATGTGTTCTTCGTTAAGTATTTCAGAACACAGAGTACGATTTGCTTTTAAGAAAGGCAACAGCTCTTTGAGTTAGCTGGGACTCAGAAAAAGTCACAGAAGTCTCATAAGCCTACAGTGACAGCGGCTGATTGGGCTTTATTGGTCATGCCTCTGTCTCAGCTCATCCGCATTGGGTACCAAACCGGGACCGTTACATTTACAGATTCTTCCACTTTCAAACAAAAACATGCAGCAATCAGCTTTACCACATTTAAGAAAACAACAAACTTTGCACTGACCTTTGGCAAGCGTTCAGGGTCACCAGGGTGCCGGGGGATAACCTTCTGTAACCTTTGGAAACCATAGTCAATGGTGGGTTCGTTCAGAGCTGAAACAACGACAAACAACGTGATGTGACATACGCAGAGCAAGCAGGCGCCGTTGCACTGTAACAATTGGCAACACATTGCAAGACCAAGGAAGGATCCCAGCAAAATCCCCTTTTACTGAAATTGGCACTGACTACCAAGTCTTGGTTCAAACACTGTTTGAGGTTGGTTCAAACAGCAATGCAAACCTTCCCACTTGAGTTCCTAAGTCAAGGTAACTGGAAAAACCGGGGAGGCTGCATACATCTTCTAAAGAGGAAGCAATTATTACCTCTGAAAGCCATGGTGAAATTAATTTTATAAATACTTTGCACCTTATGTTTTCTGCTGGATTTTTCCTGCTTTCGTATTACGAGGAAGGTCCTTTGTGATTGGAAGACAAAAGAAGTAACTATTAGGGAGTCTCTCTTGTTCCAGATTCTATTATGCATTTAATACGTTCCATGTGCAATGATCACATATAATTTTGTTGTGAGCTACAGGCATTTGTCTTGGCAGAGGCTTTATTTTTTACTCATTGTCACCAACTTCAGCAGCCCAGCTCGGGCTCTGATCAGCACTAAACTGATCCAAAAGATTTAATGAATTTAAGAAAGAAAAAAAAAAGTATGTTTTTAGTTCATCTTTCCCCAGTCCTTGTTCAATAAAATGGAGGAGAGAAATGGTGGAAGTGGAACACTTTAATCTTCATGAAAATGCTGGTCTGTCTCCATTAATCGAAGCTCTGATTGTGCCAAGCCTTTAAGCACATGCTTATCTGTAAGCACATACTTAAACCCATTGCTTTCAGCGAAGCAAATTTGAGCATATTATGTTTTTTATATGATTGCCTATAATTACAGAGGACTGCACTGAATGACCTCCTAGCTATATTTCTCGTCATATGATCACTTTAAAACTCAGATGTTAGTGAGACTCCAACATGTGCTTAAAATTTCCTAAGTGCTTTGGTGAACTGGAACAACAGTCAAGCATTCTCAAGCATCTCTAAACAACAGCGCATCTTGACTCTCCCATGCCAATAGAGATGATGAAATTTTCCACAGTAATTTGTTTGCAATTTTTTTGAGTTAAATGAAAAAATATTTATTTCCAATATGGATTTTTATATTTTCAGCTTTTTTTTTCAGTGGGAAGGAAATATATTTTTTTATTATTATTATTATTGGGTCACTTTAAAGTTTTTCTTGTTTTGTCTTAGCTTATTAATAGCAAAAATTATTTCTTGCACAAGGTCTGCCTACAAAATTATTATGAATATATCTTGCACCTTTATGATGGTTTTATTATGAACTCTCTTACGTGGCTAGAATGATGCCATCTGATTCTTGCAAAGAGATTTAGCATTGAACTGTACCTCCCAGTCTCACTTGTGTCAGCACTCTCATGTGGCTCAATGATGCTTATCCCACAGCAAGTTGCACAACTCCATCAGTCTGATCAACGTGGCAATTTGTCCACACTTCCACCGTTTAAGTGAAGAGAATGTTTTTTCATACTCCTAACGTTCAAGGTCTTTAGCCAGACCACGTCATTATCATGAAAATAATATCTAATCCCTGGTTTGTTTTTAATTAATTGGTGTTCTACAAACAATCCCACAAAACAGTCCAGTTTTTAAAGAAACTGTTCAATTTAAATTGTTATTTTCAAACAACATTTCCACAGCAGATGGTTCTATTGGCATCCAGTGTGTCAGATTTTTATATCCACCTGGACTTTCAGTACATCCCAACTCCGTAAGCAGGCCCGGCAATGCTACTGGAAATTGAGGCAGAAGGAAGGTGGTGTAGAAGAATCCAAGCCTACCCAAGAGCAGTGAAACAGCAGTGTGCGGCTGATGGCCACTGGCAGGAGAGGCACACAGCCCAGCAGAATCTCAACATCTAATATCAGAAAGGAATCTTCTGAGTATGTCCTGAAATTACCATTACAGTATTATGGTAACATCAGACTGGAAATCTTTCAGGATTTTACTTTCTGGGCGATTGTCAGAAATCTTCTATTGCCCCAGAGTTCATGGCATTCCTCTAGTCTCCTCTGGTTTTTTCATGCATTTCCTTTTATCAAGAATATCTGAATTCGGTATTTTATTTATGTTCATGTCATTGTATGGAAGGGGTGGGAATAAGGCTTTTGCCCTGCTTGTGCCCTTTTTGTTTTTTGGATGGTTGGGCCTTTTCTCCACATGTTTCCTTTCACACCTTGGCCACACGATGTCCACTCTGTTGTGTGGTTTTGCAGAAAATATCACAGTACCTGGCTTTCTAAATTCCTGGTTTCATTACCTTTGAGTTTCCCTACATAGCCTCTTATCATGGACCCATTTAGTGTAGACTTTCTTCAATTTTTGCAATAAATTAATTTACTGCTATTTATATTTATTATCAAAAATAGCTGTTATTTGAGAAGATGAAAAAAAAAAAACCCCTACAGTTCTAATTTACATTTCTTTTGCAAATATGCTAGAAGATTTTAGTGTGGTTCTGTCAAATGTGTTTCTTCTCTAATTCAGACTAGTTTATGGCCATTTTCCCTTTACATCCTTTGGGAAAGTAGTTACTAAATTCTGCAATATTATAAATGGAGGCCAGTTCTGAAATCCCCCCAGAGATCGCTGTCATTTTCTCATATCTTCCCACACATTCAACACATTTGAAATCCACAGAGTATTTCCTGTGAGTATTTTCTGAACTAAATGACCAAAAAAAATGTTAATTTTATGGTCCAATCTCACAAGGCATCAAGCATCCTCGGAGAGATACTGCAAACTTTCTGCTTCAAATAGCTTCAGCTTTACTTTAGTGGTGGGGAGAGGCTGCACACAGCAATTTGCAGGATCAGGTCCTAAACTGTAGTTGTCAAATATCACTCATTAGTCTATAACCGTTCAACACCACCAATCTTAAATAAAATGAAAAAAAGAAATCTTTAGCTGCCTGAACGTCTAACCACAGACTGGACAACATCAGCCCTCCATTCCTGAGTTCATTTATAATCCAAGTCAAATGTAATTCGTCATATCTCAAAGATAAGGGCCCTGTTTAAATATTTCACCCCACCTGCAGCATTAGGGCCACACTGGTTTGGGTGTCAGTAGCTGGCAAAACTCCCAAGAAAAGGTGATATCCTGATCTCCCAGCACTGCAGAAGAGCCAGTGCTCAGGTCCTCGTTAGTGGCACCTAAGGTACATGGCCAGACCCCAGCTCCAGGGAAGGTTTTGCCTCTGTCCCCAGCACAAGTGAGCCTGTCCCTGCCTTGGAAGTCCAGTCATAGTAGCGCTTTTCCCAGTTGTCTAGTTCAAAGAAGGTGTTTTTTTTTTCCATGATTGGAAAAAAAAAAAAAAAAAAGAATCAATAAGAAATACAAACTCTATTTGTGTTCTTGACATCCATACATTAAAAACAAGCTAACACATACTGTACTTAAAATGCATTCCCATTACCCTAAATTTTAAAAGTACTATTGAAAGTACTACTAACTTTAAAAAACTGTACTAAATTCAAATAGGTCCCAAGGCTAATGGAAGCAATTTGTATACCAACCCAAACTGACTGGCCCACTTTTCAAAATACAGGTATGATAATCTTGTGGTTTTAAAAGGACATTTAAATTGAAAGACTGTGAATTTAGTACATAATTATACCAATAGAACCCTTTAACTTGTCAACTTGTAAATCTAAAAGGCTATCAATCATTTCTAAAGAGGAAATAAACCTTAAAATTCTTTGATTGACAGTGCTTACTTTTTATGTGGAGAAAAAAAAAAAAAAAAAAAAAAAAGAGTAAAGTGGCCAGAAATCCATTTACAAAAGTACATTGTTTTACATAGGTGAGTAAAAAGCCAATAATTACACCTCCAAAAGACATATAAATCAAAGTAAGTACTTTTCCCTCACTTACATATTTTAAGTTGCAGTAAACTTCAGGTAACTTTTTATTAAAATACTTTTCCAAATGCAAAGCTTATTGAAGCCATTAATAGAGTAGCATTTTCATTTAAGCTAATATAATCATTTTTGCAAATACAAGATTTAAGCCATTTTTCTCCTTCCAAACAATAAACTTTCAGCCTGTCTCTTGTGTGAATTAACTAAAATTACACCCAGGTGTACAAAATCTGTCTATCTATCCTAGTGTATGAGTTAAGGCACAATATTTATTATTCTTACCATTTTATGAATTACTTCTTAAACCCTTGAGGAAGAACTTTCTTTCAAATTAGACTCTAACAGAATAAGCCATGAAGCTCTTTATGCAGCAAGTCTAAAGCCATAGCTCATAAAATCTAAGGCTTTTAATCAAGAAAATGCACAATGTCTATGGAAATAAGGATGTGTACATTATATTCATCTTTTCAAAGTCCAACTTATTTTTCAACAGAAATGCTGCTTATGCCTCTGAGAAAAATGTTTCCACCATAACTATAATTTCAAATCCTGCACAAATAATTTTAATAACTACATGTAGATAATCCACCATTTTTAAAAGTCTCTCTCTCTTTTTTTTTTTTAACTAGTCAGCGGAGGGCTTTTTTTTAATATTTCACATAATGAATTCCTACTGTGTCAATAAAGCTTTGGTCGTTAATTGAATGACTGTCTGATGTATCTGAGAGAGGAATTTGTTTCTCTGGCCACGCTGCCAACTTACAGCAGAATGATCGACACTTAATATCAGCAATTAAAAGGACCTGTTCAAATATCATATGGAATTCGTAGCTTGGGGTAGCATAGGAGAACTCTTCACCAAGGAAAACTCATTCAGTGAATGCAGAGAGTAATTGAATTAGACACATTTTAACATTATTATTCAAAGAAAAATAAACACACACTACATAGAAGCATTATGGAAATATTTCAGAACATAAAACATATCCAGTTAATTTGTTTCCCATGCACTCATGGTTTCATTTATTCCTTTTATTTTTCAGCCCTTGTTTCTTTTTCATTCTGTTTGACCCAAAACCAATGAGAAAGAATCACTTAGACCTATGAACTTCCCATATGCTTTTCCAGTGGAAAAAGCTGCAAGGAAAGGGAAGGGACACTAAGGGCTCAAATAACAAAAATGAAAAAAGGCTGAAGGCTACAAACAAATTGGCCTCAGGTCCACAGGTCTGACCATCCCTCTGCCAGATGAAAAATCTGGTCTTGATTGTTTTACATGAAAAGCACATGGGAATTAACTGTCCCATGGTGCTTGCTCCTGTGGTGCACCAGGGAGTCGCTGGTTTTCTTAGAAGGTAGAGGAATTGTTGGGAGAGTTTGAGGAAGGTAAGAATGACCTGCAGAAGCGTCGAGCTTTAAAGGCTTCAGATTATGTCCAGGAGGTAGAGGCTACAACAGGGGAATGGCAGAAGATGCTTTAGACTCTGCCTTGGTCTGTTCACACATACATTTTTTTTTTTAATTTGGTTCTACCACACAATTAGACACCTAGGACACCTAGTGACAAGTCCTGAACTACAATGTCAAAGAGATGGGGCTTTGGAGTCTACAATGCAGATGTTTTGAGTGTTTTCCTCTCTGATGAGAGAAACTTCATGCCAACGTAAATAGAAGCTGACTCTGTGGCCAAGATACACAGTGTTACCGATCTCAACGCCTCACAGCCATAAAAGAGTATTAATTAATCCATGCAAAAATGCTGCAGCACTGTCACAGCAATGAAGGCCAGGCCAGGAACACATTTAACGTGTCTCTCTGTGCCCAGATTAAACCAGGTCAGAACATCTGAAGGCACAGGGAATGAATATTTTAAATAATACGAAAGGCAGTGAGGAGAGTAGACTCTTCAACAGAAGCCTTGCAATCTTAGCATCTTCAGAGGCATTTTATAGCTAAGGACCTCTTTTCTCATGGACATTTGGCCTCTTCCTCCATCAACTCAGAAACCCACCTCTATAATCAGTTCTCTTCCTTTTTAATCTGTACTTCTCTCTGTATTTCCACACTGCTGAGAAACAGCAGTATGGAGTGCAAGTGGCAACAACTGAGAGTAGTCATGCCAAAGGCTGTGGTTTCCCACCCCCCACTCTTACCAAGCACGGACTCTATGAGAAGATGGAAAGCAGGAGCTCCTGCCTCCTGTAGAGGCGAGATGCTGCAGCAGAGCCGATCCAGGGTATTTGCCTTCGCTAACAGCCTGTGGCTCCTGTCTCCAAACCCTGGGTGATTTCTGCTAGAAGCCTCTGTGACTCTAGCAAAACAAAACCTCACGCTGGGAGATAGGGGTAGAGCAGGGCAGACCATATTAATATCAAAGTCCACGTGCCAAAACACCTTGCTAAGGCCCTGCTGTGCACAATACTGACAATGGGTGATGTTACAAAGCAACATCTTGACATGGCGTGTTGTAAGCAAACCCGACCCAACAACTCTTATGCACAGTGGCTTCTTTATGCCTGCTCTACAAAGACAGAAAAAAAAAATCCACTTCAAAACCCCATCATCAAATGAAAAAAAGTCTGTTTTGCAAATCTCCCTGCAAAGACTATTCCTTTGCTAATTAAAGACCGTTAAATGAAAACATGCAAGCATTTGAGCTAGTTGTTGTTGTTGTTGTGAATTTGGCTTGCTTTTTATAAAGTTTCCTTTCCACTGACTTTCCCTGGGGTGTTTATTCCCACAAGCAATGGAAAATGGAAGCGGGTGGGACAGCGAGAGCCTGCACAGAAAGGTCTGAGCTCGAAAGGCCCTTGCAGAGCTAACTCAGAATTGCCTTGCAATTCTGGTCTCAGTACTCCCGCACTAAAACATAGTCTCGTGCATTGAATTTCCATTTTTAAAATCAAACTGTGATATGATGTCATTTTTTGAAAATTAGATCTAGAAAGAGATAGAGATACCGGAACTGTAATTCCTATGTTTTATTGCCATGTCATGCCCTGACACCACGTGCATGCACCAAGCAGTAAGAAAAATGCAGAGCTGAGTCAAATGACAAATCTAACACCTAGATCTCTTGAGTTTCCCTAGTGACTGCTCTTTACTTGAACTAAAAACGCAATAGGCCAGCATTAGAGGCAGCTCCACTGTGTTCATCAGTGTTATTACAAACATGATAGCGTGATATTTTCTCCCTGATAACAATTTTTCTCCAGCAACTAAGAACCAGAGAAGTTACTCCCTTCCCACCTAGCCTAGTCTCTGCAGCCAGTGGGGCTGCCGAAGATCCAAAGAATGCACGTCTTGAGCCCAATTCTTATATGAAAGTTACAGAATGAGATTACTAGATCTGTCTAGCAAGAACCATGTGTTGGTTTCTCAAAATACATGAACCCTGAATGTTCACTCTGAGCAACCTGCAATCTGGCTTAAAAAAAAAGTCAAAAATTTGTGAGCTTTGCAGTTTCTTCTTCCTCTGACTGCACTGACCTCTCATCTAATGGGGAAGATTTGGCCTTAAGGGAGTCTGAAACGGAGTCCAGTTTCAGGCACTGGAATTTAAAAATACCAATTTCAGAACAGGCTGGTAGAATTCACTGGGGATATGTATACAGAGGGTCAGAAGGAAATCAATGCATGTTGGTTACTTCGTCTAGTCATCTAGGTTAATTGATGCATCTTTGGCAGTCATTATAAAAAGGGAAAGAACAGCATTTACATGTGAATATCTTCCTGTTTCTCAGACACATTCTGGTAACGCACATGAGCATGTAGCAAAAAATTTACTGAAAATGGCTAGCTCTCAATGGATTATTCTTTCATTTAAATAAATAAATACATGTGTACACATACACACAAGCATGAAAATGCACACAAGTCAGGATTGAAAATAATGGGCGCCTAAGGTTAGCTATAAGATCTATATTTAGGTCTACTTAAAAACATTTAAAAAATAAAGACGTTGCATTTATTTTTAAACTGTTGGCTCAGAAACTGCTGCAGAGATGTACCATACAGAGTGTAGGAAATGCTAAAATGTCACCTCATGTAACCTTTTCTTTCATTTTTTACTAAGCATATTTTCAACATCTTTCCTTTGCATGGAATCCTCAAATTCTATAATGTAGGTGTAGCCACCTTTAAAATTTTCATACAGATGATTTTGTATAACGTACAGGATGTTTTTTTTTCTTTTTATCACCCTTCACAAACTCCTTGGGGTAGACAGCACTGAAAACCATTGTTGGAACATGTTAGTATGTAGAAATCTTTCCTTTTGAATAAACCATATCCCTCTATCACTTTTAACCCTGTTATTTCTCATCTTCTTTTCAGATTATTTAAAAAAAAATAATTATTATCAGGGGATGCATAAATGAAAAACTCAAGTGTCCTATCTGAAATGCCAAAACCATTCCTATCAGAAAGCATCTTAGCCTAAATCTGGCTGTCTCTCAAAATTGTAGACTTGTGATGTGCAAGTGCACTATGGTCAGAGCAAAAAGACTCTTCAAGAGAGAAAATGGGAAAAACACCAGCTATCACATCCCAAATCTCTGCAAATGAGATTCACGGAGAAATACAAGTAGAGCTGAATCATAAAAATGAGATGAATTGTGCCTAGCTGTAATGAACATTATAGGTGTGATGTTCTTGGAAGGGACTGACCTCCTGTGAGGTTTAATTTAGGTCTTTAATCCCTCTCCATAACTAAGCTTAAATCCCTTGAGAAAACAATAGTTTCCAAAAATCTTTATTTCTAAACATTAGCTTTGATTTGTCTACACAAAATTGCGATAAGGCTACTCACTCGAAAGCAAAAGGACCATTTTGGCTATATCCTTGATGATATAGCAAATTGTTTAAAATTAAAACAGTTGGGTTTGTTGTTTGCTTAGTTTGTAACATCTAAATAGAAATGTATAATTTGGGAGCTCTCTCAATTTTAGCTGATTTTAGCAGCAGTTATATCACCTGATTCTATAATTGTTCAGGGTTTGTTGTTTTTTTTTTTGCAAAAATTTTAACAAAAACTCTTATCAAGGGAAAAAAAAAAAAAGAAAATCATACCAGCCTGTCTGATAAACATGTTTCCCTGCCCTCACACCCCAGTGAGCACTGTGACACTACACTTTTATCATCTAGTGTGTGCTCAGAATGAGCTTAGAACAGCAATTGCCAGGAATAGGCAGGCGATAAACTGCATTGATTTAACACATCTTGTTTTCAATCATGCTCGGATTTTCTGAGCACGCATTTTTCCTGTACTCCAGCTTGTAGCTTTTATCTGACGAGCTGATCCCTTTTCACTGGAAAATGAAAAGGTCGCACAATAAGACACGGTTTACTGGAACTTGAGCACGCACCAGGGAAAGTATTTTAGATAAATACTGTCAGACATAGTGGAGCTGAATTTCAACAACACAATTGCTAAACAACAATACTTATTACTCTCTAGAACAAGCCTACAAGCAACTTATGGCTCACAGCGGGGGAGATCTCAGAGTTAGGCTCAATAGTTAAAGAAACGTTATTCAAGCCTGTTTGAAGATGCAGTATTGCTTTTGCCTTGCACGCACCGACTAGCCATACCTCAGGACCACACTAAATGCCTCCTCAGTTGCTTTCCTAGGTAATTTATAAATGACAGAAAAGCATATCAATGACTTTTTTCTTTTTTCTCTTTTTGGCGGAAGGTGATTGACTACGTGCTTGATTGAATTTAATCAAATGGGGTACTGGGTGGTGGTAAAAAGAAAATTATCTGTATGCAAAAGTAATTTACCTGAAACTAATTAATTAACCAAGGTGAGTTGCTGAGGAGGTCAGTAAACAAGCAAGGAATAATATGGCATGACCCATCTACCAACGGCCAAGGTACAGTAGGCTTATAACAATAACTCTAATTTATTTTTTGCCTCCCTCTGAAGTGACTGCAATGATCCTGACCAATACAGTACTGGAAGCAAAATATCTTTACTTATTCCTATCAGAAGGAGCAAAGAAATCTTCCAAATTATTCTTTACTGCATTGAATATACCCAAGAAAAGATCTCACCAAGTAAACAGGGAACCTGAATTAATTTTTTGCCCTCGGCCTGAGTGGACTAACACCCTTTTTCCTGCAAAGACTCAGCTGCCAACCCACCGCCAGGGAGGGGGGATTGATTTATCCAGCTCAGCCCCCTCCCAGCACCTCCTTCCCACACCTCGTGTGTATACATGCACAGAAGGAGTTGCTCTCCCAGCAGCCTTTCTCAGGAGAGGGACCCTGGTTTTCACGAGCCCCAAACAGTCCCCAGACCTCCCCACGCATTTACAGGTATTTCTGCACCGCTGGCCCAAAGCCAGCCCAGCCCCTCATGAATAACTCGGACTGTGGGTGAGAAGGGCACGTTCAGCAGAGGGATTCCTTCGACAGGCTGTTTGCTCTGGCAGCAGCGGGTTCAGCCCCACCGCATCACTCTGAGCGTGTGTCATGCCCTGCAAGCTCACTCAGGTAAGCACTCATACGTGGCAAAAATATTGCAAATGGGTGATGTCTGCAGGTTAAAGCAGCCACCCTGCCCTTTCTTTTCTCTCTGAGAAAATTCATCACTTTTGCTTACAATTATGTAGAGTCTCTCAATCTCTGCAAAGAGAAAATGGGGGTAAGAAACTCCAACCCCTGCTCCAATCTACCCTTTTGGAGAAAGTGGCCACGCTTCTCCAGGTGGCTGGTCACTAAGAGACGGTCAGCTGCTGGCTCAGCTTAGTTACAGCAGCTAAGGAGACACAGGGATACCACATATCCCTTTAGGAAGCTGCAATACAAAGGGAAGTCCCCCAAAACAAACTATTATCCCCACAAACATCCTTCCAAGTTGTCAGCAGTGTCTGTGCGAAACTGGTGTGAAATATTTATGTATTCCTTGCTTCTTCTGAATGTGCTTATTAGTCATTCAGGTCCAGCATAAACACGTTTATTAAATTCACCTTTTGCAACATCCTTTAACCAGTAAAGCAGAAATATTCTGGCAAATTTTCTGAAACTATACTGATACTGGCTGGAAACTCTAAAGGCTGGAGCTTAGTTTATATTTTGCATATATATATATCGGCCAAGTCTTCACCTCTAGAGATACACCCATCTTTCTCTGATGTTCTGTTCACATTGTAAGTCTTACAGAAAGAATATGGTAAATATTATTTAAATGACATTTTAAATTATAGGTTTAGATAGAAAAGTCACAAGCAAAGTGATAGGCCTGAAGAAAACTACAAAGTAAAATCCAACTTTGCATGCAATGACACTTTACATTCAGCCCTGTGAGCCTCTCTGCAAGAGAACTCCTACAAGCATTGATTTCTCCCTCTCACCTGGAAACTTTTTTTTTTGCTAGACGAGTAAGTTGAAAACCCGTGCTGCATTTTAGGGTTATCTCATGCAACACAGGCAGAATTCTGATATGCCTTCTTCATTAAGTGCTCATAATCCCAGAAATGAAAGTAACTCATTTCTTCCCAGGGTGCCTGTTAACTGAGAAACTCATCTTAATTGAATGCACAGATCAGTTAACCATCCTCAGATTCACAAACCATTAGTGCCCCATTTGCACAGCAGCTTTGCTGGCAGGTCTCCTCCCACCACTGCGCTTCGGGGGGATCTGAGGTTCAGCAGAGGGGAGGTGCTGCAGCAATGAGCAAGCACCATCAAGGGCTTGCTCATGACAAAATGAGTCCTCGGGGCGAACAGGCCTTTGCTAAATTGTCAGCGCTAGATCACCTTGCAAGTCAGTTACAGAGAACAAATACTGCAGCTCTGCCCCCAAATAAGAGGTAAGGAATCTCCAAACACACCTACAGAGAGATCACCAATCTGGAATCTGGAGCCTCACAGGCCTAAGAGGAGGAAGTAAAAATAACTGTTATCACACTCTTCCCATCTTGCCTTTCCCCCACCATCACAAATTACCATCTAGAATACACCTGGTAAACCAGTGAAGATGAGTACGGAAATAAAAATATCCCAGGTACAACCATTCGCTTATAAAGCTGATGCTTCAAAAAGAAACTGTAAAAGGTGAGGCAGTGAGGAACCAGACTGAAACTCCCCATCCTGTTATGAAACATTTCCGACAATTTCATATCCAGCTGGAGTGAACCAACCTTTGGTTCTTTGGTAGTCACTGCTGAGTTTAGGATAGGCAGCAAAACATCTCTGCTGGTCAGTAGCACCCCACTCATCCCCCAGCTAACGCTGTTCTGAGGGAATTGAAACTTCTCCACTCAAATTTTCTCCAATCAAATTATTTTGGTTTGATTTTAAAAAAATATTTCAAGTGTTACTTGATTAATTTTTCCTAAGCCAGAAATATAATAATTTCCCTAATTCAAGGCAGAGGTAGAATAAACAGATTAAAGACTACAAGATGAGCAGAAAATAGAGTAGAAGATATAAAGCTACCACCGATAACCAGAAATGATCAAACAGGTTCATAACCGTGCATTTGTGCTTGTTCCAAATTTTCTAGGCATCATTGGCAGCCTGTAGGAAAATTCAGATCCCAGCTCTGAAGCTATCAATAAAATACCTTCAGAGTAGCATGGTATTGCCCATTTTCTCTTGTGTAAAACAAATACCTTCCTTCCATGCAACCCAAAACAAAAACCAAACCCCACTGTAACAGATTACATTATTCTGTACAAATCTGTTTCTAGTAGATTTAATGAGAACTGTTGTCATCGTAAAAAATTGCCACCAAAATATGTGTATCATATTAGTATGTCTCAAAGTTCAATACTGACACAAACAGTATCATCAAGTGATAAAAACAAAGATGCTGCAAGCGTGACATGAAAAAAGAGTATTCAAATGTTAAAATCTAATTTAGCAATTTGCAAATTGCCGGTCTAAAAGGAGGAATTTAACATTAATCTTGCTGGAAGTGGCATATTTATCAGCAACTGATTTGTAGCTTTCCAGGCAGTAAGCAATATATATAAATACACTTCTGGGTCCATCAGCAGTATGCAAGAATGCGCTTAAACAGACAGACTCACTAAGGCCCTGAGTGTGCAAAGTATTAAGCACCTGGCTGCCAGAGTTAATTAGTCTGCGCAGAGCCATGCACTGATGCTGCTGCTCCTGCTCCAAACCAGCTCCATCACAAGCGGCCTGGGGCATCTCTGCTTTCTGTTCTCCTGTCCTGTGTATACGCAATGCAAGAGCGAAGCTTTTTCTTCCTCCCCCACAAGCCCCGTGCATGCCAAGCCCACCATCTTGGTATCTAACCACTTGCTGTAAGAACATCTCAGCTCACCAAGGAGGACACAGGAACAGAGGTGGGAAGGACTGGCCTCCTGCACCACCCCTCAGGCACTGCACACTTAAAAGAGGAGCTACTCGTCCTTTGGCCAATAACACATTTAGCTGCTGTGCGAAGCAGGCACAAAGGTTACCAGAAACTGGCTCCGTGCAGGGGAGAACTTGCAAAGATGTTCAGCAGCTTGGGCTTCGGGGCAAATCGCTTTGGTTTTGCACTGAGAAGACTGAAGATGCCTGGCAGCCCTCGTGTGTTGCTGGGCTAGTGCCTATACTTGCAGAGTCTGGGGACAGCCAGGGGGGCATGGACCACCCCTTGGATGTCTCTCAAGAAAGGAGATTCCCACCAGTGGAGTTTACTTTGTTGGCATTGAGTTTTACATTCTGTGTGGTCTCTTCCCTAACTGAGCGGATGACACACGTTCAGTGGCAAAGGTAATTGTTCAAAATAAATCTAAATTGCAGCTGATTGAGTAAAAAATGGACACTGACAAGATACCATGTCATATTAAACACTAACATGCTTGCATAATTGATTGTATCAAAAAATGTGCTATTTTTACATCTTTACGTAACAAAGATCTAAGAATCTTCTCTTAAATGAAGCCATATAAAAACATTATCTATATGTATGTGTGTGTGTTGTGTGGCTGAAAATGTGTTATCTGCATCTCCTAGCAGCTAATTTTGCATATGCTGTATATCTGTGCGTACAGAGGCTCAGAAAGGGGACAATCCTTCCTCCAGCCTGTAGCAAGTGGCAGATTATTGCTGGAGCAGATGCAGCTGAGCTCATCATAGCCAAAGCTGGGAAAGCCACAGCATTAATATTTAAGACTAGGACTGGCAAACCAGTAGATGCTTTCTCCAAATAGCAAAGGGAAATATAATGTCACTTCTTTCTTCCAAACTTTGCTTGTTGCACAAAACAAAAGTGAATGAGCAAAAGAAAAGAGGCAAAAAAATTCCCACAGGATTCTCCTGCTCTACTCAAGACAACTCAGACCTGTCATTCCCCTTTGTTCCTTTTCCTTCTGCAATTTGCCCACACCAGCAGCATGACAGACCAAGTCCCCTTCAAAACCTACTGTTTCAGTAGTTTATCACAACTATAAACTAAACCATGTACTGAAACGCATATAAAAGGAAACTAAATACAGCACCTCCTGCACACCTAGAACAAAACTAGGAAAAAATACTTTTTTCCTCAACATTCAAATATACAGAAATTAAGTTATTGGAAAGGGAGAGATGGGACTAATCCAGCTCTGTTTTAAAGCTTGTTATACTGTGAAATACCATATTATTCTACAGGCAGTATTCATCTTACCTCAGCTAATCGTGTATGATGGACACTGACCCACCAAAGTTTGGTGTAAGTATCAGATGGCAGAATTCAGTTTCAAGTATTCTTGAAAAAGTGCTCAGGGTTGATTTTTATTACGTTTAACTGCTAAGCATGCAAATCACTATTTATTATTGGTTAGGCTCTTCAATCCCACTGGATTAAAGAACACATTACATGATTTGGGAAGATGTTTTTTCTTACAGCATTAAAAGCTCGGTATTTCAATCAGGTTATGGCTGTGGGGCCCTTAAGTTTCAGGTTATTTCACCAGCAATGAAGATGTATTTTCAATAGCAAGAGTAAAGTAACCTTCTTTGTCAGGTACCTGTGCAGTGGTTTCTTGACTTAGCATAAGAGCTCTTTACACATTACTTGGCATCTGGGCAACAAACAGCCACGAAGCTATAAAATTTAGGTACCTATGCCTATTTAAAAATCCCAGCAGGCACCTAAATGAACTTTCAGGACTCTAAATATAATTAAAATTCTGCCTGTTAAGTAACAGAGTCAAAATCAAACAAGAAGCCTGAGACTATAAAAAAAGTTTTCTGCAATTGGATGACAAGCTACTTCCCACCAGTACTGTGGCTCTGCAGTTTGCAGTGTCTGGTAAGTGGTCACTAGCAGCATCAGGTGGGATCAAGAACCTGCTATCAATCAAGTTTTAGCTGGCTAAATATGTGAACAATCACAAGGGACAAGATTTAAAATTCGTTACTCTGTGCTGTGATGGGCAAGGATAAAAGAGTTACCTGTTGGGCACAACTTTTCAGTAGCCAACTGCATAGGAAAGGAGCTTTGAGTCAATGATTATCTCCCATTCCAAAGCAAAAAAAGTTTTCTAACTTCTCCTTAAGACACTAATGAGTAAAAATGAGTACTATTGCCTTCAAGTAAAACTTATTCTATTGTATTTTTTATTGTATTTTTACTTTTAATTTATTCCCAGCCCTTACGAAATCTTTTGGAAACATGTAACATACCAGAGAAAAAGACATTTAGTGACTGTCACTAATTTCCCATTAAAATAACAGGATCTACAAAGGAAAGATCAGTATTTTTCAACTTGCAAAGTACAAACCTCCAGGACCTCAGAAGTCCCACAACCATTTCTTGGTGGTCCATGAAAGGGAACTGAGAAAGATGCAAGTCTATTGTCAGCAGGCTTAAAGTCATTGCACAATTCATTGTTCAAAGGTCTGCATTTGTACTGGAAAATATTTAGGTGTCCACAACCCTGGAAAATGTTGAAAAGACACGGCGATAGATGGTTTTTTGGCACAAGCTCTCCTCCCGCTGGAAGATTTGCTACATACATTGAGGCACCAGTTTGGAAGACTGTGGATATTTTCTGCTGAATGGGGCCCTTGGAGAGGAAATATTTGATTTACTGCAGAGTTCTCATTTCCCTGAATTGCAAATAAAGTGTAATTTGATTAAATGTAAATGAATCCTACAATACTTTTGGTGGCTTGTCTGAAACAATTGATTGTAATGGGCATCCATCATTTGGCTTGATTTTAATTCAGAGGCAAAAAAGGCAAAATGAGAAAACTAAAGCAGGTGCTACTAACATTCTAGAGCTGCAGCAGTCGAGATTCCTGGTGCTGGACTGTCATTTCCATTGTTCTTGGATAGCAAGCAATGCAGTATAGGGGAAACGCAACAGCAAAAGAAAAAGAATAATGTGAAACGCATACACAGAAATAGATCTAGAAGAAAATCCAGATTTTTCGCAACGAATTCCATTAAATCAGCTTAAAGAGCATAATTTGTTAGATTTATTTTAACACTGATATTCTAAAACAAATGATTAAGGAAGATAAATACTGTTCTGTGTTTCTCTGTTAGAAGAAAAGCTTTGTTTTTATAGATCACCCAATTCTTTTTTCACCAAGACAGTTTCCAAGTGTGCAATACTGGTTTCAGCAGTTCTTGTGGTCTGAAATAATAAAAGAGAAGTGAAATTTTTGATAGTGACACAAGCTTGATGAACTTTTGGTGTCATTTTCTTTAAATGTGGAACTACTCCAACCACAGAGATAATTATGGATGACCAGATTGTAACTGCTTTATTGCTTCTTTTTTCTCATAAATTTTAATTTTGGAAAGTTAAGTGAAAAATGTGGTTTCAATTTCCTACAAATTGCACACAATTTGGTTTCAACAAGAAAACAGAAAGAGGTGGTACGTTCTTTGGAGTGAATTACGGAGAGAAGTTGTTTCTTTGTCTTTCAGCATCATCAGAATAACAAAATGCAAAATGCAAAAAAGATGACTGAAAAAAAAAAAAAAAGCAACTGTACAATGTACTAAGAAAAGCACCAAGCAATTCTTTACCTGAATAAGCTCTGAGCAATTTGATAAGGTAATAAAATTGCTCTAGCCTTTCTCCCCTCTGTTTTACCAGAATAGTGCTTAAAAGAAATTAAGCTGCACACACGTTACAGCAAATCTTCTAATAAGAAAATGCTGCATCCATAACCATCTTGCTCTCTCAGAAGGTACCAGCAACTGCCCAATTGCCATGCAAAGCAGCCCTATTCAGACCATATTAAAAAGGCTTGGATAATTACTTACTAACAAAGTGCGTGCAGAAATGAAAGCCAACAGATGACAGTCAGTATTTATTTTGCCCAAGAAGTATGTGGGACTCAAATCAGTGTGTGCCTTTACCTACTGTACCCATACCTATAATGACAATACATATATTAGGATCTTAAATCATATGAAAGGCTACCCAGCTTTCTATCAGCAACAATGGTCCAACTGGTGTTTTAAAGGAGGTAGAAGATTCCCTAGAGTAGGTAAGAGCAGCAAAAAAACCCCAAAAAACCCCACAATTGGTCAGCATGGCTATGAAATGGGATGCTGGAGATCAAAATACAAGATGCTTTTAGTCAGGCAGTGAAGACTTACTGTAAGGACTGCAAGTATCACAATTCTTAGAATAATCCCACAAAATTTTGCAAAGGTTGACAATTACATTCCTAATTTAATGGAGGACTTAAGTATCCTAAAGAGTTTCCTTGACTTTCACCAGGTTGTTTAGCTGCTTCTAAATAAGGATGCTCTTGACACTTAAAGGATACCAATTGATTTGAGTTGCTTTTAATGAAAATAATAGCGAAAATTAACTAGTATGAAAATATGGAGCCTTTATCCGTTTTCATTCAAATATTTAAAAGTGTGCAGAGCTTCTGGAAAGAAGTACTAAATAAACAAAAGGGATGCTTTTTTAACAAATTTTAGTGCAAAAGAAATTTTTATTACGAGAGCATATGTGTGAAAATCAATTTCCCTGAAAAAAATTCTGGCACTGTACTTTGGGAAAAATAGAAAAAACTTCCCTAAAATATAAAATTACAAAATCTGTGAAATCTAAAGGAATAAAAGTTATTAGGAAATTTGAGAAAATATCTATGATGACTTTCATGCAGCTTCAGACTTTATTACACAAATCCCTAGGAAATTTTTTTGTAAGAAAACTTTTATAGGCCAACAACAATGTCTCAAACTGTTTTCTAAAAAAAACACACGTGTGAGAAACTGCTTAACTGCTCTGCTGACACCCCATGCCATAACTGTTTCCTGGGTTAGCCATAACACACATTTCTTGTCTGTCCTATCACTGTAATCACCAAAGGCAGAAAAAACCCACAAACATTGCCAGTGCCTTAAAAAGATGCTACACCACAAACACCTTGACCCACAAGAAAATAATTCTCTCAGCGAGCAGAAAGGCACAGTCCTACCTCTTTTCCAGAGGCAAGAGTTGTTTTGTCAGAATTTTTGTCAGATTGCAGTTGTCCCTTCCTGACTGTAGATGCAAAGAGTGCAGGAGAAGAGGGTTTTCTTCACCCCACGCGTCCCCGCAGAGTCGGAACACACACCTCAGTCATTTATCATCATGCCACCTCAACCTGCCAGCTTGACAATGATTTTGCCCCTGGGGTTTCTAAACTAGAAATGTTATTTAGGTTACGAAAACAATTGCACGTTTTCTGCTTCCTGAGCCCGCACAGACCTGCAAGCATGCAACCAAAAGGGATCTTAAACCTGCCAGGGCTGTGCCCAGCACGCAGTTCTCAGCCCCCCTTGCCCAGGGAAACACGCGCCGATGGAGGGAGAACCTGTGCCTGGGAAAGCAGCACACGGGGAGATGCTGTGGCCATCGCAGCCTGCGCTCGCTTCAGCATCAACAGTTCAAGAGCCTTACTGAAGGGCCTGGCAGTTTAAAGAAAGCAATTTTCTTTGGCCTCCGCATTGGCCATAGATTATTTTCCTCCTTTCATTTTTCCTCCCTTCGCCCCGTTCCTTGATCAGAAGTGTCTTTCACTCTCCCCCGCCTCCCCTGTATGGATTAAAGGGGAAAAAAGGGCCAACCTCGCAAGCCCAACAATGCTGAGGATCCAGTGCAAATCCTGCAGATCAATGTTAGCCAAAATTTGCAGGCGGCCTGATCTGTTCAGAACTTGCTCATCTGGTCTGGCTCATATTTCTAGGTAATGTCATGGGGGACGCAGGAAGTTTGCAGGCAAGTGCAAAGCAGCTTCCTCACAGAGCAGGATGCACGTTTGTCTTCACAAGTGCTAAAACATTGCCCTGTTACAGGAGTTCACTACTTTTTACCTGGCACAATTTCTTACTACTTAGTTTTTTTTTAACATAGGTAAATCTTATCTCTCCTCATTATAAAATTTTTGCTGCTAAATTATTTATGCCAAACAATCAAGTGTGATACCTTTGCAGATGTCAGCAGATAAACAGAAATGCAATGTTGCATGATGGAGTTTAATGCTGTGGAAATGTCGGGGCACTTATTTTAAAATTCCACTGACCTTTGCTGTCCTTTTTTCAATGTTTGCTTATTGCCACAGTAAGGAAACACTGCAATAAGAGTAGGAATTTTTATATGTGGATCCTGAAAGTCAATATTTAAGGGAAGCATGTTTCCTCAATTACACCATTTCTGATTACGTGCTATCAAGAGAGACAGTACAGAGGTACCATTTACACGGAACACAGGCAATACATGTCATAGGGTGAAAAGCGTAAGATCAAAAACACTTGAGCAAAGCCAAGCTACAGGATTGTCATAAGAGGAGCATGGGAGCACAATGTCTGCATGTTGTTACAGTGGGATACTGTGGCATTAAGATATTACAGGTTTGTGGCTATTTTGGGGGTTCCTCTCTTTCCCTGCTGGCAGCCCAGGCTCTGTGGGACCTGTGTAACAAGGCAGTAGTGTCTGTGAAATAATGAGCAGGGGAATGCGGTGCTGTTCTTCCATTGCAATGTTAGGTGCGATGTTGCACACTAAAGCATCGGATCAATACTTCCAGCAGCAAGCCGTTCAATACACCTGAATTATTGCTTCATTTTTCTTCTTATTATAGATGAGTTGTGTTATTATTTTCCCCAAATCGATATTTTACAACCTTTTTTATCCGTTTCTCCATAAATTTTGTGATTACTTTAAACTGGGAATTCCGGTACACTAAATAAGATGCAGTATCTGAGAGGCAGTGAATGTACCAACACGATTTTTTACTGAAGACACTGCTTAAAGGCAGATCCTAATCAATAACTAAGTAGGAAAATTTTTATGTAAGAAAGTTGGACGCAGCGCTACTCTTACAAAATCAAAATTCACATTCCTAGAAAATATTAGCTACAAGAGAAGACTATTTTAGAAGTACAGGGAAAAAGAGGTCTGATGGGCACTTTGCGTGGGAAATTTAATTCCAAACAAATACGCTTTTTACTTCCCCTCAGCTAAAGGGTGACCATAATTCACTGAAATTGTTTCTTACAAAGCAGATAATCCTGTGCACCTTAGAGTGATTTAATTAGCTTCCATAGCTGTCTCCTGCTAAGTGTTTAAAGCATCTGCAAATCAAATCATGTTAACTCATCTGCTGCACACTTTCTTTGTTCTATGCATAGGACCTTCCTAATAGCATTAATAGGAGCATGAGTTTCCCTGGAGAGGGGAGTAGCAAAGTGAGTTAATTACATAGTTATTGTAAAATTGTGTACATTATTCCACAGAACATGCTGGGTAAGTATTAAGGTGCTACACAGAAAATAATGACAATTTTGGGTGATCCCAAGGACCTCAGTGTTGTAATTTGAAAGGATAATGCAGATTCCCACTGAAGTTGGAGGAATTCTACCAAATTCCAGGACATAGTCTGCCTGGCCCAGCTGCTCACGGACTGCAGTGCATGGCTATTCCCTACACACTGGCTACAATTTCTATCCTCACGTTTACTGCAGAATTACAAGATTGAACAGTAGGAGGTACAGTAATCTCCATTCAATGTTTTATAACACTTTAAAAATTTTTAAAGGAAAAAAAACAACCCTGCCCTGGGATTTTCTGCTATAAATTCTATAGATTTCTGCTCATATCCATTTGGTCTAATTAGGCAGACCCCTCAAAAAGCAAGTCCAGCAACTTCTTTGGATCTGGGCATCAGCACTACAGTGCAGCAAATAATTCAGAACAAACATCTCCCCCTCACTAACTGTCCAGAGATATCTTTTACTCCAATTAACTTGTTAGCTGAAAGTACTTGTCAAATAGTTTTTCTGATTAACCTTATCCTTACAGATAGATCATGAAAGAGTGGGCTGTTACAAATTTTTGGGTTAAATTCTCCATTTATAGCCTATGTTCAGAGAGGGCACCACCCCACCTATGTGTTTGCTGGTTGCAAATCAAGCTTTCTCAACACCCAACAGTGAGTTTTACATCCTTTTGTTCAGGCAGAGACACATACACTACGGAAAGTTTACTTCCCATAGTACGCTCTTGAGTTTTTCTTAAAACGGACTGTCTCAGCTCACTCACTTGATCAAACATTCACAGGGAGCAAAACACTACAGGGAAACTGAAGGAAATTCATTGCCAAAAACAAATGAATATTCATGGTCCACAGAAATACCCTTATTTCCCAGCTCTAATCAGCATGAACATCTGTGAAAAAAAGTCTAATGGGGGAAATTGGAGAGGGGAGGGGGTCATTTCCATCCTTTCCCTTAGGCTCCAATTTAAAGAAGGTTCATTTGTCTTTTTAACAGAACTTGCAAGCGATGCAAGGATGAACAGTTTTGGTGAAGAAACAATGTGCAGACCGGCCTTGTCTTTGGGAAATTTGAACTAAATTCTTCATTCCAGGCCAAAAGATACCTAGTGCAGATTCTTGTTCCTGTCCCTGACCTGTCAGACCCATGCACTGCCCTGAGAGCCCCTCCATCAATAACAGAGCCTGAGCTGCCGAAAACACCCAGGGAGAATACAGTCTAAGGCAAACAGGCATGGTTCACTCTCTTCTTTTCAAATAAATGACATGCACATTTCAATGCAAGATTTAAGGGAACAAAAAGTACCTCAAAATTAAAAAGCTGTAGAGAAAATATTGTTTTTCAGTATGATGGCCACTTGAAGATCTATTTTTAGGAACAACAATGTAACAACTATTTCTAGTAGCTGTGCACAATGTGCATGTCAACTCTGGGGAGAGTTCTTTTTGGAATGGTGAAACAAGTCAGAGAACTCCATTTGGAAAAAAATTTCCCTTGCAGAAGTGACCTTTCAACATGAATTCATGGTGACTTCTGGCAGTAAAATCTTGCCTTTCATTTTTACAAATACAAGCTTGCTGCTAGAACTGCCTGAGCACGCAAACTACGTATTTTTATATGATGAGTTGTAGTCTTCTAAGGAAAGTACCCCACCAAAACCTAAAGATAGGATATAAGTTAGGAGAAAAAAAAACCCACCACAAAACAACAAACCCACAAAAAGGGGATAATAAGCACATGTATTTCAGAAACTCATGGGATTGTAATACTTGGGGCTATAGTTACTTTCCTACACAGCACCTAGCATGCAGAGTCACTGAGATTGTAATGCTTCTCACCCAGCTTCAGTCACCCAAGTGCATATTTGAACACTCGTTTAGAGCCCATCTGCAGACAGAGGACAGAGTTTCCTGATGGTGATACACCCACTTCAAAGATGATGTCTGAGACGGTCAAGGAGGTCCAAAGGGAGCTCGCTAGAGTGCACTGGATTTCTGTCCCTTATGCAGACAAGGTAAAAAGAGAACTTATCACGCTGAAAAAGGATAAAATCCACCCTGGAAGATGCTGCAGTACTAAAAAGTGACAGCAAGTTTCACAATTATTCATAGACATCATAGGGTTTGCTCTGTAATTTTCAGACTTGAAATGGAGAGTTTGGTGCAACTCTCTGTTTTAACAAATGCATTTTTGCTAGATGAATGTTACAACAGCTTAATTTCCACATGCATTTTCTATCCCATGGGGACTTAAAAAAATACCATTCTTAATCGATTTAATTTTATCGATTTAATGGGTTTTCTCTTGGTTTTGTCTTTTTTTTTTAATTAACCCTCTGTCTGCTGGCAGCGGGGTTTCCTCTTGTTAACCGCCAATGCTGACACCTGGTGCTATGCAAGAGCAGTTCAAGTCCACAAGTCTTCATGCAGAGAGGTTAACCACAATTTATGCCAACAGGAAAAAGATTAAAAAGTCACATTTGGAAGGGAAGGGATAAGAAGGAAATTAAAGAAGAGACTGAAAGACAAAATAACAGCAGGCATGGTCATGCAAATACGTTAGGGCAAACGATGCAAGACTGTAGGGCTTCAAGGGTAACTGCCCCAAATCAGGCTCTTTATTGTGATACTGGATGGATGGTGCACACATCTCCCCACAGTGTAAACTGCCATGAACTACCTGGTGCTTGGCAGTCTAAGCACAGCATGTGAATGAAAGAAGTTCACGCAGAATAGTTGACTTGCTGCAAATCCACAGTCTAATTTACATCACGCTAACATGTTTGTGTACTAATATATTAAATAATTTCTGTCCTACCTTGAGGAATAAAAGAGCTGCATACGCTTGGCTTGGCAGCATTAAGTAAGAATATACAGTTTTATACTTCTGTAATTAACTGCAGAGCTCACAACAGACCAATGGCAAGATCCAATAGCAAAACACCTTTCAGTGAACGTAATATAATTATATACAGACCTCAAACAATTGTGCTTGAGATATTTCTGTTGGGCTCGAGATATTTTTTTTTGGGGGGGAGGGGGAAGTTGGAGAATTTTGTTTTAAAAAAATGCAGTAGCATTAACAACACAATGTTCTTTCCTTAGCGACATCAGCAATGTGTGATGATCAAGACCTGCCAGAAGGTTCTTGGGAAGTTTGTTGAGATTGTTGAAACTTTTGTGCAGATTGAATCTTAAAGGAAACTCTACTTTGACACGTTAGTCAGCCATTATCATTAAATAAATGTGCACTACTGCCAAATGTCTCAGATAATTTAAAACATCATGGTTACAATTCCCTTCCTTTCTGAGTTGCTTCTTTCTCTCTGTTGGCTCTTGTGGTGCTAGCAATACAGCGTTCTGCAGCCTGCAAGACCATGTCTGCACTGCAGACTGCAATATGTTACATACAGAAACACTCAAACTGACTTTAAATAAAATAACAATGAACACTGCAACCTGCACCAGGAGATAACATTTTGGGCAAGCCCAAGAAGCTACCAGAATTGAGCCTAGTCATACCGGGAAAACTGTTTCCAACATCTCTATCTAGACACCATGGCAGACCACATCAGTTATGCACTTGATATCTTCATAACTAAGTGAAAGAGACTGTGTGAGTTCTTGCAAGGTAGCAGAAAAGTACAAAGAGCTTCACACTCTATGCAATAAATTGCTCTTGCATCCACTGAGATGAAAGGCTGCAAGTACAAGATTTTCCTTTTATCTATATATTAACAAAAAAAAGTCTGAATCTGTAGACATGAGCTATATTGGGGCACATCTACTCTGTAGTCATTGCTGTCAGCGAGCTTTAACCAGGCTAGATAAGCATTACTGGCTGTTAGGGATGCTAGTACAAGCGCAAAGCAAGTGAGGCTGCCCAAGTCCTGCCTCCGGGGAATGATGGCTGCACACCACACTCCAGTTTGAGCCAGCTGTACAGCATTCACTTGTGTAACAAAATGCCTCAGCAAAATGAACCCTCACTAACAAGCACCTCAAAGGATTAAGCACATCTTAAGGAGGCTATTTTGCAGGTAGTGCTGTGCACGAGCGTGCCTCAGGCAGCCATGCACTAAATTCCCATTCCGGCTTCCTCGCTGGAGTCAGCGCGCTATGTGCATGGGCACTTCTGAAGTCTAGCCCACAGCTTGGCCATTTTTCAACAACACACAGTAAATCCAGCACACAGTTCCAGGCAGAAATCAAAACCTGCTGTACCCCATGAGAAGCACAGGGAGGATGAGTTAGGTACGTACGTACCCGCAAGGCAGCCAGAATTCCCAGCTACCATCTATGTTCAGTGGCAACAAGTAGCCGAGGAGTCGGCTTCCTGGACCAGCAAAAAGATAGTGCCTTGTCCCTCTTCCCAGGGCACAGGATCAAAATGCATTAAGGTAAGCAGTACAGCCACTGTTGCTACTATAAACTGTCCATTTCTGTGGCATTTGTCTAATCTGAATACCCATACATTAAGAAACAAGACAGTGAATCCCCCTGTAGAAACAGCACAATTCTGGCTTTTTAGAAATTCATCTCAGCTCTCTGTTTTATTGGCCATTTTTTTAAAAGAGGGAATAATACCTTATCAACTGACATGAGCTAAAAGGAGAATAAAAAAAAGATTAACAATTTCAGTCTGGAATAAGAGAGTTTTGAAGCAAAGGCATGAAAATTTAAAGGTTTTGGGGTGGGGATAAAGAAAAGAATTTACAAGGCTTATTTTGTGAACCCAGAGGGTTAATTTATCATGGAGTGAGTCTGGAACTTGAAAAGCAAAAAATGGTTTATTGGCTTTGAAGGTCAGATAACTATGTTATATCATATTCAATAGGGTAAGGTTCCAAGGGTCTACAGGGTTTCATGACAATTGCAGGAATCCTTATAAAGTCTAGTTTATACCTTTATCGTTAATAGCTTTCTAATCCTTTACCACAAATTTATAGTTTAGAAATGGCAACACATCTTAAAGATTAAAGGTATGTGACAAACAGTTCATGTCCTTTAATAATCAAATCACATAGCTTAGATTGGGGGCTTATCAGGCTTTTTCCTACTCTATGGTTTCATAGGTAGAGAATACTTTATATCCCTATTACATGAATGATGAATGGGACCATTGGTTATGGGCTGTTATTTGCTTGGCTGTAGTCAATATGTTTTCTTTGGACAGGGACTTCAGTGATTTATTTCTCTTTTGGCCTTATCACTTATTAACTCAGGGCAGACAGAAACAGCCAAGGTTGTGAATAAGGACTAGTGCCCATTTAGACTTCTAATATCAGAGAAAATATTCTTTTTAATGATCCAGCTACCCTTTGCTGCGTAGACTCTGATTGCACTTCCCTCTAACTAGAAAATAAAGGTCATATTTCTTGGAAAGTGTATACATAAAATATGCAAAATAATATGTTTCCTTCACAGCCAGCTTTATTCTGACGGTTGCTGTAATTGCTTTCATTTTGCAGCTGTCCTACAGGTACGCTGCACACTTTCAGTGATTGTTTTTTGCAGTGTGTTATGGTGCTGCCAGTGTTTAAGAAATACCAAAGATATGAGAGTTCTGTGCTCCTATTAGCATACAAAAGGGATTTTCCAGTCTACCTCCACCGCCTCCTCACTGTCTGAAGCACCTTTTCCCTGCAATCGATTAGGATTCCTCCCAGCTTCCTTTCCTGAATTTCTGCAAACCAAACCAACAATTCTAATATTCCTAATATCCCCATCAGCCAACTCTGATAACTCTCTGTACTTCATTCCACTGGGCACGTCCTACCAAACTTCAGAACAAACACTTTTGTAACAACATTAACCCTCAAGCCCACCACAAATAATAAAGACTGAAGTTATTTCATCTAGGAGAGCTTGTTTTAAAACAATTGCAACCATTTTTTTTTCCCCTCTAAAAATTGCTAGACAGGCCAGGCAGACCAGGTATCAATGCTGACTCGGCAGAGCAACTAAGTTAATGGACTGGAACTCAGAAAGGGCCAGGTTCAGGCTTCAAATAGAGATTTCCTGAGGGCAGCTTTCCTTTTGAAGGGCAGGTAAGACCCAAGATCACATCACTGATGTGGGCACCTGGAAGGAGAGAATTCACCAATCCCTCCCTTGTCTTCCCACCTGTACTTTACCTGCAAGCGTCCTGGACTCAGCAATGGTGCCATGAGGACCTAGTTCTTCAGTGCCTATGGCAAACTCCTACAATAGCAGAAAGCCCAACGCACCAGACCCAAGACAGGTCCATCCCTGAGCTCCGCACACCACCTGATGCCGCTGGTGTCCCCACAGCAAGGTCCAGGTGGGAACAAGCACTCGGTATGACAAGACGAAGGGGGAACCTAGTGAACTCTGCATTAGGACATTTTTCAGAGAGCTGTTATGAGAGGTTTTTTGCTTCTTTCCAGAAGCATTACTAAATCCACCAGTACAAGCCTACATTTACAAAGGATTTAATTTCATTCTTCCTTACTTGATTGCACTTATAGTTAGGATTTACCATCTCTCCCCTGTCCTTTGTAGAGTCTGTCTGAGATCAGGATCAGACTTTACCTTGAGCATCCAAAGCACAGGATAACCTGCAGTGGAGGGCTCTCCTGATTTTAAGAACAGACACCAGCTCTTATTTTAAACCTTATACATTTCTTTGTATTGAGGGATTTTGTTCTGTTCTTCTGTAGCACTCTGTGACTATTTAACTTCAAGACATCTGATACTTTTTATTCTACCACTGCTATTAATATTTACTAGTGAAAGGCAGATAAAAACTGCTGTTAAAAACAAATGGTATTCATTTGCTAGCTACCAGATCTCATAGCTGGTCACTCTTCTGGAGAAGTGATGTACTCTATATTTCATTTCAGATTAATGATCATCATATCTTTGTGGGTGAAGAATTTTATAAACACATCAGGATAAAACCCAAGACAGCATCAGAGATGCTGGGGGTTTTATTTTATTTTTATTGTTCTATTGATGATGGCCTTCTCTCCTTATTTATACTAATCAGCTATTTAAGTGCTCATGATTTAATAATAAACACACATGAATGAGGCATTGTAAAACTAATGAGGTTGTGTATTACTGATGTTGAGAACAACTGCCACTAGGTTTTAACATTTCTCAGGAACTAACAGATACCCAGCTATGGCCAAGGTTAGCTGGTGGAAGGGTCAAACTTTAGCCTACAGGGATCAAGAAAGGCTCCAGTGGGGCTACAGGAACCTCTTGACAGCCAGCCTGTCTCTCATCACTGCTTCTTTTTTCTTCTTCTTTTTTTTTTTCCCCTTTCTTTTTTTTCTTTTTTTTTTTTTTTTTACATCTACAAACTCCAGAACTCTCCATTCTGAAAACTGATTGCTTCATTGATTGTGTACCTATTGAACTTTGCATAGTTACTGGTGCTTTCTTGAAAAAAGAAAACTTCCCTAACACAGGAATCACTGAAATTTACCAGGCTGGAAACTTTAGGGACTGGAGACCACCTTGCAAGTGGTTTCAATTCTGATCAACTCTGTATGTGTACGTAAGTTAAACCTCTGCTTCTTGGGCTATGGACTGAGATTTTAAATGGTGATGGGTAGTTTTTGGTCTCTTACTCTTAGAGGTATTTGACTTAGGAAATGAAAAGAGAACAATTCTCAGAAGACAACTACCCCTATGCTGCTGTAAATTAAACCATTTAAAGATAAAAACCTAAAAATGAAGCCACCAAAAACTGAGGCTTTTGAAAATGTTACCCAAATCATCTGTGATCTGCAAGGCTCTTCCTGTTTGTACACAGACTCAAATGTTTTTGGAAGTAAGTAAAGGGTGAAATGAGGATGGAGCAGGGATTTTTCCACATGAGGCTATTTCTTCTTTGTAGCAACTAGGGGAGTGAAAAGTTCTCTGAGAAGCCCTATGACATTTCAGAGGAAGAGGCAGTTTCCCAGAAATTCTGCAAATATCTTGACCTTCACAGTGCTAGCATTTCTACATCACTCTACACACAATGGCCCACAAGCGTAATGCAAACACTGGTCAGTCTCAGCAGTGCTCCTCTCTGACCTACTCAGCCTTCGTCATAATTATCCTGGAGGATCGGTGCTCAGCATCTGCGTTATTCACACTGCATAGCAAGCCCTGTGTGTCTATGTTGACCTTACATCCACCCGTTCCTGCTAGTCGCACTTCTAGAGACATACCATATCCTATAGCTTATAACAAACCCCAAACGAACTGGGGGGGGGGGGGGGGGGGGGGACTCGCCTGTTTCTCTAGGGATCCTATCAGCACACAAACGGTTTAGCCCACAGCCTCCCTGCAAAACTAAACCAAATGAAAATGGTCCCTAAATTCCAACCCGTATTCAACCCCATAACCAATTTTCAAAAAAAAGGAACGTTTGGGGTATTGCTCAGCCAAGAATCTGAATTAACCCCATATTGTATACATAACCCCAGTGGCAAAGCTATATACTTCTAGCCCCTATATAGTCCTTTGCTCTAGCTTGGGAACAAAAGCACAAAACCTTAAACTGAGCAGGTGGTAGAAGACACAGCATAACACATGTTTATGGACCTTCCATATGTCCTGTCCAATATGCAGTGAGAAAAATTCTCCCTTCACTTACATTCATAAAGTCCCACTCAAATCTCATGGTTTAGTACCATAGCAAAACTCATCTGTAAAAATCATGCTGTCCATGATGCATTCATTTTTTAAAACTAAAACAAACAAAACAAATCTCAAAGGCCTGTCTAGGTATCACAAGTTTGCACCAGATCTTATCCCTTATTTTAACTCAACATATGTCCTGACTCACCTTGGCAAACTACCTACGGATTTGTATCCCTGGTGGCTTCTCCCTGTATCTCAGTTTCTCCAGTCCTAAAATAATGATAGTGATACATACCTGACTCCTAAGTTGTGACATGAAGCTTAATTCATTCAGTGCTCGTCATTACTAGAAGGCACTTACAAATGAAGGGTGCCATAGGGAAATACTGACCACCACATCTGGGTATCTGGTACCTGTGTGCAATATGGACTTCTAATTTTATTCCAAAATGAACACACATGCAAGATGTGTTCAGACTTCTGTATTTCTTATAACATTCTCTCAGGAATGTCAAAGCTTAAAATCTAAGAATTACTCTGTAAGTGCATGCTAATGGCTTGCTTTGTAGGTGGAAAATAAAAAACTTATGTTTTCTTGTAAGCACAGGGTTGACACTGGTTTATTTCTTTCAAAAATACTTATAAAAGCCAGGATTTCTCTGTATATATGTGACCTTGATTCCTAGATGGCACATGGGCTACTTAGAGATCATGTTACTAAGTTATTTGCAGTTAAAGGGGAAAAAAAGGCTAAAATTAATGGGTCACTGGGTATTTTCTTCTGAGAACTTAAGTACTTAACAGTAAGAAAAAAACAGTTTACAGCCAGGTGGCTTGAGGGGATATTTTGTTGAACACTGATTAAAAATAATTTCTTCTAAATGAGACCTGACCACAAAATGGGACCATTAACGAGCAGGGACATTCTCACCAGAAAGGAAACTACGCTTGATCAACTCCTGCACCGCCCACAAACCCCAGGTCTTTTTCTCTCTCACACACTCTTTTTTTTTCTTCCCTTTTTCTCCTCTCCCCTTCTCTTGTTCTTAATAGCAGGGTAAATAAGCAGCAAGTGATGCTGAAATGTTTTCGGCCAAAAACAGAGGCCAAACTCCTCTGAGAAAACATTTGGCCTCTGTGGTTTTGTAATATGTTCCAGAACACTGAGTTCACTGAAGAACATTGTGAAAAACTCCCATCGGCTGGAGTGATGCTGGGGAATGTTACTGTATCCCAACTTCCAATTGGTCCATTTCCTGCAGGCCTTGTTAAAAAAAAAAAAAAAAAAAAAAAAAAAAGAAAAAAAATAGTGCTATGTGGGAGTTAAAACAAGTTCTCATGGGAAAAATGAATGGCAAGAAATTCTATCTTTAAAAGAAACAGCTAATCTGCTAGTTTGATTGTTCTTCAAAACTTACAATGAACCAATAATCCTAATTAAAAACACTTGGCCTAGTTCTCTAAAGCATCATAGCTTTTTCTATGCTTCGTTTGTACACACCATAGACTATTAGGTTTTTTTCTAGTGCTCACTAACAAAGTGCTGACTTTGTTGGGATGGCTGAGCTAATTTCGTGAACTCAGTGTGAAACCTTAGCTAAACAAAATTGTGGTAATTTTCCTTAATTTGTAAAAGTGATTGGAGTGCAAACAAAATTTTCCTCTTGGGTCAATCCTATAATTTTCAATTAACTAAAACTAATCGGCAGGCGTGTACTGAACCTGCATTTTGTTTAAAGGGCTGGAAGGCACTTCTGAAGGTCAGGATGCATTAATTGTTTTTATTTTAGTTTCATTTAGTCCTTTTTAAAAAGCCACATTTAAGTTCAGGCTGCCTTTAAAAGGAAAATGCAAATCGTGTGAGGTACGATTTCAGTCACAATAGCTTTTCTGTATCTACCGTAACTCCATAAAACCTGCATAAGTAGGAGAATTGTCCATGGATTGGATCCCCCTTGATTTTATCATTCTTTTGTATTTCATAACTTTCATTTGCTGAATGAAAAATAATGTGATTTAAACAGTAACCTGAAAATGCATATATGGAAACAGTCTCCCTACTGGGACACCTTATTTCCACATTTAGCCATCTGCTTCTGGGTAGACGGGCTAAACTGCTGCCCTCCTTTTTACTGGAAAAGCTAATTAATGATGATCTGAAAAGCTAAACCAAAACGGGTCCAAGCCACTTTTACATTTGAATTGCAAAACAAAGTCCCCCAAAATGTCTTCTCAAAGTCGAGAAGGGCATGTTTCCTCCCTTTCTTCTTCCTCTACATGCATACTTGCCATTTCACCAGTCCATGAGGCAGCCACCCGAGTGGCTTGACAACAAGCAGGACAGCACAACTTATTGTGAGTGAGAAAGTGAGAAGGGAAAGGATTTGTGGTCAAACTGGCCAGAGCTCTGGCTGACACTTTCATGTGGTATACACTGGCAGTTTGCACCAGCTGGCAATTTGACCCTTTGGTTTTTCTTTTTCTTTTGTTCCAATACATTCAAACCCTAAATAACCTTTTTGGTATGGTGTGTTGTTGTCCAATATATGAATTTCCCACACATTGTTGAAATCATAATGATCACAAATACACACAGCCTCCACAAATGCCTGCAGCTCAGCCAGCAAGGCGATACATGAACACTTTAAGACCCAGTTTAAAGAAACCCAGTGCATAATCCCAACTAGGGGAGAGGGCATTTGAAAAAGACAACAAAGCTTTATGAGGCACCTTTGTTCAACTCGCTCAGTGTTAAGAAAAATCAAATGAGAGCTTTTGCTACCCAGCTGGAGCACAGAAGTCTCTCCTCTGCCTCGAGTCCCTGTGTGTACGTTCCGAGTTGGAGCAATATACATGCCCAGTGTAATTCAGAATGCCTCATAGCCACAACTTTTTGTGATATATATGTTATTCTTAAAGTTTCGGGGCCAACCAAGAATGAGGAAAGGAATTACACTGGATTGTGATGAACCACAGTTCAGGCAGTTACAGAAGTAGTCCTGTCTGCATGTGTCAAACAACAAGCACATAAAAGGACAAGCATATCAAAACCCAGAGCAAGGCACTAATTCTTGTAGCATGCGTACCTTCCACGGAATCAGTGACACACAGTCTTTTTGAAACGTTATGCTGCTACCTGATTTATTTCCCAGGCCATTCTTATCACTACTGAGAGTGGTTTAACATTGACAGCACCTACAATGTCCTAGTGTGGTTTTTTTGTTAATAATTCTTCAGGCCAAACCACTCAGCTTAGTGGCCTCGGTGTGGGCTGCACTGCACCCCAAAATACACGGCAAGTCACTATGTCTGCAGCATCGGCTGTGCTGAAGGCTACTGAGCCTCCCTGGAAGCCAAAGACAAGTATGTTACAGTGAGATGGGCAGGCAAACAGGCAGCTGCTTCGAACGCTTGCAACACTTGGCTGACAACATGAGATGGAGATATTTAGGAGGATGCTCCTTGGAAGGCAAGTTTGTGATTGCACTAGTATGCCTAGCTCTTTATGCTTGCAGTCTTCCTCTGTTTAAATACCTAAATATCTGTTCTTCTCCTTCCTCCCTGCTCCTGGGTAAAGAGATGTCTTACTGCGAGGACAAACAAGCAAACAAAAATCCCACACTGGTATGTTTTCAGGTTCACCTCTACAGTCATCCATTTCTGAAATCCAACCTAAAGTGGTACATTCAATGATGTGCTCAGCCAAAATAATAAAATACAGTACAGTTTTTAATGATGAAAGCAGAAGCCTTAGCAAGTGTGATATATTGCCTGCCCTATTTCTTTACATTATATCTAGTACTAAAGCATCCTTACCTGTGTAAATGAATCTTCCAGGCGTTCCCTTGCAAAATTGCTTAGACTTGTAGGACAATGTGACTTCTACAACCCCTGGGATATGTCGGGGAGGCGTCTGTACACGGATAGCATGAGGAGTAATCAGCTAGAGGAAAACATTGAGAAGGGAGAAGAGAGGGGGAAAAAAGCACTGTTAGATACTGAACACTTCTTTAATAACACTTTCCTCTCAGATCACAGTAAACAAGCTCTGAAACATGTAATTAACCTGTCAATGTTTGAATACAATCTTGATGTAACCCACACAAAAGCCAGTGACTATAATATTTACAAGCATTCTCCTTCTCAGCCATAACAACATTATTTCTGTTTTCATACATGGCAGGCACGTGCTTCCTAGTACAAGCATTAGCTCAGATTTAATGCAATAACTTCAGCTTACAGCAGCAAGATGCCTGTGTTGGCTCAGGTGAACACTGGGGTCATGACAGTGTCCAACAAATCTGATTGATAAATGATACACAGTTATATGTGTGAACATGGCAGAGCACAAGCCCAGAAAGGCTTTTACATGTACTAGCCCCCAGCTGACATCTGTACACTGCAAAAGCACCATGTGCTGCTGTGTCAATTTTGTATTCATTTTGTGTTCGTATAAATGATTACTGCAGAAATGTAAAGTTTGGCTTTTGAAGGATGCTAGATCTTTCCTTGGAAATGATGGGAGCACTCAAAAGAGATATACCAAATATAACCATCTAACCATCACTTCCAGTCTGCCCTTACTGCAATGACTGACACACATCTGAGACAGCTCCTGCAGATGTGGATTTACACAGTAGTAAGTAGAAAAACTTAATTTTCTTGCTGTTGGGGCTGGAGATCCTGATCTTCTTAAGACAAAAGGTTAGGGTGGGTCAGTGCTGCAATTCCCAGGCTCTAGACCATTTTTGCTCTTTCAAGATTCTGGAATGGATTTAAAATATAGTCCCTGAAATTAACACTAAAGCCATCTAGGAGATCACTGATTTACAGCAGGTTAACTCAAATCTCTGCTTCACTCAGAAACTACAACATTGTCCTCCCCATCACTGAAATGTCCTCTTTTCACTCATCATTCTCCCTCAGACAAGAATAGTAAAAAGAGATACATAGAAAATGTGACATGATTGTGTCCAGCATCCAAGATACAGCTCTGGCACATGGATAATCCTTCTCTAACTGACTGCAGCATATTAACATACTTCTAGAGAGGCAAACAAGACCAAGACCATAACTAGCCTCGACAGTCAGCAAAGCCACGGGCACCTATGCAGACAATCAACTACTCTGTGTTAATGGTTGAATTGTGTCCTGGATTAGGGAGTACATTTCAATAGAGAAAAAGATAAATAAAAAGCTAATTTTGTTCTTATTTTTACTAGGAACCAAATATTTCAAAATTGTAGTAAGGTCCTACCAAAAAAATGGACCTTTAACCAGTTCTTTGTTTAGGGCACAGGACTAAAAAAGCACAGAAGGAGAGTAATATCTGTCAGAGCCATCTGCGTTACTGAGGGAAATGGCATACACAGTAGGAAGTTCTCCACATTTAAAGTAAGAAAATTAATATTAAATCAAGTTGAAGATTAAAACCATAACTACCAGCATCAAATGCTCCAAAAGTTTTCCAGACACACGGAAGTCATAAGTCATATGTCATTTTAGAAATGATCATGTAGGAATTGATGCCTTCTTGTTTGTGAGCTCCAAAGAACATGTTTTCAGGCTCTGCTTTGAAATCAAGTGATTTAGAAACTTACTTATTTTTAAAAGAAACCTGCTTTTTTTTTTTTTTTTTTTCCTAAATTACTCACTCTATCAACTGGGTGAAAAAAAAAACCACCACCCAAAACCAAATCCCAAACTTCCAAGGATTGTTTTTTCTTAAATTGAGTTGGCTTACAGTTGGGCTGACCAAAGCCTAAAAATCTAGGGCAATTCTCTACACACCCTCAACAGCCAGCAGAGGCAGAAAGCACCACCAAAAAGCCATTTATTTCCACTGCTTTAGGCACCTCGCACATTGGGATGAACACCTCTCACGTTGGGATGAACTGCTCTCTGTGGAAGCATCTACCTTTCTCCAATGAACCAAGATGACAAGTTTAGACTAGATACTTAACTGTAGGCAGCCAAACATAGCTGAGATAAATTTCATCCTCAAGTGGTTCTAGTTAACTGGGTGAACTGGCAAGATGAGAAAAGTTTCATGACATTTTTAGGGGGAAAATATTTGTAAAAACAGCCAAGGATTTTAATAGTAAAGGTTAACATGCTAGTCTTACTACATCAGCATGTGCCTTGCACCCCTCTCCCCCATTCTGGCATGAGCTATACAGGCAGCTTCTGGTTGTATCTTTGAATTTCCCAGCATTTACTGGTCTGTCACCACTTTAATGTTCTTTAAACATAATTTGTGGCATTTTCCAATACTCATCTTCCTTGGTTCCCAAGAAATGTCTGACCTATTTATGGTCCATTGTTACAGAGAGCTGGGGAGAGTTAAGCAAGTTTCCTGGTTTGTTCTCCACAAACAGTTTGGTTTTCCTTTGTGCTCTGAAGTAAATAAGTTTAACTGTGTTTAAAACCACAAATATACAATAATGTCGCCCACACATTCCCAAAGGGTGAACATTATGTCTGAAGTCCTATGGTTTATGATGCTCAGGATGTATTTTACTCATCTCTTCTCTAGAACTAAAGCTTGGGAGGTATACCAGGAGAGTACCCGTGCCTTCTCCTTTTGCTTTTTCTCCTCAGCATCTGTCATTGACCCTTGTCAGTGACATAGTGCTGAGCTAGAAGGATCTTTGTTCCACATCAGCCTTCAGTTCTCATACACACAGAAAGGAACTGGCTAGCTTGGTCACATCCCAGCAGTCCCCTATATTGCTGTCATACCAAGAAATGGTCTTTAAGGAACAGTGTCCCCTTGCACATCAACACCGGCCCTCTGGAACCCACCTTTTGTCTCAAACTCTGATTCCCCTGCACTATAGTCCAGGACCAGCTCCCCGAATTGAGCTGGCTCTGTTTTGCAATCTCAGTGACCCAATGGGCGCTGCACCAGTCTGGGTACTCCGGGGCCACCCACGGCAACAGCAAACCTTCCCTTGACTTCAACAGCTCGAAGATTAGTGGATGGTTCCTGTCAACACTGTCAACCTGTGACCTGACCTTGGGAACCCACTCCACCTTTTCCTAGCATGTTTTCTCCCCTCACACTGACATAGCCTGTATCTTCTTCAAGACACAACCCATCTCATATCTGCACGTAAAGCATCTGGAAGAGGGGAACTATTAGCTCAAGGGATATTAAAAGTAAAGAGACCACTTCTGGAAGCCTCTGAGCCCCAGACAGGTGGAGACTGGTAGAGTGTTCTGGGGAAGCATCACAACATGCTCACCCTGGTTTTTTTATAGACATCTGTCAGTGCCTACTGCCGAACACAAGACACTGAGCTAGGTGAACCTCCATGTCTGACCCAGTAAGGCCAATTTTATGCCCTAACCTCAGGTAGGAATTCTTAGCGCATTAACAGACATCAAAACAACCGTAGCAATGACATGCCGAGAACTAAGAATTTGTAAAGATGAGTTACATACATTTCTGAACACATTTTTTAATTGTAAATCTTGAGCAAGGCATTAATGTGTGATTTGGACATGAACCCACTGGCCAAAATCCCAGATCCAGCTTCCTCTTCCATTCCAGCACTTGGCAAATTGAGATCTGGAGCTGAACATAAAACTAGTAACTGGACCATTTCTCCCAAGGCATTGTCAAGTGAATTGGTCTGATACTTGGCAACTGCATTAGCTGTTTGATATAAACTTTTACATGTCAATTGGGACATGCTGTGGATTGCATTAAAACCTGAGTTAGAGATCTTCAGAATGGAGGAAGGTGCATGTCCTTCAATGTCCAAAACACATTTGGTTTGAGTCTGTACAACAAGCCTCTTTCTGTGGTTTGCTAATATATTCTAGACATTCTTGTGTGATGCAGCATCATTTCACACTCTTCAGAGTGCCAGGTTACTTTCTTTTTTTAAAAGTGACATTTTATAAGGAGATGTCATTAATCTGAGTCACTAGTTTATTTTTGCATGCTTGAGCTCTGGTTTGTGGTTAGGGAAATGGTGACAATCAGTCATAACTTTAACTTGGACTCTGTGTGAAGAGGACCTTAGGACAGGAATGAAGAAAAATCCTACCAGCTGAAGGTAATGACAGCTTTCAGTGAGAACAGGACCCTTAAGGAACCTATATTTTTAAAAATGACCAATGACTTTGCATGCCTCAATTCTGGGCATCCATATGCTGCTTAATAAGCTTGGGTTTTCAAAAAGAGGGTGCCTTCTCATTTTTTAAAAATGAGTCAGACCTCCAAAATAAGCACTCAAAAACAGAGACTTCCAAAATCAATAATAAACATAAAAAGCAAAATAAAAAACTGTGTCACAGAATTTGATTCGGCAGCATTAAAAAAAAAAACCCACAACCAACACAAAAAACCCCAACCACAAACCAAAAAAACATCTTCTGTTTTTGTGCTGTACAAAGGTAAAAAAATGATGTTTCAGTGCTTCATCTTTTCTTAATACAAAAGAAAAAGAAGTTGTTTCCATCTGACTCTGTACAGCTGGAAGAATGTTCTTGGCAGGAAAATGTTTGAAGAAATCGTTCATTTTAAGCAAATATTGCGGAATATTTATAAGAAACTAATTTTGTCTTCACAATCGTGTATTTGCCCTGAAACTCGACTCTTGGAGTTTCAGCCCCCTAGTAAGAGAGAGAAGCAACAGAGGATTTTTATCAGCAGCTCAGATCTGGAATATTTGCAACAACGCACAGACTGAGAACGTAAAAACCTGCAAATAACAACTCCGTCTGGCTGGGGAGTGGACAAACAGACAGGCAGCGGCTCTGGCAAGCAGACGATTGCAGGGAGTTGTCTGTCCAGATCCAGCATGTGCACAGAATCTACCAATGTCGTTTGTTGATTATGAAAGCGCCTTGGAAAAAAAAGGCATTAGATAGCCCATTTTGCTGTACTCTAAAAATATCAAGGACTTTTAAAGTCATTTTTATAAAGTAATATGGGAGTTAAGGATTAATTGAACCTACTGGCTTAGGGTATCTGTATTTCTGCACAAAATTAATGTGACAAATTAAGTTTTTATTTAGTTCTCCCTGGCTGAGAAAGGTTGTAATTATGTTAGAGTGTTTACAGCTCAAATATATGTTTAAATAATAAATATGTGTTTCAGAAACCATTTCAAACCTCCTTTTTTAACACAGTCAACTCCATTTCAAGCATATAAATATTTCAATTACAAAACTTGAATACATGTAAAATAAATTAAAAATATATTATTTACATTTCAAATTATTTATAACATATGCTGCTTGACAGCAACAAATTCAACCTTAAAATGAATATTTTTTTTTTTTACTTGTAACTTTGCTTCTGAACTGTGATAGGATTTATATTTTAAATATCCATGCATCTCAGGTACTTACATGGATTTTGCTATAATAAAATCTGAGTAATATAGGACCTTTAAGACAATTATCTTCACAGCACCTCTCCAAAGAAGGTGACTAATCTTATTACTACGTTACAGAAAGAGAATTGAACTTTAAGCAGATTATGTGATTTGCCCAAGGTTCCATGCAAAGTCTGTGGCAAAATGATGCTTAATTTAAATATTAGACTTCACCCCCAAAACCACCTGCAATTATAACCGAAAATAAAGCTAGAAAAATCCATGCAAAAATGCTCTGCAAGACTCACTCTTTTTCTTTAGTTTCCACTTATCTTGTCTTGTTTTGGATTTTTTGCAGCTCAGTTAAAATCATCTTTTCTTTGGGTCCATGAAACAACTTGAAAATTCTACTTGAATTCACTGACTAAATAACCCGGCCAGGTTTGCTGAAAACTGAGCCTGACTGGCAGCTCAGGGGGAACCTGCTCTGGGTTTGAAATAGTACTGAAATTTAGAGGACTGACAGTTCAATTCTATACTCTGTTAAAGTAAAACAAAAATATTTTTCCTGGATACTGAAAATGCACTAGACATTTTTAGAAACAGGAAGGCAAACGAAAGAACTTATTTTGTACTTCATAGGTGGCTAGTAAGTGTAATTTGAAATATTTATAGATGACTATTATTTAGGGATCATTGAGACAGCTCACGTATTTCTGCACTTGTTTAGCATGTTTGTCTGCTTCTCTTAGAAATAATTTCTTTTCCCCTATAGGGTTTTCCATTGCTCTCACAGGTGATGAAACTGAGAAGCAATTCAGTAAGGGAGAGACAGTGGAACAGTTTTCACTCAAAGCGAACTTGCAGCCCGTTATAGCAACAAACTGACTTTGGTCTGGACCCTCTCTAACATTATTAATTTTATGACAAGACCTTGCAACCATCAGCAACAATGTTTTGACCAGAACTAGCTCTCCTGAGATTAGAAACGGCCAATTAATGGCTTCCACTAATAAATAGAATCAAGATTTATAATGAAAGATCCAATCCTGCAGTACCAAAATCAGAGCACTTTCCTCCCAGCCTCTTCACCTTTCCCTGTTAAACGTCTGTAGCCATAATGGCTTCAATCCTAACACACAAAATGCTTACACTGGACCCAGGGGGCACTTTCATGATCACATAAGGGCTTCAGAATAGGGCTTATTTAATATATCTCCTTTTCTGGAATGCCCTTTCACTCACACTGGTCCTCAAGTGGAAGGATGAGAGAGAGAGAGTGAGAACAGTGAAGCCCTGGAAGGACATTAGAGAATACCCTTCATATGGAAAAAATGCTGCCATATGTGCAATGGCATCAGTAGGGAGAATGTGCTGGATATGAATTAAGCTGTAACGTTGATTTAATATTTATAGGATATAAGGTAAAACATCAGAAGATCCTTACATCACTGGGTAAGCATTGCATAGCTGTTTTGGAGATGCTGATTTGTCTGTTGGTGTGTGTATTTCAGTATTAAAATAATGAAAATAACAATTTCTTATAAAACCTCAATAATGCTTTTGGAAAGCCATAAATGCAAAACATAAACCTTTCCTCAGAGCTGTGTTCCCGTGCCAGTGAAGCCTGTGGAAACTCTGCCCCAACTTCTACAGCCCTGCACACTGGAAGTGGCCATTTGGGTGATGCTGCCTGGGTTTTAACATTCCACAGGCTTTCGCAGGATATCAGACTCCACATTTAATTATGTGCCAGAAGAAGAGAGGATTTAGGAAACTGGGAGGAACAGCAACAGCAAAAATGGATAAGAAACAAAAAAAGGGTTACTGTGAAACTACGGAGGCCCCTGCTAGGTATGAAGAATCTGTACTTTCCACTGTGGATACAATACTGTGTTTTTGGTTGCTATTATGAAAATGACACACCAAGCTTCTACACTTTAAGGATATGTTATTCAGAGGTGCTGAATTTCTGCAATCTCCACCTCAGTGAGCTGCAGCTACAAGCAGCCGGTTTCCCTGGAAAGCAGGATCACCTAAATGTTTGTTTCCTGTGGGCCCTTAGCTATTGTAGTGCTAAATGCAGAATTATTCACACAAGCATTTATCCTTCCCTTTTCTTGGAATAAAAGACACTGTGCTAAATTCTGGGCCAGTGAGAGGAGGTGCAAATCCCCTGGCTATAAATGATCTCTGCCACAGGTAAATTTGACTAATTATTTTCATAAAGCTGAACGAGGAAAGGATGCACATCTCAACATTTGTTGCTGATTTAGCATGTGGCATAGAAAAAGGACAGGCTAGCTATAAGCTAGACAAAGCTATTAGACATTACCGTTCAGACAACACCTACCTCACTCCAAACCAGCATGGTGCCGAATATGACCTGTAACCCATCAAAGAAATTGTCTCCTATGATGATGACAGTGGCACCTCCTGTAGTCCATCCTTCACTTGGACTGATGGCTTTGATACATGGTGTAGCTGCTTTTCAACACACATGAAAAAGAGAAGTATTCTGCTGTTAGAACCAGATTTTAATGATAGAAGACTTGAGAAAAATAAAATAAAAGGAGCTTTCATTTTCCCCCCCTTACTAACACAAAGATTTCAGCAATCATGTTCTTTCTAGTACATGCACATGACCTCAAACTGTATCTTTGGAAGCATTTTTTTTTTCTCAATTAATTTGTTTGGGTTTGTTATCTGCATTGGAAAAAATAACTTGTTTTAAACCTACATTAACAAAAAAAATAAAAATAAAAAATCACAGCATGATGGGCAGAGACCAGTTGGAAATCAGGACAAATCCCTATCTTTATTCTATATTAAATGCACAGTTAACCTGAGTTAATAAAACAATCTCCAGTGAGCTTGCTTTATTATCCATTATAACCTGAATTTATCAAGGAAACTCCTATAAATATTAAGGCAAATACTGTCTAAATAAAAAAAGGGTGTATCCCTCAGCATTTCTTTAACTGTTCTGTAATCAGATCCAGGTTGTAGTAATAACCACCCTGCCCTGCTTAATGGTATGGCTACTACTACTACAAAAAAACCAACCCAAACCCAAACCAAAATCCATAACCCTGCCATATAGTCATTCCAGTACTCTGCATCTACTGGATAATTAAGTGTGTGCAATGCATTCTGCCGTATTCACAGGGTCCATCCCCACTTTCACTAGCCACTTTCTTGGCACCATCTGTACTAAGCGTCTCCTGAGAGGATATTGAAAACTCAAGCACTGCTCAAAGTGGTAAACTCAAATCTTGGTGTAAGATCTTCTGGTTAAAGACTATCTAAGCAGAAACACACTCAACTTTATATATTGTGGGATAGGGCAATATAAATGTCCACATACTGAATCTCCTCCTCTGCAGCACTGGAGTACATCAGAATTTAACTGTGCTGAAGCAACAGGAATAACATTACCATTAAAAAAAACCCCAAACAACTGAATAAGACAAAAAGCCCAGGATAAGTCTCAGCTGTGGAGTCTCAGGGTGGTCAGATGGGTTGATGAAAAGAAGCAACTCCATCCTGAATGTGACCAACTTCTCCTTGCTAACACAGCACGAAGTGAAAATATGACACCATACCATTAGATAACATTTTAAGTAAAGTAGGTACCTCAACAAATTCATTAGCCATGAAAAACGGATTCCTTAAGGAGCAGCAAAACTCCACCAGTCAACCTCAATACTGGAAGGAAAGATTTTTTTCTTTTAGATAGGAACCCAGTCCTCAGCAGAGAGAAGAGGGTGGCTCCTCCGAAAACACATAAAGGACTGCCATTGCCCACGCTGATTTTGCAATGTCAATCAGGTGTCAAACAGCAGGACAGACTTTGTTAGCTGCATATATATATATATATTTCTCTCTGCATCTATACCTTTTCTTTTAGGATTGTTGGCATTTGGCTGTGAATTGCTACTTTGTTGAAAGGTTGCCTCAGCTGCTAATTTGGTTTGTTACTCTGAGTATTTGATGACACTCAAGAGAGAGCACTCAGGCACTTCATCAGGTAAGGATTTACTTGGAAGATAGGGTGTGAAATCCACCCACTTGTTAGCACCTTCCAGGACAACACCCTTGCACCCATGAATTACTTAACGTGGCTATGTAGTGCCACAGCCCCTGCCCTACACTCTTCTAATTGTACAGACAGTAAATTAATTCAATCACAGAAACCTAGTTTTAAATGCTCCAGAGACCCTGTGCATCTTTATGATTATTTCGTGAAGTTCTGCTAATGGTTTAGTGAAGTGCTAATTGCATGTGTTGGTGAGGCTGCTGAGAAGCTCCTTGCTCCCAGCCCCTGGGCAGGGCGGGCAGGCGTGGAGCTGGGAAGCCAGAGGGACCTGGAAAAGGAGCCGTTGAGTCACCCTTAGCAGTGAGTTTCTGTGGGCACTGCTGCAGACTAGCACCACCGGTGATGGAACGCATGCATGGGGAGCAAACAGACCCCATCCCTACCTACAAAAGGTTGTAAGTGTCAGGCAAAACTTTTCCACTACTTAAGCTGGTGGAGATGCCAGCTCTAGTGAAAAACACAAACACACAGAGGCAGAAAAAAATCATTACCCTACTCCAAACTTGGCAGAGCATAGCCATTAACTTTTACATGAGCTAACAAAAGAAACATCCTAACATTACCGTCATGAAAATGTAGTGCACACACAGAAGTAACTTCAATATGTTTAATTTGGATTCAAGTTACTTGCATAAAACTGTGCATAAAAAACATTGCAAAGTCCAAAACCAAATGCTTTCATTTCAGCCGAGCTCACAGCAATGGATTTACAGCGAAAGCAGCTTTTCAAAATGCCATCTAGCCCTTTCACAGAATCAAACTTTTTCATAAATAAAAATTAAAATCACTTCCAAATTACACACTTTCCAGCATTCCCAGTTGTTTGTGGATGCACACCCCCCACAATAAAACCTGAAGATAATCAGTTTCCCACGTGTCAGAGACTGAGCTACTTTTCTTAAAGACTACAAGCAACATTTTTTTCCAGAATACCAGTGAATAAAAACTGTTTGAGACCATAAGCCATTAACAGAAAACATATGCAGCCTTCAAAATTATAGAGTCAATTCATCTTTCAAATGAATGCAAGACACTGTTCTGCAGTTACAGGTCCCCACTAAAGGTCTTACTGTTTATCTTGTGATGTTCTTTGCGGTCCCTACATTGCACTCAGAGGTGCGAGGTGCTGCACTGTCTGTGCTGCCTCATGTATTTGATTCTGATACTTTATACATACATGTGCTTAATATCAAATACATGCCAAGTCCCATGGCAGCCAGGGGGACTTTGAGCAGACACTCAGGTCCTTGTGCTGAACTGGGGCTGTGGGTTGTTCACTGGGACACTCTCGTCTGCAAAGTCAATGTGACCACTCGCATGTGTAATTTTATTTAAATATGTAGCAATTATGCTGAATCAGTGCCTCACCCAAACTGCTGGCAATAGCCCAGGACATCTCGTCTGAGGACAAAAAGTCAGGACTTGGTGGTTTAATAAGCAGGGCAGGTTGGTGCCCTTTGCAAGCACTGCCTGAGAAGCAGTGAGAGATGCTTCCCAAAAGACTCCAGGGCATTATTTTCCCTTGGGAACTGTCACAGAAACCAATGGAACTTCCCCACTTTCACCACACAGTTTCTCTTATCTCAAAACGTAAGTGTCTGTAAAGACTGGAAGGGCTGCATGAAGGTGCAAGGGAAGCTGCACTGGAGGGCTGCATCCCGAGGCAGCCTGTGGAGACATGCTGAAGGGGGCATCCAGACCGCCACCTGTTTTTGAAGGCACAAAGCATGTTTATACAATGACATATTGGCAATAGCCAGTGTCATTTGGAGCACTGGCCTTACTAAATCTTTGCCCTTCCCAGGTCTTTTCCTTGGGCCACCAGGAGGGAGGATGGAAGAATTAGGTCCCATTTGCCAGCATCACCACAGGTAACGTTGAGAGGGGAGGGGGGCAAGGCAATGACCTCAGCTCTATTTATGCCCCTGGTACAACTGTCTGGCCAGCTCGGGCCTTTAGCTCTTCATACTTCTTCTGTTAATCATTTGGCAACTTTCAAAGCGCTGTCTGGAAGGTGTTTACTTCTGTGCAATCCTAGAAAAACAGAGCTAGGCACAATAATCTTTTCACTGGGGACCTTGATTTTTCTACATTTTGTTTCGGTCACAAGAGAAAACAAAATTCAGAACATTTTTTTTGCAGAATGCGAAGTTCAAGAATCTCTATCTGGAATTAACTATTACACTTTTTAATATTTCCAAGAAAACCAAAATATTTTGTTTCAAAACATTATCACTTAACATGCCCTTCTGTAACACCAAAGCATCATTTCTAAAATGGTGTTTTTAAAACAAATAGAAAAGAGTTACATAAAATTTAGGGGGCTTCTGTAGAAAAAGTGATTTTAGTCAAGGTCTGAAACTTCCCTTCTACAAAAAATGCAGGACCAGTTCTAATAAAGCCAATGAAGTGTGTGTGATTGATAACATGAACAGATTTTATGTCCAGAGAAGAATTATAATTTTTTTTAAAAAAGGATAATTACATATTCTCACACATAGAAACTTCTTTTTAAAATGAACAGTTGGGAGCCAACTACAACCAGAATGAAAAGTTTGGTAGCCTAACTATCAGATAAGATTTTAAGGGTCTTTGGTGTGAGTATATTGCATTCACTGCATGTTTTCAGAAGTCGTTGGACTGAGGAAAGACTAAATATTACTCCTCCAACTGCAGGTGTGGACCTTGCAGCTCCTTGCTGAAGGTGATGAGGCCACATCCTCCACCTGCTGAAATGGCCTAACGGTTATGAGCCTTAACGAGCTGCTCTCCTTCTTTGCATAATATCAAGGCAAATCAGTGTTAACATCTGACATGTTCCATCGTGCTGCTCCTGCAGTTTGAGGTAACAGAGAGAGGAGGTAGAAGGAGGCACTGCAATCCCAGACTTATTGAAGCCAATGGGAATTTTGCCACTGACTTCAAAGCTAAGGTCTCTGTCAAAGTGTTGGGCTAAAGGCTGGACTTGATAATCTTAAAGGTCTTTTCCAACCTAAACAATTCTACAATTCTATGATTTTAAGGATTTATGAGCAAAAACCTTAATGACTTTCAAGGGAAACAATGTTCTTTGGAAATCTTCATCTTTTCTCAGAATACACAGTGTTGAAATCTTATCACCTTCCATACAAAGGGTGGTAGGTACCAACTTCAGCACACAGGTAGCAAAAAAGAAAAGTTTTTTGTTGCGTGCTGTGTGTGTCAAGTGTGTTCCTCTACTCCCCTAGCTACTGATATACAGGGGATTTTTCTTCCTTCAAACTGTGACAATAAAATGATTACCCCGCCACAGTTTAGCATAATGGTTCAGAAATGCTTGTGGCATATTGCAGAGTTAAAGTGGAAATTATTAGGTAGCTCTTCTTTGTTATAATAATGATCACTCCACAAATAAAAGCTCTTCTCCCAAAGGTACTGCAAGGCACAAAATGCTAATTCTGAAGATTATGTGTGCGCTTTTATTAAATATTACTATGCCCTGTCTGTTTGAGGGCTTCACTGCTCTGATTGTTTTATGAGTGCCATGTTAATGTCAGCCCCATCTTGCTAGCAGCAGGCACACATTTTAGCTTTTGTATGAGAGTTGATCAAAGGCCACGTGCTGAGGGAATTGCTGAGAAAACACGGACAAGCGATAAAAATCTAACAGATTAATTGGTTTAAATTTCATTTCAGGGCGTTGAACTTTGGCTCAGGACACTAGTACTACACTACCAGGCAGGGCCTAATTACCACATTTCCAATTTGCCTCTGAACAATGCTTGGAAGGCAGAATAATAACAGAACTAATAATACTAATAACAATAACAATAATAATAATAATAATAATAACAGCAGCAACAACAAAATAACAGCAATACCATCTCCTCGTATCTTCTTGTACATGTTTAACAACTTACTTTGTGTGCAGGGAATTGCACTAGGAAACCCCTCTCCCCCACATCACCATCCCTCTGCCTCCTGAGCATTTCCACCTGCCTCAAATAGCAACTGAAGACAGAAGAAACAGCAGACGCCCTCAGGAGCATCAAACATCTGAATTTACAGAATCAGTGAGGTCCCAATTCAAGCCCCTCACAAACACACACTGGACATCTCATATTCTTAATTAGGGACCTGCATTTATAAACAGAGAGAGCATTTTATTCCACAACAGAAATTATCTATTCCATTGATAGAAAACAGAGGCTGGAGGAAAAAAACCCCACACGTATTTACTACAAAGTTTATGGGTGGCCTTGGAATAAGGGTTAATTGAGCTTAGAGGTAAATGTTCACTGAGGTGAATTAGTGGGATGCACATCTATCAGCAGGGCTCTGGGACTGCTCTTATTTAGCTTCTGAAATGTATCTGCTCTATGATTAATATCCAGTTTGTACTAGTGACTGTAAGAATGACCTCGCCTGCAGTTTTTATCATGAAGTGTGGTTTCATCCTCCATTATTCTATGGATGAGGCTCTGACAACAGTTGCTACATCACAACAGGAGTTTAAATGATGGGGTGCATGACTTTATTTTTCTTCTCTTTAAGAGTATTGTGACACACAAGGAGAGTTGCATAAAGGCAGTTAAAATTGGGAATTCAGAGGAAAAGGGAATTTATACCCCATCTTAGAGGAAGTACTGAAAATATCTGGAGTTAAGTTTTCCTTTTTTTCCTTGGGTAAAACCTAATTCCAGGTTAAGTATATAAATGACCCACAGATTAACCCATGGTTTATGGGTCTGATCCTGCACCCTGTTAAATGCTTTTGCCAAACTACTGATTTTCAGAATATCAAGACAAATCAGTCATAAGCACTCAAAACCATGACTTCTTATTAAGTTGTGCTTCAACAAACCACTTAAGTGAGTGCTTAAAAACCCAGCTGAAGAAGTTGCAAAACAGGAGCTAGATTTTGTTAAGGTAGTTGGGAAGTCCTCTGGGCAAAGCTGTCAAGAGCTATGTAATGGATACAGAACTAGGGTTTCCATTTCAAAAACCATTCAGGTTACATGTAGACCATCCTGCGCAGTGCAGGGCTCATCCAGCCTGACACTAGCAGCAGCAGAGCCAACATACTCATGCCAATGTGCTGATTTCAGGAACTAAGCTGCTATGTCTACTCAGAGTTGCAAACTGTCAAATGTAGCAGTGACTCAGTGCTAACTCTGGGATTTCTAGAGCAGCTTTATATCATCTGGTGGAGATCTTCCCTCAGGTACCTCATAGCTATTGAAATCACATAGGATTTGTGACACTCAGCAAGGCAGTGCCCAGGAATGGTCTGAGCCCAAATTCCTTTCCCACAGCACGCTGGAACTGAAGGCACACAGCACTTGTTGGGATGCCCAAGGCCTTTTTGATCTACACTTTTAGTTTGGCAAGGTATGTTTCTCTTTAACAGGGGAGAAAACCACTATTTCTTCCCTTCTTGAGTTATAAATTTACAGAGATGTTATACAGGGAGGGAAGGGTTACTCCATTCATCATTGTTTATTGTGGATTTTCCACATTAAGCACTTCAACAGATTGACTTTAACTTGGAGGGAGTGGGTTTTTTTCAGAACTGAAAATTATTGTTTTTCCACAATTTGTCAGTTTGAGAGAATGAACCAAATATTCTGTGTGCATGTGTGTGAGAGAGTTGGGCTGGGTTGCTTTGGGTGGGTTGGTTGGTTTGTTTTTTCAAAAATAAGATTCTTATTCCTGAGAAGCAGGAGTTGCCATTGTCTGCCCACCGACTTTGAGCATCCTGAAAGAGTGAACGCTAAAAATCTTGTGTGCTCATGCAATGGTACCGTTCCAGTCTAGTGTGTAGAAGCGTTGCCGGAGCTGTATGCAGCACAAGCAACTGAAGTTTACAGAACCAGCCTGGATTGGAAAAGTCTACAGGACCAGTTAGTCATAGACACTTCAGGGAAAGGGAATGCGGCAGAGTTTTTACATATTGTACTGGCGCATTAAATCTTCACTCTTAAGCTAAACAATGCATTTGCTGTTTATCTTAGTAAAGTGATGATCTTCCTGCTTTCCTTTTTCATATCGCAGCCTGCTCCCTTTCCTATTCTCTCCTGACAATAAGCAGCTGCTGTGCAGGAAACAGGGTAACAGAGGTTTCCCTCTTGAGGAGATAACTCACGCAGCTTTATGCAACACAGGCACGAGGATGTGATGCCCTACTCCCCCTTCCCAGCTCCCTCCTTTACAGCATCTTGATATTTGGGACTTACCATTTGCAAGCTTTAAAGATTAGAACACCCTGCCAAAAATGGCAACCTCCTCCTGGTTCTTCGTGACATCTGCACTGGGTGAAATCACTGAACCAAAAATATACACACCATGCAATCCCTCCAGGTTGGGGGAAGGGAGGGAAGGTTGCCTTTGTTTCTGTTTTCAAGTAGTGAAATTAAAGGTATTGGCTGTGATTTTCTGCCTAACATTTCGGATGCTTAGTTCCCATTAATGGGAATTGAAAATGTAAATTACCTGGGATAATATTCTACCTACAATCAATACTTAAGCCAGTGTTTCTCTTTTATCCCTGCTGATGCCTCAGCTAGCAAAGTTACATTTCATGGAGTCCTCTGTGTTTCTCTTTCCCTAATGATTTCCAAAGCTCTCAGTTGTTGATCACTGCCTGAAAAATGACTGCATGGAAAAAGGAGGCAATCTGGAATAATGAGAGACGTGTTACAAAGAAATTTGCTCTGTACTTTACTTACAACATTTCCATAAAAATAATAATTGTTATCTCTATATGACTGCAATAAATGTATTTTCATTCATTCTTCTAAACCCTTTCACACCACAGAGGAAGTTCTGAAGTTCTGATTTATTTGGGGCTTTTTTGGTTGTGTTTTGGTTTGGTTTTTTTTTTTAATTTTAGGAAGCAACTCCTGGTTTCAAAAAATTAATAAAACAGTAAGAGCCCTTAGCATCTCACTGCAAGTTGGTAAAACTTGACTTCAAAAAGAGAGCTCTGTCATGTTTGTTTGGCAAATAATAAATTCCCCAAGAAAAATGCAATTTCACAAAACACTTAATTTTATTAAATTCAATATATAGGTAAAGCCAAAGGTATAGCTAAAACATGAAGATATATATAGAAAATAATACGTATGTTATTATTCTTGAAAAATTTTATATGCACCCGCTCTATACAAATACATAGATAGATAGATATTTCAAGAAGCCTAACAATTTTATTGCGAGATTTTTTGACGCACTGTTGCGATTTTTTATTTCAAGGAAATTTCAGGCAGATTTTAAGCTGTAATTTTTGCATTCATTATTTTTGCCCCAAAGTTGGAAGATCATCATTTTGAGTCAGCCATGAAGAAAATGTAGTGGATAGCCTAAACCAATGCAGCTACTCAGCTCCGGCACTGACATAAGTCTCTGTCATCTTGAGCAGCTTGGTTGCACAGGGGATACACACACAGTAGACCAGAAGAAACATCCAAGCACATCCAAGAATATTGCAGAGGGTCTACCAAATATTGGCAGCACTTCCAGCTGCACAACTGGGGATAAGTTTGCTCAGACCCAAGCACCAAACCAGTGACTGCTGCAGTGCACTGTCCTTCCTCAGGGAGAACATCTCAGGGATGCACAGGCACATTCTGACCCCAAGCAAGATAAATGCTTTACTATGAGTCCCCAGATTATTGCACCTTAATTTCTTCACTCCTTCCTCCATCCCACAGGGTCACTTGAAAAGGTAGAGGAACAGTGTTCCTAAAAGATGGGAAGCCAAAGGCAATAGCATGCAGGGGACTAAGGTGTGATATACGCATGGGATTGCACCATTTTATCTCAGTGCAGACTTTAAAAGCTTTGTTAGTACAACAGTGAAAAAATCCTATATGCCTCTCCTGTTTCAGTTTCAATGGCTTCCTACTGATTCAACTACTGATTTAACGCTGATGAAGTTACAGAGCCCATCTAAGCCAGTATGACTATTTTAAAAACAATAAGCATGTCCAGAAAGGAGACTGCAGCTGTTTAAGTACACTGAAGTTTAAAAATAGCTGCACAGATGCAATTTCTGAGTGAGGATGAAGGCAACCCTGCGAATGGATGCCCAAAATCTGTAATATAAACCAAGCCTAAAAGTTTGTCAAAATAAACATTGCTGCATACCTTGCATACTCTAAAACCTACTTAATTTAACTGACCGGTTCCTTCAGTGCTGCTAACTAAGGTCCTGAACCAGCAAAGCATTTTATAGGATGGAACCAGTCATTTGCTTAATGTTAACCCTGTGGTTTACTGTTTTGCTGAATCCTAACCTCATGGACAGGCAGGTGGGTGCTACTTCTGAATTCATGTTTTGTTCACCATCACCCTGGTTTCATTTTCTCTCTTTTATTTTCTATCAGTACCTTAACAAAACTGTAAATGTCTCACAGCAAATCTCTCTAGAGTCAGAACATAGGACTAGATAAAAGCTCCTGAGCCACAGCACCCCATCCCTGCAGGGTGTAAAAAGTTCAGCATCTGGAGCACAACAGCAGCAAGTCTTGATGTTCAGATGGACACAGGCACGTTATGGCCACACTGGCAAGGTTTAGTCAATAATACACAGAAACTATTCTAGATGAAATGTAGAGTTCAATCTAAATCTAAATTCTCACTCCCCTGGACTAAATATTAGTATCAATTAAACTTTTATGGAATCTTTCACTATCACAAAGAAAAAAACAGAACCCCACCCCCCCAAAATCAGTTAAACCCCCCACTGTATTATATAGCGCAACCATTAGAAAGTTCACCTGAGATGGATTCTACAGCAAAGAATTTATTTCATCCTGATAAAAACAAGAGCCCCCACTAAAATTAATTTTTAGTTGAAGTCTCTTTGTTCAGTAGAATTGAGAAAGTCTGCCCACAGCTCACAGTAATCGTCTTTCACAAACAGAACAACCCGCGTAGAAACACAAAGCAGTTGTGGCAGGGACAGGGAGTGCCTGTAATCCAGTTTCTTCAAGGGAAATTCAAGTACCCTAAGAGTTCTTATTCCTCATCTGATTTCTCTCACAAATCACAGGCTGCTCTCTAATGCAATTTTCTGGAGTCTGAGAATCATAAAGTCAAATATGAACAAGTCTAGTGGAAAATCTGTGACGCTAATCTTGGCCTACGTTGTATTTTTAACAGGCACTGAATGTGTGCGCCGGATTATCCAGATGGCCATACAGGAATCATCCTGATAGGATTAAACCTTTGTGCTGAACTCTGCTCCATCTGTTCTCGGAGGTTTGCCTATCGCTATCAGAATACGAATGTTCAGCCCACGTCTAGCACCGCGACTGCAAGCGCCTGTTTACCACACACACGCACACACATATGTAGATGTGCACATACATATTCTTGAGTACTTGATTAGTAATGTGAGATGAAGTTAGTCTGAAATTTACCACTAAAGAAACATATTGGTTTTATTATTTGTTCGAAGAACAAAGTATGCAATATCTAAATTCAAACAAAAGAGCATTTTTGTTGTTGTTCTGGGACTTGTTCAATTCATTAAACCATAGTACTGCCATAAATTTATAGATGAAGGCATGACTAAACATAAAGCAGCAAGGCTCTTCATCTTTGAAATCTATTAGCGTATGAGAATGTATGACACAATTGCACTTTGAAGATATCATGGTTAAATATTTCAGATTAAAAACCAGCCAACAACAAAACACATGTGTGCACACAGCGTTGGTAGCTGTTATTTGTGGCTCAATCTAGTCACAGGCCAAGAACAAAAAAAGTAATAATCAGTCCCAGTAAAAGAAAAGCTTATTCCCATTAATGTTGCTTTCTGCTTTTATTATCTATTAATGACAGTCTTCTGCATTCATTGTTGCAGCCTGGCAGATGCAGCAAAGATCCATATTCATCACGTGCAAAAAATTGTGCTCAGGCTGTCTCCGTGACAGGTTACGCAGAGCTGCCAACGAAGAGACCAAGGTCCGATGGACAGCCTCAGGTTTCCAGGCCCTGGGCCAAGGGAAAAGGTAGGGAATCTGGCTCTTCCGTAAGAAAAGCATCCCAGTGATCTTAAGGTTTAACTAAATTGCTGTCCTGGCCAAAAATACACTACAAACTAATGACTACCTGGGATGGGAACAGTGGCTAAGGAAAATAAACAAAATAATGCAATTGTTGTTATTATTGTTGTTGTTGTTATTAGGGGGGTTTGATTCAGAAATGCAATATAATACTCAGCCCGTGTTTGTGATGGCAGCGGGACAGCAGCGGAGGCAATGTAACCTGAATTGCATTGCAAGCAGAAGCTCTGTGTTGCAAAGACTGAGATCCCCTTGTCTCCCCTGTGCAGTGTCTTTCAGACTGTTTCATCCCGTTGTTTGTGCTGCTCTGAATGCAGGGTGAAGCACACCTTCACAGCCATTTAGGCTTTACTTGCAAAAACACAAGCATAAAAAAATATTTATAGTTCATAGTATTTGTCCAGCAATGACACCACATAAAACCAGCACACTGAAAATCTGAGGAGTGAATACTTTGGACTCAAGCCTACAAATGCTGAGAGAAGTTGTTCTTTCAATGTGTCTGATAAAGTCATGCTATGTTTTTATTTATTTATTTATTTAGGGCCGTATTCAGACCACCTACCTAAGGCATTACAGCATGTAAAAAGTCAGACTCCAGCTCTGGCTGGGTGAGTCAGTCTGCCTAAACTGGGATCTTCTTTGCGCTATACAATGAGCAGAGATGGGCAGACACCTTTGGAAGCTTGGAGACCCAGGAGTTCCACACTGGCTCCCAAAAGTACCAAGGGACCTCGGCAAGATGATATGTAGGTAGGAAGCAGCCAGATGCAACCCCATAAAAAATATTTGGCGGCTGATATTGAACAGGCACCTGACTCTGGGCTTTCCAGCAGGCATCTCTGCTTGGACTCAGTGCTGAATGAGGAGGCAGCACTCACTGTCGCCTTCAAGGTCACAATCCCAGGAAGGGGATAATTTTCCCCAAAGGGCCTCTGATCAGAGTTCCTTTATCTTTCAGTGCCTCAGAAAGCCAAACCTGGTCATAAATAGTTGAGTGACGTTCTCACCTGAATGTACCGCGGCAAAGCGCTGTGACCTCAAACCCCAACCCACTAAATAAAGCTGCAGCTGGAAAGATGAGCAGCGTTGTGGTCAGGCTTGCGATTTACCTCCGAGTGCTGGCCTTCCCTCTCAGCATGGATCAGGTAGCACCAAACCTATGAATTCCATCTGCAAGCCCAAGTTTTCCGTGAACAGTAGCACGAGCTTTCTGTTCCGTCTCCAGCAGCAGGGGAGAGCTAGCACATCTGCTGCCATTTCACAACCCAAAAGGGACCTCTGTGGGAAACACACTTTGCTTTTTCATGGGATAGATACAGAACCTCTGAGAGAGTTGCTGCAAAACCATAATGATATGGTATTAACCAAACATAATTAATTTTTAATTTCCTTATACATCCATTGCTAACAGACACTTCCAACGGTAGCACAGTAAAAAGCACACAGGTTCCTGCAGCATTTGGGACCAAATTTTTGGAAGCATCCATCTATCCAGTGGTTCCAGTAAGCATCTGATGGAATTTTCAAAGCACCTGGCAGACAGGCATAGAAATTCTGTAGCCAGAGTTTTAAAATTCCCACTAAATATCTATCCACAGCTTTAGGCACCTTGGTGCTTTGAGAGTTAGGATTTAGGTCCAAGAATTTCCAAAAAGATTGCTTTGGGGTACCTACTCTTTTGGGTAACCACCTGACTCTCAAAAATTGATCAGAAAGTCCTAAACATCCACCTCATGAAGGACAGTATCTCGTTAAGCAGCTCACACTGGCTCTTCCACCTTAATTTGCAGATCTAAATGTTTGCATTGCTTTTGAGAAATAGTTTTAAACTGCTAAATTTCAGACAAGTTTTTCATAAAACTTTATTCTTGATCTTTTTAATAAACTTCCTAACCCCATTCGCTTCCCTCAATGAGGTCATAAACCAGTGCTGCTTATATTACAGTCACTTCCATGCTAAAGATTTGTCACAAAGAGAACTATAAATTCATGGAATGAAGGTGGAAAGCAGAAAGGACTAATTGTGAGACACAAAGCTTTCTGGTTATGCTCAGCAAACAGTTTGGGTTAGGATTCTAAAAAACACTTTATGAAGTTGTACTACTGGCTTTAATGAAAGCACGCTTTTTGCAATGCCATGCACTCCTGAAAATCATGTATTCTGGATCTGGGCCAAACACAAAGCCTGTCTCCATTCCAGTATTAATTATTAGTAGTTTATTTTTATTCTTTACTACTAACATTAATAATTTTCAGATGGCAACCTAGATTAGAATAACCGCTCCAAACATCCCACCCTGGTGGGTTCCATTTTCTGCATCAGTTTCTTGGCTTATGCTGTTAACTCATTTCCCTGGATCTGGGGGAGCTTCGTCAAATACTGGTTTTGCTGGGGAAACACTTGGCAGGCACCCTGCAATGGACAGTAAGGGACAGACTTGAACGCTCACACCAGCCTTCTCTCAGTTCAATGAGACTATGTACAGCCTGAGACGCAAAAAATACTGAGCTCATTATTTGTGAAGCTTTCTAATCAGAATATTCTACATGACAATTTGGTGGAAAATTTTGATCTAAATAAAACTTTGACCTTGAGATTGTTAGCACTCAGCTGATTCACACATGGACACATGTTCCATGGGAACAGAGACCTTTCATAGTCACCAGTTGCTTTGGGGTATTTAAATACTGGGATGCCTAACATGAAACATTTGGAAGTGTCCAGATACCTGCAAACTGCTGTGAATAGCATTCCTTGATAATCACGACCTTTCAGGACATCCACATGAATCCTCAAAAAATCACTAGTTCTTGGCTTTCATTTACAAACCACAATTCACAAAACCCTTTTCCTTTGTACTCTGCCCAAATCAGCAGGGGACTGGAGAGAAAAAAGCATCTTTTCCCTACATAACAACAATAAAGGTATCCTATAATAAAAAGCTAAGTTAAAGGAAATTGTTGAGAAATAATATTAATCATAGTACAATAATACAATGTTTCATCATTTGCTAGTGTGCACATTTTGGAAGGCTGGAAAAACAACGTCTGGCAAAACTTCCCTGCCATACGGTGCAGTATCTCTCAAACATTTCTCTAATCCTAATGTCATTCTTCTCCCCTACGATGCCATTGTTTTAGTGACATGGTGGCCAGCATAGCAAATTGAAATGTAATGAATGCTCATTATCTATGAATATTCATTGCCTATTTGAGTGCTACCGAGTGTTCTCCTGTAGTGGTAGCTGTGAAGCTTCTGCCAAACAGAGTAGCTAAGGTTTTTCTACTTGCATGACTGTACTCTGATTCCTCTGAGGTCTGGAGAGAAACCTCAAACCTTCAGAAAGTGGTTGGTCTAACTCTCCAAATAAGAGCCAACTCTCATGGTGGTTGGAGAACTTCCATCTGAAATTTTCTCCCTTATCTGTCTGCTGTTACAAAATAGGGTTATTTCACCTGCATCTAAATCTGCATCAAATTTTAATGACAGTTTTCCCCCTGTTTTCTTCTTTTTGCAAATTTAGGAACACAGTTCTGAAAGCTCCTATGGGAAATTCACACAGTGTGCTCTTTCTTCATCCAGGTACTATTTTTCCATGAATTCATGACATCCTCGTAACAACAGAGGGTAACAACATATCACAGCTTGACATTGTTCAGGTATTCTGGGGGAAGGGCTGTTTTATTTTTCATTTACTTGAAAAACATAAAGGGCAGCTGCTCACAGCTAGGAACTGCGACACCTTATCTTTTTAAAATCCAGGTGTACCCTGCTTCTGTTGTAGCATTTTTTCCTTTTTCAATTAGACATGACACTAGATCCTTGATATGGGACTGTCAAGCAGGAATCCTTTCTAACTGTGGCAACTGAACTACCCAAACTTGACTTTTCAGGAGGCATTTCCATGGGCATTATATACCAGCAATCCTTTTTATTAGAGACTAGAATACTTCAAATGGAATCTCTTAAGTCTCCTGCAACATGGTGGCAGCAGTTAGTACATATATGTTATGACATAATGTTTATGTAGTGAAAAAAAAAATAATCAGAAACTCACACCTCCGACTTCAAGAAATACCTACAGCATAACAGCAGAACTGAAATTCTGGAATCTCCTTATCCAAATCAACCATTAAAAATCCACTTGCCAAAAAATTGTTTAAATCTTGTTTACATTTAGCCTCAGACTAAAAATAAATTTTGAAAGATCAAAATTGCTGCAGCCAGATATTCTAAGCTTTTGAGTACCTCTCCTTAATGGCTGATTTATGACCTAGACAAATAGAAACAGATGATTTTTTGCTTTCTGTTTTATGAGACTGGCTGTGAGAAGGGGCAGCTCCACCTACCCACCCACCCAGTTCTTGTGAAATTCTCAGTAATACTCAACGAGAAAGCAGGAGGCTGGGCCTGCAGATCGCTACTCTGCCCTGGTGAAGATTAAAAAAAAAAAAGACATCAGCATAATTCAGTGGGGCATAATTTCGTTAACATAGTTTTGACTACCTAAATTGGAGCTGTACAGATCTGAGCTCTGCTGTGGTTTGCCAGCATGATGGATCCCATGATTTGCTCCTGAAGGGACCATCTCGATCACACAGCCTGACATCCTGCGCAGCACCCACCGAAGAGCCTCACCCAGGAATTCCTGGATGAGGAATTACTCAGATCTTTAACACCTCTCCCTGAGCTGCCATACACTTTTTAGGAAGACACCATGTCCTAACTTAACATTTGCAACCTGCAGGAAACCTGCCACAGTTTTGGCAATTTACTTCAACGGTCCCCAGAGTTAAAATCTTGTTGAGATCATATTGAAGTCTTTATCTTCAAATTCTCTCAAGTGAAGCACCTTAACTTTCTGGCCATGTTTTGTCTCTTCAGAAGGACAAATTCTCTAGCTTCATCTGAGTGCACATACTGGACTAATCCAGCCCTGGTGTGCTCGCTTAGAAACATACAGTAAGCCCAAAGGACAGCGAAGAGGTTAATATTATATGCTCGGTAAGGTCAAGCTCCAAGAACACATAACAAGTCATTATGTAAAAAATTGCCTGAATTTATGACTCACTGCATTTATGAAGGAACCGATATGAAAAAGACAACTTGGCAAAAGTGAAGAAAATGATTTCCAGCTTGAAGTTTTGCAATCCTTCAGTATATCAAGGCTCACTTATTGTTATTACTATCCATGTTGTGCAATGTTCTGAAAGTCACATTTTTTCCCTTGTGTATGCATAGAGATGTCCAACAACCCTAGGTATTCTTCCCTCATACAAAATAAATTAGAAAGCAGACGTAACTCAGAAAAACATACAAGATCCCCTCAAGTAGAGTGGTAGAATCCTAATATTTTTTTTTCAATATTTCCCTTCTAAATAATAAATCAACCCCACTGCATTTCTCTATGCAGAATGATATGGTGCAGCAAAGCTTGTGTGTTTATATTTTTCACATAATCATGAAAACATTAAGTGAAACACTAAGATATAACAAGTGCTTCCACCCATAGATTAAACAAGTCAAACATTAAAGTCTCTTTGTTTAAACCTGGCCAGTTTGTGAATGCAGTAGTCCCTTACTTTGATTAAGAACCTGAACCTATACCATCTAAGGGTAAAATGTATCAAGTTTTGAACATTAACCTTTCTCAGCTTGCTAGTATTTTTTGCTTCAGTCAATATTCTGCCTTGTATTAACAATTTCATCAACTACCATGGGCACATGCAACACACCAAGGGATTCAGGGTTAAAATGGAACTGATAGGGGCATCCTCTTCATGACTCAACGTTGTGGCAAAGCCATTTATAGCACAAAAAACAGGTCACAACATCAGATTTCTGAGCATCTTTCAGGAATCACCAACTGGTGGGCCCAGCACATGCAGCTAAATTCAAGGTATACAATAACCATTCTCAACAATTTTGTTCCAGTCAGACTAGGTAACAATGATACTTAAAGGCACTCAGTCTCAAGGCTTTATTTTAAAGATTATTGTCTCAAAATAGTTCACAAGGGGGAGGGAAACTTTCCTTTTTTATTAACCTAAATAGAAAGCCTCTAGTCAACTAAGACACAGCCTAGTGATCATTTTTGCTTTCAAATCTGAAGATTTAGTGGAAAATCTGTGAACATACCTACTGTGGTGACTATGGGCTCTCAGATTGCCCAGGACAGGCAGGATTGGCAAGAAAAGCTCTTTACATTTTCCACTGTTAACAAGAGGGTCTACCTGATGTACCCAGCTGAGGCACAGCAACTACTACTCTTAATTTGCTGCAGGAGGTTTTGCACCTGCAGACAGCAAACTGTCTGAATCACTCATTACTATCGTGTACTAAAACAACATTGTAAAAGCTTAACTGTCTCAGGTACCACAATAGAGTGATCAAATAATCCAGCCATGCACTATCATTTCCAGTATAAGTATAATAATAATGGTTTTGTTATATATTGACCTATTTTAGATACATATACACACACACACAGAGATTTATGTATATTTCATAGTAAAGTAATGGCAGGACTTTGCTTTAAAAATCATGGTTGTCTCTGCTTCCATCTTCAAATTCTGACATAGTCTTACAATTTGTCCCTATTTCTACCCTGCATCTTTCCTTCTTTTGCTGCTGTTGAGCTGACTCAGAACTGAATCGCCAACAAACCTTACCAACCACCTAATTCTTCAGCGCTTTCCTATGGAGGAAGAGGAGGAAAGAAAAGGAAAAGAAATAAAACTGTCCCTTTAAAAACCCAAGCATTTAAGCTGCTTGTCAGTTGTCTTCCTGACAAGGCCACTTGAATGTATTCAGGAATATTTGCATAAATGCTCACAGTGAGTTCACCGTGGCAGCTAGCGCTAATGGTACATAAAGTAATTTAGTCACTTCTCTTAGGCATCCTGTCAGGGTGATAAGCACCCCCTCTTTGCCTTGTTGCATATTAGATCATTAGATAATAAAGTGTTAGAGCATGCAAACTGACAGGGTCTCGGGGACTATCATTTTTTGAGGGCATTGCATTCTGCCAGTGAGGAAAAATAATAGAGAAACTGATGCTGCAATTGGCTTTACATTCTTGTAAAGTCATTCAAACATTTGGGGTAAAAAAGAATTTTTACTTTGCAGCAATATGAGAGTTTTAACTGGAACCTTTGCAGACATCTGCAGTGGTGGACTTCATGCTGGTAAACTTGAAAAGAGTTGTTGCAAACCCTGTCAGAATTCCCCCCTTCCATAAGCTAGTCACTTCAATTGCATTGGCAAGATTTTGCTTTTAAAATTGACACCCTAGAATGAACTACAAGCTGAAATACATTCTACTGGTTGGGGCCTATTGGCTCTTCACTATACATCTTACTATATATGTACAATTTAGAAAGGTCAACCACACCGGCTTTCTGGTTTACCATAAAAACAAAATAAGCGAGGATCCAACTATTAGTGAATGAAAAAGTGATAATTATTGAAAACCCACAGATTACTGTGGCTTACCCTATTTATGCCACACAGAGATGTATGAAATAATTGGCCTCTGCCAGCTATTACTTTTGAAAGATAGATATATTTATTTGAAATACAAGCTTCTTAACCCGCTGGTTTCAAGGAGGACAGTGTGTGGATATGTAACCATGATCGAGGTTCCTAATTATACTCAGAGACAAGCTACAAAAAGGAACTTTCATTTTACTGTCTGACAAGCAAGATATAAATAGACATGTGTTGGATGTCCCAAAAATAATCCAGGCTACCTGCTAATGAGATGGTAAAACCCAAACGTGGAGACACCAGGCTCCTGCGTGGCTCAGGAGATAAAGCTTTCTTTCCAGCTTTTTGGCACCCAAAGTCTCTTTTAGGTGTCACAAACTGCAACTCCACGTTTAAGAGCAACATGTCCCAACACAACTTTGTAAGGAAAAATAGTCTGGGTAGTGTCTAACTAAACTAGGCAACCAGCACATGTCTTGCTACATCCTCTCTCCTCTTTTGCCTATCCTTGCACAGCCAGGCATTTATCTCTATTGCAACTGGATATTTGCACTGAAAAGTTAAACATCTAGAAAAGTACATGGGAATACATTTGGTCAAGGGCATATTACAGTTAGATCCCAGCGATCCTAAGTTGCTCACCAAATCAATGAAGCAGAGACCAACAGCCATGACTACGTTAGTTTCCCATCTGACCGCTTACAGATACTGCTCAGGTCAACCTGCCTCCCCAAAAGGGGGCAGAAAAGCTGGAAAGAGGAAAGGTGAACAGTCTCTGCTGCTTACACTTGAAGATAACACCAAAGACAAAAAGTCCAAAAACTGAAGAAAAATAATATACTTCAGGTCTCAAACTAAAAGTAAAAATTAATTTCAGTGGAGGAAACTGTCATCTGTTCCAACGCATCTTAAGGTTTGTGGTGGTTGCCCAAAATTCAATAGCATTAAGTTCATTTGAGACATTTTCTAATTTTTATTTTTATTCAAGTTAAGTATTTTAGACATCTAATAACAACACTTAAAACAGTTACTGGATTATTTTTTTATAACTTTTTCCCCCCTGTCTCTTGGACTCAGATGTGCATAGAATACCTGGATTGAAGGTTTTAGGCTAAAAAGAAAGGTTCCCTCAAGCCTTTGAGAAGAGTGTAATTTTGTAGTGTGGAGGTTGCTATTCAAAAGCAAGAATTTACTAGCGGTTGCTTTATGAGGTTGCTTGAGAGGTGCCTGAGAAAGTAGATTAGAAAAGTCACCTTTCCCACAAAATGTACACACAGAGATATTTTGCAGATGTTGACTTTTAATGTTAGCATAGTAACTTAGGTTTATGTAGAGACGTAAGCATAGCATTATCTTTTTTTTGTTTCTTTTTGCTAACAGAATCCCTCAGGTAGTAGGAGTGGGAACAGCAGCTGTGATAAAATGAGATGCTATTACACCATGCATGGGGATAAGAACATTTACGTATGAGAAAGTTAAGTATTGCCTTGACCAAAAGCATGCACTGAGAAGACTGCAATGAGGGGTGGGAGAAAAAAAAAAAAAAAAAAAAAAAAGATATATACCTGCTAAGTAGATGCCAAGTAAAAAACAGGGGTGTTTTTTTGAAAGACTAGACTTAATGGAAACATTAAAAAGTTGAACAGAGAGGTTTCCTTTTGTAAATTTCTGCTTTCTGCTAATTAATAGAGACAGAGTTCGTACATTCTTTAGAAAAATTCAAGAAAAATTATGACAGTGGTTTGTTTATTAAATTAGGTTGTTGGCAGGATGAAAAAAATTTCTATAACATGAATTATGGCTGAAAATGGCTCATAGCCTACATAAAAAGTTAGAGCTAAATAAATACAGATGTAAGTTATGTTTATATAATGAGAAATGCTGCTGAGCTAAGAATTTTAGGTTAGTAAGTGTGAACTACAGACCCGATTCTGCAAACACTTATCAATACCCTCAACTTTACTGACACAAGAAGCCTCATTGATCCCAACAGGACCATATGTGTGCATAATCTTAAATATATGCATAAGTGCTTGCAGGGCTGATGCCTGAAAGCATAAACAGAATAGAAAGCTATTTCCACAAGAATTCACTGAGTAGTAGAAACCTGCTCATTTGCCCATTTCTCAGTATTAATAATTTCTTTTAACATATCTAGTTAACATTTTTCTGAGTGGCATTTGCTTTCCCAGAGAAAATTTTATCTGGTTTCTTCAAACTCTTTGGAAAAATCTATTTAATTATTCATCAGATCCTTGGCAAATATTTGTGAAAGAAACCAGCATAAAGGACTGGTGCCTTCTACACACAACTACTTCAATGGAAGCTGAGGATACACATCTCTTAGAGGAGCAAGCACCTATTGAATTTAGGATTACAAACAGCTTTGAAGACAAAGAGCTATTCTACAGAGCTGGAACAGGGAGAAGGGAGTGAAATGCCCTCTGTTTTTGTTTTGTTTTTCAGTAGTAGTCATCAACTTTGAGGACAAAGAGCAAAACAAAACATTAATCAAATCCAGATTTTTCCAAGTACATTTGCACTCAACAACTCTCATTTTAAGCACCTACAGTCACCAGCAGATGTTCTCTTCCAGGACCAGCTGATTTTACGGAAGATTACTGTCCCTCAGGCTGCTTCTAGCCACGTGCCCCCATCCCACCCTTCCTGGGGTTTATTGTCCTTTCAGAAAAGCCAGACAAATTGCCTTGCACCATTTCTCCTTCAATCATTTCAACAAAATAAGCTAGACTGGCAAAGAGTTATTATTTAGACAGTTTAACTCAAATTAACTTCTTTGGACTGAAGAAGACTAGGGAGCAAGCAGACAACTATCTTAGCTGGCATGTCCATGGTGGAGAATAGCCTGCAGCAGGGAGGAGATACAAGCAGCTGTGGCATGCAGGGAAGAGCAGCTTCCGCAGCTGGCACAGCTGGAGCCAGAAGAGAACAGTCATCCATGGCTTGAGTAAGCAGATGGATTTCCAAAAGGGCTCTGCTTTCATTTAGGGCAATTCAAAAGAACAGCTGTATCTCCTAGAGAGCTCAGCCCTCCATAGCTAGAAGAAATCCAATCTGAAATTTGGGTGCTGAGCACTTCAGAAAATATGCAACATTCCTTTAGATGCAGAGTCAAAAATAAAGGTAATTTGGGAAAGACCAGACTCCAACTTTGGGTGCTGAATAGATGCAACCAAAAACAAAAAAAAAGAAATCACCACACTTTGCTGACACACAGGAGAGACTCTGCACCCACATTTGCTTGCTGGTTTGTCATTTCACTACATTTACGGTTGACCAACTTGAAAGATTTCCCCTTTGGTCTGGAGGCCAGTCTCTTTAAAATATACAGTCCCAAAGGTATAAAGTGTTACAGGACAATTTGAAACCACTAGCCAGAGACACAAACCAAATAAATCCACATTTAAAGTAGCAATGCCAACCAATGAAAATGATATGCCTACCATGTTCCAGATAAGAAGGCGTACCTTCCGAGGGATCAAGTCTTCGAGCTCTCCGCCCGTGCTTGGAATTGTTGTGTACAAACATATTGTCCGACACTGCCAACACATGGCCATCAACATTGACTGTTGTAGACACCACGACCTGCAAGCACAAGAACAAAATGGAGGAAAATTTGGAGAGATATATGTATGTTTTTTAAGAAGCACAGAGTGTAATAAACTCAGTTAAATAAATAACAGCTGGGAGCTGTAGAAAATTGCATAGCTATTTCGCATAATAACTGGTGCTTATGCTGTACAAATCTAACAAGAGACGCTATTGATGAGTGGGTCTTTGGCATTGAAAGCTTTTGATGCAGTTTTAAGTCAAATTGCAGAGTTTGTAGCTGCATGGCAGACGGCACACTGTTAACCATCATTTTAACAAGAGGATCTTTATTAAGTGTTTTTTTCCCCTATATACAAGGGCAGCTGTGTTTCACCCTAAATTATCCTTCGGTTTCCATGCTGAAGTAGATAGAGCTGTTGACATTGCAAATGAGAATTGATTCAGAATAAAAGAAAACAAAAGTTATTTTGTGAAGCTGTAATGAGAGTTGTTGCATGCCTCCCCCCCTGCCCCCCCCCCCCCCCCCCCCCACTACTTTTCACTCAGTACAGTCACTACAGGTTGATGAACTCGCCCAAATTTCTCCTGAGCTCTATCTTAGGGAGTACATATAGGTATGTTTGTGTACACATGCATGCTTGACAGTGGGGTCTTGATGTGGAGAACACAACCCTATTCATCCAGCGTTAGAATTATTTGTATTTCTCAACTTATCTCAATGTCAACACCTGGGATCCGGTTTGAGACCAGGGGAGGGAGACAGAGAAGCAGTGCCCTGGAGGCAGGTTCCGACACTTCTGCTCCCCAGAGCAGCCAGGAGCAAGAGAGGAGCCAACTCAGTGGAGCCAAACAGGGAAGTGTTGGGTCCACAGCAGAAGACCCAATTGCTCAGGGCTGCCCAGAGGAACCTCTCACCCTTGAGGCTCAGCAAGCACCATCCTATAGGAAATCCCTGTTCAGGCTGAGGGCACCCAAGCCATGAACCATTGCGGAGGAAATGGGGGGATGCGTGAGGCGAGTCCCTGGCAGAGCCCAGAGCTCATCACACCAGGTCCCCTCCCACCCCACTCAGACCAAGCAACCTCATCGCCTCCTTGGCTTTCATTCAGCCACCCTCTCCCACAGCCTTTTCCCAACAAAGTATGGAATTCCCAGGGTTTTACCCCTGCCAAAGATCTGGCCTTCAGCTGGCTGCTGGTTTGCCAGGAGTCTGCACGCCTTCGAGAACTTCAACTAAAACAATAAGAAGAAATGACCTACACTTCTCCTTACATTAAACAGGGAAAGGGATTAAAAACTGAAACCCACAGAGATATGTTTATTCATGCGACCTCTTACAACCAAATATAATAATTGTCTGTTAATTGCAGTTTCAGCTCCCACCTCATGCTTCGACATGTGAAACAGCAATCAGCAGCTCCTGTTTAATCCACCTATTATGTTGACTAATTAACTTTGCTCGACAGTTTATTTCTTCCTCCATTATCAGCCCCTGTCAGCCGCAAGCACACTGCCGCAAAGGGGGACCTCAGCCCTTTTGATTGATCACCGATAGATTGACATGCAGATTAATTTAATTAGAATCACCTCACTTGAGAAATGAAAGACAATGGCAAGGGGGCTAATAGATCTGCTCTTATAATGAGGCAAGCCTCCAGAGCCACGGCAGAGGATTTCTGATTTATTTTGCTGAATTCCCCAGTCGCTCTGAAAGGCTCTCGCTTTAATTGTTCTTGGTTTTGAGAGGCTTTAGCCTCTGAAGAGGTGAAATGCTTTACAAGGATTGGCAAACATTGCTTCAACTCTCTCAGGAAGCTGCTGCCTCTCAAAGTTGGTCAAATGGGGACACTTAAAGGATCGCTTACAACAATTCAATTTCATCATTTGAATTGGATCTAAAAAAAAAAGTTAAAGAAAAAAAATTCCATCTATTTCTCACCACCAATTAACATGCTCAAAAATATAAAGTAAGCAAAGCTGCTAAACTGCCCATAGCTAATCCTGAAGTCTTTGTCTTTAAAAAGAGGAATACAAAAGAGAGTAGATTACATCTAAAGGATCCTAAAACCCTCTGACAGAATGGCATTCCAGGCAATAGATTTTTGTGCATGTTTTAAGTGAAAGATATTAAAATACAGAATAAATGATTCCAGAGCTCTTACAGATGGAAATTTGGGAAAAAGAAAGCACCAAACACTACAGGTAAGTTTTTCTGAAATCAAACTAAAGGGGAAAAAAACCCAAGCCCTATATATAAAATTCCAAAAGGGATTTCAAAAGTAATTTATCCAATGCATTCCTTAGGGATAGAATAAAGTTTATGATATTTTCAATAAAATATGATCTTATAGTAAGTGGCTTAGGGTTTGCAATCTTATTTGTGCACTTGCAACTATTATCAATTCTTTGCAACTGGGATTTTGAGCCACCAAATCCTTAGCTGGCATTGCCTGTCATAGCTCCATGATTTATGCCAGCTCCTTATCTTCTATGGGTCTGCTTAGATGCATATGAAAATTAACATTATTACAATTAATAACAATGGCTACAACGTAAAATATTTTCCCCAATCCTAAAGCCATATAGGGACACACAGATTTCCCATTGAAGCTGATCAATACTGTGCTGAAATCTGAACTTTTGGATGCTTCTAGAAATAGGATTCCAGAAAAATAATGGCTCACAAGTAATAATAGCAAGGTAAGCCTCAAACCTGTGAAAGCTGTATACACCAGTAGCTGTCTCTATACATGCACCTTTCTAGGGAAGAACTTGAGGAAACAATCCTAGTGAGGTCAGTTTCATGTGAGTAGAAATCTACATTTAATTTTCCCCCTCTCAGGTTTCTGAAACTGTTGATGCAACATATTTTGAATTACTTAACAGTGCCTTCCTACCTGCCTCCTGAACAGAGTTTGATTTACTACAAAGAGACCACATTGGTGTGGTTCTTCAGCGTCGTTAGCAGAAGCAACTATAAAAGGAATCCCCAAGAGAAACTGTTTCTAGTCTCAGGAAATGCAGGGGGAAAAAAAAAAAAAAAAAGTGGTTACTTTTATGTATCTGTCTGGAAAAAAAATGATTATTCATAGTGCACCTGTAAGAAGCAGTACATGCTTACTACTCAATTCTTTAAATGCAAAATATCATTAATACAGGAATGCTGAACCAACACTGCACTAACGAAATATTATTGTCCCTGATGATTAACAGAGAAAAAATACACCTTGAATATTGTGTGCCACAGTTACATACTTGGATTGCTACAGAGCACTTACATACTTACAGGTTCTACTCATATTTTTTAATCTAAAAAAATACTACACTCTTCTCATTTTGATTTTGAAACAACTGGGATATGTTCAAGTTAAAGCACATGCTAAAACTAATTTGTGGAGAAATCATAAAATTAGGGGGAGGGGAAAGCCAAAGTATATGTGGAATGGGCACCGAGGCATCCTAAAACACACACCATAGCAAGAGGGAAAGGCACACTACAGTTTAATAAATGATTAATGAGGTGCTGACACATTAATGTAAGCACAGGGACAACCAGGCCTGCCAAATCTCAAACCTTTCCAAATTTTGTCAACAAAACACAGTTTTAATTTGGGACAGGCAAACATGGAAAATGATTTTGAGCTTTAGCTTTAGCCCTTCATAGATTTCGAATTTAAATCCTGTATCAACACCAGGCAGACAGAGGTATGAAAGAAACACACCAGTTTACAACTTTCTTCAATGAAGTTGGCACTATCAACTGCATTAACGTATCATGGCTCTGTGAATTGTTCTGCCTGCCATTAAATAGTTCAGTTTGTGAATACTTTGGGCTTAGTTAAAAAAAAAAATAAAGAAATATTCAGACACCAGGAGCCTGGAGATCAAGCTATTTATCCACGTTTAGCACTCGACCTGTTTATTTGTTATAGTACTTCACCTAATATATCAAAATTAAGCATTGCATGACTCCTCATTTTTAACCACAGCCCATTAAGCTTTGCTAACTGATTAAGACATAGCATGTTCCTTGTGCTTTCAATTTTCTCCAATGTATGGTGAGGGATCTGATATTTTTGTGATGTCCCCAACATCTAGCGGCAAAGGCAGAAAAAATCTGATTAAGACTATTTTCAGGTTTGAAGCTTGTTGCCAACATTAAAGTAACTCCACCATTTGCTGCTCCTCTGAAAGCTCTGCAGAAACAGCCAGAGCAACATCTTTATTTCCATCACCACTTGGTGACCTCTTTCTACAATGTGTTGACTTCTTTAGTCTAGTAACTAAAAATCACTCTCAATTTAACAAGACACTTAAAAAGGTGCCTAACTTAAAGCACATAAGTACAACACATTCAGTAATTTTGCTCACGTGCTCAAGGACAGGCTGGGCACTTAATTACCTTGTTGAATTGGGCCACAGCTCTCACAGCTATTTTCCAGCCTCTCTTTTTTTTGTTTCCCCTTTCCCTTCTCTGGGGATGGAGCCTTGTATGTCCAAATTCCATTATCTGGGATTCATGAAGCGTCATCTCTGTCTCTTATGCAAATTTGCAGTAAGACACAAGTGGCTTCATTTCAAGCATGAGTGGCAGCATCCCATGGAGGCAAACTAGCAGCCTAGGCCGAGGAAGAAGTTGTGGTAACAGAATGAAACAGCATGGCAATTTCTAACTGACTTTCAAGGTTTTCATAATAAATGAATGTTTGGGGGTTTATGCAGTGACTCAGTCTGAAAAGTTTCCTCTAAATTAAAACTTGACATGTGTCAGTTTGCAAGCAGTTGTGTTAAAACAAGAACAAGATAACTAGGGCACCTGGGTTTCATTAATTACAATAACATACAAAACTGTTTAGGTTGTATAAACGAGTTTTTAGTGCTGAAAAATAAAATCTGTGTCGAGTTCACTCATGTTACTGTCTACTTGGTAGTATTATTATTACCAATAATTGGGGCACTACAGCCCATCCCACTGATACTGATGACTTATTGTGATGAAGAATACAAAACTAGACTGAGCATTTGCTCCATGGGGTTTCTGGAATAAAAAGGATAGGCTGGACAAAGGTGACAATACCTCATATCACCAAATGTTTTGTGCAGCTGGGCTGATGAAACACAGATTAAATGATTTTCTCAAGGACAAGCAAAGAGTCTGTAGCAAGTTGCAAACTCAACTGTCTTGAATGCCTGCACAGTACTTGACTTCTCTCTGTCTCCTTCTGCTAATAGAGACATAACTAATGCAGCCAGGGCCAGCACTGCTCCAACACACACTTTTGCTGGCACTTGACACTACTCCAGTTGTCACATGCCTGGACATCTCAGACATACAGAGAAATGTATTTCCTTCCAAGCCCACAAATGCTTTTATATTAGGCTTTTTACACTACTATATTTGCACGCAAAGTTCAGGATAAAACTTCCTAATTGATTTCTATATATGAGTCCGAATGAAGTTTCACACACAGGTCACCCGAACCAAGATATAATCTGCCACTTTCCTGTACTTTCTTAACCTCTCTTATACCATATGGTAATCAGACAATTCCCTACTGAAGGAAAAAAATATAAAACCTACTAAGAAAGGAAATTTTCTGCAAGGCCAGTCCTTAGTGCAAGACTTGTGTCCCTGGCCCTTCACTGTTTCTCCTACGAAAACCATACCTGCATTCTAACAACTCCTGGCAACTTTTGGGGACTGATGAATGAGGGACCACAGCCAAAAGATGGACAAATCTCTGGGCAGCTTAACAGTCCAGCACAGACAGGGGAATGAAGTAAAGGAAGGGAAAGTCTCCTTTTGTGTGTATGTAAAATGAGTTATGTCAGTATTTCAAAAGTATCTGGAAATACCTTACTCTTATGGCTTTTAATCGGAACTTTGACATAACTATTAGAGACCTTATAAGTCACTGGCAACTTTTCAAAGCTAGCTGATAGCAAACCTTCCACTGACTTCACAGGGGCCCAGATTTCTTTCAGTTTCTATACAGCATTGTATCAAACATCTATGTGTATCATATCATTGAGATATGCTTGGTCCTTTTCATCCTAAGAAACGATAGATGAAGCCTGGTCTCTAGAGTCTGGCTGTCTTATTTTAAGAAGTCTATTGCTAAAAGAGCAACAAGTTCAAAATAAATTAAAAAAAAAGAAGAAAAAAAAAAGAAAAGAAAAGAAACAAAAGCAGCTATTGTAAAACAATAAGCCTGGGCACTTAACAGAATGCTACAAGCTTCAATACAACCCTGTATTATAGTATGAGTGTTTCGCTTGGCTGAAAGTGATTAATTTCTTGAAAATGCTAAGGTCACACTAATTGACATGACCTGCGTAATTAAGCAGTCTCTGTTTACACACGGAAAGCTCAACTGCTGTGAAGCTGGGTTTGTATGACAGAATGTCTTTACAAGTCAAGAGATCAACAACCTTTCCTATGTCTTACCTACTCGCCGACACAGGCTCCTGATTGCTGTTCTGAGAGAACATGCAAAGGCATTACCATATGAAAATCAGCCTCAAGGCTGGACGAGCACAAACCCAGCAGAGTGCACATGTTGTGAAGCAAACTCTGACAGGCCCCAGGGGTGACTGCTTGGCCTAAATCCCTGTGCTGGTGTGAGTCCTTTTTCCACTTTCTCTTACAATGATAACGCCCTCTTGAACCACATAAGAAACATGACGGAGGGAGGAGTGATGGTGTGAGAAGCTGAGGGCTCTGCCATGCTAATGCTAGCTCTTATACTGATTAATTTAATCCCTGTGGCCACATCTCCTCACTTCTGCACTTCTAAGCTCAGAGGGCAAATAACACCCTTCTGCCTTCCAGCACTGTTGCAATTAAACAGTTCAATAACAGACATATGTTCTACATATAAATAATATTCCCATTTACATAGCATTTAGCACTTTTATTTAAGTGTGACAATGCTGGAAAAGAAGCACAAAGGTCCTGAGCTACTGCAGAGAGCAGCCATCTTTTGGAGTTGTCTTCTTCCAGTGACCCATGTAGTCTATGGTCAAATCTCCTGTTTCTTTTTCAGAACCCTGAGGCCAGTCCCCACTGACAGACTCTATCATAAACACTGCTCCCATCAAAAGAGAAGGTCCTTTGGCTCTCTACCCTGTATTTTTATTCAGCACATACGCAGGCAAAGCATTATTAGCACAGTCAAAGGACCACACCATCAGTAAAGGGGTTGGAGCAGCTATTTCCCAGCATTGCCACTACACCACTCTGAAGCCAGCACTGGGGAATGCAAGTGCAGAGCATCTTCCCAAGGGACAGTGTTGTACTTGATCCCAAAAGTAGTCGTGGCCATAGGTGTGTGTAGAATAAAAAAATGTCCTTGGCCATCTGAAGCTATGTTGATACTACAGTTCCCAAGCCCCACTGCCACATGCTGCAACAGTGGGGAAACAGCAGCCCAAAACATCCCAAGAAAGATACACCCAATGGTAGTTTTCTCCAAGTGCTGATTACAGGGATGGGTGGACCTTGATTCCATTGATACACATTTAGGAGTCTATAACATTGCTGAAGTATAGCTGCTGAAGTGTAGCCACAAACCTAATTTTATTCATTGCTCCTATACTGTCCTCTGCTTCTTCCAACAAACATGGTGCTCACTTAGTGTTTACATGAAAGCAACTAGTTCCCCAGGCAGAACAGAATATCTCAGAGCAGGGTAGCTCCATAACCTTAACAACAGTGAGGTCATTTTGATTTTTCCTTTTCATGCTTTCACTTCCCGTGGAGATGACATTATCTTCAAGAGTTCTCTTGTCCAAAGCAAGAAACCCCAACTACTTCCTGCCAATTCTGCTGTGACAAGAAGTCCTCAGGCAATATTCTGTGACCTTATGTTTTTAGCATCTTCCAGTGAATTACTAGGTTAGTTTGGGTCAAAGTACTTCTGTCCCTAACAGCTGCTGATTTTTAAAGGAGGAAGCGTGTCTGACTGACCTGGAATCGACGCATGTCTCGAGGGTTTCCTGCATTTTTTAGGCAATTTTGGTTACATTTGAGGAAAAATTTCAAGAAGAACCTGTGGAGAAAAAGAAATGGACATTAACATCTTATAAACAGTGCATAGTAGTACTACGTAACATCTGCACATTTGGTCCAACAAAGCCTTATTTACATTAGTATTCCCAACCAGACAAATCATCCCACTGACAGTCCAGAGGGAGCAGAGCTTGCACGGGCCCCAATCCAGCAAAATATGTAAGCATGTCCTAAACATTTAAGCATTAAATTAATAGATCTGTTGTGTCACAGACATTAAAGTTTGCAGAGTCAGTCCTTGTATCACGCTAAATGGCCAGCCTCACTGTGCCATCCATAGCAGCAAGGAGGTAAGAGACATATTTCAGCACAGCAAAAAGAGGACAGAAAAATGCCAGCCAAGAAATTTCCCTTGCACATAAATGGTGTTTTGTTTCACAAGTTTGCTGTCGTGGGCAAATTTTGATTTAATACAAAAATACTGAAAATGTTCCATACAGTTGAAATCTCCCTTCCACAATTAAACCCAGTTTGTGCATAAAATTCATGCTTAAATAGTGGTTAATGGGAGACCAAAACCCTGAGAGGAAAGGGGGGAAGGCTAGGTTAAAAGACTGACTTCATGGAAAAATGAAATATTTTCAATGCAGTCTATTTCCTGACCATACACAGTTCACTGAAGTAGCTATATGACCTTGACATATATCTCTAAGAAAAGACACTGCATTTTACAAAGCCAAAGAAAAAAGCAAACATTTCACTGAAAATATTTCCTTCAGTGTTATGCATCAGTGGACTGTAAACTCATAAAGACAAGTCAATGAATAATAGTGGGTCTCAGATTCCAGGCTTCCTCCCTGAGAGCCAAAGTTTATCAACATTTTGTCCAAAATAAACTAAAGACTAAGGTCTACTAAAGCTCAGCTGTGCAAAATTTAATCCTATAGCAAGTTTAAAACCTAGCACAACCAGACAGAGCAGCATTACAACTTGCAATAACCATCAGTTGACTAAGCAGAAGCTAATCTGACCTGTTTCTATATACAAAACGCAGGGTAGGGAATTGTCTGATCCTGGTTTACTTTTAATCAGAAAGTTAACTTTTGCAAGCTTCCATCTTTTAGCATCCAAACTGAATGCTAGGTCAGCAGAATTTGCACATACTGCCAGCAAGAAAGGCAAAATTGCAGGGTAAACAGCTTCAGAAAATCCTTTTTTGATGAGCAGCATTCTTTGCCCTGCTCTAGTTGTGATGCCACCGCTCAACAAGGCAAGTTTTGGTGCTTGTTCCTCTGTGCCAAGAAAATCATACTAGGCAAATGGCTGCAATGACAAATTGAAACTATCAGGGACTGTTTTCATTACAGAAAAGTGAGGTAATGAAGAGGATTATAAAATGTGATGCTTGGGATTATCAAGGACTGGATCTCCTGACCTAGGAAGTCCCTTCTAGACCTGTGCTTCTAAATAAGAAACAGCAATCAACATAAAATAAACAGCCGCCACACTTGAACAGGGGATTTGGAGACACCGTGTTTGTTTACGCTAAAATAAAGAGCAGTGTAAGCCATTACATTTTCTCATCAAGCAGGTTCTGATATTCAATAAGGGAAAGTTGGTGCTATTTGTTGTACATGTGTGTGTCTTTTTAAGCCTCTAATGGCCAGCTGTGACAGCCTGACTCAGATTGTGTAGAAGGAGCTGTCAGCACAAATCTTGGCATCTCGAATCCAGACAACTGCTTGCCACCAGGCGAGGGTTTGTACTCGTGCCAGAATGGATTTTGAGAGACAAGCAAATAGGGCATTAATTCCGCCAAAGAAAAACGAAAAGCGGGGAGAGTTCAGGATCTTACACTTCAGATGATGGCTTTCCTGTCAACAGCTCGTCATTTAGCTCATGAGCTATGAAGGGCACGGACATCAGATCCCTCTTGCCCTAAGCTGGCCCTGTCATGCGAAATGCTGGCAGGATCCAGAGACCACCCCTCCGCGCAAGATTGCTTGCTGAAATAAAAAGCCCAGCCATCTGTTGGGAGGCAAAGACATCCCTGTCAGCTGGCGCCTACAGCCTCGAACAGGCCCTTATGTGGCAAAACCTCTTGGAGCCACTTATGCTTTGGGGAGAAGCTGGCGCTGCTCCGGGTTTGCCAAGGGATTTTTGGTGGCTTTGCCAAGCACCAAGCTCAGCAGCTGCCCACTTGGTCTGCCGCAGCCCTAGAGGAACACCTAAGCCCTGAGGGGAGCTGGGACATGGAACAGTTAAAAATACCTGTGCTGAAAGGCAGTGTCAGCCATGCAAATGTGGGAAGCACCTTCCCCTTGTGGCTTTGCACAGCATGCAGGCGTGCTGGGCAGCAGAGGCTGGCAGGTTGACTCAAGGGCCCCCAAAGAGATGGAAAGCTCCTTGAGAAACTCTCCGCAGAAACACTGGGCCTTCCCTTCCCTTACAAATTCTGAGCTCACATCAGCTCAAAGGCTTGGAAAATCACTGTGAAATACAAGAGTTGGCTTTTGGGGTTCGCAAACTCTAACCCAAAGTTTTGAAGTCTGACTCCATTTGCACTGCGCTATCTCCACCAAATTCTACAGAAGTTTCACCAAAATAAACTGCAGAAGAAATGAAGCTCATCTATTTAAACCTACAAAAAAACCTCAGGCAGGCAAGCAAGCAAACAAAACTTCCTTTGAATTAAATCAACTACAGAAAAAAATTAACTTAAAATAACAGTATTTTCAGAGGAACTTTCAAGACCCCAAGCTTACACAGCCAAGTTCGCTCACTGCATTTTAAGTAAAAAATCACCAGTTTACAGAACATATTATGCCAAGTGCCATATTTTTATTCCATTGAAAGACAAAACAAACTATAGGCTGCACTTTGTTTTGGAACACACCAGAGCTGGAGTCCTCCTGGCTACGCAAAAGCATCTCATGATCATCTAGGCAAGCGCCAAGTGGCTCCTGAGCTGGCGTGGCACGAAGTGGCTGACGGTCTCCCCCTGCTTTGGCAGGAGGACAGACACGAACAGATTAAGACAAGGGTAGAGTGGAGCGGTTTGATTCATGGGGTTCAGCCCAGTCTCTCGGTTCCTGCTCTAAACCGCTTGTTCAGGTGCTGCCTTTACCTCGAGTCCGGTCCTGCCAACCTTGCTCATTAGCAACACTTCACTCTGCAAATATTTCAGATCAAGATTGACAGGACTGGTCCAGGAGAAGTGCCAATGGAGCTGAGCTCTTTGTAAGCACAAACCTCCATCTCCGTTTGTTTGCATCTAACTTCTTTACAGTGGGTTATTTTTTTCAGTTCTAACTTTCTCTGCACTTGGCAGGGCTGTATAGCATTAATACTAACCACAGAGGATATATAGCATTAATACTAACCACTGGGGTCTGAAATTCATTCCCAAGATGAAAAAAATGTGCAAAACACAGGAGTGTCAATAAAATCTTCAATAAAATCTTCGACTTTCACTCTCTCCAAACTTATGTGATTGCTGAACACCAGCTCTTCTGCCACACAAGACTCAGTCATCAATTATACTTATTGCTACCACTGAAGGTTTATTTTTTTGCATGAATCCAGCTAAACATATTTTCTGACTCCCTTCCTGGCTACTAACATTCCTGGTGTGAAAGGCATTTGTGCGTAAGGAGCAGAGAAGCACCAGCCAGTTCCATGTGAGCCAGCTCAGGTCCAGAAACACAGAAACTTTTTCAAAGCGTTTGGATTTACTGACTTGCATTGCTATTAAATCAAAGGACTCCATGCTTCACCCCTTATCCCACAGAGACACGGCTGGATGGCATGGGAGTGCAGTTTTGGAGAAAGCAAGTTATTTATAGGTAACATTTAGGTATGCTGAGATACAGCTCAGTGCAGGCTGCAAAAACTACTCAAGGAGTGAAGTTGCTGAGCAGTTAACCTGTGCCATGGCACCATATTACCACAAATCTTTAGGTAACTGCAAGGACCAGTGTAGAAAGACACCCTCCAGCTAAATACAGGCCTCCAGTCTGAATCAGGCCCCAAATGAACATGAACTTCTGTCTGCCAGGCAGAAGCTCTAACAAATGGGGTATTGGCTCTTCTGGGAGTATTCTCTCCTCTTCTCACAACTCAATAGAAAATTCGGGTTTGGAGATGATTTTTTTCCTAACAAAACTGCTGCATTCCCCAAAAGACTTTGATGTCAGCAGGACTAGGCTCTCACCATTACCCTCTACTCTCTGCTAGTGAGGGACTTGTACCCCAGCCCAGCCTGAGTTCCCTGGTTGCCTTTGCTGTCTTCCTGTCCTGCTACACAGAAGTCCTGACACTGGCTCCCTCCTTGCTCCTGTTCCTTCCATCCTCTGTTTCCCCTCGTTCAGCTGAAGGATCTAGCGAGCATGCTACAGCTCGAGGTCACTCCACCTGGATAAAATACTCCCTGCCGTTCATGTCTAGCTATCTTGTCCACCACACTCCAAACCCTTTGGGTTTGTGTAATACCCTCCCCTGCAGCATCCCTCTCTTTGTCACTACTACCTGCCACAGTGATTTAAATTAAATAAATACACATCAGGAACAGAAATACTAGTAATAAAGATGTAATAGCATTTTGCTCTCCTACTTTTCTTGCCCCTACAAATTAATACCATGTTTATTAAAAATAAACAAAGAGTTAAATTAGAGCAAGCAAGCTCTGACATGATCTAGGTTGGGTCTCCTGTCACTTCCCTGAAGGAAATTTAAAGGAACTCAAACACGAAGGCTTAGCAGTAGGATTTGCTTGCCATTGCCACAATAAATATGTCTGTGGAAGGAGAAAAAAATAGTTGGAAAGAAGACCTGCTGAATTCCTAATGCTGAAGAAAAGCTTGTTTGTTCCCAATACATTGGAGAAGTTGTTCAAGAACAGTTCACCCATGTGAAAATACGACAGCTGTCATGCTGCCAAGGTCAGCCAGACCAGTGGCTATCCAGAAAGTGAGTGCCGGTTATACAACTTAAACCTGGCTAGGGCAAACAAAATTGACAAAATGCACCTTTTCTGAGGTATAAACACATTTGATAGAAGAGGGCAACTTTAGACTCCCAGATAAAGCACAGCAGTAAGTATACATGGGTTTGCAAATTTAGTAAAACCAAAATACATGGGCCAGTGCAATAATTAGCAACTGTCCATCAGATAAAAGGATTGCATGCCCATTCTGTATGACATACCAATTCAGCAGAGTACTAAATATGTGCATAAATTTAAATACACAAGCAGTACTGATGGAGACAAAGGTACTACTCACATACTTCAGTACCTCACAGAACCAGCCCTGCTGTCAGCCTATCTGCTTTCTTTGGTTGTCCTCCCAGCAGAAAAGGATGCTGGGGATGTGATACGGCAAATACAGTTGTCTCAAATAACATCTGACGGGTAATTTTATTTCTGGTGAAAACTTGGCATATCAAAAAATACTGAAGCCAATATAGGGGTGAGTCCACAGGTCACCAAGAGACAGACAGTACATGCACTTCAGTAATTTCATTTGCTTCTTCAGGTTTTTCTGGGCACTTTTCACACACTTCTCTCTTTCTCAGTCAGTAACTTCTGCTACTTCTACTGGTTACTAGATCCAGTTAGTAATATGCCACTAAAATAAAAATATAGGTAAAATGCATTGTTTAATGTAATTTTGTTTGGAAAAGTAAATTATCAAAATGTAGAAATGTCCCTTTAGAATTTTCAGAAGGACAAAGCTCACTTTTTTTTCCCTTTCATGTTGACTCTTCTTATCAATACTCCTATTGTACAAAGGAAAATTCCCAACTTTTTTAAAAAATTAAGCTAAAATAAAGCATCTATTTTTTCTTGAACAACTATTTATTCAATTTTTCAACATTTTTAAACTTTACTGGAAGGAAGCACTTTTTTATTCCACTTTGCCAGAGAAAATTTGTCAAAATAATGGAATTTCCTACACTATAGAAAATCTGAACTTAGCACAGCTCTACTAATAACTGCAGAAAAAGGAGGGGGAAAATTCCTTAGCATTTTAGGTATGAAGATTCCCATTTACTAACAAGTCTACTGTTGCAAAGTTTTATTTCTGGGTTGGTTTGTTTTGTGGATTTTTTCTTCACAGACCTTTTCACATACAACTAACTAGTCATGTCAGGTATTCTATTCACAAAAGAAAAATTAAGACTTACACTGATATTTACCAGTGTGAGGCTGTACATAGAAATCAAACATAAGCACAGGGAAAACTTCCTATTACCCACATGTTCACAGCTGGATTTTACTTGGCTCTTTAGTCAATAAACAGCAGTAGCTACCTTTTGTGGCATTTTTACAACAGGAAATTTATTCTGCAGAAGAGAAATTAAACACCAGATACAGCCATCTAACTCTCTTCTAAACATAACTTTGAGTTGTCAAACATCCTAATTACGGAAAAAAAGAAAAAAAATATCCCAAATCTGCTCTCCCTGGATTCGGTGTTCTCACTGATTTAAAATGGAAGCAGAATCAGACCTGTATTTTGCATTTACGGGATGCTAAACAATTCACTAAAAACAAAATAAAAAAGCCGAAACCAAAATCCTGGAATATTATTTATTTTACTAGCAAACATATACCTTCCTCCTGAACCGCAGAAAAGGTCCAAGAAAGGCAACGTGGCACAGAGAATAAGCCTCAAGCAGTCAGAGTCTATTGCCTGAGATTCTTCAGGCAATGCCATAATAATAGAAACAGAATAGTCTACATTATTTTTGTGACTTGCTCTGACTCCTGGAGCCAGCATTGCCAGGGTTTGGTACTATCAATACAGTAAATATTCAGCTCAGCACAGCAAATAGCTGAGGAGGCATCCACATAATCACCAAATCAGAAGGTAGGACTGCCCAAAACAGCCTTAAATTACTCATTGCTCACTCCAGCAAGTGTTCCCAGTCACTTTTCCTCAGGTCTGTGCGTTCTGCACAGTGAAGCACAGCATATCAATTTTTCATCTTGCATCTTCTGGACTTCTCTCGCTTTCTGATACTGAGTTATAATGCATCAGAGAAATTTCGAGTAGTTTGGGAAAGTCTGTTTGGCATTTTCTCCCATGAGTGAGTTAAAATCCCAGAGAGACTGTTTTTGGTTTCTTCTCCCAGACTTTTAATAACAAAAGAAAGAGATAACACCACCAAAAAAACAACATCACAAAACAGAATTAAAAATAGTCCTGAGGCAGGCTGGAGTGCTCAGTTTTCTGTAATTTAATTTTGCCCCCGGGTGTGACTTTTTAATATTTTTTTTTCTTAAAGTAGTGAAAATCTGAATTTTCTTGTATCTCCTTATTTGTGCCCATCTCCATGATCTAAAGTTTTTATTAAATTTGAACCACAGCTACCTTCCAATCACCAAAAAAAAAAAAAAAAAAGCTGGAAGGAGTTTATGCCATCTGTGTACATAAACCCATAGTATTTGGTTTATGACAGCTAGATGCAAGACAACTGAACATACGCACATCCTTTACACTATACTGACACTAAGAGCACTGTGTGATAAGCTGTGAGCGCACGCACGCCCGTGCCCCACGCACAGCTCCGGTTGTGTGTGTGTTTACACAGCACAGAAGCCTCCCAGCTCTGCCTTTCTTTGCACGCTCCAAATCACAGACTGCTCCTTACGAGCTGATGGGACAGTGCTTTAGCTGAAATTGTGACAGACTTTCCAGCATCAGAGTGCTCTACTATCAAGTGAGTACAGTCACATAACCAATAGAACTTATCGTTATCTATTTAGTAAAAAGGCCCAATACTAAATCGATTCGTTTCCGTTTAGATACTTTTCCCTTTGCTCTTTCCCCATGTCACTCCTGTTTCACCCCTCAAATATGAGGATATAAAAGCAGGATAACTATTTTTATTTTTTACTGAAGATGCTAGACTTATTGGGAAAAAAATACAAACCAGCTCTGCGGTCTGTCATAGTTCACACAATGCCACTGAATTAGCAGCCCTTCCAGAGTCATACTTTTGCTAAAAGAACCTCTGTTCATTGTAAGTGATGACAGATAACAGCATTACTGTTATTGTAATACGATATCAGTATTCGGTTGCCTACTACCTCAAGGTAAACTACTGTAACCTTAGCATGGTTACCAAAAAGCATCAGCAGTATCAAAGTCATAGCGTGTCAGAGCGCAGTGTTAATCCAGCCATCTGAAGCTGTTTTCCTCACAGCAGGCATGGGACCCTAAAACTTATCACATTGAGCTGAGGGTGCTGATGACATACTTCTTTCATCAGCTTACTGAGAAAGTTATAAAGATTGACATGGTAAATATTTCATGTGTGGGAAACACATTTCCCACCTGTCCCTGGATCAGGCACATGTAATCACCTGCATGTAAAATTGTGTGCAACCTGCCTACACATACAATAATTAACGATTCCTCAAATAACCCGACACCAATAATACCCTTAAGTAACAGTGATGCACCAGTGCCATCATCCAAATCTGCAAAACCCAGAGGGTCAGGCTATTCAAAGGACATGTGTGCGCAGCGCACCTCCTGGCCCGTCTGAGCTTCTACAGCACTGAGAAACGTTCTGCACAAATAGAGGTGGAGTGCTACTCAAAATCCGTCTGAACAGATGTATCCTTGAATGTCTACACTGGGTGGAGGCATTACATTACAACGGTGTTACCTCCCCAGACCTGGCTCAGAACCTGCTCCATTTTGTTCTCAAGATTTTTTTTCTTTTTTTCTTTTAAGTGGAAGATGCTTAATGTTAGAAAAAGCCAGGAGGTCTGCTCAGCCTGATATGGAAATTATTTTCAACCAGATTTATATGCAGGACTGATGGCCTGAAGAGAGAGAAATGTAAATAAGAGATGGGACAGCATCCTTCTTTTCAATAACCAGTAGTATACGACAATAATGAACCAGAAGCACATAAGAAATTAAGAAAGTGATTATTGAGTTCATTCATGTATCAAAATCATTATAAATACACAATTCAAGGAACTTCCAGCCCCAGAGAGATGTAACAGAAACTTAGCACACATGCTGAAGTATGCCCATGAGATGCTGACTCTGTGCAAACTCGGGGGCTCTCAGCTGCAGCTGCTCCACTGCCTTGGGATCATTGCCAGCAAGACAGACACTGCAAGACCGTGGGATTTACTGCTGGGATGACACCCCAGGCTCAGCTTTTGCATCACCAAATCCTCAGCAGAACTGCAAAAGCAATGGACAACTTAGAAATGCAACTATAAATCTCCTGTCCGCACAGTCCTGCTATGAAAAATAGCGGAACTTACCTCACCTGACCCATCTCAGTAATTACAGAGAAATTTTTGCAAAGTGTCAATACAGTGAAAGATTGATTGCATCCCCTCCTAAGACAACTTTTGCTTCAAAAAGCAAATTGTTTGCTTCAAGTAGCAGCAGTAAAGGACCGGGGATGGGGCGGGGGGGTGAGGAGGGAAGGGAGGAGTAACTTAAAAGTTATTAAAAGCAAACTTTTAACAAATTAAAAACTAGACTAAATGGGGGACCTGGTCAGGGTTGGTGACAAAGGACAATCTGACAGAGATTCTGCTAGCAGATTTGGTTTTACTTTTTGTAATAAACTTTTATTGGCTCTCTCACAAAAAAAAAAACAAAAAAAACAAAAAAAAAAAAAAAACCCAAAAAAAACCAAAAAAAAAAACCAAACACCACCACCAACAAAAGAAACCTCCAACAGTTAAAAGGAATCTTTTATAGAAACTAGTAAGGGTGACTCTAGAATTAGCTGCCCAGAAAAAAAAAAAATATGCAAATGTATATTTGTATTTATTCAAGAAAAGATCAAGCACAAAAGTGCTGTGGAAGAAAGTCAAGTGCTGCCTTCGGTCCTGCCCACAAGCTGGACATTCCATCCAGGGGTTCCCATTGTTCCATGATATTTAAGAGAATAAAGCTCTCACTTCCTTTACAGCAGGGAGTTCTCCCAATGAGGACGGGATCCGGAGTAGAGTTGCTATTTTGAGTGCTGGAAGGAAGCAAAGAGCTGTTCTGTGGAAAGGTGGAGGCACTTGGAGCTGTGCATGTGGTGGTTCAGCAAGAGAAGATATTCCAGCAGCCTTTTAAGGGGATAGTGAACTGGCTCTAGGTATAAAATGCTGCAGATTTTTTTTTTTTTCTGTATAGGCAAGCAACACAGATACTGTAAAATTCATTGTAAGTCACTACAGAAAGGGGAAGACTGAAAGAGAAAGGAGAACAAGAATTTTTGATGTCATGGTGAATAGGAACATACTATATGTAATGCTGGAGTTGTCATCAATAAATATTGTGTGTGTGTGCTACCTTTAACATGACATTGAAAGATCTTAATTAATCTTAGAAATAATGACCTCTGCAGCAAACATGTAGAATCACATCATACCTGCTTATATCACAAGTTTTGGATTAAGTATTTCAGATTTTTTCTTAAAGCAATGGGCCTTAAATATGTAGGAAAAATACTTTTGCTGATGCCCTCTTCTGTGTCAGAGAGATGTGGAAAAGGCATTAGAGCCTGCAGCTATACAGTTATCTTTTTTTGCACCCACCCGGAAAGGTGATGCAGCTAACCAGAGTATTTTCTTCTGCGCTTCAAGACAACCATCCAGTGAGGGCACAACCAAATGTTTCAAAACTGAACTGGTGCTGGTGACAAGTTACAACTGGAGCAAGGTAAGGACATGAGTTGGCTGTAATAAAATACATTATGCTCATGCCACTGTGTACTTCATTGGTTGGAATTATGAGAAACAGCATATTTAGCACAGAATTAAACAGACCAAAGACATTGTAAGGACAGAGGCACAGCATTAGATACCCTACACAAGGGAGCAGGGAGCAATATGCATTATCATCTTTGGAAAGAAGGTGACCTCTGTTAGCAGCTACAGCCATCTTCCATGGGCGTTAAAACATAGTCAAGAGTTGGGATCTCTCCTGTATTTCTGGATATCTGGCTGTGTCACCGAGATGCCTTTCTGTGTGAAAGCAGGGATGATACCTGTGATCAGGAGCATTCGTATCCACAAATCTCAGAGCATGAGGGTTTACAAAGTCCTATATAAGTACTGCATAATTATTATTTTTCTGTATCACTGTAGAGGAGTAAGGACAGCATCAATGATGGAAAAAAGGTTTACAATGAGCTGTTAAGTAACCTTGCCAGATGGTCAGGGCAGAAAGGTTCAGGTTCTTGTTCACCTATATCATGCCAATGAAAGTCACAATTAATTCAGCAGACCAGGAAGTGCTTGCAACTTAACAACCTTTTACTCTTTAAGTCTATTTTATGTTCTATTTTTCATCTTTTGAGAGCAATTGTGCTGGCAACTGGCAAAGAGTAAAGAGGATCAGCAAAAACTTACAGTTGCCCCTCTCTAGCACCTCCTTAGAAAAAATAAATTCTTTATTAATGTAAACATAACTAATAAATCTCACCCAAAGTTTTCTAACTAGACAATAGCTTCAAATTATCAAGAACTCTACATGAGTACTGCATATTGATCATTCTTTTTTCACTCAATTCTGTAGCTCTGACAAAGTTCCACTAAAGACCTAATTGCATTATAATTAACTTAAATGTTGAAACACATTACCCTTTCTGTAATACACACATATCACTAATGAAAAGGCTGAAATCCTTCAAGATGACTGGCTAAACAAAGTGAACTTAGAAGACAACATCAGAGCCTGATCTCAGAGACACTAATATAAACCTAGAGAAAACATGAACTTTCACCTTCTTTAGTAAGGCAAGACTCCAGGCCCAGAGTTAACTAATGCAGGAAATAAAACCACAGCCACACGCCCAATGGCTTGATGAACCTCACTTGCTGAACATACAATAGCAAGTTTTAAATCCCTGCTTAATCTCCAAATAAAAATTAAGGGGGAGTTTGAAGAAATACTGTGCAGTGCCAATGACATCCTTATGAGCAGACACCTGTTAGACAACATGCTAAAATACCCTCACATCAACCTGTCAACAATAACCACCAACTAATAGACAACCCTGAAAAAATAATACTCAGGGCTTAATTAAAAATGAAGAGGAAAATAACAGATAAATGTACATTATCTAAACTATCTGTATGTGACTTCAGTGTCTATAAACTTAAACAACATTACTCCAATTTCAGAAGTACGAAACAATCTGACTTCAGTGTCTAGAAAATTAAATAACATTACTCCAAGTTCAGAAGTACAAAACAATGTGATTACAACTGAATGACCAAGTTTCTGCCCTCGAAGCTTTCTTCCACCATGCAGAACTATGACAAGCACAAAATGATTGCATGTTCCTGCTGCTGTAATGAAGCTTTTCTGCCACCCCGGAGCTGAAGTGTTACCTATCTACAGCCAGATTTAGCCTTGGCACCTTCTCAGTCCTCCACCCACTTTTTACACAGAGTAAGTGCATGGATATAAACAGGCAGGCTTGGCTCACTGTATTTAGGAGAGCATGAAGATCCCTTCATCTAAAAGATTCCTGATGCTCAGTACAAGCAGCTAGCTGGAACTAGCAAGGACACTGAGGAGAAAACTTTTATCTTTGCAGTAAGTGTCTTGGGACTTGTTACAACTACAGGTGGCCAGGCACTTGACTGTGTCTCTCCTGAAAGACAGCACCTCCAGCAACGCAGTACTCCCTAGTGTGACACCTCTTCAGTAGCATCTAAAAGGGAAGCGTACCTCCTACTGAGTCACCAAACACTGCTTCCTACAGTAGCAAGGCTTTTCCTTAGAGGACTCTTATTTTAAAATAAAAATTGTCAGTCTAGTGATGCAGTGCCAATAAATCCATGTGCTTTTACTTTTGTATATTCTGAGGGCTGCTTTTAAAAAATGGGATTCATTACATACAGGTTATAGCCAACCGATGTGTCACAAGTTTTGAACTGATACAATTTTTTCTGCAACTGGACATGGTCTCCTTGATCTCCGTCCAGTCATTTAGAAGGCACATTTTACTGTTCACCTACAAGTCTCTTAAAACAAGAGACAAATACAGTCTGTTACTTTGGTAACAGTTTTAGGTTACTTTTTAAATTCCACTTCTAAAGATCACAAAACAATGAAATAAAAATTTGGGGTTTTTTATTCTTTAATCAAAGGAATCTTTGTATTGAATTGTAGGCAATAATGCATTTGAGATACAGAAACCAAGAACGGAAGCAGAGCTGGCAGAACACCCACAGAAATGTCTTGCCTTCATCCCATAGAGAATCATGCTTTTAAAATGTCCAGGCAGAAAATTTTCTAGAATTTTAAATACGTTAATAGTTCAAAGTACTAATGACTCCAAGCCAAAACCCCAAATTGGAAAGTTCCTGAGCTCTGGGCAACATTCAGTCTGCAGTTGTAAAAAGAGTGAAACAGAAATTCAGACGGGAACACGCACACCTTTTGTGAAGGTCCAATTGAGGTTGACCCCTGTTCAGAAATAACCGGTTCAGACCCCATCCTGGAGACCTGACCCCAGGACCCAGATGTCTCTAAAATAAAATGGAAATGTCTTCCTGAAATGTGAGAGAGGCTGGTTTCTCTCTTGTCGCACTGTCTTTTTTCCAAACTATCTCCACCCATAACTTTTTAAAGGACATTGGCAAATGGCACCCCTTAGGCTGTATAAATTTCTGCAGAAGGAACAGCATAATTTTTCTCCCATCACAAACCTTCCAGTCTAATGTTTGACAGCCTAGATCAGGTGCTGTCCAAACATTTATTAAAACATTTTAAATGATGAATATATCCAATTATTACTATTAATGCAGCTAATACTGACTAATGAGGGGGAAACATACTAGCTTGTGTCCCGCAATTCATTACCCCTGCCTTGTCAACAATTCAAAGCCCAAAACCTAATCATCCATACCGGGCCCTGTTATATTTCACACGTCACATTTAATAAGTCACTCAGTGCCTATAAATTAATGTAACATGTCGGCGTTTATGAGTGCGGCTTTGTCGCTGTTAACAAATGATGTGCTGGCCTGGTCTGCTGCAGCTCAGCAGTGACGAATGATGGAGGATGATTTCTCTCCAAACTATAAACTACACACTGGGGACCACTGCAACACACAGATACATGTATATACATGGGCACATGTGTGCACACACATGTACATGCATACTGTGTACGGAAATGGTATATAACACAAAGACTGTGCACATGCATGTGCCTTTATAGGTATACTTCATACATTTTGATGCCGAATGTTTTTCAGCCTGGTCATTATATTTTATCAACATATATCATACCTATTCATATATGCATATATATGCACACTAGATACCATACAGTATTATAGGAATGTATATACAACTCTTCAGCAAGTTTACAAAAACCACACCCACTGTACAATTTATTGCAATTTCACTTGCACTAGTTCAAGACAAACGATTTTATAGAACAATACTGCGTACAGGTGGGGCCAAGCCAGATGTACAATTAGTCTGAATACCTGTAATATTTCCATGCTTAGTGCTTCCATAGCCAGCCACAGCCTGAAACAGAAATGAAACACCGTAGACTTGTATTGCAAAATGTGATGTTAACTGCAGACTGGCACAGCACCAATGGTTTATTTCCTTTTTCTGGAGCAAAACTGATTTATTTTTTTTTAAACACCATGAATACATAACTTAAAAACTTAAAGGCACACAGTATACGAAGAAAAAACGTACATGGGATATACATGAACTTTTAAACACACTTCTTCCTATTTTCATGCAAGAAGCATAAGCATTGGAAAGTAACAGGGAAAATGTCAGTGTCTTTTTGGTTACTTTGGTTGCAGCTGTGGCAGATTCAGGATTGATGAAAGACATCTGGATCTACATACGGCTGCATTAAGTACTATATGCAGTAATAAAACTGCATGTTGCAAATGCACACTGTGGCCAGGAGGGAAGCTGTCACTGGAAGCAGCTTTTATAGAGCTCAACTGGTTTGTGAGCAGCAGAGGAAGATGACAGATAAGGAAAGGACCTCCTAGAGCTGAGCTCCTAGCCCCTAGGAAAGCTGAGTCTTACCAAATCACAGACCAGGACCTCAGTTTTGCCTTTGTCTTTGCAATAAAGCTTTCCCAATGGCAATGCCAGTTTTACCCTTTTGTTCTTTTTTACGTCAATGTATCCTGTGTTGAAGCAACAGATTCCTTACAAAACGAAATGTATTTGAATACCCGCGATAATTTGAAATGTTTAACTGAGATGTGAATGCATTGGTGATGAGCCCACAGCCAGTCTGGGAGTGATAGATCTGTGAATTCTCAGGATACTTTTTTGCCTCTGTGGGGAAATGACAGTCTGTAAAAAAGAAACTTTTGTGGGAAAGAGTCACGGAGTCATGTCTAAAGGTCTGCCAGTATGAAAAACATCTTCAGAGAGAAACCTCCAGTGTGTTAAAATATGATCATCAGATAGTTTATAAATTAAAAGCATCCTTTCCTGGTAAAATAGAAATCTTGCTTGCAAATTTTAACTACAGTAGGGAAAAAAAAGAAAGTAGAAATACATTTAAAAGGTTGACATAGAAAGGACAGTATTTTCAGTCACAAACTTCCCTTCTGTCTTGGACCATTGACTCACAAATAGCACAGTGATTCTGGTTGTGGGTTGTTGGGGTTTTTCTAATCCTGGTTTCAAACCAGAAAACCCTTGAAAGGCCTCTGGACCTGGAGAAAGGTTTCCTGCATAGGTCTAGCAAAAATCCTATAGAAAGTTGCACGGTGAGCCCCTGGGGCTCAAGCCACTGAAGCTAACCACATCTCTGAAGGGGGCATCATGCTTCTAGCAACACTGCAACATAGGAACCCCTGCACAACTACATTGCACTGAATCTGGGACCAGTCACAGCTTTAAATTTGCCTCTTAGGAACAAACAGCAAACAACACATGGAGCAGTGCTGACAGCACTAAGGTCCCCTCTGCCAGCCAGGGCTGGGAGACCTTCCCAAGCTTTCCGTTCAGGCAGCACAGAGATGGGTTTCTCCAGAGGGCAGTTCTGGGCAGGAGCCCAGCACAAGCACTCCGAATTGTCTTTGGAAAGTTTGTCTTTCCATGGCCTCTGTGGAGTGTGGCCAGCTTCCCGTTTTGGGCTTTTCCACTGTGCTCCAGGACTAAGTTGTGCAAATACCCCCTTGAACGATGCCTTCTTACAGAATGGGAAATTTTAACCTTTCTATAAATATTGTCTCCAAAATGTATATACTTAAACCGTGCTCAAAACACTTCAGGTTTCAACCACTGACAAAGGTTTGCTCTTCGCTTAATGTCAGCAACCATGACTCAGTGCTTCCATGTCCTATTGAAGCAGTAAAACTGAACAACAGTGCAGCAAAAAGTCATACTTTCCAAAATCAATCCACCCTGGAAGTGCCATCCAATGGTTAAAGTACTAGACCAGAACAAAGAAGACCTAGATTCGTGTCTCTGCTTCATATACTTTGTAAGCCGCCAAGTTGCTTTTAGGCTGCTAAAGATGCAATTAAGCCCTCTTGAAAGTCCTACTGCACATTTTACTGCATCTTTAGAAGTCAAAACACCTTTAAAAATCTAGCTTTAAATCTCTCTGTGTCTTCTCTTCCCATCTTTAAAATAGGGATCATGACACTTCCCTAGCACACAGGTACTGTAAGGATAAAGACAAAGACACTTTCTAAAAGGTGTCACACATATCTAGGATTCTCTCATGTATTGCTGGCATTAAATTTTTTTTTTTAGATATTTTTAAAGACTTCTGATACATAAAGGAGGAAACGATGTAGGATTTCATAGACCTTTTTTTTTTTTAAAACATCTCTACGAATATTACTCCGTACAGGCAGTATCAGTGAAAGAAGCGCACTTACCAATTTGTTTTTCTAGGTCGCATACCTTTTTATTTTGGCACTTCATACATTTAGACTAATAGTTATGGTAAAATTTTGTTGAAGGGCTTGAGCATCGCTGCTCCTACACTCTATTTAATTGGGCATCACCCCGTGCTGAAGGAAACTGTTTCAGAGGACTGTCTGAGGGCAGCCGCGGCACGGCAGGTGTGGCACAGAGCAGCAATGGCCACTTGACCAGTTAAAGCAAAGTGATGCCTTGGTGTCCCTGCCTGCCATTTGCACAGTGTTAAAGGTAATAAAGACCCTGAAAACCCAGGACCACATTCCAGCCAAACAATAAGGAGACCTTTAACCAGACAAAATAGTGGAGGGCCAAAAACAAGACCCTCAAAATATTAAATATTTTAACAATTTCAGTAAAGAAAATATATTTGTAATTGGCTATTAAAATGCATGTTATTTTCCCTAAAAGCAATATTGTATTTTCAGCACCTAACTCAGAAATTATATGGTGCAAACCCTCCCTCCAAGTAACTCTGTGACAACATCTAGGCAAGCAGAACTTGAGACCATTATTCCCAACCAAAATAAAACTGCATGAGCAGCTTATCTGTACAGCACTCCCCATCACTTTTTTTTTTTTTAAATCCCTTTCTCCTTAGTATCCTGTCATTCATTTACCATCTTTAGTCCTCTCAGTCATAAATTTTGTGTGGCAATATCGTATTATTTGTACAGAAACCTCACCTACCAGAGACCTCCAGATACTACTGCAAAACACACAATATATAAGAACATTTTTTTTTTTTTTCTCCTTACATTCACGTTAAGCTCTAAATGGGCAGGAAGAAAAGTAAAAAGCAAGCTGAGTGCCAACATGAAAGCTTAGTAATATACGCATGCCACAACAGTCACGCTCTAAAAATTTAGAAAACTCCTTGAGAAAGGTGGAGACTTCGCAATAAAGCTATCACACTGGCACTGCTGGAGAAAGCTTTAAAAAAAGGGGGAAAAAAAAGTAGAATTACCCTGTTGCACGGGATTCATGGAATCTCTGAAATCTTGAAGAAAAGAAGAGAAATCTGCATGACAATAACATTGTTTCCTTCTCTGAGGGACCCACAGGGCTCACAAAATCGTACAAAAAAAGAACACATCTCTTTTCAATACAGCTCATTGTATAGAACGGTGAATGTCACAAGGTTTATTTTATAATGATTTATTATCAAGAAAAATAAGGGCTCAGGCAAAGATATATTTTCTCAAGAATTTATTGTTCGCCAGAATGGTTTGTTTTGCAGAAATATTTCTTTTTGCTCTATTTTTTTTCTGGCAGTTCCTTTTGGCTTCATCATAGAACTGCCTTCATCCATACTTTGCTTTGCAAGAGCTAAATTTTAAATCTTCACCTCTTCTGCTGCCTGCTGCTCTCAGACTTACCCTGAACAGGGATGCTGCATCTGTAATCACTGCTAAGCCACCACCTTCTCTTCCTTGCACAGTACCTATCTGGCTCCTCCCTTCTGAAACATCAGAGATCACTCAGACCTCTAAAGAGCCAAGAAGGGAGCAATGCACTGCCAATACAAGACTCAGTCCACTGCCACCAGAGACAGCGGTACATGCCTGAATCCCACAGTGAGGATCTCCTTTGCTGAGCTATGCTAGCAGAATCACTGCTGGGGAATACCCAGGTGGCCCAGGAGGACAGAAACAGCCCAAGCCCGTCAGCTGGAGCAGAGGCTGGTGCTGGTGTTCGGGAACTGGCTCCCTGAGAGAAACAGCCAAGCAGAAACTCGGAGGGAGGAACATCCTTCCTGATCCGTGTGTGAGCAGCGAAACGAGCTGCACTGAAATGAAGGGCTTTAACCAGCTCCCCTTACCACCTGCCTGCATGAACTAGCACCTCTACAAAAACCCTGGCCAGGTGTGTTTTGCATGATCCTGTGCTATTTCAGTGCCACCACAGACTTCAGCAGTCTTCCTTTCCTACATGTTCTTACTGTACTTCCTTATTATAGCAGAGGGACAGTTTATAATCTTTATGTACTTAATCCCTATAGCCATCATGACAGTTAAGGAAATGCCAACATTCACTTTTCACAGGGGAGGAAAATAAGTGACTTCATAAGGCCATGCAAAAGTTTTTCAGAAAGGAAGGGAAGGTGTTCCAGTGCACGGACTAGTACTCTGGGTCTGCTAGTGACAGAATTTCTACTCCAGAAATTATTTCTTTTAATTAGAAAAGCAGAAGGATTAAAAAATTAAAATAAAGTCTACCTCAGCTGCATTTTCCACCTAGAACTAGCACTTGGTTCAGAAAGTAGACAAACCAAAAACTGAGCAGGCAAAGAAAACTCCAAATGTATTGAATGTCCAAGCAAATTGATGCAATTCCACATATTCAGTAAAAAAAATAAAGTCAAAAGTAGGTCGGAAAAGCTGACAGAATTAATCACAGAAAAGATGAATAGGAAATTTGATGGAAAGAAGATCACTGTTCATGATGAATTCATAGTCAGTGTTTAATTGAGTACAATGAACTTGAAAATACACTTGGTGAATGTCTGCATTAGCTGGACTTCTGAATGTTTATTAGCAGTTAAGATACACAAACTGATCAATAGTGTAAAACAAAGGAGCTCAGGTATGCATGTGTACTCATACATCACTTCAATAAATTATCCTGGGTGTTACAGCTGGGGGAAGGGAGGGGGGTGGATTTAGAACAATCATTTTGGGATCAAGAGCTAAATCATTTCAACCACATCTTGATTTCTGCAAAACTCTGCAGGAATTATGAGGCTTAACAGCATCTCAACAATTAGCATATTATAAATACAAAAATGATATATTAAAGCAAGAGGAGAAAAAGGCCAGCATTTTACACCTACAGTAATATAATTCCACTACTTAATGCAAAGTAACAGGCATTAGAGTGTTTGGGATCCTCTTGTATAGTGTTATCTGTTCTATCAGTAAATGAGACTATGTGAACAGTACAACCTATAAATAATTCAAGGCCTGAGATGGCAATTATAGAACCATGCACAACCAGCATGAATATTTTATGAAGGCTAAAACAGCCCTCAGAATGAATCATGGATAGATGAACACACACACATACACACACACTCAGCTGTTGGCCAAGTATTGCTTCCAGACATGGCTTATATCTGATCCTTAGCGCATCTAAAAAGAAATACCCTGAATACAAAAGTCAGAAGTTACATCTGTATTTTAATATATTAAAAGGTATTAAAAAATAAAGTGACTGTAGAAAAAAAAAATTATATATTGATGATGGAGAATGTTTGTTTCTTTCCAAAGATTCTGGTAGGAATTCTAAACAACTTTTCCCTATGCACAAAATGTGGTTGACAAAAGCAAACTATGATGTACAAAATAAGGGCCCGCAAGGGCTGTGTAGTACATTGGTCTGCAAAATCTGCCCCTAAAGAAGGACTTGCCTACATGAAGATATTTGCCAGTAGAGATATACTGGTATAACTTCCCATATGGGCACTATTATTGCAGCACAAGAGCATTCACATGGGAGTTACAGCAGTATAACTACCCCAGCATAATTATATGGGTATAATTATGCCAGTAAATTTCCCTGTATTAGCAAGCCCAGAGAAAACCTCTCTGTAAGGAGCACAGCACTGCTGTATCCTGCACCAGCACACACCAACGGGCCTGCAGAGAAATACAACTCGGAGCAGAGGTCCCCAAATCCTGCTCCCAAGACAGGGCGCTCAGTGGCACATGAGTAAATTGAGAACACACCAGCAAAAAAACCCCCAAACTTTCACATGCATATCATGCACACAGACACAAAGACATGTATGTGCACACATACACACTATAGATACCTTTATACTATACATAAATACAATATATAAAAATATACATACTTTTTTTAGAATTTACATTTTAGAACATATGTGTTATATACACTGTCTGATTAGTCCAAAGATCACTTCTTTGAAATGAGGATGTATAATTTCTCCCATTCTCTCACTGGTAAAACTAAAATACACAGTTAAAACACCACCAGCTATTAAAAGAAACTGGGCTGGAACCTGAGTAACCATAAGATAACTCTTCTATGCCAAATATAAACAGATCTTCAATAGTTTGAAGATTTCACATGTGTGAATATAACTGATGAGGCTGGTTTTGGGTGCAGAGCAGTCTACACACATGCTTGAGAAATAAAGATTAAGACTGAAAACAGAAAAACAATAGGGCTAAGGAGGTAGCATCAGATGTTTCTTACCAATCTTAATACATTTTTGCCCCCATCCCCCCCCCTTTTTTTAAAACTCTAATTGAGTCTTTCATTTGCATCTAAAAAAGGATCTTTTAAGGCTACAATTTAAAACGATGCATTGCAGACAGGCTGCCGAGTCCTCCTGCAAGGATGTGCCCATGAATAGGGTCACAGTGTCACAGACAGCACAGAGAGCACGAACTCACCCATCTCACTGCCTTTTCCTGCATAACCCCTATAATTTTGTGGGTTTGGCAAACGCAAGGGGCAATTGTGTCAGCCAGGGTCAAGCTGCCATTGTGGGGGGTTTGTGGGCAGGACTGGTATCTGAGGAAGAGGGGTTGTGTCATACTGGGTCAAGATACTGCAATTGTGGGTGCCAATTTGGCAGCTACTAGGTGGGTTGCAGTTGTTTTCCAGGGAGGGAAGAGACAGGCATACAGGCAGCTCTGGAAGACGTAGTTTGAACTGAAGCTGTTTCTAGAAGGTTTGGCACTGAGAAGAAAGTGAAGTTAGTTCAAGGAAGCTGGGAGATCGCAGAGGTATGAAGCATCTGTTAGGATATCTGTAAGGGAAGATGCAGCCTCTAAGGGGATCGGTGCCTTCAGCAACCTTTATTGCCATAAGTATAATATCTTATCCATCAAATAGGTGCATCTTCCTCAGCAGAAGAACCTGGAAAATACGCATCCCTCAGCATGTATGTCCATGAGAAACTGGTGTACTGGGGGAGGTGTTTCACAGCCTAATTCTGCTTTGTTTGCAACCACTTCCTACCCCAGCCTTTTCTCTCTCACCTGCCCGTGCATTTAGAGATGCTGAATTGTGAGTCAATCTAACTTGAACATGATCAAAATGCTGGTACATATGGATCCAGCAAAGCAGAACTGTGGAGTTTGGTTTTTTCTCATTTAAAGACAGCAAATAAATAAAAAAAAAAATATCATGAACAGAAACGCATACCTTAATACCACAAGTCCAAAGGAAATACTCTGCTAATTGCAAGGGTGTATTAAAGTCATGAACTAAGTAAACTAATTTGCTCTTGGCATACTTTCTATACCTCCCAGGTTTCTGTTTAGAACCTCTGTTTAGACATTTCACAATCTAAATCTGGTGAAGTCTGAAAAAGGCCTTCAGAAGAAGGGGAAAGGAAAACAGGCAACTGGTGTAATAAGCAGCTTTTGGAACTTGATCTGGCTTTCTATTAATTTGCAATATAGATTTGATTTCTAACTCAAAAAAATCTCAATGGTTAATTTCTTATTTTCATTATTTTGACATTTCTGTTTACCTTTTAGAAATGCTATCAGAGGCACAATGTGGCATTGGAAAGCTAAATGCTAACACATGGAGTCCTCTACGACTGCAAAAATTTCTCTCATACTTTTGCAAATACCACAGCCAAAATCAACAGTACAAGTTTGATTTTCTTCATCATGAATTGACAGCTTATTTATCTCTAAGGAAGAAATTTCTAAACGCCTTAAGCTTCCAAACAACTGAGGAAAGATTCTGCTGACTATTCAAAAATATTTGTGCCTCATAAAATTATAAGCTAAATTATTCAATTCTTTGTGTGTTCCTTCCAAAAGAAAAGAAGTATGCACTATGAATTGCAACAGACTTAATGAAAACAAAAGTCAAAAGAGTGGTCTGCCAAAAAAGTTTGATTAGCATGGCATCTTCCATCATTTGATATTAAACTTGTGTTTATCCATACTATGCATAAAGTCCAGCTAAACAGTCTTCATGGCATCAGCTGATCTTAAATACATATAGACCTTCAAACACTTGGTCAAGTCTCATTAAAGTCAAAGTTTAACATGCTTCAGTATGTGCAGAACAATGATGGATTTACATTAAATGCTCAATTGCTTTCCTGAATTACGGCCTTAACCACTTCATACTCTAGTGAAGGTAAACATGATCCTCCCCATAATGCTGGATAATGCCAATGCTTTATTACAGCAACGAGAGCACAGGCATTGCCAAATTGCCATTGCCTGCAGCAGCAATAATGGTTTCTGGTGACTGTTAGATAGAGTGAGATGGTACATAAACACTGTCCTGGAGCCATACAGGAGAGAACATAAACTTGCCGCTGCAGTACCCGACTAAAGCAAACCCAGACTCTGTCAGCTGCTAACTGTGCATCACCATCTCCCATGAATGCTGCCTTCCAGTTCGCTAACTGCTTGTTTGCAGTAGAGACTTTATATCAATACACGGGAATAAAAGTATCCAGTAATGCTAACAGATCAAGTATTCAAATGTGGAATCCAAGTAACGTTTCGCTTGCCAGTAAAACACCCAGCGTAACTCATTCACCCATGAAAAGAGCTGTGTCTGAAGTCATCTTTATTTACAATGTGTTTGTGCCATATGTTTGTTTGGAAAGTAGAGGACGAGTTGGAGTAGGTGGCATCTCTCATAGCTTCCTTTTCACACACTCTGAATTCAGACTCCAAAGGTCTGAGCCTCACAAGGCAGTTACTGAGGAGCAGAGCCAGGCACGCATTTATTTGCACCAACACTACATAACGTATTTGCTGTGAAAGTGGTCTGTTTGCCTGAACTTGCAAATCAGGAATTCCCTATGCAAAATGTCGAGTTAGTCTGTTCTAAAACTGGTGTAACACAGAAAATGGACCATGTGATGCTTGATCTCCACAGCCCAAACTGCTAAGTGGGTATAAAAATTACCAGTCGTCCAGGAATACGCTAATAGACTATGAGTTTTTCAGAACATCTAGCTGGTCAAAATTCAGAATTTTTGTTTGACTTCAAAGCCTGCAATTCTGAAGTTTGTTTTAATCTGAAATCAAAATAAAAACCCAGCATGCTGTGAAACACTAGAAATTGCACCTGGAATATCAAAATCACCTTATGTAAGGCATGATAGAAGTACACAATATGGTGGGAAATCTGTCATTTCCTCAGACATCCTGCTGGCCACTGTGATGTATGCCATAGTCAAGTGAAACTTGATGACAGGAAAAAATCCCACAGACTTCAGGTTTTCCTGTTTCAAGCTCTCAGACCACCCTATCCTTGGAGCTAATGGAGAAATCTCAGATAGCAGGAGAGAGCCCACAAGGAAAACATAAAACCGCCGGGAGCAAGGGGTGTCTCCAGCTATGTCATCCAAAGTATCATATAACACTTTCATCCACTTCTTTTTCTAAAGTAACAGACCCTTTTTCACCACAGACTGCAAGTAAAACATCACACCATAAAATTAAATAAGTGTTAAAACCATGTTTGAATGTATTTGATTAAAAAAGCTATTATTGAAAGCAGCGTTCCATCCTGAAACTGGTATTTTTGTAAGCAATTGGATCCAAAAGGGATGGCTTGTTTCTAGGTTACTCTGCAGAGTGGCTGTCTCAGGAGAGATGAAAGAGCAAAGGTAGGTCTTTCCTGTATATCCCGATCGAGATATTAATGGATGCGATGGGTGAAAGCCTGAAGTGATGTCACTGGAGGCAGAATGCACACAGTGTTATATGGATTCCATAATGGAGCAGGAGAGACAAGCCACAGACACGAGAGAGGGAAAATGCTGATGAAAATCAGGTAAACAACAGCAAAATGGGACTTCAGTTGGAATAGAAGCTTTTGTGAAATTGGATAAATGAACACAGTTAAGTCCTCACTGAGGGGACATAGACCATATGAAGAAGCAGAAAAAAATAGCATCTGATACTATAAAATAAGTCCCTACAAGAGACTGCAACATTCAGAGGGTCCTAAACCCACATGTCCCACACTGTGAGCCCATTCAAAAATGGCATCCTGCAGGGCCTTTCTCACCTACCGCAACGCAACACACGTAGCATTTTTGTAAGTCAGCAAAGTAACTCATTTTTGAGGATTGTCACAAAACAACAGGAAATGCATCTTGCAGCATGAATGGTGATCCAGCATAGAAAGGAGATTTTGTGTTGAAGTTATACCTGTGTACACATAAAACCGGTTCCCTGGGGTAAGAGACATTACATAACAACCCCACTATTTACTAAATGTAATTTCTGTTTTACTGAAATAAACGAAGACAGGTAACCACTGTAACTGCAGAATCATAATAATGAACCGGCCAACAGATGGCAGCTGAACCAAATCACCTGATTTAAATAAGATCTGCATTCTCTTCAATCAGGCAAGTTTTGCAAACAGATTTAAGTCAACTGCCAGATAAAAATCAAGCAATTTCAGAGTCATGCTTGCTTGTAATGGATTATAACTTTATTATGAATTATGTCTCTGAACCTGCATGTTTACAAAACCGAACAGTACTACTGTGGCAACTGAGGGGGGGTATTATCACTCTAATTTTGCTCACCAATGATATCATAGATACAATGAAAATAATGTGCTGTGCATGAATCCAGCTTCTGATGGCAGCACTTTGGTGAGAGACTGAGAAAACACAAAGCAGAAACAGAGTCCTCAGGCAGTCAGTGAATATGAATAATAAAAAAAAAAAAAAAAACAAAAAACCAACCAAAACAAAAAAACACAAGAGAGCTTTCTGGCCTGAGGTTAGAGGCAGAGGTTGGCATTATTTTACATTAGAAACAATTCACATTCAAAACTGTAATTGATAGCAGTGAAGTGTTAGGGAAGAGAGACTGTGGTGTTCAGGCAGGCTGACCTGCCAATCAAACTCAACCTTTCTTTGAATGAATAAAAGCTTCATTGCCCTATTATGTGGATCTGGGCAGGCAGCACTAAAGTACCCTGTTTGTCAAGTTTATGTGCACTGCCCCAAGCTACTCAGACACCCATGCTCAATAATAACTTGAAATCATCAGTGATTTTTGATAGGGTTTCTTTTAAAACATTTAGTGTTAATTTTACTAAGTCCCTGGGACTTAAAGAAAGAGGAGGGCAATATTTCCACTCTGCTTTGTACAAAGACTGACAGACAATTGTGCTGCTGCTATAGTTAAGGTAGAGAGAGGCTGTCGGCTGGTTTGTTTTTTTTTAAACATCTGTGAAACCGTGTAGTCTGAACGCTGCAGGCAATAGCTCCTTATCATTACAGGGAGGAAATGCTTGTCTTGATACTTTTTTTTTTCCCCTGCTCCTCCAGGCAGGAAAGCTCTTGTAAATAGAACAATTGGCCCTTTGCTAACCATTTGATGGCAGACTTTGGTTTTTCATGATTCCTTTCCTCTCCCAGTTGCTGCCAGTCCATTATGCCCCTTCAGCACCAAATCCAGTGCTGCTCTTACCCTGATGCACTTATGAGGGCTGAAGACAACAGAATTATTTACTGCAATCAAGTTGGTCTTTTTGTTTGCAAAAGGACCACCTTTAGAGGTCTGTTTGCCTGTCTCTGCTGAGAGGTATGGTGAGTGTCTAATGCTGAATTTGGCCAAACTGGTTGGTCACCTAAACCACAGGGTGCTGTTTCTACTCCTTGTTTGGGGAATACCACCTTGACTCATGCAAACCATTAGGAAGCTGATCTTTCAGGAGAGAGGATGGGGGAAAGGTCTGTAAGCAGACAATACACAGGCCTAGGGTGTTTAAGAAAGGACCTCACTGCCCTGCTCCACAATCACCCAATTTCTTTCCTACGATCCCCTTCCTGCTAGCGGTCTTTATCTCTTAAATGGGAAGTGGGTGTCTGGCCACTACGGAATTCAGGTCAGTGTTTCTGTGCAATGAGCACTGTTAGATCTCTGCAAGGTCAGATGACAGGGGAGTTGAGGGCTGATTCTGACACCTCTGTTTGCCGAGGGAAGGGCTGAAAGCTCCTCACCCTGCATATGAACGCTGACAAATGCTCTCCAGGCAGAGGATCTGCCTGCACAGCTCATTCCCCTTTTTACTTGATTAATTTGTGTGAGAACCACTTGCTCTCACAGCCTGTGCAGTTTCTTTTTACACAAAGCCATTTTAATTCAGATGTGCCCACATTTGAAGTTTCTTGTAAAGTTGCAACAAAAACTCCTGCTGGGAAATTAGTTCACTGTGTCCAGATATTCTTGTTGATATATAAATATGACCAACTACATAGAAATACAAATAAGAGTTCCTCCCAGAGTACAACAAAAAAAATGGTGCCACAACGAGAAAGCTGCCCTCCAAAGCCAGCTCAATTTCGAAACCTGATTTAGCAAGCAAAGTTTCTGATTACATTCAGCCACTACTTTTCCAGTTCTCTTCACAAGTGATTGAGGGGAAAAGCTACTTTTGTAAGTAAAAACTGAATGTTGCAGCAAACAAGAGGGGCAGTAGTCCGTGGCTAGAAGAAGTAGCAAGGAAACCTTTCTTAGAATTCTTACAAAGCTATTAAAGGAGACACAGAAAAGAAAGTGAAGTAGAAATGAAGAGTATTCACCCAACTTCTGCCTTTTAAACCACTGTCCCTCTTCCTTAGCCTATTGTCTCCCAGGTTTTAAATATCTTCTAAGCTGTATTTTCAAAGGGGAAGCTCTGTGTACCAGCAAACAGACAAGTTGGTTGAAAATAGATTCATCAGGCTTCAAAGGATTATTGTTTGCAAAGAGATAGTACAAACATTACTATTTCACAGTACAGCTATGACATTATTAACCTACTGTGCAAGGATTTTATTGCCAGATTGGTTCATTTATCAAAAAAAAGGAAATTCAAAGCACCATAAGGAAGCTAGATTTCAGCAGGCTTGGCTTTCACTTAACGTCATTAATCTATCTATTTACACAAGAGGCAAAAGTGTTCGTTTAGTGGTGTCTCGCAGTTCAGCAGAAGAGCTTTGATTCAGTTTCTGAGCAGCAGTACATCAATACTGCACTTGGCAGAAAAAAAAATAGTATTTTTGCTATTTTTTTTTTTTTTTACTTGCAGCGTCCCTTCCCTAGCTAAGTGCTGGGAAGAGGATGACAGTTGCTATATGTGAGGAATGCATATGTGCAGAAATACAGCTAACACTTGAGAGAAGAAAAAGATATTCAAATACTGCAATATACATGTCATTAAAAGAATGGAAACTTTTACATGTAAGAATTTGTGTCTTCATGTCATGATATCACAAGGTAAAAGCAAAGAGTGTGCTGGGAACAAAACATCGAACAATGACTTTTTTTTTTAAAAAAAAAAAAAGAAACTGATGGCAAACATCTCAATAATTCATGAAGAAGCAATTGATTTTTTTGGCTGGAAGGACTGTCTCCTTTCGACTTGTCCTCTCCAGAGAAAAAGCTCATTAACACAGAGGTGTGGGGGGCGGGGTGTGCATGCATGCACGTGTGCATGTGTATATTCTGTATGTGTGTGCATGTGTGCACATACTATGTGCATATTTTTATCTAACTTCTAGACATCTCACAGAAATGTGATATTAAGTTCTTATTTATACAAAGACTAGAGATACAAATGCACAAATACACATACACACCGTGAAGATACCCTTATGGATTTTCATTACTGTATTCAGACTTCCCTATTCCCAAAGACTTTCATGAAGACCCTAAATTACAGCCTTTTAATTGACCCACCAACAAAGCATGCAGAGTGCTGAGATCCCAAGATGCATATAGTATTTTTGCAATACATTATGGGTCAAATTCATTTCAGGTACAATCCCTTTGCAGTGACTACTTATATCTTTTGAGAATGTTAGCCCCCAGAGTACAGTGACAGCAATTACCCCTATTTTCCTGCAGGAAATATTACAATATATCTGAACACTACTGAAAGCCCAGGAAAATATGCTTATAGTCATGGCTCCCTCAGATGCCTAATAATGGAAATTATAATAATGTCTCCAATTCAGCCTACTGGGTTTTGACCCCAACGGTCAAGACATAAGAGGAAAGGTTTGCCTTTTTTTTTTTTTTTTATATAACCCTCTGCTTTTATCATTGTTTTAAAGATTTTTTTTTTTATTTATTAAGAGCTTTTGCAACTAGCTGGAAAAGTAGCATGCAGCACCCAGCACTTTATGACTGGCCTTACTTAATCCCACACAGTCAAGGCATACAGAAGTTGCATTAAAGCTGTGACTTCATCCTCATGCCTGGATACTGCAAGTTCACGTGCTTACATATCATGTGTTGCATATGTTGCAACAGGCTGGTAGAAAAGTGGAGACATAAAAAAAAAGTTACTAGCCTTAGACTTGTAAGATATATTCTCTGCATGGTGTTCAGGGTATAGGTGGTTATTCTCAATGAAGAACATGCAATCCACCTCCTATAGTAACCTGAACTTTAGCTATAGCTCATATGGTCAGAAGGTATTCTAGCAGTGATCCATTACGAGCAGTGGTCCATTAACTCTGTGAAACCAATGAATTTACTCCTCTGCCACCCACCACTTGACAGTTTCCTCCCCAGTTTCCCATCTCCTTCCCTTGCTCCTTTTCTTCCCCTCTTTTTCATTTCACCCTCACAGACAGAAAACCCTTTCTGATCAGAACACTCACCCAGTGAGTTGGGTGGGTGCAGTGTGACACCGCCCACACAGTCCAGATTTTACATGCTCCCACAAACAGGATTGAGCTGTACCCACCCACAACAAAACATTGTTTTCAAAATGTTGACAGCAGCCCACAGTATGGGGGCACTGGGCTATCCAGTGCTCCTCATGCCCAATACCCATTTCTGGACTAAGATGCCTCAGTTCCCAGCTCACTCTCCACTCACAATGTATTCACTTATAATGGGATATATTCCCTATACTGGGAAACTGGTGTGTGGGGCTCAGCTATTTCTATACAGAACATACAACAAACCCAAGGAGAAGGTATGGATTATTTATCCTCTTTCCCATATATGCCTTACCACAGCAAAGCAAAGAGAGCTTCATCATATTTAATGCACATTCTTCTGGGTATATAACTATTGTCTTGAATTACTTACTTTTAAACAATATGAGGGACCAAACAACACTGCCTTTGAAAGTTTAAAGTTTAGCAGCATGTTTTTAAACTCAGAAGATGGGGAATTATTTTGGTTTTTGCCGACTATGAATTGCAAACCCAAATGATTAACCTCTCCGCTGGGCTCCCTGTTTCCAGGGGAAACAGCAGAAAGGACGATTTCTATGCTTAAATCTCTAAATCAGATTGCACAGAGCAGTGCTGGCAGGTGATAGCTGAGCAGAGGATACATCCTTTTGTCATCAAAACCTTACAAATTATTTATTTGATCAGGAAAGAGAGCTGCAAAAGGCATCATATATTGATAGTTACTATTTCAGGGTGGATTGCCATACTTTCCAGTTGCTGTAAGAATAAAAGAAGCACTTTTAAAATACACTCAACCTTCCATACATTGTATTTTTTTGTGTGGATGAACACTGAACTTACAGCTTAGACCACAAAGCTACAACATCTCTCTGTAATGGATTTGTGTAGCATATGATCCCATCAGCTGTGCCCCAGAAACCCTGGGCTTGTTTTTTGGCTTTGCCACTGATCCATTGTGTGAGTTTCGGCTAATCACTTTATCTAGTTGTGCCTCTCTCTGTTCTCTTCTTCCCCACTGTTGTCTGTCTTTTACTGCTTATGTACAGTGAGGATGTCCAAGAACAGGAACTGGTTTCTACTGTGTATAGAAATGTTATTTAGCATCCTGATTTTTGCTAAAGACATTATATGCTACTTCACAAATAAGTCACAACAACATACTTATCCATGTATCTATTCATTCACGTACCCTCAATCAACCCCAACTGGCATACTGTGCATTTTGGGGCCCATCTCCTCCAGGGAACAGTTCACAGACACAGTTTTCATTAGCTGACTTACTGCAAAACGAACCCTTTGCTGACCATCATACAAGACTGTAAATAGAAAGAAACTAGTATTTCTATATTTAAAAATCTTCTGATTTTATATTCAATCTCATTATTCTGGAGGGAGCTAGTGTTAGAGCACCCTGGGTTGTAACATTCCCAACCTGACAGATTCAAGATCCCAAGGAGACAAAAAGGATTTCAGATCTGCAACTCCCTCCAGAAGCAGGGCTTTTCTTGAAGTCTTTCAAAGCATAATATCCACAAAATACTTTCTTCCATAAAGGCAGATGCCAAGCCAAGCATCTGTCCCAAAAGCGGCCACACTAGCTATGTGAAAGGAGAAAACAGGAACATGGACAGCATATCCGACTGTGCTCCCCAAGCATCCAGCAATGAAAGTTTCAGGGCTCCCTTAGCCCTCATATTTAATAGGCTTTGTCAGATTTATCCTCCTTAAACTTCTATCTCTTTGAAGTCATTTACAGATTTGACGTCCACAACATCCTGTTGCAATGTGTTCCACAATTTAATTATGCATTGTGTGAAAAAGTACTTCCTCTGTTTGTGTTAAACCTGCTATCTGATCGATTAACAGGGAAATTTTTACTCCCTGTGTTGGGAATTGTGAATACTCATTCCATACTCCCATTGATAATTTGATAGTCTTGATATATCTACCTTCATTCATCTCTTTTCCATCCTAAAGATTCCTGGTCTCTACAGTCTCTTCTCATACATGAATCATTCCACAATCCTGAATATCCCTCTTCCCACCTCCTGCCTCTCGTCACCACAAAGATACCTACTTCCTTCACTTATTTCTTCTGATTAGGATGCTGGAAAGTGAAATCATATTGGCAAATGTTTTGCTCACACAACTCTTTTTAGTAAGTATTTTTAAATTTGGTTCTGCAAGATTTCATTTTCTAAGTATTGGGAGAATAAAACAAATGTTTTTCTTAAAATGTCATCCCTTCTCTCAAACATGAACTTAACTGCTAGGCATTTACAAACAAAACCAAATACAATATTTCAAAAATTACAATATGGCCATTGCAAAATTGCCAATGAATGCAAAGATGCTGAGTGAAGGGTAGGTGCACAGAAGACAAGTTCTTGTAAAATGTAGTTTGACAGCCCCTGGAGTCCAGAGTTTATCAAGGAAGGGATTTTACTAATCTTGGTTACTTTCCATTTCCCTCCTGTAATACAGTAAGGGATGCTCCTTTATTTACTTGTGCTATTTGAATTTGATCCCCTTGATCCCACCATCTTGACAGCCTCGCACTTACTCCCAGTTTTGCATCACAAATAAAGATAATTAGGTTTGTGAGTTACCATGAGTTATTCCACTCTGTCTTGAGCTACTGAGAAGAATTTTTAGCTATTTGTTCCTGACCATGATGTCAACAGCTATCTAATGCACAGCTCTGTAGATTAGTTTCTTATGCAAAGAGATAATTAAAGTTCATCTCTATAAACATGAAGCTCTTGGCTTATCTCCACTCTTAACTGCTACCTTGTATGTATTCTTGACCATTTTGTTGGAGTTGGATCCCTCTACGCAGAGGTCAAAATCCATTCATTACCTTTTAACTGCTGCCTTATATTTAATAATACAGCCAAGGCAGGGAAGGGGATAACAATGCCTTCATGATCGAACTGCATAGTCTACCGTCCATCAGGTGGGGAGACAACAATGTCAACAGAGATGCCACCTGGCTTGGACCTAGACATCACCAACTTCTTCCAAGCAGCACAAAGAGGAAAGGAGAGGCTAAATTTGTCTAAGCACAAATTTGTCATTGATAACATCTCACCTGGAGCAGATGGGGAACAGCATCCAAGTACTGTCTCTGAGTTACAGGTCTCTGGCTACTCCAGAGCCTTGTGCTGAGATTCACAGTTGTTCCCTAATGCATTCCCCTGCTTCCTTCTCCAAACTCCAACTCGGTTTTCCTGGTTTTCCTATGAAGACCGTTGCGAGCGTTTCCCTGCTGCAGATTTCAGAGCTTGCAGGGTGCAGTCACCCAGAGCTCCTTTTTCTGGGCTATGATAAATGAGCAACTTCAAAGTATTTTCACCCTTTAGACTTCAGGGACACGATCTGACTTGTCCAAAGCTTCACCTACTCTTTCCACGACTTGCAAAAGTCCTTCCTATTTCTTGTTACTGAATGTATAGCTGAAGCATATCAGTCAATGGCATCTCTCTAGGATTTTCTTTTGTCAGCTGTGAGGGGCAAAGGAGTCTTTCAAAACTTTATAGCAACCTCCTGGTCTTCTGTCAAGAAATTCCTTGTCATCTGTCAGAGGACTCTACTTCATCCTTAAAGCTTCTTCCCTTGGATGTGAAATATTTCTGACTGTGGGGACTTTGGGCTTTTCTAAGTAGGAAGTTCCTTTACCAGCTGTGCTTATACAATTTTAAAACTTCCCTCTATTTCATTTTGCAGTCTCAGCTGCCACTTGGCAGCCTTCAGGTTTCCTTACCAGTTTTTTAATTCTCTTGCTCATTTCTGTTGCCCTTTTTTATGCTTAGCATATTGATTACATGAGAACACACACAACTAATTCCTCTTTGGCTGACAGCAAGGCTTGGAGACAGGTTCTTCAGAGCCAACAGTGGGACCTTGCACAGCTCGACTCAGAAGATTAAGACTTGCAAATGCCTTATCTGGACAGCCACAAGATGGGGACAAAAGCCACAGCACCTTCCCTGAATGGGCCATACATTTTTGCAGGCATTGAACTACAATGTACCAACTCCTGTTACTCATTTGCCTCCCTACACTGCAACTTCAAAAATTATCATTTCTTCCAAAATACATAAACGTTCGATGTAGCATTATGGCCACTCTATTCAGCCTTCAGTAAACACAAATATCCAAATATTCTTCACTTCAAAATGAATCCTCTGCATAACGTCAACATTCAGAAATTAATCTCTCTAATTTCCTCTCACACCACGCTGTAGTGTGACGTAACAAAGTAGGAAGAGTCAGGGGAATCTGCACCAACCAAAAACCCCAAAACAAAGCAAACCCATCACCAATAAAACTAAAAGCATAGCAAGGATTTTAATACTTGTAACACAAAAGGTTTTCTGTCATCTTCTTTGCCATTCAAGTTCCATGTCTTTTATGCTGCCTGTAAATTTTCCATTCCTGATATGCCATGGGTTTTGGCACGGGAAGAAAGCGCTTGTACCAGGAGAAGATGCAGCAAAACTGGCCACAAGTAGGAAAGCAAAGGCGATGGCTTCAAGCTGTGTAAATGACAAGCAGTAGAACATAAACAATGCTGTCAGTCACGATGCCCCCTTTAGGCTTTTGAGTTAAATGTCGAGCTAACTAGGACACTATACGCTTCTACGAACTTTTGTTTCAAGTACCTGGCAAACTCCAGCAAAAACCTTTGCATCCCTTTCCACTCACTTAGAGATGTAAGAGTTGCCCCTATCAATCTGAGAACGAATCCCCTACTACTTGACTCAGAGACTGAGGAAAATTTGCCCTAATGTGAAAGGAGGGCATTCGGCAACCTGGGAAATGCAGTCACAAGGGACACAGCAGGCAGAAAATTTCAACATAAGGAAGAAGGCTGAAATAATAGAATTGTGTTCTCTTGGCAAAGATGAAGCAGACAAAAATGTGAACTTGATGAAGCAACCCAAAGTGGAGAATAAGAAGCAGGAAGAAAAGGATAAAGGACTGATTCCAAAGAGAAGAAGTTCCAGCAGATCTTCGAAGAGGTGTTACCGAATGAGAAGACAAAAGACTGATCAGAGACCCACAGCAGGAACCAACAGCTGGAAGAAAATGAACGGATCAGGAAGGAGTATGTGTGATTATCTGAATATGGTTAATGGGGGAGAAGAGGTCCTTGAACTTGTCTAGGGTGAGGTCAGTATCAGTGACGTTAGCTCTGCAGAGCAGTACCATTGTTCTCCCTGAAGCCTTCCCCTTTGGACGGTCAAAAGAAAATAACTGTTTTCACCATCTTCTCTTTTGATTTCAAGACACGATGCTTCAAGCTCCAGCTGTTTCCACACCCTGCTTTACATCTATGGTCCATGTGACCTCTTCTCCCTCCTCCACCCCCAGCCATTTCCTCTCTGAGCTCTTCAGAACAGCTTATACCAAACAATATTTAGCCCTAATTCATTCTTGCTCCATTTGGTTACTTCTCTCAGCTACAAAACACAAAATAGCTGCACTTCCCTGATGAGACAAACACAAAAACCTAACAAAAATATTGGCACTGTTAATTTTTTCTAACATGAGAGTCAATGCTCCCCCAGCCCCCTCTCACTCATTTCCAATCTCTATCATATATATTATTAACCACCTTTTTTATTTTGCTGCTTATGAAAAAATACATGGTCGATGCGATCTTGCATCCCGGGGATTAGAAGTTAAGACATCCCCTATAAATCAGTGTAATCTTTGTAACAGGACATTGTTGCATTGAGCATTCCTGTCTGTATGATGCATTTTCAATTACTCTACATGTTTTCTACTTAGTAAGCCAGCTTAATTCTTCGCTATGTCACAATATTAGAACATGTCCCAGGTTAGAAAAAAGGAGCAATCTTGGAGCCCTTGTAAGTTGTTTAGCCTCTGGCACTTATAAATCCAAAAACACAAGGGAAATCCCTTTTCCTTGCTTGTAATATGCCTTTAGATTTATTACTTAAAGAATCTGTTCACTTAATCCTCAGCTGAGGTCAGGGTTCATCTGCATTCTAATAAAGGTTTTAGTAAGAGTAAGACAAAATAAAAAAAAAAAATCAACGAGCTGTATATGTCTGTATAAGCAAGCAATGCTGCAGATAAAGTATATTCCCAAGCAAATTCTCCACCAAGAAAGAAAACGAAGCAGAAAAAAAAAAGCAGGATGCTTTAAATTACTCTACACAAATCCAGACCATCTATCTTGGGCTGCTCTCTTCGACAGCTTGGCCAGGGTGGGCAGGCAAGGCAGAGGCTAAAGAGCTCTTTAGGGACCAAATTACTGTTTCAAAATGGGCCTGCTGCTCCAAGTATATGACAATATTATCTGAGAAATGTTACAGACATTGTGTGTCCTTCAGAGTTCTGCTAACATATCTCCCGTGATTGGAGGCATGTGTCACTACAAAAAAAATACAAGAAAAGATGTTCATTATAAATAGACTCAAGGATATCTGGATGTAGAATTAGGAAAATGACCAAAATATGGCTATGAAACTTATTAGCATTTTATGTTGATGATCACGTTTAGATTTCCAGAAAACTAGTGCACAGATGTTTTATGTTGCCTCTGTCTTTTTAGGGGGGCTTATTTAATTCATTGGGTTTTGTGGTGGAACAAAACAGTGCTACAAACTCCTTAAGAGATACAACAAGAAAGAAAGAAGCAAGATGATGCAGAAAAGTTATCTTAGCCTATATTTCTAAGAATCTGGGTGTGAATGAGCACATCTGTGTACATACATCTGTGTGTGCAATGAAAATTATTTTTCATTATTTCAAGTGAAAGTCTCTCTCGTTTTTGAGGAAAGACCTCAGAAAAATGTATACATACCCTGAGTTCTAGCTGATTCCACTGAAATTCAGACAAATCTGAGTCCACTGAAATCACGGCCATTTCTGTATTTATGGACCAAAGCTACTGTAGACACAGCACACATTCTGCACCTCAACTTTTTGATTTAGGAGAATGGCTCTGTCCCACACGCCTCCCCACAACCACCCCTCTGCAAAAATCTTTAGTGATGTTCCTGGGGTAGTGATGCATGACTCTTTCCAGCAGCAAGGGATAGAAATCTGCTCGCCTCGCTGCATCCCATGAGAAGCGATCCAAGTATACTGGTTTTCAGTGACCAGCTCACACACCTGATGCACTCTGAGCCAATAAGAACCAAAGCCTACAGATTTTGTGGTCAAGCCGGAGATACCTGCCTCAAAACACAATGCACTGAGTAGTGTTTGTTTCCAGGAACACAAGCAGATATCTGCATCACAGAAATATTTTAACACAAGCAAATACTCCATATCTGACAAGTATTTAACAGATCACTTGTGCAAATGCTACCAATACAAAATTTATTTGTATTTTGTAGTTTACTGCAAGGTCTTAATCCCAGCCCTGCAGATAAAAGCACCTGCATCTATCTGCGCAGCATTTACAGGGCTTCTGTAGAACAGAACCTACCACCCTTGGTGCTACAGGTGTTTCATGAATGAATGAAGTCCAATTGCAACTACCAGCACTAACTGACATAATGTTGTTACATAGAATGTTGAAGATGCAAATTCAGCCACATGCAATTTGCCCTTTTTTCAGAGATGTTACTGTATGGAGCATCCCTCATCCATACTATTGTGATATAAAGCATGGCTTCTGAAGTGGAAGAGAGGAAATCTCACATTGCTTCAATTTTTCCTAGATCACCTCCTCCAAACTCCAGACCAAGTTTCTACAGAAAGGTGAGAACACAAATTTGAGGGGACAAGAGAATTCCTCTCTTTTTACTGGGTCCTGCACCTGGCTTTACCTTGCAAGTTCCTGGGCCCTGATCTGGCAGTCTGATACTACATTCAAATTGAAAGTCTTCTGCATCAGCATAAAGAACCCAATGTAGGAACACAGAAGGAGCTAACTTATAAGCTTTCCAGGAAAAGGACTGCATTTAATCATGTTTTCTCCAGCACAAGCCCATTATCTACAATAACAAACAAAACTTACATTCCTGAATTATACCAGGTAGAACAGTCATTTATTCATTAGGTTAGAAAAATTGCTAAGTTGTCAGAAGACACCTACTGTGAAATGTTTGCACAGAACTATGTTCAGCTCTGTTTACAAACAGAAGATAAGAGGATTCAGAGGGAAATAAGCATCTATTAGGACTACTTGTTCTGCTGGTATACCATGTTTATTTTCATTTACTTCAGTCTTCAGGAAAAAAAAAAAATCAACGACTACAAAAAAAAAAAAAGAAAAAACATCACTCTTCACTAGAGAGGATCTCAGAAATCAGATGCCAAGCGAAGAACACCATTCTACTCACAGTAGCATCAAAACCTCAGTTCAGCACATGCTGATATTGCAAAGGGCCTTTCCTGCCTTTCCAAAACCAGACACAGAACACATTTAAGATAACCCATCTCCAAATTCAGTTATTTTTTCACAGTTATGGGTAATGAAGGACTGATTTTTTTTTTCTTAATCTGTGATACATGACAAAGCCCACTTCTATTTTTATACAGATTTATACCATTATAGTGCTCCTGACCTCCGTATCGCTTCTGTTTATTTACACCACAAGACATTAGGAGCAAGCACATCTTTTTCTTGCTCATGTGTGTGGTCCTCCCTGGCACACAAACAGGTTGAGAGACATTATATTATGATATATACTGACTGAGTACATTATACTAACTGAGTTCTCTTTGTCAGCTGGCACTGGGCCTCTCCAGAGCTGTGTGAGTGCATGAGGAGATGTTTCCATGTCACTGAGAAAAGAACTGATTAGTTGAAAAATATAGGTTATATTAACACTTTGATATGAATATAAATTCAATTCCCCAACTCTTCAATCAGGTAAACTCTTTACCAATAAGAACATTCCCACAGCATATAAGCAAACAGTTTTCTGAAGGTAATCCTGATTTTCTGGACATAGTTTAAATTACAGCTCCTCCTGGGAAGCAAATTATTCCTATTCTGGTCAGAGCTCATGCTCCAATCCTAAAAGGAGCTGACTGCCTTCTGTTGGCTGTCTTTCCTCAACCTCTAAAGGCTTAACTCAAGCCACAAAAGTTAGTGGCTGGAAACCAAAGGCAATCACCCTTCTCCCGATTAAATCCCAAATTGCCATCTAAAGTTCTCCACATTCAGCTTTCCAATCCCCTTATTAGACTATTTTAAAAGCAAATCACAGTGGGGTTCCAACAAAGACCATGTCTCATTGTTACAGGCTTGACTGTCAGTAACTAAAGATGTCACACATGCAGAGTGTGCCCTGTGATGAGCAACCGTGTCAAAGGAGGTTCTCTGTTAAAACACTGATACTTTAAGAGTGGGATTTTCAAAAGCACTCAGCATTCACATAACTGTTCAATGGCAATGCTCCCCAGTTAGGCCAATATTCAACACTTTTGAAAATCCCATCCTACATGTTTACACAGTCTTTTAATCATTTCTGCCCAGGCTCGCAGGCCCTGGGTGCTGGAGAGAGAAGAAAAGGATTTAACAAAGCAGAAATAAAAATATGGAAAAAAAATATCTAGGTACAACAACTCCTTTAATAGAAGGTTGTTGCTTTTAAAGGGTAAAATAATTCACATTTTTAACCCAAAAAAGTTAACTGTCAAAAAACATCCACAAATAAAGCAGTACTCCAGCATCATCAAATAGGCCAGCCTGGGTACACATTTAAAGTCAAAGACTTAATAACTAAATGAAAGAATACTGAATATCATTAGAAATGAAGACAGCATGTTCTGTAATATCAGGGAGAGCTGATTAAATGGGCAGTTTGTTCTACAATTTGGTCAGTGGCATTTTGGCATTAGTATAAATGGGTGAGGATTAAGTCATTTCTCAGCTTTCCTTGGCAGAGTCTTTTATTATTTACACTATTTACTTCAGGGAAATCTTGGCGTATGTCATATTTATCTTGCTGAAAAATGGGCCTGTAAATGCATATCACCTCTTGAATAAAGCAAAGCATTGTGATACTAATTTGGTTCATGAAGTATGTAATTCAGCCTCTTTGCACAGGGGCAACATTTGTCTCCTGCTTTATTAAACAACTATAAAACCATTTTTTCACTTGTACTGAAAGAGGCCAGGCCACTGCCACACACACATTGGCCTTTTGGAGGGCTGCCTGCACATAGGAATTGTCATCTTTCAGCATGCACCCACCACCATCAGTGTGAACACAGACGGGACTGCAAGACCAGAAGGCATGTATAGATCAAGCACTTTCAGCAGCTGGGGATAACAGTGTGGCAAGTCCTCAGTGACAAAGCAAAGAGAAACTCTCGGCTAACCTCTTTTCTTCATTCCCACAACAATCAGCTAGTCCCACCCAAATTCTCAGTTCAGACAACAGCTCTTGCTGCAAAGGGTTCATCTTATCAGCCCAGCTAACAAGATCTGGGTCCAGAAGGTTAGGGTACAGGGTGAGCACGGAGCCTGCTCACTTCAGGGCGATGATCTGGGGATGATGGCAAGTAAAGCCATGCCATATACTCCCAGAGCACCAACACAGCAAAACTCAGAAGTGTTACCAACTGCACCTTCTGGCAAAAATTCCCTCTCCCACCAGCAGAAATGCACAGCATTGACACCCATGGAATCCAGATTTTCCCATATCATTGCAGACTGCTGTTTTACTTTTTAGCAGTCACATCTCTAATGACCACTTCCACCCATCGAGAGCTCTTTCATGCTTCATTTCAGACTAAGTCCTAAATGAGATCTTCACTACCCCACCTACAACATATGCCTTAGGAGCTCTACACCAGCTTGGTGTTTATTGCCACCTGCACTATGAAATACATAAAGTGCTGTAAAGGAGAAGAAAAAAAGAGATGGAGAAGACAAAAAGGCAACCTCCAGTTATGTACTTCTTTTTCTAAAGCAGACATACACAAATGGTTTAGAAGTAATTTGATATTACAGAGCAACCAGGTATGGGGGAGGGAGGAATGATATGTGCAGCTTACAAATGCAGAGAATAAATACACATTTTTAGTGAATTGAGAGTGTTTAAAATAATTTCACAGACAAGATTCACTTATCACCACAGGTGGCCTGTGTAATAGATGTTTTAGTTGAAGATGCAAAAATTCGGAATAGCAGGAATTGTTGATTACAAGCAAGACTGTTTGCATTTAAAATCTTATCAAAACTGATCTTTGTAAGTAAATAATATTAGACTAATCTATTCTCCAAAGGTTATTAAGTGTGTATTCAGAAAATGGCATTGTCATAGTGTTAATTAATTTGAGTAAATGGGGTAAGGGGGAAAGGAATTGCTTTCATGAAAGTTTCTCATTTCATCTTCAGAAATAAGTTAGAACAAGAGATGATCATAATAATAAATAACTAGGTTTTAAGTGTTGTTTTCCATTAAAAAGATTATGCTAATACTTCCTTTACATGTGAAACTATTATGATTGATATTCTAAGTAAGAGACCAACCAGAAAGAGACCAAAAACCCAAACTAAAGGCAAGAGCTCTGCATCCCCTCATTATCCAAACTGCGTCCCATGCACTGTTATGTACCAGCTTAGGACTCACCATCTGGGTTTTTTCCGAGATGCTTTTGGGACATACGGCATTCCATACAGGAAAAGATCACAGGGTCAAGACCCAAACTACAACAACCTAGCTCAGAGCCTGCTCCTGATGAGGCAGTCACCTCCCATTAAAAAGAAAGAAAGAGAAGAGGCAAGAAATGATGGGATGAGAGACATTAAAATAAAGCCAAGTGCTTTAGAATTTTAGAGCAAAGATATTGTTTTGATGCCCTTTCATCCACAGCACCCACTCTGTGTAGCTACTTGAGTGACATTGCTTTTGGGTCCCAGGCCAGCAAAGCAAGCACACAAGAATTACCGAGTGCTGTCTACCATTCTCCCCTCCTGTACTTTAGTTTGACAGCCCTTTTTCCTTGCTTGACTTGTTCCAAAATTAGGATGTCATGCTTTCCTTAGCCACACTTGAAGATGATAGAACAGCACCTCTCCTTATCCACAAGCCAAAACATATTACAGTAACAATTAACTAAAGCTGTTAGCTATCAGTCTATTTTTCTCATCTTTGTGCTCCATCCTGTTTCTCCATTTTCCTTTTATAAAACAAGCATTCTCTTCAAGCCACCATGTTCCTACCATCGTGCTGCCTCATAAGCTTCCTATGCTGTTTCCTGTCAATGAATTTCTCTTTCTCTTCAACAAAGATTTTTTACAGGTGCTAGCTACCTGGGATTTGTTGCACCCAGCAGGAAAAGGCACAGGTTGACTGATGGTCATCTAAACGACAAAGACAACTGATACTGCAGGCTGCTTTCCCTGGAGTATTGTCTGGGAAGATGTGGCACTGGTGGAGAGAGCTTGAAAGATTGACTCATGCACCCAGTCACTTTCAGAAAATTACAGAGGACGAAAGCACATATAAAGAAGTGGCATTAAAATGCAACGATGTGTGTGCATATAAGAACAGAAAAAGGCAGTTTTGTCCTAGGAAGTTTTAAGTGCCATTTGTCTGAAAAATTCACGTAACTCAGCCATTAGTTCTAAGTACTACAACTTTCCTTAACAGAGGAGGACAAAAGCCAGATAGCCTCCATGACACGCTTAGCATCAAATACAATGGCTTCTATTAAAGAACGTGGTTCTTTTTTTTCATTATTGTGTTCCATATATATGGAATATGCCATGAAATAATAGCAATAATGCTATGAAAAGATGGTCATTTCTATTGTTACTACAAAAAGAGGAACCAACGATTTCCATTTATCTAGAAGAATATATAGTCATAAAGCCACTACCTGAGAAAAAAGAAAAAAAATAATAATTTAAAAGTGCATTGGTGGGTTTATGCGTTACTTGGTCCCCATGGTCTTGTGTAGATCCCGAAAGCAAACATCTAACATAGCAAAACCTGCCATGTACTGCTCAGATGATATTAAGGACAGGTACATATTACATCCATCTTGCAGAGATAAGAAGCAGTATAAATACACATAGTGGAAAGTGAGAAAATACAGATCTTTTATCAATCTGTGGTTCAAATCCTGAAACTGCTGCACAAACAGAAGATCCAATCTATGACAGTTTTGCATCCACAGACACTGTATGGAATTAGCTTCTACCATACTTACTAATGCAATAGATGCAAATTTTTCCTTTCAATTTTTCTATTAAAAAAAATAACATGCGGCTATTTCATGCATTTGCTTTTCAGCTGCCAGCAATCTATTGCTTGCAACCAGCTTGTAGCAATTACAGGCAGCGGCCATAATACTTGCATGAATATCCTATACCATGCTTTTCATATTCTGAACACTGAAAATAATAATAAAGGGGCACCGTCAAGCTGACAATAAACTTTGTAACAGACTGAAATTAAGACTAGGAGTTTTTCAGCAGAAAAACAGCCATAAAATCCTTCCATAAGAAAAACTTCCTCAAAACAGTGCCTATCCAGTGCCAACCAAATCTGCTCGCTTTCTTCCATGCATCAATGCCACTTCGTTCAGACTGGCTGGCTTTTTCTGCAGTGACCCCATCTTGCCTTCTGTATTATTTAAAAAGATTTATAGCCGGGTGTCTCATGTGGTGAAACATGAGCTCTGACCCTCAGGCTTGGAAGTTGTCAGGCAGAAACATTAATATTATGCCACATTAGGAAAGAAAACTCATCAGTAGCAGCAAACCAAATGACAAAGTGAAACATGATGCTTCTTGTCATACATGACACTGAACAGTTAAACATACCCAAAAAGTTGTGCCCTCTAATGTGTCACCTGCTATGTTGCACCAATGCAACAACTAGCGGTCCAAATTTCAGCTCTTGCGCCTCAGTTAGCGTTGGCACCACTCAGGGTGACACAGAAGAACCTACAGTCACTGCAAACAATAGTCAAATCTCACAGCGTCATGCAAAAACACAAGTACAGACAATTCTTGTCAAAAAGAACTTAACATCTAGATAGTCAGGGTGGAGGATGGAGAGGTACATAACCTACAAGCAGGGCTTTAAGAGTCAGAACTCAGAGATGTGAAATGGCTTCTCCGAAAATGCATTAGAAATCTATGCTGGAGCAAGGCACTCTCCCGAGACCCCATCTAGTAACCCTACACTACAAGACTCTTCTTCACCGAAATACTCTACAATGCTTACATAGCCAGGAAAATCATTTTATCAACAAATGTCCGTGTTTCAAGATAGTGTGCTGCCCACAAAACAGCACAAAAACCTAAACCAAGACTTTAGAAAGGCCTGGCTTATTTTAATGACTTGTAAAATGAGTTGTGATGCTTCATGTTAAAAACAGGCTCAAACAACCTAAGCTTCAGTGAATAATCAGATTGCACACAGGTAAGCAAGGATTTTCCTACCCAAATCCCATAGACAGAGCTTTGGTTTGGCAGAATACCTGAAGCAAGCACACACACATACATGTGCATATCTAGAATCTTTTCTCCATTTCCATACACACTGATGTCAGTAACATGTAAGACTATATAGATTCAGGGTCTGAATTAGAAATGCAGAATTTGCTGTGTCATAAATGTAGTAATTCAAAATTCAAAATATCATCCCCACACATTTTGCTCAGATGTGTGTTTTGTACACAACCATTTGTCAATAATTAATGAAAAAAAAAAAAAAGAAAAAGAAACTATAAAAGAAAGAGAAGGGAAAAGGATGGGGCAGGAGAAGAATAGGAATTAAGGGAAAGGCAAAGGCAAAATGAGAAACTCTTGCTGTCACTCTGCTTCTTAGCACTGGTCTCAAAAAGTCCTGTGAGCTTGAGCTACCTTGATGAAATTAGAGGAGTAAAGATGTGTATGTTTAATCACTGAGGCAGATATGACTTTTTAAAAACCATATATTTTATTTAAATATGATTTCCTTTTCATAATAAAAAATGTATTAATATGTACTTTCTGACTAATCTCAGCAATACCTGGTAATTTTCCCATATCTTTAAATATTTCTTAGAACAAATGGTCTCAGGTCTTAGCATATAACATGTGAATGGGTGTATGAGTGTGAAGAAGGTCTTGTTCCTCATTTGAGAATCCAAATTTGCTTTCTCAAGACCTATTCATTTTACGTACCACTTTCTAATGTACAGAAAACAAAAAATGGAGCAGGCAAGAGTTTTCTTCAGACATTAATCAGAGAGGCTCCAATTCTTAAGGCAAAATAAGGCACATGCTGGCATTTCCACCAGCTTCATGTGTTGGTTTTGTACCTTACTAAGTTCTAAAATTCTGGCACGCCAGAACAGCTGTGGAGCCCTATCACAATTTGGACCTCTCCTGATACACAGCTAATACCGTAACTTATATGCACCGCTATGCATGGACACAGCCCCTCTTCTTCTGAATGGTCCACTCACTAGATGCATACAGGGACATATATAATGCAGAAGTCTACTGCATCAAAAGTCAAGTATCAAGAGTATTTCTGGTCTTTATAGAGTGTACAGAATAAAATATCATCTTGGTTGCAAGGCCAAAAGCCTGGCTTCTGTAAAAGGTATACATCAGCAACGGCTTACATATTTCTTTCAAAAAACATCTGCTCTTTTAATTAAAAGCCTAAGACAGTTTGTGGTGTAGCATGTAAATCCTGGAAGTTCTGGGGTACAAACTGTTACTGTCTAAATATAGCTAATTGAAAAAAACCTTTCCATTATAATCAAATTTTATATATATTCTCCTGACTTTTCAAAAACTCACACAACCTAAAAAAAATTCTGAAAAGTTTGACCTAAGTCACACTCAAAAATGCCAAGGTGTGGGGCATGCAAGATTTTCAGTTTCTGAGAAAATGAAACAACATGAATACCGAATTTTCCTGGCTGTTTCCATCTATCCTACTACACTAGTAGCAGGATACCTACCTTCTGCTACATTCAGAAGTTTTATATACACATCATGAAAAAAAACAAAAAAAAAAAAAAAAAAAAGACTACATTTAGAGAAGCAGGGGATGAGAAGAAAAAGGCATGTAACTAACACAAGAATAGAAGTCCATATTGCCTTGAGATAACAGCACATTTAAGCTATGATTTTTATTAATATTTTTTTCCCCGATTAAATAGGGAAATCCACCTTTGGCCTAGAAAGTGTAAAGACATGGGACAATTTAGAAACGCCTCGTAAGTACAGAGAAAAAACTGGCAGCCAGGAGACAAATACTAAAATCATGTGCTTTCCAAGCCTGCAGACTTTCAGTTAAATTAATTCTGAATACATTAGCAAATATCAAGAGCATAATCAGAATACAAACATAAAGGAAGGGAATATTTTCAACAGATCTGTTATTTGAAAAGCATGGTCAACTGTCTATACAACAACCATAACTATTCAGTTGAAATTTCGCAAATGCTGATCAGGGATACAGTTTTTCAATGATTTTTCAGATCAAGTAAACTGAGAAGTTCAGCGAGACCTACTACATTTTAGGAATTTTTGGCTGAAGGGAGTTTGTCACACCAGTCTAAAGAAAGATTTTTATTTTTTTTGTCTGGGTATTTCCACACACACATGTACAGCCAGAAAGTTGGGCTTACCACCCAAGAAGGACCCAGCATGCACAAAACTCGAGCAGAGATGAGTGTTGCACAATGCTGATGCCATCTCCTTTGTGCATTTAGAAAAGGCAAATAAGTCCTGACAAAACTGATCAGAAAGAGCATTTGGCCTAGGGAACTGTGGATAAGGCCAAGACTGTATATGTTGCAATCTGATAGTCTGGGACAGATAAACAGTGCATGCACAGGTCTAAGTTCACAAGGACC